>NC_062214.1:14596877-15846877 GCF_902686445.1 Sciurus carolinensis
CAGCACTGAATCTCTCCCCCAGTGACCTTGGGCACCTCTCCTGGCCGCTCGGGGCCACAGTCCCCACTTGTGACATCAGAGGTTGCCCTTTTAGCTTCCTGAGACTTCTAGCTCTTGAGTCACATGTGGTCAGCAAAACCAAGGCCTTGTGAACATCTGGCCTGGCTGAGGAGGGCGGTAATTGTTCCCAGTCCCTACGTGGGGGCGGGAGCTGGGTTAGGAGCTGCCCCGGGGCCCCAGTCATGGGATGGAAGGATATGCTGAGAAGGGCTGAGTCACTGGATCAGCAGCTCGGGCCTCAGGGTTCCCAGGTGGGGGAGTGGAGCCCCCTTCTCAAGCCTGCTCAGAACGAAACTTAATACAAAATTCTTATATTTAAAACAGGCCCCCCTCCCCCCAAAAAATGGTTTGGGATGAGCAGGGGATGGGAACCCTCAACTGAACTGTCCCTAAGGCTGCATCAGGGAGCCCTTCCAAGTTCAAGGGGAAAACAGACCAGAGAGGGAAGGACTGACCCTGAAGACACACAGCACTCTCACTTGCTCCTGTCCTCTCTTGGGCTCTACGCTGTCCTCCAGACCTGGAGGATGACAGACAAAGCTATGTCCAAGAGACAGCAGGACGACTGGACCAGTTGAGGGTGAGGACTTGGGAAACAGCTTCTCCTAGAGGCAACTCCAAGACAGAAGGGCATATCTCAACTGTGGCTGCCACCTCTTCCCTACCAAAAGGGAATGGCTGCAGTGGACATGGTGGGGACAGACATTGCAGGAATACTCACTGTGAGGGGTGAACCATCTCCTGGGTGCCCTGGGCCCAGCTCTTTAATTCTCAAAGCAATCTCACTAGGGAAGCTGAGGCTCAGAGAAGTGAAGTGACTGGCCCAAGGTCACACAGCAAGTAAATGAGAGATCCAGGACATGACCAGGGATAGTCTCTCCTAACCCTCTGAACCGATTCCACTTCACTGTCCCAATGCCAGACAGTAGGAACTAGAAGGTTTCGGGCCATCTTTTTTTGTGTGATTCTGGGGAAGGAACCCAGGGTCTCATGTATGCTAAATCAGTGCACCCTCAGCCCCAGACTGTCCTTTAAGAGTCAATATAACCCGGTAAATCAGAACAGGGACTCCAGAGCCCAGCTCCGCCTCCTACTGGTTTGGTGATGTTGGGAAAGCTATTTCACCCTTTGGTGCTTTGATTTTCTCTTCTGTAAAATTATTCTGATTGCTATTTGCAGTACTTGGGATTGAGCCAGGGACACTCTGCATCCTCAGCCTCTTTCGTTTTGACACAGGCTGTTGCTAAGTCGCTGAGAGTCTTGCTAAGTTGCCCAGGTTGGCCTTGAACTTGCGATGCTCCTGCCCCGGCCTGCTGGGATTCCAGGCATGTGCCACCTCTCCCACTGTAGAATGAGGATGATGACGATGCTCACCTTTGCCGCATGCTGCGAGGGCGGCACACCTGGCTGGCGCAAGTAGGCCCTCCACGGGGTTGGTGATCTCTAGTCCGTCGCCGGCCCTTCCCACTGCAGAGACACACACAGAGCCCGACCGTGGAGGCGGAAGCTGCAAAGGTGGCTCCTGGGCAGCACTCAGCAGTAGCCCACGTCTCCTGGAGGGCTGGCAGGAGGCTGCCATGCGTCTAAATCAGGAGAGTCGCTTGGCACTGGGTGCTCAGCCTCCTCACAGGGAAGGAAGGCCCTGTGGAGGGAAGGGAACGGACAGGAAGCCGCCAGTGCCCCCTCCCACCAGCCCAAGAAAACGCTTCATTACCGGAAGGCCAGCCAGGCAGAGGCGGTGGACGTGGCCTTGTTAGAGGAAACCACACAGGATCAGCCAAACCTCAGCCCCTCTTGGCTAGTGGCCATGGACCCACCACAAGGGGCTGGCTTGTTGGGGTGTTTACGGAAATGCTGGCCCTGAGGTCAGCCCAGCTGCTGGCCTGGGATCCCCGAGGGCACCCCCAGGCCTCAGAGTGCCAGCTTGGCAGGAGCCATCAGGGCTGCAGCTGAGGCCTGTTCACCTCCATGGTCCACCTGGAGAGTGGAGAGCTGAGGAGCAGCACTGTGGCCAGGCGGGCACTGGAGCCGGCGAGGTCTTCAGGCCAGCCCTGGCTGCCCGGTGCAGCTGCCTGAACTGGGACAAGGCCCTTTCTGGTCAACCTGGGGAAGTGCCATCGCCTACCTCAGGAGAGAGCAACGCAGCAAGCAGACTCGGAGGCCGATGGCCGGGCTTCAGATTCTGCCTGTGCCCCTCACTCTGTGTAGCTCTGGGCGATTTGCTCACATTATGTGTCTGTTTTCCCATCGCTGAAATGGGGACAGTGACACTAGTATGCATTTCTCAGGGATGTCAATATAATTAAAAGATGTGACGTTTAAAGTGCTTAGACCAGTTCCTGTCGCAAATCCCTTCAAGGCACACACTGTGCTGAGCATGCAGGGTAAGAATGAGGCGCTGAGGTCATGAAGATAAATCAGATTTAGGTCCCGTCCCAGGAACCTTCCAAGTTAAGGTCACGGATGGCAGTGTGTGTGTGTCGGGGCACGTGGGGTTGCTGTGCCTGATTACAGTCACCGTGGCTGCCGACAAGTGTGAATTTCGCCTCTCTGGCCTCTGTGAGGACAAAGGCCACACAGGTCCATTCACTTCTCTGCCCAGTGCCCAGCACATGCCCAGCCCCACGTCAGACCACTGGGATGTAGGAAGTCAGAGTTCCCATCTTGAACCTGCTGCAGTGACTATGGTCTTGAGCGGGAGGCAGGCAGCCCGGCTACCTGCTCCACAGAGGGTACTTGGTAAATATGAGTCCAATGCCATCGTAACACCACAGCCTGATGGCAGAAGCCGCCTTCTGGTCTGGGAAGGACTTAGTAACAACCTTCTGTGGCTTAGAGATGCCCAGAGAGCATCGGTCCCTCCCCCTGTCCTCAGGTGCCCGGGACCTGACTCAGCTCAGGGAGGTCAGCTTCCCCTGATGGACACAGGGACCCCTGCCTGCAGCCATCTGTTTGTACCCTGGAGGGCAAAAGCTAGTGACAGGTGGAAGGAACGGTGTGCTGGACTCCGCGGCGGAGGTGTGGGGGTTAGACCACCCCGGTTCTCCTCCCGCTCCGGCCCTTTCTAATAGCTGGTTCTAGGACAACTTCAAGGTTCAGTGTCTCACTTTCCTTACTGGCAAAGCGGGCATACCCAGAACCGCCGCCTCATCGGCTCCTCCTAACGATTAGGTGAGCTACGGTGCGTCCAGGCCTAGCAAGCGCCAGGTAAGCACCCGGTAGATACTAGCAGTCATTGTTCTCGTGCCACCAACAGAGCAGGAGATCCGGAAGCCGGAAGGAAATGGTAAACAAGAGCGATTAGAGAACAATGAAAGGTAATATCAGGAAAAGCTCAACAGGCCCACATGGTGGAAGAGATGGACCCATCCTGCAGCAATGCGGCAAATAGGACAACAGGGGCTGGGCTGGGGTGGAGCTCCGTGGAACAGTGCTCGCCAGGCCAGGAGGCCCTGGGTGTCCCCAGCACTGCAAAAAAAAAAAAAAAAAAAAGTAACAGTAATAATAACAGCATTCTTTTTTTTTTTTTTTTTTTTTTTTTTTTTTTGCAGTGCTGGGGACACCCAGGGCCTTAGTGCTTATGAGGCGAGCACTCTGTCAACTGAGCTACATCCCCAGCCCCCAGCATTTTCCAGTGAGCAAGCACTAAGCACTGTGCTAACATGCTCCGCACGAAAGATCTCATCTCCTTCCCACAGTAACCCTGGAAGGCGGGCCTGGGTCAGGGTGAAGCAGCAAGGTGCCCAGGGTGAAATTTAGGGAAGTGCCCCCACCATGCAGGGTAGTCGCCTTCTGAAATGGTGTGGCGGGGGATGTCACTCAGGGTGGAGCACCTGCCTAGCATGTATGAGGCCCTGGGTTCAATCCCCAGTACTGTATGTGGGGAGAGGTTGTGTCCTGGACACCCGGCGTGCCTTATCCCAAATGGCCCTGCGAAGTTGCTTTGATAAATATCCCCATTTGATAGATGTGGAAACTAAGGCTTCCCCAGATGGTGGGCCTATCCAGAGCCACACAGTTGGGGAGGAAGAGGCAGACCCTGGCCTTCTTTGATTTTGAAGTCTGCCGCTCTTTTTACCCTGAGGACCTGTCTCCTGGCCTAGGAAAGGAAGGTCCCAGGTCACCTCTCCAGGAGCCCAACAACCTGGAGAACTGCCTAGAAACGCCCTCCTCTGGCTACCCTGGCAACCAGGAGAGCTGGCCTCTAGGGCGGAGGCCTGGAGATTTCTCTTCACATTCCTGGGGGGGACGTCTGGGGACCCAGGCTCCTGCCGTCAGCCATCACGTTCCCCAGAAGGAATCTCTATTCAAAACAAACCCCGAAGGTCACCCGTCTGGGAAGGAGCATTCTGTCTCCACCCAGAGCCCCAGGTTTATGAGGCTGCTCGGGTGCCCAGAGGGGCGAACTGACTCTGGCCAGTCATGAGACCCTCCCCTACCTCAGAGTCTCCTCTGCAGATGGTGTCAAATGGGACAGAGGACACAGGAACATCCCCAGAGTGCCCCAGGCTGCCTGAACTCAAGGTCCCCTTCACCAACTCCCAGCTGGGGTCCCTCCTGTGCCTCAGTTTCCTCTTCCGCAAAATGCAGATGTTAAACACCTACCACTCAGGGTTGCTGTGGGATTCCAGACCTATTCATTGGACAAGTATTTATTGAAGGCCTACCAGCTTCCAGGTGCTGAGTCACACGGCGGGGACTGAAACATAAGAGACTCCCTGCCTTCAAGGTTTTGAAAAGGGAAAGTGGTGGAAATGATTTACTTTAAAAAAACTCTGGCACTGAAGAAACGGAGCCCGTGGAGTAAAATGTCAACAGTTGTTAAATTTAGGTTATGGAAGATGGCAAATGTGTGCTCGTGGTATGTTTTCTGTATGTTCAAAACTTTTTATAAATGATAGGAAAGAGGGAGACAGACGAGGAGAAGAGGAAGACACTCTGCCTTTTGAAACTTATAATCAAGCCAGGGAAAGAAGCCATAAATAAATTAATTAAACAAAATCTATCACTCGATGTTAAGGACCTTGAGAAAAAATAAAGGAGAGAGATCAAGGATGTCCAGGAAGGTGGGGGGTTCCATTGTAAGCCAGGCAGTCAGGGACACCCCCTGCCAAGGCCAGTTATCCCAGGCTGCAGACCTGGCTGCTCCCACCTCTGTGCATGGCCCACCCCCCCGCCAAGAAATACCGTAAAAGCCCAGAATCCAACACTCTTGGGATTGTGACATTTTAGGATTATGTTAGCATGTACAAATCTCAGTTTGAAATTCAGATGGACAGGAAATGTCATCCATTCCAGTTAGTTTTGGTTGCCTCGCCCCATTTCACATGAGGACAGAAAATTAATCACGATCGATTGGGTTTTTCCAGCCCCCATCACCTCCTGCCTCCGACCCCCACCCCACACTCGTTTGTCTGTGGTTGTGTCTAAGTGTGAGGTCGTCTCAGACCCTCTTGGCCATTTCATCTCTCAAACTCTTCCCTGTTCTCTACTTTGGAATTTTTCTGAGCTCCCTGGGGTCCGTTGACCCCCCAAATCCACAGTTTTTTAATCCTGCATCTTGACCCCACCTGCCAACAAATCTCATCACCTCTCTGCACCTTGGTTTTCTTGTTTGTTCAATAGGAATAATGATAATAACAATGACAACAATAGTAATGTCAGTAACAATGACAATAATAGTAATATTACCTCCTATGCGGGATTGCTTCTGCATCCAGTGGGATACTGTATCTAGATGCTCCATGCAATGCCAGGCACACAGTAGGCACTCAATTAGAACTGAATTCAAATCCAGCTCTATTGTTATTGGTAAGTCCTTGGGCTTCCTTTCCTTGAATCTCAGACTTCCCGTCTCTAAAGTGGGTTGACACTACTCACAGCCCCCAGGGTTCTGGTCGGGAGCTTTTTGGGCCTTATTTGTTGATAGTGTGCTAGGCTCTTCACCTGGATTAGACCCTTAACCCTACCTATGAGGTAGGACGTTAATAATCACCCTGATTTTGGCAATGGAGAGACTGAGCGAAGGGAAATCATTGAAGTAAAGCATTAAGCTGCAGACCTTGCACCTGGTGAGTGCTCTTAGCGCTGGCTGCTGTGGTTGTGGCCAAGGGCCAGGGGCCATGTTCAGATTCCATCACACCTACTTCTGAACCTGACTCCCCCAGCTGAGGTCTGGTGGGGACAGCACCCACCTGGACAGAGCTTTCTGTTCTCCAGATCATACATGCTGGACAGAAGCCTGCCCTGGCCAGGTGGATCTCAGCCTCGACCTCTCGCCAGCCTGCCACCCATCTGTTCCAAGTCTCAGTTGTCCCTCCTGGACAATGGGCACAGCCAGCTCTCCTGGCTCCACCTACAGAGCTGTCCCAGAGCTTGGTCAAAGCAACAATGTGAGTGTGTAGTAGACATATCCCCAGACCTCCAGCTGGCCTTCCTCATTTTGTGACTTTAAAATGTCACTGGACTAAGGATGTGGGGTTTTGAATGGGAAAACTCTGGTTCCTTCCTCAGAGAAGGGCTGAATGTGCCAGACATGTGAGGTACTCTGCTCCCTGCCTGGGCTTTAGGAAGGGCTCAGTTCATAGCCCTGGTTATTATTGTCCCTAGTAGTCTCCATATTAGTCCAGAGCTTGGCAAGTACTCAGACAGCTGAGTGCAAAGGTCCTCACCCAGTCACAGAGAGGCGAAGCCCAAACTCCTCTTCCAATCCTCTCTGCTCCCAATTGCTCATTTCTGATACCCTCTTCCTAGCACTGGGACTACATGGGAGGCAGGGAGGCATAGGGCTGGGATGAAGTTTCAGGTTCCAGTCCAGTCCTTCTGGCTGTGCAACTCTGGTCAAAGGCATCACCCTCTTTGAGCTTCCTAACAGTGTGTGAGGCAGTGGAACTGGAGATTACCCCTAAGGACCCATATGGGTCTGACAGTTATTGACTCCTTCCTTCCTCACAGCAGCCAGGGGTCCTGCAGCGAGGGTGTGTCTCCTCCAAGGGCTCAGGGTCAGGGTCACTGTTCTGTGGAATCTGGGCTCTGCTGCCTGGAATTCCACAATTAGTGAGTCATGCCTTTGGGAAGCCGCTGCCCTCTCCCCACGAGGAATAACAACAGTCCCAGCATGGCTGCTCTTTGCGGAGAGTTGTGGCATCCACTATTTCATCGGGTCCTCGGCACACCGCTGTGAGTAGCCAGGATCAGATCAGGAAGCATCCTGCCCAGAGCTGCACAGCAGCTAGTGGCCAAGTCTAGAGGCTGGTCTCTGGCTCTTTGGTCAGTACCTTTCCCTAAACAAACAAGCAAACTAGCTTTGCTGAAAAGGCCGCCCTGCATTTGCACACCCACGTGGGGAGCAGCACTACCCACAGAGTCGAAGTGTGGAAGCCACCCAAGGACACAGGGACCGGGGATGCAGCAAAACGAGGCATGGCCATGATGGAAGATTACTCTGCCTTGAAAAGGAAGCGAATTCGACTCAACATGGATGAACCTTGAGGACACGGGACTGAGTGAAGCAAACCAATCACGAAAGGACAGAGAGAAAATAAGTCCACTTCCGTGAGGTCTCTGCCCACAGTCACCCTATTCATGGAATGGAAAGTGGAATAGCCAGCAGTCAGGATGGGGCGTTATTGTGTGGGGGACAGTTTCAGTTTCATAAGATGAAAAGAGCTCTGAGAAGGGACCATGGCAACAGCAATACTGTGAAGGTACTTAATGCCTCTGGATTGAACCCTTGAAAATGTCTGGGTGGGGCTGTGTGGCTCAGTGGTAGGGTGCTGGCGCAGCGTACCCAAGGCCTAGGGTTCCATCCCCAGCACTGCAGAACAGAAAAGGTCTGGATGGTAAATTTCATGTTATGTGTATTTTGCCAAAATTTTCAAATTAAAAAAAAAAAAAAAAAAAAGCATGCTTTTCCCAAGAGGAAGACGGTAAGTCTGGACCTTTTTAAAGACATGTAACTTAGTTTATCAGGATTTGTGGGATAGGCGAGGTCATGCTGCTGTAACAAACAACCCCAAAGCTGACTCGAGAGTCAGACAAGTAGCCACTGCACCACTTGCCCTGACTATCCCCTGGAACATTCTTCCTTTCCACCTGAACCTCCCTGTACACTCCAAGTACAGGCTATGTGATGGAATCAGACATACTCCGGCTTGCCTGGCAGGATGGCGTGGGCTGGCCTGTTAACCTCTGACCCTCAGATCCCTCATCTTGGAAATGGGGAACAACAGGGCTGGGGAGATAGCTCAGCTGGTAGAGTGCTTGCCTCGCAAGCACAAGGCCCTGAGTTCGATCCCCAGTATCGCAAAAAAAAAAAAAAAAAAAAAGGAAATGGGGAACAACAACAGAATACACCCCCAGGAGGGAAGCGAAGGAGCACGGGAAGCAGTTAGCCTAGGACCGGGCACTTTGTCAGGGTGTGGGTATATTTGTCTCCTGCAGAGTTTGGCCCTGGGTTGGAATGAGGGGCTCCAGTCTCCTGCCAACCAGGCCCTGCACTCCAATAGTCCAGGAGAAACACCTTCTGAGCCAGCCTCACGTCAGAGCTGGGGAATGGGTGGGGCGGGAGCCAGGGGCTGCAGAGACGGCCTGGAACACTTGTCTCCTGATAATCTGTTTTCAATCTCCCCTTCGTTTTCTTCCCTTCCCCAAATCCCTCCTGCCAAGACACAAGCATGCGAGACTGCGTCAGCTCCCAGCCTGGCCAGCCTTGGGCCCCTGGGGAATTTCTGCTTGGAATCACGGGATGCAGGGCCCTGCCACTGACCACAGGGGCTCCAGCCATGAGCTGCATCCCCTGCCCACCAGGCCATGCCCTGTCTCCTTCTTCCAGTTGGATTCTGCCCCTGTCTGCCCGGGCTCAGCCTGGGCCTCGGGGGCCCTGTCCTGCCTGCAGCCTGTCTGATCTCTGTCCCTCCTCTGTTGGCGCCGAGCTTCCTCTCTCTCCAGGTCTGGGGTGTCTCCGATGCGTGCCTCCCCTAGTTATGTAACAGCCTCGCAGGCAGGAAGAGCATCATCCACAGCCTTGCCAGGCCTGAGACTCCATGGATCGGTGATGCTTGTCACCACTGTTCCAGTGGAAGATCGTCACTACTGTCACCACCAGCTTACAGATGCAAGCCTCCAGGAGGTGACAGAAGTGGGTAGTTACGCTGGGAATCGGGCCCTCTCTCCCCAGGACCCTTGCCCCCTCCAGGCTGCCCTGCTGGACTGGGTATGAGCAGGGCCCGCAGGGCTGCAGACCCTGGCCAGCTCCCCGCTGCACCTGAGCCTGCGGGCTCCTGGAGACTCCCACCTCCCGCCTCCCTTGCCGGGAAAGCAAGGCCTTGATGGCAGACGGATGTCAGTGGGAACAGGTCTCGCCCTGACCAGCTCCAGCCCCTTTGCAGTGTGGTTTGGCTCTAGGTACCCTACACAGGGGTTGGCTGGGGACTCTCCTTGGTCAATAGAACGTGGCAGAACCGCCTTCACAGTTCTAAGCCCAAGTCAGGAGGCCTTTGGTCTCTCCCTCCCACATGTCTCTCTCTGTCTCTCTGTCTCTCTGTCTCTCTCTCTCTCTCCTCCCTCTCTCTGTGTGTCTCTCTCTCCTTCCTCACTGGATAATGGGAGAATACAAGCTGTTGTCCCAGCAAATCAGTCACTTTAGGTTGCAAATAGAATCTCAATTTAGAAATTAGAGCATCCTGCAGCTACTAATGGAAACCCCCATCTGGGTCTAAACCTCTGCTCGGCTGGAGCCTGCTGGGAGCAGACCCTATGGGTGGCTCCTTCTCTACGCCTGCTCCCCTCACCCACAGTGGGGCCTGGGGCCTGGCGGAGATGAGGAAGAGAAAGAAAGGGCCTCACATTTTTCCCGCAGTGCTGGGAATCGAACCCAGAGGTGCTCTACCGCTGAGTTACCTTCCCCAGTTCCTTTTTGTTTTTATTTTGAGACAGGGTGTCACTAAGTTGCCCAGGCTGACTTCGATCTTGTGATCCTCCTGCCTCATCCTCTCCCGTGGCCGTGATCACAGATGTGTGTCACTATGTCCACACAGGCAGAGTCTTACTTGAGCTGCCACCAGCCTAGCTGGCTTTGCACTCTCTGCACCCAGGAAACATTGAAAGCTGCCCCCTTTATGTTGTGGAACATGGTTGTGGGCACCGTGGAGATGGGGGTCCCCATAGGGCCCCTTTTACCCTTGACCTGGGGGATGCACCTCTCCTCCTGGGTCCCTTGTAACTCCTTCCTCAGCCGCTAGGAATCCATGTCCAACTCCAGCTTCCTGTGGCCGCCACCCTCCTCCCCTGTAGGAGGTCCCTGTAGGGGCAGGGCCCAAGATGAGCCCCGGCCAGGTCCTCTTCCTCATGCCAGGCATGAAGCAAGTATGCTCCCACCTGATCCCAGGTCCTCTGAGCTGACGATTGGAAGTGCAGAGTGGCCCCTGTGGGGGTCCTCACTGAGAGGCTGGTGGAGCACGCTGCTGAGCCTCCGTCCTCCGGGCGAGCCTTGCCCACACCTGCCCCCAAACCCATGAGGGGCAAAAACTGAGGGGACAGGTCCCTGTCACTTCCTTTGCCAATCCTTTGTCCCTGGGAGCTGGTCTGGCATGGCACGTCTTTCCCTCAGCATCTCCTTTAGCATCTTGATACATTTTGATAACGGTCCAGCCGCACTCTTTCGGCGGTAGAGCACCCGCCTAGCACAGCACGGGGCCGGGAGCAGGAACACCTCCTGCGTGTCCTCCCTGGTCTTCTGTCTCGCGGTGGGTGCTGGGGATCAAACCCCGGGCCTCTCGCATGCCAGGCAGGCGCTCTGCCACTGAGCCGCCCCCACGCGCCTGGCTCCGATCACTCTCCATTCCTTCAGTGTATTCTCGCCTTTCCTTATAGACCCTTCACCTTGTTTGACCTTTAATTGTGCTAAAAACACCTCACGTTGGCTTTCTCCATCACTCGAGTGCACAGCTCAGTGGCCGGAGTGCATCTCGAGGCCATCACCACCGTCACCTGCAGTTGCACCTTAAAAGAATATAGTAAGGGGGCGGGGAAGGAGCTCTCGGCTAAGCGCTTGCCTGGCATGCGGGAGGCCCTGCGTTCAATCCCCGGCGCCACACACACACACACACACACACACACACCCACGCACACACCCCCCCACACACACACACACATCCACACCCACACCCACACACACACCCACACCCACGCACACACCCACACCCCCCCACACCCCCCCACACACCCCCACACACACTCCCCCACACACACCCACACACACACCCACACACACACACTCCCCCCCACACACCCACACACACACCCACACCCATGCACACACCCACACCCCCCCACACACCCCCCCACACACGCACACACACTCCCACACACACCCACACCCACACCCACACACACACACACTCCCCACACACACACACACACACACCCACACCCATCCACACACACACACACGCACACACACTCCCACACACACACCCACACCCACACACACACACACACCCATCCACACACACACACACACACACACACACAGAGGATCTGGTATATATTTCACAATAATAGCACATCTGAATTGGGGCCAGACGCAGTTCCAACACCTGATGGCCACATGTGGCCAGTGGCTGCCACCAGAGATGGCGCAGGTCCAGGACTGTCTGCTGGTGAGTGTGCTCTGCGTGTCTCTTGAGCCCACGTGCAATTTCAGTTTTGATAGATGTCACCAGATGGCCTTCTAAGGGTAGGAACCCAAGGGGTAAGTCACCAGCCGTGCCTGGGGTGTTTCCCCACCCCCTCGACAGTGAAGTTTGTCAACTGATAGCTGAAGAGCGTCCCTCAGGGGGTGTGGCTGCAGTGTGACCTCTCTGGAGGCAGGAGAGTGGCACCCTTCTGTGCCACTAAGCCATTGACGGCTGTTCCTGTGGACTCTCAGCTTACCTCGCCTGAGGGCTCCTTCACGTCCCTGCACCTCTCTCCTTGCTCGGCAGGCCTCACCTGAGACTGGGGTCAAGTGGGGGGCTCGAGGCCACGTTATTTCTGAGTCATGCTGACCGGAGTTCTGGGCAGCAGGGCTTATCTTTGAGGGCACACTGCCCCCTGCTGGCCATGCCGAGTTTCTCCACCATGACTGGACTAGCGAAGGCTGGGCAGCCAGGGACCAGGAGCCTATTCCAGTTTCTCCATTTGCTGCTGTGTGGCCTTGGTAGGCAGCTTCACCTGTCTGGGCTCTCCACCACCTCATCTGTAGCAGGGGACTAATCGTTCCTCCACTCCCTGGGCTGCCGAAGGAATAGGTGGTTTAGGCCATGGAACCTGAAGGTGCTTCACAGGGTGTGGCACAAAACAAGTGCTAAATACTTGTCACTGGGATTGTTGACATTCAGGGACAGGTGGGGAGGGCGGCTGGCGGCTGGAGTTCCCGCAGGAGGAGGCTGGCACAGCTGGATTTTCATGGCTCCACTACCACCTGGCCGGCTTCTAGACCTGCTTCCACTTCGGTGGAGTCCCTTTGCAGCAAAGGACTCAGACATGGAGCAATGCCAGGGATCCTCACATCTGTATGCCTGGTGCCTGAGCCCAGCAGCATCCTGACCTCCCATGTCAGACTAGGCACACTAGGGTGCTGAGAACCCACACTGGGCTCTTTCCCTAGGGGCCTATGGACACCCTGGTAGGAGCCTTAGGAGACATGCTTTCTCTCCCAGGGGCATCTCAGTGGAGGGACCCCCATGATTACATCACTAGCTCTTTGGTGGTACTGGGTGAGGGGAGTTTGATCTGAGTCAATCGGGTCCCCACCATAGGGCCCTGTCCCTTTCTATGACATTCAGCTGTTGCCTGATTGACAAACAAATTCTGCCTGTGCTCTGAAACCTTCCATGGCTCCCCACTGCTTGCTAAATTAATCCAGATTCCTCACCCTGGTAATCGAATTAACCCACGGTCTAAGTTCCAGCTGTCTGTGGAAGGGATGCTTGGGCCGCAAAAGAACCACTCTCTAAAATCCTGCTCTTCCTTTGAGATTGAACTACACACCACTTCGTCCATCCATTCCTCTCCATCCCTTTATTCATTTAACACAGTTTATTAAACACAACATTTATTTGGTAACACATAACTAGTACTTCCTACATGAAAATATTACTGCAGCCACTGGAGCAGAAAGAAACAGTGGTCTTAGCCAATTGCAACCAAAATGTCTTAATTTTGCAAATTGTGCCAAACATAAAAATGTGAAAGTATTAGAGTCCCTCCAAAGGCCCTGGGGCAGGGCATGCAAGTGAGGAGTCCTGAGGCTTCATTAGGCCCACAGTAAATCACCTTCAAGTCCATCCCTGCAGGGACATCTGCCACAAGCTCTCCTTGCTGATGGTCTCTTGGGTTTGATTCCCAGCTCTGCAACTGACCAGCAGTGGCCTGGAAAGTCATTTTTCAAGTCTCAGATAATTTATCTACTGTAGTGATCATACTCAAAGGGTGTTGCAGGGATTCAATCAGATTAGGTGTCAAAATGCCTGTGCTTGATCAATCACTGAGCAGCAAACATTATTAGTATAATTACTAGCGCTGCTGACTCACAACACCTGTGCCCAGCTCCTTCTAGGAGCTAGAGGTTTACTCTCTTTGCCCACTAGAGGGCCCCAGAAATCACAAACCTGACCCCCAGGACAGAAACAGGTTTCCTAACTTGCAGGGTAAAAAGGGGCTTCTGGGCTCAAAAGTGGCTCCAGGACAGCAAAGAGACTGGTAGGTGTCCTGTGTCCTTCCTCTTGGGCAGAATGCCATGGTGGAGGTAGACTGCATTGGTCCACAAGGGCTCCCCAAGCCCCAAAGGATGGAAAGGCAGCTAGGATAGCCAGGGAGTGTGGTGAACACCTGTAATCCAAGCAAGGCTGAGGCAGAAGGATGGTGAGTTCAAGGGCAGCTTTGACAAGTTAGCAAGACCCTGTTTTTTAAAAAATGAAAAGGAATGGGGATGTAGCTCAGTGGTAGAGCAACCTGGGTTCAATCCCTAGTACAGTGCGCGCGCGCACACACACACGGTAGTTGGAGCATCATGCCCAAAACCTCAGTGTCCATCCCTGTCAGCGTTCCATGACTCAGGATGGTGTGCACAGAGCTCCGGCTGCTGAAGCTGCTCTTCACACTTCTCTGTATGATCGTAGGCAAGTGTGTTCATCTCCGAGTCTGAGTTTTCTTTGCTGTAAAATGGAAGTATTATTGTTCCTAAAGAAAAGTTTCTGTATGTATAAGGATGTTCTTGATTACTTATGTTGCTTTCCATCAAACAAATATGTTACAGTGTAATTAGTGATTTCCTGCTGATCTCAAATGTAACTTATCCATTCAGATGTTTGCCTGAGCACTTAGCAATAAGGCTGAACCTGCATGAGCTTATGATATTGGCAAAAGTGAAGGTCGTGTGGGTTGCCTTTGCAGTGGCACAGAAGGAAGGCAGGAAGGATTATGTGCTCCTTGTTTCCGTATCGTCTTCCCATAACTCTGCAGAGTCCCTGCAGGGAAGAACCAAGTCTATGTTACTGACTGTTGGGAGCTGGGTGGACCCTCACCCGCACCTGGCCTCACCTCCTCAATGGGTCCTTGTTCAGCCGGCAAAAGAATGATTTGCGCAAAGTTTACAAAGGAGGACATTTAAGCTTGAGGGGGTTATGTGACTCCCTCAGTGTCATTTAGCTGGTAGAACTCAGGGACAGGATCATGAGAAAGTTCTTTCTACCCACTACCTGCCCCTCCTCCTCATATCCTCACACCCCCTTTGCCAAAACCAGTTTATGTGGCAGGTGTCTAAGTGAGCTGCCTGACCGAGGAGCTATGCCTGCCGCTATGCCTGCCGCGGTTGGCGAGTCCCATGCGGGCCGTGGTGTGCATCTTATCTTCTCCATCCTCTGGGGCCTCGGGGATCTGGACCACGCCCTCTGGTTGGGGCTTTGGCCGGCAGACAAGGCCCCTTGGTGGCTGCAGCCCTGTCTGGAAGCTGGTGGGAGGTTTCTGGTGCAAGGCCACCCCTGCCTTTTGAGCCTGTAGTGCCTGTCCACGTGGCGCCCGGTCCTGCACACACCTGCTCGCAGTGGGACTTTGACCCCTTTATCTGCACCCCTTCCCCACCTTCAGGCAGCCTTGTGTCCAAAAGTGTTTGTCCTGTGTGCACTTGGACAGATGCAGGTAGGCACATGTGTGTCCCTGTGCACATTTATTCACCTGTCATGGACATTTTCCAGGTGACAACCAGTCTTTATAATCATCAGAGATCATAGAAGAAATTAGGAGCTCGGCAATGCCCCCCAGGGAAGTAGTTCAGGCATTTACAGAAGAGCTGTTAAACTTTAAAGGTAACTTCTGTAGCCGTAATTAACTTTCTTTTCCATAGAAGTTAGTTTTCTTTTTTCTTTTCTTTTCTTTTTCCCTTCCTTCCTTCCTTCCTTCTTTCCTTCCTTCCTTCCTTCCTTACCTTCTTTTCTTCTTTCTTTTGGGCAGAATAGTATTTTCACGTTGGGAATGGTGCATCCCAGGATTTACCTGCCTGGATATGAATAGGATTCCATGGAACTGAGTCATCAAGGAAATGCCAATCAAAACCACAACAAGGGGCCGTAGATGTAGCTCAGTGGTAGAGCACTTGCCTAGCATGTGTGAGGTGAAGCTGAGAAAGGAGGATCATAAGTTCGAGGCCAGCCTCAGCAATTAGGGAGACCTCAACAATTTAATGAGAAGTCTCAAAATAAATAAATTAAAAGGGTCAGGGATGTATTCCAGGGTAATGTACCTCTGGGTTCAATCCCCAGTACCACAAATGAAACAAACCGAAGATAGCTCTACAAGCCACCAGGACAGCTGCATTAAAGGTGAGGACGTGAGAAAGCAGAACTCATACACTGAAGGGTGTGGGCTGGTGCATCCCAGGATTCACCTGCTTTGGAAAGCAGGCTGGTGGCTCTTCACCAGGGTACAAATAGAGTTACATGAGGCCAAGCAGTGCCACTCCTCAGCTCATCCCCAAGAGAAACGAAGACGGATGTCCAATCAAGGATCGATAGCGCATCCTTCATAAGAGCCAAAAGATGGAGACAGCCCGGATATCCACCAACTGATGAGCGTCTATCCATAACAACGAAATACCATTCAGCAACCAAAGGAAGAAGTACTAATTCATGCCACAACATGGATGAGCTAAGTAAAAGAAGCCGGGCCCAAAACACCACTATATAGTGCGATTCTGTTCCTCAGCATGCCCAGGATAGGCGAGGGCAGAGAGGCAGGAAGGACGCAGGCAGCCTTCAGTGCCTGGAGGTCTGGGGGGTCCGGGAAGGCCTGCTAACGGGTATCATCCTCTTTGGGGATGATGGAATCAAATATATCTTTCACTGAACCCTAAATGGGTGAATTGTATGGCATGTGAATTTTCTCTCAATACAACCATTATAATAATTATGTAAAGAGGAAGGAGACCCAACGGGACAATGGAAACACGTACGTACCATCATTTCTGGGGAGCCTGGGCTAGGGGCCCGGTGCTTGCTGGTCTCATTCCTCTTTCTCAATACCCTCGGAGTTTATTCTCCCCAATTTACCCATGAGGACACGGAGCTGGAGAGGGACAGAGGAACTGGCAGAGCTGTGATTGGAACCCAGATCCACGCTCAACTTAAAGTCCTGCTGTTGCCTCCCTGGAAGCCACCGGAGCTGGTGCACCAGGCTGGCTGGACAGGTGAACATAGAGCAACAGGACCGGTGGGGCCTCCCCTGCCTCCCCTGCCCATTATCTGGCCTGGGCAGCCAGAGTGCACGGTCAGGGCCCTTTATCTCTGGCCCGAGCCTTTTCCCAACATCTACCTCCCTGTCTAGGGCCCTAAAGGAGAAACCTAGCAAAAGGCCGCCTGGAGGCCCCGGGACTGGTTTGCAACTAGCGTGCTCAGCCCCTCGAGGCAGAAGCTCCAGGTCTTCCCCTCAGCGTCACATGGAAATAACACACGTGCCCCGAGATGAGTGGACGAAGGTGCTCATCGCATCATCGTTTATAACGGGAAAAACGAGCAGGAACCTAAAGCCCCAACACTCATGACGGGCCTCTGTGCCCGAGAGCGAACAGTGGAATAAAACGTCGCGCTGGGCGGCCGCATCTGGACAGGGCCACACTGAGCTCACCGTCTGCCTCCTCTGACTCCAGAGGACGGCTGTGCTGCCGGCTGTCTTCCCAGTGTTCGTTCTAAGGGGAGACCTCCCGGGCCTCCTTGGCCACCAGAGGAGGGGACCCAAGAGGACCACTAGGTTGGCCAGGGTGTCTGGGGGCAGCAGCGGGCAGGGCTCTGCTCCTCCCACTTCACGGACGGAACATGTTCCTGTGTCACTAAGAACTTGTATTTTTTAAATTTTATTTTATTTGTGCAGGGCTGGGGACTGTAAGACTTTTTCTACTACAGTATATTTAAGAAACAAAAGCCAGACTCCTCGTCACGGTCTACAAAGCTTCGTATGCTCTTGCTAGGAGCGCCCACTTCCCCAACTTATCACCTCTGATTCTCGCTCACTCTGCCACCGCCAGGTGGGCCTTCTAGGTGATTCTCCAACATGGAGTAAGGGAAAGCAGCTGCCTCCTTGGGTCCTCCTCCAAACCTGGTGTCCTCACCTCTAAAATGATCCTGTACTCAGCCTCTGGCTTCCCCTCCCCCACGCTCCCTTGCAGCCCATCATGAGGGTCCCATGAGGCCCTGGGTGGAGTGTGTTTGGTGAACCGTGCAGGTCAGAGCAGATATGAATGGTTGTTATTATAATGCCATTGAGAGCTGGAGACGCAGCTTCCTGGTGGACTAGGAAGGTTAGGGCCAGGGCAGGAGGGAAGACAAAGGCTGGCTGTTCCGCTCGCCCCCAGGCTGGGCTTGGCGAGGTTTAGGGGACCCTGCCCTGAGATCACACCAGCAGGTGCAGCCCAGACTTCGCAGGGGTAGCTGAGCCCAGGCGGGGCCTCTGTGGGGTCAGGCCTCTAGGGGCCGCTTATCTAGCCTTCCTGAGCTGGCTGACCTGGGCCTTCCTCTCTCTGAGTCCCTGTCTGCCACCGCCTTGACCTGCTCCCCTCCTAGAGAGCAGTGGATGCCCTGGGTACTACTACTGCTATTTTGGCCCATTCTTGGCCCCCTTGAATCTTCTGCTTGTGCTTAAGGGGTCCATTCACACAACAGACGAATATTTAGCCTTAAAAAGAAAGGAAATTCTGACACATGCCCAGCACGGAGGAAGCCCAAAGACATGCTCATTGAAACACGCCAGTGGTGAAGGACAGATCCTGTGAGAGTCCACCCAGAGGAGGTGTCTTCATAGAGAGAAAGAAGGTGCGAGCTGGGTGTAGTGGCACATCCCTGTAATCCCAGCAACTCGGGAGGCTGAGGCAGGAGGATCGCAAGTTCAAAGTCAGCCTCAGTAAAAGTGAGGTGCTAAGCAGCTCAGTGAGACCCTGTCTCTAAATAAAATACAAAATAGGACTGGGGTTGTGGCTCAGTGGTTGAGTGCCCCTGAGTTCAGTCCCCAGCACACATATCCCCCAAAAAGAAGAAGACAGAGGTTGGGGGAGGGAAAGTAAGGAACTGTAGTTTGCTGGGTACAGAATTTCAGTTCTGCAAGATGAATTGAGTTCTGGAGAGCACACAACACGAATGTCCTTAACGCTCCCGAACAAGCCACACTCTCAACAGTGGTTAAGGTGGTAAATGCTATGTTGTATGTATCTTGCCACAATTAAAAATTTAAAATATAGACACACATATATATGTAACTATATTGCAGATCCTATTTCTCCCTTTCATGTTATGAAAATTTGCTTCAGATATTTTGAATTTTTGTCACTAGGCACAAACAGAATTGTAAGTCAGTGCTACCTGATGAATTGACCTCCCTTGATTACAGATAAAATGGATGTTATTCTCATCCACACAGACTAGAATTCCTTACTTGTAGCCATTGAGTGGAGTGATTGAAAGCACATGCCCCAAAGTCACAGAGTTCAATCACACAGCCCGGTGCAGTTGCATGCACCTGCAATCCCAGTGACGCAAGAGACTGAGGCAGGAGGATCTGAGTTTTGAGGCCAGCCTCAGCAACTTAGAGAGGCCACATGTCAAAATTAAAAAAATTAAAAAAATAAAAAGGGCTGTGGATGTAGCTCAATAGTAAAGTGCCCTGGGCTCAATCCCCAGTATCAAAATAAATAAATAAATGACAAAGAGAGAGAGAGAGAGAGAGAGAGAGAGAGAGAGAGAGAGAGAGAGAGAGAGAAATTTCATTCTTTCTGTAGCCCAGTTGATCAAAAAATTTTTATTAATGAAAATTTAGAAATATTTATTTCAGCTCCATGACTTATTATTGGTAGTGTCATAAAATTTTAGGATTATTATCAAATTTAGAAAAACTTCTATCAAGTTTCTTTCGTTTAAAAGCTTGTAAGAATATTTGTGGGGCTGAGGCTGATGCAGGAGGGTCACACATTGGAGCCCAGCCTGGGCAACATAGCAAGATCCTGTCTCAAAAAACAAAACAAAACAAGACAACTTAAAAAACCAAAAGAATAGCCAGGCATGGTGACCCATGCCTGTGGTCCCAGCTACTGGGGAGGCTGAAGCAGGAGGATCTCTTGAGCCCAGGCAGCCTGGACAACATAACAAGACTCTGTCTCAAAACCAAACAAGCAAACTGAAGACAGTGGTTGCCAGACTGGATCCAGCATGTTCGAGGCCCTGGGTTCCACGCTAGCACTCCAAACACACACGGTTTCAAAATTTCAAGACTTCTCCCGTGGATGGGGTGCAGCTCTGGGGTTGAGCCCCAGCGCTGCAAAGCAATGACAACAGACTTCTCTTACTTCCTCTGTTATTAATCTTAAACCTCTTTGAACTTGTGCCATTGGGTAACCGGTCAGTTGCCAACATGAGTGACGACATGTTTGGCCTGTTATTTTCATCGGTGCCAGTACTCCATGACAACTTCCCCTTAGCTAGATCCCCGAAAGTGCCAGGCCACTCCAGCGATACCCAGAAAGAGGGGAAGTGCGACAGGAAGTTGGGGTGCAAAAAGGCAGCATTCCCCCAACAATTATTGTTAAAATATCTGATTTTGGCAAATTCCACAAAGGCATGTGATTCTCAGGGTGTCCTTCTCTGTCCCTCCCAGGTCCAGAAGGTGCCTGGCCAGTGAGAGGCTAGGCTTCGTTGCTTTCCCAGTAAATCTGGTAAATTGACTTGTCTCTCCCCAGAATGAAATCCCTACTGTCCCACCTTGAAGGACGTGGCCAGCAGTTCCTCATCTTGCCCTCTCAGCATCACTTCGTCCAGGAAGCTCCAGAGTAGGTCAGCTGCCCATGACCCAGCCCCATCACTGCCCCCTGGGGCTGGAGGCCACGTCTGCCTGGTTCATTCTGTACCCTTAGTAGACGTCGTAAGGTGCTTAATCCATGGTAGACTCTTAGATCCGAAGGTGCAAGTGACCTGCCAGGGTCACCCAGAGAGTGAGTGGCAGAGGAATCAAACTGGAATGAATAAATAAATGAATGAACTAACAAATAAACACACGAACTCCAGTTTTTCAGACTCAAAGAAATTTCATTCCTTGCCAGAACCCCTCAGAGCCCAGATGGCTGCTTCCTGTCCTCTGTGCCGGCCTGCTGAAGAGGAAGTCTGGAGGAGATCTGCTGAGCCCTGCAGCAGCAGACTCTTCCTATACATTGTGAGGCATGAAAAAGTGTGTTGATCTGGGTTTTAATTTTTTTTTTCTTCCCTGTGCTGGAGATGAAACTCAAGTCCCCAAGCATGCTAGGCAAACACTCTACACTGAGCCTCGGTCCCTGGGTTTGACTCTTACTAGCCATGGATCTTTGGGTAGGTTGGCCTTGACTCTTTGAGCCTCAATGTCCTCATCTGTTAAATGGGTCCAAGGACCACACCCCCTCGCACACACAGGTTGTAGACAGTGTCAGATTATAGGACGTGCTTTCTAGCCTTGGGGAAGGAATCATCAATGGTAACTTCATCCTTGAGAATCAGCGTCTGCACAGAAATCCCTTTCCTATGCAGGCCTAGCTGTCTCAAGCCTCCATCCCTGTCCAGTCCCTTTGGGTCACTTCAAAACTTCTGCTGATGCTTCTTTATGGTGTCAATTAAGAAGAGAGACCTGTTAGTCATGATAAAGTCATGTTGTAATGAGCACGTGTTCCTCCCATCCTCCTTCCTCTGTCTTTGAAGGGAGTAGGTCCCAAGGCAAGGCAAGGGCTGGCTTTGTACCTACAGAGGTCAGAAGGCAGCTGTCCCTGCACTGTATGTTTCTCCTAAGGGGCCAGGCCTCTCCCTCCACATGTCGCCAGCATCGGGCCTGGCCCAAGTCACAGTAAATGATGGCCGAGGATTAGGGAAAAGCTGCAAAGCCTCCTGCCACACCCTGGCTCCCATCAGGGCGGCTGGGGAACCAGGAGGTTGTTCATTTCCTCTAGTTTCCTAACTGCCCTGTGAGACAGCTGCCATTACTTCCATCTCACAGAGGTGTAGACTGAGGTCAGCCAAAATTCCCCCCTTAGAAAACCCCTCATCTCATCTAAGGAATTTCCCTCTTTTAAAATATAACACCATGGCAAATAACTGGTGCAGTGGCTGTGCTGGGCTTCCCTCTTGTAGCCACCTGATGCCTGTGGAAACCAGCATTTCTTAGAGTGCTCAGACAAGATGCCCAAGAGAGGGAGCTTCCTGGATTCCCTCCGACTCTCTTCTGCTACAGCCTCTGTCCAGAGCTGCAGGTGCCCAGGGCTTCTGAGGGGCCACAGAGCCTCCTTGAACTCTGCTATCTCACCTGACCAGACCAGATGATGGCCCGGAACCTAAGGCAACTTTGCCAGAAGTGCTGCTGGTTCACGCTTCCTGACAACGCTGCCCCTCCCACACTGGGGACCACTGGCTCCCCCGCCTGGGCTGGGCAAGGCCCTTGGAGACTTGAACTTGCCTCCTATCTCTCCCTACCAGCCACACTGAGAGGGGCAGGGAGACAGCACTGAATTGAGGGTCTAGACAAAAGAGGAAAGAAAGGAGAGTGTCCCTGTGTTGTTTCCAAACACAAAGGATGTTTGGAAAAGTCCTACTAGAGAACTCTGGGAACCCCAGGGTGCTGTGGACACAAGAGTTCTGAGTTGTCCTTGAGGAGCAACTACATAACAGTCACGCCAGATGTACACGACATGAGGGCAACAGCCAACCCACAGGCCTGCAATCTCTTCTCTGAGATGCAACAATTTCTGAACGAAATAACTTCAGATTACCAAAACTCACTTGGTAGCAAAATCCCAACCTGAAAAGATGTATATTAAAACATTATTTGTGTAGGAGACACTAGTACAGAGCCCACTGATGCATTATGTAATATCTCTCATGTTTTCCCAAACCCCCAAACACTCCAAATTCCAAAATGCACTGGGGTCCTGCCTGAGACAGCAGGATTTCCATTCCCAATCTAAAACATAGAATCTCACACAACTATGGAAAAGGAGTGTATCTGAGTCAAGAGTGGAGATGCTCCACCACTGCCCCCTGGCCACGGACTTGTGCTCTGAAATGGCGTCCGTGGCGTCCAAGGTCTGGGCTTATTGATAAAAGAAGATGAGAGTTACAGCAAGCTGTTTGTTACAATGGCCTTGGTGGCAAGAATGGGGTAGGTTGTTGATTGCTTCCTTACAGTTACACATTTCAGGTGAGATGCAGTAATGAAGAGGACAAGTCGTACTCTAAATTATTTCTCAAATGGTGTCAGCATGTCTACAAGGAACTAAGTTCAAGATTAAAATTAACTAGATCATTAGACTTTGGAGTCCAGGAGGGCATGACTGCTATCCCACAACCCTTGTCCATCAGTCCTGATAGGAAATTGCAGATCCTTTCTTTGTGTCTTTATTTCCCCCTTTTGATCAAGACTTTTCCATTGAAAGTATCAATGATGGATTATCAATAAAAAATTGTTGAAAGTTCCTTAATATGAAACTTCGTCTGGGGAAATTCTCCAGCTGCCTTAGATCTTCTCCCTGACTCTACAAATTTGTTCTCCCCTACTTGAAGGAAGACATGGAAGAAACAGAAAGGGTAGGCTTCCAAATGGATCCTGTTTCAAGGGAGTGGATAAGTATAAGCAGAGGAAGGCCTGGTTCTAGAAAAGCTGGCCTGGAAGACTATTAAATTTGCCCATAGTTCAAGTCATTATGGAAAAGAAGACTTATACAACTGACTACTTGAACCCCAGGCTTAAGAGAGACCATAGCTAAACTAACAAAACCATGTGTATTGCCAGTAAGACAACATTTAGGTGAGGCCACCTAATGTACCCTGAGTAGAAAGGACAGCAAAACCCAGAGGCATGCTTCCTGGGAGGACTGGCAAAAAATTTCAGGACAGAAAATGCAGGGAGAATTGTAAAAGGACTTTTAAAAGAAATTATCTCCATGTTTGGGTTCCCTGGGTCTATCCAAAGTGACAACAGATCCACTTTTACCCCAAAGATAGTGGATGTGGCTTCCCGGGTACTTGGAATATGATGGTTACGTGCAGCATGGAGACCCCAGTCGTCAGGAAAGTGCCAGTCATGAACTTAAGATGACCTTGGCCAAATCACGCCAAGAAGCTTGAGCAACTTGGTTAAAGCTTTCACCTGTTGCTCTGATTCATGTCAGAGCTAGCAAGCTCAAGTTCAGCACTTTGCAATGCTGAATGTAAAGTTCTCTCCACGGGGAATTAGTTCTGAAATACACCCTGATATGGAAATTGAACTGGCAATAAAACACATATCAATCAAGGGCAGGTGATGTCAGCTCTAACCCTAATTGCAAACCAATTTTCTTCTTCTACAGAGATAAGACTCCACCCCTATAAATCAGAGGCCTGGATATGTTTAAAAACCTGAAAGTCAGGGTCCCCTCAGGACCAGCTTGGCCTTATTTAATCCTACTAATAACTCACTCTTCCCTTAAATCACAAGGTATAATTCCACAGGTTCATCATGCCACAGTAGAGAGGGCACAGAAACCAAGAGACACAAGTGAGCCTACAAATATCTACTCCTGTGAACCAGGACCGGGACTCACACAAAAGCTAAAACCAGTCAAATAGATAAGAAAAGCCAAACAATGGAAACCCTTGGTGCCCTACCCTCCTAGCTGGACTGTTTGTTTGTATCGTTCTTAATCTTCTATCTGCTTCTGTTCTCATTGTTGGATGTGCCCAGATCTCAATATTTGGAATGGAGAGTGCATGCTCCTTGTATCAGAAATCTTCGAAGACCTGTTCAATAACTTTACATCCTGCAGCGCACCAAACAAGGTTAGACCCCCTGGTTTCATCCAGTCCAGAGAGCTATACGCAGAGACTCAAGCTTAATTTAAGCAATTTCTTGGGGTTCCTATGTGCTCCGTTAGGATAGGCACTATTTATGGGGGCTTTGAAGGAGCCCAGGGCATACACCTATCTAGACGGCTGGAGAATGGAGCCACTTGTCTATTGGGGCACTGGCCAACCCTCTTTCTATCTATTGGTCCCCAGAAACTGAAGACAAAGCTGAGCCACTGAACTCATTTTTCTTTCCCATAGACTATCCATCTTTGGATTACTTGTTTTATTGCCCTCAGCAATGTGTTTCCTTGCTTTGGGTGTTTTTACTTGTTAGAGCATATTCGCTATACAAGACAGTGGGTTTCATTGTGTTATATTAGTGTATATTTGATCCTTTTCACCTCCCCATTGCCCAACCTCACCCTCCTGCCCGCCTTCCTCTCACCCACTTCCTCTTCACTAGTAGTCTTCCTTCTACATTCAGGTCATCTTTTATTTTTGTTTTTTTGTAGATTCTACTTATAAGAGGAAATATGTGACACTTGTCTTTCTGAGCCTGGCTTATTTTGCTTAACGTGATGATCTCTAGTTCCATCCCTGTTCCTGACATGACATGATTTTCTTCTCCTTCATGGCTGAATAATACTCCATGGTGTATACATACCCCATCTTCATTACCCATTCATCTGTTGACAGGCACCTAGCTGATCCTGCCACTTGGCTATTGAGAATTGTGCAGACAGGAGTACCTATGTATCTCTGTGGCATGCTGACTTTAATGCTTTCAGATTTTCATACTGAGAAGAGGTATTGCTGGATCATATGGTAGTTCTATTTTTAGTTTTTTTCCAATCAGAAGACTTGTAGATTGGATTTTTTAAGAAGACCCAACTCTGTTGCCTGCAAAATACTCCTGAGCAATCTCTATAACTAGGCAATGCTAAATTTGCACTTTCAGAGATTTGACTGAAGACAAGGTAGAAACTTGACATTTTAGAGAAAAAGAACTTATACATAAACACCAGTATTTGCTGAGACAACATGAGATAGGATAGAAGAAACAAGCATAAGTAGAAAGGAGACAAACAGGGAAGGGAAAGAAACCACTTTAAATCAAAGAAACTCCAGGAAGATCCTCACCTTTGTTCTTCAGGCCTAGTGACCTCCAAGCATGGATTCTTGAATGGTCCATAAATCTTTAGGTATCATGAGTCCAGCTAATTAATGCCTACCTATGTTGCTTGTTGGACACAACATTTTTTCTTTAGACTAAATAAAGACAAGAGAAAAATGTGATATGGGTAGGTGCACTCACTATTTACCAAGTTTCCTTTAGAAGAAGGCCCTGAGACCCCAAAGTGTCTCACCCTATCGCTCTGAGTGTGGACTCCTTTCTCTCCTAAATGAATCTCTGCCTCTGCCTCTTTCTGACAATGCCCTGGAATTCTTTTCTTCAAAGTATGTCAAAAGTCAGCAAGGACCAAGTTGAAGTCCCCTTCTGCTTCCTGGGGACAGCCTCAGACCATTATTCAGTAACAAAAAAGTAATAGGTAAAAGCCCAGCCAGGATAAAATGGTGGGATGAGGCTTGGTGTGCAGATTTTAGCCAATGTCTCTCCTTACTGTGAGAGTTAGTCTGCAGGGAGCCGCCCTTGGAAATGGAAATTTCCTTTATAGATGCAATTTTTCTTCATAAAGAGTCTCAAAGTAGTCAATTTAAATGTCAGAAAGTGGGACTGGGAGTGAAACTCAGTGATAAAGTGCTTGCTAATATGCTGGGTTGGATCCTCAGCTCCCCAGGATGGAAGGAAGGAAGGAAGGAGAGAGAGAAGGAAGGAAAGAGAGAAGGAATGAAGGAGAGAGAGAAGGAAGGAAGGAGAGGGAGAAGGAAGGAAAGAAAGAAAGAGAAGGAAGAAAGGAAAGAGAGAGAAAGGGAAGGAAAGAAAGAGAGAGGAAGGAAGGAAGGAAAGAGAGAGAAGGAAGGAAAGAAGGAAGGAAGGAAGGAAGGAAGGAAAGAAAGAAAGAAAGAAAGAAAGAAAGAAGAAAGAAAGAAAGAAAGAAAGAAAGGAAGAAAGAAAGTTAGTTGTGATTTGGAGATCAAATTAGTTGCTAGACTTAAGTCCTTCCAATGTAACTTGGTTTTTAATTACATTACTGACTTTAGGGAATAACCCTTTCACAAATAGTATAAAGAGTATTTTTTTTTCCTTCTGGTTTTTATATTTGTGAGATAGAGTCTCACTATGTTTCCAAGGCTGGCTTGAATTCCTGGGCTTGAGGTAGGATAGAAGGAAAAAAAAAAAAAAAAAAAAAAAAAAACAGAACAAGGAAATAAAATTTTAATTTAGAAGTTCTGCATACTGTTCCAGGCCGGGCATACCCCAAACCAGTCCTCTTCTGGGCCTATCACTCCCAAATTCCTGGGGAAACTAAATCTATCTTGTATACTGTTAATTAACCCACACCAATAAACAGATTAAGCAAAGAGTGATACATTTTAAGACACCTGTAATTGAGAGGACTTTTCAGTGTCATCAACCAATCAAATAGTGGAGACCACACAAGCCTAAGGATCCTGAGAATGGCCGGCCCACCATAGAATCCTTGAGCTCACCAGATGGATGTCATTTCTTCCCATACCTACCCCTCACCGAGTTTCTTTTAAAAGAGAAGTCAGGAACCCCCCAAATGTCTCTCACCCTCAAGATGGCCCACATCCCTCCTTGAATGTGTATCTGCTTTCTCAAATAAACCTCTGTCTATTTTGCTCTGACTGGTCCATGCTGAAATTCTTTTCAGGGGTCATATAAGCCAAAGACCCCTGTGGCCCTTGTTGGGGTGAACTTGGTGTGAGAGAAGAGAGAGAAGAAGGACTCTAAAGAATGTGATAACACAGGAAACGGAGAGGGAAAATGGCCACTTCCCTTGCTTCCAGTCTGCAGGTGAGGATCAAAGCAGAATGACCTTTGTTACAAAGTGGAAGAATGTGCAGGTAGCATGTCTGAAGAACTCCCCTGCACACAGGCATGAACCTCCTGCGAACCCCACTGCTTGCGGGCATGGTGCAGGCTTCCATTGCATACTGCCTGCGCCCTGAGGAGGGCAGGATAAAAAGTCCTAAACCTCTTCCTGGAGTTCTCCAAGTTCTTTCTTTGGGGTCAGCAAACAGTATGCTTGGGACATCTGCAGCCCTGGGACTGAACAATTGGTGTAGTTGGCAGGACCCCAAAAGGGAGCATATTGACTTGATTCCCCAGTTGGAAAAGAACAGGGTCTGCAGGGGAAAGCCCAGGCTGTAGTCACCCTATGGGAAGAGTGGGAACCCCCGCATGAGTATGGAGACATCCTGCACATGCAAAGCAGGGTGCCACAAGGGTTGGAAGCAGCCTCAAAGCAGGAAGCACGAGGAACCAACGCAGCTGGAAGAAGCCTGCGTGCCTCAGTTAGCCGCAGCTGCTCAGGCTCAGCTCCACAGAGTGGAAAGAATTAAAACTAGAAAGGGACGGCGCTTCTAGTGCAGGTTGGCAGTAAGAATGTGCTGTCACAGTGCTTAGAACTTGCAGATGGATGTCCACAGATCATGGCAGGCCATTGTGCTCAATCAAGGGAACATCACAGGCCCAGAGCCCATATCAGGACATTGGTGAATAATGCAAACCGGGACCCTCAGACTTGGGGCCCGCTCAGGGAGTCCTTGTTTCTGGGGATTTTAAAGTCAAGGTGGAGGATGAAACTATGGTGGAACTAGACCTGTATGGCCCACAAGTTAAGACCCAGCAGGCGCAGCTCCAGAGGCAGACGCAGCTCTGCTCCCCATACCGTCAGTAGACCCTCTGCCCTGGTGGAGCTGGTGGAACTGGGGTCCAAGTTTAGGCAGAAAACAAAAGAAAGTGAATCTGCATGGCTGCTCTGCTTGGGGGACTCGGAGCGGATGGGATAATGTTGAACGGTGTGAAATGGTCTGAAGTGGCTTCGGTGACTGCCCACCCTGCTTTATGTCAGTGCCTCGACTCCAGTGCCACCAATCAAAGTGTGGGGTCACTACTAGCTTGGCTGCTTCTTGCTACTTGCAATTTGTGACCAAATCCCTGAGATATTTCTATGCCTGAGGCACCTGGACTTGATGGAAGAATTACGGGCTTGTTTGTGGAACCTGGGTATGAAATATGTGACCTGTCCCAGGACCTGGCAGCATGATTTTGATTGCTGGGATGAGGGAGGCAGGCATACACATGGTCCCTCCGTCCACTTAGGTGGCCTGGTGTCAATACTATTCCCATTGATGGAGCAGCCCCTCCAGAAAGCAGCACAACAGTAGCAGATCTAGGGGAGACCGAAAGGCTGCCCCAGAAAACACAATACCCAGCTGAAACTGTAAGTCCACGTGGGTGGACCTAATAACAGCAGGAGTGGATGAAAGGAAAATAGATAAACGAATGCCACCCTGGTGCTGTTATGGAAGCACTTGCCAAAGGACAATGGGTTCCTCCACTGCCTCTCAATAAAGGAAAGCAGGGAGACAGAAAGATAGACTGAACCCCTACTCCAAAGGGAGACAGAGACAGCCCCTCCTGCTAGGTGAGCTGCAGAGTCCTCGGCTTCCCCTGGGGAGTCTGGGAGCCCTTGGTTGTGGGATCATCTATGCTTCTGAACCCGAGGCCATATACAGAATTGGCAGTGGACGTGGATGGATGTGGAAAGAAACAGAATCCAAGCTGTAACATGGACTGCTACCTACCTGCTGCCCCATGTCCACAGCTCCCATTTCTGCATACATTTTAGGTGTGTAGTGAACACCAACAAACTACCTACTGTAGGGGAGTTCCATTTGTGTCAAGAGATTAAGCATGCGTTGGCTCTAAAGCCAGCATCAAGGGGGCGAGCTAGATCCCCTTTGTTTTGCTTGCATCCTGTTAAATTGTCTCTACCAAACAATATCACCTCCCCAATGGCCATCCAGAGATAATGGCGACCACACATAAATTGGCTAAAGGAAACATGATCCATCCAACCCACAGTGCTTTTAATTTCCCTGTGTGGCCAGTAGGAAGCTTGGTGCATGACCATGGATTGTAGGAAATTACATAAGGTGATCCCTCCTCTTTAGGTAGCCTTTCTCAACATAGCCGTCGCCTAGATGAGCTCAACTCAACTGAGAACATGTCATTGTGGACTAGACTTTGCCGATGTCTTCATCGGCAGAGAGAGAGAGCTCCTGAGAGTCAACCCATTTGCCTTCATTGGAAAAGGGACTTTCACTATTTTATTCAAGGAGGCTTCCACCGACCCGCCAGGTGTGGTGGAATGGTAATGAACCTGCTGCTGACCTCCACTGGTAAAAGTGTTCACGTTAGGTCATGGTCACATCTGATTCTCTGTCAGTGCTCACCAAGGCTACCCCCATGCTTTGGACTCATTGGCAAGGAAGAGGATTGGTCGTGAACCTGACAAAGTACAGGTCCCGGCTTCTCAGTGAAGTTCTTGGATATTGTCTGGTCGGGTGAGACAAAGGTTGTACATCGGGCTGTGATAAAATTCAGGTGTTTCCACCTCCCAACACAGCAAAGCAATGACAAGAATTTGTGGGACTCCTTGGTTACTGGATAGCTCTCATCCCTCTTCAGGCTCAGCTATTACGACTCCTGTATAATTTACAGAGGAGGCGTACAGAATGGGACCCACAGATCAGCATACTGAGGCATTTAATCAGGCAAAATGAACAGTGAAAAAGGCACAAGCCCTTGGGACATCAGACACATGGAAAGCTGCTGAGCTTACATCCATGTCACTCCAGACTGCTTTGGATGGGCTTGGCAGTGGATGGGGGGGGGGCAGCAGACCCCCAGCAGGGGTTGGTCACTATGGAAGGGGTAGAGGAACGTGTCACTCTGTTGGAAACACAACTGTGTGCCACTTACACTGTACTTGCCCAAAGTCCATCGCCAGGGAAGGACCAGCTAGACGGCTGGAGGAAGAGCCTGCAGAGGAAAGTGCCACTTGGCTGCATCGTAGATTAAAGCATGCAGGACCAAGGACTCTGGGCCACTGTGACCTACTGGGGAGTGCCCGTAAAGGGGTCTGATGCTGTTGCTGCATGCCCGCACTGCCTCACCTGCTCTCAGCACTACCCACAGCAACTGAATGCCACCAAGGGGCATATGGAAAGGGTGACATCTCACTTTGGTGATGGCAGGTAGACTCCACTGGCCCTCTCTCATGCTCAGAAGGGGCCAAATACGCTTTGATCGTGTCAACACAGTTACAGGCCTGATGCAAACCTTCCCCAGCAAAGAGCTGATCAGAGGCTGGGCGTGGTGGCGCACACCTGTAATCCCAGTGGCTCCAGAGGCTGAGGGAGGAGGGTCGCAGGTTCAAAGCCAACCTCAGCAACTTAGCAAGGCCTTAAGCAGCTCATGAGATCCTGTCTCTAAATAAGACAAAGAAAAAAAAAAAAAAAAAAGGGCTGGGGAGGGACTGGGGAGATAGCTCAGTTGGTAGAGCGCTTACCTTGCATGCACAAGGCCCTGGGTTCAATCCCCAGCACCACAAAAAAAAAAAAAAAAAAAGGCTGGGGATATGGATGTGGCTCACTGGTGAAGACCCCAAGCCCCCGAGTTCAATCCTTGGTACCAAAACCAACAACAAAATCCACCCAGAAGTGGCCTGTAGTCATTTCTGTGTTATCTCACCCACGGCTGCCACCATTTTCAGATAAAAAACGCAACCACGGCCGGAGTTGTGGCTCAGTGGTAGAGCGCTTGCCTAGCACCTGTGAGGCACTGGGTTCGATCCTCAGCATAAAAATAAATAACCAAAATACAGGCATTGTGTCCATCTATAACTAAAATAAATATTAAAATAAAAAAGAACACAACCACTGAGCATTTTTTTTCAAGTCAGCATGGGGCACGAAAAACAATTTACTGTTTTTTTTTTTTGTTGTTGTTGTTGTTGTTTTTTGGGGGGGTACCAGGAATTGAACTCAGTGACACTCAACCACTGAGCCACATCCCAGCCCAATTTTGTATTCTATTTAGAGACAGGGTCTCCCTGAGTTGCTTAGTGCCTAGCCATTGCTGAGACTGGCTTTGAACTTGTGATCCTCCTGCCTCAGCTTCCCGAGCTGCTGGGATTACAGGTGTGTGCCACTGCACCTCAAGACATCACATTGGAGACAAGGAGCATTAGTTGGCCATGGACAGGCCCTGGTGGTTTGTCTTACTGACCCATTGAGGGGAGGGAGAATGGCTAAATTAACAAGTAAAGCCTACTGTGTTGGGAAGCTGGCCCTTACAAGTACAGGCGTTGTTACCCTTGGGTGTCCTTCATCGGGAGCACTGTATCAGTTTGTGGCAGTTATATAGTCCAGAGGTGTCTTATTCTTTCTGGACCCCCAAAGTGCAGATAGGTGGATTGGTATGGCACACTTGCCCAGGCAAGCCTACCATGAAGGCTACTTTACTAACACAAGATCATACAGAAGCCTGTTCACTGCCTCGTGGAGCTGACTTGACATTATGTGCCTATTAAACATTTGTCATAATCTCCATCGTTTAGTGACAAGAAAACTGTTCCTGGTCTGGGCAATAGAAATGGCACACAATGGCAATCAGAGGTACTGTGGGATCTGCTCAGAACTCCCAGGGACAGTGACACAAGGATTTCCCTGGATAGCCAACTCTCAAATGAGGCAAAATGGACTTGCTATCTTATTTACTTTAACATGCTTGCTGATAGGTTCTTGCTCTTTGTACTGCTGTTGTAAGATATGGATGCAACGTGCCCCTGGAGTCCTGTCCCAAGAGCTTCATGAGGTACATGGGGTGGTATAAGATCGTGAGGGACATTAATGAGTGTCTGAGGCACTGAAGGGGTGGAGTGTTGGGGTAAACACCAGCCAGCTGAGCAGAGCTTGTTGTGCGGGGCAGGGAGATAAGAGGGACTCTGGAGAACGTGATAACACAGGAAACGGAGAGGGAAAACGCCACTTCCTTGTTTCCAATCTTTAGGTGAGGATCAAAGCAGAGTGACCTTGATTATAAAGTAAAAGAAAGTGCTCAGAGAACATCTAAAGAAATCTGTCAACACGGTGGACATGCAACCTGTCCTGTATATACCCTGCTTGTAGGTAGCATGACCCTCCATGTACCCCAGCCTGCTGCCCCAAGGAACACTTGAGTTGTCTGAGTACTTTCTTTGGGATTGGAAAACAGTATGCTTGGGGTGTTTGCAGACCTGAAGTTGAACAGTTGAGTCTCCCGTCTCTCCAGGAAATCCTTGAAACTCTTCTCTAGAAACACCTCTTCTCCCATGACAGGCTCATGTGATCGTCCTGCCTCAGCCTCCAAAGTAGCTATGACTACAATCTCATGCCACTACACCTAGCTCTAAGAGCACTTTTTATGCCTGGTGACCTGAAGGAGTATTTGTGAAAGCCTCTTTAGAGCTTTCGAAAGCTTTCTTATTTTAATTTGTTACAGGTTTTAGCCATTTTGGAAATCTTGCAGGGAAGGGATTTCAAAGTCTTGGATCATCATAGAAGTCTAAATCTGGGTGTCCTGGTTGCTGTAGTTGTTCTAAATGCTCTGCCTGACCTAGGTCTAAAAACATTTCCCCTTTTTTGGAGAAGGAAATGTATGCATCATGAGTTTCTAACAAATCCCTACAGAGAAGATGTATGGACAGAGGGGACGAGAGGGAAGGAGTGAGAACCAGCGGCATTATGGGTTGAACTGTTACCAGCAATTTGTTGGCCCTTCTTCTAAGAGAGACACCCTCCAAAAGTGATATCTTTTCTCGTTCAATGTCACAAAGCCAAAGACCAAACCAAGGCTGAGACCCAACAGTGCAAGTGTATTCAGTGGTCAATGAAAGTGAGATGTGGGAGTCTGGTTTGTTGGGAAGTCATGAGTTAATAAGTGGGAGGAATGTTCCTGTCTCCTTGGAATAGGCAGAGATTTTCTGGGAATTCAGGCATCACCTCTTTTCCTTCCTTTTATGGTTCTTTCTGATTGTTGTCATGGCAATTATCAACTCTCCTGGCACTGGCAGGGCTATTGTTTAGCATGTAGATGGGATTATAATGAGGCTTCTGGTCTATTAGAGGTCATTCAGGAGGCCATCTTGAATCTAATTAGTTTCAACTGGTCTGGTCACCAAGGACTCTCAGCCTGTAAACATCTTTTTTTTCTTTCTGTCTTTTTATTTTTAGAGAGAGAAGGACATGTTTATTCTGGCTCACAGTTTCAGAGTTTCAGCCCACAGTGAGCTGACTCCATTTGGAGTCATTGGGCCCCAGTGAGGCAGAACGTCATGGTGGAAGGCACAACAGAGGAAAGCTACTCAGCTCACAGTGACCAGGAAGCAAAGAGAATGACAGAGGGGGTCTCAGAGGAGATGATCCCTTCCAGGGTATGCCCCTAATGACCCACCTCCTCCAGTGGCTCCCCACCTGCCTACAGTCATCATCGAGTAAGTCCATTCAAACTGATTAGGTTAGAGCTCTCATAACCTAATCGTTTACCTCTGAATATTCCTGCCTTAGCACAGGGTTTGGGGGATACAACTCTTATCAAAATCATAAGGTTCCACTCCTGACCCCCTAAATCTCTTCTGTCTCACAATGTAAAATGCATTCAGTCAATTTCCAAGAGTTCCCATATTCTTAACAGTTCCAGTATTGCCCAAAGTCGAAGTCCAAAGTCTCAACAGAGACTTGCAGCAAACTCTGTGAACTCCTGCAATGATAAAAAACAAATTATATAGATCCAACATACATAGCACATAGTAAGCATTCCCATTCCAAAAGGCAGGAGTAGAGGCATAGAAAGAAGGGAGGGGACAAAAACAAAACTGAAACCCAAGTGGCAAATAACGCTTGCAGCTCCATATCTGATATCCAAAGCAGATGGTGGTAAGGTGCCATCTCCAAGGGGCTTGGGCAGCCTTGTCCCTATGGCCTTACCAGTTGCAGCTCACATGGCCTCTCGCTTAGTCTGGCTCTCTTTGCAGCCCGCAGCTTTCCTCAGCAGACAGTCCACATTACTGGCATCTCTCAATTCCTGGGGTCTCCACTCCAACTTTAGCCTCACTTTCAGTTTCATGCATCATCTTCTCAGGGGTAGCCCACAGTGACTCTGAGACTGTTATACTTTGCCTGGACTTCCAGGCCTTCCTTTGAAGTCTGGGCGAAAGCCTCCATGACCCCCTAACTCCAGCTTCTGCATTCCTGCAGGATCAGTACCACCTGGATGATGCCAAGATCTGCTGCCAGTTCCAGCAATAGCCAGGCCTCCTTGGACCACAGCTACAGTGGACTTTGAGTGCCTGGGTGACTGATCATCATGAATTGAATACTGGAGAAACAACTTCCTAGGCACCTTGAGGGAGCAGGGTACACTTATGGTCTCTCCCCAAAGGAGTTTTCCGATCGACCCCCTTGATTCTGCAATGGGTTGTGATCTTGCAAATTCCTAAGATGCTTTCAAGTCATCTCTGTGCAACTATTTTCTCTTTAGTGGTGGTAATCTCTTCAATTACCACAACTTGTTTAACCCCAGTTTTATACTCATCTTTCTGGCCAAACAGCAAATTATTATAATCCTTCTGCTCTGCTTTCCACTCTTGATTCCCACAATACAATGCACTAAAAGCCAGAAACAATATCCATACCAATATCCGTACCTCAATGCTATGCTGCTTTGAAGTTTCTCCACCATATTAATTAGTGCATCACCTTTAAATTTGGCCTCACACAAAATTGCAGAACCTGGGCAAAATGTAGATATATATTTTTTTTTTTGCCAGAATACAACATGAATGGCCTCTAGTCCAATTTCTCAGAGTCCTTATTTCCTCCTGAAACCTCGTGAGCACAGTCTTTACTATTCTCATTCCTCTCAGCGTTCTGGTCGTCTGAGCTCCCAACGGAATTGACCATTAAGCTCCACTTACAACATTCTCCAGTCTGAATCTCCAAACTTTTCCAAACCCCTCCAGCAAACCAATTCCCAAACTTCTGAACCACTTGGTCAAGGATAGTCCTCGAGTCTTGTCACACATCCAGCATGGGAGAGGGAAAGGGTTTCTGTAAGCGGGATGGGCTGGCTATAAAATCACTAAGAAAATTATTTAATAGAAAATCACAGGAGACAATGATCTTTTCTGAATTAGGGGGCATGATGGATTGAGCCATGGTAAGATCTGGCTCTAACAAAGATGGAAGAGCCCACCTTTCCTTTATTTGTATCATATAGGTAAAAGGGAGACCAGGAGGAGCTTTTTCAGTGAGAAGCAGGATGGGGTGGAGTTAAGCAAGCCATTTTGCTCTAGCGAGCCATCCCAGCAGGGCCTGCAAAAATCTGATGGTGAGCCACTGCACGGAAACCACATACTATCTGGAACAATCTCTCAGTGACTGCCAGTTCCCAGGAACCAGATTCCCATGTCTGCCAGCTCACCAAGCCTGTTTTTTTTTTTTTTTTTTTTTTTTTTTTTTGCTAGCCATGGATGGCTTCCCGCAGGTCATTACAGCTGCAACCCTACTTCTCAGTACCAATTTCTGGATTAGTCAGCTTTTCATCACTATGACAAATATACCTGACAAGAACCATTTAGAGGAGGAAAAGTTTATTTTGGCTCATGGTTTCAGTGGTTCAGTCCATGTTCAGTTGGCCTCATTGCTGGGACCTAAGGTAAGGTGGAACATCAGAGCAGAGAAAAGCTACTCAGCTCATGTCCAATGGGAAGCAGAGATAATATCCTGTTCTTAGATCTAAGTATAGTTAGGACTTGAACAAGAGTTCAGTCAGGCTGCAGGATTATTGTAGTCGGTAACTGGATTTGTCAACAGTCACAGGATGATGAGAAACCCCATTGTTTGAGCAGCTTCTGTACTCTGAGTATGAGGACAATTTTTATCTTCTATACTTGAGTATTATTTAAATGTTTTCTGTTTCTTTTCCCAAGCTTTCCAAAATAATCAAGGAATGGTTCTTTGGACTTTGGGTGGACATTGTAGAATCTTTCTCCAATCCACAATTTTAGGGAATATTTTGGGAATAGCCTGAGCTGATTCTTGTGCCCCTTTTTAGTTCTTAGCCATCATTTTTGTTGTTGTTTTTCATTAAAGTCCTCTATAGATCTGTTCATCCAATCTGAGTGAGCCATTTTTAGCATTTAGTTCTCTCACATATACAAGTTGTTAAGGATCCGAGTGTCCTAGCTTGTATGTTCAAATAATAGATTGCTTGGCAAACCCTATTGGGTCAGGGAACCCTTTAGCGATGGTCCTAACTCAGCCTTAGTCCAAGGGGTGCACATGTTGAGGGCTCCTCTTGACATGTGCCAATTCCCACAGATCAAACAGGACCTTGTAGTGGCTGGTGATGGCAAAGCAAGCCGTGCTGGTGAGCAGGAGGGAAGTGGGAAGAGACGAGGCAGGCAGTGGAGGGAGCAGATGGCGAAGGGGAAGAGCAGCTATACAAGAGTTTTAGTTCAGAGACATCTCTGCTTACTTTCTATGCAGCTCAGTGGTAGAGCCCTTGCCTAGCATGTGTTAGACTCTTGGGTCCATCCCCAGCATCAACGAGAAAAAAATTTTGACTTACCATTTGCAGGGAGAGTATGGGCTGCATTTAGAAGCTCCTGAGTACCATTTAAAACAAGCCTCCCACTTTTTTCTTCATTTTAAAACTGGATTTTTCCAAATGAGCAGGCAAATAAACCAATTCTGGAATTTCAAAAGATTCTGTTTTGGCGATTGGAGCTTAAGATCATCCTTAGTCAGATTAGACCATTTTCCTAGGTACCTGCAAGATGAGGCTCCGTAAGCGTCATGCATGAGACCAGCTGGGGCCCAAATGGGGCCTCCCTAGTACAGGGATCCCGTGTAATTTTGGTTCCTGTTAATTTTGGTTCCTGTTCTGGGTCAAGTGTGTTGCTTGTGGGTGTGGCTCCTCAAAGAGTCACCATGGAGTCCCTAACACCTCTTCACGTAGCACAGGGACACAATTGCCTTATGGTAAGTGGGGTGCTTGAGGTGCCAGGTTACCAGTCACTATGTGCACCTCCCAGAGACCTGAAAGGTTTCTAAAGATGCTCTTCTGGTGGCAGAACCCTGAGACCACTGCAGGCCATGAGCCAACATCCCAACACTTGCCCTGAGGACACGCTTTTGGTCTGGAAGGGGCAATGACTCCTCTAAAGTGGTGTTCATGTGTGGTAATGACAAAGAGCATAACCTGCTCTCTGTCCAGAGACACATCTAATAAAACAAATTACTGGAGCAATCTTAATTACCTTCTTTGTGCACATAAGAATCCCTACTGGCAAGGAAATAAAAGCCTTGCCTTAGGATTTTAAGTTACCCCAATCCTGGGAAAGGGAGGCTATGGCCAGCCCCCCAGCTGAGACTGAGACTGGACACAGTGCCTCATGAGCAGACTCTGATGATGGTGTAACTTCTACCAAAAATTTCTGAAGGCTCAGATTTCATGAGAAATTCACCCCATAATGCCGTCCCCTATGGCACCCCACTGCTGTAGTTGGGATCTTATGTCCCCCAAAAGTCCATGTGCTACTGGGAGGCAGCAGAGTCTTTAGAGGTGGTGCTCAGTGTGTGTGTGGGGGTGTCTCCAGGTCATTGAGGGGCACAACCTTGAAGGAGATAATGGGACCCCAGCCCCTTCCTCTTCCTCTCTTCTGCTTCCTGGTCATGAGGTGGGTGGTTTCGCTGTACCAAGCACTCCTGCCATGACTGGCTGCCAGAAGCCTAGAGGAAAATCGATCATGGAAGGAAAACTTCAAAACTGTGAGCAAAAACAAAACAAAAATGAAAACAAAATACACATAAACAAAAAAAAAACTTTTATAACTTGATTATCTTGGGTATTTGTTATAGTGACAGGAAGCTACTAGCTGCTTCCCTGGGGTTGTAAAATGCAAAGGGTTTGAGGCTGGTACCAAGTACTGAGTCTGGAGTGGGCTGCCAAAGTCAAGGGGAAGATTTGCTCCAAGATCCCTCCATGGTTGCAAGAAATATTACCTTGAAACACAGAATCTTCTACAAGCCAATGAAAGAAAGATTTTCTTTAAGCTGAGAGTGAGACTGGCTACCTGGGAAGATATGTCTAGTTTCCCAGAATAAGTACTCCAAGACAGCATCTGTGTGCTCTGATCTTACAGATCAAAACAACAATCATGGAACAAGATGGGCAGGACAACAAGTTATTTGTTAAGTCCTTCAGTCAACAAGAATAGCATAGGTCACTGATAGGCCACTGTCCAGAATGATAAACATTCTGGATAAGTTATAAGAAACCAGGTGTGGTGGCACACTCCTGGAATCCCAGCAATTTGGGAGGCTGAGGCAGGAGGATCACAAGGATTGAGGCCAGCCTCAGCAACTTTGTAAGACTGAATCAAAATTTTAAAAAAGTTTAAAAGGTACAGGGAATATAGATCAGTGGTAGAGTGCCCTGGGTTAAAAAAAAAAAAAAAAAGATGTAAGCAAGAACAAGGCATTCACAATAGCCAGACTGTGCAACCAACCTAGATGCCCTTCAATTGAGGAATGGATAAAGAAACTGTGGTATATATATACAATGGAATATTACTCAGCCATAAAGAATAATAAAATTATGGCATTTGCAGGCAAATGGATGAAATTGGAGAATATCATGTTAAGTGAGATAAGCCAATCTCAAAAATCCAAAGGACGAATGATCTCACTGATAAGCGGATGATGACACATAATGGGGGGGTGGGAGGGGGGCAAGAATGGAGGAAGGAGGGATGTGTAGAGGGAAAAGAGAGGTGGGAGGGGTGGGGGGGAAGGAAAAAAATAACGGAATGAATGAAACATCATTACCCTATGTAAATGTATGATTATGCAAATGGTATGCTGTTACTCCATGTACAAACAGAAACAACATGTATCCCATTTGTTTACAATAAAAATAAATTAAAAAAAAAGAAAAAACTAATAGATATAGAGGCTGAGGGATTTTTCAGGAAAATGGGTTAAATATCAAGAAATATTTAAATATTTTTTAAATACCAAGAAATATTTTTTAAAAAGAAATATTGTTACACTTAATCCTCTAAATAAAAGCATTGTATTTTCTTTATGAAAAAAAAGATGTATCCCATTTGTTTACAATAAAAATGAATTAAGAATAAATAAATAAATAAAAAAGAATTTAAAAAAACACAAGTAACAATAAATGTAAAAAAAAAAAAAAAAAAAAAAGATGTAAGCAAGAACAAGGCATTCCCCAAATTATTTATACTCTAATGGCATCAGCATGTCTACAAGGAACTGGATTGAAATGGTTACAGGTCAAGTTTGACTAGTGTTGAGACTTTGGAGCCCTGGAGGCTGTAAATGCTATCCCACAACCCTTGTCTACCAGATCTGGTGGGAACTGCAGACCCCTTTTCTTTAAATCTTCAAAGTTAAGGGGTGTGGCCTGTCTAACTTGCTTGATGACAGACCCCATTCTAAGGGATTTTACTCTTATCATAACCCTCCGAGGTGAAACTTGGTATTTTTCTTCCCATTTTATAGAGAGAGGTGAAGTGACTTGCCCAAAGACACACTGGAGAGGGTTGGAGTTGAGGACTGCACCGGCCTTCCTGGTTCCAGAGCCCACTTCCTGCAGAATCTCTCCACCATCTGCCTTCCGTAAAAGTGCCAGGTGGGGCAGGGCAGGCAGGGCAGCCGTTGGCAGGGAATAACCATCGTGAGCCACGTGTACACACCCAGGAGGGTGAGGGTGTTTATGTAGGCTGACCAACCATTCCGGTTTTCCTGGGACTACTCACCCTCCTCCTTGACCTCCTCCTACCAGCAGAGGAGCATGAGGAGCAGAACCCACGGGGGAGATTCTGGGGTCCATATTGCCCATACAATGTGGCTTTTCAACCCGCACGGGCAGGTCCAGCAGGCCCTGAACCAAGAGGCAGGGAGGAGCTCCTGAGGAGCGTAGGCCACACTGGCTGCAGCCCAGGGCAGGTGTCTGTCTCCTCCTCAGCACGTTCCTGAGAGGTTTTTTGAGGACAGGTGTGCCTCCTGCGGGCTTCCCCTGCAGCATTGACCTTAGACTCCATTTGACCACAGTGGGAATATACATTTGCAGGGAGATTAACTCTGCCATTCCAATTTAGAAGTCACTGGCTCTCATCCTCGGCTTTGAATTTTAACTCATTAAAGGCCACACTGACCTCTGACCAGTGAGCCAGACCACGGACCTAGACCCAGCAGCCTGAAGCCTACCCAGTCCTGTCAAGGTCCTGCCCTTGAGAAGCAGGGATGGGCAGGAGCCCGACAGCACCATGCCTGGTCTCAGAGGAAAAGAAAACGTTCCGTGTCCTGAGGGTTCCCAGGGGCTCCCAGAGCAGGGCCAGGAAGGCACAGGGAGAGCAGGCTGCGGGATCCCCAGGCCAGGGCTGGGGCTAAAGGCTGCCGGCTAATGTGGCCGATTGCACACACTTACCTACCTGCGCTCTCCTCTGGAATTCCAAGAAAATGACACACCTGGATGTGTTGGGAATGCACATGTACGGAGCCGAAGATGACATGTGAGCATGCAACACCAGCGAGAGAAAGCAGCCAGATTCTGGATGCCAGGCAGCAGGTGCTCAGGGAGGACTGACAAGGTACCAACATGGCCGAACCCTGGCCGTCAGGAGCACCATCAGGACACAAGACAGCTTGAAGAGCTCAGAGAGGCCCCGAGGCTGGAGGGACCAGGCACCTCCAAGATGGAGAGGCACGGGCAGGACTGCAAATAGCAGGGCTGGTTGGTTTTCACCCTGGGAGCAACTGGACATCCCCTAACCAGGCTGGCGCAGATAAGATGCGACCCCTCCCCACCATGGCAGGAGACCCCCCTGCTGCAGAGGCTGGGAAAGTAATCGGAGGTGACACCCATAGGGGGCTCAGGACTGGCCTGGCACATGGAGTTCCTTAGCACTCAGATGGCCTCTTTCTGTCTTGCTCTGTTACTCTTCCCCTCTGGGTCACGAGGAGGTTCAAAGACAAGTGCATGAAGAGGTGACACGGAGAGTGGCACCTGGCTTCCTGCTAACCAGCCTTGTACTTACCCACACGCCCTCCCTCCTCACCCTCTGGGTTATTTAATGTGGCAGAAATGGCTGGTTGCCTTCCAGTGTCTACTGTTCTCTTCTTCAGTAGCAGAACCTCCCTTTTTATCAGGCCTTGCTTTCCAGTCACAAGACACTTCCCAGTCTCCTTGCAATTAAGTGGGCCATGCAACCTTACAAGTGGAAGTTGTGAAGAAATCCAGGGATCTGGATCTTTCAAAGAGACATGGTAGCTTCTCCCCTTCTTTCTCTCTGGTCTCTGAACTGCAGATGTGATGGCCACTGCTCCAGCAGCCGTACTGGACAATGAGGATGGTGGCTGCACACAGGGATGGCAGTAAAGAGAAGGAAGGTGCCATCTTCATGGGGTTGTCCTATAATACCCCACCTCCAGGACCCCTGCCCATCCAACCACACCCCACCTCCAGGACCCCTGCCCAACCAAACTCACCCCACCACTAGGACCTCCAGCTGACCACACCCACACCCCAAACTGCAGCTCCCCATTTGCCAACACATTTGGAAGCCAGAGTGGCCATATTGGATGATCCTGGAAGCTGTATTTCCCATCTTTAGGTGGGGCAAATCCCATCCTGAGATGACTGCTGCAGACTGGAAGCTCATTGTCAGAAAAAGTTTTGGAAACCTATAGGGTCACTATAAGCCTTTGGGGGGAAACTGCAATACCCCAGATCTGCACTGCTAGAGGGGAAGATACATAAACAACATGAAAAAACAAGGGAAGAAAATGATCCAAACAAATCTAGATTCTATATTGATAGAATCCAGTGACAGTATGTTAGAAGAAATGTCAGAAAAGGACTTCAGATTATACATGATTAAAATGATTCCTGAAGCAAAGGATGAGGTAAGAAAGCAAATGCAGGCAATGAATGATCATACCAATAAGCAGTTGAAAGAGCAACTGCAGAAAGCAAAAGATCATTTCAACAAAGATATAAAGATTCTTTAAAAAACCCAAACAGAAATCCTTGAAATGAAGGAAACAATAAACCAAATAAAAAACTCAATGGAAAGCATCACCAACAGACTAGACCACTTGGAAGACAGAACCGCAGACAATGAAGACAAAATACTTAATCTTGAAAATAAAGTTGCCCAAACAGAGAAGATGGTAAGAAATCATGAACAGAATCTCCAAGAACTATGGGACATCATGAAAAGACCAAATTTAAGAATTATTGGGATTGAGGAAGGTACAGAGATACAAACCAAAGGAATGAACTACCTATTCAACGAAATAATATCAGAAAATTTCCCAAACCTGAAGAATGAAATGGAAAATCAAATAAAGAGGCTTACAGAACACCAAATGCACAAAATCACAACAGATCCACACCAAGGCACATTATAATGAAAATGCCTAACATTCAAAATAAAGATAGGATTTTGAAGGCTGCGAGAGAAAAGCATCAGATTACATATAGAGGGAAACCAATACGGATATCAGTAAATTTCTCAGCCCAGACTCTAAAAGCTAGAAGGGCCTGGAACAACATATTTCAAGCTCTGAAAGAACGTGGGGTTGTCCTACAAGTCCTGTGTTGCTCTCTCTAGACTTCTTTAATATGCCAGAGAAATACACTTCTATCTTGTTTTAACTACTGTCATTTTGAGGTTTTCTCTTGTGTGCAAGTGATACTAACCCTATGTGATGTGAGTTGAAGGACAACCTCTCTGTTCCCCTCTCTGAAGACATCCTGTAAAATCAGAATCAGGTGGGCCTTAAGTGTATGAAGTCTACAGGTATAAGGACAAAATTTGGTGCACAGATTTTTTTTTTTTTTTTTTTTTTTGTACTTGGGTTTGAACCCAGGGGCACTTGACCACTGAGCCACATCCCCCAGAACTTTTTATTTTTTATTTGGAAACAGGGTCTTGCTAGATATTTGTCTATGTGTCTAACCAGGAATGTCCACAGGTTATTCATGAATTAGGGACATCTATGGCTCATGCAGTGAGCTGGCATTCCATGCCTGTCTGTCAGCATTTGTGTTTGCAAACTTTGACCTCCTAACCCTGCTCAGTTTCATAGAGGAAGACAATAGAAACAAGGAGAAGGAAATTCTTAACACTCATTGTCATACTGTGTTAAACTGGGGGGCTGGCTCCCCTGCTGCCTTGGGAGCAACCAGAGTGGGTTTCCCTTATATTGTCAGTGCCTGGAAGAGAGCCAGCCTAGGAAACTGTGTGCTGAACTAACTCGAGGGACCCACCCTCAGCCACCTGTAGCCAGAGCAGAGCCAGGATGCAAACCCAGGCCTCCCACCTGCCCAGGCCTCTCCTAGCCAAATGGCTGCCGTCCAGTATAATCTGCTTTCTCCTGGATGCTGACAGAGAACAAGCACCCTGGCTCTGACATCTAGTGTATTCACACCCAACCTGGGCTACACCTGTCACCAGCTGTGCCCACTTTGAGCCTTGGTGCTTCCCCCAGTGATGAGGCTAACCATGATATCCATCTCACAGGGAAGATAAGGTGAGATCACATGCGTGATCTCCTCTAAGGTGACCTGCACATAATAGGCGCTCAATAAATGATAGCTTTGTGATCTCTTCTGTATGAATGTGTGTGATGGGGAGGCGTTATTTTGCAGACACCTGGAAATCCTCACTCTAAGGCATCAACTTGCTCTCCCTTAAGGCATCAACTTGCTCTCCCTTAACCAGGCAGCCTGAGTCCTGCTGCCTTGGGGGCTTCTCCTGCACCCCAGGATGATGGTCTGAATTGCCCACTTACATTCTGTTAATCTTCCAACTCACAAAGACACCAGGCCCCAGGTTAGGGCAGCAGACCTGGAGAGAAAATGGACCCGTTGGCCTAACTGGTAAGGTTAGCCAAAGCCACATGACTTTTTTGGGATTTTTTGTATGTGGGGCTGAGGATCGAATCCAGTGCCTCACGCATGCTAGGCAAGTGCTCTACCATTGAGCCACAGTCCCAACCACCACATGACTTTTTGATGCAAGGAAGATGACGCCAAGTCTCTTGCAAAGGGAGCAAGGGTCTTCCTCAGGGAAGATGCCCTTGCACTCCCAGGGATTGCTGGGTGTGCTGAACCACATTTCCCAGGCTCCCCTGCAACAGGTGTGGCCAGGTGCCCCAGCTGGGTTGGGCTGGAGTGACACATAATGCTTCTGAGTCTGGGTCTCCCCAACCCCTATACCCTCTCCCTCTTCTGACCAGCTGGAGTAAAGATGACAGCCAGGGCGACCTTGAGAGGGCAGGCTGCAAACTCAGCCTGAGTCCCAGAAGGATTGAGAGGAGAGGGCCACCCTCCTAGAATTGTTACGTGGGCAAGAACTCTATGTGCAGCACTGGTGGGTATTTGTAATATTCTCTGTGCAACAGTAGCAAGGGTTATTACCCTCACTAATGTATCTTCCTTGAAAGTCCGGGTTTTTTTTTTTTTTTTTTTTTTTTTTTTTCATGTAGCTTTTCCCCTTCAAAACTTTTAACAGTTACATTTGCTGTCTTGGCACTGTTACCAAAACTGTGGTTGCAACTTAGTCCTTTGCTTGACTGGAGAGGACTCTTGACCAGTATTCTGGTGTTCTTTTATTCTTTCACATTGGGAGTGATTATTTCTGTTCTGTTTGGTTTTGTTTTGTCAAAGTGAATCAGATCTTGAACTAGATTTTTCAAAGCGGCCATGTAAGTTAGAACTCCTACACGTGTGAGAACATATCTCTGATGCCTTCTTACATAAATTCATGCTGGGCGCATAATACATCTGGGGAAGACATCTGTCTCCATCCCTTCTACAACCGTCTGTGGACATCTGTGTATTGAATGCAACTCAGGATCAGCCTGTCTCAACCAGGGTCCTGGCAGGAGCCAGGTGATGTGCTACAAAAGAATAATGGGAGAGAGTTTAATGAAGGAATTATTTACAAAGGCGTGGCCAGGTGTGGTGGTCAGTGTCCTGCCCACATGTCCTTGGCATCACTGCTATATGGCAATGACTACTTACTGCTAATGCTTCGGTCAATCAATCTCCCTCCCTTTCTCTCTCTCTTCTCTCTCGCCTACAGGTATTATCTAGTTGTGGGAGCGAGCTTAGCTAGTTATGCTGAACACACTAAAAGTGCCGGAAGTTACGGTCCTGGAAGCAGCCCTCAAAACAGTGTAGGCCTGCGGGTGGAGCTCAGGGTAGAGCGCTTGCCTACCATGAGGAGGCACTGGGTTCAATCCCCAGCACCACACAAAACAAATACCAGAGGCGGGCGAAGGGACCAACCCCCAGCTTCCTGGCCCCTCAGTTGACTCAGACAAACTCTTCATCGTCTCCCAGATAGACGGGGCCTTGAGCTCCAGGAGCAGGCGAGGTGACCTGCCCATGCTGGCTTCCTCCTCTCCCCTGTCTTATTTCTGCTCTATCCTTCCTGTGTGTCTGGGATTTCTTCCCAGATAAACTATTTTCATTCCAAACTGTTTCAGCCTCTGCTTCTGGGGAAACCCTAAACCAGAGAGCAGAGGTTAGGGAAAGAAACAACAGGTCACACAGCACCTGGGGGCTAGTTAAAAAAAAAAAAGGAACTTTATTTTTGGAGAAAGGGCAAGAGGGGAGAGGGATGATACTGTATGGAGAAGGCCTGCCATTAGCCAGAGCCTTGGTAGAGGGACGTAATCACCCCCATGGCTGCACAGGGAGGGAGAGAGAATAAACACCCTGGCTTCTTCCTCCTCTTACCGATCTGCCTGTGCCCATCATTGACCAAATACAACCAGAAGCCAGAGAGCAAGAGGGCCTGTGGTGTTACCCACAGCGTGAGGCTGGGGGCACAGAGCCATGGCAGAAGGGTGCAGCGTGCCTAGAGGACACACAGGAGGCCTGCAGCACACAGCCACTGCTTTCCTGAGTATCGAGTCTTCCCAGAAAGTAGAATTCCAGTAGCCTAGGATCTGGGAAAAGGTTATTCCAGGTTTCAGGATGGAGTAGACCAAGGTGCAGAGGCTGGAGAGCAGGGGCAGGCAGAAGTCAGCTTTCCTTTTACCTCCCGCTGCCTACCAGCCCACCCCAAAACCCTGCAACTTCAAAGAACCTTTCATTAGCTATCACAATTGTGTAGGTCAGGAGTTGGGGCTGGGCTCAGCTGGGGAGTTCTGTCCTATATGGCACTGACTAAAGTCAGGCTTCCAGCTGATCTGGATGGTTCAACAGGACCTCAGGAGCACATGTGATTTCTGGATGGGCTCGGCCGAAAGGCAGGGCTCAGCTCTCTGAACTGGAATGGCTGAATGTGGGCTCTCTAGCAAGGTGACTAGTAGCTCAGGGTTCCCAGAGAGAATGTTCAAGAGACCCCAGAAGAATTAAAGATTTCTTACAACCTATGCTCCATGGGCAGGGATGTTGCTTCCGCCATGTTCTATCAGTCAGTGAGTCACTCAGGTCAGCTCAGCTGTAAGGAGAAGGAAGTTATACCCCACCTCGCAATGAGGGGAATAGCAAACAACTCATGGTCACTTGAACTGCAAGCCATCCAGGCTGACCAGGGTTTCGAAACATGCTGTGAAGTAGTGGGACTGATTTTGGAGAGGGACTTGAATGTCATGACAGGAGATGGTGATTAGGTGTAGATTCTAGAGTCAAGTTCAAATTCAAATCCCAGTTCTGAAACCTACTTACAATCCATGAGCCAGGCTCATTGTTCTCCTCTGATTCAGTGTCCTTACCTGTAAAATGAAAACAGTTCCTGCTTTGCAGGGCAGCTGGACAGATTAAATGGGATGGCATTTATAAAGCACTTCCTAGGGTAGCTGGGGTCAAGGGCATATCAATATGGCAGCATAATTATTTATCTTGAGTTATACCGAGAGATATTCACAAAGCGACTCTGGAGCTTTGATAATGTACCAGAATGGCTCACTTCAGATCCTCTCTCTCCACACTCCCACACAAGACCCAGCCCCAGGTGCAGCTAACTTTGCTTGAATATATGAGCTTGAATCTGAGTTTCCCATCTTCCCCATTGTCACCTCCATTTTTCCACCCAGATCATGGTTGCTGCTTCTCCCTGATCTTGGACTCTCACTGAAACCCAGCAATTCTTCCCTTCAAGGCTAGGCACACAGGCTTCTTAACCTGTGCTGTGCAGCCAGATTTCCTGGGGGATCTTGTTAAAATACAGATTCTGATGGTTGGCTCCATAGATTTGGAATGAGGTCTGAGAGTGTCCATTTCTTTTCTTCCTGCCCAGTACTGGGGATTGAACCCAGGAATGCTGTACCACTGGGTTACATTCCCCCGTACCTTAAATTTTTTTTTTTTTTTTTTTGAGACAGGGTCTAAGTTGCTGAAGCTGGCCTTGAACTTGCAATCCTCCTGCCTCAACCTCCCCAACTGCTGGAATTATAGGCATGCACCAACCAGGCCTGACTCTGAGAGTGTCCATTTCTACCCAGCTCCCCTGGGATGATGATGTTGATGGTTCCCAGGCTACACTCTAAGCAGCTGGAGGATATTTTTTTTTCCAAATAAAAGCTTGATCCTGTCTTGGAACCACTTAAAACCCTTCCTGGATTCCCTAGCACTCCTGGGGGAAAGATCAATCCTCACTGTGTCCCACAGGCCCCACATAATCTATTTCCCACCTGACTCTGGAGTCCTTGCCCTGTCACTCTCTTTTCCCCTTATTTATGAATTTGCTAATTTATTTATAACAAAGAAACAAAGCCAGCATCCCACCCCAGATTGGAGTATTATAACTTGAGTATCCCTTTGTGATTCACTCCTGAGATAGTGTTCTTCTAATATTTCTGTTTATCTTTCCTTTGCTTTATTTTTTTCATGATGCATGTATCTAAACATGAATATTTGGGGTTTTGCTTTTATATATTCTAAAAATTGCACCATAGTGTATGTAGTTTTTGGAAAAAATTTTTTTTTGCTCAACATTATTTATCAGTAGATGTCTGTTTTTTATGTTTTTGTTGTTTGCTTTGGCTTTTAGACAGGGTCTGGCTTACTTGCCTAAGCTAGCCTCCACCTTGTAATCCTTCTGCTTCAGCCTCTAGAGTCACTGGGATCATAGATGAGCTCAACCACACCCAGCTACCAGGCGCCCCTGGAGGGGTCTGTGGCGGAAGTTCATTCAGTTTCACTGCTGTGTAAGAGTCCTTGGTGTGGGTATTTCAGTTGATAAGCTCATTCTCCTGTGGGTGGGCTTTGGGGTGCCTCCATTACAGCCAGTGCGGGTGTGAACATTTGGTACAGGTCTCTATCTGGACAGGTTTCTTTGGTGATTGCGCAGACTTACTGTGTCCCGGTCCCCCTGGGTCTCCATGCACCCTGGTATCCTTTCATCCCTAGCGCCCTGGAGTCTCTCACACAGAATGAGTGCCCTCTCCACCGTGACTGCCTCTTTCACTCCACCTCACCCGGTGGACCCCAGCAAGTCCTGGACCACGGCTGACCCCGCCATTAGAGCTCTCTAATCACACACTCCGTGGAGTGGTTCTGCGGCGAGCCGGGATCTGGCACTTAGACCCAAGCCTCCAAGGCTGCTGAGGCTCCCGGTCCGCGCGCCTGCCCCGCCCAACTCCCCTCCGCTAGCCGGTGCCTGCACACAGTAGGCGCCCAGGCAGCAGCGGAAGCGTCGACTGTTGTTGGAGGCGCCGGGAAGGAGGCAGAGCCGGGCCAGGCGGCTGTGGTGGAGCTCACAGGTGGCTCTGCAGGAGTTTTCGGGTCGGTGGCAGCCCACCGTGCCTCGGGGTCCGGAATACCAGGAAATGCACAGGCCTGGCGGCGGCGGGGCCCGGGCTCCGGCGAGGGGCGGGGCGGGGCGGGGCCTGGGAGGGGGCGGGGCCCGGGCCGGTAAAGAGGAGCGTGGCGGGCGGCCGGCAGCAGGGGCCACGGGGAAGCAGACCCGCCGCCCAGCCAGCGGAGATCCAGCGGCCTTCGACGGAGGGAGCAGCGCCGGGCGCACGCTTGGCACCATGACCCAGACGCTCGCCTTCGACAAGCCCAAAGTGAGCGCGGGCTCCGGGTTCGGGTCCGGCTCCCGGTCTGTCCCGGGGTTTAGGGGGCTCCAGCCGCAGGCGTCCTCACCCCACACGCACCCGGGGCTCCTGCGGGCACTTTCTTCCCCGGGCTCAGGTCTCAGCTCGCCTCGGGGCTGTTCAGTGAGCGACAGTGAGGCAGGGAGCGTCCAGAACCCGCAGGCGTCCCTGACCGGCCTCGGGTTCTGCTTCTGCCCCTGACTGGTCTCAGCCTCGCTGTCCGCCAAATGCGCGCTGGTGTCGCAGCGCTGAGCAGCCGTGTGAGCCTAGGCAGGGCTTGGCGTCTCTGAATCTCCGCGGTCTGAGGTCTGAGGTCTCCGTCTGCGGGCATCTAGCTTTGAACCAGGGCGTACTGAACGCTCCCTGAACGAAGCAGCGCTGTGCTTTCTCCGCGCCAAGGGGCCCCGGGTTGTGGATGCGCCCGTGGGATGAACGGGGAGCCAAGCCAGGAAGGGGAGGGAGGCGAGCACGGCGCGCCCCACCCCACGCTGGGGCCAAGCGGGTGAGGAACCTGGGCTCCGAGCCGCAGTAGGATTTACTGGGGGCCAAGACACGGCCACTGGCCCCAGGGAGAGCCCATGGTCTCTCCGCCGGCCAGCTGTGGAGTCCTGGCGGAGTCTTGGGAACAGCGGAGTCAGGGTGGGTCCAGGTCCACATGGCCTGCTTTGCAGCCCTCGCAGATCGTGTAGAGGGAGGGGCGGGGCCCAGGAGTCCGCCAAGCCTGGCGGTTCAGCCAATAGGGTGTTGACACTAGGGGGCCGGGGGACCAAGTCAACTGCAGCTGGTCTCAACTTATGGGAGGGAGGATGGCAGATAGCACAGAAGTTTTAGTGAGAATTGTGGGGGGAGAAGGAGGAGCAGAGTGGACCCTACTATTGATGCCCCCACCACAGAGAAAATGCTCTGCTACTCCCTGTTGGAAGTACGGAGTGCCAGGACAGTCCTCCTGCCCCAACCCAAGCCTCCCGCACGTCTTGTCTGGAAGTCCCTGACCATCATTGCGGCTCATTAGTGCCTCTTGCCTTTGAAGGCATTTGTTTGTTTTTTAAAAATTTTTTAAATATTTTACTTATTTATATGTGATACTGAGGATCGAATTCAGTGCCTCCCACGTGCTAGGCAAGTGCTCTACCACTGAGCTACAACCCCAGACCTGAAGGCATTTTTTTTTTTTTAATTTAAAAAAAAATTATGCTTTAGATTCCCCTGCCTTTGAACTGGGAACCACCATACCCTGATGCGAATCTAGGCAATAGGTGAAGCCTCTTGATTGGGTGTGAGGTGGGAGTTATGGAACCAATAATGGGTTACACTTCTATAGCGTTCGCTGTGCAACAGTTTGATTCTGGTCATACTTTTGTATCAGCCCCACAGGGAGGCCTGCATGCTGTGGTTCAACCTTCTGGGGCCTTGTCCAGTCTTCTCATCTGCTTCGTGCTGGCAGGTCATTTCTTCCCTCTGAGCCTCAGTTTCCACTCCTGGGGAATAGGGCAGCATTTGCTTTCATGGGAGTCTGGATGCTTGAGAGTAAAGATGGCATGTCACCTGCCATGTCTGAGATGTGACAGATCTTGTGTCATTGAGCTGGCAGGACTGGGAAGGAGCTGCTGTGTCTGGGCCTTCCTGTGGGTGATCCGATAATAAGTATGGCTACTAGTTATCACAGCAGAAATTTACTGAGGACTGGTTTTTTCTGTGCCAGGCACTGGCCTCAACACAGAAACTACAAGAATTTATTGGATCCTGGCAATGACCCTATGAGGCAGCCAGGCTCATCTCCATTTACAAGCGAAGAACAAGTACAGTGAACTTAAGTAGGTGCAAGATCATACAACTAGGAATAGCTGAGTTGAGGTCTGAGACCAGGGAAGGTGGCTTTGGAATTCTCTGCCCCTAACGGCCTCTCCTGAGCTCCCTCTGTGGGGGCCCTGGGGATGGCGGTGCTGGCACCCAGGTGCAGGCCTCTGGGACAGGTGCATCTACTGGGTTCTTTAGCTTCTCAAGCCTGCCTCTCCCTGGGGCCCAGGACCTGACCAGTTTTAAGAGGGCAGCATGGGTGGTACTTTTCAAACTTCCATGTGCACCCAAATCGCCTGGGTTTGAATGTTTGACTGTTTGGGCTCTGGTTGAGGAGCTCTGCCTCTGGTCCACAGACATCTTTAAGGAGCAAGGCCCTAGAACACGGCTAGCCTGTTTGATTGTCATTCCAACAAATGCTTCCCAAGAACTTTTTGGGCACTGGAAAAGGAGGAAAGAGGGTAGATGTATGACCCTTATCACTCTTTGTCCATCGAAGCAGGGCTGGAAAATCCTGTGGTCCTCAGGTGTTCTTTGTCCTGGAGGGCAGGGCTGACCACACACCCATTTTTGTAATTATAACAATGACTGTCCTTTGAGTGGCCCTGGGTACCCTTTGGCAATTTTTCTCAGAATCCTGGATGACCCAACAAAGCAAATGTCTTCATCCCCATTTACAGATGAAGAAGCTGAGACCTAGGAAGGTGAAGGGACTTGCGACACAAAATCTGATCGCCTTGAAACCGTAGGCTTGGGTGTGAAGTGGCCAGGCCCGGGAGGGACTATTTCAGCCCTCTGTTCCCCACGGAGAGGGGGTTTTTCTTTCATGCACTTGAATGCCTACCCTGTACCAGGCACTGTTCTAACTGCTTTGCATATGTTAACGTGTTTCAGGCTCACACAGCCTTACAGTTGTGGAAACTGACTCAGAGAGCGGAAGGAACTTGCCAAAGTCACACAGCTGTAAAGCTAGATTTGAACCCAGATCGACCTAAAACTGAAGCGAATGCTATTAACTGTTAGGCTACATTGTCATTCCCACTTTGTTGGGGGTGGAAGAAGGACGGAGGGTGTGGGCAGAGGATTTAGAATCAGGGTGGCAACTTGGCCTTGTGCTTCAGATAGACCAGAGTTGAATCCCTGCCTCACCACTTAGCAGCTGCAGTTCCTCAGGTAGGTAAGTCCTGAACCTCAACTTCTTCCATAAAATGGATTGAAAAATACCAATGTCCTGCTGGGCTTGGGAGCACATACCTATAAGCCAGCTACTCAGGAGGCCAAGGCAGGAGGATCACAAGTTTGAGGACAGCCTGGACAACTTAGTTGATCCCCAGTACCAAAAACCAAAAACAAAACAACAAAAGCAAACAGACAGACAAAAAAATCCAGAACACAAATGTCTTGGGACTCTTGGGGAAAACCAAGGTGCTGTGTTTCTTCTGCAGTGACTGGCAGGTATTGGCAGGCCCTTAGGTGTGTCCGCCCTATCTGGGAACTGCAATTGGGTGTTGCATGGACTCTGGAAAACCTCCCCATCTGCAGAGTGGCCCTCCTTTATGTTTCCCTGTAACAAAGCCTCTTACTCTCATCTGGGTTCTCAGTGCCTTTCATTAGCCAGAGCCACCTGTCAAAACAAAAAGTCCCCCAAGACAGCCTGCCTTACTATGGGGGGTAGTTTCTAGGAATGGAATGAAGGAGATTGGGTTTCATTGAAGCCTTTCATTTGACAGAAAAGGACAAGGACCAGAGAGGGGAATTGGTCTGTGTGACATAGGGAGGCAAGGAGGCCAGTCAACCTCCTGCTTTCACACCCAACCTCAGCTTGGGGTGGGGAAGCTGTGAGCTGGGAGGGACTTGTCCTGTTGCTCAGGCATCCTCAGAGGGGGAAGGTGACAGTATAGTCTGACCTTGGACCATAGTGGTATGGGGGAGCCCAAAGTGAAGTTTGATGCTGTATTTACTCATGGCGTTGGGGGAGGTTCCTAAGTGCACCGAGGGCCCAGAACAGCCGTGCCACAGTGGTTCTGGTGCCCAGGGAGGTTGAACAGCCCAGAATTTGAACTTGAGCCCTAAACTGTGCTGGGGTTGCCTAGGTCTGAGTCCTGATCTCCCACTCGTTAGTGAGGGGAACTTGAACAAACCTCTCCACTGTGCCTCCGTTTTCCCTGTAAGATGGGAATTTTACCTACACCCATCTCACGAACACCAAGTACAGGCCTGGCCCAGTGTGGACACCAGTGATGGCCGCTGTTGATCAGTATCAGCAGCAGCAGCAGCAGCAGCAGCAGTGAGGTTGTGGATTGTCCTGACTGACTTCCCATGGTCCACCCAGCCCTTGCCGTGCACGGTGCAGGGGTCTTGTTGCAGCAGTGAAAACCTTCTGGGTTTAGGGTCAAACAGATTTCCAGCTGTGGTATTCGTTAGTCTATTAGTTAGACACACATTAGTCTTTGTTAATCTTCCCATGGCTCAGTCTGGTCACCTATAAAGTGGGAATAACTGGGCCATTGCTAGGCTGTGACCCCACGTGGTTTCCCTTAGGCAGAAAGCACATCTTGCCATCTGGGAAATCTCTGGGAAGGCTCACAGCAGCAACAGAGGACTGGCCGGGCCCCAAGGAACTGCTGGGCCAGCCCCTTCCACTCTATCTTGCAGCTACGGAAGCCCAGACTGGGCTGAGCATGAAGGGCTTCCTGGAGGAGGTGGGCCTGGAACAGTATGTGGGCTCTACAAGTCACGTGAGAGACCATGGGGACACAAGGCACGGACCCATGGCACCACCCAGCTCATTTCCAAGAACAGTCAGGAAGGGAGGGCTCATGGCTGGCAGTGGGCACCTGCGGCTCATCTGGGTGCTGGCTGCAGTGCTGAGGGCCCCAAGGCTGGTCAGGCCCTGTCTGGATCCTCTGCCAGGCCTGAGCGGGGAAGTCAGTCCCTTCCTTACAGCAGAGAGAGAACCCAGCATTGCTGAGGTGGCGGGGGGAGAGGAGAAGGCGATCGTGGTCATCTGAGCCTGTTTCGCAGTGCCAGGTGCTGTGCTAGCACTGGGGGTACAGCAGGGTGAGAACAAGGCAGAGCCGCGTCTGGGGGCCTCAGAGCCGGGGAGAAGCCATCCTTTGGTTTGCCTGTGAGGCGGCCCATCCTGCTGGCCCTGTGGTTGTCGTAAGCCTGAGTCAGTAAGCATGGGAGTGTCTGGGTGAAGGGTCCGAGGCCTGGGTCCTCCTTCTGGCTCTGCCATCATCAGCTGGTGACCTAGGGTGATGCAGGGTGGGATTGCTCCTCCCGGGGTCTCACCTGGCTGGCTGGCATCTCTTGAGACGGGACTTAGTTGCCCATCGTAAATATCTGTTGGCGACTGAGACCACTTCACTCTGAGCTGAGGTGCTCTGACGGATGCTGGGCCAACTGTGGTGAGTGCAGAGGAGGGAGCGTGAGATTGCTCTCCAGAGAGGTCAGGAGGCCGGCACAGGCTTGGTAGGAGGGGCTGAGGCCTGTGCGCAGGACTCCAGCGTAGTGGAAGGACTTGGGTTCCAACCCTGCTCTACCATCATCCATCAGTGTGACCCTGGGAAGGTCACTGTGCCCTTCTGAGCTGAGCTTGGCAAGTCCGTTTCCACATCTGCACCGAGGGCTAATGGTGCACCTTGACTAGGGGTCAGTATTAAATGAGATAAAGGGGCTGATAATCATAGGTAGCTGCTGTCGCCGTTACTGTTGCCATACTGTTCCTGAGGCCAGGCCCGCAGAGGCAGTACAGGGCAGCAGGGTGGTTAGAAGCTCAAAGACCAGACCTGGGGTCTGTTCAGGACACACTTCCTACCCTGCTCCCCACTTCCTGTGTGATTTTCTTCACCTCACCGCCCTCCGCTCCAGGTCGCTGGACTCTGAGTTCAGAAAGGTCAGGTCAGGCTGCGCTGTGCTGCTCTGTGGAAGAACATCCCAGATCTGAGCGGCCCGGACGACACGCACGAACCTCGTTCCCGCTCATGTGCGCGCGGTGGTCACTCAGGGCCAGACGGCGGGCGAGCACCGTGCTGAACGTTGCCAGTTGCTGCACCAGAGTGAAGAGGGAGTCCTGGCGGGTCTTGCGTTGGCGTTTAAATGCTTTTCCTAGAAGTAGTCTCCAGATCCCTCATGCCACCCACAAGGGGGCCAACGGTGCCACTTCCCTTATTCACTTCCTGAGTGCCCGGCTCTGAGAGGCTCTGAGGAAATAGCCCAACTCCCGGTGGCCATGGGAGCCCCATCTGGGTGGTCCTGCCCTGCAGCGTCCCCTGTCCCACTCCCTTCTCTGAGCCTGAGCTGTAGTTCCTCCATACACCCCGTTTTCTCTTGCTGCTTGGAGTTTACACATGCTGTTCCCTGTGCCTGGAACGTTCTTCCTGCCGCCCTCCCCACTCCTGCCCTTCCTTGCTCAGTCCCTTCATCCTGCGGCATATTTCAGCTCAAGGCCTGCTTCCCTGGGAGGCCACTGCTGGCCTCCAGCTGGGCCTCACTCCTTGGTTTGTTGCTGTCCTTTTAGGACTATGTTTGTGTTTCCTAAGGGGTCGTCTTGGTTTGAGACTGTACCTTTATCCATGTGACATTTGCCTGACACCTGTCCCCTTTACTAGGTGGCATGTGCCACAGGATCCCCTCCCCCAGCCTCATTGCTCAGCAGCCTCTCACAGCTCTTCTCTCTCAGCCTCCATCGTCCCCACCAACGTTTAAACGTGGCCAAGTTCAAAGGAAACAAACTCCTCTTGAACCCACATGCACTTCCTGCCCGCTCCCCGGCCATTTGTTTTCCATGCAGGGATAAAATTTATGAAAGAATAGTCAGAAGTTTCTCCGCTTTCTTACTTCCTTTCCTCCCCACCCCTTTTTCAGTATGGATTCTGCCCCTGCTTGGGCCTCTGCAGTGATTCTCTAGGGCACTAATTCTTAACTTTGCATGTTTAAAAAAAGGGGGTAGATCTTTAAAAAAAGGAAATAGTAGGGCTGGGGTGTAGTTCAGGGTACAGCACTTAATCTAGCAGGCAGGAGGCCGGGTTCAGTCTGCAGCTGAACCTTTTGTTCACAAACAATAAAAACAAAACAAAACACACACGTGCGCGCAGACACACACGCACACACATGCACACACATGCACACACACGCACGCCAGTGCCTGAGCCCACCCCCAAGGATCTTGATATAATTGATCTGGCACGGAGCCAGAGCATTTGTGATTTTCTAAAGCTTCCGTGATGCTCCTAATGGATGAGAACTACTCCAGTGTCCACAGTGCCTATGTTCTTAGACCAGGGGCATCTTTCTGCCCTCCTACCCTCGACATGGCAAGGCCCCCTTTCCTGTGGTTTGTGTAACAAATTACAACATACCAGGTGGCTTAAAAACCACAGAAATTTATTCCCTTAACGTTCTGGAGGCCAGAAGTCCAAAATTAGGGTGCCAGTGGGGCCACTCTCTGTCTGAAGGCTCCAGGTGGGGGTGGTCCCATTCTCTGTTCCAGCCTCTGGCAGCCCAGGTGTCCTTGGCTCGTGCATGCATGGTACTGGTCTCTGGCTCTCGGTCACAGTGCTGCTTCCTGTGGTGTGCATATCTCTGCCTCTGTTACAGGACAAGGTTGTACTCAGGGCTCTCCAGATTATCCAGCATGAGTACTTCCTCTCAAGGTGATTGATAGTCACATCTTCTGCCGCATGAGGTCATGTTTTACAGGTTCTGGGGACTGGGCTGTAGACAACTTTTGGGGAACCAGCATCAAGAGCCCACTATGCAGGGACTGGGGAGATAGCTCAGTTGGTAGAGCGCTTGCCTTGCAAGCACAAGCCCCTGGGTTCGATCCCCAGCACCCAAAAAAAAAAAGAGCCCACTCTGCTGACCTGGTGGGCACTGCCCTCCTGAACATCTGATGGCTCTCCTACTTCTGTAGCCCCTCTGCTGGCGGGGCCTCCCTGACCCGGCCCTGGAATGCTGGCGAGCGAAGGCCTGAGCCTATCCTCCCGTAGCATGCTGTCCCTGGGTGAGCCCATTCAAGACGGCGACTGCAAGTGCCCTCTCCCAGCTGGGTGTCAGGGTGCCTCCACACCCTGGTGTCACTCGGTCTGTGAGACAGCTGTGTGACCTAGAGTAGGTGACCTCCCCTCTCTGAGCCTCTGCTTTCTCAAATGTCTCAAGGTGGCCCCGGCTGAACATAGTTGGGACCAAACCAGCCATGCTGCTCTATGTCCCCGTCCCTGTCCCCCCTTAGGATCTGGTTCTCTTCCAGGGCTCTCTGCCTCAGGCGGCGGGAATCACCTCACCCAAGCCTACCTGGAGGTGTCTGCTACCTTGGACAACTTTTTCTCCCCGTTTTCCCCTGTCTACCTCATGACCTGCATCCAAGCCTCTGTCTTCGTCTAACCTTCCGCAGCCTCCCTTGCCCTCTCCCTCTGACCAGCCTCATGCCCTGCATGGCTTCTCCAGAGAAAGGCCAACTCCCTGTGGCTGCAGGGTCCCCCCTGGTGGTCCTGCCCTGCAGCATCCCCTCCCCCAGGCCCCCCCTTCTCTGAACCTGAGCCTCAGTTCCTCCGTATACCCCATTTTCTCATTCTGCCCCGAATGTTCTTCCTGCCTCCCTCCCCAGTGCTCTGCCTAATTAACCTGCTTTCCCCAGGAGTCCACCTCTGGTCTCCAGCTGGGCTAAGCTCTTCAGTTCGTGACTCTTTTGTAGGATTTATGCTTGTGTTCCTGAAGGGTCATCTTGGTTTGAGACTGTACATTTATCCACATGACATTGGCTTGACACCTCTGTCCCTTGCTGGACTGTATGTGACATAGGAACAAGACTTCCTCCCTTTGGCTTACGTCTGCACCCCTCCCCCAGCAGTGCTGCATGATTTTGATTGGTGGGTTGATTTTTCTGTTCTGGAGTGGTCCAGTGGTGCTCTACAACCAAGCTGCATGCCCAGCCCTTTTTAATTTTTTTTTTTTTTGAGACAGGATCTTGCTAATTTGCCCAGTCCTGCCTCAGCCCCCTGAGTTGCTGGGGTTACAGGTGTGGGCTACCTCCTCTGGCACTGTTTTTTAGTGACAGACTGGTAGTTGACACATATTTATCTTTTGCTCTGTCACTATGTGTTGAGTGCATTAATGTTTGACCTCATGAAGCCTGAGGAGGAATGCATATTGTTCTTCCCATTTGACAGATGAGGTTGTGGAGGCACAGGAAGTGGTGACTTTCCTCAGGTCACATAGGAAGTGAGTGGAGAAGCCAGGATGCCAGCTGTCACTGCATGATGCTCTCAGCACAGTATGACTGCCTCTCTGTTGGAGCCTCCCCACAGCCTTGTGAAGGTTAAGAATAGGAAAGTAGAGGCTCAGAGAGGGAAGGTCGCTTGCTCTAGGTCACATAGCTGCTTAACAGATCCCTGGGCTGTCAGCTGCAGGGTTCTAATGCTGAGTGTACTTTAGGGGTGGGAATTGAATTCATTTGGCCAGGGACCCGACAGCTAACTTGACCCCAAGCCTAGGTGTGAGGACCGATGTCCCTTACCAGAGATCTGAGCACTCTGAGGTCCTGCCCATAGGAGTCTTGGCATCTCTGATCCCTGCCAGTCCTGTGGGCCCCAGCTAAGTGTCCTCTGCAAGGGCCAGCTCCCGAGTTGCTGTTCTTCGTAACCAAGGAAGCTAACTTTCTCATCTGGGCCTCCAGGTTCCAGAGATGGCCCCTTCCTGGTGGAGATGTCCGTGGGAATTCTTTGATTCTTCTCTGACCTGGAGTAGGCCGTCTCCCAGCACCTGCTGTGCCTCTTACAGCTCACAGTGAACACCCTGGTTGAGAGGCAGGGGTTGTCCCCTCCGGCCATACCTATATACACACACTGTCTTAAAAATCCTTACAATTTTTCTCAGACAAGGGGGTGTCATATCCCATTGTTTTTGGGTTGAGGAAACTGAGCCTCAGGAGATATCAAGCATCTTGTCTGAGGTCACAGAGCCAGAGAAAGGCCGCGCTGGGAGTAAAGCCAGATGGGTGGTCTCCAAGCCTCTGCCAGTAGTCTCTGCTTTGTGTAAGAGGAGGTTGGGCCCATGGGGGATGATCACCGAGATCACCAGGTATCCAGTACCCTAGCTGGAGTACTAGAAAGATCTGTGCTGCTGAATATCAATTCCTGACAAGCTAGGCCTGCCCCTGCTAGCATGTCCCCAACCCGGAGCCTGATTTTTTAAATGTGTTACAGATACTGCGGTGTCTGTAGTCTGTCGTCAGTCCTCTCTGCTGAACTTGGATTTGGTTTAGTGAGGTGGCTGAGAGCAGGGGCTGTCTGAGTGACGGCTGGGGCTCAGGAGTTCCCTTGGGACCCCCTGGCCTGGTCGTTAAGAGCACAAGCTTGGGAATTGGACTTGGGTGTTAGGACCGGGGCTCTGCCATCGCCAGGCTGTGGTTGAGAACAAGCGCAGGTCGGGTCCCTGTTGGCATCACTTGCTTGCCATGTGCCTCGGACAGAAATTTAACCTCTCTGAACCTCAGTGTCCTCAACTGTGAAAGAGATAGCAGTTGAACCCACCCCACAGGTGAGGGTTAAACAAAAGTGAGTTTAGTGAAGCACCTGTGCTAAGTGTCCAGGGAGTGGTGGCCAGAGGTCCTCATGGTTGATGTTAACGACCCCCGAAAGGTCCTCCAGGCACCTAAGGGTGTTCCTCTCTCTCTTCCCTCTGCTCCTTGCAGGTGGAACTGCATGTCCACCTCGATGGAGCCATCAAGCCTGAAACCATCTTATACTACGGCAGGTAAGTCTGTGGTCAGGAGCTGCCCTCCCCCGGGGTTGAGGGAGTCCACAGCTCCTCAGAACCCCCTAGAGAAATCCAGGGTCACTGCTTCTTCTGGGATCCCTGTGGGAATCAAACCAGCCCACGGGCAGAAGAAGGTGGTTTGTGGAGACATTTCCTCCCTGTGCCCCTGGCCTCTATGGGTTGAGGTCAGCGAGGGCCTCCTTCCAGAGTGCCTCCCACCGCTCTCGGCGTCCTTTACTTGTTCGCTTTCCACTCACTGTTTGGAGCTGGAAGGACTCAGCTCTCCCCCACAATCTTCAGAAGTTCAGCTCTGGAGGCAAACTGAACATGTGTCCTGCGAGCTGGCACCCTCTCAGGTGTGCGGGCCGGGCCCCTCAGGAGAGAACTAGTTGTCCTTGAGAGTTTGTCCACCTCCCGAGACAGTCCTGGTAAGCATGTTCCCCCACACCTTGGTGCACTTCCAGTGACCTCTGCCCCCAGAGGCTGCTGGTGTGTTTTAGCTGTGACAGGAGCAGACAGGAATCGAGGGTGCAGCGCACGCTCCTCAGTGCCCCACTTCACAGGTGGGACACAGCTTGGCAGGTGCATAGCTTGCCTGGTAAGCCCAGGGCAGAGGTTTGAGCAGGGAGCGGCCCCAGCCCCACCCCCCACCATTACACATGCAGCTGGAGGTTTTGGTGAGGTAACCATGGTAACCCACTTAGCTCAGGGCCTGCCGCACATCAACCGCCCAGATGATCCTGTATTAATTAGCACCTCCTGGCTCCGCAAGTAGGGTGGGTCTCGGCCTTATCTCTGCCTGTCCCTTGCCCACGTGGTGCTGCCAACTAGCGCCACAGGGCCCCAACGAGGTCCTCAGGATGGGATGATGGGATGGAATCTAATCATGGCACTGCTAAGGGGTCATCGTCACTCATTAGCAGAAGCCTGAAGGCCAGAGTGACCAGGGCAGGGTGGTAGGGAAAGGGAGAGAACCACCAGGATGGTGGCTGCTCTGATTTCCCTCTTCTTCTGCCACCTCTGTGGGCCCTGGAGGGTGGGTGGGCAGGTGCCAGCTGGGGCTGGGCCTGGAATCGGCAAGCAGGGACCTGAACATGGGTGTCGAGTTGAGAGGGAACAAGGGGAGCCACTGGCCTGTGGCTCTCCAGACCCAACCAGCGGCGTCTCTGTCTGGTGACTCCTCCTTTCTTCTTCCTTCAGCTCCGGGATCCCACCTTCTCCAGGGCCTCTCTTACCTCTCCTCAGTCTCTGCGCCACCCTGTCGGCTCTCTCCAAAGCATACTCTGAACCTGGCCACTCTCTCCTCCTGTCGCTGCCCTGCTCTGAGTCCCCACTTGCCCTCCCTTGATCCTGGAATGGCCCTCCGACTGTGCACAGATGCCACCCCATCTCCTGGGCAGGGCCACCGTCAGAGCCATTGTCTTCACACAGTCTCACAACTCGTCCCCCCGCAGGCTCTGCAGGGTCCAGTGACTGGGCCTGGACTTATGAAGGAAGGTGACCTTGGGGCAAGCTGGCCAGTAGTGGGAGACTCAACTTTGGGGTTATCAGTGGGTACCATGCATCTGTCCTCTGTATACCAGGACTGCAACAGGGTCACCTTGTCCCCTAGAGTAAGGAGCCATAGCAGGCTGAGTGGCAGGCTGGTGGGCACCAGAGTGACCTTGGTGGTGCCTACTAGACCCCCACCAGGGACTGAGGCTACCGGATAGGAAGGGGCATATTCACAGGGGTTTGGGGAACAGGCAGTTTTGTAGGAAAACACTTAAAAAAATTTGTTTTCAGTGCTGGGGATGGAGCCCAGAGATTGACACGTGCTAGGCAAGCGCTCTACCACTGAGCCACCTCCTCAGCCCCTGAATGTCCCTTAAAAAAAAAAAAAATTCTTGTTTCAAGGATGCAGCATCTTCTCATCTCCTTGAGGATGGCCCCTCTGGATTTTTTAAGTTCTCTTCTCTGCATTGTTTCCTGAGTGCCTTTTGTCTGCTCTTGTTTTGTCCCTCATGTTGGAAGCATTTCTTTGGCTGTCCCTTTACTTAAAAGGGGGAAACTGAGGCCCAGGAGGACCCCCCTGTATAGGGGTCCAGTAGGGATGAGGGGGTGGAGGCAGGAACATGTGCAGGAGGAGGCCACCCTGAGCTGGCACCAGCTTCCTGTGGCCACAGGGGAGGCAGGGACACTAATGGGTGAAGGGAGGCTCTGAGCCAGAGGGAATTCTCAGCAGGTTGCCAAGTCCAGTGTGAGCCAGGAGCTGGGGAAGGGCAGGAGGGAGCTGTGCACTGGAAGACCAGCTCAGTGGGCCCTCCCACCCGGGAGCCGCCATCGCTAGACTGGCAGGCTGTTCCCATGTGCCAGCCCGGAGGAGGGGGAAGTCCTGCCCCAGCTTCTGCCCCGGGCATTGTGAGGCTGTGGTTCTTGCCCCTGATAACCCCTGACTGGGCAGCAACCAGCTGGCTCTGGCTACTCCTGGGGCTTGGGAAGAAGTCCTGGGCTTGTCCTGGCACTTGCCTGTCTGCAGATGTTGGCCCACCAGGGATGTGGAGGGTGTGTGACAAGGAGACTTCAACCCCTGCTGGTCCCTCTTGAGATCCGCTTGTCCTGGCTTAGGGCCAGAAGGTCTGGGAGGAATTCCAGTCCTGGTTCTGTGGGGCTGGACCTCCGTTTTCCCAGCCGCCTGAGGGGAGGTGTTGGATGAAGAGTCCCTGGGTTTCCTGCCAGGCCCACCCCCAGGCTTCCACCCGCCCCGTCAGGCCTGGCCGGATCCTGTCCTGGCTGGTCGTCCACCCTCAGTCTTGTTCTCAGGAAGCGAGGCATCGCCCTCCCGGCTGACACGGCAGAGGAGCTGCGGAACATCATTGGCATGGACAAGCCGCAGTCGCTGCCTGACTTCTTGGCCAAGTTTGAGTACTACATGCCTGCTATCGCGTGAGTGAGCCCAACCCGCGGGACCCGGGGCCGTGGGCACCTGGGGCCCAGCCTCTGGGAATCACAGCAGGTCCTCTCGAACACACCTCTCCAACGTCTTTGAGCCTCCGTTGGCCCTTCTGAAAAGTAGATGTGGCAAATGGGAATGCCTGCAATGTCTGCAGAGAAGGGGCACAATAGGGGAGTTAAGGACGCTGATCCTAATCTCAGACTCTAGGGGGGAGTAACACAGCACGGGGCAGTTACCCTCTCTGGGCCTCATTTTGCCTATCTGTATAATAGGACTGGCATTTGGAAGGGACCCAGCACTATCCTCAGGATAGCCTTCTCACTCGGAAGACTGGAAGATAATTACTGCCTCTGTAGACAGCAGGCGCTGGTGCCTGTATATTATAGCTCTCGTTTTTTGTTTTTGTTTTAGCATAACTGGGGATAGAACCCGGAGGCACTCTACCCTTTTTTTTTTGAGTCAGGGTCTTGCTGAATTGCCCAGGCTGACCTTGAACTTGTGATTTTCCTGCATCAGTCTCCTGAGTAGCTGGGATCATGACATGTGCCTCGCTTGCTTCGATTTTTAATAGCAGAACATCTCTTAGACTTAGAAGAGTATAATACAGGGATAGTTTATAGAAGTGGATTTGGCTTTTTAAGTTGTCAGTAGTCTTGCCAGGTAAACATGACCCTCATTTGCAGAGCTCTGTGCAGGGCGGTGAAGGAGCTCACCAGGGCCACAGAACTGGCCAGAGTGAAGCTACCTTCTCACCCTGGTCATGCCACAGCAGGCCAGAGTCCAGCTTAGCGCTCAGTGCTGCAGGACTCGGGGGGCAAGATGACGGGGCGGGGGAGTCTGGGAGGCTTCCCAGAGGAGGAAGGGTGGTGGGCTGAGAGGGTAGAGGCCTGGCACATCAGGCAGGGGCTAGACCTGAGGAAGGATCGCAGGACGGGCCACAGAGGAGGGTGTGCGAGGCGGCCAGAGGCCACAGCTGGTGAGAGGCAAGGCGGAGGAGGGAGAGGTGAGCCCAGGCTGCTGACTCCTTCCGGAAGCCTCTGGGCTCAGCCTAGAAGGCACCGCTGCCCTTGTCCATGGCCTGGTGAGCAGACACGCAGGGACATGTGTTGCCCTTCCCCACAAATAATACATGCCAAACGCACAGGTGGACAGGCGGGGCTCCGGCCACACTGTGGTGGCTCGTGAGGGCCCAGCACCTCCCACACCACCAGGGCAGCTCCCATCTCATTAGGCAGAAGAGGCCCAGCTCCCTGGAGGTCCCTGTTGGGCAGACCCTTAGATGTCACCAGATGTCCAGAGCTGCACGTTCCCTGAAAGTCTGCCCTCCCTGCCTCCGTGCCACCACCACAGACGACAGATAGAGAGCCCTGTCTAGATCCAGGGAATCAGGTCCAGAGAAGACCTGGGGTTAGCGGCGAGCGTGGCATGAATCCAGGGCCTCTGTCCCTCAGCTCAGGGCTTTGTGTGGTGAGGGGAGGGCTGGCTTCTGGGGTGTGGGGTCAGGGGAGGGGTTCGAGGCTCCTTTTTGCCTCTCTTGAGTCAGTGATGGGTGGGGACATTATTAAGCTCTGAAAAGGGTCCAGAAGTGGGCATGGGAGAGTGCCAGAGAGAGGTCCCATTGACCTTCTACTCCTAAGCAGGTTCCCTGCCCCAGCTCCCTGTCTCCTGGGTCCTTTGGAGTAAAAGCCGAGGACCCCTTGTCAGGAGCACAGGGCCCAGCATGCTCTTGGCCCTTGCCTTGTGACCCTCACCCCTGCCACATCGCCCGCTCACTCCTCTCCTGTCCTCAAACACCCGTGCACTGTGACCTGGCTCTTCCGCCCTGCTGGTCCCTCTGCCTAGATGCTGTTCCCACAAGGGGCTCACTTTCTCACTTCCTGCACATCATGGCTCTGATGTCCCTTTCTCAGTGAGGCCTTCCCTTACCACAGTACTGAGAGTCACAGTGGCCTTTCCTGCTTTCTTGGCGTTTGTAGAGCTGGCCACCGTGGGGCCTACTGCGCATCACGCACTAGCTGGCTGGCCTCTTGCTGGTGGTGGGCTCGTGGGGCAGGGACCTCCCCTTCTGCCCACGGCACACCCAGTGCCTAGGACCTTGTGGCCACAGTGCTGGAGCTCAACACCCTCTTGGGGAACGCATGAGTCCCACAGCTCTGGGGAGGTGCGGGCGGCCAGGGGTGTGCGGGCAGGTGAGCACCCTCTCCCCGGGGGCAGGGCTGAGGCCCAGAGCCCTGGTCTGTCCCCAGAGGACCCAGCTTCCTGCCTCCCCGTCCTGAAGGCAGAACACTCCGGGCCCTGGCCTCCCCTTATAACCCTTCTGCTGGCACTCTTTGTGGTGGAAAGTTCCAGATAGGCACCGTTCACTGGTGTTTGGTCAATGCTCACGGGTAGATTTATGCCTCGCTTTTGGAGCCAGTACTCAGTAGAAAGAATCAAAATACTTTTAGCATTGCGTGCTCTGCTCCAAGCACAGAACTAGGTGAGATCTATGATGTTTAGCTCATCTGTCCTCATGATAACTTCTGCTGTGTCAGAGAGGGTGACTAACCCAGAGTTACACAGCCGGTAAGTCCATGACCAATTCTCAGGCTCCCCCATCCTAGGGTCCCTCTGGATTCAGGCATCTGTGTCCTTTCTCTTCCCTGGCGGTCTCACATCCATCATTAAACATGCTCCCCAGCTGAAGGATCACAGCGGTAACAAGACAGATGAAGGGGTCCTTGCTTCATGGAGACTAGATTCTTGTAGGCGAGACAGGAATGGCTACTAAAAGCACCGTGGTAAATAATCTCAAGTGTGATGAGGGCGTGGAAGAAAGAAAGGCCTGGGAGGGGTGGAGATTGATGGAGGACCCTCCTACAAGCAGGTGGCCAGGGAAGGCCTCTCAGGCCGGGAGGCCATAGAGGAGGGAAGGCGGGATTGTAGGATGGGCCTCTGGCAGAGGGAGCTGCTGCCCAAAGGCCTGAGGTGGAAATGACCACGTTTGACTGTCCTTGGCCAGAAAGGAGATCTGGGGGCCTAGGGAATGGCTGAGAAGCAAGATGCTGGGGAGCCTGGCAAGGGCCCGGTTGTGCCTGTGGGCTGGGCATGAGTTTGAAGTTCACTCCGTGAGACGGGAAGCTATCAGGGCTGGAAGAGAGGAGCAATGTGCTTTGGCTTCCTTTTTGTTTTTGTGGTGCCAAGTAGTGGACCCAGGGCCTCAGGGAACGCTAGGTAGGTGCTCCATCCCTGAGCTGCAGCCCCGGTTCCGTTTTCAAAACCTTGCTCCAGATGCTGTGTGGAGTGGAGTGCAGGCCAGGCATGCAGATGGGCCAGCCCGAGGCCACGTGGGAAGCCAGGGTGGGGGTGGGGGTGGGTGCGTGGCTTGAGGTAGAGCTTCGGGTCTAGGATCCTACCCAGGAAACGCCCAGAGCTTGAGGCTGGGGATGAGGGACTGGGGACCAGAAAGGGTTGGGGATAGCCTCGTTTGCTCCTGGAGCTCCCAAGGGGCTGATCCCCAACCCCTTTCTTCCCTTCCCAGAGGCTCCAGAGAGGCCATCAAAAGGATCGCCTACGAGTTTGTGGAGATGAAGGCCAAAGAGGGCGTGGTGTACGTGGAGGTGCGCTACAGCCCGCACCTGCTGGCCAACTCCAAAGTGGAACCCATCCCCTGGAACCAGGCCGAGTGAGTGACAGCCCTGGAGGGAGCTGTGCCGAGGGTGTGGCTGGGTGACCAACCCGAGACCAGAGGGGCTGAGCACTGGGCACTCCTGACCTTGATCTTGACCTTGATCCATGGCCTCATGAAGATGGGCTTAACTTGGCCATAGAGATATGGTTCCCCTCACCTGGAGGTTGGTGATTTACCCTGGACAGAAGCATTGGCTGCATCTCACGCCCAGAGCTCTGGACACAGGCCTGCTGTCGGGGAAGGCTGACCTTAACCAGCAGTTTCTAAGGGTCCTATTCAACCCCCTAGTAGGAGTGAGTCTGGCCTGTTCCTTCCCCTGTGGATCTTAAAGTGACATCAGGAAGTCCCCTCGCCCCAGCTTCAGAGCCTCAATTCTGACCCCCATGGACGGCAGCAATCACTAGGCCGAGCTCTCTCTCCACTCAGCGGTGTGGAGGGGTGGTCGGCACCCCCACACTGGGATCTAGAAGTGCCCAGTGCTCTAAGGAAGCTGGAAGGGGTGCTGGGCTCAGGGTCATCGCTGTGCCTTTCCTCAGAGGAAGTGGGCAGTGGGGGCTAGCCCAGGCCTTCCCTTTGCCTCAGGCCGTTGCTACTCCTCTCCACACAGAGGGGACCTCACCCCGGACGAGGTGGTGGACATAGTGGGCCAGGGCCTGAAGGAGGGGGAGCAAGCCTTCGGGGTCAAGGTGCGGTCCATCCTGTGCTGCATGCGCCACCAGCCCAGTGAGTACCATCAGCACCTGCCCCGCTGCCCACCTGGTCCTGGCCCAACCTTTGGCCTGGCTGTGGGGCTGTGCTTGGCCTCCTCTGTGCCCCTCCCCAGGGCATTCCCCGAGCGCATCAGCAGGGTCCCAGAGCTCCTGAAGGCACCAGAGGCCTCTTAGGCTGGCTCCAAACTTCCTGGTGACAACTTCCTCCCTGGGAAGACCTTGACAGCTACATGATCTGCAGGAAGCTCAAAACCAAAGGAGCCCGAACAATTCAAATAACCAGCCCACAGTTCTCCCTTGAGACCCTGTGGGCCCAGCCTCATCCTGTCCAGGCCACAGAACCCCAGCGTGGGCCTGATTCCTGGGACCCCTGAGAGGATGCCCGTCACTGAGCCTGAGCAAATCTGCAGGACTTTGATTTCATGGTGCAGAGCTCCACTGTGTGACCTTGGGCAAGTCACGTCACCTCCCTGGACCTCAGTTACATGTCACGAGAGGATTGTGCTCGCCTCACCCCTCCGCCTCTGTGGGAACAGAGCTGAGGGTCGGTGCCACTACAGGGCCTGCCTGGGCAGCGATTCACATGCCTTGTCTCTGGCCTTTGCAGCAGCTCTGAGGTGGGACTACCATGGTTTATTCCCATCTTACAGCTGGGGAAACTGAGGCAGGGAATGGTGAAGCCTCTTGGTCCCTCAGTGAGGAAGGCACAAAGTCCCAGTTTGAATCCAGAACCACGTGGTTCCAAAGCTGTGTTCATTCATTCTTTGTAAACACATCGTAACAACAATGGGCTAAGGGTGCCGCAGGCTAAGGTACCGCATCCGTTAGCAACGTGCTCAGTACTACAGTGTGAGTTACACTGGAGATTCAATGTTAGGCTCCATTTCCTCGTCCTCTGATGGGGGTAAGCCCACCTTGGGACCGTAATTGGCACTGAGGTGGGGAACAGCTCAGACCCCATCCTCAGCACTTACACACGGCCTTGCAAAGCCTCGCCTTGTCCCTGTATAGAGGTGGTGGGTTCCCTCTGGGAAGGGAGGAGTCTGAGGCGCTGGGCAGATCAATTTGACAAAGTCCATGTGGTTAAGATTTGAGACGAGACACTGGAATCTTTTTCCTGCGCCGGCCTCCGATGGGGGTGGAGGACAGCCAGGAGGAGGGCCGGGGGTCCCACTGCACCATGCTGCTGATGGAGCTCTGGGGGTGCGTCTCGCCGCAGACTGGTCCCGTGAAGTGGTGGAGCTGTGTAGGAAGTACCAGCAGCATACTGTGGTGGCCATCGACCTGGCTGGTGATGAGACCATCAGAGGAAGCAGCCTCTTCCCGGGGCACGTGGAGGCCTACGAGGTGGGCCTGAGGAAGGGGAGGCTGGCCCTGGGTGAGCTTGTAGGAAGAACTCATGCAGATGGGGAGTGGGGCCCGCCGAGTCCCTGCGTGTGTCTTGGCTGGGCTGGGGGCTTATTGGGTATCAAGAAATGGCCTATATAGCTTCCAAGTCCTGTGTTCAAACTGCATCTGCCTGTGGTTGGCTGTGTGTCTTTGGGGCAAGACTGTCTCTTCTCTGGGTCTGTTTCCTTGGTTCTACACTTGCTGGTTGGCCTTGGTCCTGCTGCTTAGCTCTCCTCAGCTCGTTCCTCTGGGTAGGGCGGATATAATAACAGGAATAACATCAGAGGGTGTGCACAAACCTGTCACGGTTCCCGACACAGTGACTGCGGAAGAACCCAGAGCTACCAGCACTGAGATGGTGATGGGGGAGTCAAGACCAGGCTGCCCAGTCCTGTAGGAGCAGCCCACCTGGCCGTGGGACAGTTCAACCTGCCTGTCCTCAGACCCCGAGTGTGGCAAAGGCTGGGCGCACGCGCAGCCCCTGACCAGGCCCTTCCCTTTCCAGGAGGCGGTGAGGAGCGGCATCCACCGCACGGTCCATGCCGGGGAGGTGGGCTCCGCAGAGGTGGTGCGAGAGGTGAGCCGCTGGCCCTGGCGTGGACCTCGTTCCCCGCCTCCTTTCCACCCTGTCCCTACTCAGCGCCCCGTCCCCCCACAGGCTGTGGACACACTCAAGACGGAGAGGCTGGGCCACGGCTACCACACCCTGGACGACCAGGCCCTCTACAGCAGGCTGCGGCAGGAAGACATGCACTTCGAGGTGAGGGGGCCAGCGCGTGGGGGAACCGGCCCTGGCTGTCTCACCCGCTCCTGGACAGAGCACTTCAAAGCCAGGAGGGTCCCAGGAGCTGGGGAGCAGGCGAGCCAGCAGGGGCGGCCAGTGGGTGTTCAAGGGCTGGGTGTGGAGGGTTTGTGGGACTCGGCCGCAAGAAGGCCTGTGCTGCCCCAGCAAGAGCGGCGACCCTGGCCGCCGCCGGTGCAGGGCGAGGGCGGCACAGCCTGGGGCTGCCTGCCAGCCACACACTGCTCTCGCAGGTCTGCCCCTGGTCGAGCTACCTCACAGGCGCCTGGAAGCCGGGGACGGAGCACGCGGTCATTCGGTGAGGTCTGGTCCCTGGGGCCCATTTGATTTTGTTCCCGGGAAGCCAGGGATGGGAAGGAAATGCAGGGCCTGGGTACTGGCCACGCTGCGGGATCCCTTTGGGAAGCGACGTTGCTGTCCTCACCTCACACGTGAGGAGCCTAGAGCTCAGAGGTGCTAGAACTGACTGAGGTCACCCGCCTGCCCTCTGGCGCAGCCAGTCATGGAAGACAATGTGCTGCTGCAACCTCGAGGGACACAGCCACGCTCTTCTTCCTGGGCCTCGAGGCTGTGCCTGCTCCCAGGGCCTCTTTTGTTCCACTTTCCCCCGCTCCCAGGCCAAGGCCCTTCTGTGACTGAGCACTGGGACCTGGCGTCAGGCCTTGGGAGAGCCACGCTGCTTTCCCCTGAGGCAGGACGAGGACAACAACTTGGGGTGACGGTGGCAGCCAGTGCTGGGCTGCCAGCCACGCTTAAGTGAAGGGAAGGACCCGTGATGACGAGGGGTCCTCGGCTGGCCTTAGGAGTCTGGAGGACCCCAGCGGAGGTTTTTGGAGGCATGTGGGCAGACAGCCCATGGGCTGCAAAGGCTCAGGAGCCATCTGCACAGACATGGTGGCTAAAAGGGAAGCGAAGACACCAGGAGATGGTGGAGCCAGAGGCCGAGGAGAGAACCCAGGACAGGAACATTCGAGGGGCAGGGAGAAGACACAGGTAGATGGAAAACCGAAAGTGTCAGCAACATCTAGGGAAAGTGTCAAATTCAAGAAGTGTCAAATTCTGCCACAAGTCAAGTAAGGGACAGTTAGGAAAACTCACATTTAACAAGACAGGGGTCAGGGATCCTGCCAAGAAGTTTCCATGGTGTGCTGGGAGAGTCCGATGGGGCGGGACTGAGGAATGATTGGGGTAGGGTGCTAATGACAGTCCCCAAGCGTGGGTGTGGTGAGGAAGCCCAGTGGGGATGGTGGCTGGAGGGGCTGTTGCTTTCTCAGGGCTCCCAGCTCCCTCCCTCCCCACTCTCAGGCCAGGCTCCTCCTCTGCCTGGCTCTGGACTGCTGGGGTGCATTTGAGTCTTAAGTTGCTAGTTAGGTGGCTTTGCACAAAGTCCCCTGAGCTCCGCGATGTGTTTCCTACTCTGTACCAGAATGCACTCCTTGAGGTCTAGGGCTGTGACAATCAGAGGGCACTGGGAACGAACGCAGTGACTATTCACAGGAGTGAAGAGACTCCTCTCCCTCCTCCGCCCACAGGTTCAAGAATGACCAGGCCAACTATTCGCTCAACTCGGATGACCCGCTCATCTTCAAGTCCACCCTGGACACTGATTACCACATGACCAAACAGAACATGGGCTTCACCGAGGAGGAGTTTAAGCGACTGGTGAGTGGGTGTGAGCTGTCACCCTCGCCCTGGGATCCAGGGGTGTGTGAGGCCTGCAGCTCACGTCAGGGACCCCAGTGACTGGGAGTGAGCCTGTCTATGGGAGTCCACCATAAGCCAAGCCTCGTGCCAGCTGCCTTCTGCAGAGGGGCACCTCGGTGTGGACTTCTTGGGTTTAGCCTCTGCTTGGCCTGAGCATCTTCCAAGATCCCTTTCCCCAGAAAGGTGGGCCTCGCTGTAAAGATGTGCTCCTATATCCCAGGCTGAGCCCTGGATCCTGGGGCACGATGCCATCACTGCCTCCAGGGGTCCTGGCCCCACACATCCCAGTACCTCCCCATCTCCAACGTTCTCCGTATGTCCTTATCATGTAGTGCCACATTAAGAACACTCTGCTCTGGCCCTTGCTGCCATGTGACCTGGGACAAGTCCTCCCCTGAGCTTCCTGCCCGTGTCCCAAGGAGGATGTACTATCACTAGGTTGCCAAGGGTTCCCCTCCTTGCTGTCTGGTTCTATGTGGTCTGTCACCCTGGCCCTTCTAGAACATCAACGCTGCGAAGTCCAGCTTCCTCCCAGAAGATGAGAAGAAGGAGCTCCTTGACCAGCTCTACAGAGCCTACAAGATGCTGCCAGCTGCTTCTGGTATGTTCCTGTCTGGGACGTTGCTCTACCCTGGCTCCTACAGCTTTGTGTGTGACTTCTAGCAAGAGCCCTTCTCTCAAGCAGTACCAAGAACGGGCAATGATTGCCTGGCTCTCGGGCCACGGTTGGTGACAGCTTCTCAACAGACAGGTTTATTTCCGTATAGCTGCTGTCTGGGGAGGCCAGCCCAAGGGCAGAATGTGAAGGCCAGTCCCAAACTCCAGGGCAGCATGGCTGCCTAAAGCCAAAGCCCAGGAGTTGGGCCGGGCCTTGGCTCCTTCCGCCCCCTCCTTCCCGTGGCATTGGCGAGGCATCGTCTGGCTCTCCCACAGAAGGGAGCTCCTCCTGGTTTTGGGGTTCTGAGTTCTGCAATGTCCAGGGACTGTGGGTTGCCTGACCCTTCTGCTTCTCTGACCTGACCAGCAGGGCAGGACCCCTGAAGATGGCACAGCCCCTCCGAGCCTGCACCCTGTGGATGGAGTCTGCACAACTCTGGGATCAAGTGACACTCTTACCTGTATTCCTTCCAGGAAGACGAAGATTTTAAGAGCTACTGATACTCTTGAGCCTGTGTAAACACACAGACCTTGGTGTGGCCACATCTCTCCTGATTGTGCCCTGGCCAGGGACCAGGACCCTTGCCAATTGCATGGATGATTCTGAAATCCTCTCCCTAAGGCAGTACTTGCTGAAAATCTGGTGCTCAATAAAGCAGCTGGTGGCTGGTATCGTGCAGCCTGCAATGTGTGCTGCTGTGGTCTCAGGCGGATGACCTGGTGGTGGGAATGGAAGGAACCCCTGGGACAAAGCAGCAGGGCCCAAGGGCCTCGTGGAGGCCTCGAATGGGAGGCTGGGGCATCCAGTGCAGAAGCCCAGGCTCTTCCCCCAGGGCACATGAGGCTCAGATGCTCCAACTCTGGGCCCTTCTCTAGGTTTCAAGGGGAACCTGACTTTCAGGTTCTTAAAGCTGTGGATGGGGTAAGAGGGTGAGGTAGAGGAGGACTCATCAGAGGTCACCACCTGGGAGTGTGCTGGCTGCCAAATGACTCCGGCATCTTCTCAGTAGCTCACTCTGCAAGCCTGGGTGGCAAAGGAGCCCAGCTGACTGCAGACCCCGGAAAACAAAGCCCAGCCCTGCTTTTGCTGTTTAAAGGAGAAAGAACCTGAAACCAGTCACACAAATCATCATTTATTTCCTGGGGTCTAAGTGTCACTTATCTTAATAAAAAGGGCAAAGAATTGCTCATTTAGTCTTGAGCCAAAATCTCTTCCCTAAAACCAGATCTGTGAAGCTCCACACAGGAAGCCCAGAGCTGCGTAGATGGTCAGTTGAGCTTAAAGTGGCTCCAAAAATGTGCAGTGATTGTCAGCTCCCTTCCTCTCTGCTGAAAAAGGTCTGAAGTTTTTAAAAAGTTTAAAAGTGTTTTTTACAAAAGGGTAAGAAGGTCTTGACCGAGAAGGCAGGGGGTGACAGGAGGGGTTGCTGGGTGGGATACAGTCCCTGTCCAGGCCACCCATGAAAGAAGTGTGCCCACGTTGGCTGCTCCCAGGTAGGCAGGGCCTGGCCCACGCCTAGTGCCAGCTGAATAATAACACCCCGTGGTTACAGCATCTTCAGATGTGCCTGGGCTCAGAGAGGAGGGGGACATGTGGAGCCCAGGAGGGCGGGCAGAGGGCTTTCCCAGAGTAGGGGCCACGGAGGCCTCGGAGGGGCCTCTCAGGCCGGCCTGTCTGACCTGGGACATGGGCTCAGAGAAGAGGTTGGACCAGTGCCAGGGTTGGTTCCGGAGGGGACAGCAGGCTCTCTCAAGGTGAGGCGGTCCCGTCGCTGCTTTCAGGTGGCTTGCCGGCCTCCTTGTCTGCGGTACTGGCCTCCGCCTGGCCCTCTGACAAGGAGAGAAGGAAGAGTATTTTCTTGGGCACTTTTACACACATGGAAAGCACAGAAGGGGACCTGAAGGGCCGGCCAAGCTGACAACAGCGGCTAGCCTGTGGAGCAGGATGAGGTGGTGGTGGCCAAAGGGAACTTGGGCCTGCTCTGCGACATCTTACTTCTCACCTGGAAATGCATCACCAGTGGACTCAAGTCAGTTAGAGACCAGGATTGTGGACCAGTGCTAAGGGCTCGGGCGGAAAGCCGCTGAGGGTGGATGCACCGTGCAGTTTCCCAGGGGTGAGCAGGGGCACGCTTGGCAAGCCGGAGACCTCCCGAAGCCACTGACCAGGCCGGCTGAGGAGCCAATGGCACATCCTGGTGTGCATCACACTGCTGGCGACCTCCAGCCCGCCCTCACCCCGTCCAGCTAGCAACCTAGGCTGGGGGTGGGGCTGAGGGCAGCAGCCGCCTAAGAAGTCACTTGCGGGGTGAGGAGGGGTGTGAGCTGGGTCTCCTGACTCCCAGCTGCTTTTGAGTCCCACTGTGGAAAGTGGGATGGGCAGGTCCCCCAGCTCCCCCATGACCAGCGTGCAGGTGAGAACCCTCGGTTCACTCCCAGCCCCTCCAGTCTCATGTCCCCCCAGCAGGGCCCCTGGCATGTTAGGCAAGTCCTCCCCCACTGAGCTCCACCTCCAGCCCCAGCGATCCTCTGTGCCTTCGGTCACCAGGTGCCTCCAAGCTCACTAAGGGCCTGTATGCAAATCTAGGCCTGCCAGACACACATCCCACTCAGGCTAAGCGCCACCTGTGACTAAGGAGACCCGCCACTCTGTACTGAGTCCTGGGGTCTGCGGACTGCAGGCACTTCCCCACAGCCACGCCGCAACCCGGAGGTACAATCAGGCTTATGAAACGTGAAAAAACGCGCTCAGACAGGCACGCTGACTTGCCCGGGGTCAGTGGCGGAGGGTGCCTGCGTGTTGCCAGAGCTAGTGAAGCTTTACCCCTCCTAATGAGCAGTGTGCTCTAGAGTTCACGAAGGCCACATGCCGGCATGACCTCACACTGCCCTCATAGCAGCCTTAGGACGTGAGTGCTCGTTAGGCGGTGACTGTGTGGGCAGAAGGTGGCTGTCTAGCCAGTTCTGACCTCTGCCCCAGGTTCCCTGCATCCTGTGATAGGACCTAACAAAGGACTGGCCCTTCAAGGCCCCTCTGGCCTCCAGAAGCCTGACCAACTAGACTGCACTTCGGGTGACATTTCTACCACATGACACCTTATCTGGCCCTGAGCTTCCCGCCCTGGCGAGTGGGACTGTAAATCCCCCAGTGGTCTCTGCTCTGCTATTCCTTTGCTGTGGGACCTGACAAAGTTTGCCTGCTGACCTATAAAGCGAGGATGGTGCCACTTCCACTCAGACCACAGGGGCTAGGGCTGTCCTTGGCCATCTGGCACCTGGGAGTGGGACTGGCTCAACCACTGGTTGCTTCCTCTGCGCCAGCCTGGGCACCCTGAACAGGAGAAGGCTCTTCAGCACTTCCTGTTCACTAGCACCCTTGGCTTCCCTCAGGAGCAGCTTCAGAACAGGACCAGAGACGCTCTCCACGGAGGGCAGGCAGTGGCTTCTCCACGCGGGCCTGCTGTCCCTCTTATCGTTAGGCAAGGCGAGGAAATACCAGGAGAGCCGGGAGGTCCGTCACAGCTGCTGCCTGGGTTGACACACGTGAGCAGGCCCAGACTCGGGAGCTGGGCAGCCAGGCCTGCGGCTCCTTCCCAGCCCTGGTGCACAGTAGCCTCCTGGAAGCTTTAAGCAGGGGAGGCTTGGTCCCAGCACAGGCCTGTTGGGTCAGAACCTCTCGGCAGCACTTGGAGCCCTGACCTCTGACTCTGTGAGCAGCCAGCCTGAGCTCAGTCCAGACCTGCCTGATGCTGCTGCTCACCGTAGGCCTCCTGTAGGGGCCTTGGCAGCCCTCTTGCCTGACTCCACTGTGAGTGCTTCATGTTCTCACACTGTTTTGCCCTGTCTCCTTCTCGAAGGCCAGCCACTCTGGTAGGCAAATGTCATACACTTAGAGGACCCAGACACTTCGAGGATTCTGAGTCAGGCGGTGCAGAGCATGTTAGAAGGACCTGGTGCATGGAAGAGCAGCTGCAATGGCTGGAATGGGGGGCGGGGGCAGAGGGAGACGAAATCTATCAGAGCTGAGGGGGAGGACAAAGAAGCCTTTAGGGAGCCCCTGGCAACGTGCCCAGGATGACAGTTGAGCATACTGTCCATTCAGTTGGCACTGAGCAGCTATTGAGTAAGCATGTCCCACGTGCTGACCACTGCCAGGCACCAAGGGCACTCGACAGACACGCTGGAGCAGCTTGGTCCGGTGTGTGTCGGGGGGTGGGGACTGTGGTGAGGGGTCTAAGGAGACAGGCGGACGAGAGGGGCCTCCCTCTGAGGTGGATGTGGTCGGGCAAGGCCTCTCAGCAGAGCAGGTGTCTCCAAAATGGGAAGCAGCCGCAGGGGAGGAAGGAAGAACTAGACAGGGGAGCAGATGGGGCGGTTTTGAAAACGACAGTACTGCGCTCTGCTGGGATGACAGGCTGCCCACGAGGCAGGAAATGAGAACCGAGGCTGCAGAGGGGCACAGGGTGGCAGCTGAGGCGGTGTCCACACTGGGTAAGGCGTCGGGGCTACACCACGAGGGAGAGCCGCAGACCTTCACCCAGGAGGCGGGGGGTTCCGGCCGCAGGGGTCCAGGGCTCTCACTTGAGGTACAAAGACTTTCAAAGTGCTAACTATATTAACTTACGGGTGACCCTGAGCAGGCCACCCAACTCCTCTGGGCCTCAGTTTGCCCTACTATAACATGAGAGTTGGGTTCCTGCCCACTGTTTAGTCCTTATAGGTCACTTCTGGGCAGCAAGGACCAAGAACTCTACGCTGGGGCTCTACAGAGCAAGGCCGGTATGGCTGCCTCCCTGCCTCCCTGTTCCCACTCCTGCCCCTGCAGCCAGCAGGTTCCTCCTGACCATCCTGTTGCCCCAGGGAGGTGGGTACAAATGCCCAAAGCTCCAATGCCGCGTGCGAAGTGATGTGACAGACATGACCTCGGCCTCAGGAGGTGCTATGGAAGCCTTTCTCACAGGGAATGGGCCCTGGCCAGGGCAGGGGCCAGGGCAGGCTTCCCAGAAGGGCCCAGAGCAAACAGGTGGACCTGAGCCGAGCAGGGTTCTCTGGGAAGACGGAGGGAGAAGCAGAGGGAGTGCGGTGTCCCAGGCCATATGTGAATGGTATATGTGACCTTTCCTCTGGGCTTCCTTGGCCTGTGGTTAAAGGCACCTGCTATGTGCCAGACAGAACAGGTCCCTGCTGTCCCAGAGCTCCGACAACAAATGAGACCTTGTCTGAGAGTTAGGAGTCACATGGCTGGGGAGGGAGGCCTTAGCTGTCAGGGGAGCCTCTTAGAGCATCTGCCATCTGAGCTTGGACCCAAGCGTAGAGGACAGCAGCCCCGGCACCAGGAGAGGGGAGGAACAGGTTGTAGGGTGAGGATGGTTAGAAGGACCCCTGCTGGCTGCAGTGGCAGGCTGGGGGGGGGGGGAGGAGGGGGTACAGAGAGGCTGGAAAGGGTAGGGAGTGGCCAGGGCCCAGTGGAAGGAGCTGGGATGTACCTTGGAGGAGAAGTGACAGGACCTATGAGTGGCCTGGGGAGAGGGAGAAGTGTCCTGGATGCCTGGCCAGAGTCCCTGGGGCCTGAGATGCTGGCACCTGCCAACCCAGAGAGTGGCCGGTCTCTCTGCCGCTGACCTGGAGCCAGGCCCGATTGGAATGCAGCTGCTTCTCTGAGGAAGAGGGCAGTCTACGACACGAGTGCAGCCCTCTCCCCTGCCAGGACCACTGGCTCTGACCTGCCCCTTCCAGTGCCAGCTCGCCCATGTCTGCAGCCAGCTTCCGCACGCTCACAGCCTCCGAGTCGCCCTGGATGTCAGGGACAGCGTTCCGACGGCCCGTCCGGTCACAGGAGATGAAGTCCGAGTAGGAGGACTCGACCTCCATCACGCCTGTTGCATTGCTCCTCAGGCCTGTGGGGACAGGGGGCAGGAGGGCAGAGGTGAAACAAAATGGCAGCTACTGCCTTGGTCACTGCAGACAGAGCAGAAAGCACCAAAAATCACAAAGAACAAAATCAGCCACCTGTAACCCCACACCCAGACAACCACCACCACCATCTCAAAGAACAGTCTATTCTAAGGACACTTACTGGTAAACACACGTTTATCAATATCATGTGCCAGGCACTGGCTAGGTGCTGCCGATGTAGCAGCAAACAAGTTGGCCATGGTCCCTGCCCTCTACCAGAGGCAGCATCAAACGACCTGGCACCTACATCAGGACGGCAAGGGAGAACGCAGGATGCTGAAGTGGCTGCCAGGGCCTGAGCAAGGCTGGAGTTGGCAAAGTGACATTTTAGCTGAGACCCAAGGGTGAGCAAGCACTTAGATGAAGAGTGAGTGGGGAGAGCGATTCAGAGAAGGGAGCAGCAGTAGAGGCTGAGGAAGGAGGGTGTTGGGCTGAAGAGCAGAGCCAGCCAGCTGGAGAAGGGTGGGGCAGCGGACAGAGGACACTACTGGGGCGGGCAGGGTCAGACCACATCTGGAATGGGGGCCCTGAGGAGTCTGGGCCAGGTTATGAAGGCTTAGCTCTGCATTTTCAAAGATGACTCGGGGTTCTCGCTGGAGCTGGGCCCGGAAGGGACGAAGTGAGGAGACTTGCGTGGAGTTCAGGTACAGGACGGTGGTGGCGCATGGTGGTGGCGAGGTAGACTTGAGGTGTAAATTGGAGGTCAAATCAATAATACTTATTGTTTGACGGGGAACTTAGGTTTCACATGCATATGTAAGTGACGCAGCGGGGATTACCAACTAGGGAACAACAAAGAGCATCTGTGGAGTGGAGGCGGCTGAGGCTGGGAGCTCCCGCTGGCCATGCTAACCCTGTATTACCTGTGAGCCCTCCCAGGGGAGAGGATGCGCAGGCACAAGGGCCAAAGGGGCTGGCGCTCAGAAGAGAGATGGGGCAGGAAGGGAGGGAAGACGTGAGAGTAGAAACTGTTACTACTGAGTGGGGAGTAGCAGCCCTGGTGGTCAAGAACAGCCTAGGGAGTGAAAAGAAGAGAATCTCAGGTGTAAAGAAGAGCTACACAAGTTTAAGAGGCATTTGGGGGGCTGGGGATGGAGCTCAGAGGCAGAGCGCCCGCCTAGCAAGCTCAGGCCCTGGGTTTGAAACATGCCTCCAAAGAAACAAAATTATTTCGGGATCATAGTAGACACTGTGTTTTATTGTCTATTCTCTGGAACAAAGACCCCAGCCCTCTCTGGGCCTCTGGTTCCCCACCTGTAAAAGAAAGGCAGGGCCAAAATTCTGTGTAGGGCGATTCCCCCTCTCTCCAGAAGATGGCGCACCCTGCATGCCTTTCTTCGCTGCTCTGAGCGCTGTCCCGGGTGGAGCTCAGCTAAAGGAATTCCCAGGGGCAGTTGCTTCCGTAGGTCACAGTTTCACTCCAGCCCTCTCCCTCTAGGGAAAGTGCTCGAAGGTTCAGATCAGAATGGCCCGTTGCAATAACAACAGCAATAACAACCAGCATGAATTATGGGGATGATGCTAATGACAGCACAGGTAATGTCACCAGGCATTTACGCTTTGTGGGCCCCACTTAATGGCTGGCATAGTGCTCTCAGTTAAGTATACAAGCCTGACTGGGAAGGGTCTCAGGCAGACCCAGGGGCCTAGGCTCTCCTTCCTTTGTACCTGCTGCTCATGGGAAGGGTCTGACCCTGGCAGGCCACTCTGTCCCCAGGAAGTTTTTCACCACAGACAGTGACAGGCCCAGTCCCAGCAGCTGTGCTCCAGCTGCTCCACGCAGCAACCCGCATCCTCCACACAGTACCTGGGGAAGAGCAGCTGTTCTCGAGATTCCATCTTGGCTGTCTATCCATCCATGCATCCATCACCCTCTCTGCCTCTGGGAGTGATGGAAGACTCCCCCAGTGTGCCATGCTGCTGTTCTGCTATCTCCAAGATGTGACACTGTGGGGTGGCGTTACAGGCTCATCTAAAAGGCTGGCCTCACTCTGCCACAGACACCTTGGGCTTTGCCCTTGCCCTTGCCCTACCTGACCTTACACGCTGCCCAGGGCAGAAAGCTGCCATCCGGCAGGGAGAGGGCACTGGGACAAGCTCAAGGCCCAGTCCTGGAACAGGTCCACGGAGCCAGCCCGCCACTCCAAAGTGCCTGCACATCATCTCACGGCTCTCCCACGCTCTGTTCTGGGCTCACACTCTGCTGGGTAAAGACAACAGCAAATGGGAAAATAGAAGAAAGAATCCGCAGAGTGGGACGCTGTGCCAGTAAATGGTCCTTCTCCTTTCTGGGGTTTGGTTTGGTTTGGTGGTGCTGGGGCTGAAATTCAGGGCCTCGCACAAAGCAAAGGTCATTCTCAAATCCTGTCATTCAGAGTATAAACCACCAAGGACTTCTTAGTGGCTTAATGACAGGAATCAAGAAACCCCAAACTTCTTCATATCCTTGAGCCACTAAGTCAGTTTATAATCATTTATTATAAGAAAACAATTCAAATTGTGCATGAAAATAAATGTACAAATATGTTCATTGTAGTATTATTTAAAATAGCAGAACAACTAAATGGACGATGAAGAAATATATAAATATGCTAATTTATATTCAAACGAAGTACCATTCAGGTACTATGATGTTAGTGATTTTTTTTTTTTTGTAATAGGGATTAAACCCAGGGGTGCTCAACCATTGAGCCACATCCTCAGCCCTTATTGAGACAGGGTCTCACTAAGTTACTTAGGGACCTGATAAGTTGCTGAGGCTGGCCTTGAATGTTCAATCCTGCCTCAGGCTTTTGAGCTACTGGGATTATGCGCCACCATGCCCAGCAATATTTTTTAAAGATACGAGGAAATGTTCACATATATTGTCAAATGAAAAAAATCTCAATTATACAATCACATAAATTAATATTTACATGAGTGATTTTTAAATCTTTTATATTTAAATTTTTAAATAAAAGCACTCATGTAATTGTAAATCAGTCAATCAATTTATTTATTTATTTATTTTTGTGGATCTGGAGAGACTAAACCCAGGACCTCCTCACACACGCTAGGCAAGTGCTCTACCATTACAACCTCAGTCCCCAAATAATTTTTGACTATGTGTGAATGTGGCGCACAGCTCAAGAGGTACGAGAGGAAAGACAAGTATCCAGAACCCTCCCAGCCTACCCTGACGCCCTCCCCAAGGCAAGCACTTTCTTGGGTCCTTCCAGAGACAGGCTATGCAATATCCAAATTCCCTCCTGCTTTCCTTCCCTTCCTTTTTCTTTTATAGAAAACAAAATTTTATTTTCCATCTTGCTTTTCTCAATTAAAGATATGTCTTAGAAACAATCTCAAATTACCTTGAAACCACTGTAATCATGATTATATCAAAACACTGGAAACAAACCCAAAGTCCTTAAAAAACTAGATTGGTCTTTCTATTGGCTACATGATATTTTGTTGTCTCTCTGCCATAGACCAATTTCATTTCTTCCCTAATGATGGACTTTTAAAAAGTCCTTTCTTGGTCCATTTTGTGCCCCTATAACAAAATATCTGAGGTTGGGTAATTTATAAAGAACAGGAATTTCAGCCAGGCCTGGTGGCACATGCCTGTCATCCCAGCAGCTCGGGAGACTGAGGCAGGAGGATTGAGAGTTCAAAGCCAGCCTCAGCAATTTAGTGAGGTCCTAAGCAACTCAGCAAAACTCCATCTCTAAATAAAATACAAAAAAGGATAGGATGTGGCTTAGTGGTTAAGTACCTGTGGGTTCAAATCCTTGGTACCAAAACACACACACACACACACACACACACACACACACACACGCAAACAGAATAGGTATTTCTTTCTCACAGTTCTGTAGGCTGGGAAGCCCAAGATCAAGATGCTGGCATCTTTTGAGGGCTGTGCTCTACTTCCAAGATGCTGCCTTGATTGCTGGGTCTCCAGAGGGGAGGAACACTGTGCCCTTGCATGGCAGAGGCAGGAGGAAGTGACAAAAGAAGCACTCCCCATCAAGCCTTTCAAAGGGGCATCTAACCCCATTCACAAGGCAGGGCCCTCCAGGCCTAACCGCCTCTCCACGTGGTCACAGGGCAACACCTGGGTTATAAACAGACAGCTGCAAAGCACAGCTGTTCCCATCAGACGTGTGGGAGAGCTCTGTTTCATGGTATTCCCATCCATGGCGTTTTATACGGGTTTACTTGTGACATGAGGGTGACCAACAGGAGCTGTTCCTTCAGTCTGTGTTACTCACCTGTTTACCAGTTGGGAGACCTGGACAACTCCCTTCCCCTCAGCGACCTGGGGCAAAGCAATGCCTGTGGCTCAAGAGATTCCAGGAGACAACGATCTTCCGGAGTCCGAAGAGGTAGGTGGATTGTAACACGGATTAACAAAACAGTAGCCTGGGCCGCTTGAGGGTGAGTGACTGGTCAAACTGTCCTTCTGATGTGTCATTCTGTTCTCTGCTAAAGAGGCAACTGAGGCCAGACCCTACAGGTCCTTCTCAGTGCCTCCCGCTGCTGAGACCCCCCTCGCCCAGCTTCCTTCCCTGCATCTGAATGAGGAAGACTGAGTGTGAGCTTTAAGTCTCCTCCAGCCCTGACGTTTCATTCATTCATTGTCACTAGCATTGTCTGCATGCCAGGCACTGTGCCAAGTGTGAGGTACACTCCAGAGACCAAACAAGACACGTGCAATCTGATGCCAGAAGGTGGCATAGAACAAGTAAATTAATCCATCAGGGAGATTATGACACGTGCCGCGGAAGGGCAGGAGCGGGTTCTCTGCTCCTGGACGGTTTGGTTAAAGGTGGCATAGTCAGGGAAGGCCTCCTTGAGGAGGTGGCTTTGAGTTAAAATGACAGAAAAGGTGGAGTGAGAGCCAGGGGCCAATCCAGGCAGAGACCAGAGCCGATGAGGCTGATACCTTCCACCTCAGCTTGAGCCCCCCAGACTGCTGAGAAAGCCAGCTCTCTCTTCCTCATCCCCAGGAGGAGGGGGCCTTTGTGGGGTCAGGATGCCGGTGGGGCATCTGACTGAAGGCCCAGGATAGGAGGGAAGGTACGGTGTCCTGCACCCCCGCTCTCCGGGGCCTGCAGGTGCTCACTCTGGCATGTCAGGCTTCCCCACAGGAAGCCACTGTTCCCTTGGGCTCTACTATTCTCCCCAGCTTTGTAAACTGAAGCGACCCCGGACTCTGCCAAGAGCTACATGGTCTGTTCCAAGCCTGAGCGAGTAGTCCACACTGCTCAGGCAGATTCCATTACACTTTCAAATTGTTTTCCAAATATACTTCAAAGGTCATTTCCTGTTTTTTTTTAGTTAAATATTTGCAGAAACCATAGAAAAAGCAAGCAGACTTTTGCAGAGGACACAGCACAGGAGGGAGACTTGGTCCTGTGACAGAGGCCTCCTCTGAATGGGCAAATGCTCTATAAGGTTTCTCTGAGGAAGAACAGGCTGTGACACCCAAGGGTGACACCAGGGTCTACTGAACCAGCCTTCCCCAAATTCAAAAAGAGCTGTGGCTTTTTTCTGGGACAGGAGGTCAGAACCAAAGAGGTACTGCGAGGGGCGGAAGAAGCAGGGCCCAAATGAGCGCACTCGAGTAGCCAGGGTGGGCAGGGCTGCTGGCTGCTGCCATGTTCCGCTTGCTGGCAGCTGGGACCAAAGCGCTTTCCAGTGCCCTAGGGACACATGCAGCATAGCACCACCAGAGAGGAGGCTGTCTCCTGCCAGTGCAGGGCCTGATGCCCATTCAAAGAGTGGCCATGGGTGAGGCAGCCAGCTGGGCTCTGGCCTCCACACCTCGAAGGCCCAGAGTCCCGCAGGCAGGCCGGGCAGGTGGTGGTGAGTGCTGCTTTGGGGGGCAGTGTGGTGGGAAGGGAAGTCGGGGGCCAGAGTCAGACAAGGTTCTTGGCGGCTTCCACATTGCCAGGCCCCATAGCCACCTGTCTGTCCCCTTCTGACTGACTTCTTCTCAAAAGGCTACCAGACACCACACCCTCTGGCCTCCCTCCAGCCTCTCTGGTTGCTACCCAGCTGCCTCCTCCTCTTGGGACCTTCCTGTCAGAGCCCCTCCCCCAGGACCACAGTCCTGTCCCCTGTGGGCTCCTGGGGGTTCTTATCCTTCCCCTAGTGTCTGCTGGTGACCCCCGAGGACCCCAAGACTCTCTCAAGACTCTGGATTTGTGGCTCACAGCCCCCGCTGTGTGGCGCTGGGCTACGTCATCAGCTCCACCTGTCAAGCCCCAGCCTTCCCTGCTCCAGCCCGCCCCCAGCTCAGCGAAGGCACCGCCGGCCGCCCAGGCTGCTGGAGCTGGGACTTGGATCCACCACCCACATACAATTCAGTCTGTCACCAGGTCCTGTCGTTCCTACTTGGAAAACAGAGCTAGGATCTGCCCCCTCTCCCCTCCATGGGTACCACCGGGCCCGCAGAGCCCCTCATTGCGGTCCTGCTTCTCTCACCCTCAGTGACACAGTGCCAGAACCGTGTTCTCAACAGAAATGGGGCCATGTGATACCCCTGCTTCATTCAACCGCTGACGCTCTTCTACTCCACGCTGAGCAAACTCTAAACCCCTTAAGCCAGCCCCGGAAGCCCCACGCTGATCTGGCCCTACCTCCCTCTACTCTTTCCTCTCATTTCCTTTCTTCTTGGCCCATTTTGATCTGTCCATACTGGTCTCTCTTTAATTCTGCAAACAGTTATTTATTTATATATTTATTTAGGTAATAAATAGACTGAACCCAGGAACACTTAACCACTGAGTCATATCCCCAGCACTCTTCATTCATTTTGAAAAAAGGTCTTGCTAAGTTGCTTAGGCCCTCGCTTAGTTGCTGAGGCTGGACTCAAACAAGAGGCTCGCCTCCTGCCTCAGCCTCCTGAACTGCCATGATCACAGTGTGCAGCACCACACCCGACTATACCTAATTTAATTCCTGACCTCAAGGCCTCTAGACTACTCCTGCCTCCAACATTCTCTACCATCCTGCTCTCTGCAAAGCCTGGTGGATACAGAGAAATCCGGCTGGGTCTTCAAATGTTCCTGGCTCTAGCACTGGCAGGGCCTGAGGCCTCCAGAGTTCCTCTGTCCACCACTGCTGCAGGTCAAGGAGGCTAACGGGGTGGACACAGTAAGGGCTTTAGAGTCTTGACTTCCATCCCCACAGCTGCAGCCCAGGGCTGCTGGGCAACTCACCTGACCACTGATGCAGCTCGTGAAGTGGGGGTGCTGACAACTGCCTTAACTGTGGCTGTGGGGTTAGGGAGAACCCACCTCTATGGAGGCCTACTCCATGCCAGGCTGTGCCGAGCATCTTACAGCCATTCTCTCTTTTAATTTTACACTAACACGACAAAACAGAAAGTATCATTACTGCTGTTTCATAGAAGAGGCCGCTGAGGCTCAGGGAGCTCAGCAGCTTGTTGAGGTTGCACACCCCAAGTGTGGAGCGGGACTAAGACCGTCCTCTTAGGCTACAAAGCACGGGGCTGAGCTGGCGTGGTGTCGGGCATCTAGCAAGGGCTTGTTAAAACATGTACTTTCCCCCATCTGCCGTTCTTTCCCCACAGTCTACAGCCTCATAAGACATCTCTGAAGAAAGGGCAAGGAAGCAAGGAAGTCCCTAGAAAACATTCTACAATGTTGGCAAAAAGAAAAAACAAAGATGACAACAACAACAAAAACAAAAACACAAAGGCATTTTGCTCACTGATGCAAAATTCCACACTGGATTTGCAGTTGGAGTAAACCTGGTGATGCTAGGTTCAGTCTATGAATTGTGCCATCAAATTCTAGTTTTTGGAATCGAACTTCACAGCAATAAAACAATTATTTCGAGGTACACATTTTAAAACTCTCAGCTCAGCTATCTCCTGTGGCAGGACAGGTTGTTATTTTATATAGGGCTGGGGACTGAACCATGACACAAACTTTCCTCCACGACAGTGTGCTTCTGTGGAGGTCTCCGGAACGAGGAGGAGTGCCACTGGACTACTGCCTGGTGGCCAGGCATGCTGGGTCTCCTCAGATCTGCTGCCATTTCACACGTTATCTAAGTTTGGTGGGGACTCCCTACAAAGCAGTTTCCAGAGAGTGGCCTTCATCTATTGTGAAGGGAGGGGCAGGAAGGGAACATGAGATCACTTCCAAGTGGGCCTGCCAGAAGCCCAGGGGCCAGGCTGAGCTCTAGCCAGGCCGAGTGCCACAGGACAAGGTTCTTCCCCTCCAACCTCAGGGGTTCAAGTATGAACGAAGGGTTAAACTGCCATCTCTGTGGTGGCTTTGAAACATCTCTATAAAATTGTTCCTCCTCCTGTCAAGAGTGGAGGCTAATTTGAATCTTCTTGAACGAGCTGGACTTAATATAGCTTGTTCTTTTTTCCCCTGGGTACTAGGGATTGGTGCCAGGGCCCTGAACATGCTAGGACAATACTCTACCACTGAACTACAGGCCAGACCCTGACTAATTTCTAACAAATAAAAAGCAACGTGAGTGCTGCTGCGTGGCTTCTAAAGTGAAGCTTCCACCTGACTCTCCTGTGGGACACCTGCCTGTGGAGGTTCAGTTGCATATTGGAAATCTGAGGCTGCCATGCTGTGAGGAAGCCCCAACTAGCCCCTAGGTGACCATACAACTAGGTGACCACGCAGAGAAGGCCTGAGCCGGCTTGGAGAGGGACACAGCTGGCCAGCCTGGCTAGGCCCTCGCTGCTCTAACTGTGATTGCATGAGAGATTCAAGCCAGAATTACCCAGCTGTGCCCAAACTCCTAACCCACAGAAACTAAGAGAGAGTCAACTACTGCTCTTGTTTTATACCATGGGGGCAACGTGTTATGTGGCAGTGGATAACTAGAGCAATCTCTAGTTACTTCCATCTCAGGGCTTCCTCTCTAGTTCCTCTAGAATTCTATAAAAAGCATCCCCAAAATGTAGTGTGGAGAACAAAAAGTACATATTATTTCTTTAATATTAATTCATTCAACAAAATTTTACTGATCACCCAATCAGTACCAGGCTTGGGACAGATATCATGGCTATAAGCCAAGTCCTTAAGGAAAATTCATGGCCTAGTGAGGGAGATCAACTCAAAAATTCTAACTCTTCACAGGTGGTGTGATGGGACATGTAACTTCTTCCAGTGGTTCTTTTAATGACAGGTGGGGACGGGTGTGTGTGAGACACTAGCTCAGGACCACAACTCTTGTCAGCCTGTTACTGAAGGGAGAGTAACACAACCCACGCAGCTTATGAGAAAGACCACTTCAGTGTTTTGTATATAAATCTTTAAAAACTTCAAAAATCTTAAAAAGCTTGGTGGACAGTAAAGACTGAGCTCATGGGTTTCAGAGAAAGAGGACCGACCCTATTGGAAATTGGACTAGGGGCTATTAATATTACTTTCTAGCAAAAAAGCCTATTTACATTTTGTCTGTGTTCTGAGACTTTGTGTGAGGTTGAATTTAAAGGTGATGGAGTAATTATTCTGGCAGAAGAAATTTCAAGTTAGCATAGCATTCACACAGTGGCAGGAATATTGCTGGTGGTTTTTAGCCAACTTTACTGTGATAGTCAGGAACAGAAAGCAGGGCAGATAGATCTGAAAACTTGCAGTGTGGCCAAAAAAGTGCATGTGAAGTCAGGCGTGGTGGCACACACTTGTAATCTCAGCAACTCAGGAGGCAGAGGCAAGACTACAAGTTCAAGGAAAGCCCCAGCAACTTGGCGAGGCCCTAAGCAACTTAGTGAGATCTTGTCTCAAAATAAAAAATAAAAAGGATTGGGTATGTAATGTAGCTCAGTGGTGAAGCATTCCTGGGTACCAAAAACAGTGTAAGTAAAACTGTGGCTAAAAAAGGTGTGGCTGTTAAAGAGATCTCAGCCACTAAAGAAAAAGGAAAGAAAAAGGGCATCTCAGGAATTGACAAGACCACACCCATTTTAGGCTCAAGAATGTAAAAGTAAAAATTCCTTTGAGAAAAGACCAGGGGGGGCACCCTGCTACTAGGGGTAGTTTTACCATGCTTAGCCACTCCAGCATTCAGAGGTTGCTGCAGCTGTGGTTCCAGGAGTCTTGGCTACTGCTCGAGATGGTGGCAGACCTTGGTGTCAACCACATGGTGCTGGTTCTGCAGGAATGCAGAATGCTGGAGTTAGGTGGTCATGGAGGCCTCCACTGAGATTTCAAAGGAAGGCCTAGAAGGCCAGGCCAAGTGTAGCAGTGTAGGAGTCCCTGGGGGTGGCCCCTGAGAGGGCTTTATATGAGGATGTGAGAAGGAAGCTGAAGCTGTGATGGAGACCCCTGAGATTAAGAGATGCCAGTACCATCGATGGCAGCTAAGGAAAACTGCAGGAATGGAGCAGGAAACAAGCAGAGAGAGAGGTCATGTGGGCTACAAACAGCAAGGCCAGGGGGGCGGAGTTACACAAGCCTGTGGGAAAGAACATCACGATGCCATGTGCCCCAGGTGATGGATGCGGAGCCATAGGACTTACTTGCCCTGCTGGATTTCAGTCTTGCTTTGGTCCCGTCCCTTCATTTTGTGCCCCTATTGCTCCCTGGAATGGAAATGTTTACTCTGTGCCAATATATACTGGATATATATAACTTCCTTTTGATTTTTATAGGGACTCTTGCTTTGAGTTTGCCTTGAGTCTCAGGAGACTTTGCACTTGGGACTTTTGGGTAATGCTGGAACTGTTAAAGACCATGGGGACTCCTGGAAATGAATGAAATGTATATTAAATTGTGAGATAAGCATGAGCTTTCGGGGGAGAGAGGTGGAATGTTATGGTTTGGATATGTGGTTTCCCCCTAAAGTTCATGTGTGAGAAAATGCAAGAATTTTTGGAGATGAAATTATTAGACTATGAAAGTCGTAACCTAATCAGTGGATTAATCCAATAACGTGGATTCATTAGGTGGCGACTACAGGCAGGTAGGGTGCGGCTGGAGGAGGTAGTTCACTGGGGGCATGTCTTTGGGGTTTATATTTTGTCACTGGTGAGTGGACCTCTCACCACTTCCTGACTGCCATGTTTGAACTGCTTTCCTTCACCATGCCTTCTGCTGTGCTGTTCTGCACAACCTCCAAGCCAGAGTTACAGAGTTGGCAGTCTATGCACTGAGACTTCTGATATAGCCAAAATAAACTTTTCCTCTTCTACATTGTTCTTGTCAAGTCTGTTGGTCAGAGTGATGAAACAGCTGACTTAAACAGAGGACAAGACAGGAGAGGGGGATTTTCCACTGAGAGGACAGAGAGTCTCTCTAATAGACCATGGTGACACTGGTGCAGAGACCTGAAGGAAGTGAGTGGGGAGCCACGCAGGACATGTGTGGCGTCCATAAGGTGAACACGGAGGCCACAGGACTGGGAAACAGCAAGCAGGGGAGAGGGGCAAGAGGACTGATGTTGCAGGGACCTGGGGAACAGAGCACCTTCGGGTTTTGCTCTGGTTTTGATTTACCCTTCACGGGCATTTCCAGCTGAACCCTTCAAAGCTTCCCTTCGTGCCAGTTCTCAGAGGCTTCTTTCTAGTGTACAGTGAGTGACCCCTCAGAAGCAGTGAGGGGGTCTAATAGGCCCAGACATTGTGTGCCCAAGGGCAGTGCCAGAATGGGTGGGGACATTTCTGTGTTGAGTTGAAGTTCTCCTATTCTTTCTACTTCCAGGCAGAAGTAGGGTTCAGAATCCTAAAAATACCACATAAAGAAGTAATTAAAATGCATAAATATATTCTACTGTCATATACAACTGAACAGAATAAATAAAATTTAAAAATTAAACAAATAATTAATTAATAAAATAATCACCTCCCTTGGATCTTGGAATAGCAATGTTTCAAGTAAGGGACTGTCACTACTCAAGCAGACCCACAAATGTCACCTGTACCTTTGGCCCATGTTAACACAGATTACATAAGATTCCTAAGCCCTTGGTTCAGTCACTACCCTCCTGAGTCTTCACAAAACTGCCAGCCAATACTTCTAAAAGTTCAATAAAAATAAGTCTATGAATGAATGAATGAACCTGTCAACCAATTGGCCAAGAAAATAAGAATTTAAGAACTACAGCACTCTCCCAATGATTAAAATAACCATCTGAGGGCCAGGGGTGTAGCTTGGTGGTCAAGCATTTGCCTAACATGAATGAGGCCCTGGATATGATCCCCAACACTACAACAAAACAAAACACACACACACACACACACACACACACACAATCTGAGTTCTGGCTCCTGACCACACAAATAGCAATAGCAATAAAAATAAAAATTACTATGAATTATTTAAAATTTTAGAAAAACAAAATAAAGTAGGATTGGCTACATTTATAGGGTGTATATACTTAATCTGGTGACAGACGCTTTTCATGTATCACCTTATTTAAGCTACATAGTGGCTCTGTAGATTAGACCCATTTTACACGTAGCTAGAATGAACTGGAACCTGGATTCAAAGTGAAGGAGTGGCTGGCTATTAGGCCCAAGGCCTCCAAGGCAATATTGTCTCCATAGGATCAGAGGAAGCGGAAGCCCTTGGAAAAGGTGAGCTCAAAGTGGCTGCAGTGGCAGGAGGGTCCTGACAGGAAAAGAAAGAGGTCTAGTTGGCTGACCTGCTAGTTATGCTCTACCACTGAAAATTATAAAACTTTCCTTCATTCTGTCAATCATTCTTTCCATGTTACTAAGCAGGTACCATTTTCAGCCATGACCTTGAAGGTACTTTTTAGAGGAAATGCATTGTTTAAGCCTCAAAGTGGGGAGTCCAGGGCTCAGAAAGTGGTGTGGAGCACCCACGATCTCTAACTGGTTAATGCTTGAATCAAGATTTGAACTTGCATCTGCTCATTCCTTCTTTAGGGTGGTGCATTCTGGAGATGGCTTTGCCCTGAAGTGCATGACACTGCCTCTGGTGCACCTTATCAGAGGACTGTCCTGTTACCAGATCCTTCCCACTGTGGTTTCTCTCATCTCAGATGGCTACTCCCACCCTGGTGGAATAAGGGCCGCACTGTGTAACCTGGAGACGCTTTCAGAGTGGCTCGGAGCACTTCACACACTGCCTGGCGTATGGTGCCCAGGAAGTATTTTCTTTTTTTTTTTTTTTTTTTTTTTTTGCAGTACCAGGGATCGAACCCAGAGCCTTGTGCTTGCAAGGCAAGCACTCTACCAGCTGAGCTACCTCCCCAGCCCCTAGGAAGTGTTTTCTACAAGGATGGAGGAATCGATGAGTCAGGAGGACATACAGTGGGTTTGCTAACATGGAAGAGCTCAAGAGAGGGTGCAGTTTTGTGTCCTCCAAGTGACCCACAGGATCCTTCATGTGCTGTTGCCTGAATTTCAAGAGTGGTGGGTGAATGCCTTCACATCAACACCTGCCGGAAGACAGAGCAAGAACCCACGCCAGGATTCAGGTGACAGAAAGAAGAGCCACTGGTTCTGATGCCAATGTAGAAACGGGCATCGTCTTACAACTACTTGCTGAGCAGAGCCAGCTTGACGAGAGACATTAACAAGTGGAAATTACTCTGAAAAAAACTTGCCTTTAGCCTATGTCAACCTCAAATTAAGGCATATCGGAGATAAGCTTATAGCTTCTAAGCTAATAAATCCATTTATAAAATACATTACAGTCAGATTTCATTTGTCTAATTATGCCCAGGGAATGAGGCCCTTGAGCATCAGGAGTCGCACTATTTTCCTGTAGGTGTCAAAGCCTCATCTGGAGCCAGAAGGTGGACTGGTGGCCGCCTCGGACTGGGGAGGGGTGCGGGTTCAAGGTGACGGCTAGGAGGCAGGTTTCTCTGTGAGTCATGAAAACATGCTGCAGTGGACTGTGGCGATGAACGTACAATCTGAAAATAGCGAAGGCCACTGAACTGCTATGTGAGCTCTCTCAATAAAGGTGAAAGACGCTTGTCCGAGTATGATGGAGAAACGTTCTTCTCATGGACTGCACTAGTGTGTTAACGTATTACCCACAACCCTCCTTAATGATTTCACAACATGACCTTTTGTGCCAGCTGTGACACCACAGCAATGCCCTCCATTGTCACAATATAGGGCTGTATGTCCTACACCAAACAGCTCCATGCTTCTTATGCTTTAGTTTTTCTTAAAACTGTCCTTAACTTCATCCGAGAGCTTGGAGGTTAAGCTCTGTGCTTGAGTCAGACACCACTGAATGACTCTGGCTGGGATCATCTCTGGTGAGTTACTCAAGCTCTCCATGCCTCAGTTTCCCCGTGTGTAAAACAACAGCCTCAGGCTTACAGGGCACTGTGAGGACTAAATGAGCAGCACATGCAGGGCACTGCGTGGGGCCTGGCGGCAGCAAGCCAGACTGCTTTGCAGCTCTCAGCGCCACTCCCGCCACCCACAGTGGCCCCTCTCTGGACTCAAAAACCAGAAAGCTCATATTACATTCAGAGCCCGGTACGTTCAGTTAGATGATACAGGGGCTGCGTGGTGCAATTTCATGGCTGGACTTTGGGTCATCCCGTGGGACTGCTGTAAGCTTCAGTAACATTAGGTAACTTACCTCAGTTCACCACTAAACAGAAAGACCCAGAGGCCTTGCGTGGTCTCTCAAGAGCCTGGCATCTGGGGGTGTCCAAGAGGATACAGTAGCCTACAACACTTTGGGCTCTGATTCTGAAACTTCAGAGGTTACAGGCATATTGAAGAATCTGAGAAAAGTTAGGGACACTTTGCCTGGAAATTACAGGTGCCCCTGTAATTATGGGCACCCTTGAATTCTTAATGCTTACCCATAAACCCCTGCTTAAAACCCCAGTTCTAGGCTGCATATGACCCTGGTACTCTCCCACAGAGGCTGGAACAGAAGGTTTGCCCTCCTACACAAGCCTTGGCCAGAAAAACAGTCCTAGAGCTGATAGCTGCATCCTACTCACTGCAAACATCTGCATCCAGGGGAGTCCCAGGGGCCCTGAGTCAGAACAGCATGTGAGCCTGGTGGCTTGGGAAGCTACTGTAGGGCAAGGCCCAAAGGCCTTACTGATAAGCAGCTGGGGAATTCTAACCTCAAGGCAGCTTCCTGCCAGTGAGAACCTTGCTCTGCCAACAGAGGAGAGGAATCTTAGCAGAGGTGCTGGAGGCAGAGTAGACCATAAGAGGGACATTGAAAAGAGCTGGAAATGTCCCCCACATCCTGGGACTATTAGAACTCAGAGAAAGAAATACAGGCTGGAGATTCTACCCCAACTGAAGGAGGTGGAGCTGAAAGGGTGTGGGAGTGGAGTGAACTGTGAATCAGAGGCTGTTTGCATCACGGCTCCGTTAATTACTAACTGTGTGATGCTGAGCAAATCACTGCATGTCTCTGAGCCTCAGTTTCTTCATTTGTAAAATAGAGACACCAATAATCCCCAACTCATGGGACTGTTGTGAGATTAAAGAAAATACTGCATTTTTTTTTTTTTTTCTGTTTAGATGTTTCCTTCTAAGAACCTGGAGAGGTAAGGAATAGAGGAAGGAGAGAGGAAGAATTGAAAGCCCACTCTGGTCTCAGATGAAGCAGTGGAAATCCAGGCCCCACTATTTAGTTAAGGCAAGATTCCTGGGGCTGGGGACATAGCTCAGCTGGTAGAGCGCTTGCCTCACAAGCACAAGGCCCTGGGTTCGATCCCCAGCACTGCAAAAAAAAAAAAAAAAAAAAAAAAAAAAAAAAGAAGATTCCTGAGCTCCCAGAACCTCAAGTTCTTCATCTGTGGAATGGGAACAATAATTCTTGCAAGGTTGTATCAGAATCAGAAATAATAAACACATAACACCTGGCTCAGAAAAGATGCACAATAAAACGTAGTAGCTATTATCACTGAAAAAGTGAAGGTGAAATTTGAGAAGCAGTTTGGGTGTTGTTAAAAAAATAAAAGTTGTGGAGCTAAAAAAAAAAAAAGAAAAAAAGAAAAAAAAAAAGGCTAGTGAAACTTGGTTGTGCCCCTTTCCAGCTTTGGTATGTTGGTCATTTCCAAGAGCCTTCATTTCTACTCAGTGAAAAACTAGGATAATAGGTAGCACGAGCTACCTATTTAGACACTGCATGTATAAGTCCAGCCCCTGGTTTGGCATAAAGGCACTTAGTGTTTATTTACGTGCAAAAACTACAAACATATCTTTTGGGCTGACACAACAGCGCAGGCTTTGATTAATGGCTTCCAGTGAAACGGGTAGATTTTTAAAATTTTTTCAGATTCACTAAGTTATAATTTACAAGTAAAAATTTTATATATTCAAGGCATGATGTTTGATATGTGTACACACTGAAATGATTACCACAATCAAGTTAATTAACATATCCATCACCTCACAGCTACTTTTTTTTCATGTGAGAATACTTCAGATTAATATTCTCAGCAAATTTCAAGTACACAATATGTTATTATTAACTATGGCACCACACTACATTAGGTGTCCAGAATTCATTCATCTTATAACTGCAGGTTTCTACCTTTAGACCGTATTGTCCCATGTCACCCTCCCCCAGCCCTTCTCTACCTGAGTGTCTTCTTTAGATTCTACAGAAGTGAAATCGTGCAGTATTTCTCTTTCTAGCTTTTCTCACTTAGGATAATGTCCTCCAGGTCCATCCATGTTGGTATAAATGGCAGGGTTTCCTTTTTTAAAAAACAACATCTTCTGTATCCACTCACCTGTTGATGGACACTTAGGTTGTTGTTTGCATATTCTCATTATTGTGACTGACACTGCAGTGAACATGGGAGTGCAGGTATCTCTTCGAGGTCTGGCTTTTTTCCTTTGTGGTGGTGCTGGGATTGAACCCAGAGTCTCATAATGCTGGGCAAGTGCTCTACCACTGAGCTGTGTCCACAGTGATACAGCTTTAAGACAGCGAGTTTATTTCTTTTAAATAAATACCCAGAAGTAGAATTGCTGAATCACAGGTTGCAGTTTTAATTTTCTGAGGAAGCTCAACACTGTTTTCCATAATGGCTATATTCATTTACTTTCCCACCAACAATGGCTAAGGGTGCTCTTCCCTCTTTCCTTAATGCTTAGCTTTTGATTGGGGGCGGGGGTACCAGGGATTGAACTCAGGGGCACTCAACCACTGAGCCACATCCCCAGGCCTTTTGTGTATTTTATTTAGAGACAGGGTCTCACTGAGTTGCTTAGTGCCTTGCTAAATTACTGAGGCTGCCTTTGAACTCATGATCCTCCTGCCTCAGCCTCCTGAGTTGCTGGGATTACAGGTGTGCACCATCCGCCCAGCCTAGCTTTTGATTTTTTTTAAAGATAACAAAGACTAGTAGGTGCGAGGTGACACCTCATTGTGCTTTCAATTTGTATTTTCCTGGTGATTAATGATGTTGAGTGCCCCTTCATATACCTGCTGTCTTCCTTAGAAAACCATTTACTCAAGTCCTTTCCCATTTTTAGCTGAGTTACTTTTGCTATTGAATTATATAAGTTCCTTATATATCTGGGATATTAAACACCTTTGGGTATATGGTTTGCAAATATTTTCTCTTAGGCCAGTTGCCCTTCATTTTCTTGATCATTTCCTTTCCTATGTAGAAACGTTCCAGTTTGATAGAGTCTTTTATTTATTTATTTTTGCCTGCACTTTTGGTGCCATATCCCGAAAAAATCATTGTCAAGACAATGTCATGGAGATTTCCCTTGTGTTTTCTCCTAGGAATTTTATGGTTTGAGATCTTAAATTTTTAATTTATTCTCAGTTAATTTTTGTGTAACATAAGATTAGGATTTAATGTGTTTTGTGTGTGTGGATATCCAGTGTTCCCACTTACTGAAGGGACTGTCTTTTCTCCCATTGTGTATTTCTGACATCTTTGTTAAAGATTTAGTTGATCATACATGCATGAGTTTATTTCTGAACTTTTTATTCTGTTCCACTGAACTCTGTTTTATGCTGATACCATACTATTTTGATTACTAGTTTCCTTATCACCCTAGTTTAAAATCAGAGATGTCTCCAACTTTGTTCTTCTTGCTCAAGACTGCTTTGTTAGTCAGTGTCTGTTATGGTTCCATATGAATCTTAGGATTTTTTTCTACTTCTGCGAGAAATGCCACTGGATTTTTGATGGGAGCACATTGAATCTGTGGACCACTGTGGGCGACACAGACATTCTGATCACATTGATTCTACCGGGAAGATTCTTGAAGGGCTTGCTGTGAACAGTCTTGGTCCTTTCAAGACTGGGCCTGGGAAGAATGTGCAGTCAGGCAGGGCTCTCACCTCTGCTCTCTCCACTGGCTTCACTGGCTCCTCTTAAAGCAGCTCTCCTCATGGCCAAGGCTCCTCATGAACACCTTCATGTGCAGGCCAGGTTAGAGCAGGAGGCAGCCTGCTCAGGGAGAGACTTTCAACAGGCTTCCCCTGTGTGCACGGCCTGCTCTCTTTGCTCAGGTGAGAAGACAATGACCAGGGACACGGACGAGCACATTCCTTGCTGTCAAGCAGTTTGCCCACAGTGGGAAGGTAGCTCCTTTATTTAATGCACTTGGAGAAAAGAACTGACTATGGAAATGCTAAATGGACATGCTGGTTCCATGATTGTTCCAGATCAGGTATGACTGGTCTGTTGGCCTTTCAAACTTTGGAAGAGAACACAGGAGTTGTCCCCCATGATCTCTCAGTGGCCTCCATGCTGTCTGAAAGGTCTGCAGGAGCACCAGTAGGATGGCAATGGTCAGAGGACAGGCTCTGGACTCCGGTTCTCCTGCTTCTTCCTAACTGTGTCACCATGAGCAAGCATCTCAAGTCTTGAACTCAGTTTCCTCATCTATAAAAATTATCTATAAGATAATACATATGTACTTCATAAGACTAAACTTAAGGAGATTTAAAACTACTTAATGCTTGGCATATGGTTTAAATAAACAGTAGTTCTAGATGCTCTTCTGCCTGTGGGCGTGGCCAAGCACACGCCTGATCCTGTCAGTGTCACCATCCTCCCACCTCAGTCTGCTCACTAGAGGCTGCAAGGAGGACAGGCGACACACTGACCCAAGGCTAAGACTTCCTCATCTCCGTGTCACAGGGGACAAGGGTACAGTGAGAGGGCTCCACTATCTTCTCAAGGGTTTCAGCAAATCATTTCGTGGCAAGAAAGGCAGAGCTTCCTCTGGAAGCCTCAATTGGACATGTAAAATGACTACGGTGGAAGGCAAGGGGAAGAGGTAATGCTTCCTCTCCTCTTCAACAGATGATGCTCGCAGGGTGAAATGACTTTCCAAAGCCACCAGTACTCTCTGCTTTACGTGGGATGCCTCTACCATCCCACCTACCACCACCTCCTCTCTCCTCTACAAGGACACTATCTGCTCTCAGGCCCTGACCTTTGCCTTCTTGAAGGTCCAAGGAAAGGAGTAGCAGAGGCACTGGGAAGAGAGGTAAGGAGAGTAGTCAGGGGAAGGGCCAGGATTCACTCAGTCCATTATCCAGACCGGCATCGGAGTTTCCTTCCCAAGCACTACTCACCCCTCTCTCCTGTAAGACTGTCCAGTGACTTTCCACGACTCATTCGTAGCCGCCTGAACCCTCAACTCTAGCCACGGCCCCTGCTCTGCACTGTGCGGCCCAGGGAAGCACTTGGGGTTCCTCAGGAGCACGTGCCCTCTCCAGCCCCCAGGCCTTTCCCATCTGCTCCTGGCCGGAGGCCTCGGCTCTGGCCCTCTCCTACCCAGGCCATCTCCCGCGTGCCTTCTGGCCTCAGTCCCCTCTGCAACAAGGCAACCGATACTCATCTACTGACCATTAGCTTCCTGAGGGCAAGGACTGTCTGCTACTTCTGCTCTGGCATGCAGTGCCTGGCTCGCAGGAGATGCTCTAGAAACGCCTGCTGAATACACGCACAAACGGAAAGCACTCCTCAGCCCCAGCAGGAATCTTCACTGAGCTGCACACCAGACACAGCTACACTGTTCTCAAGCCAGCTGAAGACAGAAAGCGACAAATCCTTCTCTCTCCACACACCGTCCTTAATTTAGGCACAAAAGCACAAAGGATCCGACAAGCTCTTCAGAGAGAAGAGCTCACCCCCAGGTTTGCTGGCACACTTGTGACAATTTTAGCTATGGAGAAGACCCGGGTAGGTGTAGGCCAACTGATGTCCTTACCAGTAAGGTCCACGATGCCTGAGTGGGTGAGAAGATCTCCGTGGACCCTCACTACCAACATGACAACGCAAAAATTCACCAGATTCACAGATACACAGAAGTGCTTTAGGTAAAAAACTAGCCATCATGTTACCTTGGACTTAAAATTACTAACTTATGCCAGAAGCATTTAGATATCATAAAACTATGAACACTGACCCAAGATGGTCATGCTTCCAGGCAGGCTCTCTGAACTGCCCCAAATGGAACAGTTTCCAAATGCAAGGGACCTGCGCCATCCTTTCTCACCGTAAACTGGATAGTGCTCCATTTCTTTGGGTGGGGTTTTGTTGCTTTGGTTCCTCTAACACAGCGTTACAATGAAAATTCCTATTATGTGTCCTGGTCTTTGTAAAAATAGCTTTATGACAAACACTTGGTGGAGAAAAAAGCTAGCTTCACGCCCAAAGTTGCTAATAAGTCCTGTGTCGACTCCATGTGCTTATGTACAAGGCTGAAGAAACCCATCAGGCCACAGAGGTAAGCTGTCTTTCTGATGCTATAAAGACACTGCCTGTAAATGGAATCACGCCTGTGAAATTTCAGTATGATGTTACATAACTTCTGAAAAGAGCCATCCTGCCTTTTCTTTGTGAGACTAAAATTCTCTAATTTCACTTGATACCCATTTATTTTCTTTCTTCAAAAAGAAAAAAGGCATTTAGGCAAAAATTGTGATGCTATGGTACAGTGGCATGACTACTCACCTGGTTTAATTTCTTTTTCTTGCCTGCATCTCTTCCAATGTTCCACTCTTGGCTAATCAGTGTGCAAATTCTAAGGAACCAGAAGAAAAGGAGAGATTAGATCCAGACATACTCAGAGCTATAAACTGAAATAATCTTTCTGGGAGGACAAGTTTGAACTATCAATTTACATATTAAATACGCACATCTACTGAGATGGCCAAATGTCCAGGATATACCATACATACAGTCATGTAAGTAAAAGGAAATAAAGTGAAACATATTTGTAGTAGCAAAAACAGGAGACATGACTTAGACATCTGTTAACAGGGAGTTAAACTGTGGTGTCAGTACAATGAGAAACCATACAGTTATTTCAAAGAAGAAAGATTTCATTCTTTTGACATGGAAAGATGTACATGCTTGACTGTTAAAAAGTATATTGTAAAATTGCATGTATTATTGTTTTTAATAAAAATATAAATGATTATTTATGCCTAGGAAAAGTGAAGCATTTGTGTACATACACATTTTTAAAAGTATACACTCTTTATACCTTAAAAGTTTCAAAGGAAACATAGCCAGGCATGGTGGTATATGCCTGTAATCCCATCAACTCAGGGGGCTAAGGCAGGAGGATTCCAAGTTAAAGGCCAGCCTAAGTAACTTAGTGAGGCCCTAAGCAACTTAGTGAGATTTTTGCCTAAAAAAAAAAAAGGAAAAAAAAGGGTTGGGGATGTAGCTCAGTGGTAAAGCATCCCTGGGTTCAATCCTTAGTATTAAAAACAATTTTTTTTTTTTTAATATATGAAGAAAAAGGCAAACAGCAAATTTTATGTGAGACTCAGATTGTGGGAAAAGGAATGAAAGATTTTCACTTTGCACGTTCTTTCTGTTTTGATTTTAAAAAACTTTAAAAAAGTATGTATAACTTTCAAAATTATTGTACATAATGTTTATGTAAAACTCTATATCCAGTTAACACATCAAGAGATATTTTCAAACAAAGACTGAGCACGTTTACCATTCAGAAACCCCAGGAACATTCTCCAACAGAAAAGAAACTGACTCTAGCATGGGAAAGACCCAGGCTCAACCTCCAGCACCACATATGTGGAAGGAAGGAAGCAAGGAAAAAAAGAAACAAAAGGAAACTCAACACAGAAAATAAGACTTTACAATCAACAGTGAGCAAAGAAATTAGCAAACACATTAGTAAATTGTAAAACATACTGATTAAAGTTGAACATAGTGGTGCACACCTATAATGCCAGCTACTTTTGGGAGGCTGAGGCGAGAGGATAGAAAATTGGAGGCCAGCCTTGGCAACATCATGAGACTTTTCCTCAAAACAAAATAAAACAGGTTGGGGATGTAGCTCAGTGATAGAACACCCTGGGTTTAATCCCCAGTACCACAAGGGGAAAAAAAAAAAGTACTGAATAAAAAAAACAAAGATAATGGGAAAAAAACCAAATTTGACAATATTAAATTTTTGATAATAATATTGAGAATGGAAGAGAGATCAGAGTCAAAACTTTTAAGTTCCTTGATGATTCAGGATAAACATAGAAATGTTATTTTACTTTAGATAATATGCCAAGGATAAAATTAAAAATTTAAAGCTAAAAACAAAAAACAGAAATAGAATGCATAAGTGCCAATCAGTTGGAGAGTTCTTGTGACTCAGTGGAAAAACACTTACTAGCATGTACTAGGCCCTGGGTTTGACCCCACAATGGGAAAAAACTAATTATGAAAAAATGTCCATCTTTTCCAAATGACTACATAATTTTTATTAGATTTCAGTAAGAAAACCAATACATTTGGGGGCACATAACATTAAAGTTCATATGAATAATAAGATTCTCGGAAGACTGGTCAAAAAATAGTCAAGAAAAATAGAGGATTTGTCTTCCAAGACAGTAAAAATTTTACTATAATTATAATGAGAGATAATATATTAACATAAGTATGGACCAACAGATCTGTGAACTAGGAAAACAAGTACAGAAATAGGTACAAGTAAATAAACTTATTTATGAAAACATGAAATTTTAATGCAAAAGGGGAAAGATGGTTTATTTAAAAAATGGTGCTGACATAACTGGAACAAAGCGGGACCACTGCATCCTGCTATATAAACACAAATTCCCAAACAACTAGAAGTTCTGGGTTAAATTAATTATAATGAGCAAAGTATTAGAAGAATACTGAGACGACACTTCTTTAACTTCGAGGTAGAAAAGTTACTCCTGAACAGGTAAGACATCCAGATACCATGAAGAGAAAAACATAAAGCTAACTTATTTTGTAATAAAAATGTAATCCTTCACAATAAAACATGCAAATGATAGGTTAAAAAATATCTGCAGCACACATGGCATAATTAATAAATAAATATATAAAGTAATTAGTGAGAAAAAGGCAAATAACTCCTATAAACAGGTGAAGGGAATTCATAAAAGAGAAAAATGAAGTAGTCAATTAACAGGAAACAATGTTCAACCTCACTAGACAATAAGCAAGTATGGGAAACCATTTCCCCAGTTGGCCTTGCCATAAAATAAAACAACAGAGATAGAGAAAGGAAGAGGGAAAGAGAGGGGGAGAGAGAGAGAGAGAGAGAGAGAGAGAGAGAGAGCGCAAAGGAAGAGAATAGAAGGAAGAAGGGAGAGAATATTTCACATTGGCAAAGATTTAGGAAACTAGATGTACTCAAACACTGGAGAATATAAGTTACCATGACTCTTGACAAAGTAGGATGGTATTGTCTATTCAATGTCAAATATAAATACCCTTTGACCCAACAATACTAGTTTAAAAAAATGCAATCTTTGGAAATAAAATTATCAATAGAGTAGGATATGAATATAAAGATATTTAATACAACAATATTTTTAGTGGAAAAAAGTGTCTTAGTCTGTTTTCTCCTGCTATCACAGAATTCCTGAGACTGAATAATTTATAAAGAAAAGAGGTTTAATTTGGCTTATAGTTCTGAGTCTGCTCAGTTTCTGGTCAGGGCCTCATGGTGGAGAGCAGACAGGAAGAGGATAAATACTAAAGACATGGAGGGGACAAAGGAGCTGATCTGCTTTATTACAACCTGCTCTAGAAAGAACTAATCCATTCCCATGAAAACCCAGCCTCTGGAGAAGGACATTAATTCCTCTGAAAGGTTCCATTGGCAGACAAATGTCAACGTGAATTCTGGCAGGGCAGAGCACATCCCAACCACAGCAGTCAGGTAATATAAATATCTGTCAAAGAAATGGTGGAATATACAGTAGTGTACTTCTCCCTCTATAGGCCTAAAGTTATTTAAAGAGTGAATTAGATCCATATCTACTTATGATGTATTATTAGTGGGAAAAAAAAAGCTACAAAGTAATGGATAAAGTATGATCCCATTTTCGACAAAACAAATTACCACATATACACTCAAACCTTATGGTCATTTAAAAAGGAGCCCAGGAGCCCAGGCATGGAAAGATACACAGCAAACCGCCAGCACTGGCTATCTCAGAAGGATGGAAATGGGGATGAAAGAGGAGAGATTTTAACTTTTTCTTTGAACATCTTCAAATTATTTAGCTCATGACAAGAAACACAAAGATTACTTGAAGGAAAAATTAATAAAGAAATAAAAACAAACCATAATAAAGAAACGAACCTGTTAGAGCAGAGAAAGAAGAGTGGCCAAGTGCCATAACTACCTATTTATTCTCACATGGGATAGTAAGCTGCAATTATTGTCACTTTCTCTTTTGGTCAAAATAGAACAGATCTATTGTTGTTTTGAAAGTTGGAGGCAAAACTAAAAATTAAAAAAGCCAGATTAAAGCATACTTTATTTCCTAAGCATTTGTGACTTTAATGGGAAAAAATTCTGTACTTAGAAAAAAAAAAAGAAATTTCCCCCTTTAATGTCTAAGGCTCCCTCCCTCCTCCACCCGGGGACCCTGCGTCCTGGGAAGAGTCCTCTGAACACCAGATGCTCTGGCTTCTGCATGGCAGGAGGCCAGGAATCCCGATAAGAGAAAGGGATATTTTGTAAATTATTTGGATGAAAGGGAAAAGGAAAGGAAATGATGAAATAAAAGAGAGAGAAAGAAAGGGAAAAAAAAAAAAAAAAAAGAAAAGCAGCAGAATAGAATGCGCAGCAAGCTCCGACCCTTAGCAGCAGCTGCCATCTCAGAGCTACCTCAGCTTCCCTGGTGGGATGCTTTGCATTCATCTTTTCTTTCTTTGATAACAAATGTTCCATTGAAATAGTAGCGACCCCTCCCCGTTCTAAGGCCTTCCTGTTGCACGAAGCATATTTGCAGCCCCCCCCCCCCTTTCCAATCGACTCTCAACAGCGAATGTCCCCCAGAAAGGCCATGTCTATCTGCAGGCCCTGCCCGATCCTCAGCCTGTCCCAGACCTTGGCACAGCTGGCCCCCTGGCCTCTCCTGCCTGAGGCCTGTCACCCTTTCCTCTCCCTGCTGGGTTATTCTTCCCATCCCCCCATCTCCGCTAGCTCCTGGCATCGCTGCCTCCTCCACATGGTTTAAGCACCTCCTCTTCCAGGAAGCCCCTTGACCACAACCCATTTATGGGTCCTCTGTCACCCAGAGGGTCCTACACAGCCATTGACCCTGGGGAACTTCGTAGAGGGAGGGGCCATGAAGGACCAGGCCTATTTTATTTCACGCCATCCACCTATCACCTTGCCTAGACCCTGGCACATGCCAGGTACCCAATGGATACTGGCTGACCACATGAAAAATTTACTCAGGCGAACTGAAGGCGCAGCTCGCATGCTCCTGCTTCTCTCCTTTAGCAGGCTCTCCCAGCTCCTGGAGCTCCCCTGGGGCACACTATCACTGTGGTAAGGTCAGCTGGGTCTTCTTTTCTCTATCAGACTACGAGCAACTTAGAAGTTTTATTTACCTTGATATTCCTACATACTTGTGAAGCCCTAACGCACAAAGTTTCTTGCTTGTTTGCTTTGTAGTGCTGGAGACTGAACGGGGCGGGACCTTGCACATGCTAGGCAAGTGCCTTCCCACTGAGCCACAGCCCTTCATAACAGCAGATGAACCCACACTGCAGCAAAGTACCAATGGAGGTTGCAGCCTCTAACCAATCACAGATGGTGCTTTCTCTTGCCCAGTGGACTGTAGCACAGAACATGAGCACCTTGGGGATATGCAAATACGTGCAGGACTCTGCCCATGGAGAAATTCAAATTAGAGCTAAACTTGAAATGCAGCAGTAGTGTGTGGGTGAGGGGATGGGAGACAGGCCCTCATGCAAAAACTAGAGAAGTGAAATTACCGAGTGGTGATTTATTTTAAGTATGTTTTTCTGTACTGTCTAGCTTTCCTTCCTTGAATATGTTCTAATTTTATAATCAGGAAAAAAAAAACAATAAGTGTTATAAAAACAAACCAACAGAAAACCCAGCAGTGATTTTAGACTTCCAAAGTCACCCATTCCTGTTTCCTTACTATGGCTGGGCATTCTGAATTCAGGACCTTCCCAGATGGGAGCCCTGCATTTTGTGAGGAAAAGTTCCTTCCACTGCTCTGAAGCACGGGGAAGGTGCTAGAAGTGGGCACTTTCTGCCGCTGCAGTGGCTTGCAGCCATTCCCAGGGCCAAGCGCGGCCAGTCTCCGTGCCCGAGCTCCGGGACTGGAGGAGCCCCTGCCTGGCCTTCACAGGCCCTCTGCATATTTCTTCTGTGCTGCTTTTCACTGGTAGTGGCCACCACTCGCTCGGCACCTGTCTTCCTGATGCACCTTGAGCTGTGCCAGACTAGAGGCTGCACTGTCGTCACTCGGCTCCTCTAGCCCACGCTTGGTACCCGGAGGCCCTCGAGACACATGCATGGAACCGCGGAGAGCACACCTGGGAAGTACCCAACACCACCGGCGCCGGGCCCTGGGACACAGGACTGCGTTAGCCACCAGATACTTCACATCGTTTGTGCCCTGAAGGTCCATCCTTCAGTCCTGAAGAGCAGAGCGGAAGCCAGTCATTTCTTGGAACGTTAACAAGGCTGCTTTCACGGTTGGGAAACGCTGGCTTCCTCGGGTAAGGGCAGACGCATTCTAGCCTGCAATTTAGAGTCACTCAGGATCACAGCTAATGGCAACTTCCAAAGACACCCCCCTTCTTGAAGGGGTGAAGGCCCTGCGGAGGGATCTGCAGCAGACAGTGAGCTGGGCCTCAGGTCAGGGTTAGTAAACTGCTTCCAGGAACTCCAGATTTTCCACTGTCTCCACTCAGGAATCACTTCTGGCGCCTCGTGAGCTCATCTTGGAGTTAACAGGGTGAGCGCTTCTCGTCACCCACGGCACCTGCCATCAGCCTTTCTTAGGTGGCTGGGCCAGGGCCCTCTGGTCCAGGGAGAACAACACCCACTTCTGCTTTTGGCAGGCTGATTTGAAGTTCGGCATCGCTGGAGTGGGTGATAGGAAGCAGTCCTGAGGCTGGATATGAGGAGCCAACACGGCAGCTCCAGGGTCCCTCACAGGGGGTTTCAAAATTGGTGAGTTCAGGGATAACCGGTTCCTCTCATAAATGCCACCCTCCGACCCAGCACGGATGCATGTGTACACTGCTGGCATTCTCTTTCTGGACGTTGCAAAACAATAATTCAGAGCCTGTATGTTTGTGCCTTGGAACTAAGTGCTAATCTGTGAGCTTTATTCCATTTCATCCACAGTATACACTGGAGCATGTGTGACCGTGCCACTGACCTGTGTGGCGAGCTGATCTGTCCAGGATCTCTCAGCCAGGAGGTGGGGCGGAGAGAGCTTCTATCGGTCTCTTCCCCCAGTTCTTCTTGAACCCTAGTTGCAAAATCTGACACTGCCAGCAGTCAATCCTAGCATCACAAAGACCCACAGGGCTCAAGGGGCAGGCAGCAGACCAGACAGCACTTCAGACCAGGCAGGGGAATGACACCCAGGTGATGAGCTGGAGGACACACCCGCCAAAGGCCTAGACCCAAACCAGCTCAACCTTCTTCCTGTAGCAGAGACACTGAGCTCCAGGGAGCTGATGGAGAGAAGGCAGACCAGTGTGGCGGAAAGTTCAAGGATGGCAGGGACAGCCAGCTCTCACTGGGTATCCCAGCTCTGTCAGCTGCTAGCATGAGCTGCTGGCAGGACGCTTCACCTCTCTGTGCCTGTCTTCATGTAAAATGTCTCACTCACTGCATTAAGATTTAAAGGAGTCAGCATATGCAAGGTGCCCAGGCCTGTATGTGGCATGTTTCATGAAGATAAAAAGCCAAGTAAGTGCTCAGGACAAGTTAGTCCCTTCTACAACCTGTCTCCACTCCCAAGATGCCCCTAACTCACACTGGGGTGGTGTGTGTTGGGAAAGTGCACTTTACAGCACTGACTCTGACAGCACAGAACACGAAACCAAGGCCACCCTCATCTGTCCACCCCTGCCTCTGGCAGAGACCACCCAGGCCAGGGGCCATCCTTCAGGCATCAGCGCTCACCACAACCTTAGGAAGAAGGATGACTAGATTATTCAGTCTCAAGATCGATCCTAGGGAGCTGGGGTGGTCCAGCTTCCAGCTGCCAGGGTCCATGGCTGGTTCCATGGCAGCAACGGTCCATCTTAAGTGGGCTTCGTCCCTAGGAAGACTGCAGCTCTAAGATACGCCACAGAGCTGTGAGCCCCTCCTGCTACTCAGGACCTTATTCAAACAAATAGTTTCTAAATAACATATCCTCCAAAGATTAGGGTCTATGACTGCCTTAAGATAAAGAGCCCTGGCTGGGGTGTAGCTCAGTGGCAGAGTGCCTGCCCAGCATGAGCAGGCCCTGGGTTCCATCCCTGGCAGAACAAAAAACCCACCATGATAAAGAGCCTTTAAATTCACAAGACCTGGCACCTGGGAAATTCAAAATCCAAGACCTGACCCTTACTTTTGTTTGCACCTGGCTCTGTGTCCCTCCCCAGCAGCATGGTGGCACGTCTAGGTTAAAGAAGGCAGCAGGGAGCAAACAAAGGTTTCTCCTCCTTTTCTCCTTCTCTCTTACCAAACGAAAATCCAGGATTAAAATCTACGATTAGATTAACACTGAGCTGTGCCTCATCTGTACCCATGTGCCAGGCTTTCTATGAGGCACTGGGCCACAGGGATGAAACTAGACAGACGCACAGAGAAGGAACCTGTGATCTAGTGGAGACATAGGGAATTAAAGTCAGGCAAATTATTATGTAAATGCAGTTCAGGCACACTCTAGGAAGGAGTTCAGATAACATGGGAACGTAACTGTGGACATTCAGCCCCAGTCAGTGGGGTTAGGGGATGATAATACAGAGGATCTGGTGTGGTCTAAATGGTTGGACATAACATAGGACCCGCCACTTAGGAGGTGCTGTCACCTCCTAACATTAGGTGATTCATGTCATGTTAATTCTTCCTGTCTCCTCTTTATCCAAGTGTGCATGCTTGTGTGTACACACACATACACACACCACTGAGACTTTTCCCTCTCTTTGGCAACACCAAACCTGAATACAACCATTAAAAACTCAGTACGAACTTCATACTGCCTGTTTTTTCTCCTCTAATTGCCAATTACAGGCGCCAAATTTTAGTCACTCTGGATTACTGAAAACCTAGGGAGCTTTGTTCTCAAAGCCATAAGGATCTGCTTCAAGGGGAAAGAAAAACGGATGGGTCATTCTAAGCTGAATTTGAAAACATCAAGATCTAGTTCTGTCCCCTCATTTTGGCACAAATGAGGAAACTGAGGTCCAGAGACTGTGAAATGCTCACCCAGGGTCACACAGTTCTAGTGTGTGGCAGCCAGTCTGCCTGCTTGCTCTCTCTCTCTTCATTTTAATGGTGATGGGGATCAAACCCAGGTACTTGCTCAGGCTCAGCAAGTGCTCTACCACTGAGTTATGCCCCAGTCCTTTTTTTTTTTTTGTTATTCAAAGCTGAGATCTTTCCCCTTTAACTACAGCTTTCCAAGTATACCTAACCTCCTAACAGGGGAGATGGACCACAGCACCCTATTATCATCTAAAGCCACCTGAGAACCCTCAGCTCAGGGCCCCAACCAGGAAGGGACCTAGGGCAACAGGGATCCCCCCCCCACCCCTTGCACAGAGTTGCTTGTTGAAAATCCTAAAACAGACACCAGTAAATAGAATGCCTAATGGCTTACATGTTCTGTTTATTTTCTAGGCATAAACAGCAAATTTTAAAAAGGAAGCAATAAAAGATCACAAAGCCAAAGTTAAAGTTTCCACTCCTTTCCACCTTGGGAGTTCTCCCACACAGCTACTGTGGTACGTGATGAGATGACTTCAGAAGTTTAACCAAGTCTGGATCTAAAATTTAACTTATCAATTTTATATTTGTGAGGGAAGATTCCAGGGAATTTTTACTTTCAGAGACATTTATTTCTAGAACAATGTTTTGTAACACCTTTGTAATCAGAAAAAAATTAAAGTTTACAAACATCAATTTCAGAGGCAGGATTTACTTTGTCATATTTGGGGTAAGCTGCTGCTTTTAAGCTTGGGATACTGTCAAAAGTTCTTTGGGTGAAAAAGTAAACCAGCATCTGAACAGAGTCCATCTGGGAGGCTCGGGGCTGTGGCTCTAGCCCCAGGCAGTTTCGAGAAAACTACAATTTTCAGAGCAAGCTCACATATATCATAATATAAAAATAGACCCTTTGTGACCAACAGGCTGGAAAGCAAGCTCTCCAGAGAGCTCGGCTTCTCCCTGGAGGTGGGGAGAGGAGGGAGTACGACTCTACTTACGGGAGCAAAATTCCTCCAAGTGCAGAGGTCCCAGGTAGAAGTGGAGGTGGAATTAAGAAACCAGGATTGAGAAGGCGCAATCCAGACCCAGGGTGCAGGCAGGAGTCTCGCTGCCCTCTCCCCAGTATCTCCTAAATGAAAAGCACTTCGAGGTTTCAGTGGGTGTTTCCCACGTCTCCAGCCAACTAAGTCCCCATTTGCTGTAATCCAATGCTCTGCCTGATGATGTCAGCCGCTTCACTCACTCGCTCAGTTTCCACCTCTCAGTCCACGGGGGAGATCTATTTCCTCTGCACAATGAACCAGGGGGCTGTAACCGCATCCCAGGCTGGTCACATTTGCCTAACATCCTTCCTTCAATTTTCCACCCTGAGGCCCTAGTGACAAAAGGCTTCCTATCTACTCACTCAGTCAGGGCTCAGTGTAAATCCTCTGCTTATTAGTCACTGCCCACTGGGGGCCATCTCGTCTGCTTTGTTGTGTTCTAATTCATTTCTTTGGTGTATAATATGCCAGTTGGAGAGGAAGCTTCACCTCACACCACAACTGTCGTTTTTCTCTCTGCTTAGTTCTTCAAGTCATTGAATTTCTCCAGAGCTTCCTAGGAATGTGCACAGTGCATGTGTTTGTCCTTTAGTAGGGAGATGACACGTCTCTAGGAAAGCACTGGTATTTTGTCTGGGGAACTCGGTTTGGGGGTTGGTCACACCCTCAACTGGATGAATGGCCTCAAGCAAATCCTCTCCCTCTCTGGACCTCAGTTTCTTCATCAGTAAAATGATGGCATGGTGTCCTCAACTTTTGAAATCCCACGACTGAAAACCATGAACTGCTGAGCCCATCAACAAACGCATCCCAAGGCATTTTGACCACAGGCTAATCAGCCCAAGCTGCCTGGCTCTGCTGGCTCTTTAAGCCCCCTTACGATGAAGCTGAAAAGTTTTTCTGGGAGAAAACCCTAAAGAATTCATTGAATGAAGCCAGTCATGGTAGATCCCAGGGACTCAGGAGGCTGGGGCAGAAGGATTCCAAGTTCTAGGCCAGCTTTGGCAATTCAGCAAGACCCTGTCTCAAAATAAAAAATTAAAAAGGACTGGGAATGTAGCTCAGTGGTAGAGTGCCCCTGGGTTCAATCCCCAGTACCCAAGGGGAGGGAAAAAAGAATTCCCTGAATGAGTCCCAGGGGACATGAAAAGAGGCAGCATAAACTACTAGATAAGATAAACAAGAACAAGGAAGGGAACTTAAATATCCTTGGGGATCAACGAGGAACAGCAGTGGTTAGATAACAATAACGTCTTGCATTTGCAGGGTGCTCCACAATGAAGACGTGCAAACCCTCTCTCTCGGATGCAAGGGGAAGCCATAAGGCACACACAGTGCTCCTGAGTCTCAATCAGAAGCCAGAGATGTGCACCTGGGTCCTGGGGGACTTACCACCCTAAACTTCAGTTCTCTTAACTGTGAAACTACAATACCAATGCTGTCATTCTAGATTGTGAGAATTAAAAAATACACGTAAGGGGAAATGAAAGTATTTGGTACATACTTAGCATTAAATAGATGTTAGCTCTCATTTGCGCACATAATCTTGTCTGATTCTCATAACACTGCCAGGAGAATCTGGGATGAAGGGGCTGCATTATTACTCTCTCCTGGACAGGAAAATGAAACACAGAGAAGTGACATGCCCAAGGTTACACAACTCAAAACCAGAAAGTTGGCATTAAAAACGGAGACTGTTCATTCTTGGCTAAGTCAGCACACAGGCCCCATACCTGCCAATGCTACTTCTCGAAATGACTACTCTATTCTGCCTGGTAAAGGAAACACTTCAGGCCACCAGGTCAGAAGGGGCATTTACTTGCTTTGCTATCAAAACACTGAGTGGCCTGAAGCAACTCTGGCTGCAAATGCTTCGCCCCAAAAGGGGCAGATCTGATCGGTTAATGCTATTTGTGGGTGGGAAGTTTGGACTCCATTGGGAAAGCAGCTCTTTACAGGCAGGGGCAAGGCAGGCACTGTGCAACTTAACAAGAATTTTAATTAGTTCACAGAAAGTCTTGATGATTATCAGAAAAAGTCCAAGCAAACAGGCTCCATTAGGAGGGTGCTTTCCAATCTGAAGGTTCTGGAACAAGTTGGTGGACTGTGGTGGAATAAAACCACCAGCGTGCAAAATCCCTGGAGAGCAGTAGTTAGCAGCTCTGAAAGAGCTGAGTTCCTGCTGGTCCCTGGACTTCCTCTAGCTGTGGATGACCTTGGGCAAGTAGTTCAATGTCTTTATGCCTTGGCTGGCAATGCAAGATGGGAATAACAGCATTTACCCTTGAAGGTTCTGTTTGGATGAAGTGCCCAGCACATACTATAAGTTCAAAAACACTTGGAAAAATACACTGCAATATCCTAATGGTAAAGACATTATTTTCTAATTCTGACTCAGTTTCGCCATCCTCTGCCCTGATGATGTGACACGGTAATAAAGTCAAGGATTCGGGAGAGTCAGAAGAAAGGCCCCTATTTCTGCAGAACAGCAGGCTGAGTAATGAACAAAAGCCCACTCAGAGCTGTGAGGCCTGTTCTCAGAAGCAACACTCAGCCTGGAGGGACTGGAGGCTGGGGCCATTGTTTGCCTATGCCTTTATTCCAGAAGCCTGAGTGGGCGTCAGGAAAGGAAGCTGGGCTCTTGGGATGGGTCAGTTTGCTGACATCACCATCCGTGCTTTGAATCATGTTTTGTTAGCTGGGCAAAAATAATAGTAAGGAGCCCATTCATAAAACGCCATCATTTTCTTCAACACGTACTTTGTAACACTTGCCTTGCAGCTTGAATAATTCTACATCTGTGTCAGAATGCGTGAGGAGAGGACCCTAAGGACACCAACATCCACGGGCACAGTCATTTTGTATCACAACTGATGACAGTGGATACACTGTGTGCACTGGGGCCTCCCTTGCTCTGCTCAGCCCTCTGCAAATGCCATCTAATCCCTGCTGGTGATCAGGTACAGGAGCCATGGATAATATTCACATCTGAACGGTGGTGGCGATGGATGCACGAAGTGTGCCCATGCTGCACGAAGGCCCACAGGATAAGCAGCAGGCCAGGCCTGGATCCCCAACCCCCTTGGGCTAGTGTCTCTTAAAGGGCTTCCCAGCAGGGACCCCCGGCTTGTTCCACAGACCACATAGGCTCCTTCTGAGAACTGTAGGAAATAGAGGAAACTTTGGCTGCCGACGTGTGCGCAACCGGTCTGAGAGCTCAGACAGCCCCTCCATCACAAAGTTCTGTGCCCACCCCGCACCCAGTCTGGAAGGGCTCCCTCCCTCCCCTGAATTTCCTTAGTATCTCCTCTGAATTTCTTAGTATCTGTTCTCTTTTAAGAAAATGTATCTTTTTCTCCTCTGAGGCGTATTTATTCCTGGGCAGGGCTTATTCCTTTACTAGACTGAGCTTCTTAAGGAAAGGATCTATGTCTAAATTTAGTCGTATTTTGTACATGAGACATTTATTAACATGGAAATATATAAACAAAAATAAAAACCTTTTCCTGAAAGTTTACATATGCCAGGTAACAGTCTAACTGCCTCATATAAATTACCTCACTTAGGGGGCTGGGGTCGTGGCTCAGTGGTAGAGCGCTCTCCTAGCATGTGTGAGGCCCTGGGTTTAATCCTCAGCACCACATACAAATAAAATAAAGGTACTGTGTTCACCTGCAAATAAAACAAAAAAAAAAAAAAATTTTTTTTTTTAAGTAAAGATCAATCAGTAAAAAAAAAAAAAAATTTTTTTTTATATGACCTCACCTAATCTCCATAGGCTCCCATGAGGGAGGTCCATTGTTACCTCCGTTGACACATGAGGACAGTCCAGGTACAGATTAGCTGAATCACTTGCAGCTAGGAACTGGTGGTATCTCTTGAAAGGAATGGATGAGTGAATAAATTCTGGCTACGGCTACCCACTCTCCTAGTCCAGGAGGCCATTGTAAAATGCAATCAGCTCTTCACGCTATCGAAGGCAGGTTATAGTTGTGACATTTCAAACTCACTTAGCCACTATGCCAGAAAGCTAGGAAGCCCACGCTTTTCCTAGACAATTGAAAAGAATATTGAGATTTATAAATAAATATTTTTTATCTTTTCCAATTATTTTTCTATTTGCAATCATAATTGCTTATTGCAAAAAAAAAAAAGAAAAAGAAAAAAGAAAAAAGAAACTACAGAATAGTAAAAAAGGAATGAAAATCATGCATCATTTCACCACCCACATAAATTGGGTCACTTCCTAGTGTGCAGCTCTAGAGAAGGAACCACACTTACACTCAAAATAGTGTTTTGAAATCAGAAACTTGAAAGTCAAGTTTCTGGAGGGGGAGAGGGAGACAGTCGACCCCACTAAAGATGACACAGACATGTTCGATAAGTTCATTTGGGTTTTGGAGTTTACCTGGCTGCTTTTTCTTTGGGATATGATGTTCTAAGGCTCCACTTCCTGGTCCCCTCTGAACTGCTAATGCAGTGTGTCCAACAGACAGCAGGTGAGGTAAGCAGGAGGGACAGCTGGCAGGAGAAGGGAAGCCTGACCCAGTGAGCATGCTCCTAGAAAACGGATCCACACCGTTCCACCCTGACCTCTTAGCCTTTGATGGAACCGTTTCCCTCCAATTAGAGACAGGCTTCAGATTGGGGCAACTGCTGGAGAGACAGACTGCCACTTGAGCTAATTCTACACAATCGGAAAGTCTTTGATTAGTACAACTAAAAGGAACATGTATGTCATGGTTTGGATGTGAGGTGTCCCCCAAAAGCTCACGTGTAAGACAATGCAGGAAGATTCAGAGAAGAAATGATTGGGTTATGAAAGCCTTAAGCCAATCAGTGAATTAATCACCTGATGGGATTAACTGAATGGTAACTGAGGGCAGGTGGGGGTGTGGCTGGAGGGGTGGGGCATTAGGGGGCGTGGCTTTGGGTTTTATATTTTGTATCTGGCAAGTGGAGTCTCTTCTGCTTTCTGATCAACCTGTGAGCTGTTTCCCTCTGCCACACTCTTCCACTGTGATGTCCTCCCTCACCTGGAGCCCTGAGGAATGGAGTCAGCCTTCTATGAACTAAGGCCTCTGAAACTGTGAGCCCTCAAATAAACTTTTCCTTCTTTAAAATTGTTCTGGTCAGTCCTTTAGTCACAGTAGCAAAAAAGCTGACTAAAACAGGGTAGTCTCCTCCTTTTAGATTGAGGAATGACAGCCCAGAGAAAGCAAGGGACTTTCCTAAGGCCGCATAGCCTGGTACCCTAATAGTTGGAAGGCCTTCTATAGGTTTGAGGTTCTCATTTGCCACTGCACATTGAAATTTGAATCTGATCAGCCTTTCCCTCTTGTTTAGGTTAATCAGATCTCAGATCAGGTGTCACTTAGTGAGGCCTCTCTGAGACTCTTAGCTCCCTATGCTTGCTGTCTCCTGGCACCTCTGTGTCTCCTCCGATAACCCTTAGCATACGTACTATAGGCACATGCTCACCAGACTATGAGCTCCACAAGTCGACCTGTCTCCCTGGTCCTCTGATATGTTTAGTCTAAGTGCCTAGAATAAAATCGGGCACAGAACAGCAGACTCCATAATCATCTTCTAAACGTGCACACACTTGCACACACATACATCCTAGAAGTCCAAGCTTGAGGTAAAATAATAGTTTACTTTTAAAAAAAAAAAAAAAAAGCACCACATCTTCTAAACTACAAATCAGGTCTTCCCTCCAGGGGACGACCATTAGAGAAGGGGTTTCATTTCAAATAATTTCTTCAAGATAGAAAAAGTTCATAGCAGCATGATGACAGAAGCTGAGGTTCACAGCACTGGGTCAGGAAAGCACCACTGGAAATGGGAAACAAACGGCTGTGTGGAACCCTAGGGAGGTGGCGGAAGTGGGGGAGAGGACTGAGGAGAGGGACGGAAAAATAAGGGATCCACGGAAGGCCCTGTGCCAGCCAGCTCCTCCCCACAGGGCCTGCAGCTCACAGAAGGGCTGGAAGCTGTGCAGAACCACAGGCAAAGACAGAAGGCTCTTCAGATACACGGAATGAGAAGCCTGGGTGAGCTGGTGCTTCTAGCAAGACAGACCTCCTTTTTGTGACATCTGAAGGGCCCTCAGTCTAACTGCTGGCCCGGCTCATGTCCCCTACCACAGGATAGAGAGGGCTTCCAGCAGCTTTCCAGGGGAGAGGCCTATGGGGTAGGCAACCAATTCTACAGGAAACCGAGTCTATCCCCCAAAATGACTCCTTCATTATTGATTATGAGGGGCCAAAAGAATGTATCACAGGACATCTGAAGAAAATCACCAGCACGACCAAGACTGAACTGATAGAAAACAGTCTCCATGAAGGAAAAGAAAATTTGGACAAATGAGAAGCTTAAAAAAACTCTCATGTCTTTAGAGATTCTGAAGACATTATCTCCTAATTGCGCAGATTTCAAAAAGAAAAAATCCTAACAGTTTCCAGAAGTACAAACAGATTGCTTCAAAAATGAGATCCTGGGAATTAACAATATGAAAACTGAAATTAACAAGCCAGTAGAAGAACTGGGAAATAAGAAAAGGAAATCTTCCACAATATAGGGGAAAAGTACTCAGAGTTATAAGGATCTTGATATAGAGCAACAGTGGAGGAAGTTCAACGTGACACTGAAAAGGAATTCCAGGGAGAAGAGGGGACAATAGAAAATTATCGAAGAACTCATGAGGAAAGAGTGAAGGAAGACCTAATTTCTCAAACTGAAAAGTCTAAATCCTAACTGTGCAGATTTCAGAAGAAAAAAAAAAAAAAAAATCCTAAGTTTCCAGAGAAGCAAGTAGTTTCAAAAGTAAAGAATCGGAATGTTCAACTTCTTCCCAGTAACTGAGCCTGAAGACAACAGAGCAATGCTTTCCACGAGGAAAGTTCAAAAGAAAATGTGTGGAACTCAGAATTCTATACTTAAGCAGGGCACACCTGTAATCCCTGTGGCTCAGGAGGCTGAAGCAGGAGGATCACAAGTTCAAAGCCAGCCTCTGCAACTGAGTGAGACCTGTCTCAAACTAAAATATAAAAAAGGGCTGGGGATGAGGCTCTGGTTCAGTGCCCTGGGTTCAATCCCCAGTACCAAGAAAAGAAAGAATTCTGTACTCAACTAGGCAAGATAAGGACAAGGACACTGCAGACATGCAGGGACTGAGAACGAGAGGGCCGCCGGGCACTGCATCTCAGAGCACCTGAAGAACATGCTTCACTTCCATGAGGGTTCAGCCTCAGAGAGCAGGACCGGAAGAACCCAGGTGCAACCAGAGGAAGATGCAAGGAATGCCCAGGGGTGCAGAACGACTCTGGGAGCTGAGCTGGGCCACAGGCCTGGAAAGGAGCAGTCTAATTAGAGCAGGAGGACAAGCAGGCTCCAGGAGAAAGAACTGACTGCCTCTCCAGATCCAGGGTTGATGAAACGCTATCGGAAGTCTAAGGGAAAGAGTGAAAAGACTGAGCGGCAAGGAGAAAGGAAACCGAGCTTGTTAGAATAAGCACTGCGAAGGCCAAGAAAAACACACATAAAGCACAGAGAAGTAATTAGTATGTTACTGACTCCACAGTAAATAATATTTGCAATGTCGTAACACTGTAAAACACTGCATGCTAATTTAACTGGAAACTGTGAAACTGGGAGAAAAGGGAAAGGAGACAGTGAGCGTGGCTGTACATTTATAAAAAGCCAAAGCCTCACATGTCGCAGATAATGTCTGAAACTGACAAGTAAAGAAAGAGCAGTATCACCAAGCATGGTGGCACACACTTGTAATCCCAGCTACTTGGGAGGCTGAGGCTGGAGGATGACAAGTTTGAGGCCAGCTTGGGTAATTTAGTGAGACCCTGTCTCAAAAAAAAAAGAGAAGGAAAAAAGAAAGATGTGTATAGAAATGTATAGTCCTTGTTTGGATCTAACTGGAACAAAACAATATTTAAGCTAATTGGAGACCTTTGCTAGTAATAAAGGGTTTTTAATGATTTTATGTCTGATGATAATATAGTTAATGCAAAAGAAAAAAAATTGGGGAGGACTGGATGTAGCACTTGTCTGCCCCATCGTGAAGCCCTAGGTTCCATCCACAGCGCTGCAAATAAAGGGAGGTAGTGTAATTTAGAGAAAGGGAGGAACCTTTCAAAGAAGTAAAAGCAGACACATAACTGGCTGCCTCAGGGTGGAGGCGGGTAAGGAGGAGACCGAGGCCTGGAGCTGGACTCATAGGTGGTTTTTTTTGTTTTTTAGTTTTTGTTTACAAATCATGTTCATGTATTCCTTGGATTTTTAAAGCTTCCCTATTATCATCAGTTATTACGATCAGCTTTTATAAGGGCTTTTTTTTTGCTGATTCCAACATTTACGATCTGAATGTTTCTTCCGAATCCTGAATCCCCTGAGTATCTCCACGCTAAGTGTAATAATTGCTGCTTCTGCCACTTACTATCAGGTGTCACGTCAGTACTTCACATGTCATTTCTAATCCCTTATAACACTCTTGCAAGGCCGGTACTGTCATTCCCACTTTACAGATACAGAGATGGAGGCTGAGCGACATTAGCATGTGCTTACTTCACAGAGTAGGTGGCCAGGCCCAGGAGACCAGCTTGCCAGCCCTCTCCACTACCCACATTCCACTAGCTTGGTATAGTCCCAAAAGCACTTTTGAATTTTCTCATCAATCCCACCAAACAGGAGAAATAGGACTATCCTCACTTGACAAATCAAGAAACCAAAGAAAAGTCAGGTAACCTGCCCAATCCAGGCTTCCTGATCCTCGGTCCAGTATTCCTTCTACTGACCCTTATCATCTGTCCCCTCAACACAAAACATCCAATTATTCATAACCTCCTAGAGGCCCTTTGACACAAGACTCACTGTAAGTGAATGGAGCTGAAGCAGGAATGGAGGGGGACACACATGCACACAGTTATTTTTTCCAAAGGAAATCTAGTAATAAACCAAGGAATGTCCTCAGTTGCTCTGTCAGCATTTTGCCCAAGTGCTCAAAGGGGCTCTGTAAATGTCAGCAGCCGGCTGCCTGGCATCCAGCACACCGGCTGCTGGCACAGGCAGCCCGCGGAGGTTCCCACAACCAGTGCCCCTCTTTTTGGCTTCAAAAGAAAGAAACGAGCCATGCGTGCTCCTGCCCTGAAAAGACGACGTCTGTGCCTCCTAAATCTACTTCAGTCAACAGTCACGTGGCCCCAGGCTGTTAATGGTTGCCAGGAATCTGAGCTCGGCACTGCTGTAGCGCAGAGGCGGGTTCATAAAGCTCTACAAGCAGCTGGGCAGGAGGGGGAACCAAAAATGGGAAACGAAAGAGGGGAACACCTGACCCCCGGTCGCTCAAGTCTTCGCCAGTTGGCTGCTCTGCCTGGAAGAGGATGGGCCCAAGATTTGGGCACAAGCCCCTTAAGCCTGGTGGGGATGGTGCTCCAGCAGGTTCTGCATGTGCACAAGCCAAGCAGCAGCCAGGGGGAAGAGGCTGTTTACTTGAGTTCAGACTATTTATAGCACCAGCAATCTGCACATATTTGGATGACAAATCTCTGGGCTTCAAGTGAGCGCTGCTTTGCTCCTGGACAATTTCACCAAACACATTCCCTCCCCACGCCACCCCCGGGCCCCTCGCTAACACATGTTGCCCTCGGGATGTTTTATTTAAGCTGCTGAGTTTTAAAAGATTATAAAAAGAAATCACATTTTAAAAGCATGTGACTTTGAATCCATTTAGCTACGCGTTTGAACTACGTATTTTCTTTAAGGTTTCAATCAGAAATTAAATTCTGATACACGTATATTCTTTAAAAATATACAACTATTCCATAAATGAACAAAACAGTACCTGAGTTGAGTCTGTAATTCAACACGTACTGAGCTGTAATGAGGCTGCGCCTGCTCAGGACCCACACCGAGAATGTTCCTATGGCACAGCTTACGGGGGATGATAAACGTCGCTCAAAAGATCCACAGACAATACGGAATCAGGCACGCGTTCCACACGAACAGCACAAGCCTCATCACCCATGGATCCCAGGGCAGAAGCAGTTGGAGTGCATGGGCTGAACAGTGTCCCCTGCCCTCACTGCATGCCACACCGAAGGGCTAGACCAGGCCCAACAGATGTGCAGGCCTATTTGGTCTTAACTCACTAAAGGTGGTAGAACCTTGCCAATGAATTTGTTTGGAAAAACCAGTCCACCTCTAAAAGCTGCCTTGTTTTCATAGCGAAGCAGTATCAGGCACACTCAGGCACTGACTAATTCTAAAGAGAAAAAAATCGTCGGTAACCAGCACAAAGGCTGGCTAAACACTGCAGGTCTGCAGCCCTGTCACACAGTGTGGACACAGAGAGCACGGCCAGCGAGTGCGGAGCAAGGTGGTTAGTGTCCCGGTGATGCTGAGATGCTGGGCCACTGGTCTAGGGAGAGGGAGCAGAGGGACTCCTCTAAGCACTGCCTTGTTTTCTGCTCTTTCTCCTTGCTAATAGGGCTCATTATGATGAAGACAATGGAAAGGTCCCTAAGGCAATCTTTCCATGACCTTACCTTTTATAGAATAGTGCCAGTGAGGGTGAAGGAAAGCAGCATGTCTACACATACTCAGAGGGAATGGAAATGATTTAAAAGTCTTCTGCAGGTCAGCTTGCCAGTACTGTACTGACCTAAATAAATAAATTAATACAATGAAAGGGTAGTCTGGGAATTGAACCCAGGGCTTGGACACGCAAAGCACACACACTACCATTTTTTAGGTAGGAATTCAGGGATGCCAAGATGGCAGAGGGAAGGTACAGGGAAATGCCACTGGAGGACAAGACAGGGAGATGAGTCATCCTGTCCCTGTTTACAAAAAGTCTCATTACCATGACAACTGCCACCACTGAGGACTTATTCCATGATAATGCTCTCAACAGGCTCAGTATTCTAACACAACCAAGGGGAGTAAAATGGACAGTATTCTAATTAAATTTCTAAAGTAACCAAAGGGGGAAATTGGACACTATTCTATTCTAAACTGCTATCTTAAGGTAAGCAAAGGGAGCCAATGGGATAAGGTCTTCAATCAGTCTGTATAGTGAAGTGAATGCCTCAGCTCAGCAAAGAAAACACTGATTTCCAGACATGGAAGCCTCGAGCCTCTGTCTCTCTCTGGCCATTCTGCTCTACCCTCTAGAGTACTACTTTTACCTTCTCCTTCAAGAAGTCTGTACTTGGCCTGTGGTTTCTATGTACCTTGCTCAATTCTTTGTTCAGGACACCAAGAATCTAGACCCCAACTAGACACCCCTGCCTATAACATACTGAGCTATATTCCCCAGCGACCACAATTACTATCTCTTTTGGTACTGGGGATGGAACCCAGGGCCTCACACATGGTGGGCAAATGCTCAACCCTGAGCTACAATCCCCAGCCCAGTATGTAACCTTTGGTCTCATGATTCTATTTCTAGAAATTCTAGGAATATAAGATACCCTTATTGTTCAGACATTAGATAAAATATCACGTCTTCAGAAGGACTTCTCTAACCCACCCATCCATCCACCTGTTGCATCACTTTGTCTGTGTAACACTGCCAATTTTCTTGTTCATTCATTTACTGCCAGTATCTCACCACTACCTCCTCATCTCACATTAAAATGTCAACTCGTAAGAGCAGAGAGTGTTCTTCCTATGTACTGGACACTAGCCAAGGAGACTGCATGCATCATCTCATTTAATCCCTGCGGCTACATGAGGTTTCTGCTAGTATCCCATTTCATTTCATGTTTTGTTGGTCCTGGGGATTGAACCCAGGGACATTCTACCATTGATCTACACACCCAGCCCTTTTAAAATTTATTTTGAGAGACAGGGTCTTGCTAAATTGCCAAGGCTGGCCTCAAGAGCAATCTTCCTGCCTCTGCCAGTGATTACAGGTGTGCACCACTGCGTCCAGCTGTTGTTCCATTTTAGAGCTGGACAAACAGACACAGTTTAAATTTAGTGAGTGGCCAGTAAGTGGCCGCTGGGAAAAAAACAGTAGTGTGCTTGACTATAAAGCCCATGCTCCTAAATATCTTTCTTGAAATGAATCAAAAACTTCAAATGTGCACACTTTTTGATGAAGCAATTTTAGCTGTGGAAATTTGTCACAGAGATAATCAAATAAGAGCACACAGTTAGATACACCTTACTTTTTCCATATTGCTTATAATAGTAAATATGAACAATATGTTTAATCAAGTCACCAGTTAACCAGAAGCCTCAAGCTTACATTTTGGTAAAATAGTAGCCTCCTCAGAGACTCTGTGAGACCTTACTGAAAGAGTGCTCATGCCTGACTCATAGTACATATTTTATTGTAAATGTTGATGCACTTAAATCCCTAGGAGGGTCTCAATACACCAAATCACCAATAGAGAATATCTCTGAGCAGTGGGATTAGAGAGATTGTTTCATCAACTAAATTGTGTACGTCCATGCTACCCTAATTTTAATAACATGCACATTAGTGTCATATGCACCAAAAATAAAGATAACCATAGGCAGACATGTGGTATATGCCTGTAATCCCAGCTTCTCAGGAGGCTGAGACAGGAGGATCACATGTTCAAGGGCTAGCACAGACAACTTAATGAGACACTATCTCAAAACAGAACAAAAAGGGCTGAGGATATGGCTCAGTGGTGAACTACCTACCTAGCAAGGGAAAGGCCCTGGATTTAATGCCCAGTACGATAAAAAGTAAAATAAAGATATTACTCTTTTGAAAAAAAGAAGATGAAGGAACTTAAGCAAAGGAGGAAACAATTTAGGGAACAGTAATGGAAACCAGTTTAGTAAATCTCAAAATAAAAATGTTCCTCCTCTTTTGTTCTATGTAAGAACGAGATCTCCAATGTGCATATAGGTTCTGCTCCATTGTAAAGGCCAATGTTCACAGTGAAGGATATTTTTAATAAAAATATAGGCAGAATTTCTTAAGATGGTTTTGTGAAATCTGAGAAGATGTTAAAACATCTTCAAACATATACAAACAAAAAGTTCTTCATAATCCTATCTGCCTTAAACAGAGAAGCTCCTGTCAAATGGACGGCACTTTTGGCTGCTGACTGCCTTTTTTTGGTTGAGCATGCAAAAAATAACAAATAAAAGTTGGGAGTTAAGTAGCTCTGCACAATACAGAAAGAAGAACTGAATTCCAGAGGAAAACTGTAAGTTATAGAAGAAGGGATAGCCAGGCATAGCAGCACAATCCAGTAATTCCAGTTTCTCAAGAGGATTGAAAGTTTGAGGCCAGTCTGGGCAACTTAGCAAGGCCCTGTCTCAAAAACTTAAAAAGGGGTTAGGGGTGTATGTAGCTCAGTGGTAAAACACTCTCCCAGTGCTGGGTTTAATCCCCTGTACCATCACCTAAAAAAAAAAAAAAAAAAAAAAGGAGAGAGGGAGAGAGCGAGCAAGCGTGTGCATGTGTGCGCACATACACATGTGCCAAGGAGACATGAAAATAATAAAAGTCTGGATTTCTGGGATCTCCAAATCATCAGCAAAGCTGACAACCTCTTCTTGGGATCTCTTTTGGAGGACCTCCTTCCTGGGACCTCCCTTCTGCTTATTTTTCAGGGAGCAGGGCTTTATTCTGCAACACAGAGGAAACGTGCTCACCCACCTGCTGCAGACATAAACTGGTGTGACTCAGGTACTGGCCAGCAGTGCCCCTTGTGGACCCCATGCAGGGTTCTAAAGACAAACCAGAGCTGTGGACCCCATGCAGGGTTCGAAAGACAAACCAGAGCCTGAAAATTCTGAGCTTTCTTCCCATAAACACACCCATATCATTATTTACAGAATTCACTTTTATACTGGTATCAAAAATTATACTAAACATTTATCACTAAACTAACTTGATTATATTTTTCCCTCTTTAAATTTCTTTGCTAAATATCTTCACTGTCCTGACAACTTCTGCTTCTTATTTTCTTGGTGCATACTGCGTCCCTGTCACTCTTTAGGGTTTCTGCACATCTCTTGGCATCTCGAGTGACTCTGCTCAGATTCACTCTCCAGTCTAGGCCCCTTGCCGGCTTTCTGGACCTCAGACACCTGACGTTGGGATTTGTGGCAGCTCCTTTCTCTTGCTGGTTCCTTGTGGGGATCGCCATGCTGTTCTCCCTCACTTCCTCCTCTGCTATGTGAGGCCTGCATCTTGGAGCAAAGCAAGGGAAGAAAGAATGTGCTTGAGATCTGGAAAACAATCAGATTTCCAGCCTCACAGCAGGGGAGGAAGTGAGGGAGAAAAGCTTGGCAATTCCTTCTACTTTTATCTTTGTATTTTTCTGTCCTATCTGCATGTTTCTGCATGTGTATGTGCTACTTTTATGGGTTTTGTTATATTTCTAAGGAAGAGAAGGTTGTGGAACTTTGCTATCACTAACCACTATAAATAATAATGGGATGAGTAATATAAATACAGATTTCAGAAGAATGAAAATTCGGTCTAATGATGACTGGAATAGGTATTCTGCTTTAAATGGGCCTTAACAAAGATTTCTTTTAAATAATAACACCCAGTATTGTGGAGATATGGAAAAATGTAGGTGAGAATGGAAAATGATTCAACATTCTTAAAGCACAATTTGACAATTCATACTGAAATCCTTAAAAATGCAAATGCTCTGGGAGTGTATGGTTCTGAAGTCTCTATGCTTTCTGTTCAATTTTGCTGTGAAACTAAAACAGGTTTATAAAATAGAGTTTGTTAATTTAAAAAAGTCGTTGTGTGTTTTGGCCCAGTCACTTCGTTTCTAATACTTTATCCTAAAGAAATCATTCTGGATATGTGTGCAAAGACTTGACTCGAAGCTGTTCACTGCAGCAATGTGTAGAATAGTGAGAAATTGCAAATAATCCTAAAAGCCAACAATCAGGAAGTAGATAATTGAACTCTGGTAGATGTACAGGATGGAATATTATACAGTCACCATAAGTGATGCTACAGAATATCTGACAGGATAAAAAGTCTCATTTTATTAATAAGATCTAAACTGTGGGTTGGTGTGTATATGTGTGTGTGTGTGTTTGGGGTACAGGGGAGTGAACTGCTGAGGGGTGTGTTACCACTGAGCTACATTCCCAGCCCTTTTTATTTTTTGATTTTGAGATAAGGTCTCACTAAATTGCCAAAGATGGCCTGGAGCTTGTAATCCTCCTGCCTCAGCGTCCTGAGTCACTGGGATTACAGGTGTGCACCACTACACCAACCTGGCTCCTGTTAATTTTGCATTTAGAAAAGAATGGAAGAATTAGTCATGTCTCAGAGTAATGACACTATAAGTAATTTTTAATCTTCTTATTGGTATTTCAATTTTTGTTATAAAGCATTATTTTATAATGTATATTACTTCTACAAAAGGAAAAGATATCAAAAGTTATTTTTAAGTTCTTTGGCAATACACACCAAGCATACAAATATGTGTGCATTCTGACATTTATAGCAGATCTATTTATAATTGAGAAAAAAAAATGGAAACAATTAAAATATCAACACATTGTTTGGCTCTTCAGGCAGGAAGAGTTTCCAGGGTTCTGCTCCTAGCCCACTCCCCAGGGCTGGCCCAGAGGTGTGCTGCCACCCGCCCCCACACCTGTGCCTGACTTTGGAAGGTGCCCACAAAGAACACGCTGGACAGAGACCTCGATGGGCAGTGAGCCGAGAAGCCTTTGAAGCTGCATCTAAAAGTGGGAGGAAACGAGCTCTAAGCTCTGCTCGGGCACCTCAGCCCTGAGGCAAGCTTTGGATGGCAGGAAAAGCTAAGACAGGCTGAGGACCACGGAAGGAAAGGAGGGGGAAAGAGCAAAGCAGGTCTGGGAAAAAGAAAGCAGGTGAGGAAAAAATAAGATTTTTATAAAATTGAGATGCAGATGGTACAGAGGTGAGACAGGATTCTGTAAGGAAGAAGTTCCTTGAGCAGCCTCTGAGCACCTGAGCCAGGAGAACTCTCCTTCTAGAAGCTGTGATGAGACAATCACAAAAATGGAGAAACCCCAGAACTTTCTTTTCATTTCCTGCTACTGACTGTATTGCTCCTGGCAACTTGATGATCACTACATACCCAGTGGATTTCAGCACCACAAAATAAAAGATCAAGAACAACGTTAACAGTCCATAAAAGAACTAAAGGTAACTTGGAGCTAAATGTATACCAATACTGTGATTTACAACAGAGATCACTTATTAAAAAACTGCCAAGAGGCTACCGTGTCCACAGATGAAAACTCAGAGCCAGGAAAAACTCCAAGCCTGAAGCAGGGATGTCTGTTTAAAGAATCAGACTGGCAAAAGATGAAAGGGACCCTCCTCTTCCCCTTGCAGAGAACAAAGGCTGCTGGCCCAGGGTTATGACCCCACAGACACTATGTCAAAGTCTTAAAAAGTCCCAAAAAGGAAAACAAAAAGAAAGATGATACACTTGAAGATAAATTTAACTGCACAAATAAGAAGGAGCAGGGGCAGCAGGATCACTCCCCTTAGAGAGACTAGAAGCTGCCAGAACATTCATTAACAGATAGTGACTTCAAAGAAGGATGGGATGGTAACTTCTCTATCCTACATATGCCCACAGGAGAGGACCTTGAAAGAGGGGAATAACGGCCAGAAGCCTTCTGTGTGGACTGATATGTTGCCTGGATTCCGAGAAGAGAAGAGGAATAAAGTTCCACCTGAATTATGGTGCCTACAGTTTTTTTACTTGCCCAACTACAAATTCTATATTTATGAATATTAGCTGGATAATTCCAATTTTGTTGACTCAACTTACAGAGAAGGCTGTGATCTTCCAAGAACCTTTCAGCATCCATTAGTTTCTGGCCATACTCCAAGATTATCCATATGTATGGCTAAGAGTTTACTGGATTCCTTCCTTCTTGTCTGCATTTATTTATTTATTTATTTGGTACTGAAAATTGAACCCAGTGACACTGAGCCACATCCCCAGTCCTTTTTTATTTTTTGCTCTGAGACTGTGTCTCACCAAGTTACCCAGGCTGGCCTCCCACTTGCCACCCTCCTGTCTCAGACTCCTGAGTTGCTAGGATTACAGGTATGCACCCCTAAACCAAGTTAATGGAGGCTTACACCTCACATCAAAAGAGTCTGTAGGTGAATCTACAGGCTTACGTGCACAAATATGAATCCATGTTAAGTACCAGAAAAACACATGGCACATTTTATAATCACACAATTAGGAAGGCCTTTCCAAGTATGAGAGCCTGAAAGTCTTAAAAGGAAATGTTGACAAATTCAGTCATGTTTAATTAGAGATATTCTTTCTGCATGGCAAAAATCGTGATCAGTGAAGTAAAAATCAAAGATCAATCTGGGGAAAACTGTATTCTGTCCCAACAAATAGCTTATTCCTTAATCTATAAAGAGCTTCTGGGAAATTGACGAAGACCCACAATCCAAAGGCTGGATTCCAAGCGCTCACTGAGTCATCCCGCTGGGACACAGACAACATCGGAACAGAGGAGCCGTTCCACTGTGCCGGGTCCAAATTCCCAGCCCACAGAACCCCTGGAATTAAAAAAATGGCTGTTTTAAGCCACAAAATCTTAGTTGGTTCATTCTACAATAGTAAGTGGAATATTGGATTTTGCATTGCTGATACATAGTTTAGAATTTTTCATACTCATAAGTAAAGTGGTGCCTGTGAATTTTTCTTCCTCATCAAATCACTGCCAAGTTTTACAATTTTGCTAACCCCTTTTTCAATTCTCGGGAAGTGTTTGTGTAATATGCTTTCTCTTTTAAATGCCTGGTATAGAGCTGGGTAGCTGTGATGAGAGCTTGTATAGCGTGCGTAAGACCCTGGATTCAATCCCCAATACACAAAAAATAATAACATAAAATAAAACTTTGGTGTAACTTCCTAATGCAGCCACTAGGTCTAGAATTTTCTTCCCTAGAGGGAAAATTTTAATTGCTGAGTCAATTTTTATTAATAACTGTATTACTGACAGATTTACCTATTCACCTAAATTTTCAAAAATTTTGGTTTAAAATTATTCATAATATCATATTAATCTTATTATTTTGTTACTGAATATTTAATCTTTTTCACTTTTTTTTGTGATACTGGGGATCAAACCCAGGAGTGCCCTATCACTGAACTATATCCCCAGCCATTTTTTTAAACTTAAAAAAACATTTTTTTTGTAGTTGTAGATGGACAGAATGCCTTTATTTTATTTGTTTATTTTTATGCAGTGCTAAGGATCGCACCTCAGTGCCTCACACATGCTAGGCAAGCACTCTGCCGCTGAGCTACAGCCCTAGCTCCCCCAGCCTTTTTTATTTTTTATTTTGAGACAGGGCCTCATGAAATTGGGGAAACTGACCTCGAACTTGCAAATCCTCCTGCTTCAGGCTCCCAAACACACGGGACTGCAGGTGTGTACCACCTCGCCTAGCCTTTTCACTCATGGTATCAGTCTATGCTCCTCCTTTTCTTTTTTCCTTTTTTTGATCAACTTCATCAGAGTATTACCATTTTTATTATTGTTTTCCAAGAACCAACCTTCGGCTTCACCAATATTCTGTATTATACATTTGCTTTATTCTTCACTAATTTCTTCTCATTTCCTTCCCTTTATTTTCTTTAGAAGTATTTTGTTGAACTTTTTCAGACTTAAGATGGATGCTTGTTCAGTTCCTAGTCTTTCTTCTTTTCTAATATATGTACTTAATTAAGGCTATGTACTTTTGAGCTTGTGAATTCATATCTTTCAACCGTTCTGGGAAATGTTACACTATTATCTCCTCACACATTGTTTCTGCACCATTCTTGCTTCTCTCCTCCTGTAATTCCACTTACACATAGATGATAACTTCTCACTGGATCTTCTTACTTCTTTTACCATCTTTTCTGCATTCTACACATTTTAATCTCCTGGTAGTTCATTCTAAATAATTTTCTTCTAATCTATCTTTTGTTTACTATTTCTCTTTTCGGCTATAAAATCTGCTTTTAAATCTATCCACTGTGTTCTTATTCTTACTTATGCTGTGGTTATTCTTCTAGAATGTCTATTTTTGTCATTTTTCAAATCTGTCACTTTTGACAGTATCTACTTTCCTTTAAAAAAAATCATCATCTTAACTCCCATTTCTTTCTTTTCTGGCAGTACTGGCGATTGAACCCCTGGACCACCTCAAACTTGTGATCTTCCTGCCTCAGCCTCCCAAGTCTCTTGGATTATAGGCATGTACTAACATACCTGGTTTGGCTTCTATTACCTTTTGAGAATAAATGTAGTTGTTTTACAGTCTAAAATTCCCAAATCTCATGACTTTAAAGATGCTTTTGTTATGTATTGTTTCTGCTAATTCTTCTCATGGTGTCTTATTGCCTGTTTTTTTTTTTTTTTTTCCTATTTAAACAACAACAAAAACAAAAAACAAAAAACAACAACAACAACAACAAAAACTACTCAGAGGCCAGAGGCCAAGCACAACTCAGGAGGCTGAGGCAGGAGTATCATAAATTTGAGACCAAACTCATCTATTTAGCAAGACCCTGTCTCGAAATAAAAAATTGGAAGAGGGCCGTGGACATAGATCTCAGGGGCAGAGATCTCTGGGTTCAATTCCCAATTCAAATAATAAAATAAAACAAAACAAACAAACAAACAAATAACCTTAGAGGACTATTTTGATGCCCAGGATGTAACCTCTTCCTCCAGAGAGAATCCTCACTTGCTTTTGCCAGCTGTCTGATAGCACTTTGTCCAGTTCTACCACTTTCTTTCTGTGTCCTAGGAGAAAGCACAGAGTGCTCTAATCACTCTGACCCAGCTGAAGATTTCTCCAAGCAGAAGGGCCCCTTCCCAGGCACTGATAAAGATATTTCAACTTTTAAAAGAAGGGCCTGATTAGCAAATTACATTTTTCCATAAGGAAACCATTGTATTCATCAATACCTAAAAGATGTTCCTGTAGATGATATATGAGATATAAAAGGTAAATCAATTTCCCACTTCTTTGCTTCTCCTTTCCATGTGTTTTCCTCAATATTGAATCCCTTCATAGTTCTACTTCTTATCTTTTCAAAATGGGATGTACTTATTTGAATAGGACATACCACTATCTGGTATAAAACTCATAAACTGCTGAACGGCATATGGTAGAATTCTAGTTCCAGTGATGGTGGACTAGGTAGCCTGAGTCAGTCCTTATGCTGAAGACAAAGACATTTTCATAAGCGATTCAAAAAGTTCATAAGATATTGAAATACTGCCATGCTAACATCTGGAAGAATACAAAAGTCAAGAGAGAAACGCTTAGGTTCCAAAGCCAAAGAGTGTAGTCCAAAATATGCCCAGATGGGACCAGCTGGGCTTCCAAAAAAAGGACTAAAAGCCAGGAACAGTGTGGCTGTAATTCCAGCTATTCAGGAGGCTGAAGCAGTAGGATGGCAAGTTTGAAGTCAGCCTCAGCAACTTAGTGTGACCCCATCTCAAAAAAAAAAAAATAATAATAATAATAATAAGGGCTGGGTTTGTAGCTCAGTGGTAGATCTCCCCCTAGGTTCAATCCCCAGGAGAGAGAGATTAAAAAAAAGAGAGAGGGAGGAACTAAACTCCAGTGTGATCAGACCAAATCACTTATTAGAGGAAATAACTTGCTGAGTGTTGCAGCTCATCCTCATCAGGGACAGAAGAGGAAAGGTATGTTCCCCTAGGTATTCTACAACGAAGGGGATCAGGGGATGGAATTAATATGAAAGTGTAAGAAATTTTAAAATTTGAAGCCAGGGCCAGTTTCTTTCACTGTTTTGAGCAATGACTACAAACAAAACAAACAACCTTCTCTTAATACATTATTCCTTGATAAATGCTGAAACTCTATACCCGGCCACTTGGATTGGGCTTTCCACCTGGTGGGACACTTTGTGGCTTTTGTTGAATATCTGGTCATAAATAAGTTTATAACTTGAGTTAAAGACAGTTCATATCACATTTTTTTGCAGCTGGAGGGACTGAACCCAGGGCTCTACTGAGCTACATTTCCCCTCCCCCCCATTTTATTTTGAGATAGGATCTCACTAAATTGCCCAAGCTAGCCTTAAACTTGCAATTCTCATGCCTCAACCTTCTAATTAGCTGGGATTATAGGTGTATACCACTATTCCTGGCTTCAATTAAATTTTTAAATGTATATACTCTTCAAGCCAGCAGAGTCTTCCAGGAATTAATCCCACAGATATACTTACAAAAATTAACAGACACATACATAATTTCTTTGCAACTTTTTTTTTTAATGCTGGGGATCAAATTCAGAGCCTTACACATGCTAGGCAAGCACTCTACCACTGTGCTACATCCACAGCCCCTTTTAAAAATTTTATTTTCAGATGCAATTTTGCTAAATTGCCCAGGCTGGCCTCAAACTTGTGATCCTCCTGCTTCAGCTTCCCAAGTAGCTGAGATTCCAGGTGGTCACTGCATGCAAGAGTGTTTATGCTGGGGGGAAACTGAATACTACAACCTGAATGTCTACCAAAAGGCGGCTCGTTAATAAATTATAGCATAATTATATAACAGAATACTAACATAACGGAAATGTATCATTTTTCAAGCTTTCCAGTCTCTATTTGAAGGTACTTCTCCCATTGGGCATATCTCACATGGGATTCTGAATCTTAAGCAATGACACAAGACAAAGGAACAGAGTTTATTTCTGACAATGTCCTACAGCAATAATGGTCCCACACTGGCCTGGTTGCTTCAGCTAAAAGAGGCTCCTGATTCTCTGAGCCTGCTTTGTTCTCACCATTTCCCAAGTCCTGCTTCTGTTACTTGGAGCCAAGAGGTTTCTAAGTGATACAACAATGAAGTCATTTAAAAGAATAAAATGGATCGAGATGAACATCAGTGGCAGAACAGAATGTATAATACAATCATACTAAATTATATAACTTTAAAGTAACAAATAGATCTTATGCTTATGCTCAAATATGCACAATTTCTATAGGATAATCCAGGAAATGGTTACTAATGGTTACTTCTATAAAGTGAGGATGAGGAAATGGAAGAATAAATTTTACTTACATTATTCTTTATTTTAAAAAATTATTTTTCCTTTTAAAAGGAATTTATTTTTAAAAGGGGTCTTACTGTGCTGCTCAGTGGCAGAGTGCTTGCTTTGCTGATATGCATGAGGGTCTGCCAAACAGCACTGCCAAAACAACAGAACACTTAGTCTTCTGTAAATGTTAACTATTAATGGTACTGTCATTGACACTACCATGACAATACACTATTACTACAATGGAGTGTACTGCAAAAAGAATCGAGTAATATCTAAGTAGCCTATCTTCCAGAAACACACTTTATGCGAAGCGGCAGCAAAAAGTACGTATTTTTATCCTCCTACATTAGAATATTGTGCTCATTTAAGAACTGACAATTTTGCTCCTAATGGCTCATTATTTTTTTACAGAGGAGACTTTCACAGAAAATTGGTTAACTCTGGGAAAGCACTGATGTTCCTCACTCTTCTGCTGTGCAGGGACCCTCTCCTGAGTTCTCCATCTTGGAAGTCTTTGGAATCCCAAAAGAGCACGTCTCATGTTTGTGTCCCATGCTCCACCATAGACCTTTGACACAGTTTTAGGGTAGAGTCCCCCACCCCCTTTTTTTTGTGATGGTACTAGGAACTGAACCCCAGTGGTGCTCCACCACTGAGCTATATCCCCAACCCTTTTTATTTCAGACAGGGTCTCCCTAAATTGTCAAAGTTGGCCTTGAACTTGTGGTATTCCTACCTTGGCCTTCTGAGTTAGCTGGGATCAGAGGTGTGTCCCATAATGCCTGGCTCCTGTGACAGAGGTTCTTTCAAACACATATTGTTGGGGAAAGGGTGGGAAGCTGATTGGTAAAATAGTATAAAGAAATGAGAAGTGCCTTCCCTTTCACTAAGTATAGAATACTCTAAGTATACTGAAAGTTTCAATAAAATCATTTCTTTGTATTTGACCTTAACGGGGTAGGTAAAGAGTCCTGGTCTTCTTAATTTTAATGAAGCATTCATAGTGCAAAATATATACAACTCCAGCAGTTTATTATGGAACTGCAAACAATCCTGGAAGATTTAAAGAAGAAGGAGCTTGCCAAATCGGATACTTTTATTTCACTATCATATACATAATGCTGGTCTTTTGAAAAGTAGGGCATATTCCAAAGACTTAGCAAAAAGGTAACCATACACAGGAGTCTTAAACCTACACATCTAGTATGATTTCACACACCAGTTAAAGAAAACTAGTAAAAAAAAAAAAAAAAAAAAAAAAATCAACAAGTATCTCTGAAATCTCTGCTCTGCTATAAATAGAAATGACTTACTTGAAATCCAAATTTAGTACAGGTCTTCAAACACTGAGTACTGTTGTTAGTTGTTAGTTTCCTGTCACTATAACAAATAACCAAAATAATCAATTTATAAAGAAAAGGGTTTATTTTGGCTCACCGTTGTAGAGGTTTTAGTTCATGATCAGTTGACACGGTTGCTTTGGGCTTGTGGTGGCCATCACGGCAGGGATGTGTGCCAGAGCAAAACACCAGGACAGCAAGCAAAAGAAAGGAGGAGGGTCTGGGTTCCTGTGATTCCATTCAAGGGTACACCTGCAATGACCTTAAGACCTCCCACTAGGCTCCACCTCTAAATGGTTCCAAAACTTCCCAATAGCGCCAAGCTGGGGGTCAAGCCCTTAAAACACAGGCCTTTGAGGGATGCTCAAGATCACAACTGTAGGGCATGAAGGTGGAGCTCATGTTTAGTATGCTCCAGGCCCCTGGGTTCAATCCACTAGCACCACCAAAAAAAAAAAAAAAAAAAAAAAGCCTGAGGCTCAGCGCAGAGCACTTTCCCAGCCTATGCAAAGCCCTAGGTTTGATCCCCAGAACCACAAAAGAGAAACAAAATCCAATCCATAGCATTAGCCAAAAGACACTATGATGGCAGGCATTTAAGTTTCAGTTGTCACATATGGGAGATAAAGCATCACTGACTGAGATAAATAAGCAAAACGTATTCTGTAATACTTTGGTTATTTACAGTAATAACCTGGCAGTAAACTTTATAATGAAAAGTCTCCAATATCCCTTTCAACTCCTGTGTTCTATGACTATCATGCAACAAGTATTTTCTTGTTAGAAAAAAAATGAGGAACAATATCTACATACATTCACAAAACGGGTGGGAGTACGAAAATGAAAGAAATATTTTCAGAGTACAAACAGAATATTTTCAGATGAAATCCTCAAGTTTCACTGAAGAATTGTGGGTGAGCTTAAATCACGTGGGCTTAAACTACTCCATAATTTACCTAAAACCAACAGGGTGGTATCTCTGAATTTAGACACAGAAAGATACAGGCAGTTTGGATACTTGGATTTAGTTTAAGGCCAATGTGTACAAAAATATTTATATACTTATATAAAACCTATGGAGTTTGGCAAACTTTGGGAAACAAACATAAATAAAGCTGCTGAGAATGAACTTTTTGTAAATATATTTCAGAGTGTTTTGGCAGGAAACTACTTTTAAATACTATTCTTTAAAGTTTTTTTTTAAGGAAGAAAAGAACCGGAATCTGTAGTGCAAGTTATAATTTCAGCTACTCAGAAGGCCGAGACAGGAGTATCTCAAGTTGGAGGCCAGCCTGAGTAACTGAGCAAGACCCCATCTCAAAGACACTGAAAGGATTGGGGACGTAACTCTGTGGCAGAGCACTTACCTAGCATGTGTGGGTCCCTGGATTCAATCCCCAGCATCCCCAGCATCACACACACACACGGTTCTAGATCTCTCAATACATTTTATGTTTGCTTGTTTGTTTTTAAACAGAAATTAAAATATTTCCTAATTAGAAACTCCAAGGATTATTTATTTATTTATTTATTTTTGGTACTGGGGATTGAACCCAGAGACACTTAAACACTGAGCCACACTCCCCCCCAATTCTTTTTTATTTTTTACTTTAAGACAAGGTCTCACTAAGATGCTTAGGGCTTCACAGAGTCACTAATGCTAGCATCAAAGTTGTAATCCTCCTGCCTCAGCCTCCCAAATCACTGGGATTACAGGCATGTGCCACTGTACCCAGTGAAACACCGAGGATAATTCTATCTATAATATCTTTTCTTTCAATTCTTTGAGAACAACAATATCAACAACAATAGTATGCTTTCTGATACCACATCAAAAATCCAGATATTAAAATAGAACACTAAAATGATACTAAGTTTCAGTAAATACCTAAAACCCCAAATTGCAACTCTCTCTCAATTTATATATACCCTGTCCCCTGCTCTGGTATCTGGGGATTGAATCCAGGGCCTCATGCATGCTAGGCCAGTGTTCTACCACCGAGCTATATGCCCAGTCCCTTTTATGTTATTTTGAGGCCGGGTCCCACTAAATTGCCCAGGCTGGCCTCAAACTTTCAATCCTCCTGCCTCAGTATCCCCAACCTCTGCCTGAGCTGGAATTACAGGTATGTGCCACCACACCTCCCCTGCAACATTTTTAATACCCTACTCACAGGAAAGGAAAAAAAGTTTTATGTAATGTAGGTGACAAATTCAATAAGGTGATTTCTTGTCCTGTGTTTCACCAATTAAATTGGGAGAAGTCCTGTCTCTGTAGTTCTCTCCAACCACTTTTTTGGGAGACTCTTTAAAATGCAGACAGCCTGGAAGTCTTTCCAGGGAGACCTTAAGAAATCAGTCTATGGCGCTCTACATAGGCACTCAGAATCCTATAAAGCACTTAGGGGTTTGTCCTCAAAACATCACAGGACACCCAAGACCCTGGTGTATTCTCAAGCTGGGTGTCTCTACTCACAGTGAACCACACCTATTCCAGCCCTGTCCCTCCTAGTGCCCCCAACTCCCAGCTCTTGGCTAGCAATTAGCATCAGGTCTGAACCCCTCCCTCCCATTGCTTCTAGAATCAAGGTAGAAGTGCTTACTCCTATGAGAATCTCGATTACATGGGTGTGTACATTTGTCATGAGCATTTCGTCCTATGTAAAGTTTACCTGGGCTAATAAATTTTGTTTAATTAATGAGCTGGCCTATAATGCTCTGCATAATCTGGCCCTGCTAGCTTCTCCAGTGTATCTTGTCCCCCATGTAGTCCTCACTGTCCTTTAGTAACATTGATATTCTTTCAGTTCCTCTAAGAACAAGCTCTTTCCCCACCTCAAGGCCACAGACTCGTGGCTTTTTCAGTCTTGAACACTCTCAGCCCCCCTGCTCGAGCCTAACCCTTTCTCCTAGTTAACTCTTGCCCACTCCTCTTAGCCTCAGCTTGGGTACCTTTTCCTCTAGGAAGCCTTCCTTCCCCCTTTCAACCACGGTGCAGAAGCACACGCTGGCATGTGCAGGTGAAGGCACCGGTGTACCCTTGGTGCTTATAAAAACACATCTTAGGTCAATGACAACAGACACCACGTTTCTCTTACTGTTGCAGCCCCTGGCACCTGGCATACACAGATGATTTGGACATACTCATTTAATGAATGGCATAAGAAGGCACTAGGTTTTAGTCATTCTGATCTAATAAGCCTTCCCTATTTTGTTGACTCTCACACTGTGGGATTCTGTGCCTGTCATCTCAAATCCACCCGCAAAGGCATTGCATCTCTGCCTCTAATTCTGCTTGAGTTTCCTAGCTCAGAAGATATTATCCAGGTTGAACAAAGTTTCAGGTGACAACAAATTCCAAAGACCAAGACGGGGCTACTCTTAACATGTACACCGTAGGCTCTCTCCTCTAAACTCTCAGCTAACAGAACTGGTGGTCAGACCAGTTCTATGTGAGATGTTCAGCTACGTGGCATTGGTCATACTGGCCACTCCAGGGCAGTGCCAACTGTCGCCTTTCCTAACATGAAATCAATGCTGTGACACCTTCAAGTTTTCAACTTTGGAAAGTCAAAAAAAAAAAAAGAAGTAAGTCAACTGAATTCCCCCTAAATTTTTTCCCTTGCAAGGTTGCTATGAGGTGGTGGGAAGGAAAATGAGAAGATGAGTCAGCGTGAGTCAGTGAGAAGAAAAAAGCTCTGCTTCTGGTAAACACTTGCTCTTTTGCAGACAGGATTAGGATTACCCGACTCCAGCTACTAAAAATACACAAATAACAGGTGGTATACATTATATAAGTAGTTCCAAAACAGAGACAGATCACTGACTCTAAGCAAGGGAACAGTTACTCAGCCTTGGGCCAGACCTTCCCCAGAGCCGCTTCTTCTCGAAGAAGCCCCAAAACCAAGCAAACGTTTCTTTTAAAACAATTAGGACCCTCAAGGGACCTAAGGGAATGATGGGCCTCCCTTACATCAACTACCACCTTATGAGTGCTTGTCATGTGACAGTAACTCCGCCAGGCACTTCATGCAATACATCCTTAAGCTTCACAAAAATTCGGTGAGATGTGTGTTATTGGGAATATTTTATACATAAAGAACCTGGAGCTCAATGGCTAAGTGATTATCCAAGCTGTATGAGGCAGTGCCAGAATCTTACCTCTGATCTGACACAGAAAGGCTTGTTTTGCCGTGTTCCAAATTGAATTTGGATGTACCACATGCAAGGTAGGGATCCAGACACACAGGGGATACTAGAAAGAGGAGGAAATTCTAATCAAGAAAGCAAGAAGAAGAGACCATTTAGGAGAGATCCATCTATCTCCAGGAACAAGGTATGTCACATGGGAGTGCCTGGGAAATGATTATTGAAATACATGTGGCAGAGTAACACACAAGCAAATGAACACAGAGCAGTCTGAGGTTCTGGTGCCAAGAGCCAATGTACTGTGGAGGCTCTGAAGAAGGTTCGTGAACAGTAAGGCATTAGGGCTAAATTTGACAAATGGCTCTTGAAAGGCAATCGTGAAAAGTAAAGGGATCAGTGGAGTACAGGGAACAGCATAGTTGGGACGAACCCTTCAGTACTCTAGCCAAACAGAGAAAGCTGGAAAAAGAGTCAATAATGTGTGAGCCCTGAGTCGGCTTCAAGTCCCTTTACACGGAAAAGCATAGGAATTATAAACATTCCCGCCAGTTCAGATACAGGGAAAGCACACATAATGGTTACATAAATCAAGATCTGTCAGACAGCTGGTGGTGGCTGGGTGCAATTGAATAAATAATGTATATAATCAAATCTAGAACATACGTGGTTGTGTAACAAGAGAAGTCTACCACCTTCATTACCTCAACACCAATCATTACACTAAGAGCCTGTGAGCATTTCTTCTATTTTACCCAACAAATCCTTATTGAAAGGACTCATTAAGTCAATGACACTCAACAGGTACAGTCTGCTAGAGGGCTTTCTGGAAATGGGGAGAGGATGGTTGTTGTTTTTGGTACTGGGGATTGAACCCAGGGTGCTTTACCACTAAGCTATGTCCCCAGTTCCTTTTATTTTTTATTTTAAGATAGGGTCTCACTAAGTTGCTGAGGCTGGTCTCAAACTTGTCATCCTCCTGCCTCAGTCTCTCAAGACGCTGGAATCACAGGGTATAGTACCTGGCCCAAGGAGACAATTTTTGGTTGTTATAATATTTGATTGCCTCCTCACTCCATGGCCACTGAGCAGGTGGGGACCAGGGGGTTAAACATGCAGCAACTTGTAGGGCAGACTTACAAAAACAAAAATTGTTCCTACCCTGCTTAATTTTCAAATACCAAGAAACTGATGTAAGTAAACACCTCATATCTAAGTCAAGAACTCATTTTAATATGTAAAAAGTACCTGACCATGGTTTTGGAGGCAATGCATTTTACAAGAATGTACATGCTATGTACAAGAAAGATGACACTCTTATTTATTTGTTTTTTTGGTGCTGGGGATCAAACCTAGGGCCTTGTACATAGTAAGCAAGTACTTTCTCTATCACTAATCTATATCCCTGGCCCTTTTGTTTTTGGGGTGAATTATATTTGTAACAAATTTTCAAATAGTTCAGCAAAAAGTTGAAACAGATAAATCTATACACAGCAAAATGCTCACTACTGTTTCATCCAGATGATTGATATAGAGGCTTATTGTGCTCAATTTCTATGTTTGAAATTTTTCATCATAAAAAGCCAGGGGAGGGGGACTCCACCTGGCTCTCATTAAGAGGTCACAAGAGGTTCCACGCAATGATTTGAGAACTTGTGGCCTTGTGCAGGTTCTTTCCCTCCCCGTGCCTCGGTTTCCCCCTCTATAACTTAAGGATAATAATAGTGTGACTCTCGTAGAGCTGTTAGAGGGATTAATAGATGGAAGTCAATGAAAGGAATACACTGAAGCTGCTTAAAGCACAGCATGGCACAGAAAGACAATCTTGAAGTCACAGCTACTCTTCAGATTTCAGTAAATGGTAGCTCATGCTACTCATCTTTCCACTCTTGAGTTTTTTCTACAAGTAGAAAGGTTGGAAATTGTCAGGAGGCATTTTTACAGTTTCCTTTCAATCAGATCCTTTTGCTGTTGTCTTCTTGAATATGCTCCAGCCAGACAGATCTTAGCTACTACCTCCGACGCTGGAGTGCATCTTTTTTTTTCTCCCTCAAACCTCCGGACCTTCTTTCTCTCCCCATCCCATTAGAACACCTCTTCTTCTCCCTTGCTCCTAATTCTTATTTGTCCTTCAGGATGCTGGCCAAGCACCAGTTCCTCTGTGAGCCTTACCAGACTCAGCTATCACTTGGTTGTCCTCCTCTGGAGTCCTGGAAACTTGACCCAGGACTGCCTCCAGGTGTCAATTACCATCCAATTTGTAGATAACATCTTAGGTAGACTTTAAACTCCTAAGGACAAGGGCTATAGCCTTATTATATATTTCCCTAGACTTCCCATGACCTCTCACAAAAGATGCATGAAGAAATTTTTCTCTGATCTAAAGCTGCTGCATTTGCTCACTGAAGAAGTTGCTTGTATTTTTAAAGCTGCCTCAGATAAAATCTGATCCAAAGGCTTTGCCCTGCAATGGAGTGCTTTGGTATCTTCTATGCTAACCAGGGGTGGTCCCAACGAATTCCCAGCTGCGTGTGCTCTGTGATCACCAGAAGCCAGAGCATGCTGAAGGACTGATCTGAGTACCACAGGGTGCTCCTCCCAAACATATCCAAAGGCCAGCACATGCTGTGTCTTCCTTTTGCTCCCAGCAAACCCATCATGCTTCCTGAATTTCTTATTGGAAGGACTAATGTGATGTGATCTTATGTGTCTTTTGAATAACAGAACCAGAGTCCTTTGCCTGATATTGTCTCCACATGAAAATGTACAAAGAGCAGAGGGTGTAGCTCAGTGGTAGAGCACTTGCCTAGCACGTGTGAGGCACTGGGTTCTACCCCAACACCACACACACACACACACACACACACACACTAAGTGTATGCAGGAGCTGGAGATGTAGCTCAGTGTCCAGCTTGTCCAAGGTCCTGGGTTTGATCCCAGCATCACACACACAAAGAAGGAAAAGAAAAAGCTTCGCTCCAGACTGAGATTTTGGTCCCAGCACCAGAGACGTCCAGGGAGTTCAGCAGGTCCATGTTGTCCGTGGCATCCCCATGTTTGCAAGCTGCCCATCCTGCCACTGTGCTTAGAGCGAGACCCACACTCCTCACCGAGGTCTACAGAGCTCGGTGCCACCCAGGCTTTGACCATGTCTCTGGTCTGAAATCATGCCATTTTCCCTCTCCTAGTCTGTTCCCCACCTTATGGACCTCTCTGTTCTCTGAACAGGTCAAATTTAACTACCTTAGGACCTTTGTGCCTGGGGTATCCAGTTGTGACTCTGTGACTTGCCAGTCATGTGACCATAAGTAAGTGAAAGAATCACTTTGAAACTCAGTTCCTCATTCACTCATTCCTTCATTCGGGAAACATTTATCCAGTGCCCACGACATGCCATGTCCTGCTCTTGGCACTGGAGGTACAGCAGTGCCAGCCCAGACAAGGTGCCCACTCTTCAGCTAACTTCCACCGGACAAAAAGCAATTGAACAAATACGCAGCAAATTCCGTCAAGAAACTTAACAGAGTAACAGGTGAATTAAAGGGGGTAGGGAACAGGCTGCCTTGAAGAGGTGACATTGAGCTGAGACCTAAGAAAGAGAAGACAGCAGCAGGTGAAATGCTAGGCAGGGTGTCCCGGGCAGACAGGAGGGAGCTCAAGCGCCCTGAGGCTCAAGCCAGGGTGGAGGTTCTGGGAGAAGAAAGGTTCAGCTGGCTGGGACCTAGTGAGCCAGCAGAGTGAAGCAGCTGGAGAGGCAGGCAGGAGAACCGTCCCATGAGGCTTTGGGAACCATGTGAAATTTGGCCTTTTTTTTCTTTTTTTTTTTTGCGGTACTGGGGAGTGAACCCAGGGCCTTGTGCTTGCAAGGCAAGCACTCTACCAACTGAGCTATATCCCCAGCCCTGGATTTTTTTTTTTTTTTTTTTTAATATTTTTTAGGGGGCTGGGGTTGTGGCTCAGTGGTAGAACACTTACCTAGCATGTGTGAAGCACTGGGTTAGATTCTCAGCATCGCATATAAATAAGAAAAATAAAGGTCCATCGACAACTAAAAAAAAATTTTAAAAAATATGTGGTGCTAAGAATCAAACCCGGTGCATTACACATGCCAGGCAAGTGCTCTCCCACTGAGCCACAACCCCAGCCCTGAAATTTAGATTTTAATCCATGTGCAATGGAGAGTCACTGAAGTGCTTTAAGTTGGAGTGGCATGATCAGATGTTTTTCGAACATTACCTTGTGGAAAATCTCAACAAGATGGATTATGCCAATCCCACCATCCTGCTTGTGAAAAATGGATGATAGCTTTACAGGATGCTATTATTAAGGGAAACTAAGTAAACGATACCCAGATTCTCGCTGTGTGATTTCTTAAAACTGCATGTGGTCAGGTATGGTGGTGTACACCTGCAATCCCAGCAACTCAGGAGGCTGAGGCAGGAGGATTCCATGTTTGAGGCCAGCCTCAGAAACTTAGACCTTCTCTCAAAATTAAAAATTAAAAGGGCTAGGGACGTAGCTTATTGAAAAAAGCCCTTGGGTTCAATCCCTAGGACTAAATTAAATTAAATTACATTAAATTTAATTTAATGCAGTTTAAAACTGCATGTGAATCTACAATGATCTCAAGCAGATTTTTTTAAAGTCACCCTGGCTGCTCTGAAAAGAGATGTATATGCACATGCAATGTGTCCGTATGTATATCTATATGTAAATCTTACAAGGAAGGGCAAGAAAGAGGATCAAGAGGCCACGGTGGAGGCTGCTGCCACTGTCTGATGATTGGTCAGTCAGCACAGGGTATGTTTTGCTGCTAAGAAAATATCATCAAATGAACTGAATGTCAATAAAAGTGAGGTTTTTCACTTAAAACAACTGTGTAATCATATTCTACCTAACAATGCTCCTGTGAGAAGTAAATGAACTCACATGTCAAACATACAATACAATGCTAAGCACACTGATACTCAATATTTATTTATCAATTTATTTATTTGAACACTTTAAAAAATCTTTTTGGCACAGTCTCCCTGTGTTGCTGAGGTTTGCCTTGAACTTGTGATCCTCCCGCCTCACCTCGCAAAATTAAAACTACTTCCAAATTTCACTTCTCAATGATTAATAAGGGTCATCAGGAGTACTCGCTTCGGCAGCACATATACTAAAATAAGGGTCATCAGGAGTACATTTAGACCCACTTTGACTTCTTTATCACTGAAAGAGGCATAAAATGTATCAGAGAAAAGTACAAGGCTCCCATAAGTACGAAAATTCAAAATGTTGCCATGCGTGGTGGTGCACGCCTGTAATCCCAGCAATTTGGGAGGATGAGGCAGGAAGATTGCAAAAACAAAAAGGCTGGAGATTGTAGTTCAGTGATAGAGTGTCCCTGGGTTCAATCTCCAATACCAAAAACAAAAACAAAAACAAATATGTTTTTTTCAAAGTTTTCCTGACAACCTTTTTGAATGAAAGTTTAAATTAGAAGTAACACATCATCTGACCCAACACTGGCTAGATGACTATTAGAGATGATTTGTGCTAGATCTTTGGAAATTATCAACAAAATCTAGTGAAATTCCATGAAAAATAATTTCAAAGCAGACTGCGTAATAAAATATTTAAAGAGAACAGTCTATGGAGAAAAAATTAGGAGTTCATATGTCATTGGTGCTAAATGGCAGCATTAGGACAATGCTCTTTTTGAGATAAAACTGTACTTTATGCTTGTTTGTGCTATTTGGGGGTACAGAGTTGGGGTTTAGCTTGTTTGAATGATGTTGATGGTATGAATCATGACTATTAGGACAGAATTTTTTACTATCTGAAACAACAAAAATTAAATGTTTAAAAAGTCAAACCTAAATGGCAAGTGGTAGTTTTAAAAGAAATTTTTAAAGATTTAAAATTTCCTGAGAATTTACGTCTAGGGCATTAACTTTTTGACCTGGGTTTATGTAACTCAAACCCAGGGGATGTGAGAGCTGACTGTCCTGCCTGAACAAACACTGCAGAAGTTTATTACAGCTGTCAGGGATACTCCATTTCTCTTCCCACAGCAACTAATTCTTATCTCAGACAGATAAGTCTGTGTGCTTTGGATGAATGATCTACGTACTTAGAATTCTTTGCAGTCCGAGGATAAGGCAAACTGTTTAAAACTTAGACTTCACTTAAAAGAAACGAATACTGATTTTCTAGAGAAATTCTTGCTTTGGGAAAGTGGCTAAGTAATCTGTAGATTATAGAGCTATCTTTAATTAGGAGTTGAACAAACTGTGATAAAAATCCAAACAAATAAAGATACTGTTTATGTTTCAAAGATGGTAACAGATTCTGCCACAAATTTTTCCAACAGTAATCCTCAACCAAGGACTTTTTAGGAAAACTATTTTTATCCCTTTACCAAGTTGATAAGCAGTTTAGCTCCAGGGCATATATGGACCAGCTATATAAAGTGAAATTGTTTTCATACCTTATTGTATGATATGTATACATCTGGGGTTCACTGTGGTATATACATACATGGACACAGCATAATTTGGGAGATTTCATTCCCTGGTACAAACATTTTGCAAATGGAAACAAAACTTCTGCTATAATAGGCAAAGTATATTTGCTAGGCTGACAAATGACTCTGGGCGTGAATACCATAATGACTTAGAATGAGAGCACACCAGGAATTGGCTTGCCGCAAAAAACTCCGGAGTAAGGTTCCTCTAGACCAGAACAACACTGGAATGTTCTAACTTAATATGAATTGATCTAGAACACACTTACATGCATTATGTCACTGTTCTGTGTGGTGTAAGATGCTATTATTATTATTCCCATTTTTCAGATGAAGAAACTGCAGCTAAGAAAGTTTGGTGTTCAGGGTCACCAAGTGATGTCACAGCTACCACACTCGGTTTCTTAAGCTAGGCAGGGAAGACGGTAATGGCAATAGCGGTAGCAGTGACACCATGTACTCAGCGTGCGCTGGGCATTGCTCTTTGCACTTCACGTAACCCTCACAATTACCTAGAATCAACGTAAGCAGTTTTGTCTAGAGGCCACCAGTCTCCTCTTTCTCTGCCTGCCCTCCACACATGCTCTACTTCTCGCCTTAGAAAATCAGAGTGGGTGCTCCAAGGTCCTCAGGTTCCCTCCACCCTTACCCCAATTTAAAAATCTGTTCTAGCCAGGGAAGGTGGTGCATGTCTGTAATCCCAGTGGCTCAGGAGGCTGAGGCAGGAGGACCTCGAGTTCAAAGCCAGCCTCAGCAAAAGTGAGGCGCTAAGTAACTCAGAGAGATCCTGTCTCTAAATAAAGTACAAAATAGGGCTGGGGAGGGGCTCAGTGGTCGAGTGCCCCTGAGTTCAATTCCTGGTACTAAAAAATATATATATATAGCTGTTCTAAAAATTTTTTTTTTTTCTAAAATGTTGATAACGGCCAGCTGCAGTAGCACATGCCTGTAATCCCAGCTACTTGGGAGACTGAGGCAGACGAATCCCAAGTTTGAGGCTGGCCTAGGCAACTTAGTGAGATTCTGTCTCAAAATAAAATTTTAAAAAGGTTCAGAGTGGTATAGTGCTTGCCTAGGGTGCATGGGGCCATGGATTCAACCCCTAGTACTGTAAAAAATAAAAATAAAAAGCTGATAATTACTGGAGCTGGGTGATAAGTAATGAGAATATTTTATACTATTTCTCTACCTTTATTTATGCTTAAAATTATCTTATAATTTGACATTTGTAATATAAACATTTTTAGCTCTAACATGGAATCTGACCTACTGAAAAGCCTAGAAGACTAGCCTCCACTAACGATGAATTCAAAAAGTGTTACCGAAGGTGCCTGGTAATGAGGGAGAATCCCTGATTCATTCACTCAGTCCATGAACAAAAACTGAGGATCCAGTATGTGTTAGAATATGTAAAGATCCCAGGAAGGACTCTCGTCTGCACCGAGCTAAGAGTTTAGTAGCACACACAAAGAAATGCACAAGTAATTATGAGGAGGACTATTTATGAGAAATGCTATAAAAAGAAAAATTCAAACAAAGTGCTTTGCTAGTTGGAAAGAAGTCAAATTAGAACAAATTCCATTACACAGAATACTCTGGGACAGTCCAAACTTTTTGATATATTAAACATTATTTAAAATCAGTAAGTGGTCACAGAAGAGAAAATTAGGTCTGAAAATTAGGTCCAAAAGCAAAATTAGGTCTGAAACGCCACAAGCTCTCTTTTATGGTATTATAATGGTTCCCAGACTGAAACCCAGGCCCCCCAGTGAGGAAAGCAAGAATTCCTCTCAAGTCCTTGGATCAAAACATACAGATTAGAGAAGATTAAGCTGGAAAGAAACTTACCAGAGCACTATTTATAATACTTAAAACTGAAAAACAACATAAATGTTCTACAATAGGGCTTAGCTGTTATTCATTTGTAAACCATACATCATCATTTAAAAATAAATAGATGCTCTCTCCCTGATGGGATCAGGAATAATAGGGGTATTATTATTATTATTATAATTTATTTATTTATTTATTTATTTTTTGGCAGTACTAGGGATTGAATCCAGGGCACTCTATCTTACCTTTTATTTCTTTTCTTTTTTTGAGACAGGGTCTCACTAAGTTTCTGAGGCTGGCCTTGAACTTTGAACTTGCTGTCCTCTTGCCTCAACCTCTAGAGTAGCTGGGATTATAGGCATGCACCATCACACCCAGCAAGTATAATTAATTTGTAAAAATACTGTTAAAGAATCATTAAAAATACATATTCCACTTGCCAAATACTTCGTGAGGTACCAACACCATTACTTTGAAAATAGGTTCTATTAATCAGAGTTCCTGCATGAACCTTGTTCATAAGGCATGTCTATGATTTCCAGCTTATTTGGAAAGATGCTTATTAAAAATCCTGAAGGCAGAGTTTTAAATTTTGATAACTTTTTCTTCAAAATTTTCAGAGGCTTCTTCCACCTCTCACATGGCAATAACTTTTTTTAGCCGTTTTTACCTTTATCAGGACTTTCCAACACATTCAACTTATTTTTCACAAAAGCAATGTATTTTTTCCTTTTTGTCCTCATTTTATTAGTTAATACAACGTTTAATGATTATGCAATTACATTAACAAGTAAAATTCAAATATACAGGGCTTGGGAACAAACCCAAATGACCTGTTGATCACCATCATCAATATCATGGCAATAAACACTCTGTGAATATTAAGTCCTTTAATCCTCACAGTCTATGTAACACTGTGATCACCATTTTGCACGTAAGAAAACAGGCACAATGAGGTTAAGGAGCTTTCTTGAGGTCACACACTAGTAAATGGCAGAGTAAGAAAATCCTAGGTGGTCCAGTTCCAAGGTGATGACTTTAATCAGCTCCCTACAGTGGAATAGCTGAGAGCTGTAGTCACCTGGAGCTCTACAGCAGAGCAAGCCCACAGAAGTTTCCACAGCAATGGAAACGTTCTACAGTTGAGCTGCCCCATATGGTAACCACTGGTAATACATGGCTCATGAGATGAGCAACTGAATGTTTAATTTAATTTTAATCAATTTAAATTTAAGCAGCCACACATGGCTGGTAGCTATTGCACTGGACAGCACAGTAGAGCAGAGTCCACTAGCAGAGAACACTCAGAAGGCATGGAAATGAAACACTAAGTTTCATAGTGAGAACGGAGAGGATCTGTTAAGCTAGCATTTGTTAAGTGGAGATTGGTTAAGGAGCTTCTACTGTGTTAACCAACATGAAAAATATTCATGATGTAGTTAAATGAGACATATGAATTAAGAAACATTATGTACAGTATGATTTCATTTTTTGGTTAAAAAATCATGACTAGAAAGATAGTAAAGCTGCTGGGGATGTAGCTCAGTGGTGGAGCACATGCCGAACGTGTGAGTCCCTGGATTCAGTCCCCAGTAACATAAAAAAACATAAAAAAAAACTTGCTTTCTCCAATGAGGGGTTGGGGGCACTGCAGACAGCCTTCTATTGTGGGTACATAGCCAAGCCCATATTCATTTTCCTTTTCTTCCATAGCAATAGAATCCCTGAATTGTGGGAACAGTAATTTGTCCAGTGGAAATTCCATCCCCCAGCCTCCTTCACAGGCGGAGTGGGCAGCGAGATCTGAGCTGAACGAAGTGCTTGGGGGTTAAGGTACATTAAAAGGTTTCCTTTGCCCTCCCCTTTCCTACTTCTTCCTGCCTCATAACCGTGTGGTCAGAGCTGGATGCGATGGTGCCTGCTTGTAAACCCAGCTACTTGGGAGGTCAAGGCAGGATTATGAGTTTGGGGCCAGCCTGGGCAATGGAGAGAGACGGTCCCAAAACAAACAAATAAAAGAACCCTTTAGCTAGAAAGCCAGAAGCCCGGGTGGCTACAATGACCATAGAGTGCAAGCTGTGTGACAGGGATGATGAAGCAGGGAGGAAACTCCGGCCGCCTTGATGCCACTGTGACACTGCCATAAGTGCTGCTGATGAGTTATCTACTTTGGACTTAAATGTTTTTTGAGAGAAAAATGTCGTTATTTGAAGCACTGTTATCAGCAATCGACACAATCCCTAGTGGACCAATCTACTCAGCCCCATTCTCCCTCTCTCCCTTTCTAACAGAAATACAGTTCTGATTCTGCTTGGTCGAAAGGTAACTGTGCCCGCTTGTAAATGACTTGCTTAAGAACCAGGCCTAAGCCAAGTAGGTATGGCACTGCCCCAGCAACCGGAATTGGTTTAGGAATGGGCACATGACCCAATTCAGGACAATGAGATTCTAGGGTTAGTTTTCTGGGTGCTGCTAAGAAAAATTATCTTCTAAGAGATAATGTTTCCGTTTCTTAGTCGGGTGCCACACATGCATCTGGGGCCTAGAACTGCTACAGCTTGAATTTCGCCACTAGCCTGAGGAGGAAACCACTACTCTGAGAGGACACAACCACGAGAATCTTAGAGAAAGCAGCCTGTGACAATGGAATAAGCTAACTGCAAGTCCAACCTACCTCTAGGATAAGTATAACTTTTTTTTTTAATTTTTATTATTATTGTATACAAATGGGATACATGTTGTAAGTATAACTTCTATAAGCCAAAAAATATCCATGTTGGACAGATCATTTTAGAAGCAGCAGAACAGGTGGTAAGGGTTATTCAAGTAATTGGGAAAGGCAAGTAAGTCAGGTCTTCCTAGTGGGTGTGCAAGACTGGGCATGAGGTCTTCAAAATTTTGCTGTCTTTTCCATAAAGAAGTTATTATATGGTACGTTTCCAAATATTGAGTTACAGGAGCTATTTGTACAGGCTTTTGCAAAACAGGTTAATAAATACTGTACATACCTCAAAGAACTCATACTAAACACAGCAGTTAACATTTATATGTCAAATACTTACTACCCCACCAAGACTGTGCTAAGCCCTTTATTTCATGCAATCCTCACAAGAAACAAGGAAGTTTCAAGGAAGAAACTAAACTCTGACACAGAAAAAAGTAGCCATGCCAGGAAGTCGTAGTTCCAGGCCAAGATGAGAACTCCAGTCTAAAATTCAGGCAAATTCATGACCAGTCATCCTTCCTAACCATGACCACTGTACTTCTTCACACATAAATAAAAGCACATCTATGGTTTCTGTGGGGTTTCACTACCTACTTCAACATATTCAGTTCCCTTTTTCTCCAAGTGTACTGTACTCATCACACAAGTCCCAATACTTTTAGAAAATATGGTCACTACATTTAATATGTAACACATATAACATGCAGAGATCATAAAAAAAATGATGAAAGTTAAACCTTATGCACATGGACAGCAAAAGAATTATATTTCTTACTTGACACTGAGGATTAGGATTAGCCCACCAGTCTTTTTTTTTTTTTTTTTTCCTTTTTTAGGGAGTTTTCTTTGGCCATGTACAGTGGCATACACCTGTAATCCCAGTGGCTCAGGAGACTAAAGCAGGAGGATCATGAATTCAAAAGCAGCCTTAGCAACTTAGCGAGGCCCTAAGCAACTCAGCGAGACCCTATCTCTAATAAAATATAAAAAAGGGCTGGGGATGTGGCTCAGTGGTTAAGCCTTGCTGGGTTCATCCCTGGTACAAAATAAATAAAGTTTTCTTTTGGTGATAAGTACAAGCATAGAATAGGCATGTTTGTAGAATTAAGACTACAAGGAAAGTTAGCCACTATATAACTTAGTGGTCAAGTTATATAATGGCCAACATTCCAATGACCTTCATTAGACAATTTTTAAGATATTTTTTGGTGGTGGGGGGGGTGGATTCTGGGGATTGAACCCAGAGTTGTTTTACCACTAAGCCACATCCCCAGCTGAGGCTGGTCTTGAACTTGCAATCCTCCTGTCTTACTCTTCCAAGTTACTGGGATTACAGGTGTGCACCAGTGCACCTGGTACTCATGAACCATTTTATAGATAAGGGAACCTAGACTCAGAGACCTTGCCCAAGGTTACCCTGATCTACCTCTGCCTGAAACCCAAGTTCATGTTCTTCCCTTAATGTAATTCTGTATCCCTCTGAGTTTCATTCTAACACTTTCTAAGGATTGACTAACAGAGAACAATGACCCTGAAGCCACAGGAAAGCTATGCTAATATATAGCATTTTAATTAAGCTTTTGTTAAACTTTCAGTCACGGTGCCTGAACACATTAACCATAAGAAAACAACATGCACTGAAAAGATCCAATACCTCAGCTCTCAATTTATAAACCACAAAGAAAAAGATATTATTATATTTCAGATGAACTAATTTAAAACAATACATGTATATTTTCTTAAGTAGTAAAAACAATCAGCGGGGGGCTGGGGAGATAGCTCAGTCGGTAGAGTGCTTGCCTTGCAAGCATGAGGCCCTGGGTTCGGTCCTCAGCACCGCCAAAAAAAAAAAAAAAAAAAAAAAAACAATCAGCAAGCAGAAGAATGCTAAGATTTGGGACAAATATTCAAATGAAAGTATACTGTCACTGGACATGGTGGTATATATGCCATCCCAGCTATTTGGGAGGCTGAGACAGGAGGACCACAAGTTTGAGGTCAGCATTGGCAACTTAGCAAGACCCTGTTTGAGGGCTGGGAATATGGCTCAGTGGTAAAGTACTTGTCTTGCTCATCAAAGGCCCTGAGTTTGATCCCCAGCTCTGCAAAAAAGAAAACGAAAAGAAAGGATCTGCAGGCATAGCTTGGTGCCGTAGGGTTTGCCTAGCATGTTCAAGGCACTGGGTTCACGCCCCAGTGTCACAAAAAAAAGGATACTGCTGACATATTATCTCCTTTAGTATGGTGAAATACTTTTTAAAAAAAGGGCTGAGGGTGTAGCTGAGTGGTAGAGCGCTCACCTAGCATGCAGCAGGCTCTGGGTTCCTGCCCAGCAATGCAAAACAAAACAAAAATGCCACCACCCGATCTGCCTCACATACAACTAAATATTATCATATTTTTTATAAATACTGGGCTAGGAGTAAGCTCAGTGGTAGAACACCTGTCTAAGCATTCTCAAACCTGGATTTGATCTCTAGCAAGGAAAAAAAAAAAAGGTTTTATTCTCTCAATAAAAAAATAAAAATTCAATTAAAAAAAAGGTTATACATGCAAACATTTTATGTTCTTCCTTTGTTCACAAAGTTTCCCAGTCATCTGCCTGCACTGTACGTCTTCCCTAAACTCTCATTTTCAGAGCCACCCCAACCAGGAGCTAATCTCTAACAAAGGAGATCGCTGATCGCTATTTTAATAAGATGGGTTTAGGGTTGGGCATGTGGCTCAGTGGTAGAGCATTTACCTAGCATGTGTGAGGTCCTGGGTTTAATCCCCAGCATCAAAAAATAATATATACCCAGGCACGGTGGCCCACGCCTATAATCTCAGTAGGTCGGGAGGCTGAGGCAGGAGGATCGAGAGTTCAAAGCCAGCCTCAGCAACAGCGAGGTGCTAAGCAACTCAGTGAGACTCTGTCTCTAAATAAAATACAAACTAGGGCTGGGAATGTGGCTCAGTGGCTGAGTGCCTCTGAGTTCAATCCCTGATACCCCCCACAAATAAATAAATAAGTAAAAATAAAGAACAAAAGTAAGAAAACTTGAATTCAAACTCCAGGATTTATCATATATAGCATCTGAGAGGAGTCTCTTGAACCCACTAATCTTTAATTTTCTCATCTGAAAATAGGAATGATAATCCCTAACTCACAGAATTGTCAGGATGACTGAAATGAGATCGAGGATTTGTATCTTTTAGAAATCCAGCTCTTAGAAGCACAGAGTTATTTACAAATGCTAGCACAACAGTCTCTCTCTCTCTCTCTCTCTCTCTCTCTCTCTTTAATGCTCTGGAAGCAGAGGGAGATCAGGTTTATGGGAACAGAGAGAGGTTCCCACAAATCATCTAGGCCCTGAGAATTTTTGTTTTAAAATAATTCCTTAAAATAATAGTGTACTTTATACTGGTCCTTTTCTCTCAATTAATTGATGTTCTCTAACTTGAATTGTTTGTACTTCCCAATTATTTTTATTTTCCCAATTATTCACATTTCCTCTAGTAAAGGTAGACGACAGGAGATGACGTTGTTGAGATACAACTGAACACAATCAGGCATCAACGTGGTCTAAATAGGACTTTCTTTAAAATATAAAAGGGTTGGTAAAGTGCTTGCCTTCCAAGCACAGGGCCCTGGGTTCGATCCCCGGCACCGCAAAAAAAAAAAAAAAAAAAAAAAAAAAAAAACAGGTATTTCAGTACTAACACGTCATCTCAAATAAAAGGAAATTAACAGAAGTTCAAGTCTAAGTAACAGAGAAATATTTGGCACTACCTGGCTTCAGTTTGCAGAATGAGTTGAAGGGGACCTGACAATTTTTTTGCCTTCAAATATTTATAAGTTTTTTTAATGTAATTAACACATTAATTGTACAAACTAATGGGATTCACTGCAATAGTTCCAAACATGCATGGATCATGTTCATCCACCCGTCTTCTACCCTTTCCTCCTCCTCCCCCTGCCCCCACCCCCACACACATCACCTTCCCAGTCCCTAGTTAATCACTCTTCAACTTTTAGGATGACTTTTTTGTTGCTGTTAAGTTTCCACATATGGGAGAAAACATGGGAAGCTAGTTTTTCTATGTCTGTTTATTTCATTTGATGTGACGTCCTCCAGTTCCCTCCATCTTGCTGCAAATGAGAGGATTTCATGGTTTTATGGTTGAATGATACTCCACTGTGTGTATGTACCATATTTTCTTTACCCATTCATCTGTCGATGGACACCTAGGCTGATTCCATTTCTTGGCTATCATGATAGTGCTACAATAAACATAGGCATGCAGATACCCTTATTGTATGCTGACTTCACTTCCTTTGGACGTATACCCAGGAGTGGGACAGCTGCATCATATAGTAGCTCTACTTTTAGTATTTTGAGGAACCTCCACACTGTTTTCCATAGGCTCCATCAATTTACATTCCTACCTGTAGTGTATGTGGGTTCCTTTTTCTCTATATTCTTGCTAGTATTTGTTGTTATTGTTTTGTTTTTGGTAATAGCCATTCTAACTGGGTTGGATGGTACCTCATTGTAAATAAAAAAAATTTTTTTTTAAATTGTAGATGGACACAATACCTTTATTTATTATTTTTATGTGATGCGGAGGTTCACACATGCTAGACAAGCCGTCTACCACTGAGCCACAACCCCAGACCCTCACTGTAGTTTTGATTTGCATTTCCCTGACAGTTAATTATAGTTAGCAGTTTTGCACATATTTATCAGCCATTTTTATTTCTTCTTCTGAGAAGTATCTATTCAAATCATTTGCCCACCTTTAAATTGGATTACTTGTGCTTCTGTCCTTAAGTTGTTTTTTGTTCTTTATATACTCTGGATATTAACCCTCTGTCAGATAAATAGCTGGTAAATATTCTCTCCCATTATGCAGGTTGTCTCTTCATTCTGTGATAGTTGCCTTTGCTGTGCAGAGGCTTTTTTTTAGTGTGATGTGGCTCCATTTGTCAACTTTTTTTCTTTTTTTTTGGTGGTCCTGGGGATGGAACCCAGGGCCTTGCACGTGCTAGGTAGGCAAGTGCTCTATAAAGAGCTACATTCTGAGTTGCCTTTTTTTTTTTTTTTAAGATAGAGTCTTGCTAAGTTGTCCAGATTGGCCACAAATTTGGATCCTCCTGCTTCAGCCTTTAGAGTAGTTGGGATGACCAGTTTGTACCACTGTGCCCAGGTCCATTAGTCAATTTTGGCTTTTGTTTCCTGTACTTTTGGAGTTCCAGTCTGAAAATCATTGCCTGTATCAATATTTTAAAGTGCTTTCCCTGTATTTTTCTCTAGTAGTTTCAGTTTCAGGTCTTAAACTAGTCTTCTTTGATCCTGTTTGAGCTGATTTCTGTACAATGTGAGAAAAGAGGTCAAGTTTCAATCTTCTGCCAAGTGATTTTTTTTCTTTTTGGAGGGTGGAGGATGGAGATACTAGGGACTGAACCCAGAGGCACTGTACCACAAAGCCAAACTCAAGTCCTTTTCAATTTTTTTGTCTGAGACAGGGTCTCACTAGGTTGGCCCAGGCTGGTCTTGAATTTGTGATCTTCCTGCCTCAGCCTCCAGAGTAGTGGGAATACAGGCTTGTACCAGTTGCCAGGTAATCTTTATGCAAATCTGATCACATCATTTCCCTGTGTTTTGTTTTTATTTTTCAGGGCCTCACACATGCTAAGTGAGTGCTCTGGCCCCAGACCCATTTCCTTTCCTTTCAGTGGTTTCTCTTTGCCTATTGGAAAAACTTTAAACTGCTGAACAAAGGCTCAGGTTGTTTCCTCCCTCCTCCAGCCCCATCAGGACTGGTGGGCTTTCCCACCAGTAGCCGGTGCAGCATCCTCTCCCGCCTCTCTCCCCCTTACCTCTTAATCCTCAGGTCCTGTTGATTCTGGAGGTCTCTCAGACATGCCCTCTCTGTCCTATTCTGGTTGCTACTGCCCCTTTCATACTCCTCCACCCCTCTGAAGAGGATATATCCTGACTGCTTTCTGATTATGAAAGTAAGTTGTGGTCATAAAAAAATAAAAGAAAGAGATTCATGTTCATAAAAAAATAAATAAATAAGGCAATGAGGAAAGGAATAAACACTTCCCCATGATCTCACAAAGCGGACATAAAGAGCTTCTCTTTCCAGAATGCTCGCTCATGTTTCACAGCAGCACTATTCATAACAGCCAGGTGATGAAAGCAACCCGAGCGTCCAGCAATGAACGGAAGATCAAAACGTGGTGAACGCATACAACAGAATTATTATTCAGCCTGAGAAACGAAGGAAACGGGGACACATGCTGCAACAAGGAGGAGCCCTGAGGACACTGTGCTAAGTGAAATACGTCATTCACAAAAAGCAACACACGACAGGATTCCACTTACATGAGGGATCTCAGCAAACTCAGAAAGTAGAATGGTGGCTGCCAGGAGCTGGGAATTGCTTAAGGAGAGAAGAATTTTAGTTTCACAAAATGAAAAAGTTCTGGAGGTTTGTTGCACCACATGTGAATATAGGTGGTACCACTGTACTGGACATTTAACAATGGGTATAATGGTAAATTTCATATGTACTTTACCACATTTAAACTTTTTCAAGGTACTAATATTTCCAGAAACTTTTCATATATATATATGTATACATATGTGGACAGATATATTCAAAGAAATAGGAACATACTGTACTATAATCTGCTTTTTATACCTTTTTATACCTAACCATATGATGCAAAGATCTCTCTATACATAGAGAAACACAACCATAAACATCTTTCTATATATATCTTACTACATTGAGTTCCCACCTAATTCTTTTTTAATGGGGGAAGTAACCATCGCATGGCCACAACTCAACCAGTGTGCTTTCAGTTTTTCAATATTATAAAGACATCACTGTCAAGATCTTTACATACTCTCTCATGATATCTTATTTCAGATCCCTGTTTACCTACTCCTTTTCTGATATTAATACTCTTAATTTCCCCCTGGGAAAAGTACCTCGTCTTCACCTTAACATCTACCTTGTCCTCCCATCCCCACCTCTAGCTAACTTTTTTTTTTTTTTTTTTTTTTGTGGTGGTGCTGGGGATTGAACCCAGGGCCTTGTACTTGCAAGGCAAGCACTCTACCAGTGGAGCTATATCCCCAGTCCCCAACTCAATCTATATGGTGAGGCATACCTCTTTGTAAGTTTATTCCTAAGTATGTGTCTTTCATGTTCCTATTGTCATTTATTCTATAATTACATCTTCTAACTATTACTGCTAGTATAAAGCTACTGCTTTTTAGGGCAGGGGTATAGCTCAGTGGTAGAACATGCACTTAGCATGCTTGAAGCCCTGGGTTCTAGCCCCAGCACCTAAAATAAAGAAAGAAAAGAAGAAAGAAAAAAAGAAGCCATCACTTGTTCACTATCTTGTAGCTGCTTGTTGATTCAACCTTATTATATCTAGGTATCTTTAACTTAATTTCCTTAGCATATAATCATATCATAGGTAGAGAATTATATCATCTAAGTAGTGATTAAGAGTAAAAGCTCTGGGTTCAGGCAGACCAAAATATAGGATTCAAATACAGTATGACTGTGGGTAAGCATTTTACCTTAGGTTCCTCATCCATAAACTGGAGATCAAAACAGGGCCTCACAGGATTACTGTAAAGATTAAGTTATTGAGCTAGGCGTGGTGGCACATACCTATAATCCCAGCTACTCCAGAGGCTGAGGCAGGGGAGGGTCACAAGTTCAAGGCCAGAGTGGGCAATTTAGTGAAACCCTGTCTCAAAATAAACAATAAAATGGGCAGCGGGTGGAGCTCAATGGTAAAGCATCACTGGGTTCGATCCCCAGTACAGGGAAGAAGGGATGATATTGTTGAAATTAGTGTATGAAAAGTACTTAACACAATACTAGTTCAATAAATGCCTTCTGCTACCAAAACAATCACGAAAATGTGACTTTCTTTCCACAGTAACACCTTTTAGTCATATATTTTTGTTGCATGACACTAGCGCACTTCTGTTGGCAATGACCTCTCCCTAATTCTACCCAAAGTGGAAAGCAGGAGACCTGTGCTATGGAGCTCCCACACCCGCCTTCTCAGGAAAGTTGTGCTATCAGTTTCCTCTTTGACTACTGCATCTCCTCAGCCTTTCCCTCCTACTGGCTCTTTGCCAACAGCATGTCAGCTCTCTCTTGTGCTTAAAAAAACTTCACCTTATTCCTCAATCACTCTCCAGCCTTCTCTTCCTCCCTGCTTAGCCAAACTCGTTCGAGCTGCCTACACTTCGTCTTTCTCACATCCCACTCTTACCTCATCCCACTGAGACATTACACTGAACCTTTGAAAGCTGTGGGTATTACAGATTCTACCCCCATTTCACCAGATCTGCTCAATGAGGTCCCTAGTGACCTCTGCTACTTATTTATTTACAGGACACGTTTTAATTTTTGCCTCCTCTTACTTGACATCCCGGCAGCGACTAGCAAAGCTGACTCTTCCTCTGGCCTTCATTACTACATCTCCTGCTTCCCCTCCTATTCTCCAACCTTTTCTTCTCAGTGTACCCTAACTGAATGGTTCTCCCAAGAGTGTGCAGTGCAGCAGCTCTGAATGATCTAGGCCTTTTTCTCCCCTTTAATCTCTCTTGATGGATGTCTTTCGGTGTTGATTTTTAAGTTCCAGCTGGAGCAGACTGCTTTCATCTCCTCGAACGTACTTTTGAACATGTTTGGAATACCATCCTTTTACAGCCCCCCACATAGCTAACTCACACTACTCCCTCAGAACATTTTATCGAGACCCTCCTTGCACCCTCAAACAGGGTTCATGTTAATAGGAGCCCCATTTTATAATCCTCACCACACTTAAAACCATCTGTCTGACGCATATTTTCCTTACCAGTCTGTGATCTCGATGAGAGCAGAGATCAGTTTCCTTACCACCTACACAGTGCCTGGCACATAATAGACACTTGCTATGGTTTGGATATGTTTGCATGCGTTACCCAAGGGTTCATGTGATGAAACTGAATCTCCATTGTGAGATATGAAGAGGGTGTTGTTCAGAGGTGGGGCCTTGGGGTGATTAGATTAGATAAAGTTGTCAGGGTGCAGTTTCCATGACCACATACTGGTGGCTTTATAAGAAGGAGAGACCAGAAGACACACCTATGCTCCCTGCCTCCTGCCACATGGTACCTTGAACTACCTTGTGATTCTGCCAGTAAGGCCACTGTCAAGTTAGGCACAGTAGTGCATGCCTATAATCCAAGCTACTAAGGAGAATGAGATAGGAGAATTGCAAGTTCAAGGTCAACCTGAGCAACCTGGCAAGACTTTGTCTCAAAATTAAAAAAATAAAAAAAATTAAAAAATTAAAAAGGGGTTATAGCTCAATGGGAGAGTTCCCCTGGGTTCAATATCCAGTTACCCTCCCCCACAGAAGGTCATTGACTAGAACATCCAGACCTGTAAGCTAAATTAAAACTTTCTTTATAAAATTACCCAGCTTTAGGTGAAAAATAGTCTAAGACAATACTCAATAACTATTTTTTGAACTACTATAAACGAACAGCTGTGAAGTGGAAAAATAAATGGGAGTGATGAGACTAAAACAACAAAAATACTGATCTTTCTGAACAATACCTCTGAAGGAGCATGCACATGTATGCACACACACACACACACACACACAAAACCTTCTGATGACTTCCTCTACCCCCAAAATAAAGTCCAACTCTTCAAAACTGACACAGAAAGTCTTTCAAAAGGGGCAACTTCTGATCTCTCAAATATCAACTAGCCAGACCACCTCCACTCTCAGAATCTTGTCTCCAGGCAGCCTGAAATCCCTGCAGATTCCCAAGAAGGCTGCACTCTCCCTGGGGCTCTGCCCTCCACGCTCTACTTAAACACTACACTGCACCTTGCCAGCCTCATCCTTCCACCTATACAAAGGCAGCCTTCATGTCTCATTCTGGAAGTCCCCTTTTTTGGAATCTCTCTTTGATCATCTTCACTTCTGAAAAATCTAGATCAACTGCCCTCCCTGTGCATTCAGTTCTCAGTATGTCCAAAACCACAGCTCAAATCACAATGAGTTCCTGTTTATGAGTCTGTCTCTGTGAAACTGCAGAGTTCCCTGAGGACAAGATTTCTCATTCATTTTTTTAACCCTGGCGATCAGCCCAGGCCCTGGTTCACAATAAATGCTCAATGATGCTCCTTGTAGTAGTAGTGACAATAAAAGCTCCCAAGTATTAAGGACTTACCTGCGAGGGTTTTAAAGATAAATTTACTTTGCAATAACCTTATAAAACAGGTGCTATCCTTATTCCCATTTTGCAGGTAAGAAAACTGACCAAAGAAGTCAAACCTCTGGCCCTAGAAGAGTCACACACGCATACGTTTTCTGCAGTTCTGAATTATCCCCTGATTACCAAATAATAAGGGCATTTTTTGGAAAAAAGAAAAAAGAAACTTTCGAAAGAGGCCAAGCAATGCACAAAAATATAACCCACCGCCCAAAGCTCACTCCACCCGAACGCGGGGCGAGGTCAAAGGGCAGAGAAGGCGCCACTCCCGGCGCGGCTGAGGGGACAAAGGTCTGGCCCCTGCGTCCTTCCCCGGGGACCCCGAGGCCCAGCCCCTCGCCCGTTGCGACAAGTTCACACCTGGCCGGGGGCGTTAGGGCCGCGGCTGCCCGCTGGTCCCTGCTCACCTGCCGTCTCGCCGCCTCGCCGTGTGGGGCCGCCGGCGCGCAGCGCCTCCCCGGGGCGGCCAGGCGCCCGCAGCCCGCAGCGGAGCCGTTGCCTTGGCGACCGGGGCTGAGAACGCCAGCGGGGCTCGCGCTACGGCGGCTCGGATGGGACCTGGAGGATGCGCGTCGCTTTCCGCGGCCGCCCAGCGGGCGGAAGAGGGCGAAGAGGGTGGAGATAGGGATCCCGAGTCCTGAGCCACCTGGTTGGGTTTGGCAACCCGGAACTCGGTCCGGGGGAAGGCGCGGGAAGGGGGTTGCCGACGCCAGGGGCTGGACTCGTGCTTCTGGAGCTGCTTGTGCCTGTTCATCTCTCTGTAACCTGAGAAGGGGACCGTTTGGGAAGGAGAGGGGCCCTCAAGGCTGAAGCCGGCTGGGCAGGGAATATTTTAAGACTGGAAAATGAATGTGGGAAGGATGGCAGATTCCTCTCTGTTGTAATCTCTGAAGCTGGGGGCAAGGAGTGAATCAACTTGTTTCTTTGGCTGAAAATTCGATTAGCAGAATCAATTGCAATATGGGAAATAATGTATTTTAACTCATGGTCAGATTATACACTTCCTGGAATAATGCTGCAGAATACTGGGACCTAAGCACAAAGAATGTTCCTTTCTTCATTGTAAAAGCAAAAGGATTGAGACCAGCCTAAGTGTCCATCTATTAGGTCAAAAGCTTAACATCTCTGCCACCATATTAAATCCTACTGTCATTTTAAATTTTACTTCCCGGCCCTAAGAGAGGTGCTTGCAGAGGAAACAAAAGTTGGCAGCTAGCTCCCGTCCCCCTCACCACTTGTTAACCAACCTAACTAAAATATCTCTTTGTCCTTCCAAATGCCCACCACAAGGCCTTACACAAGCAGTTACTAGGAATAGCTAAACCGCAGGCTTCATGTAGGCAATTCATAGGAATAGCACACCCAAAGCAGCTTTACTAGGAAGAGCCCACTGCACAGATTTGCACGGACAGCTCATGCAAGCCTATGCAAATAGCCCTATAAAATAACACCAGAGTTAGATTTTCCTTGCCTTCTCTCACCTTTTTGAGTGATAACCTTTGTCAGATCCTAACTGACAATTAAACTTCCTGCCTGTGAATCTCTGCCTGGTCTCTGAATTGCTCACCTGCCTTTCAGTTTCCTTTCACCATCAATAGGGGAATGAGTAAATAAATGCTGGTTCATCCCTAAGATAGTTTACTGTTGCAAGAATTAAAAGGGTACGGGCAGTTAAAGCTGTAGATACAGTTCAGATGATAGACCTATCTTTCAAGTTACCTAGTTGTATCTTTGCTTCTACTCAACCCTCTTCTTCCCCTGTGTAATTTTCAAACTGACTTAGCCAGTTGTTGTGCTGTAAAATCCAGAAGAAAAATATGATAAAAGGACATTTCAAAATGGAGTTGGGAGGTCATGAAGGGACCAGACTCTATATACACATTAGGCTGCTACCTGGGAAAATGAACTCCTGAACCGACAAAGAAAAAATTACAAGGAGGAGGAATCACACAATTTAGACTCCAATCAACAGCCAGAAATGATCCCTTTAAAATGTAAATATGATCATGTTCTGCTCAAAGCCTTCTAACAGCTTGGCATCAGCTTTAGAATAAAATCTAGATTTGCTGCAATCAACAAGCCCTCTAAGTGAATTATTCCCTGGACTCTCGCCCAACCTCACTTCTCACCATTTTCCCTCCTGTCCATGCTCCAGCCTCACTAGCCCTGTGTTTTTGTTTTGTCTTGGTTTTGATTTCTTGGCATCTTTACTTTTGCTGGTCCCTACTGGGACCACTCTTCCTCCAGATATCCCTATGGCTCCTTTCCTGTCTTCCTTCATATCTCTGCTCTTAAGTCCCATTTTCCCCAAAAGACATGTCCTGCCTCCTCTTTTATTTATTTTGCAGTGCTAGGAATTGAACCCAGAATCTCATGCATGTGATGCAAGAGTTTTACCACTGTGCTACAATCCCAGCCCCTGACCCTTCTTTAAATAAGCAAATTAATGAGCCGGGTGTGGTGGTACATGCTTATAGTCCCAGCCACTCAGTGAGGCTAAGGCAAGAGGACTTCTGGTTAAAGTCCAACCTGGACAACATAGCAAGAAAAGAAAAAGAAAAAAAAAAAAAAAATCAGTAGATCCCCCACAAATCTGAATGCACTCTTGCTCGCTCTCTTTTTTCTTTACTAATCTTGTCAATGTCTGATGGTTATGTTGCTTTATTGCTTGTCTCTTCACTAGGGCTTAAGTTTTTTTGTTTTTGTATTTTGGGTTTTTTTTTTTTTTTTAAAGGACAGGTACTTTGTTTTGTTCCTTACCGTTTTCTCATCACTAGAAACAGTGCCTGGTACATAGTAGGAGCCTGGTAAATGTTTATTGAATAAATATGCTAAGTGAATAAAAGCAATCAATGTACAACACCACGTGTTTGGAATACTACCATGTCTAAAAAGGAGTATTAGATAATGCTAGCATAAGTACATACAAACTTTGGAAGGAGATCTGGAAGATTGAGGGTGGCAAGATGAGAAGGACACTTTATTTCACTGTATGCTTTTTTTATGCAGTTTAAAAAAACAAGTACGTGTATTATCTTTTCAAACAATATATGGGTGGGAGGAGACAACCTAGCTTCAATAATGGACATGTAAAGATGGGAGGAGCTTCTCTTGAACCCTATATCCTAGAAGAGATGTTGAGGGGGTCCTGCATGAGGTGATAAATTGGAGTAGATGATCTTAAAGATCCGCCCTCCAGACTTTGGACAAATAGAGTAGACACTTAACTATTTAAGGCCAATAACACCAAGAGATGGATGGGATCCCACATAAGGGAGTATGAGTACTTGCAGTTCAGAAAATGAAAAATGAGGGCTAGGGGTGCAGGTCTAGTGGAGCGCTTGCCTAACATGCATAAGGCCCTGACTTCCATCCCACTTCTTTAAAAAGTCAAAAACAAAATAAAACAGACCAAAAAAATGTTCTGCTGGCAGCTAGGCCCAGTGGCCTAACTGAACATAAACAGTGATCACAGAATATAAACAAATAACATACAAGGCTACTCTGGTTGAAACAAGACAGAGCCAAGGCCATCCTGGCCCCACAAATACAACTACACATCTCCTCTTGTAACATGACTGGGTTCTGCATCTTTTCTAATGACAAATCTAACCTTTAATCCTGGAGAAAAATGATTAAGATACCTAGTCACTGAATTGTCCCAACTGCTTCACTGTGTCCAGGGCAAAACAGTCCCCTACTTCCTTAGCATTAGCAGCATAAACCCAAGTTCTAAAATAAACTCTTCCCACTTACCTCTTATCAAGATACCTCCTGGTGTCTCTGGTGTGTATTCTCTCTTGCTGAACAAGCTCAATAAACCTAATTTTGGAGAGAGGTGCCAGAATCGAATCCAGGGCCTTGCACATGCTTGGCAAGGACTCTACCACTGAGTTATACCCTCAGTTCAGTAAAGCTAATTACTTTTGACTACAGCTATGTTCCTAATGGAATCTGATTGATGAGTTTCATCACAGGGTTAGCTGTCTTCAGTCTAGTCTAGCAATAACCAGAAAAGAACATTCAAGATTTTAAAAAAAATATATATTTTTAAATTTTTGAGACAAGCTATGTTGCCCTGTGTGGTCTCAAACTCCTGAGCCCAAGCAAAGTAACTGGGACTACAAGGTACATATCACCACACTCCCCTAAATTCAAGAATTTTAAAGGGCTATCTGGAAGGTTGATGGTCCTGAGCAACCTGACTTAGCTAGGTGTGTTGTGAAATTCAGAAGAAAATTATGACAAAAGACAACTTTTAAAGGGCATTTCAAAATGGAATTGGGAGGCCATCAGTGGACCAAGGCTTATACCCATATTAACCTGCTACCTGGGAAGGTGAGCTCTTGAAGTAATAAGAAAATGACACAGGAATGCTACCTTTTGAACTGGCCAATGCCTGGAAAGCCATTATCATCTTTTATTGGAGGTTGCAGTTGAGGAACTATCACAAGTGGCTGAATAACATATGCCTAGAGATAATGTTACTGGAGTCCTAGGCCAGAGGCCTGACTCTTGTAGTCTCAACGAATTCGGTTGCCCCTCTCCTCAGGACACATACACAAACAAAAATAATGGTGAAATAGGAAAGGAATTTAATCAATCTAGCTATATTGAGAAGACAAGAGGGACCAGGAGTCCTCAGTCCTGTCTTTGGGAGTGTAGAGAAGAGCTTTAGGTTTAAATAGAGGAAGAACTGGGGGAGCGGGTGAGAAGCATGCATAATTAAGCAGTCTTGGTCCTACTGATCATCATCTCAGTTCTGGTTCTGCAAGAACCAGAAGTCCTTATTGCTTGAGGGGACAATCCAGTTCCTGTGAGATGACTGTTCCTGCTTAGGGGAGCAGCCTCAGTTCCTGTCATGGGGTAATTGCTCCCCCTTGGGAGAGGTGATCTTATCATGGGGTGACTGGCTTGTAAGACTGCTGTTCTGGAATCCAAAGAGACTGAGTAAGTTTAGGGTAATGTTCCAGAGGGACCGGAACAGGACATTGTAAAAGCCGACAGGTAAATGTCCCTGCAAATCTTAAAAATGCCTTATTCTTATCTTGGTGTCTTAAGTCTTGAAGAGGGACTAGATAGGTCATGTGAATTTAGGGAGCACAAACCTAGGAATACCAGTTTTTAGATAGACACTCCTTCAGTGGTTAACATGTCTACATGCAGAGCAGAGCAGGAATCTGACCCAAAGTTTAAGGTAAAAAGGCAGGAAGATACAAAATGAAGGTAGAGATGCCAAGCTTTATCCTGCTTTTAGTTACATTGGGCATTTGCAGGCCCAACTGAAGAGTCAGTGCTGTATAGCAAAAGTGGCTTCTAAGAACCTGTTATAATTGCCCCTAGCAATTAATCATGCGCAGCCTAGTAATGTTCTGCTTATTGATGTACTTGCCCTCATCAGATACCTGTGGAATTGTTACTGGGATTCCAGACAGAAGTTGAACTCTGGGGTCCCTAATGATGTGGTTTGGCCACTCATCCCCCCAGAAAAAAAGCAGGTGGAGAAGTTGAAGGTGAAGCAGGAAAAAGAACAGTTGATTCTGGTATGTTGCATCTGGAAGACAGATTTAAGGGCTTTGGGTGTTGCAGCAGCCTTGGGATCAAAAAGGGAAAAAAATATAGGTGAAAGCTGGGGACCTACTACAGCACACAGAGCTTCCTTAAGTGGTAAGGAAGTTGCCACCAAGGGGAATCTCCATTTGGTGCCCAAGGAGATGCAGCTGCGCAGGCGGTATCTCTACTTGCTTTGTAGGTTGTTTAGTTCCTAGAAGGGGGAAATCTCCATTTGCTTGAAAGATGTTCATTTATCAGACCTGTGATGATTCCTGGTTGCCATGTCCTGAGCTGCTTTCCTGCACCATGCCCATCTGCCATGATGTTCTGCTTCATCTTGGGCCTACCTGACTACTGACTGAACCTCTGAAATCCTACAAAGCTTGCAGTTTTCACTGTTTACCAGGATTGGTCACTTGTAGTTTCATTAACTACACTTAGCCCTTCCAGAAGAAAACACTGAACGATAACCTCAGAACCTACAAGAAGGCTTATGTTTTCTGACCGCTCCAACTTCTGCCCTCTGTCTTTACTCTTCATTAGTTCAGTTTATGACCACCAAAAAAATAATGAAGTTAGTTTTTTTTCAGTACTGGGAACTGAACCCAGAATTGTCCTTTGACAAAATGAACGATATCCATCCTTCTGTTCACACATTAAATATAAATTCCTCAGAAGAGACTTTCACGACTACTTCCCAACTATCTTCCCATTACAAAGGGGGCACTTAAATATATATTTAATTATACATACAATACAGAAATACACATACAATTTATATAAATATATATTACATATAATTATGTATTTCTTCCCAATGCTATGTATCTAACCCAGAGCACTCTGTCACTAAGCTACACCTCCCCAGCTCCTAAATATTCTTTTATTGAAAAAATATTCCCTTACTATTTCTTCATAATATTCATCACACTGTGGCTTGGTGCATTTATGTTCTTTGTCAGTCTCCTCTTACCTAGGTCACAAATTCTATGAGGGTAGACAGTGTGTCTTTTTGTGCACATCTGTGCCCTTCCCGCCGCTCCAGATCTTCAGATCAGGATCCCAGCAATTCAATAGCTTCGGAATGCGGCTTAAGCAGCTCGTGCTGCCCGAGGCTGATTTAGCCCCGCCTCCCCTAATCTCCCGCCAATCACAGGCGCCCTCTGGGGCAGCTACTTTGGTGGGGAGTGGGCGGGACCACGCAATGACGCAAACCGAGCGTCTTGGGAGGGGGTGAGCCGTACTTCCGGCCCGAGGTACCGTCGCGTTTCTGGGGCGACGCCTCAGCTGGCAGTTACCATCGAGCGAGCACCTCCATCCGGACCGGCCGCTTCCATCAGACCGTCACCATGGGGGCTGTGCTGGGCGTCTTCTCCCTCGCCAGCTGGGTGAGTGCGGGCTCCTGTGTCCCCGCCAGACCTGCGGTATTCGGGGAATGGCAATAGGTAGTCCCAGTCCCAGTCCGAAGGGGCCCCGGCCCCCGGGGCCAGCGGGAGAAGGGGCGAGGCCCGGGGCCGCGGAGGGCTCGGGGTCTGGGCCCCAGTCCGCGCTGCCCCCAGGTGGGCTTCGGAGTGCTCGGCTCGCCTTCGGCGCTCACGGAGGAACGTAGGAGGCCTAACTGCCATTGTTTACAATTCCGATTGCCCCGCCCCCGCGAACCCTCGCGACGCTGGGTTCCTTTGGCCCTGGAGTGGTACCGTGACCCAGGAGCCCCGCCGCCGCGGCCCGCGGGTTCCGTTGGAAGCCCTTCTTGAAGTGGCGTCCTTTAATTTGGGGTGGTTTGAATCATGTTTTTATTCCATACCACGGGATTTGCCAAAGCTTCGGAGTATGTGGCAGAATTGGGATTTTAACCAAAGCCTGCCTGCGGTCCTGGTGCAAGGGAACAACAGCCCGTGGCTTATCGAAACTGGAAGCTGTGGCAAAACATTTTTGGGACCACAAAAGGTCATTTATCTGTGAGGATAAACACTGTTGTTCCTCACATCGAGAACTGTTGTGAGGATAAAGTGACCAAATGAGTTTACAGAAACGGTAAACACTTTTGAAAGAAAACGTCAGGATCTTAGGGACTGTTGAATGCCTTTATATTTGCCTCAGAGGAGCATGGTTCCTTGAATCATCTCCTAGTTGTTTCTTAATTCCCCAACTGATGTAACTGACCAAGGATTCAACCTCAGCACATTCCACTACCGTTTCTTAGGGACAGAATATATTTTCCATCCTTTAAGGTTGTTGATGTTACATGAAAAAGAAACCAGTTAGGGTTTCTTGATCAGTGGCGTTTTTTTTTTTTTTTTTTGATCTTGACCTAAAGAAATACATTTTGCAATTATAGTCTAATGCATCCCAAGTTTTATGAAGTAATTCTTAACTTTACTTCTTCTGTACAATTTTTCTTTTTATCTTCTATTACATAAACCCAAAAATCTTCACCAGTTAATTTTTACAGTCACTCATGGAGTAAATCTATTTACAAAGTACATTTTTAAAATATATACACAAGGATGTTCATAGTTGAGTGCATTGATTGGTATTTTGAACAAAATGTCTTTCCCATCTTGATAACCTGGAAAACATTTGGCTATGATATAAAACTAAGATTTTAATTGATGCTATCCAAGCATTTCTATCTAGAAATGGCTTTTGTATTTTATCAATCCTTTTATTCAGTAGGAACATCGAGTTCAGTATACCAGAGAGTGGAGTGAGTTAGAAGAATAGTAGGAAATGAAATAAGAAAGACAGCAGTGGGGGCAGGAATTAGCTCAGTAGAAGAGTGCTTGTCTTAGCATGTCGGAGATTCCATGCTAGGTTCCCATCCCCAGCAAGAGGAAAAAAAAAAGTAATGCAAGTCCCATAGATACCCATTTTATGGTCTTATAGGGATTCTGTTTTGTTTTATCTTTTTTGGTCCTGGGTTTGAACCCAGGACCTTGGACATACTAAGGATATGCTGACTGTACCACAATACCACATTCCCAGCCCAGTCTTAGAAGCTTTTAAGGACTTTGGCTTTTATTCTTAAGTAATGGGAAAGCCATTGCAGAGTTTGAAAAGAGGAGTGACATGATCGCACATGCGTTTTAACAAGATTGGTTCTGGTTACTGTGTGGGGAATAGATAGTGGCAAAGTAAAGATAAAACAGTATGGGTAAGGAAAAACTCCCTCCACCCTTTTGGTTTAGTTGATGGAGACCTTCCAGGTAAACTCACAAAAGACAGATTAGCAAGAGGGAAAAAAGTATATATAGTTTAATGTTTTTTCCCACAGGACTGGAGATTGAACCCAGAAGTACTCTACCTCATAGATACATCTCAGCCCTTTCTTAAAATTTGTGTTTTGACACAGGGTCTTATTTATTTATTTATTCATTATGTTGCTAGGGATTGAACCCAGGGGTGCTCCCCGCTTGGCTACATCCCCAGATCTTTTTATTTTTAATTTTGAGAGTCTCACTAAACTGTGGAGGTCAGTCTCAAAACTTGGCAGTTTTCCTGTCTCAGTCTCCCAAATAGCTGGGTTCACAGTGTGTACCACTGCATCCCATATGTCTTTTGGTTTCCTAAAAAGAGTTCATAATATGTACGAGACATACATATGGGAATATTTGGTGATAAGTAATTCAAAGGGGCTTATATCCCTGACTTAATAGGAGACAGAAAGAGGCTTCTGTAGGAAGAACAAATAGTTGTCAGCCCTCCACCCACCCCGGAAAGACAAAGGTTTTAGGAGGGTAAATGGCAGATAAGATTTGTGATAATGCTTGTTTACAGAGGTCTTTCTTAAAACTCCCCTGGAACAAGAATTTATGGCTTCATTTCACCTTCATTTCCCTGGAGTTGCTGCATTTAGTCAGTGGAGAGAAGTTTTGAGGGGCCTTTTTTCCCCTGCATTTATTGACTATCCAATGTCTTCAGCTTAAAGTAATCTTTATACCGCTTCAGGGGCCACACTGGGTCCCTGCAGCAGTGAGAAGGGAGCATATGCATTCATCCAGGTGAGAGTTGATAGTTGTGGCTTGGACCAACCTGAGGGCTAAGGATCCCGTGACAAGGCTAGATCCTGGTTATACTTTGAAGATGGTGCTGAGGCACTGACATATTGGTTGAGGATTTTGGAAAAAAGCAAAAACATCCAGGATGACTGGGTTTTGGACCCCAAGAACTGAAAAAGTAGAGTGTCCTTCAACATCTGACATAACAGGATAGGATTTGTTGCACATTTATTTTTTACTCTGTAAAGGTGCAGGAGATAGAACACTGAAGGTGCTCTCTCAAGGTATTGACATTCTTATGATAGTTAAAGGTGAATAAATGGGTGTATTTGCTAGGACTGTATAACAAAGGACTACCAATTGGGTGACTTGAACAAAAGCAATTTATTGTCTCAATTCTTGGAGGCTGGAAATCTGAAATTAACTCATTAGGTCTCATGTTTTCAGTTCTGCTAAAATTATAGTCAAATATTTCAGTTACCATAAGCAGTATATTGTTCACTTTAAGTTTTTGTAGGTCTTCCACATCTGGGACGATGGGACAGAATGGGTTAAGGTTTGTCAGCAGGGTTGGTTCCTTCTGAGAGTTTTGAGAATCTTTTCCATGCCATATCTTTGTTGGGTTTGCTGGTGGTCTCTGACATTCTTTGGCTTGTTGAGCTCTGTCTTCATCTTCACATCACAACCCTGTGTTGCAAATCTATGTCCACATTTCTCCTTTTTATGACTGACACTAGTCATATTGGATTTTGTGCCCAGTATACACCAAAATAGCCTTATCTTAACTTACTACATCTGCAGTGGTCCTGTTTCCATATTGGTTCACAATCTGAAATACTGGGAATTAGTAATTCATCATATGAATTTAGGGAGAACACAGTTCAACCTGTTACAGGCAGTATGTGATTACTATGAAATTATTTGAATTTATCTGGCAAAAAGAAGTTAAAGGGAGACAGTGTATGAGTACAGATAAAATAAGCCTGAAGAATTAGTGCCTGTTTTTGCCTGTTTTATTTATTTATTCACAGCACTTGGGGTTGAACCCAGGACCTCATACATGCTAACCAAGTGCTCTCCCACTGCACTTACGCTTCCAGCCCTTTTTAACATTTGAGGAAGGATCTTGCTGAGTTGCCCAGGCTAGCCTTGAACTTGAGATCCTCCTGCCTCAGCCTTCTCCCTTCTTCCTCCAGTTATTGGGACCATCTTTCTGGTCAAAATGTCCCTATTTCCATTACCAGATACAGACTTCATTTTGGTGTTTGAGCCTGAAACTGGCTTGGTCTATTTCCCACTTGTTATTGAAATTACAAATAATAATGACTACCATGATTGAGTCCCTTCTGTATCGGGTATTATGCTAGGTGCTTTATATTCTGGACATCATCCATTGTATTGTTTCACACAGTAACCCTGTTCAGGTAGGTGGTATCATGTTCTTGCTACAGATGAGAAAACTAGGCTTTAATTTTACCCCAAACCATACAAAATCCTGGTGAATTCCACACAAGGTATCATCTGTAAAAACTAAAGATTATTGGCTGGGTGCAGTGGCACACACCTGTAATCCCAGCAGCTCGGGAGACTGAGGCAGGAGGATCACAAGTTCAAAGCCGACCTCAGCAACATAGTGAGGCCCTAAGAAACTCATTGAGACCCTGTCTCTAAATAAAATACAAATAGGGCTGCAGATGTGGCTCAGTGGTCAAGTGCCCCAGAGTTTAATCCCTGGTACCAAAAAAACAAGGAAGTAAATTCATATAGCATAATATTAACTCTTAGTTATTTATCTTTTGGTACTGGGGGTTGAATTCCAGAGATGCTTTACCACTGAACTACATCCCCAAAGCTTATCATTTTGAGACCAGATCTTGCTAAGTTGCCGAGGGTCTTAACCAAGTTTTGAGACTCACCTCAAACTTGTGATCCTCTTGCCTCAGTCTCTGCAGTCACTGAGATTACAGGTGTGCACCACCATGCCTGGCTAATATTAACTATCTTAATGTGTATCATCAAATGGTATTTAGTAGTTTTAGTACTGTATCACCATCACATCTAATTCCAGAACATCTTCATCACTCCCTGTTCCCCTTTTCCTCAACTCCTAGTCTGTGTTTTTGAATATTTCATATAAATGAAATTGTAAGCAAAAATAACTAAAATTGGGAGCAGACCTCATGGATCAGCAAGCTGTCTTTATTAGGCGGTGGTGGAATGGCACATGGCACATTCTCAGGGGAGAAAATGGTGACTGATTACAAGAGGAGTCTGCTTTTTTATAGAACTTAATGAGAGTTAACCATAGCAGAATGTTTAGTGTGACTTAATCATTAGAGACATGGGATGTGCCAGCTGGGCAGTCAGGAAACAAGCTGTGCAGGTTAAGAATTTAACTCAGGAAAATAGCTATAAAGGTCAAAAGTCATTCTAACTCAGGGAAACAGTTGTAAATCTTGAAACTCATTGTTTTGGGGATAAAAATCATGAGCCCAGAGCCCACTTGTTTACCTTCTCTCTCCGGAAACGTTGTCCTCTGGAAAGTATGAAAGCCCATAGCCCAGGACCTAGTGTTGACCTTCCCCTCCTCCCCTCTGGGATCATGCTGTCCTCCTTTTCTCCCTGGGGACTGTCATTTCTCTTTTCTTGAGGGATGTTATTTTCCATACCCTTTGGGAATGATACAGTATGTGACCTTTTGTGTCTGACTTCTTTTTTCTAGTATGATGTTTGTGAGGTTTATCCATGTTGTACCATGCTTGAGTACTTTATTCCTTTAAACACCTCAATAATCCATTGCATGGGTTTGCCACATTTTACTTATACCTCATTTACTTAGCAATTAATGAATATTTGGGTAGTTTCTTACTTTTGGTGATTGTGAATAGTGTTCCTGTGAACATTTATCTTTTCCTATGAATAAGTAGTTCATTTTCTTTGAGTGTTTATACTTAGGTATAGAATAACTGGATCAGATGGTAAATTCCATGTTCTGATTCTTTTTTCCCCCTGGTACTGGGGATTGAACTCAGGACCTTGTGCGTGCTAGGGAAGCACTCTACTGCTGAGCTCAGCCCCAGACTATTTTATTTTGAGACAGTGTTTAAGTTTTCCAGCCTGACCTTGAATTTGTGATCCTCTGACCTCAGCTCCCCAGTCGCTGGAATTATAGGCATGTATCACCATGCATATTTAACTTTTTGAGGAACTTCTTGGTTTCTCTTGAGTGGAGCTCAAAGACTGTTGTTGTTATTTTTTCAGTGCTGAGAATTACGTCCATTTTACAGATGGAGAAATAGAATTAGATCATGTAACTTGCTGAGGTAGAGTGGCAGAGGTAACACTGACCCCAGAGCACTGAAGGAGCTCTCAGATTGCCTCTGCTCTTCTTGCCACAGGTCCCCTGCCTCTGCAGTGGCGCATCATGCTTGTTGTGCAGTTGCTGCCCCAACACTAAGAATTCCACTGTGACTCGACTCATCTATGCTTTTATTCTCCTCCTGGGAACTGCTGTGTCCTGTATCATGCTGACAGAAGGGATGGAAACTCAACTGAAGAAGGTAAGTAGGAATAACAGTACCCTTAAGATGCTGATTATTTCTTTAATTGTTTTTACTGTTACAGTCAGGATCATTATAATTTTAATTTTGTTTTTAAATTATTTTGGGGTGTAGCCAAGACATAGTTGGGACATTAGTCCTTTTTCAGAAATAAAGGTAGTCAGAATGAGCTGATTCAGGCTCTAGTTTCACAACCCAAAGAAATTTAAAAGAAATCCTAAGACTCTTTTTTTCTTGTAAATTTAAACTTTAAGCAAGACTAGTCCTCCTTTGGAAGGAGTCTTTGGTAGTTGGAAAATCTCATGGGAAAATTGAGATAACCTCATTAGCAAAGAAGAAGGTACTTTTGTATTTTGAGTGCAAGTTGTTTATACTCTTGTTTATAACAATTGTTGGTCAGTGGGAAATAAAAGACAAAATCCCACAGCCAGCCTTGCAGTTGCTGAAGTGGTCAGTTTTATCAGTCTAGGCTTTCCCATGGTGAGATAGAATCCTCTGATTAATGTGGATATTACCATAACTCTGAAGTGTGTTTTTTTCCTCAGATTCCTGGATTCTGCGAAGGGGGATTTAAAATCAAGGTGACTGATATAAAGGCAGATAAAGATTGTGATGTGCTAGTTGGTTATAAAGCTGTGTATCGGATCAACTTTGCCTTGGCCGTCTTTTTCTTTGTCTTCTTTTTGCTCATGTTGAAAGTGAAAACAAGTAAGGATCCCAGAGCAGCGGTACACAATGGGTACGTAAGAGTTTTGTTGTTATTTTATGGGGTAGCCCTTCCTCTCCTTCAGCAGTTAATGCTCCCATTCTGATGAAAGCAGTGGAATATGTAAATCGGTGGGCCAGATGTATTTTTGATTTCTTATACTGTTACACACGTGAAATTGTTAATGTCACTTTCATTTGGAGCCCAATAATATGGAGGGAATAGGGAGTTGTCTTACTGCCCTCTTTTTTTTTTTTTTTTTTTTTTTTCCAGTGCTAGGGATTGAAACCAGGTTTTCTCACACATTAGGCAAGTGCTCTACCACTGAGCCACATCCTTAGCCTTGTTGAACACCTTTTAAAACAGGTCAGACACTATGCTACGCACCTCATCCATACACATTTTTCTTTCTGTTTAAAGTAAACATGTACTTGACACATTTAAGTAGTGTACAAAAAAGATAAAATGAGTATATATGGACCGCTGATTTACATATTTTATTGCTTCCTACTCCTAATCGCCAATTTCCCTTTTATATATATTTCTCATTTGAAGACTGAAAAGAGTTTTGTAAACTCTTGTAATCCCCCCTTTTATAGGTGTAGTAACTGAATTTCAGAGAGGTTAAATATATATTACCTGAGATCTTTCAGCCATTGAGGGTTGGAGCTAGGATTGAAGCTCAGGTCTGTGTAGCCTAATGTTTTTCTCTTCTGCCATGCAAGGCACTTATTAAAGATGATACACGGAAAGTCAGGTTTGATCCTGGCTTTGCCAGTAATGATCTGTGTGATTGTGGGCAAGGTTTTTATGTGCTGTGTAATAAGTGGGAGATTTGGTAGTAATTTTTCTGACAAACCTAGTCGTTAATGGCTCTCTTGTAGCTAACCCTATTAGAACTTACAATTCTAGAAAAGTCTTTACCTTAAGTGCTAAAAGTAGAGAGAGACTTACATTTTCATGTTTTTCTTGTAATAAATGTGAATGAATTACTTTCTGTGCTGTTGATGTCCTTTATATGAAATATTGAATGAAGTAGCCTTACATCAAATGAATAAGCCAGTCATTCATATTGGTATGCTATTAAGGCTTTATTTTTGCATTTAGAAATTTATTTCTCTCAGTGTAAAGACTCAAATTAGCGTTTCATAAATGTGTTCTTATATTTTAATAGGTTTTGGTTCTTCAAAATCGCTGCCATTGTTGGTATCATGGTTGGATCTTTCTACATCCCTGGGGGCTATTTCACCTCAGGTATGGCTCACTGCTGAGGGGTTAGTTCCAATATGTACAATTTCTACAGGTGATTGACTTAGAGCTACACTTTCCTTAATGATTTTGCAGAAGTGGCCATTAACTGAGATGATGTACTAATATTACAACAGTGATTGATTAAAGCCAGGAGGCATTTAGTCCGTTTTTCAGCTTTTTGAGAAACATATTGCTAATCTTTTGCTTATATTTTGATAGCTTATCATCTCACTTGGCAAAACAAAGTTAATCAGAGAACTTGTCAATGTGAGGGCTTGTAACTCTTATATTACACTATCTCCTTTTTAACCTGCTTCCTTAACATGACATCAAGTGACATTTGAGGATTTCTTTTTTTTTTTTTAATTTATTTATTTTGATTCATTGTACACAAATGGGGTACAACTGTTGTTTCTCTGGTTGTACACGAAGTAGAGTCACACATTTGTGTAATTATACATGTACATAGGGTAATGATGTTTGTCTCATTCTGTTATTTTTTCTTCCCCCCACCCCTCTTTTTCCTCACTATATTCTACCCTTCATTCTTCATCCATACAATCATCCTCCATTGTTGCCTCCCTCCATTCCCCTCATTTGAGGATTTCTGTTGAGATCTCCCACCCCAAAAAGTTAACAAAAAGGCTTATAGAACCAATTGGTGTGTCAGGCACCTGGCTCCCTTGGCACAAGCTAAAACAAGTTTTAAAAAGTCTGAAACCAAGTGGGATGATGCTCAGAGAATGCTGTTTGAGTTTGGAATTATAGTAGTCTTGCTGTACTGCTGGAGCAGAACTTCTTAACTACCTCTACTTGAAATCAGTTCAGGATGTCAAATAGTGATTCTGAAATGTTCTTCCTATGGGAAAGAATAACTCCATTCTTTTGGTTTGTAGCCTGGTTTGCTGTTGGCATGGTGGGGGCTGCTTTGTTCATCCTCATCCAGCTGGTCCTCTTGGTAGACCTGGCTCACTCTTGGAATGAATTATGGGTGAGTCGTATGGAAGAAGGAAACCCAAGGGTCTGGTATGCTGGTAAGTATCTAAATTCACCTCTGAGATCCCTGCTGCTACATTAAACAGACTGTACAATAAAATCTCCAGTGATTAAATGTATAAACTCCCAATATAGAGCTGCCTTTTAAGAAAAACTAAAATTTTCCAGTTGAGTCAGTTGTGAAACCCAGGAAGGGAATAGCAAAGGTATTTTAAATCACTGGATTCTCCCAATTAATTTATTTTGAGATTTGTAATGTGACTACCTGTGTTTAGATAAGGAAAATATTTAGTGGCATACTTCTGCTTTTGGTAAACTTGTTTTCATGGAGAGGGAAATCAGGTGGGTTCTACATTTGGGACAGTTGCCCATATACCTCAGGCAGATAGGGGTGACTACTTTATTCACTGTGACCCCAAACCTCTTATGAAAGCTTTCTGGTGGGAAAAGGACACTTAACATTTCTAGGTTGCAAATAGAATTTAGAGCCTATTTAATAATGAGGAGAGGGGCTTTGTAGCCTTCTACTTATTAGGCCTTATTTCATTTTAAAAATAACAGTTGAAACTTCTCATTCCCAGTTCCTTCCCCCATTATAAATAGTAGATGCTGTGTCAAGAACTTGGAAAACAGAGAGTCACAAAAGAAAAATTCTCAAAGTGTCGGGGTATAGCTCAGAGGTTGAGTATGTGCTTAGCATGTGTAAGGTGCTGGGTTCAGTTGCCAGCACCTGAAAAAAGAGAACACGAATTTCCCCTAGTCCCAACTATCTGCTAATAATTCACTATGAACATATCAATTTGTTTTCTGACAGTCTTTTTTCTACACGCACATATGTATCTTTTGTGTATGATATCATTAAAATATGTGTAACATGGTTTTGTTTAGTTTTTTAATATATCATGCATGTGAGTGTTTTATAATTTGGCTTTTTTGAACTTGGAACTAGCTTGTGAACTTCATTTGGCTTATGGTACAGAAGTAAATACCTAGTATGTTTGATTATATTTTTGATTGTTTCCTTGGGCTAGATTTCCAGAAGGAGAAAGATCAAAGTTCATGAGTTTTTTTTTTTTTTTTTTTGAGGGCGGGTACCAGGGATTGAATTTAGGGGCATTTGACTACTGGGCCACATCCCCAGCCCTATTTTGTACTATAAACAGCGTCTCACTGAGTTGCTTAGGGCCTCACTTTTGCTGAGGCTGGCTTTGAACTCATGATCCTCCTGCTTCAGCCTTTCAAGCTGCTAGGATTACAGGTGTGTACCACCATGCCCAGCTGCATGAGTATTTTAAATGCTTTTGGTGCATATACAAATTGCCCAGCTTTTTCATTTTATTTATTTGACTTCTTTTAGAAATAAACATTCACACACGTACATAAATACATATATATGTGTGTGTGTGTGCATATATATATAAAGGAAAGTAATACTATATTCACCATAAACACAGGTGATAGAAATTGATGGAAGAGCAAGGGTAGGAATATAGCTCAATGGTAGAGTACCCTGCTTGCATACCTCATGGGCATGCCCTGGGTTCAATCCCCAACACTGCAAAAGAAAGAGAAAAGATACTTATAAAGAACAACACATGCAATTCCTTGCTTGTCTGCAACCCATTTTCTATTCTAGATGTAGCCACTATTATCTAACATTTATGTATTTATGCAACATACATTTTTGTGTTTAAATATAAACAGGATTATACATGCTACATATTGTTCCAAGATTTGTCCTTTTCACTTACTATATGGTGAATATTTTTTCTGTTCTATTGAGTATAGATATGTAGTATTTATTAAGTAGCTAAGTGGTATAATATTCATATAATTTTTTGGTATTCCATGACACGGTATACCAGAATTTATTTATCCTATTTTTAGTCACTTGAATTGTTTGAAGTACCATTTCTTATAGAAAAAGATTTTAAAATTGTCTTTATCATTCATCATTTTAGGCTGGAATGCCTGAACTCTTTCTCATAAAATTTTATTTTATTTTTTTATCTATTCTGTTTTCTGTAATTCCTTCTTTTGGGAGAAAGGGGCAGAACTGGGAATTGAATTCGGACCTTCATGCATGTAGAGGCAAGCTCCTCTACTCAGCCTTTGATATTTTTTATTTTGAGGCAGGGTCTCTCTAAGTTGCTCAGATTGGCCTCAAACTTGAAGTCCTTCCTGTCCCAGGCTTCCAGGTAGCTGTGATTACAGGTGTATGCCACCACACCCAGCTATAATTTTTTAATTAAACAATTTTTATATAATTCATTTTGGATTATATAATGCTAGAAGAACTTAATGAGTTGAAGATTGTACCTACCTTAAGTGTAGCTAAGTGTAGAGAAATTATGTCTCTTCTGATGGAAAAATATTAAGAATGGTGCCAGTGACCTAAGGAAGAAAGTTTAATTTTAAATACGTGAAATCCATTCAGATAACTAGAATCTAACTTTCCCAAGTAAGTCTGGGCTTCAAATTGAACACAAGTTTACTTGGTATACTGTAAAATCTCTTTCTTATTTCCTAATTTCAGAATTATGTAATTGATTTTGATTATCCATGTGAATGGAAAGAAGCATTTCTGTAGATATTTGGAAACAGCCAATGGTCCACTTTCCCAGCTTAGGGAGGTGGGCTCATTGTTTGTGATGGGAAACAGTTTTAGGTAGCCAGTAGCCACAGAGGAAAAATTGTCATAAAAAGATGCCTGTTTTGTTTACCCCTCACATCCTGGCATGTTGCTTGCTGTGAACTGTGCCATTTTGAGGGCCCAGGAATCATCTGAGTTGCTATGTAAAGCTTCTGGTACTCATTATTTAGCAGGCAGTTAGCAGTTTACTCCAGCTGGGATGATCAAATATCTGGTCACCCAGCCAGTGAAACCAAATTAGGTAATCCAGAAAGTGAATTCAGTTGCTTCTTGGGTTTTAGAAATTAACATTGAGCCAACACAATTTGAAACTAACCATGGGGCTCCTGAAATTTTGTTGTAAATTATTGACTACTGTAAGAGTGATTTTAATATCTCTTCATTTTTATATAATATACAAAAAAATGGTCTTCCTTGTGGTTTTGTTAGAATTGTGAATATTCATATTTGTTTCTCTTTTTCCAGCTTTACTCTCTGTTACTACCGTCTTTTATGTCATGTCAATCATCATTGTTGCATTGTTCTACACATACTACACTAAACCAGATGGCTGCACAGAAAACAAGTTCTTTATCAGTATTAATCTGATTCTCTGCGTTATAGTTTCCATTGTATCAATCCACCCCAAAATTCAGGTATGGTTGTTTTCCGCATCTTCCTCTTGTGAAAGTTTTTTTTTTTTTTGTTTGTTTGTTTCCTTTTTTCTTTTGGTACCAGGGATGGTACCAGTGGGGCTTAACGACTGAGCAACATCTGCATCCCTTTTTTTATTTTTTATTTTGAGACAGAGTCTCACTTAGTTGTTGAGGCTGTCTTCAAACTTGCAATCCTTCTGTCTCAGCCTCCCAAGCTGCTGGGATTACAGGCATGAGCCACTATGCCTAGCCCTGTGAAAGGTTTTTAATTAACCCTAAGTTCAGAACCTTGGTAATCTTTTAGTGAACGTATGTCTAAATTTACTCTTTTAAATATTTTTCCATATTATGATACATTCTTCATAGTTACAACTTAATAAGCATATGTTATATTATTGAGTGCTTCTGTCTTTATTAATTTCCCTATCATTTAAAAAAAAAACTGAGTAACTTGAAAATTTATAGTTCTAAAATTGAGTAAGTCATGGGAATGATTCCTATGAGTTATTAGCTAACATATTTTAGGGGGATTAAACTAGAAAAAATATGACTTTAATATTTAAAAACAAAATTCACGCTCTTGAGTTTCATTTTTTAAAAAACACTGTAAACACTGTGCCTACCATGCACAGAACCCTGGGTTCCTTCCCCAGCTCCCAAAACACTGATTAAAAAAAAAATCAGTGAGGTTTTAGATATGAAAAGAACATTTAGTTTTCACTTCTCTTTTTAAAAGTGAGAAAACTGTGACTTGGAGGTTAAGGTGAAAGATCACAAGTTTGAGGCCAGCCTGGGCAACTTAATGAGACCCTGTCTCAAAATAAAAAACAAAAAGGCTTGGGATACAGCTCAGTGGGTCTCCAGGTTCAATCCCCAATACTGCTGGGAAAAAAAAAATTGAGAAAACTGAAGTCTCAAAGAAGTGATTGGTTACCTCACTGGTCAGTGACAGCTACACTGAGACTCTTCCTGTTATACCAAGGGACTAGAAAATCAAAGCCTTTACGTGATGTACAGGAGTTTTCAGGATCAAGGAATGCTTTGAGAATCAGTACATGCTTTGTCTTACTTAAATTTCTTTTGCAAGCAAGCTCAGACTGACAGGTTACTTGTCCACTTTCAGCTGTCAAGCAGAATCAGTAGGTTCTCAGCTAGTAATAATTCAGTAAATCTCAGAAGCACACTGGCTTTTATAAAGTGAGACCTTGCAATCCCTATGGCATTATTTTCCTTTTTATTCCCTAGGAACATCAGCCTCGTTCCGGCCTCCTGCAGTCCTCTATCATCACGCTCTACACCCTGTACCTCACGTGGTCAGCTATGACAAATGAACCTGGTAAGGAATGTCAGTCACACATTTATTTGATGAAAATAGGAAAGTACCTCTTTGATGGGCACAAAATGTGAAACAGACAACAAAATTTTAAAGACATGTAAATGCACAATGTTCACTGTAGGTTTACAGATATGTACCTTCTATGTTTTATTCCCCATGTGTAAGAGCTATTTAGAGCTCTTGACACTAGTAAAAACTCTTCACAAGGGTGACCTTGTTTTGGTCCTTTGTAGAGTTATTTTACTTTGATGTCACAGGCTGTGGCAGAAACAGATATAAGAAAATCTCCTTTTGCAGCTATTACAGGATTGTTTCTCAATAGGTCATTCTATGGACTCTCTATAAAGGTAAACTATTATTGCAGACCCTCCCCTGCCCTGCCTATGATATCTTAATTTGTATTAAGTAACTATATTAAAGCTAAAGATAAGCTTGTATACATAAAGCCTTGGTACTAAAGAACTAAAAAGAACTGTCGGTTAAACTATAAAACCAGGACAGTCATGCTTGACGTTTACAAATTTGACAGATACTGTAGTTTTTTTTTTTTTTTTTTCTGCAACTAAGTCACTGGTTTCAGCATAAACACATGCTGACTGCTGGCTTTCCATTTGGGTGTAGTATTCCCATGTTTCACATAACCACTGAAAGATATATAGGCAACCTCTCATGTCCTTTCTTGGAACAAGATGAACTGTAACTAAGGATAATAAAAATGTCCCATTTTCAGATCGTTCCTGTAACCCCACTCTGCTGAGCATCATTACGCACATCGCTTCACCAACCGTGACTCCTGCAAATTCCACTGCTATAGTCCCTACCTCTGCTCCACCATCAAAGAAGGGACACTTTCTGGATGCAGAAAATCTTCTAGGGCTTGCAGTTTTTGTTTTCTGTCTTTTGTATTCCAGGTAAGTTAAAAAGTGGTTAGTTTAAGGTTCTCATGAAAGATAATAATAGAATGAAGAATTTATTTTGCTTTCAAAACCATTTTGAGGAGTTAAAAAAAAACTTAGCTCTCTTTAATGAGAAGTTCTTTACCTGCCTCTGTTACCCAGCCTTATGTATTTCTTTCTTTTTATTTGGCAGTGCTGAGGATTGAACACAGTCTTGAGAACGACAGGCAAGCACTCTACCACTGAGTTACATCCCCCTCTCTAGCTGGGTATATTTCTTAAAGTTCAGAATATCATCTCATCTAATAATTCCTCCCAGTCTTAACAGAGAGGAGGATAAAAATAGTGGCTTTCAAAATTGGATGGGTTATCTTTTTAGAAAAAAATATTTGGGGGCTAGGGGTGTAAGTCAGTGGCAAAATGCTTGTCTGACATGCAGAGGTCCTGAATTTGATCCCTAGCACCACAACAAAGCAACAACACAAAAGGAAAGTGTTTTCATTCCTACAAAAAACCTGTACCCATTAGCAGTCACTCCCAATGTCCCTCATTCCAGCCTCTGGCAATCACTAATCTACTTCTGTGTCTACAGATCTGCCTACTCAGACATTCCATATATAGTCATAAGTCATACTATCTTCTTTTACATATACACATGTATGTGCACACACACACATGCATACACACATGTAAAATACACAGGTTTCATGTACAAAGATACTCTCAGAAATGGCACTGTTAGGTGATTTCATTGTGCAAGCAATGTGTGTCCCATAGTGTGTGCTTATTACATAAACTGAGATGGCACCAATGTCATTAGGCTCTGTGATCTTATAGGACCACTGTCATGTTCAGTCCCATGGTCAACTGAAACATCATTATGTGGCACATGACTGTATGTAGTAATGTATGTTCTGACATCTTTTGCTGAATAGTTTTGAAGTTGATCTGTGTTGTAGCATGTATTAGTACTTCTTTCTTTTATAGGAAGTACTGTATCCATTGCGTGGTTATTCCACATTTTGTTTGTTAATCAGTTGGTGGGCTTTTGGGTTGTTTCCCTTGTGGGACTGTTGTGAAAAATGCAGCTGTTAATGTTTGTGTACAAGTGTTTTGTGTGGATATATGTTTTATAGTTAAGAGTGGAATTTCTGGGTTATTGGTAACTGCTTAACTTTTTAAGGAACTGCCAAAGTGTTTTCCATGTAGTGGCTGCATCATGTTATAGTCCCCCCAACAAAATTTCCAGTTTGACCATATGCTAGTCATTACACTATAATTGTCTACCTCTTTTATTGCAACCGTACTAGAGAAAGTGAAGTGGCATTTCATTGTGATTTTGATTTGTGTTTCTCTGATGATGATAGGCAGCTTATTCATGTGCTTATTGATACAACTTCTTTAATTTCTATTTAAGACTTTTAGTTGTTTTTAATTAGGTTGCCTTTTGGTTTTATATGTGGCTTGAGGTAGGGGTTCCTGTTCTTCCCCTTGTGATTATTCATTTGTCCCAGGCCATTTGTTGAAGACACTCTTCTTTTCTCCATTGAACTGTCTTGGCATCCTTATCAAAAATCAGTTGACCATAAATGTAATAGTTTATTTCTGGACTGTAGTTTTATTTCATTGGTTTGAATGTTTTACCTTATGCCAGTACCTTACTGTTTTGATTACTGTAGCTTTGCAGTAACTTTTGAAATTGGGAAACTGGAATTCTCTAATTTTTTTAAGATTGTTTTGGCTCTTTTGGGTCATTTGCATTTTTATGTGAATTTTAGGATGAACTTGTCAGTTTCTGTAAAAATAGATAGTTGGAGCCAGGCAAGATAGTGCATACCTGTAATCCCAGCTACTCAGGAGTCTGAGGAAGAAGGGTCGTAAGTGTGAGACCAGCCTGTCCTAAAATAAAACATAAAAAGAGCTTGGGAAGTAGTTCAGTGATGAAGTGCCCCTGGGTTCAGTTCCTAGTACCAGAAAGAAAAGGTAGTTTAGATTTTGATAGGGTTTGCAATGGATCTGTAGATCAGTTTGGGAGAAATATTGTTATTTTAACAGTATTAAGGTTTCCAGTCTATGAATGTGAAATATTTATGTCTTTTTTAGTTAATCACTTATTTAGGTCTTTAATTTCTCTCAGTGGATTAGAGTTACTAGTGTAGAGATCTTAAACATATTTTGTAAATTTCTAAGCATTTTGTTTGGTTTGATTGTGTTGTAGATGCAGTTTAACTTTGGGGTTGCTCATTTTGCAAGTATGGAAATATAGTTGATTTTTTGTGTATTGATCTTGTATTCAGCTGTCGTGCTGAGCTCATTTATTGGTTCTAAGGGTTTGTTGCATTCCATAGGATTGGCTACATACAAGATCAAGTCATCTGCTAATAGTATTAGTTTTACTTCTTTTCTTCCTTTCTCTTGCCTTGTTACTCTGGCTAAATCTTTTGGTACAGTGTTGAGTAGCACAGTGGAGAGTGGGATCCTGCTCTTGATTCTGATCTTAGGAGGAAGCTTTTAGTCTTCACCATTAAGTATGGTGTTAGCTCTGTGTTTTTCATTGATGCATTTTATCAGTTGGAGAAAGTTGTGTATTCATACTTTTTATCTTGAAAGGTCACTGGGTTTTGTCAGATGCTTTTTCTGTCGAAATGATCTTTTAGTTTTTGTCCTTCATTCCTGTGTATTTTTTAATTTAGTCATTTAACTCCTGCTCATAGTGAGCATCTGCAGTGCTGGGAACACATAGATGACTCTGCATCTTGTTAAGGAATTCTGTGTGTAGCAGGCAAGGCAGGAATGACAAGTGCTGGGGCAGAAGGGTGCCTTGGGAGCATCGGGAGGTGGGAAGAAGCCTCTAACCCAGGCTAGTGAGGGTGATGTCAGGGAAGGCTTTCCAGAGGACATGGCACTGAGTCCGAGAAGTGAAGGATGAGTAAGTTAGCTGGGAAGAGGTTGGTGGGTGGTGCATTCCAGGCATAGAAAGGCCCTTGTGAAGTAATGGGAACACAGTGTGCTTTGAGAGCTGAGCCATGGGGTAGTAACTGGGCAAGTATGGTCAACCCTGTGATGACAGGCAGCAGTTCAGGATTTTAAGCAGAGCCATGTCTCTGCAGTTGGAGCAGCGACAATAACCTTGATGTCTGCAGGCCAAAGGCAGCAGTTCAGTTCATGGCCCCTTTCTGATTTGTCTTCCTTACTTTTCAGTATCCGCACTTCCAGCAACAGCCAAGTAAACAAGCTGACCCTCTCGGGGAGTGACAGCGTAATCCTTGGTGATACAACGGCCAGTGGAGCCAGCGATGAAGAAGATGGACAGCCTCGGAGGGCTGTGGACAATGAGAAAGAGGGAGTGCAGTACAGCTACTCGTTTTTCCATTTGATGCTCTGCTTGGCTTCCTTGTACATCATGATGACACTGACCAGCTGGTACAGGTGAGGCACAGACAAAAAGATGGAAGACCACTTAGCCCCTCGGACTACCTATGATGTCTTTATTGTCCTGGCCATAGAACCCCTTCTTTTACTCCTGAAATGAGCTGTGCTCAGTGCTCTCTCCTCCAGCATTTAAAACCTGTTTGAAATTCTTTGCAGTGCAAATATTTGGGAGCTTTTCTAGACTTGATCTATTTGAGAGAGAAAAAGCATGGTATTTTAAAGAAGCCTGACCCGTCTTTGTTGATTAGTTTTCTCTGTATCTAGAGATGGCCACATCAAAACATTCTTTGACCAGAAAGTTTCAGGGAGGTCATTTTAACCTAGACTTTTACCAGTAATTAGAACAGCCAAGTGGTCCTGAAGCACCTTATCCAGAGAATAACTGGGGTCTTTCATGCTGATTAGAGGAAAAAGGTGGTTTGAGAGGCTGAGTTATCTACTCATAACAACTAAAAATAGCTTCCTCAGCTTCCCATTAGAAATCCACTGGGGTGCTAGTGTCAGCCAGGTTTCACAGGGGAATTTCGTGCCTGAACTGGGGGGCTGTAGGTTGTGGTACCAGGTTCCTTTATCTGACTCTGTTTTCTTAGCCCTGATGCCAAGTTCCAGAGTGTGACCAGCAAGTGGCCTGCTGTGTGGGTCAAGATCAGCTCCAGCTGGGTGTGCCTCATCCTTTATGTCTGGACCCTAGTGGCTCCACTCATCCTCACCAATCGGGACTTCAGCTGAACTTCTGAGTGCCAAGGACACCGCTGAAGTTCCTGAAGGTCTCACCTTTGCTGAAAACCCATATTCCTTTTAAGTTTGCTTCAACTAAACTATTAAGTGAACGCTTTGCAAATTTGACTATATTCAGGTTTATATCAAAAGCAAGATTGAAAATGCTTGATGCAGAATCTGAACTTTTCATTTTTATGTATATTATGTTTATTTGTAAGGATATAGCACAAGAGAACATTTTTGCGTTTTAAAGAAAACTACAGCTGTGCTGTGAAGAGAGTTCTTTATAAAGACCTGTAGAGTTCTACAACTTTGATTTAAAATATAAGATAGAAGAATATTGGATATTTGAGGCTATCATTAATATATTTCTATTGCATTCTCCTTAAAAAGAAAAAAATGCATTTATATGACATTACCCTCCATGAAGGTCTTTATTGTGTGAAACTAGCACATTGTTTAGTGCGTAAATTCTTTGGAGGTGTGTAGCATCATAGTTCTTGGGCAGGGATTATGTATGTGGGTCCTTCTCCAGAAGCGTGGTTGCTGATGAGGCTGCTGCTTCTACATCTTGAGTTTATTTACTTTTTTAATACTACAGCATTAATGCTGCTTGATACAAGTCTGTGGCTTTGCCAGATATGTTAATTTCAATAAATGCTTTGTAGGTTTTATTAAAATGAAGATTCATTTGAGAAAACATTGCAATGTCTATGTAATGATCTTGTCATGAGTATGTAAAAGTAAAATGCATGTACATTATATATTTGCACTATAAAGGTATTTGATTACAATAGAAAGACATTAAACTTTTAAGGCCCTTTTTTTTAACAGCTTTTTGGGTTAACAGCCATGCATTATTTTTTGGACAGTCACAGGTTTATTTATCATCAAGTCAGGATGTCCCTGTTCTTCCTGGAACTTATGATCTGGCTAGTGAGCTGAGTCTTGAACTCATTCAGAAATTATCCTGATCATCTTCTCTGGATAATACTTTGGTAGATGAGGAATAGTTAAGGCACTGTGAAGAACTATATTCCAGAGAGGCAGCATACAAGGAGGTAGGATAAAACATTTCTAACAAGATTTACTGAGTGTCTGTTCCACAGCAGGCCCTATAGGTTCTAGGACACAAATTTAAATATGACAGACACAGGCTGTTCCATCTTGGGCAGTGTAAAGGCGTGAGAAAATGAGCCGATGGGTGGTTCTGATGTGAATTGATGCTGTGATTTGAGGATTGCAGAGAACTCAGGAGGAGGGGTACCTGGGTTAGAGGGTGTCACAGTGAACTTCCTGGAGAATGCTGGTAGGGGTCAGCTAGAGAGACAGGGGTAGCATAATGACATTGCTGAGGATAGGCAGACCACAGTTAAAAGCAGGGAGATGGGAAAAAAGCGTTCAGTAAAGTCAGAACAGAGGGGCAGAGTACATGGGGATAAATTCTGAAGTGCTGTATAAACCCCCATGAGAGTTGGAACTCCTGATGTTGAGGGCAGCAGAGAGCATCTTCAGAACAATGTGAGCAAACTGTCTTTGGTCACTTGGGCTGATAGAGAGAGGATGGATTTAGAGAGAGGACACCAGAAGCAGTTCGTATGAGATTAGAAGTAAAGAAGTAGAAGGAGACATGGGGAGAAAATGACAGTGAGGGCTACTTGGTAATTAGAATTTTAACATTGGCTATCAATTAGATATAGGGAACGGTAGATTCTAAGTGCTTCTGGTTGAATCATCTGGTGGATGGTGCTGCACTTAGAATGGAAGCAGCAGGAAGTACAGGTATAAAAGGACAGAGGTTGTCCCCGGAGAATGGGTGAAGTCTTGGGAGTAAGCTTTTAGGTTTGCACCCCAACTTTGCCCCCACACCCCATATTGGGGATTGAACCCAGGGGTGTGCTACCATGGAGCTATACCCCAGTGTTTTTTATTTTAAGACAGGGTCTAAATCACCCAATCTGGCCTCCCACTTGTGGTCCTCTTGCCTCAACCTTCTGCGTTGCTGGGATCACAGGCCTGGGCCACCATGCTTGGCAAGTTTTCTGGTTTTTAGCTGCAAAGCTGATCAGCCAGTATTTACTGAGTACATACATGTTTTATGACTTGGGCAAATGACTTTACCTCTCTGAGCTTCAGCCTAGTACCTAGTGCTTGTGTCCTGATGTACTTAGATGGTTTGAAGAATGCTTAACACACTTACAGCACACTTAATAGGCACTCCTAATCTCAGTATGGGTTAAAGTGAGACTGGATGATATTTAAGGGTCACAGATGTTCAGAATCTGATGGAGCTGCATTTGAGGTACTCTTACAGAATTAACCAGATGGACATAGAGGTGCTGATAGGAAGCAGAGCTTGAAACAGATTGTTGGAACCACTGTCCTTCAAACCAGCGGCATGTGTCAGGCTTTTGTGTAGAAATAAAGTGGCAAAGGATTTGCAGGGTGGATGGGTTTGGCCCTTGGTCTTTCCAGGGTAGAGCAGATTCCCTTTAACAGCAGAGGAACCAGAGTAAGAATTCTGTAGATCCTGAACTTCAAAACCATTACAGTGCCCCCTCTTCCGCCTTATGTAATTCAATATAAAAGCAATACTAAGCTGTAAAATACTGTAACAAAGTCCAATAAAAGTTTTTATTTATTTTTTTCTCATGATGATAGTTGGATATTAATTTGAAGTAACAAATTCTCTTTAAAGATTGGGGATAGTGTCCCTCCTTTTTTTTTGGTCTTACCCTAAGAATGAATGGAGTCTTCCCATGAATAGGAAACTCAGTCATTCACCTGAGACTCGAGTGAGCTGGACACATGAACGCTGAGTGACACACGCCATTAATAATACCAGCATTTTGAGTAAGCCAAGGTTGTGCTTCAAAGCAGGGCGGTGTTATGAATCATCAGATCTCACGGCTTCATCTCATTCCAGATCAGTCACCTGGTATTTCATCACTACGAACAGGTCGGACAGCCCCCTACGACTGCAGGTCAAGGCCCTGGCTTTGCAGTCAGTAGCATGTTCTAGGTTTTCATTAAAGGCAAGAGCAGTGGCTGCCATTCTGACCTCATTAGAGCTGGGAGAGAGCTGTTAGGTATTGGTTTACTTTCTAGGTTGCCCTTATATTTGGTGGGGAATAAAACCTTCTCTTGATAGCCAAAGATAACTGCCAAAGAATGGCCAAGGACCTAGTTATAAGAAGAGGTTTTGATATTCTGGACCAAACCATAACTTGGGTCTAATTTAGAGCAGGATAGCCTTTCTGTCCATCCTAAGTCTTTGCTTGACTGTATTTTTCTTTTTACATGTTGAGCTAAAGCGAGTATTTAGATGATGGTATTTAGTATTCTGGAAATTGATAGCAGGTCCCAGGCTTATGCTTCTTAAGGGGAGTTGCTGGTCGTCTGTAGTCCTGCTGTGTTGGTCTACCCATCCTGTTACCCAGGCACTTAGATCAGCCAGCTTGCTGGGTGACTCAAGCCACCCACTACCTCTTTCCTCAGGTGAAGAATAATAACAAATGCCACATAAACAGCTACACGTGCCAGGCTGTGAGCAGATACTGTGTAACCCCCACACCCCCGCCCTTAGGTCAAACTGAGGCTTGAGAAGAAGTCAGCGACTTGCCCGGTGTTGTTGTCTAGGAAGAGCTGAAGCAGGTAGACAAACCCAGGGCTTGACTTCCGAGTTCTTCTTATCTCTGGGTCCAGAAGGATGTACTAGAGACTGCGTGGAGACCTGGAAGGGGGGTCAGCTGGCTCAGGAAACTACCCATCGTTTACAGGAAAGTCAGTGACCACCTGAAGGCAGTCACTGTTTTACTAGGTCACTGTTGCTAGTGACTGGCGCCTAATCAGGTAAGAGCACAAACACTTGTTTAAAACTTCCCCCAAGAAAAGTGATACCTTGACTGATCTTCTGACTCTCCAGCTTTATTATTATTTGGTTTGGGGACCAAACCCCAGGCCATCTGCATGCTGATCATGCCCTCTCCCACTGAGCCACATCCCCAGTCCTTTTAATTTTTTGAGACAGGGCCTTAGAAGTTGCTGAGGGTGCCTTTGAAATTGTGATCCACATGCCTCAGCCTCCCCAGTCACTGGGGTTACAGGCGTGTGCACGGCGCCTAGCTTTACTTGCCAGCAGCTTTAAACGCAATAACATGAAACCTGTGCTGTCTTTGATTGTGGGAGTGCCCAACAGGTGGGCATTGAGGAAGTGCTTAGAACATGGAAAGGTGCCTCCATGATCTTCATAGCACTGCTCTGAGGTAGAGGACTGGAGATCTTAGCTCCCATTATCCAGAAGAAGAAACAGACTGAGCATCAAGTTTCTGTTTCCTCAGGAAAGGCTGGTTGCACTACAGCAAGAGTACCTGCCTGGTGTGTCAGCAAAAGCCAACAGTGACCCTGTATCCTGTGTTGGAATGTTTCTTAACTCACTCACCAACATGCCAGACCTATTGTGGGAACCCAGCTGCTGCTGCTCTGGGACAGAGTATTTGCCCCTAGATAAATAACAGGAGGCAGGGAGAGAAACAGCATGTCTGGATCCAGAGTTGGTCAAGCCACACTGTTACCCCTTGAGGAGTCTGGCCTCACTTGGAGGAGCTTCTGGGATAAAAACCTCAGTTACCACTCAGATCTGAGATTAAGAACTGCTGCATTATATGTTGTCCAGCAAAGAAAGCAATTTCTGATAGCTTTTATAAAAGATTCCTACCTTCTCGGGTGGGTTATTTGATGACAAGATTTGAGCGACGTGCCACCTGGCTTCTTCCGCAAAGTCCTGATGCAGGCTTGGGGCTGATGACCGGGCCTAGAATCCATCTTCACTGTTTTGCCAGCTGTGTCCTTGGGCAAGCTGCTTACCTTTCCTGTGCCTCCTTTTCCCCATAAAGGCAATACTACTACTTCATTAAGGGTATCTGAAGATTAAATGAGACAGTGTGTTGTGTGTACTTGACACGTGGCCACAGGCACCTTCAGGAGTTATTGGCTACCATTGAAAGATTCAAGGCCAATCCTGAGAAGCCTCTTGGGGCCTCAAAGACTGAAACATTGACCTATTGCCACTACCACTGTGTGTACTACGCCCTCTCTCCTTTGTACGTGGTGCAGTCTAGGCATACCTGGTCTTTGAGGGCAGCCAGCTCAACATGTGCCACAGTGCCCCTCCCTCCTCACCTGGAGGGAGGCTCTGGCCATGTCTGTGAGTAGTAAACCTCAGAATCTTTATCCAACCCATCATTGTCATAAAAGAACTCTACACACTCTTGTCCTTACAGGATTTTTATTAAGACCCAGTCATGCATACTAAAATTACATATTTTCACCACTTTGACTTAGAAAAATGCACTAGAAAAATAAACTTTTGGTCAAAACAAACACTGAAACAGATGAAGCCACCATCATGTGTCTCCACACTCAAAGCCAAACTGAATTTCAGTTTGGAGCAAGGAATGTGACCACTGGCTGAAATGATACCCCAAACCTGGACATTAACCCAGCTCCCAGAGTGGTACCAGAGGCATATCCACAAGAGCCTGCCACTTCCTACCTGACTCAACAGGCTGCCCAGTGAGAGTTCTCTTGAAAACCAGCTAAACTGAAAACCAGTAAATGCATCACAATCACCACCATCCCTTGGACATTTCCTGTGAAGAAAGCTCCTGCTGAGAAGGGATATTTGATGGTTCTTTCTTGCATTTCAAGCAAATCATTTCTGAGTCAGGAGAGCAGAAAGGAATTTAGATTTTCAAAACTAACAGTTGCCGGTGCTGAGGGCTGCTAGCAGGTTGGCAGCCTTCCTGAGCAGCTCCATGCTGTCATGGCTGCAGGAAGGCCACACGTCAGCTACCGTTTCCCTCCTAAACGAAAGGAGGTTTCAAAGGAAAACCTGAAAAGCCGACCACTTTAAATGAGGTATTGTAATAATGCCACAACAGTACTACAGCTTTGGTTGCCCAAATGAAAGAAAAATCCCATGATTGATCTGAAAATAGCATTACAGACACTGCCCACTTGGTAAGTCTCGAATTCAGGGGAAATGCCTCTTAGCACCCCAGCTCCTCCTGCAGAAGCAGTGTCTTATAACAGGAAGTGCTCAGAAACCAAGAGCGGTGACTGCTTGTGACATCAGGATGAAGGGGAGGGATCCACATCCACCTTTGCAGCCAGAAGCAGGAAAGCCAGCACGAGAGGCCAGGGGTGCATTTTTGACAGATTTCATCGTTTCTCCCCATAACGGTAGAATAGATTTCTAGGAAGAAACCAAGTTTTCCAGAAGTCCTGTAGGGGAATTGGGGAAGAGAAAGAAAAGTCGTCCCATAGTCCCAAGCTAACACATTCATTTTGGAAGCTTTACTGATACATTCAGACCAGAATTTCCTAAAATCCCAGATGGCAGTAAAAAAGGTTGTCCCTGTGGTAATGAAGCCAGGAGCACAGGGCTTAGGGTTCAGGATATAGGTCTCCTGGGTCATGATGATTCAGGGGTGTTCAGGGGCCTGTTCAGGGACATATGTAGCAGGATGTAGCTGGAAATCAGCTATCCTAGTTTCTATCCCTGTGCCTGCCCAATGCCTCTCTACCTGTACACGGGAAAGTTTATGCCTGGTGTTTGAACCCTAGTCCGCGGTGTATCCACCATGAAGCCAGGTCTGCTGCGCCCGACTGGTTGCCCCACTGCCCTGCCTTGCTTTCCACCAGGGAGGTCCTGGATTGGCAGCTTGCTTCCCACCTCCTGAGGTGCCAAGACCATTTGATCTCTCTCTTGAGCCAGCACGATGCCCAGCAGCTCCAGGAGGCAGACAAATCTAGGTTGAGGCCTCTCACCTAACTGGAAAGGCTGGGGAAACAGCAATATCCCTTCTGGCCTTTGAACTCTCTCTCCAGGTGAGCCTGGCCATCCCCATGTTTAGTCACATAGACAAGGGCCATTGGCCAGGAATGTGATGCAGGATGTAAACCTTGGTCACTTGGTGGAGCCAAAAGTTCATCCCTCTGTCTAGCAGTTTGTGTGTGTGTCCCCCACTTCACATACACATATTTTCTCTCTGGAACCTAAGAGAGTCTCTAACCAACTTCCCATCCAGGCCTCTGTGTTCTGAACCACGTACTTTGCCATTCTACTGAAGCCTAGGTCTATTCAGCAATGCCAGTCACATCGCTTTCAGCCAGAACTAATGGAAGCCAGAGGGGTATATTTTGGCACTTCCAGTTCAGCCAAGACCTTGCAGGATTCAGGGTTGTCTCTACGGTGGAAAGAACTTTCCCTGGAATTGGCATTAAATGAGGTAAGTAAATTAATTTCCACCAACAAATTAAGCATTTCTGAAAGTGCTGTAAACTTGAATAGCTTAGTAATAAAGACCTTTGATTTTCAGAGTGCTGTTTCTCTCCCTAATGGAACCGTCTGCCTTGCCTGCTTATTCTAATAAATGTAGAGAGAAGGTACAGGTATGACAAATAGTACTTTCCACTACTTAACATCATGATCACATATGAAAGGAAACACTTCAAAATCCATCAGATGAACCACCTAACTTGATGGCTGGGTTAAGGCTGAAATCTTGACAGGTAGGGTCTAAAATGCTGGAATACAGAACTGCCATTCAGGCTGACTGGTCCTCCCAGAGCAGAAAGACCGTCACTCTTCAGGGAGTCTGGGAAGGCAGAGGCCCCAGAGGTGACCCAGCAACAACCCGCCCATGTGTGTGTATGTTTCCAGGGATGAGATTTAAGAAGCCCAAGTACTGTAACCACCGTAGCTGGGTTTACCAAATCCTACCAGGGTCTCAGGGATGGAAGGAATTCCTACAACATTCAGGTCACCTCACAGAAGCCATCCTTTAATATTTAACCATCACTACAAAAAGGAAGTTGGGTCACTGAGTCCTAGGAATGCACATACTAGTTTTTTTAAAGGCAGGACCAGATGGCACTACTTCTTCATGGAAAGGTCTGTGTATAGTAAGAAACCAGATGTGACCACCTCTATCTAGACAGCCATCTCTCCAGGCAGATAACCTACTAGTAGCTAAACCAAATACCAGAACCTCTGTGCCCAAAGGGCCCTTCAGCATCATTTCATCCAGCCTCGTTTTCTAGGTGAGAAAGTGAGACCCACAGGGGCCCGTGTCTTATGCAGTCACATACCCGCAGCCCAGGTCTCTGACTCCTAGGCCAGAATTCTTTTAGGTACACAAGCCTAGGATCCAGTGTTTTACACTGAGCAAGATTCTATACTTCTAGGACCTGGTCTGACCCGACTGAATCAGGGCTAAGGCTTTATGGGTTTGGGGGATATTTCTACTGCAAGATTCAACCAGTGAATCCCAGGGATGCTCTGAAGTCTCTGGCTTCCCAATCTCATCAGGAAGAGGTGCTTAGGTCCTGGTGCTCCACAAAGCAGCAAGGTACTTTCCAAACCCGGTGATGGAGCTGGAATGGGAAGTTTCCTGATGAGCAACGGGGTCTTCAGGGTTCTTTTAAAAGGCAGACTCCCAAAGCTTCACATCCGGCCACCTTGCAGGTTCGGCCAAGCTGTTTCAGAGGAGTAGTGCTGACTGGCCACTTGTGTTGTCTTCTCCTGGAAAGTGGCATCAAAATGACTTCGGTCCTAACTTTTCTTGCTTCCAAGATGCATAAGAACTAGATGTAACTTCAAATCCAAATGTGTGGGGCTCACTGGGGAAACTTTCCATGTCATCCCTGGATAATCTAAGTAACCAAAGGCTCACCCCAAGCAGGGCTCACCCGCAAAGGTCTTCAGACGGTTCCTCATGCTGCCATTTCATCACGAGGAGCAGGACCGAGGCCTCAGACCATAAGTCCTACGGATGAAAGGGTGTGAACATGGCGACACTCCCAGGGGACTGACTAGTAGCAGGAGTACAGCTGTGACTTCACGGCTCGCACGGAGTCGTCACACGGCACGTCCGAGGCCAGTCCCTCAGGCAGCAGCGCCTGGCCCAGGATGCTGTCGCAGGCGGGGACCGGCTGGCAGAACTCCCTCACAAAGTCGTCCTCTGAGGCCAGCAGCACAGCGCTCCAGCTGGCAGTGTCCAGCTCTCCTGCGGTGCCCCCGTACTCCTTGGGGAGAATGTTTCTCGGGAGGTTTGTGTGAAGAGAGTTCAGGTCGGACCCGTGGAGGAAGAACTAAAAGGGAATGAAATAAAAAGGACAGGCATTCTCGGGTGAATCAGTAACCCAGCAGTCTCTCACGGCAGGTGCTCGGATGTGTGTGGCATGAAGGAAGGTCAGCTGCGCTGACCCAGTTCCTCAGCCTGAGGAGCTTGGAGTAGCCTTACTTCTCTTTTCCTTTACCACACACCCTGCTGGCCTTCCAAACACCTCCAGGATCCAACCACTCGCCGACCTCCTTAATGGTGCCAGGCCTCCAGCACCCCTCCCCAGAGTCCCACGTTAGCCTCCCACCTGGTCTCCCCGCTCCCACCCTCGTCCCCCCAGACCCCCCAGGCTTTCAGTGCGGGTCAGGGCATGTCACTCCTCCTGGCCTGCCTTCTCAGATGGCCAGCCAGAGGCTCCTCACCTGGCCTCGTTAACTCTCTGACTCCTCTGATCATTCCTTGGCCCTACTCACACCAGCCTCCGAGCTGCTCCTCCAGGGCTGCCTCTGAAGCCCTTCACGCTCACTGTCCCCTTTCTTTGGTTTCTTTCTGTCTGAAGCACTTTTCCCATTCTAATACTAGGTAATATACGTGGTCCATTATCTGAGTGTCTCAGAGTGTAAGCTGCTTAGGGGAAGGGATTTCACTCATTTTGCTCATTCTGCACACAGCAGTCGATCAATAGTTTTTTAAAATTAAAATTATTTTTGTTGTTTTTGTTTTTGGTACCAGGGATTGAACTCAGGGGCACTCGACCACTGAGTCATGTCCCCAGCCCTAGTTTGTATCTTATTTAGAGACAGGGTCTCACTGAGTTGCTTAGTGCCTCACTGAGTTGTTGAGGCTGGCTTTGAACTTTTGATCCTTCTGCCTCAGCCTCCTGAGCCACTGGGATTACAGGTGTGCGCCACCCGCCCAGCTCAATAAATAGTTTTGAATGAATAAGTGAACACACGAGGGAGAACAAACAACATCACGGGCCACAAATAAGGGCACTTCACAGATGTAAAAGACCTGTGCAAAGGCTATGTAGGTTCAGGTTCCAAACAGAATCTTCAGGAACCAACACAGGTTCACACCCATGTAAGGAGGCCATTAAACCAGTGGCTCTCAGCCTAGCTGTGCATCAGGATTACTTAGGGAGATTTTACTTTTTTTCTTTATTTTTGCGGTGCTGGGGATTGAACCCAGGGCCTTGTGCTTGAGAGGCAAGCACTCTACCGACTGGGCTCTCTCCCCAGCCCCTTAGGGAGATTTTAAAACCCAGATACCTGGGCTTCACCCCTAAGCTGATAAAATAGGGAAAAAGCTAGATCTGGATTTTAAGTTCCCTCTCTTGCAACTTTGGGGTTCTCTATCGGTATATGCTTTCTTTTTTTGAAAAAGAGTATAAAATTGAGGGCCTAGTCTTTGGAGTGACCACCATGTTCCTACCTATGTCTAGGTCATTTCGATCAGTGGTCCTGGGAAAGGTGAAGAGAAAAAGGGCTCTTCTGGGTCAGAAAGGAAGATTTGTCCTTTAGTTTATCTTGTATTGTTTTGTTCTGGGGATTAACACATGCTAGGCAAGTGCTCTACCACTGAGCTACATCCCCAGTTCTTTTATTTTAAGACAGGGTCAGGCTAAATTGCCCAGGCTGATCTTAAACTTGTGATCCTCCTGCCTCAGCCTCTCAAGTCAGTGCGCCTGGCTAAGACTTATGTGTTCAAGTATCATTTATCCCAGCCAGATGATAATCCCAGGTTACTCAGGAGACCAAGGCAGGATGATTGCAAGTTTAAGGTCTCAAAATAGAAGATAAAAAGGGCTGGGGATGTAGCTCACTAGTCGAGTACCCCTGAGTTGAATCCTCACTATCGTGAAAGAAAGAAAGCATGGAGGAAAAGAACAAAGGAAGAGCTATCCTTTTTTTTTTTTTTTTTTTTTTTTTGGCACTGGGAATTGAACTCGGGTGCTTTACCACTGAGCCACGTCCCCAGACTCTTTCATTTTTTATTTTGAGATGGGGTCTCACTAAGTTGCTGAGGCTAGCTTCCCTCCTCAGTCAATGGAATTACAGGCGGGTAAGATCTAGCCCAAGAGTTAAGCTAAAACCCCACATATCTCAGAAACCTCGAATTGCTTCACTAACTACACAATAAGATGACAAATTAGGTAAACAGAAAGGATGAAACAGATATTTTGTTTTTGAGACAGGATCTCATTGTGCTGTCCAGGCTGGCCTCAAACTCCTGGGTTTAAGAGATCCTCCTGCCTCAGCTTCTAAGTAGTTGGGACTACAGGTACATAGCGCCATGCCTGGCTCTTGAAACAGCAGGGTTTTTTATTTTTATTTTTGTAGTACTAGGGATTGAATCCAGGGCACTTTACCACTGAACCACTTCCCCAGCCTTTTTAAGTTTTTATTTTTGAGTTGGGGTCTCACTAAGTTGCTCAGGTTGACCTCAAAATTATGATCCTCCTGACAGCCTGAGTTGCTTGCAGGAGTACACAGCGGCACACAGCAAATGATCCTTAACACTTAAGCAATCTGCCCAGTGACTCTCTTTGGTTCCTCCCCTTTCCACATCCTCTTACACATAAAATGCAACATCGGCTCACAACACCTAAGCCAGAACACCATAAAGTCTCGGTGTTTACAGAGCAGAGAGGGCACTTACAATACAAATCCTGACTCTGCTCTCTCTGCTGGCAAATATTGGCTTCTTATTAATTTCATCTTCCCCTTATAAAAAAGACTATCATTGATATTTATCTGACTTTCCAAGTTAGTTCCAGGGCAAACACAATTAAGCACTAGCTGTCACAAGCAAATCACGGCAGGAAAAAGATGAAAGTGCTGGAAGTCACGAGGACTGTCACTTACTCTGTTTGCTATTTTCTCCTTCAGAAATGGTTTTATGATGGCGAAAATGCCTTTAAATATCCGAGGTTCATTCACTATATGGACTGCTTTTATCCGAATGGGAAACCCATCCTGTGGGGGAAGGGAAAGGGGCATTAGAACATCTGCAGCATCTATAAACTGTCCCTTCTGCAGCTGGACTCCCATATTCAACCTTCACGTCAGGCCCCACATCAGTCTGGTTCCATTCTCGTGGTCTCGTCAAAGACAGACCCGGGGGGAGGGGGGTCGCTAAACGGGAGGACTAGCCTTTGTGAAAGTCTCTCCTGGAAGCCAAGACTGGGTCAGAAGAGAGTCAGGCAAACAGGCAGAGTGGCTCCTCGTTAGCCAGCAAGGATCTGAGTCTACACGGATGGAGCTGGCAAACCAGACTTCCTGGCTCAGAGCTGCCCTAAGCATACTTCTGGGTGAGCGGTAGGCGTGGTGCAGACAAGGGTTCCGTGGCAGGTGAGTCTGGGTAAGTCAGTAGACTGGACATAGGTTTCTGTAGATGCAGTCTTCTCATATGGAGATGGTGGTGGTCAAACGCCTAAGAGAGGGATTTGCTATTCCACAGTTCCCAAACTGGTTTAGGCCTGGGACTTCTGCCCCTTCTGGAGGATTTTTGTTTTGTGGTACTGGAGAGTAAACCCAAGGCCTTGCAAAGCTAACGAAGCACTCAACCACTGACTACACCCTCAGCCCTTTTTATCTGATTTTGAGACAGGGTCTTGTTCAGTTGCCCAGGATGGCCTCAGAATCCTCCTGTCTTAGCCTCCCGAGCAGCTGGGATTACAGGCGTGCACCACCTCACTCGGCTGAAGGACCTTAAAGCACCAGGAAAACACTGATCCACTCTATCTGACACTGAATGCAGCGTTCAGAGGTAGACATCAGAGCAGAGCAGAGGGCTGGGGTGTGGCTCATAGTTCAGCACTTGCCTAACATGTGCAAGGACCTTGGTTCTGTCCAAGCACTACAAAAACAAAAAGCAAAACAGAGTGGAAGCTAAGAAAAGCCAGAGTACTGCTCAAAGCTAGAAATCAAATTTAGAATAATATCTCGAAGTGGTCTTAAACACACTTGTGAACTCAAGTGAGAGGTGATGCTGTAACCACTGGGGCCCACAGTTCAGAGGCAGCGTCTGCAGCACACTGGGAGCATGGTCAGAACGACAAGGAATCCAAACCTGTCACAGTTGTGACCCTCTGGCCAGACTCTATCCTCTTTAAGTCTCAGTTTCCCTGTCTATCAAAAAAGGAAAAAGAAGTCTTGCCTTGACTAATTCAGAGGAGTCTTCGAAGGACTGAACAGGTTACAAAGGTGATAATAGCACTTTGTGAACTGCCAAACAGGTGTGTAAGGAACCTTCCTGTTCCCAGCAATTTGAGTTCTAAACCAAGAAGCCTAGGTGAGAGGCCTCTGCCCCAAACACAATCCCACAGAACCCAAGTACCAGTTCCGTAGAAGGCTGGAGAGGCTACAGCACTTGGGCAGGACAATTTCTTATTTTGTTTTTTAGGAAAATTCCTCCTTTGCCTTTTGCACACCCACATGTACATGCACAGAAAGGCAGAAAGCATTTGCCTGTTTTTGATTCTTGCCCAAACTCTGCTCTTATCCAGATAGAAGGTAACTTCTCCCCAAATGACTGGAGACCTGAGGAAGCCACAGAAAATGGCTGGTGATTTCCCATTGCAGGGGAGAAGTGGGGTTTGTGTAATTGCAAGAGACCTGCAGGAAGGGCCCTGGGGAAAGCCAAAGCGATCGCAGAACGGGCACACGGCAGACGGGCCATACCTGGAGGATGCCAATCACCTTTTTGGCTATAAAAGGGCCAAAATGAGATGCTTTTGATAAGCTCACTCCTTTGTAGTCTGCAAGAATTACAATTCCATTCACCTGGGTTTCTTCAGACTGAATGAGTTTTTCTAATGTCAGGTATATGGCTCGGATGTTCTCAGTAATTGGATAGTTGCTTGGTATCCATCTGTCTGCGGTATAAGAGGAACAGCAGGTTACAGAAATGAACAGAAACAAGTGATCAGAAAAGATTTACCTCCTGTCTAAAACTGTTGTCTCAAATGGAAAAGAAAGATATTTGTGTGGCCACAAAGCTACTTAGGTTATAAATGGGCTTTACGCAGTGGCTGATATTTCTTAACTCCAGACTAGCAGTGCATTAAGAAACGGAAATGCAGTTGAGCATCAAGGTTAAAAGCGTGTGTTCTGAAGCCTCACCACCTGGGGGGTCTGAACCTGACTAGCCGTGGGACCTTGAGCAAGCTCAAGCTTCTGAGCCTCTGCCTCCTCTTAAGAAGAGAACACGGACACCATCTTCAGGGACGCCTCGGGTATCTTTATAACACCGTCCTGACTCCCTGGGGAGACCCTCTTCCCACTTTTGCCATGCAGTTAGCCTAGAACTGCCATGACCCCTGACTCTAGAGGTGAAAAAGTGCCTGGGGACTGGTTGGCCCTCTGGTGTTATATCCTCCTGGTCACAGTGAGGTCAAAGCCAGGTCGCACAGAGCCCAGGAGTCTTACTTCCAGCACCTTGACCCTTGGGAAAGGGACGAGCTCTCCCCGCCACTCAGGGAGAGTTCCATGAGGCCAGAGCTGGCCTTGGAATGAAGTCCATGCCGAGGTCAGTGGGCAGGGAGACAGCTTTCCAGTGCTGTTTGACCCCGCTGTGCCCTAATGTCAGGTATCTGAAAAAATGAGTTATCTTTGTTGTTGTTTCAGCTGACCTAAGATGGTTTTCTGTCACTTGCCACCCAAAGAGTGAGCCCTAACTTCTATACCAACTTCAGGGGCGTGGTGAGGATGGGAAATGATGCTGTACAGTCCCAGCAGACCCTGTGTTGTGTTTAATACTCCCCACGTATTTAACGAGTCTTGCTTCTCTTTGGGAAAAAGATAAAAATGACAGTATTTGTGACTATTAACCATTATTCTCAAGAAAATTCCACCATCACCTGTGTACCCCTTTCTTAGAACGGTAAAACTTCACAGGGTTACCACCAAGGAGACATGTAAAATGCACAAAATCCCTAAGAAAATTCTTTGTACAAAAATTGTGCCAGCAGGCTATTTAGTGTTGCTGCCAATTAAACCTGCCTCTGCATAGCTGGATGCCATCTTTTCAATCACATATGTCCCCAAAGAGCTTATAAAAAGGCAACGCCAAAAGCCAGTTGAGAAGAGAACTTTGTATATATGCCTCCTCCTAAGAAGCTGGGTCAGTAAGGAGGGTCCAGACCTGCTCCACCCACGTGGGGAAGCTATTCATCTCACCAGCAAAGGGCAGGAACCATCGGGGCAAGGTGCAACCAGTGTGTTAACATCTGCTGTTTTGTAATATTCTTACATGTTGAGCACAGAGAGCAGAAGAGCCTCCTGGCTGGTTTCTAGGTCTCCTGGTGCCCTGAAATCTGCACTGCACTGCTAATTTTAAATAAACGCCTCTAATTTCAGAAAGTGCCCATCAACAGCAGGTAAAGCCATTAACACTGCCTGATTCATAGTAAGGGCTGGAAAGAAGGGTCTAGTTTCCAAAGAGTTTGATAAATGAGAAAGGAAACAGTGACGTGGGGCTTAACGGCAGAGGAAGCACAGGGAGGTGTCGCTCCCCATCAGCTGTCCCTTGAAGAGGCGTTTGTGCACACCAGGGCTGCCAGCATGTTCTCATTTCCTGGCTTGCTTGGGAAGAACACTGCAATCTATCTTTCCCTTTTTTTCTGAGCTCTGCTCCGATGGAAAATGTTGAGGCTGTGGGTGGAGCAGGAACACGCCCCCGTGACAGTGCGTTCGGCGACATGGAAGAGAACAGGATGAAGAATTAGAAGGCTGGAGTTCTAGCACCCCCTAGTCGCTGTGTCCAAAGCTGGGAATGTTCCAAATGCCTCTTGGGAAGTCGGCAGGGAACTGCCCCCAACTGCTAACTACTGTGCCAACAAAATGAGAAGAATAAATATGGCAGAAAAGTTTTTCAGTTTTCTCTCCCGATCTCTAAACTGCTGCCTGCTTTCTGACGTCTGGATAGTAAAGTTAATATGGAGAACTAAATAATGGTCTCAACAAACAATAATGTGTATTTACTTTTGGGTCTACTCATACTTTTTTTTGTACATCAAAGAAAATGAACTTTAAGAAAAAGGAATGTACCCTGATGACTACTATGAAGTGCTAATATTTAAAAAAACGACTCTGGGGGCTGCAGTGTGGCTCAGGGGTACAGCACCTGTCTAGCATGCATGAGGCACTGCGCCCCATCCCCATCACTGCAAAAAATAAATAAAAATAAAGCAAATCCCATCAGAGCTTAACAAAGCAGAGGAAAGAAAGGAGGGTGGGCGAGGCACGTGTCAGTCCAGTCCTCAACCTCTCGCTGACATCGGTGCTTCAGCCACTCACAGAGGGGCAGAGCAGGTCCTGGCAGCTGTGCCTGTATCCTACGACTCGAGGCAGACCCCTCAGTTCGGCACTTTCTACCCCACTGGGAATCTAGAATGTGCACCGAGGAGCGTGAACTGGTGGCCAGGTGAACCTAAGAGCCGAGAGGTGTCAGTTGGCCTTGTGCACAGAGACAGCAAGAGCCAGTCTACAGAAGTGTCAAGAGGATATGCCAGGGGTAGCAGAAATGTGTGGCCAGAGCACACGCAGGCAGGTGGGCTGTCTTGGACTGGCTCTTACTGTAGGGCCGGTAAGAGCCGACGCATCTCTTGGCCTCTGGGTCTAGCTGATACTCCTGCCTCGCTTGACCACGTCCTCCCTTCTGTCTTCAGTCAGTTTCAGCAGGTTTCTATTATCTAAAATCAAAAGAGCCTCAACTAACAGAGTGGGGAAGGGACTAGGAGCCAAGGCAGGGTGCAGGACAATCTCAGAGACCATACCCACGTCCCGTGCAGTCTAGGGAAATACCTGGGCGGATGCAGAGGATGTGACAGCCCCTGGGGTCAGTGTGGGGCAGCACAGTGAGGAAACCGGAATCAAGGACATCTTTTAGGGCCGATGGCTTCAGGTTGCTGAAGACTTCCGGCCAGCTCCTGCGGCAGCTGTGGTAGTTGACCAGGAGCTGCAGGGCCCGGTCGTAGTCAAACTTGCGGGCGCGGAGGAAGCGCAGCAGGAAGGCATCCTCGAGGGATGTGCTCAGGTTGGGGTACTCCTTCCGCACCATGTCCCGCAGGGCCTGCACGTCCCGAAGCCTCCACTCTGGCTTCTCCTGCAGCTCTTCCCGGGCTTTGGTGACCAGTTCTTCTGTCAGGGAGCACACATAGCCAGGGGGCTCGGGTGGTGGTGGCAGTTCATTTTCAGAGAGCGAGGCCGCAGAAGGGCTGGTTCTCAGAGAGTCACTTTCTTCTGACATTAGCTACCAAGGTCCCTGCTGACACAGAAGCCCATGTGAAGTTAAGAAAGCTCAGCACTGCCCATTTTGAAGTCCAGGATGGCAGGATGTGGGGATAGTAGTATTTGATTTTCAGAGCTAAATAACCTCAGGGGCAGTGATTCTTGAAGAGGAAGGAACTGGACCTGAACCATAGGCCCAGGTCCAACCCAGACCCCTGCAATTAGTCTCCTCCCAGGCGCCCTGGCAGCTATGGCTGAATACATGCACTGCTCACCAGACACCACGGACTTCTCTGCAAGTGTATGAATAGGTGCTTGACCACACTCGTAATCACAGAAAAGTGAATTAACTTGAAGCCAAGCGTGGTGGCACACACCTGTAATCGCAGCAACTTTGAGGCAGGAGAATGGCAAATTTGGTCAGCCTGGGCAACTTAGTGAGACACTCCCTCAAAATTAAAAAATGAAAATAAAAAGAGCTCAGGCTGTAGTTCAGTGACAGTGCAACCCTGGGTTCAACCCCCAGTACCCCCCACCCACACCCACCAAAAAGAAGCAAGGAAGAGACTTTGCGATCCACACTGGCAAAAACAAACCATGGGTTCTCTGGAATAGTGGCAGGATAAATTGACGTAGCACCTTTAGAGGGCAGCTCATCAGTATCTATTAAATGTAAAACCACATATGGCTCAGCAATTCCATTTCTGGGATGCATGTGCATGTGCAAAATAATGCACGCACATGTCCATTATAAGTACTGATTATAATGATAAATGATTGGAAATATCTTTACTGCACATCAGGATGGATCAAACAAAGGATGGGTACTTTGGGGATGTAGCTCAGTTGGTAGAGTGCTTGCCTTGCATGCACAAGGCCCTGGGTTCAATCCCAAGCATCACCAAAAAAAACAAAAACAAAAACAAAAAAACAGGCTACTATTCAGTCATGAAAAGAAATTACCAGATCTTCATGGACTGACATGATATATTATGGAAAAAGGAGGCTAAGAACAGGACACAAAAAGTAATCACATTTATGTTTTTAAAATATATACCTATATGCACTTGTGAATGCACAGAAATTTTCTGGAAGGATATAAAAACTGTAACCAATGGTTACCTTGAGGGAAGAGATCTGGGCAACTGAACAACTAAGATGGGTATGTTTACTGTATTGTTTAATTTTTTTAAACCATGTACCCATTTAACACATTGTGATGAATGTGAAATGGGCTGGTAGATCTAATGCTGGGGAAATACACTTGTCAAATGGCCCTAGGTGCTGCTACCAGCCACTGGATGCCACATCACCCATAGCACCCCAGCTGTGACTGAGTGAGATGCAGAGTCCTCTAACAGGTAGCCTTGGCTTGCTTGAAGACTGTCTACAGGGTCACACCTTTCCTGCGATTGTACCGCCCCTGAACACTCTCCCTGCCCAAACCTCCTGCACGGGGGTCAGACCCGCATCACTGTCTAGAGGATCTTCTTCTCCAGAACCCTCTCCATTATCTAGCACAGTCTCTGCTTCCCACTGGACACGTATTGCATGTCCCATAATGTCTGCTTCCCAAAAAATCTGAATCAACACACTATTGCATGGAACAGCTGACTGATATTCCAGGAATAAGGTACCTGCAGGTCGGCCCAGTTCTAAAGTTCAAGCTCTTGTCCGTGGGCCACCATCTATCCTCCAAAGCAAGCTCAACATGGAAATCAGGGATCATCTCACAGGTTCCTGCATCTCCTAAGGTCCTGACTGGACCTGGCTGGACTCCCTCCAGTCCACTGCAGCCAGAGTGACCAAGCAGGTCACTCCCTTCAAAGCTGAGATCTGCCACTCTCACAAAGGTGTGTCCTCATCCTGAGCATATCCTGATCCCTCCCACAGACACGCTCCTGCTCCAGTTCCTCACCTGACCCACATCGATCCCCCTTAAGTCTCACTTAGATGACAGTTCACTCACTCAGTAGTTATCAAGCATTTATTTAGGATGTATGAAGCCCTCTTCCAGGCATACAGAAGTAAAGGAAGAATTCTGCCCTACTGAGCTTAGATTCTAGAGAAGATAGGGAAGACTGTAAACATAATCAATTACACAGTCTACACAACCTGCCTAATGTTGTGCAAAACAACAAAACAGGGAAGTTGGCTGTATGTACCCCAGGGCAGGGGCTGCAATTTTGAATAAGGTAGTCAGGGAAGGCCTCACCTAGGTGACAGAGGAGGAGAAGGAGCAAGCCATGCATATCTGGGGGAAACAAGTGTGAGCTGGAGGTAGGAATCTGCCTGGCTCTTTTGAGCAACAGCGAATAAGCAAGCTGAGGAAGGCCAGCCAGTGAACTCAGGGCTTTTACTGGACCCCAGGGGCTGGGGCTTTGTAGGCCTGTAAGAACTCTCTCATTCTGAGTGAAGAGAGAGCATGGAGGGCTTTGTGTTGAGATCTGATTTACAGTTTAAAAGCATCACTACTGTTTAAAGAATGTAGAGGGTGAGGACAGAAACAGACCACACAAAGGCTACTGCAATAATCCAGGTGAGCAAGGGTGGTGGCCTGGAGCACGCAGCCTTCACAGATCCCAGGTCAGGTTGGCTGCCCCCCACAGGAGCTCTTTGGCATGGCACTTCTCACTCTGTTATAGTCGGTAGGCAATTTGTGGTTGATAGCCATGTCTGTCTTGTTCATCACCATAAAGACAGCACTTAACATGGTATGACAGTCTGCACTCCATAAATATTTGCTGAATGAGTTTAATGTGCTTGGCAGAGGTATGCTGAGCAAGAAATGAACAGTTCCAGCTGTGCAGAACCCAGTTGGGGACCCAATAGTTGTATGCAATCCCAATCCAGAGTGTACCTGAGCGTTTGCAGGCGACAGGCCTTGGGGTTTGGCCTCACCTCCCACCTCTCCCCTGCCAGTCAAAACAAACTACTGACCCACAATTCTTCAGATACTTCATGCACTGATTCCCCTTCCCTGGAATTTCCTCTCCTTGTTTGTTCCCAACCACACAACTCATCACCTCCTCTGTGAAGCCTTCCCTGACTTCCTCGGGGTGAATCCCTGAGTTTTCCACAGCACTGCAGTCCAATGTCACAAGTGTTTACATGAAATTCTGGAATCTGTTTCACGATGCATTATCAAATAATTACTGATCACCTACCACACGTCAGGCACTGCTAGGAACAGCAGCAAACACTAAAATTCTTTGCCTTATGAAACTTAAGAGTGGAATGATGAAAAGAGATAATGCTGTACTTCTGTGTTTTACCAAGCATCAAGCACTAAGTTGTACAGTTTACATTTGTTTTCTCAAAAAAAAAAAAAAAAATTTCCCCCCAGTGCTGGGGGTGTACACTGAGCTACCTCCCCAGCCCTTTATTTACTGTCCCCAAGAATCCACGCGGGCTGAGAACCTGCCTGCCACGATCACGCTATCCCCTTCGCTGGGCACCCGGCAGGGCTCAGTAAACACCAGGGGAAGATAGGAAGCTAGGGGATGTGCCCAAGGGTGCACACCTAGGAGGTAAGAGGAAGTGTCAAGCCCCACCCCGGTCTCATATCTCTACCCTCCACCGGGTGCTTCGCTTTTAATCTCCAGGGCCCGGACAGTGGCTCAGGAACCGTCTGCTAAATGATGGATGGACGAATAGATGGGATGCAACCACCATCTGCGGAGGTGAGGCCGGAATCTTCCCCACCTGGGGCCCATCCTTTTTGTGGAGCATCACCTTCCTCGCCGCCCCACCCCCCAACAGCGGTGGCCAAGGAGCCATCTCTCCTGGAGCCCCAGGGATCCCATCTCCCTTGACAACCCTCCCAGGCCCCCAACTTCCGGTCGTCGCCCCCTCCCCAGGTGTCCCCATGTCCTGGGGTCTCTCGCTCCCCCGGCTCCCACTTCCGGTTATCCCTCCCTCTCAGGGAGCCTCTTCTCGGCCCCTGGGGCGCACGCATGGGCTCGCGGGCACTCACCGGCCGGGCTGCGGGGCGGAGCGCGGGTCAATCGGCGGCGGGAGCCTCGTCTGGCAGCGCGCACTGAACCGACCCGCACTCCTCGCCCGGCCAGCCCGGCCCCTCGCGCCGGAAGTGACGTGCAGGGCGTGGGAAGGCGGGGCGCCGCTCGGGAGTGCGCATGTGCGACCTCTCACAGCGTTGCCAGAGCTTTGTCTCCACCTGGCGGCCGCGACTCCGCCCTGCGGGACCTTTGCTGTCTGCTGGGGAAGCGGGAGCGCGAGCGGCCTGTCTGGTTCGCCGTGTGAATGGGGAACCGGGTCCAGAGAAGATAAGGAAGGAAAGAAGCTGCTCTTTTCCTAGAACGTACTACCACGAACCTGGTGTGTTCCTCCATGCCGCATTAAATCTCGTATTTGTGCAATTCCCCCGTTTCAAGAAGAGGAAAGTGGCAATCCATTGCAGAAAAGACATTCAAACCCAGACCTCAGGATTAGCATTCCAGAATTCCTCCCATCGCAGCTTCCCTGGGGACTGGCTGCTTCACAGGGGGAGAGATTTCCAACCTTGGGTCTGTCATTAGCAGCGTGAAATTGGACAAGCTCCTCTTCTTCATTGGCCTCGGTTTCTTCATCTGATCCTGATTTGATAATTACTTCTCTCCTGCTTTAGGTTTCATGAAGTGCCCTCCAGATAACGGTAGTTTGAAAAAAGGATTTATTATCATCACATCTAGTCCATTAACGCCCCCCAACATATACATGTTTTGTGCAACTGCAATTTTGAGTCGAATCTCCTAGGTTCCGGTCTCAGACAGAGTAAAGACGCTGCACCATTTCTAGAGAGAAATTCCGGTGATCCAGAAGAACTTCAGATCCAAAGGGATGACCTTAAATAATTTCTTCCTTTCTCTGCCTCAGGGACAAGGGAAGTCCCAGAGGGAAGTGACCCAGGAGATCCCCAGGAAAATGTTTCTTCTGGGTGCCAGACTGTGTGTTGGGAGGAATGTGGGGGTGGCCTGGGAATCTTGACTTTTGACACTCTGCCCTCTCATTCACCATTTCTGGGATTCCTAGATAAAATATAGAACATTTGGTTAAATTTGAATTTCAGATAAACTATTTAAGTATGTCCAAACAACATTTGAAATATACTTATGCTTTTAAAATGGTTATCAGAAATTGAAATTATTGCCGGGCACTGTGGCACATGCCTATAATCCCAGCGACTGGGGAGGCTGAGGCAGGAGGATCATGAGTTCAAAGCCAGCCTCAGCAATTTAGTGAGGCCCTAAGCAACTCAGTGAGACCCTGTCTCTAAAGAAAATATATAAAAGGGCTGGAGATGTGGCTCGGTGGTTAAGGACCCCTGGTACAAAAAAAAAAGAAATTCAAATTATCCAGACTGGGGTTGTGACTCAGTGGTAGACTGTTTGCCTAGCATGTGTGAGGCACTGGGTTTGATTCTCAGCACCACATATAAATAAAGGAATAAAATAAAGGTCTAGCAACATCTAAAATGTATTTTAAAAAAAAGAAATTCAAATTATCTCAAAGTTGCAGTTGTAATTATCCAGGATAATCTCCCAATCTCAAGATCCTTAACTTAATGACATCTACAGCATACTTTTTACAATGTAAGGCAAGGTAGTCACAGACTTTAGAGATTAGAATAAGGACATCTGATAATGTTCACCCAGCTGTGAGCTTGGCCAAGTCGCTTGAACTCCCAAAGCCTCTAGTTTCTCATGGACAAAAGTCTGATTAAGTGGGCTCATTAGAGGAAACTCCTTGCCCATAATAGGCAAACAATAGGTACTTAAAAAATGGCAGCTCTTAGAGCAAAAGACAAGGGATGATCCTGTCCAAACCAGGCTGTCCTAGGTCTTGGGATAACCACCCCCTTCTCAACCCAGACCCTACTTGAGACTCACAGAACCCAGACTGCAATGCTAGATGCTGACATCAGGAAGAGAAGTTGGTCTTGAGGTCGTTATTTCTTGTTCTTCCTTAGTGACGCATTTTAGAGAACCAATTTGCTCAGAATCAGAAAGCTCTCAGATAAAAATTAATTTTCTGCTTTTTGAGCAATTGTATATGCCAAGCACTGTACTTGTATGATCTCAAGTATGCCTTACAACAACCCCGTAAACAACGGACCAGGTTCTCTTACTGAAGAGAACACTAAGATCCAAAAGAAGACATCAGTTGCCCAAGGGCAAGATAATCTGGGAAAGAGCCAGAGTTAAACTCAGGTTTGTTTGACACCACAGTCCCAGATTTTACTTTGCTGTAAGGGTCATGTGGGCAGCTTGTCTCCTTCTTTTTACAGGTGAGGAAACAGGCTCAGAGATGGACAAGAAATTCCCCACGGTCACTTGACAACTAAGTGGTTGAATAGAGATCTGAACCTCGGTCTTCTTTTCTGCCTTGGGCACTCCAAAGTGACAGACTCAAAACAATCCCTTGAAAGGACCCATTTCTTTATGTGTAAAAGGGATTCCTTGGAACAGTCACTAAAATGGCTTGTGTGAAGTTCTGGTACATTGTGTCATGAAATGTCTGTTGATTATGTTCACCCGACTCCCGAGCAGAAAGATCACCAGAGGGCAGCTTGTCCTGTGTTTTGGTTCAGAAGGCTCCAAGCAGCTCTCTCTTCAGCATCTGAAGAAAGGGATCATGACATTGGATGTGGGCTGGAGGAGGCTAGAAATGCCTGAGCTGTTTCCAGAGCACGTGACTCAGAGCTCCATCTACTAGGATCAGGTTTTGTTTGCAACAGGATCTTGCTGTATTGCCCAGGCTCACTCCGCACTTCTGGACTCAAGTGATTCTCAGGTTCCCAAGTAGCTGGGTCTAGTGGTAATAGTGTTATTGCCATTCTTCTGAGACAGGTGTATGTGTAAAGTGGACTCAAGCAAATTAGTAATGATAGACTCTTTTCATCTCATCAGCCCCCGTATCCTTGAGAATCAAACACTTCAAGTGTGGAAGAAATGAGCAACAGATGTAACAGCAGAAGTTAAGTAGAAGTTCTGTAATGAGGTATTTGCATTGGAAATATCAGTATGAACTCGAGACTGTTTTTAAAGAGAAATGATATACATGTAAACACCACACACACACACACACACACCCCTATCTAATACCGAGTTGTATCCATGAAAAAGGGCTGGAAACAATGACCAATCTAGTAGCAACAAGCATACCTTGCACCCAGATATAGTAGTTTTGAAATGTCACTTTCAACTAAAAAATAAAGAATTTCTTAAAGAAATGGTTGATTCCAGAACTGTAGCAGGAAATATATTAGATGATCCTGGAATATAACAGATAACAAGGCAGCTATTGTTAGGGGCACATAAAAAAAAAAAAAAAAGTCAACTCACTGATGAGACAATTTCAGCTGCAACTAAGATAATAATTGCAATAATTACTTTCAAATATCAATAATAAATGATAATAATTGCAATTACAAAAATTGCAATTGATCAAAATTCATCAAATATGTTTAAGTCCCTGAGTTTGTAGTGACATTCATCAGAAACACTAATGGATCACCTTCCGAAGGAGGCATAGAAATGTTACTGAAGAAAGAATCCCATATTTATTCCACCTTTTCTAGATAAACAGTAGCACTGGGTAACCAAATAATAGACTAAGTGAAGCAATTTCCTATAAAATTATTACAACTGACATATGAAAACAAAGTGATACAATATTGCCATTTTGAGATCTGCAATGAGCTAAGCATCTGGTCATCGAACACAATAGCAGTTAATAGCAATAAAAAAAAGAACAAACACAGCCATGTGTGTGCTTCTTGAAAAAGAACCAGCACAACCTCTTATGCCAAAGGAATAGGGCCTGGCTCTCATCCAGTTGCTCATCTGCCTAGAAATGTTGTATTATTCTATGAGGATGCAAAAGACAAAATGCAGACTTTGAGAATCTACTGATTAAGCAGCCTCAATTCTTCAACTGATGAACTGCAAAGAAAAGAAAAGGTTGGAGGGGGAACTATAGATTTAAAAAGGCCTAGTGTGGTGGCATGCACCTATAATCCCAGTTACTGAGGAGACTGAGACAGGAGGATCACAAATTCGAGACCAGCCTGGGCAACTTAGCAAAACCCCGCCTCAAATACAATTTTTTAAAAGAGGGATGAGATGTAACTCATGTGCGAGGCCCTAGGTTCTGTCTCCAGAACCACAAAACAAAACAACAAAACAAAACTTACCTGTGTGATTTCAGCACCTTAGAAGCTCATTTGACCAATTAGAAATAGTAACATCCTGACCGATTTCTATCTGCCAGGCACTGTTTCCAGTGCATCTAATTGAATTGAATCCTCAAATCCCTCTTCTGATTATTCCCATTTTACGAGAATAAAATTGAGACTCCCAGAAGTTCCCTGTGGCCACACAGGAAGTGGTGGAGGAGTTTGGATCTGAACCCAGGCAGCCTGGCTCTCAGGTTTGTGCCCTCACCCACGGCAGTGTGTCTCCCATCCTGGGTTCAGATTTGGGTTTTCTCCAAGCTGAGGATTGAATGCGGGCCCTCACCCCTGTTTCTTCTTTGACCTCCAGAGTCCCTGTTGGCAATAAGTCCCCCTCCGGAGTGTCGGCCACTTGGGTGCCCATGCCTTGGCACTGGTGGCCAGAGTCTCACTCTAGCCCTGGGAGGTGGGGGCACCTGTGGATCTGCATTTGACAAAGGGCAAACCTGGCACCCAGAGAGGTGAAGGAACTTGCCTGAAGTTACAAAATTAGTTAAGTGGCCCTGAGGGGCAAGGGAGGGGTTTACCTTGTGGGTGGGGAGGGTTTGCACTCTGGTTCTTGGGATTCTAAAGAACAAAATGTCCTATACTTTTAAACATGCTTCCCCCATGGGTCTGACCCATCTGAGGTCACCGCTTGCCCAACCAGTGGTCCGGAGCCTGTCTTGGCTAGACAAGTGTCCAGAGCCGGGTGGGGGAAGTCAGAGGCTTGGCAAGAGCCGGGCCTGATCCCTGATGCCTGTCCTCCATCCGAGGGTCATGTGAAGCCTGTGACCCTCGAGCCTGGTGTGCCTCAGTATGCCGGGGACTCCAATTTCTCCGTGTGCCAGCTTTTGGCTTACAAGCCCCAGAACCAGGACCTAGAGCGGAGCCAGCCAGCTCTGAGCGTGGGGGTAAAGCAGTGCCCAGGGCTTGGCTGTGTGGATTTCCCAGAAGAGGTAAGCGCCCTGCTGTGCTTTCCTGCTCACACATTGATTTCCCAACCTGAGTCAGCACGGCCAGTTGGAGGGACAGGACGTCCTCTCTGGATCCCAGCTGGCTGGACCTTTTCCAACACAGAGCCTGAAATGGTGAGGAGATGGGGTGGGGTGGAGATCCCAGAGCCCCTGCTCCATCCCTACAGCCTAAGAGCCCAGCTCACCATCGACTGTATTAACACTCAGCCTGGATGGCGCCACTTCCTACCCGGCCGGCCCAGTGCCGGCACCTGATAGACATCCTCTCCACCATTCCCACAGCGATGCTGCGGGGCAGGAGCCTTCTGACTACCAGATGGGAAAACTGACGCAAAGAAGCAAAATCCCTTACAAATGGTCATGCAGAGGAGGGGTGGCAGGGCTGTGATGGTGGCACCCTAGCGCGGCAGACCCAGCAGCGCTCGGTGAAGCCACTGGGTCTCTCGCTACATCGCAACCATCATCCCAGCCAAGGATGCAAGTAAACAGGCCGGGGAGGTGGGTGAGACTCGTGCGTGTTGCCAGGAAGCCCTGCTGAGACAACCAGGCATGGTTTTTGAAGAGCACAGTCCAGCACTGCCCACTGCTCGCAATGGCCCCAAGTTCTCAAAACCCCTGGCTGTTATCACCCCACTTATTCCCGGTTCTCCCGTGACGGGGAGCGGGAGCAGAGGCTTCCTTGGTGGTCATCTCTTGGGGAGGACGGATGCGGGAGTGGGGGCTCTCCAGGGAGGGAAGCACTGGTTGGAGAGCTCAGGTGCGACTCCTGGGCGGAGGGGCAGCGGGATGTGTCGGGGGATCAGGCTGCTGGGCCACGCTGGGGGAGGAGCCACAGAGTGTGGAAGGGCCAAGGTGCCCACACTCCAGATAGCGTGTCCCACAGACCAGCCATGGGCAGAGAGCACCCACAGGAGCTGGCTTGGGGTCTCCTACAGGGGAGGAGGGTGGCGGCAGCATTGAGGAAGGAGTTCAAGGGACACCCAGGAGGAAAGATGTATCCCCCAAGGTCAGGGGTGAGAGGGGTCCTGTGGGGACAGCCATCCCCAGGAAACCCACGCTCTCGTCCCACTACATAAAGGGGCATCTTTAAAAGTCTTCTGGGTCCAGAAAACTTGAAGTCAGCCAGGCTGGTGGCAGCTCAAGCAAGACCCTTCTGTTCTCCTCACCTCCACCAGGATCCCCAACCCCACTGTGGAGGAGGGGACGGAGCAGAGAAGGAGCCACCCCCACACCTCCCCTCAGCAGGCTCCCGCCGGGTGAGCGGAGAAGGTTTGAACCCAAATCAAATTGGGGGTTTCCTTGGTAGCTTGACTCGACGTCCTAATTTCTAAGTTGAGATTGTGTTTTTGAGGCAAGGTGTCCATAGCATTGTCTGTTTGCTGAAAATGAGCAGGAGGGTAATGGGGACAAGTTTTCACTCTGACAGGGACAATGTTGCTCTACAGAGCACATTTTGAAAGGGACATTGGAGGCAAAATTAAAGGTGTGCTTTGATTCTGTCACAGGTCAGGTTTTTCAACATGCTGGCCTCAGCGAGTGGGAGAATTCTTCAAAACAAGCCTGGGGAATGAATGTTCTAGGATGTCCTAGAATTTGGTTCATTAGGCAGTCAAGAAGTGTGGGTGCCTGTGGGAACTTTGTGAGCCCTATATGGGGCCAGCACACCCACCCCCTGGAAGCTTCAGTCCTTGGCTTCTGTTGGCGTCTCTCTTTCCTCTTCTCCTGAGAAGTGTCCCCCAGGAGCCACCGCTCCTAGAGGAGAGGTGATCCCTTCACCCACAAGGTGGCTCGTGGCCAACACCAATTGTTATGGAGGAACAGAAGGCCAGCCTTCTTGCTGGGCTTGACCTGAGGCCACATCTTCATGGACTCCCTCCCTACTTCTCTTCCCTCCATCCCTTACAGGTTCCCCACTTCCTCAATCACAGGCACTGAAGCCCTGCCTTGGGCTCTGCACCTCAGAGACCCTGAGCGACAGCACGCACTTCTGCGACTGGGCTGCTTTGCCAGCCGGGATGCAAGTGCTCCATGAGAGAGACTTCAGGGTCCTACATCAAACTCACACAGATCCAAACCCCAGCACCATCACTTAACTGCTGCTGATCTCGGCTGACCACTGGTCACTACCCCTTGGTATTCTCATCTGTAACACGGAAGGAAGCAACTGCCCAGCTCATAAGTCTTTCAGAAGTTAAACCCACCCAAGCACCTAGCACAATATTTGCACAATGACAGGGTAAATTACTTCTCCAGGTCCCCAGCAACCCCAGACGAGCAAGAAAAGGAATCAGTTCTTTACCCTCTAGGTGAAGATGCCTTGTCCTGGGGTCAGTCACCAGATCAGGGAGTGGCTGGGGTTCAGTTGTGATAAAATAGCCCCCTATCTTCTAGTCCTGTACCACAGACTTGCACACACACGAGTTCACTGTCTTCACTACCTTTCAGCACTGCTGTGATTGCCCCCATTTTACACACGGGAAAACTGAGGCTTGGAATGCCTGAAACACTGAGCACATCCAGAATTGCTATAGTCCAGTGGCTGGCCCCAGCAACCGGGGCACTCATACTCCACTGGCAGGAATGTGGAATGGTACAACTACTTTGGAAAACAGTGTGGTTTCTTAGAAAGCTGAGTGTACACTTATATGATCCAGCAATTGCATGCCTTGGTTAACGAAATTATATGTCCACACAAAGGCACGTACATGGCTGTTCATGGCAGCTTTATTTGTAGTAGTCGAAAATTGGGGGCTGGGAGGAAATGGTCACCCTCAGGGGGATGGGTCCACAAACTCGATTACCACAGGGTTAGGTCCTGATAAACCCATCGTAAGTTGAGAATGTCCTAAGTTGAAAGTGCATTGATTGAAGAGCCTAACCTACTGGACATCGTGGCTTAGCCCAGCCTACCTTCAACAGGCTCGGAATACAGCAGCCTGCAGGTGGGGGACGCCACAGAGCGCGAAGCCTGTTCTATAACAACACATGGAAGGTCTTATGTGATTCATATTGAAGACTATGCCAACGGAGAGTCAAAAAGACCCTACATCAAACCATCCTAAGCCAGGAGCCATGTGTACATGTTGACGCTACTTAGCAATGAAAGGGAACAAACAATACATACCTGAAAACAAGTGGGCTGAAGAAAGACAGAGCAAACGAGTACGAACTGTACGATTTCATTTCTATAAATGTCCAGAAAGTATAGTCATCTGTCGTGAAAGGAAATAACCAGGAGTGTCCAAGTTGCCTGGGGTTGGGGGCAGCGAGGGGAAGGTGACATGAAGGAGCAGGAGAAAACCACAGGGGCAGTGGAAACATTTGTCACCCTGATGTGGTGATGCTTCCTGGGGTTCTTGGATTCTGCGTCTCTGCTGGCGAGGAGTTCGGGCTGCAGCTACACCGCAGGGGATGCCCACGGGCTTCAACTTCGAGTCGCGGCCAGCAAAGCCGAGCTCCTCCACCACCACCGAGGGGCGGGCGGTGGCTCCACATGGGGCCGTACCGACCGTGTTGCTGCAGACATGCAGACGCCTGCAGCTCCCGGCCAGCCTCTTCCCAGGTTCGCAAATCCCAATACTGAAAATCAGGGAACCACGGAGGCACAAGTGAAAGGAGTAGGATTTATTCAGGTGCTAAGGACAGAAACAGAGCTCTCTTGGCAGGGCCCGCTGGGCGAGCTGGTCTAGGGGCTCATACAGCACTTGGGTCCACACTTCTGCCGATCAGGGTTTGGAAAAGCACCAGAGCAGTTGGCGCGCTCTGCAGTTCCGTTCGGGTCTGCTCCCTTCCACTTTCCTGTCGCTGGTGTGGAAGTGGGAAGTTGTTGGGTCCTGGATGCTGGGGTGGGGGCTTCAGAGCTGTGGCGCTGTGCAGAGTGGGCGTCTGCACCAGGCCTGGGCCAGGCTGCCACCGGGTGGCAGGTCGGCACGCACTGGCTGGTCTAGGCCCTCTCTTGCCCCTCAGGCCCACGCTGGCGTGGTGGGCTCTGAGCAGCCACCGCCTGTGCTGGCCACATGCACTCCAGCCCACCTGGGCCACTGCTCCCCACTTCAGGACAAGGACTTGGCTTCATTAAGACTTAACCAAATTTGGCTATTTAAATATGTGTAATCCTCGTACATCAATTATATCTCAGTAATGCCATTTAGGGAAAAGAACTAAAGGGTGCCATAATTAGGATTGGAACCCACGTGTGTCTGATGTGAAACCACTCAGGAACGGGAGTTATTGCAAGGCCCACCCTGTAAAGATGTGGGTGGCCACGTGCATGGCAGCATCATTTACAGCGACCGAGGGATAGAAGCAGCCCAAGTGTCTGTTGGATGTGGTATTTATACATGGTGAAATATTATTCAGCCTTAAAAAAGGAGATCCTGCCATTTGCCACAACACAGATGGACCTGGAGGACATTACAAGTGCAATAAGCCAGACACAGAAAGACAAAATTACTGCATGATCCCATTTATAAGAGTTAAAAAAATATACACAGTGGTAGAAAATAAAATAGTGGTTATCAGGAGCAAGAGGATGTGGTGGGGTGAAGATATGAGACATGGGTAAAATTGCAAGACCTCCTTTCTTGTCGGGAGAAGAAGAATCAGTCCAAATGGCACCACCACCAGGAAGCCTTCCTCCTTCTACGGAGGACCATGACTTTTCAGAAATTCATCTTAGCCCCCACCGCCCTCCTGCCTGCCTTCCGGTCAGTGGATTCTGAGCACACTTGGAAAGCATTTCCTTCTGTCTTCCTTTATACTGTCCTTTAAATATTCTGACTGACAGAGGGACGTGGGCTTGATCCATTTACACCAGCTGTCTGACTTTAGATGGGCTCCTTTGCCTCTTTGAGCTACAAGCTCCTCAACTGAATTATACTAGAAGTTGCCTTGGAATTGCCTCAGAAATCAAATGAGAGACAGTTCATGTTAAACAATTAGCATAGGGCCCGCTGTGTAATAAAGCACTCAATAAATGTTAACTATTATCGATCTTCACCTGGGCAGTGGCTGCTGACTGTTTAAGTTTCTCAGCCTTTGAATCAAGTACTTACCGACCCAGCTCTATTTACTGACATGGAAAGATGCCCACAGCTGACTGTTGGGGTGGGGGGGCAGGAACAGCTACAAAGCAACATTTGCCTATAGATCATTTAAAGATTAAAGGACAAAGTGATCATCCAAGTCTTACTATGGGGCCTGGCCCACAGGAAGTGGCCGCTGAAAGCTAGTTGTCATGATTATTAATGGGAAAACATTTTTTAAGCCCGTGCAATGCCACTTTCCAGGATTATCATGGCACTTCCTGGGAAGCCAGATTATGTTCTCAGTTGCACTTGAATCCAGGGGAGGTAGAAGGGTGAGTTTCCTTCCGCCTTCCTTCTGACGCCCTTCAGGGCCGTCATTGGACTTGGGACCGATTGGCCTGATTTGGATTTGGGTACTTTTTTATGTGGTCCTGAAGCAAAAGAAAAGAAGGTATTGCTAATACCTTCTGGAATTGAGACTCCAGGCTGGGATAAAGGGTGCTTTTGGCAGTTACTGGCGTGCGGTGACCTAAGACAGACACACGGGGGCGCACCAATCAATATGCAATGGAGAGACGCTAGGGGGCGATAACGGTAGTGGTAACCTGAATGCTGCCTACGTTCAGCAAGGGCTTCCAGTTACTCAACTCTTACTGTGAGATCCTAAAACGAGTTGAGAGTCCTAAGCTATTTCTTATTTTAGCTTTGCAAACATCAGATAGACACTGTTACTAAAGATTTTATGTGTAGGGTATGTTGCTCTTTGGAATTAAAAACATTTTGTGGGCTGGATGCAGTGGCGCACACCTGTAATCCCTGTGGCTTGGGAGGCTGAGGTAGGAGGATTGTGAGTTCAAGGCCAGCCTCAGCAAAGGCGAGGCGCTCAGTGACTTAGCGAGACCCTGTCTCTAAATAAAATACAAAATAGGGCTGGGGATGTGGCTCAGTAGTCGAGTGCCCCTGGGTTCAACCCCAGTACCGCCCCCACTGAAATATTTGTGGAATGACAGTTCACAAATATTGTAACCTGTGAAATTATGAAGTATCCAGATGGGCAAAAGCCAGGGTGCACGTGCAGGCTCGTGGCCTGGGGCCGTGCTGGTGGTCACATAGCTCTGCCTCCCGTTCTGCGTGCGGGTGATTCTCTGGGGGGCAAACCTTCGGCATTTTGAGCATTCTCATGTGCATCTCGGCTCTGAGTTTTCTTTCTTTTCTTTTTGGTATGGATCGTACGAACTGTTGTACAATAGTAGCTTCCATTTTTTTAAAAAAATATTTTTTTCAGTTGTCAATGGACATTTACTTTTATTTATTTCCACGCAGTGCTGAGGATGGAACCCAGGGCCTCGCACGTGCTAGGCAAGCGCTCGGCCACCGAGCCTCGGCCCTAGGCCAGCCCTAGGTTCCATTTTCATAAAAGCAGCACTAGGGTTCTGAGATGAATTTCCACCTAAGAATCAGCTGTGAACACCACAGGGAGGTCTAGAATCCCCAGAGGGCATCAGTGGCCAAAGGGACAAACCTCTCTCAGCCCTATTTGTGGCAATGAGACCTCTGTCCTTGGAGTTGGGACCGGGTTTCGACCCGGTTCCCCCACCCTAGGGCTCTCCTGGTTCTGGGTGAGTCCCTGGCATTCCTGTCAGAGTGCCCACGCTGGTATCACCCTGACTCAGGAAGAATGAATCCTGTCCCCTCTGGGCCTGTCCCCTCCTCCACCACCAGCATCTGCCCCTGGCCTTCCCTTGGGGCCCAGAGAATTCTGGAATGAAGGAGTCGGGGAGTGCTGATTGCTTACAGGTGTTCAGGAAGAAGAGCGACAGGAGCCCAGGCCTGACCAGGTGTGCCCACCAGCTGGGCAGTGGCCTCTGCCAGCCCTGAAGTCACTGTCCTGGCCAGGAAGGGGAGCGGGCAGGCCTCTCCACAGGCAAGGCTGCTGGGAGTGTTCTACCTGTGACCCCACTTGCGACCCCAGCTGCTATCACCTCAGCTTCCGAAAGGCCGGGCCGGCAGGGCCACAGATTCCTGCTGTCGTCAGCCAGTATCTCTGCAGCTCAGGCTGTTTGCCAGGAACCCCTTAATTATTTTTATCATGCACAAGTCCTATAATTATTTTTATCACCTTTTCTCACAGCAGCTTTGCAAGAGGACTTCTATGCTCTCATTTAGTTTAGAGTGGGGGGAACACCAGGTTTTGAGGGGTTTCAGGGAATTTCCTGGCTTTGCCCAAAGCTGCAGAGAAGTCAGGGTTGAATTCATGTCCCCTCTGGGGTTACAGCTGGGGTCTGGGTAAGGCTGGAGGTTGTAGAAGAGTCGGAAAGTGGAGACTAGTCACCCGGAACCAGGGAAAGACCTGACGCTTGGCTACTTCCTAGGGGGGTAACCTTGGGTAAATCACTCAACCTCTCTGTGCCTCAACATTTTCATCAGTCAAACGAGGAAGAAATAACAGTACTCACCTCATGAGTTAATACATGTCGGTGTTCAATAACTGAGAGTCTATTGACTCTTGGGTTAGGACCTGGGTTCGAAACTCACCCTTGTCCCACTGAATGACTTGGTCAAGTCCCTTGCCATCTCTGAGCCTCATCTGTAAAATGGGCAGTCTTGCTTGCTTTACATCTCAACTCTCCTGTCTTCTCGTCCCATCAGCTTCTAAGCCTTATCCTCCCACTCTGCTTTCTCCTGGTTGGCCAATCACCAACTCAGTCATCCTTCTTTCCCTCCTCCTCCTCCTCTCTTTCTTCACTCATTCAGTAAATATTTTTGAGCCCCTACTATGTGCCAGGCAGTAGATAAGACAGGCAAAGTCCCTCTCCTCATGAAGAGATAGGCAATAAACTGAAGCAAGGGGGAACACCCGGCAAACGAGGCAGTTACAGACGTCACAGCAACACACAAGGGAAAACCACAGCAGCGAGGAAGGAAGGAACTGGGGGCAGGTGCTTCCTAGCAAAGTGCGCTGGTCAGCTTTCTGACACTGTGACAAAATACCTGAGATAAATCAAACGTAAAGGTAGAAAGATTTCTTTTGTCTCATGGTTTCAGAGATTTCAATCCACGGTCATGTTGGGCCTATGGCAGTACATCATGACGGGAGGGCATGGCAGAGGAGGCTGCTCCCCTCATGGAGACGGGGAAGAAAAAGAGACAGAAAGGGGCCAGGATCCCAGCATCCCCTGCAACCTAACTTCCTCCTGCTAGGCCCCGCCTCCCAAAGGTCCCACCAGCTCCCAATAGCGCCACAGGCTGAAGACCAAGCTTTCAGCTATGAGCCTTTGGGTGACATTTGAGATGGAAATGATAGCAAAAGACCTCTCCAAGGAGACATTTTTGGTGGAGTTAATGATTTATTTGAATATACTCTTGGTGCACAATTCAAGCAGTGAGCAATGTCACACAACTGAATCACTTCTTCCCTGTCCCCAGCTTTGCAACATAGCCTCTATGTGACCAGTTTCTTGGGAGTCAGGGACGTTTGCATCACGGGAAGCAGCAAGATAATGGGAGAAGAGGCACCCAAGCAGAGGCCATTCACAGCCTGCTTCTGGTAGGTAGAATTGAGAATCTTCAGGTTCTTATTGTTTCTTCACTGAGGAACATTTTTCCCAGGAAAGCTTGATGTATAAAATACAGAGAAAGTTACAACTTCAAACATCTACAAATGTGGACAAAAGAGGAGCAAACAGATGCAAATCTTAATATTGACATTAGATAAAGCAACTGTGGAGAAAAGCGGGGCTGTTTTGTTACACACCACAATTTCAGATCTGGGTCTAACTGACCATTGCATTCTTTTCATTCATTCATTCAACAAAATCATCAGCTTCCTGTACTCAAAATTCCATTATTTCAGCATTTGTTTTCCTTTGTACCCAAACACGATCCTACTTCATCCAGAGAAATATTTCCAAATGGTAATGATTTGTGTGTATGTGCATTTCAGATTTTTTTATATAAGTTTTGAAGTATAATATACATCAAATATGCCCAAAGTTCAAGTGCACAGCTCAATGAGTTGTCACAAAGAGAATGCCCCCGTGTCACTGGGCCAGATGGAGAAGAGAGAATAGACTCCCCAGGAGCCCTCCTTCTGCTCCTCCAACCCCTCTGCATCCACCCCTTGCTAGGGTAACCACGTCCTGCCTCAGAACACCAGAGATGAGTTTTCCCTATTGTCGAAAGTCTTAGAAATGGAGTGACAGAGGTTCTTTTGTGCCTGGCCTACACTTCTGAGATCCACCTCTGCTCCTTGCGCCAGCATTCGTTCATCCGTTCTCATGACCCTGCAGCGTGCCACAGTGCGAATATACCACGTTTCGTTCGTATAGTGATTATTAATTTTTTTGTGGTCCTGGGGATCGAACGCAGAGCTTTGAACATGCTAGGCAAGTGCCACATCCCCAGTCTTTTTTATTTTATTCTGAGAGCGTCTCACTAAGGTGCCCACGCTAGCCTCCAACTTGCGGTTCCTCTGCCTCGGTCTCCTGCATCTCTGGGATTGAGGTGTGCACCACCATGCCCGGCTGTTGAAAGATATTTTGGTTTACTATTTGCTCAGTTAGCAAATGTCTACTGGCACGTGTCTCCTCCTACTGGGGCCACCTGGTGAACGGCACCGAGACCCTGCCCTCGAGGACTCAGTCCTGAGGGGAGACCATGCCCCACAGGGTCTCTCCTTGCTGCTCCAGGGTTGGCTCCAGGACACAGCCTAGATCTACTCATCTCTGAGCTAGTTAGAGGAGCTCGGCAGCAGCTGTGTAAACCAGCAACCAACAGGTCACACCACAGTACAGAGAGGGCAGCGGGAGTCCAGAGCCCCAGCCTCCAGCTGCGGGGATCCAGGCAGCGAGACTCAGTAAGGGCGTCTCAACCTCAGCACTGCTGACGCTTGGGGCCGGATAGTTCTGTGTCGTGGGTGCTGTCTTGTGCGTGGCAGGGTGTTTACCACTTCCAGCCTTCACCCCTTAGGTGCCAGTACACCCCTCCTCCAGTCACAACGGAAAGTCTCCAAGGGCTGGGGATGGAGCTCCGTGGTAGAGCGCTTGCCTAGCACATGCCAGGCTCTGGGCTCACTTGCCAGTGCCGGAAAAAGAAAACAAGTCTCCAGACATTGCCAAATGTCCCCTGGAGGTCAAGTTGGCCCAAGCTGAGAGCCACAAGCATAAATGAAGTGAGTTTAATGGAGGGAGTGTTTCCAGGGGTATGGAAGGCTAAGGAAAATTCCAAGGAATGGTGGGCACCCAAGGACCAACAACAGAGGGAGCTGCTAGCACTCCAAGACCAGAGGGTGCGAGAGAGATCAATGATCCTGGACCAGACAGAGTTGGAGGCCCAGGAGTGAGGCCCAGACAGGAGTTGAGGCCTGAAGGAATATAGTTTCTGCCAGCTGGAGGCCTGGAAGGAAGGCCAATACAGGAGTTGAGGCCACAGAAGAATGTAGCTGCTGCCAAAACCAAGGCAAACACTTCCCCTACCCTGCCCTACTGTCCTGCAGATCCCCCTTGGGCCAAATAGAAGTCAGAGCACAGAGGCCTCCTGGGGCCTGGGGTGGGACAGACAAGGTGGAGGCCAGATGGTACACTGGTAGAGGTGCAGAATGAACAGAGAACGTTGCAGGGAGGCAGGGGCAGGCCCCAGGGGGCGGAAAACTGAGGACCTCTTGGAGGAGGTGTAGTTTTCCAGAGGGAGAAAGTCAAAGCGTCTCCCAAGTGTCGTGTATTGGAAACCTGGTCCCCTCGAAGCAGTGCTGAGAGTTGGGACCTTTCGGAGTTGATTGGAGGGAGGAGAGCCATTCAAGGTGACTGCGGGAGTGGCTTTATCAGGGGGACGAGCTCTCTGTGGCACACTTGTCCCGTCTTGCTTGTGATGCCACCCCTGAGTTATGGTTCATCTAGAAGGCCCTCACCAGATGCTGGCACTTTGTTCTTGGGCTTCCCAGCCTCCAGAGAACTGTGAGCTAAAGAAAACTCTTTCCTTTACAAATCACCTGGTTACGGGTATTTTGCTATAGCAAAAGTACGTTAGATACCAGGAAAGGGTATTTCACCAGAGGGAACAGCACGTGCCAAAGGCATGGGGTTACCAAAGAACCTGACTCACTAAATAGTTTATTAATTGTAGTTGTTTGTCCCATTGATTGACTCTGCTGTGTGTACTCGGTGAAAAGTAAACACTGAAAAGGTCCAAAAGGGCATAAAATGGAAAGTAGGTCTCCCTCTCCCCTGGCTTCCCACTGTTCCCTTCCCAAAGAGCTCTTCTCTCCAGTCTCTCGCCACCTGTCAGAACTCAATGCACGTGCTACGCATACGCTGGCCAGGAGAGGGACAGGACCTGTCTCACTTCAACTCCTCATTTGACTTGATCTGGCTGATTTTATTGGATCCTCCCGCTGTGTGCCAAGAAATGGGCAAAGGGTCCAGAGTCCAGTCTTGGACTCTGACCCGACTCCTCTACCACCTCTACACCCCTTTTGGCCTCCCTTTGTCTCCTCCATGTAACGAGTAGGTCTCCAAGGGTCTTACAGCTCTCAGGTTTGCCCTCAGTTATGTTAGTCCATGGATATTTTGTGAATTGAACTGAATTAAAACTGAATCACTGGCTAGAAGGAATTGTACATGGGAGCAGTATAAACCTCAGTGTGGCTTGGAAGATCATGTGTTGCTTTTTAGGGGAGACCAAGGAGTTTCTGTCTCCAAAGACCAGCTCTTGCTGGGGCCATTGGACAGTAGCCTAAGGAGGGAATGCCCGTCTGGCCTGGAGCCGGCTCTGGCTGGTGGCAGGTGGCAACTTGCTGGACTCGGTGTGGCTCAGACCTGCCCCAGGGAAGACCAGGTCCTGCCCCACTGTCCCCAGTTGGTGTCTAAAGACCCTGGGGGGAACTTAAGGCCAGGAGAGGAGGTGAGCGAGTTGGCCAACTGTAGAAAACCCCCAGCCTGACTCATACTTGCCAACGTCTGGAAGCAAACAAGCACATCTGGGCAGCAGATGCCGGGCAGAAGCCCAGAGGCCAGATCAGTCGGTGACCAAGAATGACCAAGAGTGGACAGAGGCGGGCTCTTCCTCTCTGCTCTGCTCTGGCCTCTCAAGACTCAGCCCTCTCCTGGCAAGGCCACGTGTTGGGAACTCAGGGCAAGCGGGCATACAGTGGCCCCCTTTCTGTGCTGTGCCAGCCGCACCCCAGATCCCACCCTTGTGGATGCTCCACAGGAAATGCGCTGCTGATCCCCGAGGGGCACAGAAGGGAAACCGAGGCTTGCCAAGGAGGGAGGGGCAGAGTGGGGAGTCCAGGTGCCAGCATAACCCACCCCTGACACTGCCCTAACCTGATCGCCACACCTGGACGAACTGTCTCTGGGCCCATTTCCCATCAGCTCAGCCTCTTCTCTCACCTGGGTCTGTTCCAGCCTCCCCTCTCGTTTCTCCTCCTTCCAAACCCGCACTTGGCGGCCAGAGGCATCTTTCCAAACTGCCCAGCAGACCGTGTTGCTCTTCCCCTTAAACCCTTCACTGGCTCCCCTTTGCCCTCAGGATAAGGTTCAAACTCCTTAACCGGATTTTCCAGGTCCTCTGCACGGCTACGGTCCCTCTCCACTCCTCACTCCCCGCTCCACACCCTCCCCACAGCCCAGGACCGAGCTCAAGAGCATCCTGGATGTTCCCTGTGCTCTCAGCTCCTCGAGGACAGAAGCTGCCGCTGTCTTTCTTTTCTGAATCCCTGGTTTCCAGCACTGTGCCAGGCGGTTGCCAAGCATGGCATGTGCTGATAAATCAGTCGTAAGATGTCAGAATCAGAAAACTGTAGAAGGACAGACTTGTGAAACAGAAGCCTGGAATCTCAAGCCACATAGTCGTAGACTTAGAAACTGAGAATCCTTGAAGCTTAGGATCTCAGTTGGAAGAATTCTTTTTTTTTTTTTTTTTTATTGTAAACAAATGGGATACATGTTGTTTCTCTGTTTGTACATGGAGTAAAGGCACACCATTTGTGTAATCATAAATTTACATAGGGTAATGTTGTTTTGGAAGAATTCTTGTACGGACAGACTATCCAAGGACTCTTACTGGGTCAGGAAAGTCTTCTTTGTGCCCTTTGATAGTATTTTTTACTTTTTTGCAGTACTAGAGATTGAATCCAAGGCCACACGCATGCTAAGCAAGCACTCTACCACTGAGCTAGGTTCCCAGATCCCCTGTAATGTTATTTAATTTACATTTATTTACATAAATGTTAGATTACACTTATTTTTCAATTTTTACTTTTATTATTTTTTTTATAATAATTGAACAACTTATTTATTAACCAAAATTAAGCGTTTATACTGACCAGTATTAATTAATGTCAGACTGTTAGTTATCTGTCTGCATAACCAATTACCTTGGTTTGAAACAAACACAGTTTTTGTGTGGTAGGACTTTAGGAAGGGCTCAGCTGCATAATTCCAGTTTATGTCTCCCATAGGTATAGTCAAAATGTCAGTTGGGACTATGGTCACTTGAAGGCTTGACTGGGGCTGGACAATCCACTTCTGATATCACTCATCTGAGTGACTGAAAGTTGGCAGGAAGCCTCGGCACCTCTCCATGGATCCGCTGAGCTTCCTTACCACGTGGCTACTGGCTTTCCCAGAGCAAAGATGGAAGCCACCGTGCCTTTTATGATCAAATCTCAAAGGTCACCCTCCATCAGTTCCACAGCATCCTTGCAATCACACTGGACAGTTCTACTCAGTTTTGAGAGACTTCCTGTGGTATGAATACCAGGAAATGGGATCCCTGGGGACCGTCTTAGAAGCTGGCTACCATAGCAGTACTGAACAAGACCAGCGGTCCTCGTTCTTCCGGAGTTAGCAATCTAGAAAGGGGAGGGGAGAAGAAGACAAAAGATCAATAAACAAATACAGAGATGATTCTGGAAGTTTTAAGTGCAACGAAGAAAATCAAATAGAACAATAAGTTAAAGTGGGGGTTGACATACTAAGATCATGACCAAGACCAGCCTGCTGCCTGCTTTTGCAAATGAAGTCGGTTGAAGCTCAGTCACGCCCATTCCTTTATAAACTGCTTATGGAGTTCTCACGCAGTTACGGCAGATTTAAGTAGTTAAAACAGACTGTTGAGCCAAATGTATACTTGGCATTTTTTAAGAGAAATCCTCTCCGAGAAGCAACATCTGAGGAGACACCAGGATGGTTAGAAGAAAGTAGCCCAGGGAAGAGCAGAGGAGAGAACATTCTGGACATAGAGACCATCAGGGAGAAGTCTGTGAGCTCCAGTTGACTGAGGAACAGACAGGAACCAAGCGGTGACCACTGGGAGATGACCAAGTGAGAGGAGACAAGCGGGAGAAGTGATCAAGGGCCAGTTGGGACCCCAGTGAGGAGTTTGAGGTTTGTTCTGAGCATGCTCAGAAGCCACTGGGGGGTTTCAGCAGCGAGGGGGGTGGTCTGATAGGGATGGTGGCCTCGCCTGACATAGTTTGGCGCCCCCTTTCTGAGCAAGTTGGTGTCTCTGCTGGCTCCTAAATGCAGCTGTCCCAGAGCAGGTTGGAAAGAGCACAGCATCTGCTGCCAGGGAGAGCCCGGCTCCATCACCTGTTCGTCCTCTGTCTCCTCTGCTTTCTCAACTCTGAAATGGGGGAACCTAAGCCAAGAGGCTTCGGTTTCAGGAGGGAATAGCAGTTGACACACCACGCAGAGAGAACACTGCCAGTTAAATATGACCTCGTGCTTTCTTGTTGTAGGGAATTTTTATTTTATATTTGATAAAAGTCTTCCTTAGCCTTACATTTTTTAGGCATTTTTTTTCAGTAGGGATTGAATCCAGAACTTTACTCATGCTAAGCATAGGCTGTACCACTGAATGACAGTTCCAGCTACTTTTGGTTTTTAAAAAATCATTTATCACTCTTGCACAAGCATAAACAGGAAAAAACAAGTGCAATCAATTCATCAAAGAACTCCTGAAACTCCTTCGTTGTATCTCTACCACTGAGTTACATTCCCAGGCCTTTTTAAAAAAACTCTATTTTGGGGCTGGAAAGATAGCTCAGTTGGTAGAGTGCTCGCCTCCCAAGCACAGGGCCCTGGGTTTGATCCCCAGCACCGCAAAAAAAAAAAAAAAAAAAAAACCTCTATTTTGAGACAGGGTCTTGCTGAATTGCTCAGGCTGGCCTTGAACTTGCGATCCTTCTGCCTCAGCCTCCTGAGTAGCCAGGTTTACAGGCGAGTGCCGCCGCGCTCAGCTCATTGTCCATATTTTCATGCCGTGTCAGCCTCCATACCACTGAACCCTTCCACTTCGAGGCATTTCTTGAAAGAACGCTCCACCCCATCTCCAGACTTTCTTCCAGCCCACGTCCTCCTACACCACAGGCGCTTCCTTACAGGTATCAGACGATGTCAACAGAAGTTTCAGGAAACAATCAGGGCTCATGCCCCTTCCTCGCGTGGTTCTTAAATTGTTTGTGATGAAACACAGAAGGTGAAGTCAGGCCACCAGGAATAATGCCCAGAAGCAACGAGGGCAGGGCCACCAGTCGATCCCACCAACAGTGATCATGGGAAACCCTTGACTTAAAGACACATCCTAATTTCAAAGCTACCACAATGTAGAAAAGGACACGTGGTAGAATTTTTAAAATATCATAATAACTGCCCCCCCACAGGGTTTGTGTGGGGATGAAGCGGGAATAAGTCCGTGAAGGCCCTGACCACAGGCCCCCCGCGCCTAGCCCAGCGGGGCCACTCCCTTGACATTACTCAACTGTCCCCCGAGTCTTTCAGCCGGGCATCGCCCTTGCTGCAGAGCAGGCTCGGGTTTATGGCGACAATCGCTGCCCCTGCCAGACATGATCTCAAAGTCATAAAGCCTTTTACAGTTTCGCTCTCCCGAGATAAGCCCAGGGAGCCCTTCCCAAGGCCAGGAGCAATCTCAGCGCCCGGGGGCGGGGCTGGGCGTGGCGCGAGTTGGGGACTGGAACAAGTTTTATGGCCCCAACTTCTCTAAAAATGCCCCGTTCTCATACCCTTGGCTTGACTCTGCAGGTGAAGCCACGGCACCTGCAGCGCGGCGACATTCACATTTGGCAAACGGGAATGTGCACGGGGCCCATCAGCCTGGATCTTCTCACTTTGCCACTACTATGCCACCTGCGGACAGGTCGCTTCCCCCAAGCGTTAAACAAGGAGAGTTCCTCTGACCACCTGCGGCCTCACTAAGGCGACTGACAGCCAGGATGCCAGCATGGCCAGCGCACAGTAGGCCCGCATCTGAGGGGCTTGGTGCTCTGTCCCCACCACCTTCCTTCACTCTCCTCGCTCTTTCCTGGCTCCTCACTTCTTTCAACCCCGGTGGTATTTGGGCCTGGAGCGGAGTCCTCGCCTCTAACCAGTTCACTCACCACGCCCTCTTTTTAAATGTGCTCCAGCAACTGGTTGACTTTTTTTCTTTCCTTTTGTAAAATTATGCATCATCTCCACACTAAAATCCACCTTTTTGAGTGAAAACTTCTGTAAGTTTTGACAAATACATGCAGTCACGCAACTACACCGTAGTCACGATCTCACGGCACATTCCCATCACCTCAGAGCTCTCTCCTCTGTGCCCTTCCTATTTACACCCGCTGCCCTGCCCTCACCTCTGCCAACTGCAGCTTTATCCCTATGGTTTTGCCTTTTCTAGAGTGTCTTATACCCAGGCATGGCGCATGCCTATAAACCCAGCAACTCGGGAAGTTGAGGCAGAAGAATTGCTATTTCAAGGTCAACCTGTACAACTAAATGAGACTCTGTCTCAAAATAAAAAATAAAGATGTGGCTCAGTGGTACAGCACCCTGGGTTCAATCCCCACTACCCCTCCAGTAAATAAATGTCTGCACATGCAAAATAAGTTATGGATGGACTCAGTGGGAGGTAGTCTTCCCAGCCTGTCTTCTTCCATCGCACAGTGCTTGAATCATCAGGGTCCTCCTCAGTCCCCTTGTGGTGGCCTCTGGAGTCAGACAATGGGCACCTGATCAGCTGTCACACCAGCTAAGGGTCCTGGGCAAGTCCCCTCCTCCTACTGAGCCTGGTTCCCTCATTTGTATCACAGAACAAGAATAACGGCCTCAGAGGGTTGTTGAGGGATCATGGTGTCCCGCGGTGTTTGTGAGAGAGGGAGACTCGGTAAACACTGTCCTTGGTTCCGTGATCTAGTGCTCAGTTCTGTGATCCAACAGCTGCACAAGATCCTGGGACTCAGATCTCTTAGATCACATCTTGGGATTTACATATGACATACTGATTTGAGAACTGCTGATCAAAGGTGACCTGGCTTCTACAATGAGGAAGCAGGGAGACCTCGCCAATGTAGAATGACAGATCCTTCACACTGCATGGAACGTTCTTTGACTCTTCTAGCAACCTGTCACCCAGGATCTCCTCTGCTTTTAGCTCCCACTCTGAGCACTGGGGTTATCCACTGGGGATGATGGGAGAAGCTTCTAGAAGCATGGCTCAGGAAACAGCCTTTGGAGAAGGACTGAAAAGTAGAGGCTTCCCAGAAGCCCTGGTTCTTAACCAGCCCCTGTGGGCTGGTAGTAGAGGCGTGAGCTCAAGTCCTGGCCCAGCGTCTCACTGACTGCGTGGGTTTGGACAAGTTCCCCCATTTTTCTGAGTCTAGATTTCATCATCTTTAAAATGGGAATTTTGAGCCAGGGATGGTGGTGTATGCCTGTAATCCCAGCAGCTTGGGAGGCTGAGGCAGGAGCATTGTGAGTTGAAAACCAGCCTCAGCAACGGTGAGGCACTAAGCAACTCAGTGAGACCCTGTCCCTAAAGAAAATACAAAACAGGACTGGGTATGGAGCTCAGTGGTTGAGTGCCCCTGAGTTCAATCCCCAGTTCAAAAAAAAAAAAAAAAAGGAGGGGGTGGATTATGCTGTTTCCATTTAAGCAACTGAAATGGAAACTTAATGTAATGCCCTGGCTGCCCTGTGCCGAGATTTGAGATTAACTGGGGCAAAGGGCTGATGAGGTGGAAGAGCCAAGGTCAGGAGAATTTATGGCAGCCCAGGGTTTATGGTTTTGATATGGATTTATTAAGCACAATTTAGGACTGAAATAACCTCCTCTGGCCCCCACCCCCATGGCCATGCTGGCGAGGCACAGACAGGGCCTCCATTGCAACATCATGGAAAACATTTCCTGGTGCTGACGAGTACAGAGAAGGGACAGGAAGGCAGAAGTGGTCCCAGGGATCAGGCAAGCAGATACTGGGTGCTCTTGAGGCTAGAGAGCTTAAGGGTTAGCCTCTCACCAGAAAGTGACTGTGTGAAGTTCATGTGCACTGGTCGTACCACAGTAGCTCTTACAGTTAGCTCATCCAGCCAAAGTCCGGCAACATCCCTAAAGGGAGGTTCCATTCCCATTTTATAGATGAGGCTTGGAGAGATGGAGCGATTCACCCAATTACAATGCCCAGTGACTCCCAGACCAGAACAGCTGTCCCTTTCCTTTGGGAAGAGCTGAGGGTCCCTCTACTTCACCCTCACTTGTCACCATAGCCAGGCAGCCCACAGTGCGGTCATCACCGTATGCCACAGTGGTGTGCCAGAACAACAGGTCCTCTTGGGGGAAAAAGCCTTGGTTTGTGCCATTTGCCAGTTGGAGTGTGAAGGCTTCCGCTGTGACTGATTTCATATTGTCAACACAGCTGGAAGAAAAGCCAACGATTGGCTCTCACAAGCTGGTTCCAGCACATGGTCTGTGGTGGCCAAGACCCAAGGCCACCTCCCTAATGGGAAAGGACCAAAGTGGTCACAGTAAGGGCTGGAGAGTCTCAGGTGTGTTCCTTGATCTTATTCTTTTTTCAAAACAACTCTTGCTTTTATGAAATTTCCCCATGTCTATGCATCTCCTATAGCCAGCAGATTGAGGTGACCCAGAGCAGGTCTCCATCTTGGACCCTGATGATAGGGCAGATGTCAGACCTTCGGACTCTCTTTTGTTATTTTTCCAGATCTTTCCATCACTCTCTCCCTTGTTCCTCCCCTCTTCAGGAGAAGGGTCAACTTTCACTCTCTCTGTATACTGAGTCAAGAGACCAGGGTTGAATTTCCTCCTCTGCCTCTCAAGGAAAATTGCTTCCCTGAGCCTCAGTTTCCATCTATACAGTAGGAGTAATCGTAAGGTCTACTGTGCTTACATCTTGATATAAAGACAAAACTAAATAATGGATATCAAAGCATTTTGTCCACTGTAAAGGCTTGTAAGACTGTCATTCTTACTTCAAACACCTGAAGGGGGAAAAAAAAAAAGACACCCACACAAGGGCTTAGAAAACATATGTGCCATTTATTTTGTTTTATAAACTTTTGTTAAAACATGTAAGAGTAAGAAATGTTTTTTGCTTCTTTGCCCCATTAGGTGGCAGTGACAGGGACTTGGGGATCAGTGTGGGACCTAAGGACATCCACAGGAAGATGCAGATTGGTCTAATGGGACCCAGGCCACTTCCAGAATCGCTTGATGTGAATTTCACAATTCATCTTAACTGGGGCAGATCAAGCAAAGAACTGGCTTAGTCATTGCAAGAAATTGGGAAGCATCCATTTCAACCCTCTCCTCTCCTGGGTCCACTCTCAGGAAAGCTGTGTGGATTCTGGAGCTCCTGAGAACCTTCTGAAGGAAACAGGTGTCTTGGAGGAGAATTTATAGTGCCCACATTTGCCCCCACAATGAACCCTTCTTCAGTCCATCAGACTTTATGTTTTAGGACCACAACTCAGAAAAACAAATTCCAATATACTGTTCTCATCTTAGAATTAGGAAAGGAAACTTGTCTTTATTTTGTGTTTCCTGCATTGCGATAAAGTTATTAACGTGGAATGGATTTCTTCTTCAAAAAGGATGAATCCTCCATGCCCCAAATTGTTACCATTAAAGACTACCATTACCCTGCTCCATCCTATGGGAAATTCTTATCCCAAGACAGAAGGCTAAGCAACATGGCGGGGTGGAGAAGCAGAGTGGGAATAACCACAATGACCAGAATGATCCCAGCTTCACTGCCCTGTGCAGACCAGTTGAGGCCATCTGTCTGGGATCTCTGGGGCACTGGAGTGAGGGTGACTGAGGAAGACTTGAGAGCTCTGCACAGGAAATGGTCTCTTCTGGACCTGGGACTTGGCTTCGGGTGGGGGAATCCAATCCTGATAGCCCCAGAGGTGTAGAGATTCCTCTTAAGCATAAAACTCCAATCCTTCTTCATGCTTCTCTTGCAAACAGGAACAATCACATATGGTGGAATTTCTGGACATGGCAGTATATTGTCCCCATCCATTCAGAATAGTTGGTCTCGGGTGGAGGATGGGTTCCCATCTTAACAGTTCACTCTCCTATCTAATCACACTTCCAGCCCCAGGACACATCCCTTTTATTCCTACCAGTCAGTGGCCCTTTCCAGAATCTTCCCAAAGCCATCAAGATTCTGCAGTTGCTGGTTGCTCCATCCTGGGGTTTAAGCTTTCTACAATGTATCTCGAATGATGCTCTGCAGAGAAAGCCTGAAACCCAGACTTTCTTATCCCTCCCTTCCTCCTCACCCAAACTGTTCGCCCCTAGACTGACAGACCAGATTGATCTGTCTCCCAGAAACCAGACTCCTACTGCCCCTCCCCAAGACTTGGGGAGTAAAGAGAGAAAGATGTCAAGAGTCATGAATTCTCCTTAATATGTATCAGCAAACAGGATTCTGGACCCTCAGTGAACTCCAATTCAGTCTCCATTCAACCTTAGTCCTGGGAGTGGGAAAAGCTTCTAGAAAGAATGAGCCTTGGGGTTCTCTCAGTTTGGTCATAGAGAAGGCAGGGGGTTCCTTCAGTTGATTAAGTTTTCCTAATCTGATCCAGGGGGAGCTGGGTCTTGATCTAGCCACTGACTAGTTGTGTGAGTTTCAGGGGGAAAAAATTCCCTTAACTTCTCAGAACTCAATTTTGTCTTCTGTAGTAATCTCTAGGTCATAGGGAAGATTCCATCAGAGGATGGATGTCCTGTGCCTTAAGACCTGCCCAAGAATAAGGAGAGCTTGAGACAGGCCCTGCGGGACTTGCTCCTCAACAGACCCTGACCTGAGGAATCTCCTGGCCCTTCTCCATCTGCAGGCGTTAGCACTCAGCTGCATTACGTGGTGGACTCCTGTCTAACCTCCTTGCTCCCTCCCAACCTTCTGACCCTGTAGGAGGCTGTGTTCATCTACTGACAGCCCAGCGCTCCTGTCCCTCCAGGCTACTCCCTGCCTCAGTTGAGCATTCAAGGTCCCATGCTCCCCAATGCATCCTCTTGGCTCCAGAGAACCCAGTCACCTCGGTGCCTTTCTCCCACACCGACCTCCCTGCCTCCGGGCCTCTGTTTAGGCTGTTCTCTTTTGGAACATCCTCTCTCCTGCTCTACCAGCCAGATTCCTGTCCTTCCACAAAGTCCATCTGCCTCTTCCTGGGTGCCTTCTCTGGCTGCTCGCCCCCTCCCCACAAGTTCCTGTTGCAGATGCTATCTTGGATTGTCCTCTCGTTATTGAAAGCCTATAGGAACCATCGCTCCAAACACCCATGCCAGTCCCCGGAGAAGGGAAGTTCAGTGGGGTTGGAGGAAGGAGATTGGCACCTTCCTCCTCCATTGTCTCCTGCCCTGGGCCTAGCCCCAGGCAATGCTTCCAGCATGTTCCTAGAATGACCGGGGGAAGGGTTTCAAGTCTTCCTCTAGCTCTGGAGAGTGGCTTTGGAGAAGATGGGATGACCAAGGACAGCAAGGTAGAGAGGGGCATTTGATTTGGAGGCAGCAGAAGAGGGAGGAGGACTCACAGGGCTCCATGCCTGAGCACCATGACCTGACCAAGCCCAGGAGAGAAGTCCCAGCTGGAGAGAAGGGAGCAGTGTTTGAGCAAGGTCCCTCTCATCTCCAGACGGTATTCTTTGGAGGTGAGAAAGTCGGGGACAGATATGAATGAAGGAGAAGGCAGCGGCTTCAGCATGAGAAATGTCATCCAAGTCAGCAGAGGACTCCCAACTGGGGTCTCTCTGGGTCAAAGCTCTGCCAACCAGAGCATGGGATCAAGATGGCGATGAGCCCTCAGCCCACATTCTTGCCCCTTCACTTTTTCCATTGCTGCTCTGGGACTGGTCCTGTTGTCACGCCTTCCTTTGCCGAGATCAAGTGGTCGCCAGGAGCTCTCTGAGGGGGCTGAGGCAAGCCAGCAGAAGCCCTGACTCCAGCAGCTTGCTAGATGACTTCTTGCTTGGTGATGGTGGGCTGGGGGATGGCAGAGGGGGGCTTGACGATCGTGGTGATGGCTCCTGGCAGGAGCTTGTAGGGCTCGGACCCTGAGCCACCTGGCGGTGAGGGCTGTGGAGTCTCAGGTGTGGCTGAAGGGACAAAGAAACAGACAGAAGCTGCTCAAAATTCCAGCCCTTTGGGAGTAAGAGAAGAGTTCTGGGAAGGTTCTTCCCTCACTTCAAGGCTTCATTTCCTCTTTGATAAAATGAGAGAATGAAACTAGAGGATCCCTGAGGTCTCACGGCTCAACCCTTCTATGGGTTCTGGACTATAAAATCCAAGTTCTACAACATCTGGACGCTCGCTGTGGAGGGTTGGGCTGTGTCTCCTAAATGAGGGACTAGGTCTGACTGTCCCCAATAGCAATGAGTTGTGTGACGGGGATACTCTTTCTTGGAGAAAGCAGCAGTCAATGAGATCCAGAGATAACTGGCTCAAAAATTATCACTTGCATTTAGGAGATGCGTGAAAGAAACTAATTAGCCCCCGTTTCCAACATAGGTTGGATAATAACTTGACCCAAGTGGCAAGGTTTATTCAATGGAAAACTTTCCCAAAGAACAATTTCATTTAAATGCTATTTAATTGCAATGGACCACTTCATTCTGTTGATAATTTAATTTTTTGAAGAGCTTTATCCAATGACAAGCTCACCTCAGATAATGGTGTTCCCAAAGGACATCCCTACCCCATGGACAGTCTCTTCCAATTGTGTTATGGTAGCCTTACTCAACTAGCCTTACTCAACTACTGAACAGTGTCATCTTACAGAATTCTCACCCAGGGGTAACCTCATCCAGTGAACTGCCTCATTCCCAGGACAGTGTTATTTGGCAGAGGTTGTCAATCACCTCGCTGACTAAACAGCTTCAACAAATGGACAACCTCACCCCTCATTCTCTGCTCTAGAACACAGAGAATGGTTGTTTCCCAGTTCTACCTTCTAGACTCAAACTTCTCCTGCCTCCTTTCTAGCCCCATCCTTGGGTAGAGCCCAGGTTGCCCACCTGCCTGTCCCCTGGGTCGGGGCCACTCACACATCTGTCCGTTGCTGAGGTGAGTGGGCATAGTGTTGGCAACAATGACGTTGGTGCCCATGTGCTCCTGCATCAGGTGAGGGTGCAGGGGGTGGTGGGCATGGGGTGCATCACTGGAGGACCCTGCAGGTAGAGAGTGGATCAGTCAGGATGGAGAGTCCAGGATAAGGACCACAGGTCTAAGGTACCATCCTCCTCAGGAGTGGCCGATTAACCTGCCCACCCAACAATGATGGTGCCTATCGGGTATTCCAGGGTTACTAAACCAGGGCTCACCATTCACGTCCATAGGCTTCATATGGGATTGAGAAGGTCCAAAATACCAAGAGAATAAAAGTGACTTGAAAGAAATTAGGAGCATATAAGGAACCCTGAGATCACTTAAATATTACAGTGTGTTGGTTTAATCAAAGGCTCTCAAAGCTCCTTGACGTGTGAATCCTTCAGCCATTTGTTCTCAACTCACCTTTCAGCCTCATCTTCCACATGTCTGCTTCAGCCGAGCTGACCTACTTGGAGCATCTGTGTGTCCCCTGTGCTTTCCTATCTCTGAGCTTTCTCTCACACTGTGGCTTCCATCCGGATGCCTTCTCCACCCTGGTGTCCGTAGTCCAAACCCAAACCCAGCTATTTCCTCCTTGTGGAAGACCCTTCTGAATCTCCCCACTTTCTTTTCTCTTTAACTAATTTATCTGTAACTCAATTTGGGAACAATCCAAATCCGTAGTAATTTATCTATAACTCAACTTTTGGGAAAAACCACTTCTTCTGTCTATAAGTATAATAATTATGTGGTATTTTTCTTTTCTTTTTTCTCTCTGAGGGCCCAGTGAAGTTTCAGGAACACAGTAACTGCTTCAAACAATGGGCATGCTAATATATAAAGTACAGTGGTATAATAGATCATGGTCAGTAATGCGACTATTGGTTTTCAAGGCACATCTGTTGTGTAACTAACAGTTATTGAGTACCTCTCTTGTGCCTGGTACTGGTTTAAAGCACTTCTCATGTTTTACATAATTAATTCCTCACAGCAAACCTAGAGGTTGGATGCCATCACTTCCCATTCTACACATGACGACACAGCAGCCAGAGGGATGATTTTACACACAATAGACCACAAGCCCCTGATTCTGATCTCAGTAATGCATGCTTCATAACCACCCCACACCCACAGGATCAGTGCGAGAATGGAATGAGCTAGCATTTGACAGTGGTTCTCAACGTGGGATGATTTTTGTCCCCTCAGGAGACATTTGACAATATCTGAAGACACTTTTAGTTGCCACCACTGGAGAAGTGCTACTGGCATCTCACAGGTAGCGGCTACAGATGCGGCTCAACCATGCGCAGGACAGCCTCCCATGGAAAAGAACTATCCAGTTCCAAACACCGTGGTACGGAGGCTGAGAAATCGTGCCCCCAGCATGTCATCACCGGTAACTGCCCCACCTCCCAAACCTCCAGCCCAGGCATCCTCATTAGATTTCTCCTCCCGTCCTTCCAGCTCACTCCACTGGTACCCTCCCTGAAAAATCGCCACCCTACTGAGACTGCTGATTTGTCGACTCCCGTTCTCGCTACCTACAACCCTCTCTTTATTTTTCTTCCAGTCCAGGCAAGATCCCACGGTCCATCATTACAATCACTGCTTTTTAGTCACCCTCAACTCCCTCATAGCCACCAAATCTGGATTCCATTCTCAAGTTCCTCTAGCATCACTCTTAGCACAGCGAAGAGCCCCCATGTGGCCCCCATGTGGCCATCCGGTGGACGCTGCCCCTTCCTCCCTTCTTTTCCCTTCCCCACACCCAGTGTAGAATTTACACCACTTAATGATGTTCTGTCTTCCTGAAAAGACACCCTTCTCCTGGATTCTGGAGCTCCCCTTGTTTTCTCCCACCCGCCTGGCTAGTCTTCCTCCATAGCCGTCCACAGCATGTCCTCCTCTCCTGTCTCCTAAACACTGGGAAGCCATGGAGCTGCCTCTCATCTTGGGTTTGAGACTCAGACTTGGACATTCAACTGCCTCCTTGTTAACCAACTAGATATATAACAGTCCTTCCACAGTTGACTCAAGTCCTAAATGAGACCCAAGTCTTGGGTCATCCTGACCCCCGCCACCCCCAGACCCAGCCTCAAGCTGTTTGTTTCAGTTTTCCTCGTCTCAGTAAATTACTCCATCAGCATTTCTGAAACTCAGCAAAAGTGTAGGCTTCATACTTGACCCTGTTCTCATCGCTCCCCGTCTCTGCTCCATCAGCAAGTCCTTGGGACTCGTCCTCCAGAAAGATGATCCAGTTTCAATCTGCTGCTCTGTGGCCACAGTCCAGGCCTCTACTGTCCTTCACACGACTGCAGAGAGTAACGTTCTCAGGGGTCTCTTGCTTCCACTTCACCCCACCCCTGACATTCACTCTCTACCGAACAGAGTGTTTCATCTGAAACAGTCTGATTTTTAGTCCACTTATAATAGGTGCAAGCAGAATAAAATCCAAATTTCGCCTCCCATCATATGGTCTACAAGCCTTGTGTTTATGATTTGATTCCTGCCTAATCTCCATCTGCATCTCACACAGTTCCCCAGTCACAGTCTAGCCCTCCCTTCTCAACGCACAAAGCTCTTCTGCCTCAAGGTCTGGAGCTGTTGCTTCTGCCTAGAATGTTCCCTGGGCTTTTACCTCACAGAAATCACCACTTCAGTGAGGTCACCCTTGACCAACCCATCTACAAAGCATCTTTTCACTTAAACTATCTACCTGCTTCTCCCAAAATCTAGAGTTACCTTCTTTATTATAGACGTGGTCCTTTCCTGTCCCCTGGAGCCTTTATACACACACAGCTACGTGCACACCAGCGGCATATGCTCATGAGCTCAGTGCACCACACACACGCACACACACACACCCTCCAGGAGGACAGAGGTCTTGCTCTTTGTTGAGTCTCCAACACTTCAAACATTGTCTGGCAAATGCCAGGCTCTCTGTTCCTGAACAAAGGGCTCTCCCTCTCTTCCCATTTCTCTGATGAGGAAACGGAGGCCCAAGCGGTTTAAGCAACTTGCTCAGACAATCGAGCCCAGAGTTGAGCTTGGGTCTGCCTGAGGCTTGTCTCCCAGAAAGTGCCCCAGCCCCTCCTGGGCCAAGGACAGACCTCCCAGCAGCATCTCCTGCAGCAGGTTGTCAATCTTGGCCACGCCGAAGAGCTTGATGAACTGGATCTGCTCGATCATCTGCCAGGTGATGCTCTGCAGCGTGGGCAGCAGCAGCAGCAGCTCCCCGAAGCGGCCGCGTGAGTCGTACTGGCGGTCGTTGATGTAGTCCTCCAGGCTCACCTGCACCTGGGAACGCAGCCGCTTGATCTTGCCGGGGTCGCTCAGCCCCTTGGCATCTGCAATAGGAGGGGTGGGCAGGGAGGGCAGCAGCTGTTCCCTGACTTGTGGGGCCCAGATTGGGCTTTGCCACCCGACATCACGCAGGGACTCTTTAGCAGTTCTGGGGCAAGGATACGGGGTTCTCTACAACCAGGGTACATTTCCTAAGAGCACAAACTGTGGGAGCGGGGAAGAGGGGACAGAGGGTGGGACTTCAGGAACAGGTCGGACAGACCCTTGGGCAACCTCTGCATCAAAACACGGAGAAACCAAGGTGTGGAGCAAGGAAAGGATCTACCCCAGGTCATGCAACCAGTTGTTGGTAGAACCATGATGTGAACTTGGGCTCCTGACCCACAGGCGAGGACCCACCATCTAGACCGTGGTATACACTGCTTCTGCTGCATCAGGATTGTCCCCCTTCCCTGCCTGCTGCCACTGGGGGACTCAGCTGAGGTTCCATCTCCTCCAGGAAGCCTTCTCCATCCTGCTTTCCTAGGTCTACGTTACGTGTCCATCGGGTTCCCAAGTGTCTGTGGCTCCTCCATCACTACTCCCCACACAGGATGTCGCCTTTTCGTCCACTAAACCATGAGCTCCAGGTGGGCAGGCGTATGTCTTAACTACCATTTTAACCCACTGTTCACTGTACCCACCATGTGTAGGCAATCTTTGTTGACTAGGTAACCGGATGAAGGATGGATGGATGGAGGAAAGGATGAATGAAAAAAGTCATTGATTGAATTCTAGATCCTTATCCTAGAAGGGATAGGATAAGCCTCATGGAAGTAGTGCATTGACTTCCTGTCTTAGGAACAAAGGAAGTGGCAGAAAGAATTTGTCTACGTTTCTGGTGGGCTCTCTCCACTACCCCATGTTTGTGAATTCTTTTATTCAGTTGACAAACTTTCATGCTGCTCCTACCTGCCAGACCTGGCAGCCTGAATCAGGCTGCTGACTCTGACTCAGCACCACTAACCCACTTGTGCTACCCATTAAATGTCACCTGCCCAGCCAAGGACAAGCCCTGCAGGCATGCAGCCCTGGCAAGGCCCTAGACAAAACCAGAACCAAAATTCTCAACCTCCAGGAAATGGGGAATAGAGTGTGGAAGGTAAGAACATGGGCTTGAGAGATAGAGATTGATAGGTAGTCTAAAGTTCAGATCTGAGCTCTGCCATTTCCTGATTGGGTGACCAATTGAATGATTAATTGGTCAATCATATGATCTCGGTGTCTTAGTTTCCTTATTTGCAAATGAGGGTAATAATAATTACTACCTCGCAGATACCATGTCATAAGATAATGTGCATAAAGTGATTAAAACTGTGCTTCTGTGAGCATTCGATAAATGGCACTCATTTCTACAGATGGATCCAGCACCCAGTAGGCACTCTCTAACATGTAAGGGAGGAGGAACACAAGCAAGCCTCTGGGCTGAGGTTCCTTGACATTGTGAAGGTGCCTTGCGCACAGATGTGACTCACACTCATGTGAAAATACAGGTGCAAAAGTCAATAGACAGAATGGAGAGAGGAGAAAAGAGCCAAAGTGAGCACAGGGATGTAGGATCTTCATTCTGCCAAGTGAAGGGTTAGAAGATTCAGTGGACCATTGATAGGACAAGACATAAAAGCAGAAGAGACAACCAAAAGCTCCAATGGCAATCAATGGACACATGAAAACATAATAAAAATATATGGGGAAGATGGGGGAGAGAAACTGGGAACAGCAATGGAGAAGAGCAGCATCCTTAGCCAGGCTGGGAGGAGAAATACCATCTACAATGCATAAAGCAAGAAATAGGGGCTGGGGTTATGGCTCAGTGGTAGGGCTCTTGCCGAGCATGTGTGAGGCACTGGGTTCAATTCTCGGCATGGCATATAAATAAATGAATAGAATAAAGGTCTATCAACATCTATAAAATTATTTTAAAAAATAAAGCAAGAAATATGGATCTAGGAATATAGTTTGGGGATAGAGTGCTTGCCTCGCAGGCACAAGAACCTGGGTTCTTTTCCCAGACTGCGAGAAACCAAAACCAATACCAGAAATATAACTTAGTGGTTTATTTCCAATTGTCTAGATGACTGCCCAAAGGATCAGCTAAAAGAAGCAGAAATGCTTTTCTTGGAGACTGGGCTTTGGGAAAAGTGGGGTCTGATGGGGAGAATTATTTGCATTTTTAGTACATGTAGATATTATCTCAAAAATTTTTCAAAGAAAAGAAGCAAAGAAAAGGAAGAGAGGAAATCAGGAGAAAGAAGGAGGAGGGGAAGAAAGGAAGAGAGAGGGGAAAAAAACCCTGTCTTTAGGAGTCTGTGGGCCTTGCCAAGTCCCATCATCCCTTTTAATCTTGACTTGCCTCATTTATTGAGTGGGGTTGATGGGAAGTATCTCTCCCAGTTGTCATGACAACGAGGAAGGTCAGGAACCCAGCGGGAAGTCTGACAGAGGGCCTGCGGCATCAGGGACGGGTTAGGAAGTGGGGTTAGTACCTGGGTCGAAGAAGATGATGGCTTTGAGGCAGGCGTACTCGTTGTCATCGATCTGAAGTTCCTGGAAGGGCAGCACCAGTTCATCCAGGATGCGAATGGATACCCGGCTCATCTCCGCCAGTTCCGGGCAGTGCCGAGGGACAATGTAGTCATTGCCTGAGTGGTTTGGGAGGGAGAGAGGATGGGGCCGTCACCTCGGGTTGACCCCTCTCCTGGAGCTGTGGTTTGTAGGTGGCAGGGCAAGTGGTGCCCCGGGAGGAGGGCCTGCAGGGACTGTCACACCCATTTCACAGAGTAAGAGAAAGAGGGCGAGGTGCCGAAGTCTGCAGCCTGAGCTTGGAACGGGCTGTTTAGGGCCCCTTTCAGATCACCCAAGCTCCCTTTGCCAGCAGGACTCAAGACTGAGGCCATTCGAGGGCCACCTGGAGGCATGTCAAGGTTGAGGGACCGGATCCTGGAGCTGGGTGTCCTGGCTGAATGGTTCTGCCACTCACACTTGGCTGTGTTAGTAAGTCACTCAATTTCTCTGTGACTCGCTTTTCTCATCTATAAAATAGGGATAGATAACAGAACTTCCCTCACAGGGCTGTTGTATTAAAAGAGGTAATGAGCCGGGCATGGTGGCCCATGCCTGTAATCCTAGTGACTCAGGAGGCTGAGGCCGGAGGATGGCAAGGTCAAGGCTAGGCTGGGAAACTTGGCAACAGACTGTCTCAAAATAAAAAATAAGATAAAATAAAGTCCTGGGGATGTAGCTCAGTGGTAAAGCTTCCCTGGGTTCAATCCCCAGTATGTAAATAAATAAATAAAATTAAGTTGGTAAAGTAGTTGGCATAGTCCATGGCATAGGAAGTGTGCTATAAAAGCATCTAAAATAATAAGTAGGTCACGAAGGCACAGACAACATGGGCTGGGGCCCGTGCCGTTCCTGGCTCCTCTTGTTCCTAGTCCAGAAAGAACGTCAGAATGCAAGGGCAATTCCGGGGGTTGCCCTGACGGAGTTCCAGCTTGGAGACCTGGGAGATTTCGTTGTTCACGTCCACAGCTCCTTGTGTCCGAGTCGGGCGTGCAGCAGAAAGCAAGCTTGAGAGACAACCCGGCAGTGCTCCGTCTGTCTCCCTGCCCCGAGTGCCCCACCACGGAGCTGTCTGTTGCTCGGGTGTGCCCCCTGCACACAGCCCTGGTGGGGACAGGCAGCTTCTCACCTAGGAGCAGCACGTCCTTGAACACCATGGATCTCTTGGTGGCTCCGAGCAGCAGGTGCTCCCCGGCATGGGCTCTGAGCAGGGCCACCTGGAAGGGAGAAGGGATGGCGTCTAGCATCTGAGTCCGTGGCTGCTCCTGGCCAACTCAGTGACCCTGGGACAGGTAGCTTAGTGTTCCCTCTGCCTTTAACTTGCCTGAACTATGAAATGGGCATCATGAAACCGCTGTCTTCCTTCTCTGATGGACAGATGAGGGGCTTGGTTGGGGTTTGGCAGAAACCCAGAAGGAGAAAGAACAGGTTCTCAGCTGTTGACTCTGCCCTTGAACTACTGTGTCATTGAACAGGTAGCTGACCCCTCCAACCCTCCTCATTTGTGTGCCTGGGGTAACTGGAGGCAAAATTCTATGTGTATTCTTTTCAAAATTATAATTATCAGCACATATTAACGGTACAAGTTAATGGGTTTGACTATGAAATGGTATATGTGGATAAATCCTGCTTTGATCATGTCTGCCTTCCCTATGGCTCACCCTGTCATCATCCCTCTTGAGCAGAAGTTCATCAGATTTTCAAAAGAGTCTATTGCCACAAATGTTCTAAAATGATAGATCCCAAGTTCCTACCCATGGACCAGCTGCCAAGAATCATGGAAGTTGCTCTGTGGAAGTGCAGATTCTGAGGCCTGACTCCCAGTGATTCTGATTCTTCATGTACGGAGCGGGCCCTGGGGTCTGCATTAAACATGCTCCCCAGAGGATTCAGAAGCTCCACTGAGTTTGGCAATCCCTGGCCTGGAGGATCTCCAGGTCATCTGTCCACTTGACATTGGAAAAGTCTAGGATTCTGAGAGAGCTTTAGGAGAACTTAGATGCAGGTGTTGGTTCTCAGAAGACAGTCAACCCAAGGCCAGTGTGTGGCTGGGTCAACCAGCAGGCTGCTTCCCTACAGGAAGGACAGAGCCTGTGAAGGTGGAAGTCCAGTGCAGGGCCCAGCTGGCTCACAGGACGTCGCCGGTGCTTTCAAAGTCACCTGTCCTAGTGCTCTGCATGAGGACAAAACATGGCTGGAGAAACAGTGGCAGGCTGGCTGTCTTGAGAATCTTGTCTTCAAAGTGGGACTTGGGGCTCTGTAGGCGCTACAGCAAGCCTCGCTGGGAGGGTGACGTGTAGTCATGCATGTGCTCGTTGCATTGCTCATTCTCTCAGTTATTAAGCGTTAAGGTCCTACTAAGTACCAGACACGCGTTTAGATAATGGGGACCCAAGGGGAAGATCTCTAGCTTCATAGAGCTAACTCCCTGTTGGAGGGCCAGATAATAAGGTAGAAGACAAGGAAATGGGACAGTGGGCCATAGTGCTTCATAGGAAGCGGGGAGGGGGAGCAAAGGAGACCGAGGACTGTGTGGTCAGGGCTATGTGTAGCCCCTCCAAGGAGGCGAGGTGCAGCGAGGCCTGGCAGGTCCCTGGCACATAGGAAGCTCCCGGTAGACATTTGTCTGAATGAATGAAAGAAGGAACGGGTGGAGGAATGCAGGCACGTGCAAAGAACTTCCTCTTCCTCTCCTGGGCACCCCTGTCCTAACCTCTTTTGTCCCCCTGTGGCCAGCAGGAAGACCGAAAAAGAGGAAAAATGGGAAACCGTGGAGGTGAGAATCCACTTTCCAAGACCAGTAAGAAGGAGGCAAAGGATGCCCATCACTGAGTATCGCCCGTTGGCCAGGCGCCGGGCAGGGCTTGTGTCAATCAGCCAGTGGCTCTCAAACTGCGAGGTGGAGGACCTGGATTCAGATCCCAGCTCTGTGGCCAGCTTGATCTGTGGCTTTAGGGCTCAGCAGATTCATGTCCAAAAGAAGCCAGGAAACACATGAACAGGAAGCTGGTTCCTGGGCAACATCAACAGGAAAGCCAAGTCCTTTGGTGGACAATGTCCTTGACACTCCCAGGTGGGCCCTGCCTGTACTGGGCAAGATGGGCTCCTTTTCCACCATGATGGGTTCCCAGGTCCAACCCTGATGTGGCAGCTGTGCTGGGGGCAGGCAGCTGGGGGTTAATGATTGTCTGGTGTTATTGGCCACCCATCACTGCCCTCTGAGAATGCTCTGAGCCCCAGCCAGAGAGGTTTGGGTGGGAAATCGAGGTTAACAATTGCTCAGCTTGGGGGTATCTTGTTGCCCTGCTAAGCCCCTGGGAAGGAACAGGGGGTTAAACATTAATGCAGACACTCCGGCAGGGGGACTTCAGCCAGAGCCTGGGGCCTAGGGGAGAAGCCAGGGGCAGCTTGGACAAGATCCCTGCCCGACCCTTCTCCTAACGGAGGGAGGAACCCAGGGGAGAGGGCTTCTGGTCCAGCCCCTGGTGAGGCTACAGAATAGCCAAACAAGGGGTTTCAAAGAGCACCCCATGGGGCTGTCTCACAAGTGTTCCTTAGAGTCATGGGTCCAAGAAGTTCGGTGAGCCCTGGTTTCCACAAAGAGAAAGACCTGCCTGCTTGCAAGACTTCAGTCTTGGGCAAAGGCACGGGCTGCTTCCTCTGAAACTGTGCCAGGGGTCCAGCCCAGTTCCCTTCTCCCAGGCTCCAGGAACTGTCTGCGAGGCCAGTGCAGTTGGCGGAGGGATGGGGGACTCTGGTGGGAGCTGTCACAGGTAGCATCTCAGAAAGTCATTTGCTCTCAGACACACAGCACCTTCCCAAGCCCTTTACACCCATGCGAGATTTTCAGTGTTCTGAAATAAAATGCTGACTGAAACCATCTTGCTGAACACAAGATAGAATCTAACGCCGTGGTCTAGCGGTACATGCTGTTACGCTATCTTGCACTTTTCAAATAGTAACATCCTCTGTCCTCTCCACAACAGTCTGATGTGAGTAATTCCCACTTGACAGATAAGAAAACTGAGGATCAGAAAGAAGTAATTTACCTCAGATCACCCGGGGAACTGGTCCTAAGTCCAAACCTCCTGATCTCTCTCTCTGAATCCCTGTCACCATCTCCAGGAGAGCTGTGTACTATGGTGGTTAGGAGCCTGAACTTTGGAGTTTCCCTGGCTGGTTCTAATCCCAGTTGAGCAGGAGTCCATCTGTGTGACCTTAGGCAAGTTACTTAACCTTTCTGTGTCCCAGTTTCCTCACCTAGAAGATGGGAAGAATCATAGTACCTACCTCATCGTCATTGGAGGGATTAAATGAATCATTCTTTGCAGAGTGATTTAAACAGTTCTGGGCACGTGTGAGCACTGTGTGTTTTGTTTAATAAAACCGAGCCCGTCCAAGGCTACTTTGCGAGTAGACCCGCAGGACTTGGCCCTCACCTGGTCATCCAGGAGGAGCTCGCAGAAAGCTGGGATGTACTTGGCCCACTCGACCAGCACCAGAAGCTGCTCCTTCATGGACTCGCAGACGTCGGCAATGTTGGCGATCTTTTTCGCTCGGATGTCGCCATTGATCCCGGAGACGGGGGAGGTGATCTATGAGAGACGAAGGGACTGCTGAGGACGGCAGCCCTCCCCATAAAGCTTCCCTGCGGAGGGGACTGGACCATGGGTGCCTTCCAGCTCAGAAAGGACGGAAGGGAGGACACAGAGAGGAAGGACAGGGCTCCCTCTGGACTGTCACCTGTGACCAGTGCCTGCCTCCTCCTCTTCCAGCTCCTTAGAGCCCCAGGAATCCCTCAGCCCTAGAGGAGAAGCTGGGAAAGATTCATCGCCTCATCTCATAGGGAAAGCCGCCACAGCTCAGAGAAGGGCTGTGACTTGCTTGAGGTCACACAGCCAGGGAATGATTGAGCCCGAGTGTGACACCTCGGTCTGGCCGTCCACCCCTCTGTTCTCCTGGGGCCGATCTCGAGCCCTCGGTGAGAGCAAAGACCCTGCTTGGCCTGTGGAACGTGGGATGATCTAAAGAGGGCCCCGCAGAACCAGACCGGGTTCCAATTCTGCCTTTGCTATGAAACAGGCCTGGTGACATTGGACTGTTTCCCTTCTGTGACATCTAAAGCCCCTTCCATCTGCTGTTCCAGAGCCAGGCTGGGGAGGACAGAGGTGGAGGAAGTAAGGCTCCTGTGCAGTGTGGGGCACGCCAGGTGGCTACCTGCTGGGACAGGACCTCGGCCTGAAGGAGCGCGTTGATGGAGGGCAGGCTGCTGTCCTCGTAGCTGGACCTCCGAGTGCTGATCCGGTCCCGCTCATTCTGGACAGCTGTGAGGAGGCAGAGCGTGAGGAGAGGGCAGGGAGCGTGGGGGTGGGCGTCCCATGACCCATGAGGTGCAAGAGGGGAGAGTTCAACTCAGGCTGTCCCGGGGCGAAGGAGCGCAGCTGGGGCGGGGGGCAGTGGTGGAGGGACATCCAGAGGACTCGGCTCAGCATGTGGGGAGGAGGGAGGCTGCAGGAGTGACGTGCCCGTCCCAGGGGCCTGTGAGACAGTGGAGACTTGGCAGGGACCGAAGAAGGGTCTGGGGCGCTGGGGAGGGGTCTTATGAGATCACAGATTTTCAAGTGAAAAGTGTGGAAAACGAGCAAAATGAGTTGATCCGGGTGACTCAGAGATGGCCAGGGATTCCTGAAGACCAGGCTAAGCCCTAGCCCTGGGCAGGGTCCCCAGAGGCTGCACTAGCAGGAGCCTCTGAGCTGACCTCAGAGTTGGCAGGGCGAGGTTGCCTCCCCCCTGCCCGTGCTGGCCGCCCTCCGGAACCAGGATCCAGGCCTCTGCCCACCCAGGCCTAAGCCCACCACCCACCCCAGGAGTCGGTCCAGGCCTAAGATATCAGACGGTCCTTCCACTGTCCCAAACACATTCATTGGAGTCTAAGAGGCCTCCCTGTGGAGCAAGGCTTGGCCGAAGCAGGAAGGAGGAAAAGGAGGAAAGGAGGCTGCAGAGACCTGGGTTCCCATCTGGAATTTCCTCCTCACTGTCTGTGCTGGTAGGAATGGTATCCTTGCTCAGGCCTCAGTTTCCCCTCCAGAGCTTTGCCCCCTCAGCCTGCTCCCTGCATCTCAGAAAGCGGCAGGTGGATTCTCCCAGCCCCTCAGACCAAACCCTGGGAGGCCTCTAAACACCGCTCACACCCACCCACCTTGACTCAGCCACCTGCTGTCAGCAGTCCTTCAACACAGGCCCACAGCAGGCCCACTCCCTCCCCTCTGCACGGGCCTCCCGGCTCCTGGCCTCGTCCCTCGAGTCCTACCAAACCTGCAGCACCTCTAGACACCACCACACTCATCCTCAGGCCTCTGCTGATGGCCCACTGCCTGGAGTCCCCTTTCCCCGTGGCTTAGTGACTTCCTCACTTCCTTCATGTCTCCATAAGAGCATCGCCTTACCCCAAAAATCCCCTGTCCAATGCGGCGTCCCCTCCTCAGTCCCTGCCCCCTTACCCTACTTTATATTTCTTCAAGGCACTTATTATAGAATTATTTAAGTTCTTTATTATCCACCTCCTATGAGATGGAAGGCTCTAGAAGGCCAGAACTTTATTCCTCTTGTTCTCTGTTGTCACCAAAAACACGGTCTGGCACACAGTAGGTGCTCAATAAACATTTGCTGAGTGAGTGGAAGATGTTGGGGAGATCGCTCTCATTCTTACTAACACCCTATTTCTCCATGGAACATGGACAACCTGGACTCTTCAACTTCCTCTTGATTTCACAGTGTTGACATCTGAGGATGAAAGTCAAACAGTCTAAACTGAGCCCAGGAGTCAGTGGGGGACAGTAGAGATCCTGAAATCTCCTTGAACCCACATCCCTGTCCCGTGGGTGCTCACCAGGCCACCGCACCCCTCCCTGGCAGCCGGCACCCAGCAGGGCGCCATGGGAGGCGGGCGCAATGAAAGGGCTGCTGTCAGCAGCTGCGGACAGGACTCCTCAAGGTTAGGCTGGCCTTATCAGTGCCCGGCGCGAGCTCAGTCACGGAATGATGTTTTCCAAATGTTTGCTCAGTATTAGCAGGGTCGGGACCTAATGTAACTTCCATTGAATATTAACCAACCAGGGCAGAGGCAGAGAGGAGATGAGCCCTCTTCCTACAGAACGCTGGGGTGGGGCCTGAGCCGGGCTTCTGGGGAAGGTCCGTCAGGTGGCCCCAGCCCATCACCAACCCGCCCCTCTTGCAATCCCTGGTCCTGCTTTCTGGCCTGGGTTTCTGATGCCAGGAACCAGATGTTTGTCCTGGGCTTTTGAGCACACGTCAGGCAGGTGTCCCTTTCTCTCTCCAGCCTGGACGACTACATGCCATTCTCTGCTGCTGTTGGGTGCACTGATCCTCTGCCTCTCCCCTACCCCCGCCCAAGTCTTTGCACCACCAGGGAACCCCTTTCTAGATGCTGTGGAATTATCCTCTGACCAAGGCTCATGGGCCTGTGAGGTTTCCAGCTCTTCCCTCCGGTCCAGAGGGAGTTTCAGGGTTCCAGACCAGAACATGCCTCCCAAACACATCACTCCAAATTTCAGCCTCGGGAGTTTGTTGCTTGGTCATCCCTGCGGAGCCCGAGTTCTAACCCTGACTCCCTCACTTTTCCCACCTGTGCAGTCAGGAGGGGGTAGATTTGATGACTTCTTCTAGACCCACCTAGTCCCTAAACCCTCCGTCTCCAGCTCCTGGCGTTTGGTGTTCGAGGACTACTCTTGGGTGTCAGTTCCCCAATCCTCCTACAGACGTCAAGGAAAAGGAAACTTCCCCAGCTCTCCTGGTCAGGGAGCTTCCACTGACTTTCCTTGGCTTTGGGAATTTCTCATCAGCCTGAGAAGGGGTGTCCTGAGCTGAAAGACCCAGGGAGAGATAGCAATGCCCTAATTTCCAAGGCCCTGACCACAGCTGCTTTCCTGTCCCATTCTCAAAGCAACAAGCACACCCCATGGTCTTCCAGATAACCCAGGCATGCAGATAAGCAGCCGCGATTACTGGCTCACCCTCCCTCGCTGGCCATTGGTGAAGCTCCTGTTCTCCTGGAAAATGTCTGCTTTCCTGGTCCAAGAAGAAGAGCTATTTTCGAAGTTGAGCTAAGACTGGGGCCCACTTTTTTCCCAGGAACTGGGATATGGGATTACTGGCTCTTTGGATCATGGTTCAGCTCCCTTATTTTATAGGTGGGAACCTAGGATCCCAGAAGAGGTGGAAATGTCCCGAAAGCTACACAGGTGAAAATTACTTTGGCTGTTTACAAGAGACATATATAAAGACTGACCACAGGCAGGACCAGGCCACAGACAGCAACAGGCCAAGCAGGTGACCTCAGCTCAGGTAGCTGCCAGTCCTATCCCACCCACTGGTAGTTCTACAGGAGAGACTCATTCTCTCAGACACAACGTCCTCAGAATATCACCTCTGGAGAATCATAGAGCTTTAAATCTTCGGCTGTTGGGGTCATAGGATCACTGTCCACTAGAACCCTAAAACGTGAGGCCCTCAGCCTGTAGTTCAGCCTCATCTCCAAAACTCACGTGTACCACATCCCCATTCATAATATCCTCCATTTCATAAAATGGCTCTCAACTTGGAGATGACAGAGGGTCAGAGAGCTTACTCTCCAGGGAAAACTGTGGAGCGGGGTGAAGAGGGGATGTTGGCAGTTTGCAAAACCCCTCCTCATTGGAGAACCACTAAGTGTTAGAATCATGGGATCTGGAGCAGTCATGATAAGTCCAGATTTTCCAACAGAACTTTCGAGTTCAGACTAAGGGCCTGTAGGGATGAGCCACAGGAGATGTTTTTGAGGGAGATGGCAGAGGAAACAGGGTCTCAGTGGCAGAGACAGGGAACAGCAGGCTACCCAGGCCGAGCTTCACCTCCTTTGCAGTTGACCTGGGGCAGTCTGGTCCCAGGTTCCTGCTTCTGGGTGGCGTGTGTGTGCGTGTGAACAGGATTAGATTTGTCCTGTACAAGACTGGACGTGAAGGTCTGAGGTTAGTCCCAGAGCTACAAAGGCTGAGCTGAGAGGAGAAGGAAACAAAGAGATTTGAAAGTGACCTCCAGTTACTTTGAAGAGCAGTTAAAAGATTTTTGCTCTTTGAGTTTGAGATGGAACTCATTTTAAACATCCCTGTGGCCTGGAGGGTGTGGAGGGGCTGCAGTACTGAGGGGCTGTCCAAACAGCACAAGGCCTGGGTGCAAACCTGGGTCCGCCCACGGACTGGCTGAGGGGCCTCAGGCAAGTGCTTCCCCACTGGGGGCCTCAGTTCCCTCATCCAGGAAGAGGGGTTAGGAACAGCTGCAGCCAGAGAGTGGGCCTGAGCCTGAGCAAGCTGTGGAACGTGGGAAAAACCAACCCAGTGGCTGGTGTTTGCAGGTGGCGGAGCCTGGCGAGACCATCACGGATGCTGTGCCCTGCTCTTCCCCCTCCTCTGTCCAGGAGTCTGGCCCCTTGTTCCTTTTGTCTACAGTGGGGAAACTTTAGAGATCACCTGATACCCGAGAATGAGGGCCGAGGGACTTGGGGCGCTTGTCCCTCAAACAAGAAGCCCAGGAATAGGGAGCACATTAGTGAAGTCCGGGTGGTGGGTCCTTAGATGCTTGTAACAGTACACTCCACACTTTTCGTGATGTTTGAAATGTTACATTAAGAAAAAACAGCCAGCCTGGCTGCCTCGTGGTGGGACAGGAGGGCAGAGGTGGCAGTTGCTGGGAGCCCAAGTACCTGAGTGGGAGCTTATCTCTGAATCTTTCTCAAGACCAAGCCCAGCCGCTCCCTATGGTCAGACTTCCAGGCCCTCCCTCCTCTCAGTCATTAGCCAGTCACCCTGGGGCCTGTCACTGAGCCATAAAGTGTGGCTACAGTTGTAAATGACGGTCCGGGAGCCGTGGGTGCAGGTGGGGCGGTGGCAGGGAGGGGAGGGCCGAGGCTCACCTTCCTTCTTCATGCCCGCCCGGAAGCACTTCTTGAGCCTGCAGTAGCGACACTGGTTCCTCTTGTCTTTGTCCACCACGCACTGTCGGCTAAATCTGGAGAGGACTTGTGATGGTTGGATGGAGAAGACACGACTTCCCCATCTTAGGACACAACGGGGACCCTGACCATCTGGCCACCCCAGCCCTATCTCTGCACCTTAGGAATGCTTATGATAGCCAATCAGGACATGGAGGGAGGGATTCTGTGGGTTTTCTGAGAGTACAGCCCTTCCTGCCAAACACGGGGAAACCAAGGCTCAGAGGGGCAGCAGTGGCCCTGGGTCACCCAGCTGGTTGGAGATACGCTGAGTGGGAACCTTAGTCTCTCAAGTGCCCAAGCATGGCTATCTCCACATCCCGTGAGAGCCCAGAGCCCACAGCAGGGTCCCCTTTAGGGCTCAGTCAATGCTTGGGCCACAAAAGCATCTCTGGGAGGAGGATCTGAGGTAAAGGTGAGGCCACACAGCGATTATGGGTGGGAACCTGAGAGTCAACCATGGTTCCATCACTGATTCAAGCTGGCTGATGTTGGGCAGATTTGGAATCCTCCAAAGCACAGCTTCCTCACGTATCAAATGGGAAAAGCAATAGTAACCACCTCACAGGGGCGTTGGCAGGAGACAGTGAGCTAATACCTGGATGGCGCTTGGCCCAGGATCTACTCATGGCTGTGAGTTTATCATTTTTGTTTTCCAAAATGAGAGATGCTTTCAAAAGAGGGATCTCCAAAGCCTGGGGAAGCCCTTAGGGAGGCAGAAAGGCCTAAGGCTAATTCCCCATTTGTCCTAGAAATGGTGTCACCTGGGAAGATGGGTCCCTTCTCTTTATGGTTAATAAGCCAGGTTGGTAGAGTAGATGTTCCCACCTGCCTAAGAACCCAGAAGAGCCTCAAAAGCCCTAAAGGGCAGAGGCCTCTGGGACCCACTTGGGAAGGAGATGGACCCAGGGGAACATGAGCCCAAGTGTGCCCATTTCCCAGCTGGGAAAATGAAGGCTGAAGGGCTCCTCACCTGCAGGAGTACATGTGGTTCTTCCTCACACTCCTCCGGAAGAAGCCTTTGCAGCCGTCACAGCTCGAGGCACCGTAATGTTTGCCTGTGGCCCGGTCCCCACAGATGGCACACAGGGCACTGACACCCAGGCTGTTGGGCGCAGCGAGGTTGGTGCCTTCTGACGGGGATGTGTCTGCACCAGAAGAGAAGGAGCGAGGCCTCAGGAGGGGTGGGGAGTCAGAAGCCACAGGAACCTGGGGATCTTCCCAGGCTCCGGCCCAGGCCAGACTCAGAGGCTGCTTCCATCCTGACACCCTGCTGGGGTGCAGCTCGGCGCTTGGCCTTTCGGAACCTCACTTTGCATCCACTGACTTCTGACTTTGCAGAGTCGTCTAGCGGGTGGGGGCTGCTGTCCCCTCACAAGGAAGCTGCTAGTCTGGCTTTCCAGGAAGGAATGACACCTGGCCACTCCAGAGGTGGGTTTGACCCCTAGAGACTCCTCGTTGGACAGAGGGGACATGGAAGGGACACGTACTTCCCCACCTTCTCCCCAGAACCAGGTCCTGTCCCTCTTCCTCACCAAGTGACCAGGGCTGGGTGCATCTCAGCTTGGTGCCCACACACCCTGCAGACGCCCTCAGGGAGCAGGGGAGACACACACTGAGGACATTCACTCCTTTGCCTCCTGGGAGGGTCCTGGCCAGGGTCTGGGTACCTCTCAATACCTCCTGTCCCAGGGGCAAAAGCTGCCACACCGTGTGAAAGCGCAGAGGGGAGGTTGGGGCTGCAGGTGAAGGAGACCTGGGCCCGCGTGGCGCGGGGGTCCCGGCCCTCCTGCTGAGGCAGCCCCGGGTCAGCTCCTTTCCCTTGCTTTAATCTCCTCTGGCCTCAGTTTCCCCAACTACAAAAGCGAGCTGTTCGACAGGTCAGCGGGCTCTTTTCAGAATTAAAAAAAAATATCTCAGGCCTCCAGCCTCCTTTTCTATAAGCAGATCTTCCACCAAGGTCAAGGCTTCAGAGAAGATGCTAAGACTCATGACTGGCCTCCCCCGGAAGCCCACCGCGTGCTCACGGGCAGAGCTCACACACACGGCGTTTCCACAGAAACTCGGAATCTGCTCTTGGATTCCCAAGAGGACTTCCAGTTAAGACTGGAGGTGGGCATTGTGCTGTAGTCCGGGGCAGAGGCTCTGAAGCCAGATGGTCCAGGAGCAAAGGCCAGTTTGCCCACTTGGTCCTGTGATGCTGGCTGCCTTTGTCTCCTCACTTGTAAACCGTGGAGCCTAATAAAATCCCCTAGGATGGTTCTGAGGATTCACATATCAATACATGTGGAGTGCGTGGCACACAGGAAGCGCTGTATCCATGACTGTGCAATGAGCGTCTCTCTGCAGAAGGGGGTTCTCACGGCAGATGACCTGAGCCTGCTCTCGGCTCGACGTCGCCTGACTGAGCATCTCCTAGGACTCCCAAGTGTGCCCACAAGTGCGGACCCTGCACCTGGTGAATTATTCCTGGAGATGGGGGTAATTGTTAAGCTGTGTCTGGTGCCCTTTCTCCCTCAGCCTCTCCTCCCCGGACCCCCAGGGAGAGCTGACCCCGAAACTCCCCGGCCATTCAGGCAAAGATGGAAGGGGCCCCCTCCTGGGCAGGATGGGCTGGTGCCCAGGAAGATCATCTTCCCCCTGAAGTCAGCTGATCACCCCCATTCTCCAGGTGAGGACACTGAGGTTCAGAGGGGACAAGTGACTTGCCCAGTGCCATCACACTGATGCTAAGTAGAGGGGCCATTTTATGGTGTGGGTGTGCTGAACTGCTCCACCGCACTGCCCACTGGAGTCTCAAGAAACAAGGACCCCAGCTGGTGTGGTGGCACATGCCAAAGACTTGGGAGGCTGAGGCAGGAGGACTGTAAGTTGGAGGCCAGCCTCAGCAACTTAATGAAACCCTGTCTTCAAAATAAAAATATAAAGGGCTGGGATGTAACTCAGTGGTAGAGCACCCCTAGGCTTGATCTCTAGTACTGCAAAAAAAAAAAAAAAAAAAAAAAAGAAAAGTAAAAGAAAAAAAAAGAAAAAGAAAAGAAACAAGGACCCCTTCTGCTGCTGCTTTTGAATTGGAGTGGGGGGTGGAGGGGTCTATCCTTGGAGCCTTTGAGCAAACAGCTCAGGATGTACCCCAAAATCTTTGGAGGACAACCTCACATAACCCCAACTCCCAGACTATTGCAAACTCCAGTGGAGAAGACAGATCCTGCTTACAGATGCCCAGAGTCCTTGAGATGACCCGAGTTGGGGCCAGAGCTAAGCATTCAGGAACCTTATCTTATGTATCCTCTGGTTAGCCCTGGGAGCCAGGCACTATTACTATTCCATTTTATAGATAAGAAAACTGAGGCTCAGGGAGGAAAATAGTTTGCTGGGTTCCCACGGGTGGGAAGAATCTCCACCAGATTTGAGCTCCAATCCTTTGGTTCCAGAGCTGGAGATGATGTGTCTTGGGGACACCCAGGCAAGGGGTTTGGCCTCTGCCTCAGGAACACATCAGTCCTGGACTCTGGATGGGGCTGGGCAGAGGCCAGGAGCGTGAGAGCCACACTGTCCCTGTGGGGTCACACGACACCCTGTCCAGCACAACAGAAGCATGTCTGCTGTTTGCAGAGCGTTTTCCCCTCAAGCCCCTCACGTTATCCCAGATCTTCTAAAAGATGGAGGGGCTTCTCCTGGGGTGGAGAAGCCCACTTCTCAGAAGAGGCTAAGAGAGGAGGTGGCGTGCTCGAGGTTGCACAGTGTGGTCAGAAGGGGTGGGTGAGCACCCATGAGACGGACCCTGGGCAGTGCCTGGCGGCTTCCTCCTCTTCCTAGCTGCAGGGACCAGCCCTTTCCAGCCCTCAGCCAGAGCCACGGCCTGACACCAAGAGGCTCAGAGCAACGGCAGGATGACCTTGGCCAGCTGCCATCTCTGCTCAGAGGCAGGCCCGGGACCTACCAGGGCCCTGTGCCTCCAGGATCTTCCTGCTTCGGAGAAACACCCAGCCCCTGCAGATGTGTCCTCAGTGGTGTAAAAACCCAGAGAGTCACACGTGGGCAACGACACCTGCTCAGAGACAGACGGAGATGTGGCTGGTGTGACTCTCATTTGGTGAAGGGCAATAGCAGAGATCTGCACAACGGATCTGCAAGGTCACACGTGTCGGAGAAGGCTGACGTCCACATGGGGGATGTGCACAGACGCACGGCAGGTGCAGGCAGGGGCACTGGCAGACTGGCACGCAGGACACACAGCCAGAAGGCACAGGGCACACACTGGTGCCACCTCCACAGAGGTACTCGGTTAATATGGTGCAGGTGTCCAGGCACCCGCGGACGCTCGTACCCACTCAGGCTGCTTACGTTACATAAACAAGACACGCAGACAGCCCTTGGACACAAACAGAACCACGAGGGGAGCAAACACCAGCGGGAACAGATGCCGAACAGGCCCCGGCCCACACCCACAACACGAGTATGCAAATGTATTTTCAAGGCATGCATCTGGCGCACCCACGCACTACACAGAAACCTGGGCTCTCACACAGAAACACACAACGCGCAGCTGAGCTGGCCTCTCGGCCAGCTAATCTTGCCCAAGAACTCCCTGCTACACTCTGATTCCCCCGGCAAGTCCCAAAGACACTTGGAAATGCAGCTATGCTTCCAACCAGGGACAGGCAGCTTTCCATCTCTCTGACCTAGGCCAAGGACCTCCGGGGGCTGTGTTGGTTTGAATTATTGGAACTGGACACCAAAAAGGAGCTCCTCTTTACGTCTGCGTTGCCAGTGGAAGGGAGAGCAGGACAGCTCTGAGGTCGCAGGGACTGTGGAGGCGCCTGGGGCAGGGAGATGTTGGGATCCACTTTTGCTGAAAATCTGCCCTCACCCAGGATGCCTCTGGTCGTGGTACCTGGGCCTCACCTGGCAACACCTGTGCAGCCCACAGGACCCACCTGCTGCTTTCTACTATTCTCCTCCCACCCCAAAGCGGAGTGCCAAAGATCCGCTCCCAGACCTGGGCCCACCTACCGTTGCCCATGGTCAACACCTGCACATTCTCAAATTCCAGGGTGGTGTAGGCCGGGTCCAGCGCGGCACTGTAGTCAGCCATGTCCATGTCGACGAGAGTTTTGGAGAGGCGCATTCTCACCTGCCTCCACACCTCGGCCACCCGCCCTACCCAGGATGCCCACCCCGAAGATTCTGGGCCGAGCCCAGCCCCCGCCCTCCACCCTCCCCCTGTCTCCTCCCAGGTCCCCTCTCTGCCTGCTTTCCTTTCAAACTGTCCTCTGGGAGGCTCAGCCTGGAGTCTGGCCTAGCTTCTGTGAAGGGGTGGAGGCTATGCCGGGGAGGGCTGGGGGTTAATGGTTAATCGTCCCCCGCTGGCGGATAGGCTGGGCGGGGCCCCAGGGATTTGGTTGTTTGTTGGTTTCTGACTGACACCTGGGGTGCTAATTACAAGGCCGGGCCCTCACTCACCAGAACTCAGTTATCGGTTCTGCAAGGCAGGCGCCACACACGCTGGCATTCATTGACCCCTGACTCGGCCACTCCATAGTCACTGTCACCCCAAGTGGGGCCTCAAGCCTGGGATGCTCAGGCACTGACTGCCCACCTCTAGGGCACCCTAACTCAGTCACTTCCCAAAGCGTCGACGGCGACGCTCTGTGCTCTGCAGAGGTGAAACTCCCCGTGGACCCTGAGCGGAAACCTAGTCCCCGGCCCAAACACGAGTCCTGGGGATCCTGGGAGCTCCCGTCTGGTTCTCTTCCACTTTCCCACTGGTCCTGGGAACAGAATAGACTGGAAGTTTGGAAGGACGGGGCTCAACTCAAGGCCACTCCTGGGCTCCCTGTGACTCCCAGTGGTCACCAGCCGCACACAGTTCCCCGGATTCCTGGTCTGGTCCTCTGCTTCCCTGGCCCCCAGCCCCTCCCAGAACAGACCAGGTGTGCAGCCCCACGGCCTGCCACCTGCTAGTCGTCACTCCAGGTAAATGATTCTCCTTGCTGAGCCTCAGTTTCCTTCTCTGTAAAAGGTACAATCAACCTCAAAAGGCGGTTTGAGTTTTAAATGAGATGGCAGAAGAAAAACACCAACTGGCCGGTGTCCCTCCTGTTGTCCTCCCTCTCCCCCTTTTCCATCCCTGTCCCTGTCTCCCCGTCGCTCTGGTCACAGCTCCTCCGTGCAGCGGGGGCTTCGTGGATGTACCCGCTGTGTGGTCACATTCAGAAAGGTCCAGTGTGGTCAGCGCTGTGCTGTTGTTGGGACACTTTGTGTGATGCTGAACAAGGCGCCCTGCACTTCTGTTTTGGATCGACCCTCAGAACCCTGCAGCCTGCCCTGACTGTCCTCAGCTCAGGGCTCGCAGGTCCTTCTCGTGACCTGCAGCCCTCTGTATCTCCTCTGCAGACACGTCCAAGGGCTGCAAAGCCAGCTAGGGAGGTAGGATTGCAAGGCAGAGACTCGGGAGGCCTGGGCCTGTCCTGCTCTGCTGGCCAGAAGGCAGGTTGGGGGGAAAGAGTGGAGGACAGGCGGGTGGCGGACCAGCCCCGGAGAGCCTGCAGTGGGTGAAGCCTGGCGTGGGGAGCTAGGGGTGAGCGCTTGGGCAGGGGAACCGAAGAGGGATGCGGGCAGCAGGGGCACTGTCTCCATGTTCTTCGACCACCAGAAGCCCCTCCTCTGCCCTGGTTAACTTTATTCTCTCCCTTCCCTCCTACCCCTGGAGGTGAGGTGGTAGGGGTGCCGGAGGAGGCAAATAAGAAGAGGAGGAGAACAGAGGCAGGGTTGGATGCCAGGAGACCGGGGTTTAGAAATCAGCCCTGTCGCTATTCCGATGGCTTTGTTTACATCACAATTTTTTCCCAGGGCCTCGATTTCCCCATCTGTAAAATGGGGAGGCAATCCTAGTCCAGCTGTTTCTTGGTTAGGACACAACCCTCAGGGAGAGAAGGAGAGAGCCCCCCCACCAACCCACACCTGGAATTCAGATGCCAGTGGGTTCCTTCTGTGCTCCAGCACAGAACATCTGGTCCCAGCTCCAGTGGCCTTTGGGGCAACTAGACTGGGTGGGAAGTTGGAAAGACCCAGTCAGAGGATAAACACAGGAGAGACGTACAGCAGCTCTGGGGGTCCATGCCCACCTGTCTTCCCCCTGTGACATCCCATGCACGCTTCTCCTTACACAGCCCAGTGATACTTGTCCTGCATGTCCAGTGATTGATCAAATGGAATGTCATCATTGGCAAGTTGGAGTTTAGTTAGGTAACCGAAATAACCATGATCTGCCCATCGATGACGGGTCACGTTCAATGACATGAGGTCTACCATCAAGCAGGGACTCCAGGGGGACGCCAGGAGCTATAAGGTGCACCAACTGCGGCAGATGTGACTTACCCATGGCACAGCACAGGGGACCACCTGTGAGGCTCATGCCAGATCCTGCCACCTACCCCAGGAGTAAATCTATCCACTCATCAACTCAAATTGCATCCTTGAGCATCTACACGATCTTCTCCACCCTCAGCCAACTTGGAACAGCATCCTACAGATCTGCTTCCCTCCTATAAATGACATTTCGCCCATGAGATCCCCTAGCTCTGCGCCTCAGGCAATTTATTCTGAATCACTAGATTCTCCTTCCAGAAAATGGACCTAATTTATAGTTTTTTGTTTTTTTTTTTTAAGTTTAAATGAGAAAATACGATATGGTTTGCAGCTTTGCTGCCCCACCATTTCCCTTTAGGGGCATAAACCATAGATCTTGAAAGTCAGACAGATCTGGGTCAAAATCCAGGTTCTACTTCTCTTGACTTTACTTTCAGCATCGGAAAAATGGGGTTGATCCCCTCCTCAGAGGGAGGGGCCAGGCACTAAATGGCCTAGTCTAGGCCCACTGGATACAGTTTCTGTGTCAGAAGATTCAACCAACTTCAGACGGAAAATACTTGGGAAAAAAATTGTGACTGCAGCTAAACATGTGCAGTGTTTGGTTTTGAGATGGGGTGTCACTATGTTCTCCAGGCTGGCCTCGAACTCAAGGCCTGGGCTGAAGTGATCCTCCTGCCTTAGCCTCCCAAGAACCTGGGACCACAGGCGTGTGCCACCATGCCTGGCTACAGCACAGAGGTTTCTTCTTGCCATTATCTCCTTGCCTAAACATTACAGTATAACAACTATTTACGTAGCCTTCACACAATATTGGGTAGCATATCTGAGGTGATTTAAGGTGCATGGGAGGATGTCCGTAGGTCACGGGCAAATACTACAGCAATTTATATGGAGGACTTGAAACACTGAGGACCTTGGTATGAAGGACGTCCAGGGACAAGCCCCTGCAGGCCAAACAGCAGGGATTGCTGTTGTTAGCGATGGACTCCATGAGCTGCTGGCCACGGGATCTTTGGGAATTGGGACCCCATCTCTGGAGAGTGCACAAGGAGGGCCTGCCTGGCCCTGAATGAGCCCTGGCCTCGATGCCATCGATGTGGCAGTTGCTGTCCCTTCCTCTTGAGCTGTCAGGGACCAGCCCCGAAGGGCAGCAGCTTCCAGGAGCTAACAGGGCTGTTGCGAAGGGAAGTCATGCCTCCGCTGTGCAGGGTAAGGAGATGCAACTCCTGACAGAAGCACTTTTCTTTTAATTACACTAACAGTGAGCGTTTATAGAGATGGGCGAACCTTCCACTCTTCCTTTTACCTGATGTCCCCAGACTTCCTCCCCTGATGGCTGGCAAAACCGAGATTCAGAGAGATAAAGTGACCGGCCCAAGGTCACAGAGCGCAGCGGCTCTAGAGCTCAGGGGCTCTGCCCTCTCCTTGTGGTCCCACTCCTGAGTCCCCAGAAGAACTTCAGAAGCCTGGAGCTCAGACCTGGCTCCAGACACAGCTGGGGTGCCCCAGGGCCTGAGGAGTCAAGGCCTGGTCCCCAGGTGCGTGGAGCTTGAGAGGCATCCTCCAGGTGCCCGGCCACACCAGGGCCACCTGGGGCCTGCCTGCTCCTGGGGACTCACCACTCGGCTAACCCCTACTCTTTCTCCTCCCCCTGCCACACGAGGCGCAGGGCAGGGAAAACCAGGATTTTATCAAGAAAAAGAACAAAAGTCGTGGGGGAAAGAGGCCAAGAGCCATCTCCCCTGTTGGGTAGGGCCCTTCAGTTTTGCCCCTTTGAAATTTCAAATTCCAGTTTGTGGACAAAGTCCTAACTATCTCACAATATAGGTCCCCAACTGCTGACCAAACTCCAGTCTGGCCGCCACCTGGCCCGGGGCTGGCCTGGCCTGGCTGCTTCCTGACAGCTCCCAAGATCTGGGGTCGGAGGCCCAGGGCAACTGGGGTCTGCCAGGGACCCCACCTCCCACCTGAGAGGACCGCTCTCTGCCCAGAGCTGGGATCTGACACCTGTGGTCCTGGCTGCACAAAGCAGGTAGGCAACCTGGCTCTCTGGGCCTCTCAGCTCCTCCTGGAGTCCCTGACTGCTGCTCATGCTGCCATGGCTTAATCCCAAGGGACCCCAGGAGCCTCAGCACTGGAGGGGACCCACTCCTTGGGCAGATGGAGAGGCCAAGGCTATCGGCCAATGGAAGCTGCTGCAGTTTAGTCGGAGCTGGGCCATAGACCTGGGGCCCCTCCCTGAGCCCCAGAGGCAAGAAGGGACTTGGGACTTGCTCCAGGCCACTCGGTGGTGGCAGGTAAGCTTGGTCTGAACAAGGAGGTCCCCTCAGCTTCCTCTCCTACAGACTGTGGATGGCTCTGTGTGTTTGTCCACCTAATGACTGATGGCCACTGGGCTGCCCCAGGAGCATTTCCGAGAGGAAGACGAGGGAGCTGGGGCTGAAGGCCAGTGGGTTTGGAAGAAAACCACATTCACATGGTTAACTGATAACTGGGCCCCATCCCTGGGCCTCCACAGGCCTCTTTCCTCCCTCCCTCTTCTCGGCGTGATTAAGATGAACTTACCTGCCTGCTAATCATTGCTGAGACTGTTGATTTTGCCTTAAAAAATTAACTGGGCATGAGTTTGCGGTTTGCCTCACCCCTAACCCTGAAAAGACCCGGGTGGGCAGGACGCCGCCTGGTTATGCAAGAGGCCGCTGGCCTCCCCACGCGCATCCCACGGCCTCCTCTGCCGTCCTCCAAAGGGGAGTTTTGCTCAAGAGTCAACAGTCTGCCTGTCCCCCTGCCGGGTCCTGAGCAAATTTGCTCTGTTACCAAAGAGAGATAAAAACAGTGGGGAATGGGGGTGGGGGAAGCTTTCCAAATGGGGATGTGAAACAGCAGCTTTGAGCTTGGGTTTCTAGAATCCTGCCATGTCAGGGCCAAGCGAACCTTTGGCAGGATGTGGGCTTGGGCTTTTGATTTTGATTTTATTCCTCAAAGCAGCTTCTGGTGTTCCCGGGAGCCCACGGAGTATATAGGGTGATGTCCTCTTAGGGGTGATTTGTCTTAATGTTTCCACTGAGAGCAGGGAGACCACAGGTGCAGCCTCAGCCCTTGGTGTGCAAATGGAAAGCGGAGGCCAGGGGCAGGGGTGAGCGCATCAGACAAGAACACAGGCCACCTGAGTATCCTGGGTCTCCAGTGGGGACAGGGCTAACAGGCACTCTCTGGGCCCGAATGCTATGTTGAAGGACATCAGGGAAACCAGGTGGAGTAAGCAGAGAGGTTCCTGAGAGCCCCGGGAGGGCCCAGGGCAGGTGACTTCCCCGGGTGGTGTTCTGCGGCCCTCTGAGACGTGGGACCAGCAGCATAAGCTGCCAACCAGACTCCCTTCACATCCCTCTTAGCTACAGCCTGCCCTGACTCCCGGTGGCTCTGAAACTCAGATTCTTCCCCTGTACACGGGGAACCATGCCTAACAACTAGGGTTGCCATGAGGATGAATGGAGTAAAGGCGTCCATTGATAGTGAGGCCAATGTGCAGGCAGCGTTCGGGGCCATGAAGTCTTACACCACCCTGACTCAGGCAGCGTTTTCATCACCATTTTATGGCACATTAGCACAGAACGATCGAGTCATGTGCTCAAGCCACACAGCTGATAAGAAGGTAGGATTCAAGTCCACCCCGACTGCAGAATCTGCGCTCCTAACCCTGCCTTTCCAGGAATGTACACAGTAAGTGCTCAAGGAAAGCTGGCCAGCAGAGAGGCATGGAAGTCCCTCTGGTCAGACAGCAAGGCATTCTGGGAGCTGCTGACTTTGAGGCAACAGAGGTGGGCAGAGAGGATGACCAGAGAGCCATCAGGAAGAAAGTCAGGAGGAGGCAGGTCCATGTGGGCGGAGCCACCTGCGGGTTACCCACCAGGTGGGCGTTGCTGCTCCTGTTTCTGTTCATCTCTCCTGTTTACCTTCCTGACTTTATCTGCAGGGGTGACCTTGGGAATTAGACGGATCCTATCCTGCTCTAGTAGGGCCTGAAGGGTAACAGGGAGCCCCTGCTTAGCCCAGGCTCTGGTCTTAGGGATTAGGGATGAATCTGAAACCCTTAGCCTCCCTGTGTCCCTGTCCTGAGGGGCTTCAGGGATTTGTCTGGAGGTCACTGAGGTGAAAGATTTGGAAGTCCTGAGACTTAGGCCAGGATCATTGTGTACAATTGTACAGGTTGCTCACTGCACAAATATTCTCTAGCCAAGATGGTTGAGTGGGGGTAGAAATCCAGCCCTTGCTCCAAAGCCCATGAACTTTGCTTAGCTGAAGGGGGATGCCTTTTTCTTATTTGCACAAAGAATCTGTGTAAGTTGCTGGGAGCTCTGCCCCAGCTCTGGTTCCAGCCACTGTGTGACCTTGGATAAAGTCACTTCCCTCCCTGGTCTTGGTTTACCATTTGGGAAGTTTTGGCTGGCATAAAGCAGAGATTCAATTCAGATAGTGAAACAGAAGCATCTGGGAACTTAAAATATATATAGATGTTTGGATGCTTGGGTAGCCCAGTGGTAGAGCATTTGCAGAGGGTCCTTGGTGCCATCCGTGGCCCTAAAATAAAACACTGAAGCCCAGGCCCCGTGATACACCAGCAATCACATCTTAGGGTTGCAGTGAGTGGTGCCGGGCAACAGTATTTTTTGAAATCCCTGCGTGATTCTGATGTGCCACCACAATTCAAAGTCTTCATAGACAGCTTGAAATCTGGAAGTGGAAAGGCCTTGACGTGGGTTCAGGTTTTCTGAGTGTAGCTTACTAGTCAGAACTTCAGGGAGGCTCAGTTTCCCCATCTGTAAAATGGACCCATAACTTCCTCACACTGCCGGTACACTGAGTCAGGGGATGGCGCCCACTGGGCTGGTATGAGATGGCTCCTGATTCTTGGTGCCAATGACTGTTACTGTTATTGTCAATAAAGTAGAAGGACCTTGCAGGCCAAGAGTTCAGTGACTTGGAGCCAGGCTCTCTCTGTTCCTTGGGTCCCCATCTTCTCGCACACCTGTCCTATTCTGGAAGTATGTGCGATGACGATGACGATGATGATCTGATTCGTTGAACGCTTTACATTTATTTCTGAGTCATTATGACTTTCACACAGCCTGGACTCAAACCTGAAAAGGTGCCCTTTGAGAAGCCCGCTTCCGCCCTGCCTGCCGCTTGCCTGCGCTCCCCACCTCTCTCTCCCCCAAACTCATTTTCCTGACATTCTCATGGATCTTTCTGACTTTCTTGAAGAGCTGTCATGGAGGAAGGGACCCTGTAAGATCGTGCGATGTCACCCCACCTCCTACCCGGTTCTGCCTCCTGCCTGTTTCCTTGACCATTATGGCTTCAGATGTTCCCATAGCCCTTGAGGCAGCTTTGACGGGGAGGAAACAGGCTCTGCTGGGAGGGAGCGTTGTTTTCCCACTCAGCCAAGTCCGAGCCGGTGTTTGTCCCTGCTCCACTGTGGCCTTCCAGGAAACCAGGCCTCAAGAGCTTCGGAGCTGCAGGGCATGGACGTGCACAGCGCAGGCCTGGCCTTCACAGGCACCAGGGAGGGCGGGGTGGGTGGGCTGTCAGGGAACCGTCCCGTTTCTGGGTCCTGAAACCCCAAAGAGAGTCTGAAGTATGGAATAAGTCATCCAAATAAGGACCCAGTGAGGGGTGTCCACTGGATGGGAGGTCAGGGCCTGGTGGCCCTGCCATCCAGCATCTGCCAGTGTGCTGGCAGCAGCCAGGTCGAGGAGGAGGAGCAGGGAGGAAAGGAAGCCTGGCCAATGGGAGGGCCAAGGCAGAGCCCTGGGGACCCGTTCCTGGAGGGCAGGATTTGGAATCCAGGACAGAAGTGACCAGGAGAGCTTAGCCAGCGTTTTCCACGCAGGCCAGCTCAGGGCCCCCTGGATTCTTGACCTGCGCAGGGCACTGACTGGGCAAGTCAGGCCTCAGCTACAAAACGAAGATTAGACGGCAGCCTTGAAGCACCCCCGAAGGAGTCTGCGGGGCCCCCCTCCTTGTTGAGGGGATCTGGAGCCCATTTTGACCAGAACGTCATTCACCTATCAGGGCCCCTGGCCTTCCGGGGTGGGCGCTGGCGACACAGGTCTCGTCTGGGCTCCAAAGTCCAGCCTCCTCCCCAAGCTCTGGGGCTCCCTCCTGCCGCCCGTGCTCCCTCCAGGCAAACGCAGGGGCAGGACCCTACCTGGCAGGTCCTGGGGGGAGCCCTGGCCCCCGTCCGGCATGCTCCTCTGGGTGCCGTGGGTCCCGCACAGTGGGCAGACTTCATCCTTGAGTCCGCCCTGCTGCCAGCCTGGCACCCTAGCCCTGCAAGCACTGCTGGGCAGAGCTAATCCCTTAATACTGGTCACAATGAGATTTCAGGGGGGTGGGAGGCGGTCTCCATGGAAACCGAAGACCTGCCCCGGACCCACAGAAGGAATTAGCCTCGGGCCTCCCCAGGGGCCCCCAGAGACCCAACCCAAAGAGTGGCAGGCCGCTCTGGCCCTCCCGCGCTCTGCTTCTCCTGCTTCGCCCATGAGCCCTGTCACCTTTCTGAGTCGGGTCCTCCGTCCTCCACTTGGGGTTCTGAGTCTCAGTGCGGCAGCTTTTCTAGAAAAGTGCCACTTCCGAGTCTGTTAGACCTGAGTTTGAAGCTCATCCTTTCCCTCCAGACTGCCCCAGGCCAGGCACCGTGCTTCTCTGAGCCCTCAGTTTCCCCATTTTTAGGACGGGCACCATAATGCCACCCTGGTGTCACTCGGGTCTCAGTGGTGGGTAGTGACACTCAGCAGATGTGAGTGTCCTCACCTCTTTCTGCTGCCCCCCCCCCCCCCCCCCCCCCCCCCCCGCCAGTCCCCCTCGTCCCTGGCAGAGAGCAGTCACACTGCTCCTTGCCTACCTGCTCTTCCTCCAAGTCCCATCTTGGTCATCTGCCTCGGGGAAGTCCTGCAGACCATCCTCCCACAGCCCCCAGAGCTTTACATCATCACAGTTTAATCAGAGGGTGCTCGCCTGCCTCCTCCTCTGGACAGTGTCCCCTCCACCACTGCACTCCCAGGACCCAGCTGGAGCTTAATACAACCGGGCGGCAGAATGAACGAGTGAACGAACCAAGGAACTGCCTCCCCCGAGCCTTCAATACGGATTCAGCTCCTCCCTGGGAGCGACAGCGGTGCTGGAGGTGCCGCAGCGAAAGCCACCGGCAAGAGCCCTGCCTCACGGCTGCAGTCAGCAAACCAGATCCAGCCTGCCCCGCCAAATTGCAGTTTCCGATAAACGCAGTGATTTTGTAAAGTATAAGTATGTCCCAAATAATGCATGTGGACATACTCAGACTTTAAAAGTTTGTGGTTTATCTCAAACCCAGACGAGAGTCCCCGATTGTACCTGGAAGCCCTCTTCCCCCGCCCCCCGCACACAGCTTAGGTCCTGGTGGGAGGGTCCGGTGGAGACCGCAAGCATGTAAATAAACAACGAGGCGCATCTGGAATAGTGGTTAAACAATGACACAGCACGCTGTGACAGCACAGCGCGACAGGCAGGGGGCGTCTTTGGATGGTGATCGAACTGCAGGCTGTCACCTGCTGGGGACACTTTTAAGCCCAGTGAGGTGTTGCTTAGGAAAAGCCCTTTGAGGATATTAAAGGACACGGGGGAGACTCCGAGGGGACAGAGGTGCCAGCTGGGGAGAGGGGCTGCGGAATCTCACTCCACAGACTCCAAGGTCCTGCAATTTGGACCTGGGCCTTCGCGAACCTGCGCGAACTCGCAGCCCCACCCCTCGGGTCAGCCAATGTCCTCTGCGGGGCTGGGAGCCAGGGGAAGAGGCCAAAGGAGCTGTGCAGAGAAGCGTGGCCACCTGGCCAGAGCTGGGAGCCCTGACACACTGTCCCCTCCCGGACCCGCCCCACCCCTGGTGCCGCGGAACCAGCTGGACGCACGGAGCCCGAGGGCGTCCGGGAGGAGGCGATTGCGACGCGCCTATGCCGCGCTTCGCGCTTCCAGGGCTCCGCCTAGTGGCCCGCGCGGGAACTGGCGCTCAGAATGACTCATAGGTAGCTCGTAGCTGTCATCGAGCCGTCACGGATCCCAGCGGGGCCGCGCCACAGACCCACCAATCACAGGCTCCTTTGGTCTAAGTCTCTCCAAACCCGCGGAAGTCAGATCAACACAATCGCCAATCACAGCTCGCTGCCACTGCACCAATCAGGATGCAAGACTTAAAAACCGGTTCCCAAAGCCGCCTCCGCGCTGCTCTTCCACCCTCTGTGAACTTCAGTTCCTGGTACCTGGTGCCAGTGCGCAGGCGCCGTTGAGGAAGGTTCCAGGCTTTGTGCTGGCACCCTGCGGAATCCCACGTTTGCATTCAGAGGCATATTGAATGACATATTGCTGTCATTAAATATCATCCCCCATTATGGAAATTGGCGGCAGTGCAAAAACTATGACCTTTGGAGTTGGACACACTTGAAGCTTTGTGCAGCAGGGAGCTTTGTGCTTCCCCTTCCAACAGTAATACCTACACGAAATACCTGTCACCCCTCCCTATCTCAATAATGCAAGGGTAAATACTGGGAGTCACTATCTTTGTGACCCACCCAAGTCATCAGAAAACCCAATTCTTGCCACCTCCAACAGTATCTAGAATTTTCATCATCTTTTCATCACCAATGGAACCAACCGTGGCAGAATCACCATCATCTCTGGACAACTATCTGCAAAATCTTTCATTTCTCTTTTCCACTCGGGCTCACCTACCACCCACTCTTCAGTCAGGGACCAGGGGTGATTTTGTACAACCCTACAATGGATCAGATCCTCCTTTACTTCAACTTTCACAACTTTCTGTGCATTTACATAAAAAAAAATAAAACTTGCCATAGACTGAGGTAGGGCACAACTTCCTTTTTATATCCCTACCTCTCCAACCTTATTTCATCCCACTCCCCCACCCCAACCTTTTTTTCCTTCCTAAACTCAGGGCCTTTGCACATTCTTTCCCCTCTGCGTGGAATGATTCCTGGGTCCTTTACATTCCTGGTGGGGGAAAATATATCCTTCAGATGTGGACTTAATTTTCATTGTCTCTGGGATGAATTGCCTACATGTTTATGCGGGGTCTCTGTATCCTTCACCTCTTTATTCTCTGTACCTATTATTTCTTCTTAGCACTCTATATTAATTTGAAGTGGCATAATGTTTGGTTACTTGTATATTAACTATTTCCATTTCTTCATCCTCCATTAAAGAGAGGACCCTGTTGTGTTGTATTCCCCCACGGTAGATCGCATAACTTGAACAAATTAGAATGAAACACATAATAGGCACTTAATAGATATTTGTTGGACACATGTCTAAAAAGATTCTGGGGCAGAAACTGCCAATCGTGTGCATGAAGGGCTTCGTGTACAGTAGGTAGTCAACAGCAAGGAGGGCAGTCAACAGAAAGGAGTTCATGTTTATAGAAGTTTGGGAAGGTGGGGATTAAAATCAAAGATGCTTCTACCTGTAGGAGGGCTCAAGAGGTGAGAAGCACTTGCTTGTCCACCAGTTTCCTGACCTCGGCACTGTGAACTTCATGCATGGACGCCTGGAGGAGCCTCCCTGGGCTTGCAGGCTGCTCCACAGCATCTACGGCCTCGACTCATTAGAGGTCGGTAGTACCTTGCCCCTCCTTCAAGGTGTGAGCACCCCCCATATCTCCAGATGTCTCCAAACATCCTGTGGGGGTCAAAATTTCCCCTGATGGAGAACCACCTTGCAAGACCTCTTAGATGTACCAAGAAATTTTTCTTCCAGTAATTCAGAGCTTTTCAAATTTTAGTCTCCAAAGAAATCATCTGGGGCCATTATTGAAAATCCAAATCCCTGGGGTCCTACCTTCAGGCCAGGGGGCGGTCAGCAGTGGGCCCCAGCAGCACATGCTTCATGAGCTTCCAGGTGCTTCTGGTGCAGGATGTTCTCAGACTCCACTCTAAAAACTCCTCCAAGGGTTCTCCTGATAACCTGAGAGGCAGGCACCGTGGGAGGCTCCCCGCCTACGGGATCCTGCTCTTGACTTCCTCTCCTTTCCAGCTCCCCTTCCTTGGATGACTTTCCCAAGGAGAGACAGGACCGAATCCCGCCCACACTGCCTTGTCTCCCTTCAGAGCAGACACACACACTGACCACAGTTCAGTGGAAGCCACCTGTGGAAAGATAGTCCCCCAACCAAAGACATCCTGAGCTGCTCCTGGGAGATCTGCTTATCACAAGGAGTGGGCAGATGGTCTGCTTCCTGGGGAACAAGTTCCTTGTCTGGGAGAAGGTGCAGAAGGCCACCAGAAGAGGTTGGTCCTGGTAGTCAAAGTCAGACAAATCCAGTGAGTCATTACTCTGCCCACCTTTCCCAGCCTGCCTTTCAGGCCCCCAACTCATGGTCTATCTGTGGATTCTTCTCAGTGATTCTACTTCTCTCCTTTCAAGCATGTGGGAGCTTTTCAATTCTTTGCTTCCTTTGATGGTAGATATGATCATGTGACTTGTCTCAGCCAATGAGATGTGAGCAAAGCCCAGCTAGACTATACGTGGACAGCAGCCTAAGAGTGCTGGGCAGCAATTGTTGTGGAAACAAGTGTAGACGGGCAGTCCCCCTGGTGAAGAAATCCCCGCCGCTGACCCAAGGGGGCCATGTACATAAGAGAGCAATAAACTGCCACTCTGTGAAAGCTGTGACTTGGGGCTTTGTTGTTGTTGCAGCACAGCCTCACCTGACCTGATTGAACATGGTTTTCCCAAAGCTTCCCAAGGATTTTCCTAAGTGTGTTGTGACTTGTCCCAGCTGAAAACCACCCATCCTCTTACTGACATAACATTTTCCCCACATCTACTCATTTTGTCTTACTTAGATTTTAGGAGGAAATGTTATTATTACCAAATGAAATATCAGTATTGTCAGTAGAAAGTGATGGAAAAATAAACAGAAATACACCATTGTATTATATCCTGACCTAATATCTTTTGCTTTTCAAAGCCTGTGGGCCCTTGGTCTTCTCTCTTTTTGTTAAAAGGGCAAGAGGCCCCTGACTCTGACTGATATAGTCAGAATGTTTAAGGCAACACAGGGTAAGGCTGAGTTTGCAAATTGTGGAACCTGACTTCCTGGACTTGGATTCTGATTCTGCCATGGACTAAGCTGTGTGACCTTGACCAAGTTACTTGACTGTTCTGTGTCTGTCTTCTTCATTTTTCCTTCTTTCCTTTTTGGCACTGGAGACAGAGGACCTCACACATGCTAAGTATGCCCTGTACTACTGGGCTATCCCTCCAGCCCTGTGTCTGTTTTCTTATTTTCAAAATAGGGATGATAATGAGTATGGATTGGGTGTGTGAGTTTATAGGTGTTGATCTACATAAAGGGCTCGGAACAGGCCTGGCACAGTGATTGCTATGGAGGTCTCAGCTATGAGACAAGGCAGGGTCGAGAGCCAGGGACTCAGGAGAAGTGTTTGAACTTGCTGGAGAGGAACAAAAATCCTCTTCAGTGGAGAAAAATAAATCACCTGACAGTGTGACTGGATTGCTGCCTTAGCAGCAGGTGACGTGACAGCAGCCTAGAGGCTGCACCCAGCAGCTGCTGCGCACCAGACTCAGGTGTTAGTGACGAGGACATAGTGCTCATGTCACCAGAGCTGAGGCCCCCTGCATTCTACCCAGAAAGAACCAGAGAGGGACGGTTGCACTTGGTTCTAATTTAAAATTAGACACGTAACATTTTCCTAGGACGGGACAGGGTGGGAACGCTTTGCCCTCTGAAGGACAACCAAAGATCTAAAGGCGATCTGGGCGGGGTCCTGGGGAAGAGGAGAGATGCAGTGTAGCAGAGAGGGCAAAGGCATTGCCATTAAAACACAGCAGTGGCCCCCTTTATACAGCTGTTTGACCTTATTAAATTAGAAGCTCTTGCTGGGCGCAGTGGCGCACGCCTGTAATCCCAGCAGCTGAGGAGGCTGAGGCAGGAGGATTTCGAGTTCAAAGCCAGCCTCAGCAACTTGGTCAGGCCCTGAGCAACTTAGCGAGACCCCGTCTCAAGATAAAATATAATAGGGCTGGGAATGTGGCTCAGTGGTTAAGCAACCCTGACTTCAATCTCCGGCACCCGCCCCCCAAATGATAAACTCTTGTTGGGGATGTAGCTCAGCGGTAGAGCACTTGCCTACCACATGCAAGTCCCTGGGTTCCTTCCCAGCAATGCAAAAATATATACATAATGCTCTGCAAGTCTTCTTTGCTTCATCTACAAAATAGGAATCAATAAGGAGGCCTTTTATTACTGATTGCTTCATGGAATAAATGTGATAAACCTTCTGACATGGCACGTAGTTGGCAGGCATGCGGTTACACTATTTCCTGAATGTGCAAAGTGTTTTCTCTGGGGAAAGAGTGCTCATGGATTCCTACAGCCCCGGCGGACAAGCCAGGACCAATAGAAGCCACACAGAGAAAAGTTGGGACTCTGAATGAAGAAGACCTTTCTAGCAGTTACTACGGTTCTACCAGGGCAAAAACTGCTGTATCAAGTAGTCGCTGGAAGGACACATCAAGCTCAGGCACAATGACCACCTGTCCAGGAGGAGGGTGAGGGGATTCCAGCAAAGCAGCCTCTCCCGGATACAAAAGTCTTCAATAAAACACCATCAAAACCAAATCCATGCTGGAAAAACTGGACATTCACTTGCAAAAGAATGAAGTTGGACTCGCTTCTTACAGTGTATACAAAAGTTAACAAAAAATGGATTAAAGACCCAAAGTTATAAATATGGAAGAAAAACTTCACAATATTGGTTTTGGCAACAATTTCTTGGGTGTGACACCAAAAACACAAGCCACAACAGATAAAAACAGATAAATTGGACTCTACCGTACAAAACTTTTCTGTACCAAAGGACACTATCAGCAGAGTGAAAAGACTAGACACAAAATGGGAGAAAAATATTTGCAAGTCATGTATCTGATAAGGGATTAGTATCCAGAATATATAAAGAGCTCCTACGATTCAACAACAAAATAAACCACTTAGTTTAAATAAACCACTTAGTCTTTGAATAGATGTATCTTCAAAAAAAATTTTACAAAAGGCCAGTAAGCCCCATAAAAAGATGCTTAACATCACCAATGATTAAGGAAAAGCAAATAAAAACACCCATTAGTATGGATATTATAAAACAACAACAACAACAAAATCCCCCAGAAAATAACAAATGTTGGTGAGGATATGGAGACACTGGAACACTTGTGTGCTACTGTTGGGAATATAAAATAGTGCAGCCTTTATGGAAAGCAGGATGGTGGCTCCTCAAAAAACCAAGAATTATGATCCAGCAATTCCATCTGTGAGTAAATGTCCCAAGGAACTGAGAACAGGCCTGGAGGAGCTATTTGTGCACCATGTTCACAAAGCACCATTCACAAGAGTCCACAGGTGGAAGCCACCGAGTGTCCACCAACAGACAACTGGGTAAGTGAAAAGTGGTCCCTCTACACAACAAAATATTATTCAGCCTGATAAAGGAAGGAAATTCTTGTACGTGCTACAACATGGATGAAGCTTGAGGACAAAAATTGAGGATATAAATTACTAGTCATAAAAGGACAAGCAAGGATGATCCCTCTTATGTGGGGTGGAGTTGCCGATTTCATTTACATGACCTAGAGTAGTCAAATCGGGAGAGGTAGAAAGTAGAAGCCTGGCACTGTGGTGCACACCTGTAATCTCCAGAGGCTGAGGCAGGAGGATCACAAGTTCAAGGTGAGCCTCAGCAACTTAGATTGTCAGCAACTTAGCGAGACACTGTCTCAAAAAATAAAAAGGGCTGTGGATGTGGCTCAGAGTAAAGCACCCAGGTTCAATTCCCAGTACCAAAAAAAAGAATGAGTAAAGTCTCAATCCCAGTCTGGGAAGGATTGGTGGCGGTTGCTGCCCAGTCAATGCATCTGAATTGTACCTTTTAACACAGTTGAAATGGTAAATTTTGTCCCCTACATTTTACCACAATTTTAAATAGTTCAGCAATGTATAAATACATATACTGCACGATGAGCCAAACTGAGTTTATTCCCAGATGGCAAGGATGGTTTAACCCTAGAAAATCTATTTGTAAATTAGCAGACTAAGGGAGGGAAAAAATACAGTTATCTCAGTAGATGCATAGAAAGCAATTAAGACAATTCCATATTCATTGTGATTAAGACATGAATAAATTAAAAAAAAAGAAAGAAAAGGAACAAACTTCTGACTTACTTGAAAGAAACTTTTAATGGATTTGACTGCCCAAAGGTCAAAAGCAGATATCATACTTAAAGTGTTAAAGTGTCCATCTATTTAATTATTTATTTGATGGGGCTGGGGTTGAAATCAGGGCTGTGAACCTGCTAGGCAAGCACTCTCCCCCTGAGCTACATGCCCAGAACTTTGAGTTTCCTTTTAAAGTCCAGAATAAAACAAGGGAGCCCACTAGGGCAGAAGTTGTAAGTTGTCCTGTATTAGGTAATATGTGTGTTTATATATGTACAGGAGTTTTCCTCTGTGATAGACCCTCTCATTTCATTTGGGTACTAGGATGCCCCCCAGAGAATCATCTCCAACATTCCTTGAAGGTCGCAGCTCGGTATGACCACACAGACATGTTCAGCTACTGAAATATAATCAGGAAAGTAGTTTTGAAGTTTCCAGGAAATTTTTTCCCGTTTTCTTTTTTCCTTTTCTCATACTGGGGACTGAACCCAGGGGCACTCTACTACTGAGCTACATCCTCAGCCCTTTTTATTTTTTGAGTCAGCGTTGCTAAGTTGCTGAGGCTGGCCTTGAACTTGCAATCCTCCTGCCTCAGCCTCCCGAGTTCTGGTGTTACAGGCCTGCACCACCACGCCAGGCTCAGGAATGTAAGAGAGCTGGGACATGACTTTTACCTTTTTCCCCGCTTGCTCCATCTTTCTGCCTTGAACTTGAGTGTATGACTGGAGCTTTGTACTGTGAGCCTTGTACTGTGAGGAGGAAGGCCTCAAGTAGATGGAAGAGCAGTGGCTGGAAGGAGCCTGGGTCCCTGAGATTGCAGTGGGGAAGAGCTGCCATATTGCTCTTAGGATACTGACCTCTGGAACTTTACAGAAGTTAAGAAGTAGCCTTCTCTCTGGTTAAGCTGCTGCTATTTTGAATCTCAGCTACTTGTGACAAGTGAAGCCCTATTTGATAGACCCATTATTATTATTATTATTACTATTTGCTGTGCTGGGTTTTGAACCCAGGGCTTTGTGATTGTGAGACAAGCACTCTACCAACTGAGCTATTTCCCCAGCACTAGACCCTTTATTACTGCTCCTATTTTTTTTTATTTTTAATTACTTATGCATGACAGTAGAATGCACTTTGATACATCATATATAATGGAGTATAATTTCTCATTCTTCTGTTATATGTAAGGTAGAATCTCACTGGTCTTATAGTTATATATGTACATAGGGTAATTATGTCTGATTAGTTCTATCTTTCCTATCCCTATACCCCCTCCCCTCCCTTCAATTCCCTCTACCAAATCTAAAGTAACTTTATTCTTTCTTAGTGCCCCCCCCATTGTGAATTAGCATCTGCATATCAGAAAATATTCGGTTTTTGGTTTTTTGGGGATTGGCTTATTTCGCTTAGCATGATATTCTCTGGCTCCATCCATTTACTGACAAATGCCATAATTTCATTCTTTTTTAAGGCTGAGTAATATTCCATCATTCACACACACACAGACACCCCATATTTTTTAATGCATTCAGCTGTTGAAGGGCACCTAGGTTGGTTCCATAGTTTAGCTATTATGAATTGATTACTGCTCCTATTTAATATTTTTACTGGGAATCCTAATAATGTGCAGTAAGATGAGAAAAAAAAAAAACAGATCTAATGGAATTTAGCAAGGTTTCTGGATACATTTCCAATATATTAAAATCAGTAGGTTTGTATATACAAGTATCAACAAATGAGAAGATGCAGTTAACAAAAATATTTACAAAGATGTAGTAATAACAATAACACTGATAAGTTATCTAAGAATTAATCTAACAAGAAGCTCGTATGTATTAAAATGATCAAACTTCATTTAAAAAACGTGAAAGAACTGGGTGTGGTGGCTCATACCTATATCCCAGTTACTCAGGAGACTGAGGCAGGGGGATCACAAGTTTCAGGTCAACCTGGGCACCTTAGCAAGACCCTGTCTTAAAATAAAAAATAGGAAGGACTGGGGATGTGGATCAGTGGTGAAGCACCCCTGGGTCACCCCCTAGTGCCAAATAGATAAAAAATAAAAGAAAATGTATACAAAGGAAGACATGCAAAGGTGCCGATGGTTATGGCTAAAAGATTCATTATGTAGAGGTGTCGACTCTTCCCAAATTAATCAATGAACTCGATGAAATGTCACTTAAAGGCCTAACAGGACAAAGTTAGCACAGAGCTGGCAGATTGTAAACACTCAAAAGACGCTCATTATTGTCACTGAAATCCAGTGGAGGAGGCAAATACACCAGGAGTCTCCCAACTTTGTTCTGTTTCCTTCAGTCTCAACCTGAAAATTTATGTCAATGGGCAAAGGGAACAGACTGGCCGGTTTTAAGAATAACTCTAGAAAGGCAGGGAGGCCTCCACAGTCCACAGAGCTCCAGCCACAGCGTCCAATATGGCGGCCACATGCCCCCCAGAGGAGGAGGGGCATTTGAGCATGGAAGGCCTGCATAGAGGTGGAAAATATCTCACTATCAATTTTATTGATTAGATGTTGAGATGATACATTTAGAATGGGTTAAAGAAATATGGATCATTAAAATTAATTTCAACTGTTTCTTTAGTTCTTTTAAAACTGAACTTGGTTTTGGTATGCTTGTGACTCCTTTTAAAAAGTTGTCGAAATGTGGCTACTGGACACGGGTGAGTGGAGCCGTGTGGAGAGCCCCCAGGAAGGTCTGCACACGTTTGAAAACGGAAGGCAAAAGCCACGGTGCTGCAAACCGGCCAATAAAGGCGGCCCTATTCAGTGAAGGACCGGGGACCAAGTGACCTTCCAAACGACAGAAACATCCTCTGCTCTGGTTTGAATGTGTCCTCCAGGAATTCCTGTGTGGAAATTCACAGGCTGACGGTAGATGGAGGGTTAGATGAGGTCATGCAGGTGGGTGTTCGTGGCTTTATGAGGGAAGGAGAGGCCCCAGCAAGCACACTCCCTCTGCCCCTCCATGCGATGGCCCTGTCACATTATGACACAGCAAGGAGGCTCTCCCCAGGCGCCAGTGCCATGCCCTTGGATTCCCCAGCCTCCAGGACTATGAGCCAGCTAACCTTCTATTCTTTATAAATTACTGAGTCGTGGGTATTTTATTATAGCAACAGAAAATTGAGTAAGATAACATTCTTACAAAAATCAATTCCTATGGAATAAAGACCTAATTATGAAACATAAAGCTTACATACCTATAGAAAATATTTAGGATAATATCTTCTTGATCTCATAAGATTTAATGGACAAGACACAAAACTACATACCCTACAGGAAAATGTTATATTTAATGACTTTATAATTTAACTAAGATACAACTACATTAAAATTATAAGCATCTAGCCAGGTTCAATGCTGTGTGCCTGTAATCTCAGCCACTCAGGAGGCTGAGGCAGGAGGATTGCAAGTTTGAGGCCAGTCTCAGCTATTTAGCAAGGCCCTGTCTCAAAATAATAAGTAAAAAAGGACTGGAAGGTACAGCTTATTAGTTGAGCGCCACTGGGCTCAATCTTCAGCACAATTAATAAATAGATAAATAAGCAAATAAATAAATGAGGTGAGAAGAATAACTATAGATGTCATTAATATAACCAAAAAAGGATTAGTATCAAGAATGAATAACTCACACACTATGTTGAGAACAGTGTTATTGCCGGGCACAGTGGCACAGACCTGTAATCCCAGCAGCTCAGGAGGCTGAGGCAGAAGGATCGCAAGTTCAAAGCCAGCCTCAGCAAATGCGAGGCGCTAAGCAACTCTGTGAGACCCTGTCTCTAAATAAAATACAAATTAGGGCTGGGGATGTGGCTCAGTGGTTGGGTGCTCCTGGGTTCAGTCCCAGTACCACCCCCCCCACATCAAAAAAAGAGAGCAGTGTTATTTCAGTGAATGACAGGTTGGCCATACTGAAGTACATGTAGGATTTAAAAACGCATGTACGAAAGGCATTTCTTGTTGGGCTGTGGTGATGCAGACCTGCAATCCCAGTGACTCAGGAGGCTGAGGCAGGAGGATCTCAAACTGGAGACCAGCATCAACAAGTTAGTGAGATCCTATCTCAAATAAAAAATAAAAGGATGAGGGAAGTGGTTCAGTGGTAAAGCACTCCTGGGTTCAATCCCCAGTACCCAAAGTAATGAAAATAATAACTCCTACAAATTGATAAGAAAAGGTAAATAATGTAATAAGAAAGTGGGAAAAGATATAAACAAACACATTAGTGGAGGAAACCACAAGACAGAGAGAACCCCTCCCTCTCTAGCAATAGATGAAATGCAAATGAAAAAATGAAGCATCATTTTATCTTCCTCATCTCGCTCGGGGGGACACGGGGCAAGGAGAACTCCCCAACACTGCTGATCGGCTGGGGTGGGCAAGAGGGATAAGTACCGTGACCTCAAGAGGAAGATACCCACTGCCCGAGACCCCCGCATCCCACTTCAGCGTGATGCCCTAGAGAAACTCTCATTCCCAGGCCTAACAATGTTCTTTGTGGCTCTAAGATAGTAATGAACTGGCCGGGCCCCGGGGCGGAGGATCGCAAGTTCAAAACCAGCCTCAGAAACTTAGGGAGGCCCTAAACCAGTCAGTGAGACCCTGTCTATAAATAAAATATGAAAAAGGGCTGGGGGTGTGGCTCAGTGGTTAAGGGCCCCGGGTTCAATTTCCAGAACCAAGAACAAAAAAAGATGGTGACGAACTTAAAATGACTCCATTGTCACAAAGTGAAATAAAGATACGTGCCATTTTACATGAGCGATGGCACTGTGTGGATCGATAAGGGAAGGCCCAGAAGTCACTGCAGGGGTGAATCACGGGACGCTGCTGAAGGATGCCCACAGCATGCCGTTCGAATACGTTTCCCAGACACACAAAATGATGCTTCTCTTGCTCACCTACCGCCCGTCGGTAAACGTCCAAAAACATGTCAGGTGACGATAATCACCAGCCTACGACAGCAGTCACCTCTGAGCTGAGCGGCAGGGTGACGGGATCAGAGTGGGGACAGGGGCTTCCATTCTGTGTCACATGTCATTTCTCATTAAAACAAAAATAAGCCCAAAGAAAGTGTGACTCTCTAGCAGGATTTGAGAGAACCGAGTGGCAGTAGGTCCATGTTCACAGTGAAGTCAACCACCTTCCAAGATACCAGTGACGTACAATTCGGCAACATAAGTTTTAAAATCCTGTGGTTTAAAATATCTAGATGACTTTAAAAAAAAAAAAATAGCACGAATATATTGAAGATAAAGCATTTCTCCATTCCGGGCGGGGCCGTTTCACCGGGGTGGATGTTTGGACCGTGGGGAGGGAGCGGGGGCTCTCCCGCAGCCTCTCTGGCAGTTCCCGAGGCATGGTCAGGAGGTCCTGGCCCTGGGCAGTTCTGTGTGGGGAAGCTCTTGCCGCTTTCTGTAACTCAGCATCTTCCAACCAACTCACAGTAGAACTCACAGTCGCTCAGGAAAAGTTTGCCTGCCTGGTCCTTGTCTCTGCCACTACCTTGCTGTCTGGTTTTGCCCGCTCACCTTTCCCCCTCAGTTTACCAAGCTATTAAATGGGCATGCAAAGTCGACACTGCAAGAACCCTCACCTCTCAGTCCCTGGGCTGGAGTCCGACACTAAGATGCCAAGTCTAGGGCTGTAGCTCGGTGGTAGAGAACTTGCCTAACATCCATGAGGCCCTGGGTTCAATCCTCAGTGCCAAAATAAATAAGTAAAAATTAAAAACAAAAAAAATTTTTAAATTACTAGGATTGGGGCGTAGCTCACTAATAGAGCACTTGCCAGCTCACATATGGCCCGGGGTTGGACCCCCACACTGATGTGGGGGAGGGGGAGGACTGGGAATTCTTTGTTTAGTCATAAAAAAATAAAAATATAATCAATATAAGAGGCCATACCCACTTAATTTTTATTCCTCTTCCCTAAGTAACTTTAAAGAAGAATTGTTTAGTTACTTATTATTTTTATTATTATTTTTTGGTGTTAGGACTTGAACCCGGGACCTCCCACATGCCAGGCAAGTGCTGTACCTCTGAGCTGCATCCCCAGGGTTTAACTTTTTTTAATTAATTAAAGCAGGTTTGTGATAAAAGAATTCCAAAAAATTAAGAGAAGGAAGATAAAGGAAAAAAACTTATTCCAAATGCCACTTTGGACTCTCATAAAAAGTTCGATGATAGCCAGGATTTATGGAGCCTTGACCTGCCAGGCACTGTTAGGAGGTTGCATTAAACTCCTTGATAATGTGGGAGTTCTGTTCTCAGCCTCCCTTTACAGATGAGGAGACTGAGGGTCAGAGAGGTAAAGTCGCCTACGGAAGCTCACAACTGGTGTAGCTCTAACCCAGGTCTTCCTGACTCCTCTCAGCCTCTACCACCACCGGCCTTCTCACTTGAAGTGGTCCCGCCTCTCCCAAGATGCCTTTCCCTCCCTCCTTCCTAAGCCATCTCCTCAGAGGAGCTATAAACACTGTCTTTTTTGTAAAGAGTCAATGCCTTGAAGGACGGGAGTCCCTCCCCCAAAGTCAACCTAGCGAGTCTCCAGGAAAACACTGACCTGCCCTGGAGAAGGGAAAAAATAATCCTCTCTCCACCCCAACTCCGCCCCCCAAATCACTGGAGTTTTCATTAATTCCACAGGCTGGAGACAGAAGAATGGATGTGTAATTAAGTTTCAAATCGACTATTGTTTTATGTGAATATCTGATAAGGAAAGCACAAAGGCTGCCAGATGGGAGCTGGGAGTGAGATTTCCCACAGTGGAGAATTCTAGAAGACATACCTGGAGTTCTGGAGCCTGGATCCTACTAGTAGGCGGCCAGGTAGGTAATAAGGGTGGAGACACCAAAGATAAGTGTGGGGTGGGGAGACCCAGCTGGAGGCATGCCCAAGGAGTTTGGCTGGGACTGGTCCATTCAAGAATGGAAGAGGGAAGTACAGGTTAGTGGTCACTGCCATGGAATCCAAGGGACCAGACCGGCGCCATCCAGCAGAAACAGTGAGCCACAAATGTAACTTTAAATGTTCTGGTAGTCACATTTAAAAAAAATAAATAAATAGTGATTCTATGAAACAGGAGATTGTTTTTACAAACAATGAGCTTCTACTGAGCACGGTGGCACACGCCTGTAATCCCAGGGGCTCAGGAGGCTGAGGCAGGAGGATCCCAAGCTCAAAGCCAGCCTCAGCAACTTAGTGAGTCCCTGAGCAACTTAGTGAGACCCTGTCTCAAAATAAAAAATAAAAAGGATTGGGGATGTGGCTCAGTGGTGAAGTGCCCCTGGGTTCAATCTCTGGTACCAAAATAATAATAATAATAAGAAGAAGAAGAAGAAGAAGAAGAAGAAGCCTTCCTTGGTCTTTCAATTAGGGGTCCCAAAGTCAAGAGTCCTCACTGCATGGATAGGTAACTGAAACATGTGGACAAGGAGGGTCTAGGCAATTTTTACCCTTCCTGATAAGAAAAACAATTGCATTCCATAATATAACTTCAATGTAGAGACACTAAGGAAGAGTGGGGACTGTGGAAAATTTGAGAAAGTGCACACAGCCAGGCATGGCAGCACACACCTATAATCTCAGTGGCTCAGGAGGCTGAGGCAGAAGGATTGAAAGTTCAAAGCCAACCTCAGTAACTTAGCAAGAGAGACACCATCTCAAAATAAAAAATGAAAAGGGCCAGGGATGTGGTTCAGTGGTTAATCACCCCTGGATTCAAAGCCCAGTAAAGAGAGAGAGAGAGAGAGAGAGAGAGAGAGAGAGAGAGAGAGACTAATCAAAATTAGTTCCATAGACCATTGTCTCATGGGTATGGGGAATCAGGGTACTAGAGCTTCTAATTTTTGAAAGAAATGGAAAGTTTTTAGAAGTTAACAATTTAAATTTTATTTAAAAAATGGAAAATAAATAAAGCCTGGGGCTCCTGGCTCCTGGTGCTGAGCACACAGGCAGCTGGGTCCTGCCTGGGAGCTGCCCAAGGCTAGGCCACGCCTGGCAGCTCCTCCGGGTGGGGTCCGGGAGGCTCACCTCCTCCGCCCTTCCTCAGGCCTGTTTGGATAACTTTCCAACCTGTTCCTCCACAAACCCTCCCTGAGGTGTGGCTGCCTCCGCTGCTTGTCCCAGGGGATCCTGGGGCCTTGGCAGTGTGGCGGCCAGGCTTGGCTGGTGCCACGGCAGACAGTTGTCAAACAGTGACTGTCTGGGAGGAGGGAGGCCTGTTTACCCAGGGCAGGGCCCAGGCAGAGGCCACCACTTCCTCCCCAAACCACTGGCCATCCAGTTGGGCCGCAGCCTGACTCAACTGTCCCCAAATATTTATGGAGCGCCTACTGTGTGCTGAGCCCTGTTCTCCAGGCTGGGAACACAGCAGGGAGCAAGATAGCCTGATCCCTTGCTTGGCGTCCCCGAGTTGTAGTGAAAGGGACAGAGAGGGCGAGCGGAGGGCAGAATGGAAATTTTCGAAGCTGCAGGACAATAGGGTCAGTGGTGATGGATGGGGCGGGCAGTAGCGGATGTGGGTGACCTCTAGTCGGGGACATCTGAACCACGACCCAAAGGATGAGAAGAAATCGTCCCCGGGAAGAGCCAGGGAGCAGGCCGGAGTGGCTGGAGGGAGAAGCCACAGGGAGGAGAGGAGTGAGCCCGCAGCCTGGTGGTGGAAGGAAGGAGCTCAGGCCTGAAACAGCCCTGGCCTCTTCGGAAGGGGCTCCCACTCTGCCCTTCCCTCCAGGGCTTCCTGTCCCAGCTCCTTTCCAGGAACATTCCAAGGAGCTGGAATACTGTTTCCCCTTCCCCTTCCTGATTGAAGCCACGCATGTGCGCAACTGGGAAGGCGCCGTCCCCGCAGGCCTCCAGCGGCGATCGCGCACCTGCGTCTCCCGAGCCTGGCCACCCAGGGCAGCCCTTTGGCCCTTCCCCTTGTGTCTTCCTCCGCATCTCTCAACGTCACGGCTGGCCGGCTGCTTCCTGACTCTTCAGTTTTAGATGGAATGCATGAACTTGCCATTCGGAAGGATCTGTGTGAGTTTATCCCAGTCTGGGGATAAATCAGTGTTTCCCTGTCCACGCACCTGTCCCCGTCCTCACCTTCGCCCGCTTTCAAGCAGCGTCTCCCCGGACGTCATCTCTACCAACCCCCACCGTGGCCACGTCAGCGTGCGCCCCACGCTTGGTGTCCAGCGCGCCTCTTAGCAGCCTGCGAAAGACTCAAACATCCGTCTCCTCACCTCAGAGCTGTCCCCGGGGAGAGCAGAACTGCACGGTCCACCCCAGAGCAAGGAAACAGAGCCCAGAGCTGTAAAGAAAATCGCCCTGATTCGGTGCGGTGTGGAGATTAAAGCAAAGCCCACCTTCTAGCTGGGGAGGAAGGCGCTGGGGCCCAGGCGGCTGTGTGGAGGAGAGAAACGCTCATCTTGCAGTTCCCCCTTGTTCATTCCAGTAGCTAGAGGCACCCTTACTAGGACAGTGTCCGGGGTTGAGTCCTAGCTCTGCCTCCCATTTGCTGGGTGGTTTGGGGTAAGCTATGTAACCTCTCTGAGCCTGTTCTCTCTCCTGAGAAATGGTTTGATGACTCCCTCCATGAGCAGCTGTGAGGCCTGAGAGAGTTGTTGTTGTTATTATTATTATTATTATTGGTACCAGGGATTGAACTCAGAGGCACTCGACCACTGAGCCCCATCTCCAGCCCTATTTACTATTTTACTTAGAGACAGGGTCTCACTGAGTTGCTTCGCACTTTTCCTGAGGCTGGCTTTGAATTCGTGATCCTCCTGCCTGGTGTCCTGAGCTGCTGGGATTATAGGCGGGCACCACCCCGTCTGGCCTAAGAGTTAATTTTTATAAAGTTCTTAGAACAGTATTTGGCCATCGTAAGGACTGGAGAACTGCAAGAGTGATTTTTTTAAAAGTGAGAAATGAAAGAAAGAGGAAAACACGTTCACAAAACAAACAAACAAAACCCGAAAGCCGGGGATTGGATGAGCCAGGAGCCAGATGCCAAGTCCAGGGGCTGCCCCAAGCCAGCTGCGCACTCCTCTCCGCCATTCTGTCCGGAGATGCTGAACCTGTATGCTGTGTACCAGAAACTATTTACTTGGTATTTTTCTTTCCTTGAAGACATTTGTTAATTTTTGAAGGATATTTCCTACTATTGCCTTAAAATGCTGGCTATGCATTTTTCCAACATACAATAAGACGAATTCACGAAGATTTAAAAGTGTCTGTGCCTTACCACTTAGAATCAGCCCCTGTGCCCTGTGGGTGCACCCACTGGAAGGTATGCTAATTTTAAGTTTGAAACGAATCTGGGGGAACATTCTGTCCAGTGGCCTTTTGACCATGACCCTCAGGATGAAGCACCTTCTGCTCCCCAGACTTCAGGTACAGTGGCGGTAAAGGCAGGCAGGACAGCGTGTCCCCAGGACCCACCTGCCTGAGCGGGCACCTGAGTGAGCCCACGTCACTTTGGCTGCAGGACATGCAGGACAGCCTTGCTCTGCCTCCGTGTCTTCCCATCTGTCTACAGGTTTTGCTGTTCTCACCACCATAAGCACATACTCACAGACACGCACGGACGGCACAGAAGTCACACACGCACGCGCACACACGCACCTTATTCTTACCTTACTCTCACTACATGGGATGCCCCATGATATGTTTTTATTTTATATCTTTCTATTTTTTAGAAAATGGTCACTTCAATTGCTGTATGCAATTGAATACAGCTCTATCCACTTATGATTCATACATGTCTTCAGCTGTAGAGTAGAGGTTACATGTATGTCGGTAGAAAATTATTTATTAAAAGAGTACGTTTTTACTTAAGACTGGTACTTTTAAAAGAAATTAAAGCAAGTCAGTAAATTATGCAAATGGCAAGTAGACTGAAATGATTTCATCCTGCACAGTAAGGTTTTGGAGGGTCGTATAGTAACATATCCCTAATTTCTAATGCAGACTGCTGAATTGGACTCTAGGAATAATATATCTACTTAAAGACAAAACTGTGTGCTTCAAGTGTCTTTTAGTAAATAATATTCATATATTAAAGCAAGAGTCAACAAAGCACAACCTCTGGGTCAATGTGGCCCACTGCCTGTTTTGTAAATAAAGTTTTATTGGCACACAGCTGCAGTCATTCATCTACTTATTGTCTATTGGCTGCTTTTGTGCTACAACAGCAGAGCGTTTGCCACAGATTCCTCTGGCCGGCAAAATCTAAAATATTTACTGTCTGGTCTTTTAGAGAAGGTATGCCAATCTTTGTGTTAGAGTTACAATTCAAAGACTTTACTGTTAAGCTAAATTTTCTCTTGCTTTGTCTTATTTTATTCTATTTATACATCTATCTTTAATTTTTTTCTTTCATTGTTTGTTGTTGTGCTAGTTGTTAAACCCAGGGTCTCCTGTATGCTAGGCAAGAGCTCTACCACTGAATGGCATCCTTTCCCTTTTAAAAAAATTATTTTGAGACAGGGTCTCACCATAAGTTGCTTAGGATCTCACTAAGTTGCTGAGGCTGGCCTTGAATTTTGATCCTCCTGCTTCAGCCTCCTGGTAGCTGGGGTAATAGGCGTGCGCCACTCTGCCTGGCGTACAGGGTACTTTCTGTGTGCAGATACTCAGCACTTTCCAGATATGAGTCGTATTAATCCTTGCCAGTGTCCCTTGAGGGACATGCTGGCGGTATCCCCAAGTCAGTAGGTGAACAGCACAAGGCACAGAAGACTAAGGAAACAACCAGAACAGTGCCCAGATACTCTCCAGAGATGATGGACTTCCTTGCATTCAAGTACCAATAAAGTCCACGTAGTTTGTGGCTAGGCAGCCTTCATATCTGCTGCTCCCGGGCTGGGGACACTCTTGCCCTTCCTCTCTTCTCCTGAATGACTCCTGCTAAGCCTTCAGGCTTCAACTGAGGGCTCAGTCTGCTCCTCCAGGGGCAAGAGGTTCCCAGCCTTTCTCCTCCTCAAGGTCCCTTTTGTGTGCCCACAGTGCCCTATCTGTCCCTCTCAGGGTCCTCTGTCTTGGTGGTTGCTGGCTTGCCTGTGATCCCACCAAACTGAGCACAGTCCCAGCTTCGAAGCCAAGCTTTCCTCCCCTAAGCTGCCCCCGGGCCTTCCAGAATGTCTTGCATGTTACCGCCCAGTGGACCGTTGTCAAAGAAACGAACAAGCAATAATGAGTCAATCAACAGGGAGGCGTCTGGGCGCAGACAGGATGCTCTCCAGGTGACCAGACATCCCTCCCTTTACTAAACGGGACAAAAAGAGACAACTGTTTCCATATTCCAGCCGACCTCCATACCCAAAACCATAGGTGGAACTCAATACAAAATTACAGATGCTTAGAAATCCCAGGAATTCCGGTTCACCAGGTCTGAGTGCAGCCCCCACATAGGCTGGTTTAAGAACGTTTCCCAAGACCAGCGAGGTGTGCGAACCACTGAATCTCAGGGCTGAAGGCTGAGTCAGGTGGGATGGAGATGAGGTGGGGAGAGATGGGGGGCTGGCCAGCACCTGTGGTCCTTCTCAATTCAGGCCGACCACCCTTCGCAGGGACGAAGCACGCTATAACAACACTCGCTCCCCTCATGAGCTCACGGAATCTTCACAACAAACAAGGTTTATTTGATGGATGAAGAAATCGAGAAACAGAGACGTGAATCAAAGAACCCATCATCACGTTGCTTTAAGGCAAAGCATCACTTACCAGATGGCCTCTGATGAGAACCTGTGCTCTGGCCTGAAGTCGAGGCTGTAGGGCAAAGGGACTAACTAGGTCTTTATACCCAGGAAAAACCAGCCTCCTCTGGCACTTACAAACAGCTAAACTCCCAGCCTTGTATGGTGGTGCACACCTGTAATCCCAGTGACTGAGGAGGCTGAGATAGGAGGATTGCAAGTTTGAGGCCAGGGTGGACAACTTAGTGAGTCTGCCTCAAAATAAAATAAAAGTGTTGGGGAAGAAGCTCAGTGGGAGAGCACTGGTAGAGTGGCAGATTGAACTAGGGTTCAGTCCCTAGTACTACACACACACACACACACACACACACACACGAAAGATAAAAGAAAAGTAATAAACTCTTTTGACAAGATTGTTGCCCAGTGGCTTGTCCTGTCCTGAGCTCTTGAAAGTGCTCAGTCATCCCAGCTCAATCACCCACTCACCCACCCATCCATCCATCTTTTCATCTACCACCCACTCATTACTCCATTCAGTCAACCCCTAACCACCCATCTCTCCGGCTACCTACTCATTCAGTTATCACGTGTGTCCCCATCTCCATCCATCCCACCCATCCACCATCCTCCATAACCACCCACCCACCTAGCTACTCATTAATCCACCTGCCCATCCACCTGCCCCTTTGTCTTCCCCGTCCGTCGTTCCTTCATTTGTCCTGTCCGCCTGTCTCTCCATCTCTTCTACCTGTCTATCCATCCCGCGCCATCGCATCCATCCATCAACGCCCCCATCCATCCTCCTTGAATCTATTCATTTATCTATCTGCTGTGGTTTGGATTTGGGATGTCCCCCTGTGTTCAGAGTTGGGATTTTAAGAAAATGATTAGAATATGAGGGCTCTAACCTCATTGGTAGGTTAATCCCTCTGATGGATCAATAATTTAAATGGATCATTGGGAGGTGGTGAAGACTGTAGGAGATGGGGCCTTGTTGGAAGAAGGTCACTGGGGGTTTCTCTGGAAAGGGTAGATTTGGTCCTGTTCCCTTTTCTCTCTCTTTCTCTGCTTCTTGGCTGCCACGAGCTGACCACCTTTCCTCCATCATTCTCTTCCACCATGATATCCCACCTCACTCAGGCCCAAAGCAATAGAGCCAACTGACCATGAACTGAAACCTCTGGAACCATGAGCCAACATAAAACTTTCCTGCTCTAAATTGTTTTTCTCAGGTATTTGCCAACAGCAACGAAGAGCTGACTATTACATCATCCATACCTTCCCTCATTCATCTACTCAGTTGATCTCCATCAAAGGCTACTGATGGCCAGAACCCATAGAAACCTGTGACAAAAAATAAGACAACCATAGATGTTGCTCTCACAGAGATTTGAGGCACTTATAGAAATGATAATCTATAAAATGTTCAAAAAAAAAAAGCAAGGAAAATAAGGTCTAGAAAATCATAAATCCGAACTCAGGCTGGTAAGCAGAACACACAATATGACATCTTCTCCTCACAATTGCTCAAGGAAGCCCCAGACCTGGCTCTGGGCTGGACCCTGGCACCTAAGCACACATCGCCAGGCATGAACCCCAGGGTACTCGATGGTGGCAGATGGCCCAGCAGCAACTCCTGCTCCCGGGTAACTCCCCGCTCTCCTGTGTTTGGGGAGACGTTTGGCTGCCTGGAGAGATTTTCGGTTGGCACAACTGATGGGGAGAGATGTACTGGCCTCTGGTGAACAGAGGACAGGGATGCTGCTTGACACCTACCACGCACAGGACAGTCCCCAAGACACATGAAGAGTGACCCAAGCCGACAGTGCGGAGGCCCAGAAGCCCACTACGACAGAGCAGAGGACCCCAGGAAAGGAACATGGCTGCTCTGGGCCAAGCTTGGCTTTTCTGTTTTTTTATCCCCATAGATATTTGACGGCTGGCTTCCCACCATCTGGGGGAATCTGCTGCTAGAGAAAATTTGCTTTTAGACTGGGGGAAAAAAAAAAAAAGAACGAAAAACCAACATGTGCTTTGAAAAAAGCTCCTTCTGGGGTCTAAAATGGGAGAAATACAAGGCCCAAAAGCCAACACGGTGAGGGTGGTGGAGAGAAAGGGAAGAGCCTGGACCTGCTGGCTCTGGCGACCACTGGACTGTTCCTCCATCCGCCCGTCACACACCTGTGGAGTTTACAGTCAGACACTGACGGTTCACACCAACCCCTGCCAGTCAGAGCAATGATCGCTCTGGAGCCCAGGGGGAGGCCACGCCCACCCTGTGCCACGCCCACCTGTGCCACGCCCACCCCAGACTGCCCTAGTGAGACTCAAAAATGAGAACCAACTAGTACTCATAGAGAACTCCCTCTGAGCCCAGCACTGTCGTAAGCACAAGCCTCACACCCTCCGTGCCCGCCATGGCCTCTGAGGCTCTCCAAGGGCACCATCCCCTACCCAGCAGCTCTCCTCTGCTAGACGAATCTTAGGAGATAGCACTGTTATCTCCAGGAGAGGGTTTTGGTTTCTTTTCCTCAAGGCACTTGTTTATTTTTTTAGATAAGAAAGTGAATTCCCCCCAGAACTTCCCAGGAGACTTCCCTACTTCCTTTTATGAATGAACCATCTGAGGCTCAGAGAGGGGTAGTGACTTGCCCAAGGTCACACAGCTTTAAAAGGGAAAAAAAGGTTAACCCAGATTCATTTTATCAGAAAATAGGGGTCTTATAGCCATGATCACATGTAGACATGCATGCACACACCTGCTAGAGCGAATGTCCCAGTGTCCAGGGACAAAGTTGCACTTTTTTATTTTTTTATTTTTGGTAGTTATGTGCTGTGAATCTGATCATTGGATCCTTCCTTTCTATACCCACCCATATCTGTAGCCCAGTCAAGGGGTCAGAACCAACTGACTGTGTCAGATCTTAAGTTAGAAGATTTAAAAAAAAAATAATCCTGATACTTAGTTTTCTCCTCTTTCCTTAGATATAACAATATTGTTTATTTCAGATAATTGTTGTGAGAATTAAATAAGGTATTAGCTATAGTTCATACACCCATCATCCATCCATTCATGCATCATCCATCCATCCATTATCCATCTATCCATCCATCCATCCACCATCCATACATCCACCATCCATCCATCCATCATCATCCATTCACCATCCATCCATCCACCATCCATCCATCCACCATCCATCCATCCACCATCCATCCATCCATCATCATCCATTCACCATCCATCCATCCATCATCATCCATTCACCCATCATCCATCCATTCACCCATGATTCATCATCCATCCATCCATCCATCATTCATCTATCCATCCACCATCCATCCATCCATCCACCATCCATCCACCCTCCATCCATCATCCATCCATCCATCATCCATCCATCCATCCATCCACCCATCATCCATCCATCATCCATCCATTCACCCATCATTCATCATCCATCCATCATCCATCCTTTCTCCCATGATTCATCATCCATCCATCATTCATCTATCCATCCACCATCCATCCATCCATCATCCATCCACCCATCCATCCATCCATCCATTATCCATCCATCCATCCATCATCCATCCATTCACCCATCATCCATCCATTCACCCATCATTCATCATCCATCCATCATCCATCCATTCACCCATGATTCATCATCCATCCATCATTCATCTATCCATCCACTATCCATCCATCCATCACCCATCATCCATCCATCATCCAACCATTCACCCATCATCCATCATTCATCCATCCATCCATCCATCCATCCATCCATCCATCCTCCATTCATCATCCATCCAAGCACTCCAGCAATCGTCCATTGAGTGCTGGTTCTTTGGTGGTCACTGATAGAGGCCAGGATAAAAAGACATGGGGTCTGCTGGGCACGGTGGCATTGTCTGTAATCCTAACCTCTTGGGAGCCAAGGCAGGAGGATCATGAGTTCAAAGCCAGCCTCAGTAACTTAGTGAGGCACTAAGCAACTCAGTGAGACCCTGTCTCTAAATAAAATACAAAATAGGTCTGGGGATGTGGCTCAATGGTTGAGTGCCCCTGAGTTCAATCCCCAGTACCAAAACAAACAAACAAACAAACAAAAAAACCCATGGACGTCCTCCAAAGTGGATAGACCTGGGAGACAGTGGGAGGTTATCAGTTTATGTTATTATTGAAGTACCTTTGGAAGGGAATTTGTGGGGCCCTCTGTTCACCCCTAGCCTAGGCTAATGGTCTGGGCTGTCCTTTCCAGGAGCTGACTGTTCTGTACCTTCGGGAACTAATGAGTATTCCCCTGGTCCTGGGTTCAACCAACTCTGACATTCGTGGATTAAGTAATGCACGGCTGGGCTGGGACTGGAGCTCAGTGGTAGAGCACTTGCCTAGCACGAGAAGGCCGTGGGTTCAATTGCCAGCAACACACACACACAAGGAGAGTCCAGCCCTCCGACCATGTTCTCTCTTCTAATCCCTCCTCCCATGAATGACATGAATTATCTTATTTTGCAGATGAGGAAGTAGGTTTAGAGAGAGGAAGTGACTTTCCCAAGGTCACCGCTGGTGCATGGAATGGGTCCCCAGGCTATTCTATCCTGCAGCCTCTGCTGTTTCCATGGCAACACTCCATCCTGATTGAGGGCCCACTCCTACCTGAGGAGGCTGGTGGGGAGGCCAGTGCCCCAGTCAGTCCTCAGCGCCTCTGTCTCAATGAGGACTTGAAGTCACTTGTATTGAGTCTTCCGAGGGCTCTACAGCCTCCCTGTGTCATGACCTGGAGAGTCAAGGGCTCCAGTATTGTCCCCACTCCAGAGAAAGCAACAGAGGCACAGACGTGCTGAGTGGTTTGACGGCCATCAGCCATCGTACAGTGAGAATGGCTCTATTGCGTTCCAGGGGCCAAGCTCTGCATGGGGGGCAACTAGGTGCACAAAATGCATCCCGTTTTTTCAAACTTCAAAATGTGCCCCCCAAAGGAAAAACATTCTCTTGGATTTTCCCTCCTCCGAGACCAAATCATGGCCAGCTTTGCTGTGTCTTCCGAGGAATTTCCTATGCAAACAGAAGGGCGCGCGTACATGTGCACGTCCACATCCGTTTTGCTATCAGAAGTGGCACCCCGTCTTCAGCTCGCTCTTCCTCCTTTTTGGAACTCAGAGGTTCATCCCCATCTGCCCCTTTCCCTTCAACGACGGGATGGCACTCCATCATCCGCGAACCTCTCCTCCCTCTACTGAGCACCTTCGGGCTACTTCCAGTCTGAGGCCCCACGGTCAGTAGCGACACAGACTGTCTTTGAAGAGGAGACCATTCTCGGCTCCCCACATCCCACACTGGGCAGGGCTTGATGTCTCCTTCCTTTGGGGGACTCTCCAGAGCCAACGGAGGTAGGGAGGGACCAAGCCAACCCTCCCCTTGAGATCATCCGCTCAGGTCCCCAGCCCGGCTGGACCCTGTGTGGCTAGCTGAGCTGGGCCCAGCGTGGCTCTCTGTGGGCCTTGGTTTGTCTGCAGCAAGGGGGTTGGCGCATCTGGACTCCCACTTTCTGTGGAGTCTTGGGAAGACCCCTGGATGCATGCCTAGGGAAGCCCGTAGGTGGGCAGCATGAACCAATCCCTGCCCAGGGCTCCGGCAGCCCGCTGAGTATTTCCCGCCGCAAACAGGCCATGCCCTTGTTGGGGACCCTCACAAAGCAAGCCACATGCCTCCTCCGGACCTCCTGCCACCCTAGAGGAGCCCTTGGAGGATCTCTGATCCCGTCAGAAACACATGGGGGGTGACCTATGGCCTTCAAAACCTGACCACAGTCCCACCCTATCCGGTCCTCCCCGGTCCCAGCCACTGGCCCCACTCACCATAAGTGCTGCCCACCGGAGCCCCGAGGGGCGTGTTCACACTGACCATGGCCTAGTGCACCCAGCTGGACACCTGGGGGGCATGGAGGAGCTGGGGCCCACACACAGCAGCAGCGCGGCCACCAGGAGCCGGTCTACCAGGAAGGCGGTGAGCACAGCCAGCTGCCACCACCCGGTTATCTTATTGATTCTTCTAATCACCCAAGGTGGGTGGATGCGTTAAAGAGTAACCAGTCACTTAGGGAACCTGTGGCTGGGGACTGTCGCTATTGCCATGGCAACGGCGACCTGGTCAGACCTGAGGTCCACTCAGGCCCCAGTCCTGCGCTCGGGGGGCAGGAGCACCTGGGTCCAGAAGTAAGGGATGTCAGTACTCAACTCGCGGGAAGGAGACTGGACAAGGAGGGCCCAGAGGTGAGAGTCCAGGTTGGGTGGGGTTTTATGGCCCCAAACTATGGGCGTGGCGTGATGAGGAGAGCCAGGGAGGCTGAGGGAGAGGAGAGAGGAGGGGCGCACTGAGCTGAAGAGGCCTGCGGGTGCTCGGAGTGCGGACAGGCCTGGCCCTCTTTCACTGGACACCCAGATGGGGAATCGAGACAGAGAGAAGATGCTGCCTGGAGTCTCCTGTGGGTACAGAGCCGAGCTCGACCGCAGCCCCGGCTCCCGTTCTTCTCTGGGGAACCTCTTCTATCCCAGGCCCTGTGCTAGACTCCCTCCTGCACCTCCGAGCCTGGGCCCAGGCGGCCAATTGCTGCTGAAATGGAACCCAGCTCCCCTGGAGGGACTGGCATCTGCTCGCGGTCACTGACTCGGATGGGCCCCTCCACACTCCCAGAACTCCCACCTGGGTTTCCCTTCTCCTCCAGCTCCCTCTCTATCTCCATTTCAGCCCTCTTCTCTCCTCAGAAGGCCTCCACTTTCATCCTCAGCAAGGCGAGACTTGACCTTCCCCATGGAGAAAACAAGCCTGACCCAGAGGCGACGGTTCACCTCCTTCCAGGTGGAGACTCCTGTGTCTGCAGCCCTGAGCCCCCATCCCCAACACCTGGACTGCTGGTCCACGTCCTGCCTCCAGCGCCAGCTCAGCTAAGCCGTTCCTCTCACCTGAGTTACTGCAAAGGCCTCTTGGCTACTCCCAGCATCCACTCTGGCCCTCCCCAAATCTGTTCTCCATTAATGTAGAAGAATCTTTCCCCGTGAAAATCTGATGGTGTCATCCTAGTGCTAGAATCTCCACGTGCCCCTCTCCCTGCCCAAGACTGTGGTTTGACCCCCACCTCCCTCCCCAGGGTGTCATCTCACTCCCTTCCCCCAACACCCGGGAGATCTTTTAGTCCCTGGCCTTGCTGAGCACCCTTCCCCAGCCCTCCACCCACACAGCCCTCTCTTCCCCAGAGCCTGACCAGCTTCTCTTCATCCAAAATCACGCCTCTCACGTTGATAATGGGGCAAAGTCATGCATATGTGAACACGAGGAGCATCTGGGAACTCTCTGCCCTTCCGCCCCATTTTGCTGTGAACCTAAAACTACTCTAAAATAAATACAGTCTTTTAAAAATATATCCCTCCTGCAGGCCATCCACTCGAGTTAGGCTGTGTCCTTGGAATCCCCTGTCCTTCTCCCGGTGACTCTTCAGTTCCAGTAAAGTATTCATGTTCATATTCCGTGACTGCCTGGCAGCCCCCACTCGGATAATCCTCCAGGAGGATTGGAACCTGATAGATCTCAGGAAGCAGCAAACCTTTCCTGCAAGGGACCCTGTAGAAGATGTCCTGGACTTTGAGAGCCACACAGTCTCTGTAGCAACTCCTCCTCTCTGCCACCCAAGCAGGAAGGTAGCTGTAGACAATACCTGGACCAAGGAGCGCAGCAGTGCTTCAATACAACTTCATTTTCAGAAATAGGCAGTGGTCCCCATTTGGCTATGGGCTGTGGTTTACCCACCCCTGGTGTTTACTAATGGCCACGATGTTCAGAGCTGATACTTTTTTGGAGGGTTACGGGCGCTGAACTCAAGTTTTTCTCACTGAGTCACATCCCTGGTCCTTTTCAGTTCTTCTTTTGAGACAAGGTCTCACTAAGTAGCTGAGGCTGGCCTTAAACTTGTAAACCTCCTACCTCGCCTCCCAAGTCACGGGGCTTCCCAGCGTGTACCCCGGCACCCCGCCAGAGCTGAGACTTTCACTTACTATGCGCCAGGTGCACCCAGAGTGCTTTCTGTGTATTCATTTGTGCAATATTTTGAATGACTTTATGAGGCAGAAACTATCAGTCCCCCTTTACAGATAAGACTTAATCACTGAGACCACAAGGGCCACCAAGTGCAATTTGTACCCAGGCAATCTGGCTCCAGGGTGAACCTGGCCGTAGAATGAATGAGCCAGTGAGTGATCAGGTGAGAACAGCCATGAAAGTCTTCAAAAACTCCAGCCCTTTGCAGAGGTTCAAATGTTATTGCTAACAGAGAAACAGACTTCTCTGCACCAAGGTCCCGCTCCACTGGAACAGCCCCTGCAACGAGTCAGACTACCAAGTCCCTGTCCCCTCAGATCAGCAGTGTCTAAGGCACAGCAGCATGAAAGAACCCAACTTGCTCATTTCCTCTTTGTGTATTTAAAAAATTTTTTTTGTTTCTTCTCTGCACTGGGGATTGAACTCAGGGGTGCTCTATCACTGAGCTATGCCCCCAGTCCTTTTTATTTTTTATTTTGAGACACGATCTTCTTAAGTTGCCTGGGCTCAAACTCAGGATCCTCCTTTCTCAGCCTCCCAAGTAGCTGGGATTACAGAGGGGTACCTCCATGGCCAGCCCCATTCCTCCTTTGGCACAGGCTCTTCCTGAAGGCTGAAAGGTGAATCTGGGAGATCATCTTGGATTCCCACCCTACAGTGCCATTATTTTGCTGAATTGTCTGTACATTTGTCAAATGACAATGGGTCTCTTAGCTAAGAGATGGGAGATTTGGGGGGGGTTAAGATATCACATGTCTACCTCACAAAGATTAGGATCAGATGCATTTCTTCAGCCTCAGTTTTTACATCTGTAAAATGGGGATTGGAACAGAACCTGTCACTTAAAACTGCTGTGATCATTCAGTGGGATCAGGAGCCCAGAGGGCTCCCGTCCAAGCACTTCATAAAAGCCAGTGATTGTCATTCTCCTTATCCGGGTACTCGGGACCCAGAATGGCAACGTGGGCAGCTGGAACAGCACAGGCCCTGGGGACAGAACATGGATCCCAGGCTGAATGTAAATCCCAAGTCTGCTCCTTACTAGCTGTGTGACTCTATGATGCCATTTAATCCAGAGGGTGCCCTGCCACTTACATTTCCAAACTATTTTGGGAAATTGATAGAGAGCTGGAAAGCCGTTTTTCTCCCTTATGGAGGCCTTAATATATAGAGATTTTTTAATCTGGCATTTACTATCGCCATTGTTTTATAAAAGAAAGAACATTTTAAACTCCGCCCCACCCAAGAAGGATATTACCTGTGAATAATGACCTTGCAACATGCCCTTGATTCTTTTATTTCAATCATTTCCAGAATTTGGAAACCGGGACTCACTCCAAGCCCCATTTTTCTTGTTTGCAAACTGGAGTAACACAGGTACCCGCCCTCGTGCATTGATCTGGCCTTTGCTAGTAGGACGGGGCTGTCAGCCCCCTCCCTGGTCTTCCTTAGGCTGCTTCCCCTCACCCACCTCAACCCCTCCTACCCAATCGCCTTCCCTTGTCTTTTGACCCTCCTGGAAGCTGAGAGAGCAGAAAGACCCCCTGCTTCGGATCTCTAAGGACTTCATGGGGAGCGTCGGGGAGGGGGTGACACGCGCAGGTCGCAGCCTGGGTGGGAATAACCAAGAGGGAAGAAAACAGGCTCCATCCAGGTCAATGTGGGGGCTCTGCAGAAAGGGGTCTGTTTTCCGTCCCCCAGGGGAGCTGTTCAGGGAGTGGGCCCAGCTGGAGGGCGAGGTCCGAGGGAGGAGATTTTACTATCTCTGGAGACAAAAGGACTTTTGTGTGTTATGATCACTGGGTGGGATGGGTGGGGAAAGGGAAATGGTTTATTGGAATGAGAATGAGATTGTATGGGAGAAAAAGAATCCGAGGCAGAGACTGAAAAGGAAAAGCAGAAGCAGAGCAGACAGAGGGAGGCAGAGACAGCGTGGAAAAGGACCGGCCCTGGAAGAGCGGCCGGCCGAGGCCAGCTGTGGTTTCTGCGTCTCAGTCCTAAAGCTTAGAGACGTGCCAGGAAACCTGAGGAGATGTGAATCTGAGCCCCGGCCTTTTTTTTTTTTTTTTCTTAATGAATTGATATTTATATTTTTATTTTATTTGTTTGAATTAGTTCTACATGACAATAGAATGCATTTTGATCACAGCTTTGGTGTCAACCAAAGGAGAGCTGTGCATCTCTAGGTCACACCCTCTGAACCTCAGTGTCCCCATCTGACTAAGGGGGCTGGACCCTGTGGGCCTGGGGAGGGGATGTCCATAAACTAATTTCACTGGTTTTCAAAATCTCGGACCCTAAACATGCCTGGCAGAGGGAGGGAACCACAAATCCTCAAGACAGCCCAGGCTGCTGGTACTGGATGAAAGGAGGTAGGTTTCGGGATAAAGATGGTGGCCTAAGTGCCTTTCATGGGGTGGACAGTCTTGGGTTGGAAGCCGGAGACTCACAACTAAGCTGCTAGTACTGCTCCTGCAGCCCTGGCTCTCTGAGATTCAAGTTCTAAAAGATGTACTCCCTGAGTCCTGAGGAAAGAAAGCTGTAACTAAAGAAAGAGGAAAAGCAAGAAGGTCCCTTTCTTCCGGCACAGGCTGGACATTTAGAAAAGAAAATCCAGGAGGGAAGAGCCAGGTCAGTGGGGAACACCCCTTGTTATTTAAAACAGAAAGATTCCTTGTGCATGTACGAATATATCACAGCGAATCCCACTTTTATGTATAATAATAATGCACCAATTTAAAAAATTTAATGGAGTCCAGTTGAGTTGGGCAAGAGGGCTGGGGAGGGAGGAGGGGTGAAAAGGGAGGAACTGGAGAATGAAACCGAGCAAATCGTGCTATGGGCGTGTCTGAATGTGTCACAGTGAATGCCGCCGTATGATTATAATGCACCAGTGAAAACATTTTTTAAAAAATTATTCTTCCATTCTGCCTTTGGGGGACAACCTTGGAGGATCGAGCCCAGCTGGAGGTGCCCCGGGTGAGTTCAGGTCCACAGGAGCCTGTTGGATTTGAGCCCAGAGAAGCACATGTTGCTGTTGCAGCTGCCTTGGTAACTGGGGGGACAGGCGGAACATGGCCTCCCCATCTTGTATGGAGCCTCACCGACCCAGTTGCCCCTGGAAGAGAAGTCCCAGGGAAGCAGGGTTAGGAGATGGAGGGTGAGCAAGCTTCACACAGATTTCCACACCTCAGCCCTGTGCCGACTGGCTCTGTGACCTTGGGCCAGTCACATCTGTAAGCCACGGTTTCTTCATCTGCAAAGTCAACAGAAGGCCCTTCCCTCTCAGGATGCAGCAGCATCAGACAGAGGTCTGTGTGGATGCTCAGGGCCTCGTGCGCGCAAGCGGGACTCCCGGCAAGGACTGATCTTCTCATTCCCCCACGTCCCCTGGAGGAAGCAAGTCTGAGCTCTGGTCCTGGCTCCTGGTCCTGGGGTCAGGCCCAGCCACCTCATTTCTTGAAACTCGATTTTACCCTCTACATAAAGTAAACACATGAAACAGTGCCCGTAAAAGTTCCGTGAGATAACCTCTGAGCAGCCCTCGTGATTTAAGAACGCCGGGCAGATGTGGCTACATAATTAGCCCTTGAGCGTGGCTGGAGCCCAGGGGGCGGGGGCCACTGCCCCTCTGCCAAGGGACTCTGAAACTTGGATAAAGAAAAAGGATTCTTAATGGCCTCTCTGAAACACCGACCTCGCGTGGGGCACGGGAACCGAGGGAGGGATGCTGTGTGCCTCTTCCCGCTCATCGAATTCCTGGGCCCGCCCTCCTGTCCCGAGCCCCCCTGGCCTGGGTGTGGGCACTTACTTAATGGCATAGTTGCAGACCAGGTACACGGCCTGATGCCAGGTGCTGCCCCAGACGCTGATGCGCGCACAGGTATGGATGGCGCAGCCCAGCCGGTTGGAGGACGCCCACACCATCTGAGGAGGCAGGAAGACCGGGGTGCTGAGCAGGACTGGGTAGGGCCCAGGGGTGCGTGGCTCCCGGGATCGGGAGCAGCAGGGGTCTCAGGGAAGGTCTTCTTGGGGAGGCGCCCACCTGTCCCAAGGTGGAGGCAGGGTTGGGGGGCTGGAGGAATTCAGACTATAATATAATGTTTCTCAAAATACTGTTTGACTACACCCAGCCACAGGGACTAAATTTCCTATTGTCATGTACACATACACACAATTGAAAAGAAAGGTTTCAAACCAATATTAGTCTTTTTTTTTTTTTTTCTGCGGTGCTGGGGATTGAACCCAGGGCCTGTGCTTGAGAGGCAAGCACTCTACCAACTGAGCCACATCCCCAGCCTCAATATTTAGTCTTATCATGTGCAATAGGATATATTTTCTACACTGTTCTATTCATTTTATTTATTTATTTTCTCCTAGTGACCAACTTTTGAAAATCAGTGTCGTGTTGGAGGTTAAAAACAAACTTTGGAGTCAAACAGACTTGGATTAGTATCCCAATATCCCCTGCTGTGTGACTTTGACCAATCTCTTATCCTCTCTGTGCCTTGGTTTCTTCATTTGTAAAATGGAAGCAATATGTCTCATGAAAAGTTAGAAAGGATATCTGGTTTAGGTGTCATATTTTATAGAGCTTCTCAAAGTTAGGTTTTCAAATTTAACTCCAAATGAGAGAGAGAGACGGAGCTGAAAGAAGCCATTTGTCACATGGTAGGAATTTTCTATTATGTTAGGACAATATATAGCATTGTATCTTTATGCCTATGTTAGTATTCAATATTATTAGCACTCAAAGTGTTCTATAGTATTTGGAATCTTTTTTGACATTTCCCCTTTTTTAAGATAGTGGGAATAAGGCAGAGCGTGGTGGCTCACAATTGCAATCCCAGAGGCTCAGGGGGCTGACACGGGAAGATGACAAGTTCGAGGCCAGCCTGGGATCTTGTCTCTAAATAAAAAATAAAAAGACTGGGAATGTAGCTCAGGGGTTAAGCACTTGCCTAGCAGGCACAAAGCCTTGGTTTGATTTTCAGAATCCAGGGGGGGAAAAAGTGAGAGTGGGAATCTTAGGAAACGAAAAATCTCCAAGACATGCAAAACTAAACAAGATTCACCTCAACGCAACCTACACAGAACTTTCCAGGAATGTGCTTCTTATGTAAAAGGAATCTCAATGGGGGCCCTGCTTGAATTCTCATTTCTGTTCCACCCATCCTTCTGCCTCCAGGTCCCGGGACTGGCTCTGCGTCAGTCCTGACCCCTGACCCCTGAGAGGTACCTGGGTGTAGTGGGAGCAGACAGGGCCACTGCAGTGCCAGGGGCAATGCGGGGTACAGTCCCCGGGGGCCGGAAACAAGTAATGCTGCTTCTCCTCAGACCAAGACTTCACAAGATCCACCACCGAGCGGTACCTGGGGAGGCCAAGAACATGGAGGAAGCGGCGGAGAGAATGGAAAAGTCACTGTGCCAACAACTGCCGAGACTTGCTTGGTGACCTTGGGTGAGTCACTTCCCTGCTCTTCCTGGTTTCCTCCTCTATAAAATGAAACGAGGACAGTAGCACTTACCTCACAGGTGTGTTCTGAAGATCAGTGGGGAGAGGCCGTGTCCAGACCTTCCCTGTAGCTGGCACATAGTAAGTGATCAGTAAAGCACCAACCAGAGGTGGGCGACTCAGACAGAGGTACTTGCATTTTTTGGGGGGGTGGGGAGGGGGTTCCAGGGATTGAACTCAGGGACACTCAACCACTGAGCCACATCCCCAGCCCTATTTTGTATTTTATTTAGAGACAGGGTCTCACTGAGTTGCTTAGCACCTCACTTTTGCGGAGGCTGGCTTTGGACTCATGATCCTCCTGCCTCAGCCTCCGGAGCTGCTGGGATTACAGGCGTTCACCACCTCGCCCGGCAAGGCACTTGCATTTTTAGGGAAGGAAAAGCTTGTTGGATCACCTCTGAGGCCTCCGAGCTGTGAGATGGGAGGAAGGCAGACCTGGTAGGTCAACCCCAGAAACCCTGCAGTGGTAATTCACAATGGCCCATCTTTATCCCTGACTCCGTTTCCTTTTCACTGTGCACCTCCTGAGTGATGACCATGGGGCAGGAAAGGTTTAGTGGCAGGAAGAGGGGACATGACCTTGGGGAAAGACTGCGCTACCCAGCACTCCTGGCCCCTAAAGCCTGGGACTGGCCCTGGCCAGGGAATAACATGGGAAAGGGCCTGAGTGCCCGCTGGGCTCGGCTGGGCCTGACTCCTGTCTTTCCCACTCTGCTGGGGCCATGGGTCACTGTCAGGCATGGGGAAACGTCGCCGATTTTCTAACGTTCTTATTTGGAAAAGTAAGAACATGACAGTGGTGTGGCCGTCTCGTAAATGTCTCTGAAATTTTACTGGCCTATGAAATCTGCAAGTCAGGGAAGAACCAAGCTGGGGGGACGGGGCACTGAGGTCGGGAACACGGAAGTAACTTCCCCAGGCTGCACAGATGAGAACTCGGTCCCCAGACTCGGACTCGAGAGACAGAAAGGGGCAGCAGAGTCAGGCGGGAGGAGTGGGTTTGCCTGTCCCAGTCTTGGGGGCACCGTGGGCCTGGTGTGCCCCCGACTCTCCTCTCCAGGGCTCTTATCCCCGCGGGGACTTCAGATCACCCCCAACTCTCTGAAACAATCCAAGCGCTTGTTAGTTCACCCCCTTTGCTGTCACCCCTCCGTCCTAGCTAGAAGGCGGCTCCCTGCGGCAGGAGGCTGTTGGCCTGGTGGCTCTGTATTGCAGACAGTCAGCGCTCAGCGTGTTTGTCCAACGCATGGAGGAAGGAAGGGTCGGAGGTCACTCACCGGCCCGAGTGGATGGAGAGGTTCTGGCCCACGTATCTCATCAGCGGCGAGGGCCCATGGGCCCAGGTGCACTGGGAGGCCCAGGCCTTGGCAGAACTGGCCAGTCGCTCGTCCCAGACCTGGGGAAAGAAAGGCCATGAGCTGCTCTGGGGGTCGAGGAGGAGCGTTCTCAACACAACAGCTCAGAGATACCCACGCCCCGTGCCCTGGCTCCCCACCTCCTTGGAACTGTGCGACAAACCCGCTGGGCAGATTAGACAAAGAAGGCCTCACGGTCACCCGAGTCCACAGCAGAGCCAAGGTCTGCCCCAGTCCCCTGCCCCTTTTCCCTCACTGGGCCTCAGGCTCGTGGCCTCTGGCCCTGCGTGTGGTCCGGGTTGTTGATCTAGGCGTGCGGCGGTCCCAAGGAGACCGAGCCCAGGGTGAGGGGAAGAGAGCTGATTTTAAAAAAGTATAGTCTATCTTTTTCTTCTTTCCTTCCCTCCATCCTTCCATCCTTTAAAATGCAGTACTGGGGATTAAACCCAGGGGTGTTATATATTTATTTTTTGAAACAGGGTCACACCAAGTTGCCGAGACTACTCCCAAATTTGGGATCCCCTGCCTCAGCCTCCCGAGTCACTGGGATGACAGGCGGGAACCGCCGCGTCTGGCACTTATTCAATTTTCTAAACGTGTTTGTGTTAACCTAACAATTTTAGTTCAGGGTTGGGGACGTGGCTTGGGGGTAGAGCACTTGACAAGCACGCATGAGGCAGGCCCCAGGTTCCATCCTCGGCACCGCAAAAAAAGAAAAAAAATTTTTTAATTCAAAAACTTTTTTAAAACATGAAAGTATGCACAAATTCAATCTATATAAGATATTTAAAGGAGGAAAGAGGAGACCCTCTCACCTCTTTCCGTCACTGCCCCTGAAGCCTCCCTACACCCCACACCCAGAGGCAATCAGCCTGTTTCTTGTGTCTGCTTCCAGAATAGTTCTGTACCTGCACAGATCTGTGTGTATATGTATATACATATATATGATATGTATATACACGAATAAACCACACAAATATGTACACACACATACATTTATAGATACACACTGTGTGAGTGTGTGTGAGTGTGTGTGTGAGTGTGTGTGTGTGTGTGTGTGTGTGTGTGTACATACATCTGTACACCAGGCTTTTCCGCACCTCACCCTCTTCACTTGACAAGACAAGTTGTCTTTGTGATTATTCCACATCGGTGCCTATGAAATACCTTCCTCATCCTTCTGAGCAGCTTTATAACTTTCCAATGTATGAATTCCCCAAGTTTTATAGCTGGAAAATGTGCCACTTAAAAAATTATGGTTCCCAGGCTGGGGGTGTAACTCAGTGGCAGAGCACTTGCCTAGCAGGTATGTGGCCCTGAGTTCCATCCCCAGCGTGGCAAAGAAAAAATAAATAAAAGAATGCATGAGTAAATAAAATAAAAGGCTAGTTCCCTTCCGATTCCAACTCCTTGGGATTCTCTGAGGTCTTATTTGTTCACTCAGCAAATATTGAACAAGATTTCCGGGCACCGAGGACTCACGGCGTAGCAAGGAAATGAGACATCAGGCATCTCCTGAGTCATTTTGATCCTGGGGTGTGTGAGAACGTAGAGTGGGACCCGACTTTCTTGGGCCTGTGCAGGGAAGAGCTCTGGCAGCGAGGGGTGCCTGGTCTGTGGGCAGGAGTCAGCTAGCCAGGAAGAAGTGAGGCGTCAGGAGGGGTCCGAAAGCCAACCCCACGGGGGTTGTCTGACTTCTTGGAGGGAAGACAGAGGAAAGCAAGGAGCTGAAGGAAGGAAGTACTAAACACTCGCAGACTCTCCCGGGGTCCTTGGCGAGATAATCCCGCCATCCCTGTTTCATGCCACGTGCAATAATTAAACACCAGTTGTGGGTGCCTACATGCACCACCGCTGCTCAATCCATGTGTCATTTGTTTGAAATTCGGAGGGCTTTCTATGTGTTAGTCCCTGTGTTAATAAATGATGGATTCCATGAGCAATTAACCGACCCCTCCCTGCCAGAGCTGCCGCCTCCTGGCTCCTACTCCCGCCCGCCCCTCTCCAACAGTCGCCTGGCGTTGTATTATATTATTACATATATATATATGTGTGTCTTGTTGATATTTATTTTCTGTACCCCGCTTGAATGAATGCACCCCCGGGGGAGCCTTGATCCTCTGGAGCTCTTAGCCCGGGCCCCCCTCTCCGCAGGGGCGGGTACAGAGATGGAGGGGCACGCTGCTAACCCGTAGCATTTCCGGCGAGGAGCGTGTGTTTGTCTTGGAGGTCTGGACTGGCAATTCTTTCCCTAAAGAAATCCCTGTGGGTTGGGAGTCCTCTCTCCAGCTCAGATTGGGAAAATGGTGTCACAGGAACTGTGACACACAGCAAATGGTCTCCCAGCCTGGGGTCTGACTTCTGGAGGGCTGGGGTGGGAGACATCAGCCCTGCCTCTTTGGGGAAGGTATTCCAGTCTCCTCGGCTAGCCAGTGACTGGCTTTCCTGAGTCTGAGATCCCCGGGTGCCTGTCCCCACCGCTCCAAACCCTGTCTCCGAGGGTTTTCTGGGAATGAGTGGTCGGTAGGTCAGGCAAGCCCTTGGGCGGAGGCAATTGCATAGGAAGCTCTGGCCGCCCGCCTCCTGCAGGCCCCTGGTGTGGAGCCATAATTCTTGGCGCACTATTGAGCTGATTAGGACTAAAACCTTAGCAGCAGGCAGAGCCGGCTCATGGCTGGATGACCCTGGGCAGATTAATTATCTGAGTCTCAATTTTGAAATCTGGAAAATGGAGACGAAATATCCTCTTGAAGGAAGAGAGGGTCATGCTCAGTGCCTAGGGCACAAAGGCACTCTGTACATCATATTCTTACCCCCAGGTTCACTGGGGGTTCTGGGCAATTGCCTCAGTTTCCTCATCTGTAAAATGGGAAAGCTAACTCCTGCCCTTTGCACGGAACCCCAGATACCCAGATTCTGGCCAGTGGGGCCAGACTGGCCAGTTCTTCAAAGGCAGTCACTCCAGGACACGAGGAGCAAGCTGGTGTTTGCTGGAAGGGACATTGGGTCAGGCACCAGACTCACCATGTACTCCATGTTGGCGGCAGGTGGGTTCACGCTGGCCCGGATGTGGTTGTGATAATCCAATAAGGCACTCATGTCCCGGGCAGAGATATGGCGCTTCCGGCGGTACCGGGGCACCCCGAGGCCACTCAGAGGTCGTACAGCCATGCCCTCCGGTCGGCCCAAGGATAAGGTGGCATTGGTCACCACTGAGGCATCTGCTGTCTGACCTGCCCAGAGGAGCAGGCCTGCCAGGCCCACAGCACTGGGCAGCAGGGGCATAGCTGGCCGGGGGTCACAAGTCTGCCTGGTACAGCCAGAGCCAGCTGCCTAGAAGGGGTGGGCAGGAGAGCAGCAAACCCTGAGCGTCCTCCCTGGGCATCACCAGCCCAGAGGCTGCTCCCTGGGAACTTGGCAAAGACCTCCTGACCCAGTTCTGGCGCAGATGCCCGGCTCGGCTTCCTCCCCACCCCAGTGGACTGAGTGGGTTGGGTGACAAGAAGGAATGCCCAGACGGTGGCTAATGTAGACCAGGCCCTGGGGTGGGATGGTGCCACCATGCCAAAGCCAGGCCCTGTCCTGCCCACCCAGGGGACAGACAACCAGATAGCCTTTTCTCCAGCCCTCTCCAAGGCCCAGCCGATGCCCACAGAGGCAGCGCCAACCTCTCCCAACCACACCGCAGGGTCCTCTTGCTCCTGAGGTGCTGCAGCTTCCAATTGAGAGTGAGCGGGGAAAAGACGGCATAGAGTGACGGAGGCACAGAAAAGGGCTCTTGAGAAACAGGGGAAGAAGTGAGATCAAAAAGGCAAGGGGAAAAACGGTATGCAGAGACGTGGAATGAAAGAGAGAGAGAGAGAAGCAAAGGAAGAGGACAGAAGAGAAGGAGAGAGAAGGAAAGAGAGAAAGAGAAGCAGAGAGCCCTGGGGTACCAGGCAGCCGCTCCCAGGGGCCATACCCAGGACAGGCAGCCCCGGGGTCGGGGCGGGGCTGGCAGGAGGTGGCAGAGGATGCAGGGACCTCTACAGACACCTGGCCTGCCTGGCTGTGCGGCGACTTTAACAGTCCCCAGGAGCTGATGGCTTCTGACGTCCCAAGCCCCACAGCCCCCTCCCCTTCCAGCCCAGCCAGACTTGGACAGGGAGGCTCCGCCCGCTGATGGATGGGCTTTTCCCTCCAGCCCTCCCTCATCCCTGCCATTCGGCTTCACCTGAGGCGCGCAGGGCTGCAGCGGAGCCGCCCGCCGGGCAGAACAGGGATGTGGTGAAGCGCAGGGATCCTGGGAGGAAACACCCCCCTCCCGGGAGAGACCCCAGACCCGCCTCCCGGCCTTCTCTCTGCCTTCCAGACACTGACATTACGGCTGCCTGACATCAGGACAGTGTTTTCTGCCCGTTCTCCCTACCAGGACTTCCAGCCTCAGAGTGGGCACCGAAGACGGCACTGGCTAACGAGCACCCACTACGTGCCAGGCCCAGGGCTGACAGCTTTACACACAATCCCTGCCAACCCGCAGAGGCAGCAGCCCTCGCCCACACTGTTCAGATGAAGACACCAAACGCCAGAGAGGAGGAAGAAGGAGCCCAAAGTCAAGTCAGCTGCTGTGCAGCACAGCCGGGATGTTCCTGTTGAAAGGACGCCATTTTTGTGGCCAAAAGAAACAAAGATGCCTTGGGGCGAAAGGCCTGGGAGGATGTTCCCCACGAAGCCACTCAGACCCAGCCCTGGGCAGCACGGCTCGTTAAGTCCACGGGCCTGGGTTCAAATCCCCTCTACTCCTAGGGACCCCTGGGTGTCCTCCAGCAATGGCTCCTTGACCATCTTGTCCTCGACTACCACAGGGAAGAAGGCGTGCTACCCACCCGCGCCATCAGTGGTTGTGAGAGTCAATGAACTAACGTCCCAGGAGTCAGAGAGTGGCGAGTACCTGGCCTGTGCTCTGTGTGTATTCCTGTGGACCCGAGTGTCCTTGCACGACTCTGCACCTGGGCATTACATGTGTGCAGATGCACATGTGCATGCGTGCCTGTGAGTCACATGTGTGTGCCCTGGTTCATCATGCGTATACGGGTGTCTGCACGCTCATGAAGGCTGCGGTCACATCGCGGCTGCTCTGGATGAGAAAGGGCTGGCGTTCCCCTCTTGATTGCGTGTCTGTTTCATAGATAACAAGCCTTCCTTTCTTAACACGAGGGTGGAAGCATCCACCACCCTCCGCCTCTTCTAGCGACCTCTGAGAAGCTCCAGGCTAAACCCAGTCTCCAGGCGGCAAGCCAGCCCCCACCCAGCTGGCCAGCAGGGCTGGGGCGGGGACCCGGCCACTCAAGCAGGTCTTCCCCAGACACATGGAATTCCCGCCCCAGGCAGCCGCCAAGTCCCCACCTCCGCGGCGCAGACAGCATCCAGGGCCAAAGCACACACCTTACCGCTGCAGCCGCGTCCCCAGCCTGGCGGGCCGCTGACTGACAGACCGCTGAGTGCTGCAGGCGGGAGGGCAGAGCAGTGAGGGCTGTGGTCTCTGACCTCCCAACCACAGTCCAGTCTCGTCTCTGTCCCCAGGGTGCTGGGGGTCCTGAGGCAAGTCCTCATCTGTCTCTGGGCCTTGCATGTCCCTCTGGAAAAACTGAACTAAGGGCTCTTGGGACTCGGGCAGACTGGGGTCCCTGGCTCGGCAGACAGGGGAGGCAGGCACCAAAAGCCCTGATGCTGGGGCCCCAGGAGTCCGGGTGACGCCCCCTCTCTCAGAACGCCTGACAGGGATCATCCCGCAGGACTGGCGAGAGCACTGGCCCATCCGGGGTTCGCCGGCCCTCCCGGCTGCCTCCGCGAGGCGGTAACGCCACCCATTGTATAGATGAAGACACTGAGGCACGCGTGAGCTTCAGCAGCCCACGAAGCCTCTCTATCGGACACCCACGGGGTATGCGGCAAACGAAGACCGAGCATCCGGACTCGAAAGCCCGCCTTGGACACGGTCGATCCCATGTCCATGCCCAAGCTGTCTGGACCAGTGCCCGTCCCACAAGCACCTTCTGAAGTGCTTTGCATGATGGGCGCACTCGATCCCAGCAGCAGCAGCAGCCCCTTCCACAGGCATGAAGGAACAGCTGCACAGAGGGCCAGTCGTTTGCCCAGGGTCACCTCATCAGCCGGTGGCAAAGTGGGACGGACGCCCCATGATTGACAGACAGAGACAGACACACACCGGGAAAGGACAGCCCGCAGCAGAGTTCACACATGCACAGAAATCCGGAAAACCCTGCCGGCCACCTCACCTGGTGGGGCCCCCTCTGTGTCCCCATCCACGTAGGTGGGTCCTGGTAGCTTCGCAGTGGGTAAAGAAGTTAGGTGTGGGGACAGGAAGTAATTAGGGTGGCCCGGATTGAGGGCTGTTAACCTCACGCAGGGTAAGAACCTTTCTCTCCCGGCTGGATTTTGCCCTGCTGCAGCCTGCTCTTGCCCCATCTCTGTTCCCACTGGAATTCTTTCTGGACTTGGGCAAGGAAAGGGGAAATTCTCCCAGAGAGTAGTCGGATCCAAGGCAGTGTAGCCTGGTGGGTGGGTGGGGGGGCTCTGGGTCCTGACAGCCTGGTTCATGGCCCAGCCCTGTGTGACCATCAGCAAGTTACTTAGCCTCTCTGTGCCTCGGTTTCCTCATCCACAAAGTGAAGCTCCCTTGAGGCACCACTGAGAGCAATAAATGAGTTAGTATATCTTAAGACACTTGGCACAACATCTGGTACAGAGCAAGCTGTCAATTAAAAAAAATTACTAATTATAGCAACAATAAGTCACCATTTATGTAGCAGGTGCCAGATGCTAGGCTCCAAATGTTCCATGCATATCATGATTTCATTTAAGCCTCATCTCAGCTTCAAGGGTTAGGTATTAGGATCTCCAATTCTACAGACAAGAAAATGGAAACTCAGGTTAAGGGATTTGCTAAGTTCACACTAGTTCCAGGGGAAACTGGATTCCACGCCTGATCTCTCTGACTTTTACAGTCTTCTTTTCACCCCAGTAAACCTGTGTTTGAGAAGAGACTGTGAGGCAGGCATCTGGTGCTTGAGAGAGGAGACTGAGTAAGCTGGAAGATCTTTAGAAATCATCTCAGTCATCCTCTCATTTGCCAGTTGAGGAAAGATGTTCAGAGAGGTTAAGTAATTTGTCAACGATCACACAGGAACTGGTAGACTTGCGACAGCAACTCAGATCTCTGTCACTCTGAATCCAAGTAGCAGGAGGAAGGGAACTGAGGAGGAGTGCAGGTATGGAAAACCAGAGCTAGGATCAGGGCCCTGTGAAACTCATAACGGCTTCAGAGGAACTGACTCCTCTGAAAATAAATCCCATAAGGAAGCACCGCTGAGTTCCAGGTTCTTTTGATCTCTGTGCACCCTGATGGCTGGGCCACCTCTTCTGGGCATTACCCAGAGGGAGGCAGGATGACCCAGTGGAAGGACAAGGACAGAATTGTGGAAATGAATAGCTCTGGGTGACTTCAAGGTAAGTCATGGGCCCTCTCTGTGCCTGTTTCCTCATCTGTAAAATGGGAATCGGAAAAGGTGCCACCTTATTCAGTCACTAGGAGAGATTCAGTGAGAACGGAAAGAGTTTAGCTGGCAAAGTGCAGTTTGTTCGACATTAGCCATGAACCCCCTCAAACAGAAGCACTATGTGATTCCGGTGATAAAATGCTCAGGACGGGTACCACCAACTCAGGTTGACCAAAGTCAAAACAGTGGCTCAGGGGGTGCTCAGGGGGGAGGGTAACGCTTTAGGGTGCTGTACACAGTTTTAAAATTTTTTAAATTAGCGCTTGTACATACTTACGGAGTAAGAGTGAGCGTTTGGTACCTGTATATAATGAGTATTGACTAAATCAGGGTAATTAGCATTTCCATTCTCTCAAACATTTATCAATTCTTTTTTTTTCTTCTTGGGACTGGGCAGCGAACCCAGGGGTGCTTTACCACTGAGCTATCCAATCCTTTTTATATTTCATTTTGAGACACTGTCTTGCTGAATTGCAGAGGCTGGTCTGGAACTTGTGATCCTCCTGCCTCAGCCTCCTGAGTTGCTGGAATAACTGGTGTGCACCACCATGCCAGCAAACTTTTATCATATCTTTGTGTTGAGAGCCTTTGAACTCTTCCCTTCTGGCCCTTTATAAATTATCTGTCTGTGTCTTCTATTGCAATCTGCATGGTAATTACACAGGCGAATGTTATACTAAAGCTCTTCAGGTTGCACACTCAAGATTTGGGCACTTCAGATTGAGGTTCTGCCTCAATAAAACAATTGCGGGTTATATATGGTAAAGATCTTTGTTTAAAAGAATTCTTTCTGTAAGTATAAAATTGAAATCCTATATAAGGAAAAGGACACACACCCATGGCAATAACCCATTCTTGTCTTCCCAACACACACTTCCTGCCCACAAATGCCTTCCCCGATTACGACTAAAATCCCCAACAATGTACACACACGGCCAACACAACCAGGAGGTACCATCCCACGGAGCAGGCGTACCGCACTCCCCACCCAACCCCACAGCACGCCCATCTTCAAACAGAGATACTTCTCCAAATCTGGGTACGTGGAAACACCCTGAATGGGTGCACAGAGACACAGGCAAGCCAAACCTAGGAGCTGAATAGACTAGAGGGGCACGCTGCTCCCCATACTGAAGAAAAGAAAGTGCCCTTCCTCTGAGCTACGTCCCCAACCCTTTATTTATTTGTTTGTTGTTTATTTATTTATTTAGTTACTTTAAACAGGGTGTCTCTAAGTGGCCCAGTCTGGTCTCAGATTTGTGATCCTCCTGCCTCAGCCTCCTGAGAAGCTGGGATTACAAGAGTCAGCCAGGGTGGTCTTGAGTCAAATTCTTGAGTCAGACAGATCTGGGAGGAAAGCTAAGCCCTACCTCTTCCTTACCGTGAGACCTGGGGCTCATCAGCACATCAGCTGTGAGCTTTGTGTCCTCATCCCTAGGATGGGCTCCATAAGATCGCTCATGAAATGAAAGGAAAGGAAAGGAAAGGAAATGAAGAGGAAGGGAGGGAAATTGGCCAAATTACGTTGTCACACGGAGTGCATGTACCAAAGTGTAACAACAAACCCCACCATCATGTACAAATGTAATGCACCAATAAAAAAGAAAAAAAGAGGAAGATCCTAAGCAAATAAGCTCTTCCAGGGAAGGATTTGTCTGCCTATCTTCAAGGCCTCACGTCAGATGCGTGGTTGTCCCTTCATCCAGGTTAATCTGCAGGTTCAACACGATCCCAATAGAAACTCCAGCGAAATTTCTGGAGGAAGTTAGATGGCTGGGTGAAAACTACTATGAAAGCTATGGCCCAAGAACTTTAGGGACACTTCATTAGTCATGTTAGTAATATGTACATTCCAAAACAGAAACGTGAGTCCGGGGTTGGCTGAGCCACTGGGGAAGGGACATGAGAAAGCAGACTGGGAAAGGGGACAGCTGGGGCAGAGATCCTGAGGCGGGAGAGAACTGGGCGCCTTTGAAGAACCTAGAAAGGACAGGTTAGGGCGGCCTTTGAGGGCAGAGAGCAAGAGCGAGCCAGAGACTGTCGTAAGTAAGACGGGGAAGCGGATCTGGGCCGCCCTGGGCTCCAGGTGAGGAGTGGGCGATGGGGGAGCGAGGAAGAGGGTTCGGCCCTTGGGGAGGGAGCATCTCCTCTCTTATCCAACCCCCAGCGCTTGACTCCTCGCAGGCTCCCTGACCTGAGGTGCCCTCCTATTAAGGGTAACTCAGCAGAGAGGGAGCAAGCACCCCTGTGGGGTGTGAGCGGAGTGGTTGCAGCGACTGAGCAGAGAGCAGCCCACCAGCTGGTGTCGGGGGCTGACCGCCTTCCAAAAACGGCAACGGGGAAGGGCCGGGCGGGGGCACGTGCGCCAGGCCGGGCTGCAGAGGCACAGCCGCCCCGGGCAGGTGTGGGCCGCGCCCCGGCGCCGCAGGCCGGGTCAAGGCCATGCCCTCGGGGCCGGCGGCCGAGGACTAGGAAATCCCGGACAGCGGCCCAGCCCGGACAGCTGCACAGCCAGGTGTGGCCGCGGAATTTGCTGTGTCGCGGGCCCGCGCAGCTGGAGCGGAAAAGCCTCGGCGTCAGCGCCTCGCACCGCCACCGGCGCCGCCCGGAGCGCCGCGCATTCCTGCGACCCTAAGAATGCGGCTGGGCGGGGCGCAGGGGACCCGCGCCACCCTGCGGCCGCGTCCCCTGCAGTGTGAGAACTGCGCCACTTTCCCGTCGGCTTATCCGGCAGTGACACTTTGCCGGTCTAACGAGGTACCTACAAAGACACCCTAAAAAAACAGCCTTTATTTTAGAGGTGACCATTTTTTGTGTCCCTGACACTCAGCAACTTAAGGTTTCACATACACATCTGGACAGCGAGGTTGACGTGATAGGGTTCTTTTTCAAGCGAGGAAACTGATGAAGCGACTTGGCCCAAGTCGGCCAATAAACACTGCGTCTAGACTTGAACTCAGGTCTGTGTTCCTAACCATGCACTACACGGCCTCCAAGCCCATCCGCTGTGACTCGGTAAACTTGGAAAAGTGCAGTGGCCCTGTGGATTGGGCAGAGGTCAGAGGGGCCTCTCACAGGGGTAGGGTGGGCATTCTGTCCCTGGGGCAGACAGACCTTAGTTTGAATCCTAGCTCTGTTGGATTGCTATTTATGTGACCTTGGCTAAAGTTTTTAACCTCTCTTTGCCTTAGTGTTTCCTTTTGTAGAAAGGAGTAATGACTGTACCAACCTGTGGGGTCCTTGTGAGACACAAAATACCAAGCCCAGTACCTGACACTTAACGCTCAGTCCAATAATCACTAATCCAAAAACCTAGGAATTTTATTCCTAGTCTGGTACTCCTTGTTTTGTGGTTGTTACTTGCTTATTTATTTAATGCCATTTTTGTATAACGTAACAAACACAAAATTTATGAAACACAAGTATGTCGTTTAATGGCTTTATTTATTTATTTATTTTTACCCTGCCTGGGCGTTGAACCCAGGGGTGCTCTAACACTGAGCTACATCCCCAGCCCCTTTTCTCTTTGTTTTTTTTTTTTTTTTTTTTTTTTTTTAATTTCGAGACAGAATCTTACTAAAGTGCTTTAGGGCCTCACTGAGTCACCCAGGTTGACGTGGAACTTGTGATCCTCCTGCCTCAGCCTCCCAAGTCACTGAGATTACAGGCATGGGCCACCCTGCCTGGCTGAATGGCTATTTTTAGAGCACACACCTATGTGACTTCCCTAGGCAAAGAATCAGAACATCCTCCATGCCACCAAAAGCCCTCTATCCAGTGCCCTCCCTTTCACCCGCAGACGGACACCTTCCTGAGGCGGGGTGTGCCCCAGCCTTTCCTTGTGTCTCCTTCTGGTCTTGCTGACACTCTTTCAGACAACGAAGTTCTCTCTTCCCAGGCGTTGACCCTGTGGCTGCCTGAGATAGGAGAGTCTGGGGTCCGCAGAAGACGTGCCAGGGGAGGGAGTAGAAAGGTCTTGATGATGCTTGAGGGTATGCGGGCTGCTGGGGAAGCCCTCCCGCCATTGTCCCTGGAAGCTGCCAAGAGCAAAGCGGGTCCCTGCCTTGCAGCGCCTGTCCGGCTGACCTGACCCTGTGTCCAGTGGGCTCGGATGAGGCGACGCCCGGGGTCGTGTGTGTTGAGGGCACAGCCTCTCCAGTGAGGCCAGCGGTCAGTCAGCCTCGCCTTTGGCAGAGAGCAGCTTCACTCAGCTGCCTCGCTCCAGGGAGTGGCTAGTCATCCCCGTGGGCCAGAATTAGTGGTGGTCAGAGGTCGATAATGAGGGAGGCCTTCCAGAGGAGAGCCGAGAAGGAAGGGATGGGCACTGGGGCGGAGAGTCCTGCTTGCTAGCCGGTAGCTGTGGACAATGAGAGCTGCCTGCTGGGACAGTTACTAGGCTGCCTCTCCCCCCTCCCGGACTGTAGTGAATTATTTCATAGCTCCAGCCAACAAAAGCCACCTGCTGGTTGCTCTTTACTGGTCCTCTTGCCAGTCCTTCAGACCAGGAGCTCTTCCCGAGTCTTCCTCCCCTCCTGGCCCCAAGCCTCCTCTACCAAACCAGCATCTTCCAGATTTCATAGTTCCAAAACACCTTCCACAGCCATCTGTAAGCTTGGGAACTCCTTAAGATTAAGGAAATAATAACTGCATTTTTTTTTTCTTGCTGTGGTGCTGGGGATTGAACCCAGGGGCTCTACCACTGAATTGCACCCCCAGCCCTTTTATTTATTTATTTATTTTTTATTTTGAGACAGGATCTCCTTAAATTGTCCAGGCTGACCTTGAACTTGTGATCCTCCTGCCTCGGCCTTCAGAGTCGCTGAGGTGTGCACCATTGCACCTGACTTCATAGTTATTATTCTGTTATTTCTCTTCTGTTTATAAACAAAATGTAAAAACAATGATGATTTTTTAGGCTGGGGGTACAGCTTAGTGGTAGGATATGTATTTGCCTGCACAAGGCCTAGGTTTGAGTCCCAGCACTAATAACAATGATGATGATGATGATAATAATAATAATAATGCCTCTTTAATTTACTCAAAAACTTGTGTGTGTGTGTGTGTGTGTGTGTGTGTGTGCACTTGGTCAATGTCAGAACCCGTCAGAGACACTTAGGTTGCACCAATGAAGAAAATAGACAATATTCCCTACCGTCAAGTAGGGGAAATGGAAAATAAACAAATGACCAAGTATAAGGATATTGAGTATATTGAAGTACACTCTTTGATGGAGATGGCTAATCCATGAAGATCTCATAGTTTTTCCATTGAACCAAGTGACACAGATCAATTTAACTTTAAAAACACTCTCATTTTTTGGTATTCTATCCTAGCAGAATTTAAGTCCCATATGAATCATGAATATCATGATGTAATATGGTGATGAAGAATGAAAATTCTTTATGAGAAGACAGCATAAACGTCCAGAAAATCTTTGTCTGGGAGATGAAGGCTGTCAGTGCCTGCCTTCTTTTCCACTCTCTTTTCTCAGTCCGCATTATCTTGGGGATTTTTCATTTTCCATATCTAAATGCAACTGTTAAAAGAAAAAAAATTAGACAAAATAAGTTGCACAGGGTTTATCTGTGCATAGAATGATTCGTGAATCAGGCCGCACTCCAAATCAGAAGCAGTTCAGAGAGCTCTGCTCCACTGGTAGCTTGAGCAGCCAGCTTTTCTAGGCTACACATTGAGGCAAAATAAAGAATTAGCTGATTGGCTACAACAAGGCCTGTGCCTTATTTGGAGATGGCGTCATGGGTGTTGGTGGGTGGTCCCTACTTATACAACCAGTCTGCTGGTTGGCTGTTTGTGATTGACTGAGACTGTTCTTATTTTTATTTTGTTTTTTATATCTGTTACAGGACATTAAAAAAAAAAAAAAAAAAAAAAAGAGCCGGGTGCAGTTGTGCATAATCCCAGCAGCTGGGGAGGCTGAGGCAGGAGGATTGTGAGTTCAGAGCCAGCTTCGGCAACTGAGCAAAGCCCTAAGCAACTTCGCAAGACCCTGCCTCAAAACTGAAAATAAAAAAGGGTTGGGGATATGGCCCAGTGGGTAAGTGCCCCAGATTCAATCACTGGTTCCAAAAAAAAAAGAAGGAAAGAAAAGCAGAGTGTTTATTTGCACAGAGAGTCTCACATGTCAAAATAAATTCTGTAATCTCCAAATGCTTCCACATTGAGTTTTGGTTTGCTTATGTGGGAGCTCTGGGTAGAAGATAGCTTCAAGCAAATGACTTCCTTCTTCTATGTCCTCACACTCCCTTGTTCTCTGGTCTGATAAAATGGTCCAGCTCGTAGGCATTCTGCCTCAAACCTGGGAGGCAGGGTTTTGTTTTTTTTTTTTGTTTTTTTTGTTTTGTTTTGTTTGTTTGTTTGTTTTTGAGGTAGAGTCTCATTTCTGATGTCCAAGTTGATCTCAAACTTACCATCCTCCTGCCTCAGCTTCCCAAGTAGCTGGGATTGCAGGCATGTGCCACCACATCTGATCCAAAACTGTGTTTTTAAAGGGTGATGAATCTGCCATTATTAAGGAAACTCACCTGTGTAAAATATTAGAAGCCCCAACATCTAGGTTAATCAGCGCACAGTAAGTAGTTAATAAATGTTAGTTGAATGAATAAATTAATGATTATCATATTCACTTGATTTTAAATTCCTTGAGGTGAGAGACCAGGTATTTTTTTAAATATTTTATTATACATTGACAAATGATAGTTGTATATATTTATGGGGTGCAAGTGATGCTATGATTTATAAATACAATGTGGAATAATTCAATCAACCTAATTAACATATGCATCATCTTCAATATTTATCATTTTTTGTGGTGAGAAAATAGCACAATCAGCATTTTTTTAAACTGATGCAAAATATTTATTCCAAGTTAGTTATTTTATGCAGTAGTTTTTCCCCTCAACGGACTTGTGATAACCACATCTTTTAAATCTGTAAATAATGTTATCAAAATAATCTTAATCTTTGAAATCTCACAAAAATTTATATTTTACAATCCACCCTGAATATCAAGGCTGCAAGAATAACACAACATTTCCTAGATCCAAATATTTTATAGCTGTACCCGAAAAGGAAAAAGAAAACAAAAACAAACAAACAAAAACCACATATGCTTTGTTAAGGGCTAAAGTTACCCAAGCAGCCAAAAATAAAATAAAATATCCAAATTATTAGCATTAATTTAATACAATTATAACTTCAATAGTCACTTTGTCATTGACAATGATTGCTTGAGCACGGGGGTGAGTGCCCCAAGGGCTGGTAGTAGAAGCTGTTGCTGCAGACAAGTGTCTCCTCTCTGCATCTCTGCACTGCCAGCTCCCACCTGTGCATCGCCCCATATGTACTGTGTGTGTGTATTTAAAAAAAATCCCACCACACAAACTTCTATTAAGCAGGTAACAGGGAAGAACAACAACAAAAGCTAAACAAGCCAACTGCTCTTTCTTTGGGATATGATTATTTCCCTTGTGCATGAAGTATTCAACAACATTAAGAGAAGGAAAAGGAAAAAAGAACGATTTCTTCTGTATATTCCCTAAACACACAAGCTGAGTTTACTGGGTCAGATTAACTGTGAGCATTTATATGCCTACTTCCAGGCATCATCATCTGATGTTTCACTGCTACTCGTTTCTGTGTCTGAGTCCTCGAACTCTGCTTTACAAGTGCTTCTCCAAGGGGAGAACAGGCTGGAACTGCGGCTCTGCAAGAAGCCATTCTTTCCAAAGCCATTTCTTCTCAGCTGCTCTGTCTCCATGTGGAACTCTTTTAGCTCTTCCTCTGTGAGAGAAAGGCAATTCTCATCATTTTCAGGATATTCCTGCCATCCCATTGCTTTCAATAACCTGTGCTCTGCTTCCAGAGAGTGTGACCAGACCCCCCCTTCTTCTACCACAGGGAAAGACCGTTCTGAAGCCAGCCTTCCTCCCCATTTTCCTTTGGTTCAGGTGTGCTGTTATCCTCCAAATCCTCCAGCTTGTCGCAGTCTCTGTTCTCTGTAAAGTCTCCATTCCGGTCATCCTTCAGAGTCTTCAGGAACTCACTTTTTCTGTCAGTGGTTCGGCGGGTCAACTTGGTCAGTGGAGAGGAGCTGATCTCAATTGGAGGGGTAATGCTGGAGGGACTCTCTTTGGGAGAGCTGAGAACTGTGCCACCAGCCAGTACCACTGGTTTGGTAACAGAGATTGGATTGGTAAATGCAGACTCCCGGCTAGAGGAAAGGGATCCTGATTTGTGTTCCATTCTGCTAGATTTCCATGCATTGGGCTTGGAAGGAGGTGGTGCAGGCTTAGGAACCAAGTTCTTATAAACACTTGGAACCATAGTTGACGATTTGTTCCCATTTGCATGGTGAGATCCTGGTGAGGTGAATGCAGCAGAGAAGGCAGCAGCAGGATCCTCTTTGGAAACTTTTTTGATAACTAGCATCTTGGAGGGTTGCTTGGCACTAGGTGGATTTTCCCACACTCCAGAAGGGGTCCCAATAGGTCTACATGGCTCATTCTGTTTGCCAGTTTCTGGATTCAAAGAAGGAAAGTCTTCCTCTTCAAACTGCAACTTACCACCTTGTCTTCTTTCTTTTCTTCCCTAATCTCTGTAGGTGGCTTTTCCTGAAAGGCACAGCCTTTCCGGGAGTGAAAGCTGCCATTCCAGTGTCGATGGTTCCCTGTGCCACCTCCACTACGCTGGCTCATGCCATCATGACCTCGGGAAGAGCTGTGCCAACCAGATAGGTTCCCTGTGATTCCAGCATATGCTCCCTTAGAGACACCAGAGTCCACAGAATCATGGCAGAACAGGGAGGGCTGGTACCAGGAATCTCCTGTAGTTCGTAGGGGCCCATTGTTAAAAAAGCCATCAGAGGAATTGTGTCGGCGATGGCTCACTCCAAATCTACCTTCTCCTAGGGATAGGTGCTCTCCGTGTTTTTCAAAGGTGGATGTAGGTGACTTAGCTGACTGTGGTGTTGAGAAATTTAGCCAAGCAGGAACAAAGTCATGCTGCGCCATTTAGGTCCAGTGTCTTCTCAGCAAGGTGAGGCATCCAACCTCATGGTCAGGATCCCAGAGTGAAACTCTGTGGTCCTGTTTTCCGAACTCCTTGACACTACCAGTTGGCTCTCTCATGAGGTCTTCTTGTTAAAAAGGTGCTTAAGCAGTCTGGTCAGCAGCACGACTTGTGATGAAGCCTGGCTCTATGTGGCTCACTTTCTGAGTCCCTCTAATTGCTCATCCTAAACTACCTAGTTCCTGACTCGCTTCCAAAAGGGGGAAGGGGGGAGGGAAAGGGAGAAGGGGAACATAAAAAGTATTTGTTACATTTAAAAAGGGGGGTAAGGGGAAAGAGCTATGTCTATGTTCACCTCATTCAACTTCCTTGAGTAATGGCACTATGACGATGCTTAAATAGGTAATACATGGACATTTGCACAGCGAGTGCGAACTGTTCATAACAAGGTCATAGCTACACAGGTCGCCTCATGTGTGAGCAAGTAATGTCATCAAGGTGACAGATCAAAAATATAATATTAAAGCACCATAAAAGATCTGAGTAATCAACTCCAGTGGCAAATAAACACATAACAAAGCCCTTAAAACATAAATGTCATTATTTTTACACAACTGCTAAAAATAGTGTGCAGATATGTATTTATATTTGTCTTAAATTTTAAAATCTATACATATATGAAATCTTGTTAAAAAAAAAAACAGACAGGAACTTGATATACTTTTCCCTCTAGGAATAGCAGCTTTCAAGGCAAATTTCTTGGTATAAAGCTCCTAAATGTATATTCTATTTCTTTGGTCTTCAATATTTATAAATTCAGAACAAAATTTTAAAAAGTAGAAAGACAGGGGGTAAGGAATAGTCAAGGAAGTTCCAAAATGAGATTTTCTTCTTCTTCAGTTTTCTGTATTTCACTTGTTTTGCTTCTTCCCCAAAACTGAATTCAGCTACTGGAAGGTGATATGAAGAATCTTCTACTGCTTTGGTAGAGAAGTCACTTTTTATTTTGGATCCATTTCCATCATTACTCAATCATTAAAAAGGCCACATGAATCTACCAATCGAGCAGCGGCGGAGCTACAGCCAAGGACAAGACGCGGCGTCTAAGGATGCGTCCCTGGTTCCTTGGCCCTGCAAAGGTGACTAGCCCACAACCATAACAAAGCTCTTCCCCACAATCAGCAATTTTGAGATGTGTAATACACTACTATCTACTACATTCTGATGTTGTGGAATAGATACCAAAAAAAGAAAATCCTTCTTCCTCCTATCTAGTTGAGGCTTGTTACTCTTCAACCATCTTCTCCATTTCCCCCAAACTCAACCTTTGCTAACCACCATTCTACTCTCTACTTCTGAGTTTGGTTGCTTGTTTCAGATTCCACACATAAGTGAGAACCTGTGGGATTTGTCTTTCTGCACCTAGCTTATTTCATTTAGCACAATGTTCTCCAATTCCATCCAAGTTGTCACATAGGCCAAAAATCTCTTTTTTAAGGCTAAATAATATTCCACTGTGTAGATATGCCACATTTTTCTATCCCTTCATGGACACTAAGGTTGAGTTCATAACTCAGCTATTGTGAATAATGATGTAAGGAGCACAGGAGAGCAAACATCTTATACTGATTTCACATTCTGGATACAAGGGGGATTACTGAATCACATGGTAATTTTAATTCTAAAAAAATTTTTTTAGCTGTAGATGGACTCAATGCCTTTATTTATTTTCATGGTGCTGAGACTCGAGCCCAGTGCCTCACATGTGCTAGGCAAGCACTGTACCACTGAGCCACAACCCCAACCCAGGGTAATTTTAATTTTAATAAAATATAAACAAACTTTTTCCATAATGGCTCTACTAATTTACATTACTACCAATTTTGTACAAGGATTCCTTTTCTTTACACCAACACTGATGTCTTATCTTTTTGGTGACAGTCATTCTGACATGTATGAGGTACTATCTCCTTGTGGTTATAATTTGCCTTTCCCCAGTGAATGGTGGTGTTGAGTATTCTACATGTACCTGTGGACACGTGTATGTTGCATTTGAAGAAATGTTTATTCAGTTCCACCGTCCATTTTCAGATTGGACTATTTCCTTTCTGTAGAGTTGAGTTCCTTATATATTGACCCCTTATCAGATATGTGGCTTACAAATATTCTTTCCCATTCTGCAGGTTACTTCTTCACTCTGCTCTTTACTTTGCTGTGCAGAAGCTTTTCAGTTTGATGCAATCCCATTTGCTATTTTTGCTTTTGTTGCTTGCATTATTAAGATCAAATCTTGAAAATCATTGCCCAGACTAATGGCATATAGTTTTGCCCTTTATTTTCTTCTACGAGTGTTACAGTTTCAGGTTTGTTTTTAATCCATTTTGAGTTGATTTGTGTTTATAGGGTCCAATTTTTGTTATAAGGGTCCAATTTTATGCTACTGCAGTTTTCCCAGCATCATTATTGAAAAAGTTGTTCTTTTCCACTGTTTTCTTGGTACCTTTGCTGATGATGATCATATGTGGGTTCATTTCTGTGCTCTCTATTCTGTTCTTTTGGTCAATGTTCTACTTTTATGTCAGTACTGTGCTATTTTAGCTACTACCACTTTGTATAGTTTAAAATCACGTAGGTGATGCCTCCGGCTTTGTTCATTTGCCTCATGATTGCCTTGGCTATTTAGTTTTTTTTTTTTTTTTATGGTTCCACATGGATTTTAGGATTTTTTTCTATTTCTGTGAAAAAAGACATTGGAATTTTGATAGGGATTACATTGAATTTATAGATCACTTTGAGTAGTATCAGTACTTCAATGATATTAATTGTTCCAATCCATGAACATGGGATAGTTTTCCATTTATTTGGACAATACTTCTAACAAGTATTTGTAGGATAGATGAATGAAGGATGAAAATCAACAATTAGGTGATATCACTGAGGTCTCAGGTAGGGCAGATTCCCAGTATTTGTGGTCTTCCATCTCCCTCTGGTGGGGAAGGAAAAGGGTATCATTCTCTAATGACTTAAAATTTCCTAATCTGTTTTTCAAATTATACTATGAATATATAAAATCAATTCAGTGAGTCATGACCAGCTTTCTAAAAAATTAAATTGAGTTTATGATTGAGCAGAAATTATCAGAGTGCTTTACACATGACAGAGGCATATTCTGTCATGAACTGTCATGAAGCTCTATCTATACTTATACCTAAATATCTATTAGCACATGTAATCATTTATATGCTGCGAATGTTTTTATGTGTGTACTAGATCACAAATAATGGTCTCTGTAAATATTTAATAACTAGCTCTCTAGGGGAACATGTATAAGTAGATACATACATAGGTTTTTTAAAATAATTTTTCTCAATATAAAGAATATGTAGCACATGATTTATAGGTAATGAATATATAATACTGTGGCAAATATAATTAATTGATTTCATGGAATGCTTTTATTGATTTTCGATGGACTCTTGTATCTATGGTTTCAGTTCAACCATGTTTTGACAAATGGAGTTGCAACCCAATGTAAACAATAATTGTATGCATTAAAGCCTTAATTTGTGGGCTTGTCAATTTCCTTAGTGTAAATACTCCCACCAATGTGACACCACAGAGGGGAAGAGTTATACAGGAGCATGCCATACAGTTAAAACAAATGTAAGCAATCTCAAGAACATAGCCAGGTGTGGTGGTGCACGCTTATAATCCCAGCTGCTCAGGTGGTTGAAGCAGAAGGATTAGTTCAAGGCCAACCTGACAACTTAGCAAGACCCAGTCTCAAAATTAAGAAGGAGGAGGAGGAGGAGGAAGCAACAAAGAAAAAGAAAAAAACTGGGATGAAGCTCAGTGGTTAAGCACCCTTGGGTTCAATCCCCAGTACTGCAAAATAAACAAAACATAGGTAATAATAATATAACAAAATAACTAGGAAGTGATGGGGTTTGGATATTTATTTTGAGTTTGTTAGTTTATATAATAAAATTCTTTATATGGCTGTGCTTAACAATTATTTGGCAAAAGTTCTGAAAATTTAACACCCAGCTCTCTCAGGCCTATACGAACTAACTCTCTAAGGGATTATCACTGGACTCAAAACATATATATATATTTTCTAATGGGGGTTGAATTTTTAAAATATGTATGAAAACTGCTCTAGAGGCCTTGGACAATTCTTTAGGACCAAGTTTAGACCTGTCTTCAACAATCTTCAGGAAGGAAGCTGCATTGTTTCCAGTGAAATAAACCCATTTCCTTTCTTTTTTTTTTTTTTTTTTTGCGGTGCTGGGGATCAAACCCAGGGCCTTGTGCTTGCAAGGTAAGCACTCTACCGACTGAGCTGTCTCCCCGGCCCATTTCCTTTCTTTAGAAATACAAATCCCCAAACTTTCAGTACGTTTTTGATAGTCCCTCTGGGTGCTGTCTAGCCTTTCTGTTCACCCAGCACTCTTCCCCCATTGAGTCAGGGGATCAGCATCTGGATTTCCACTTGGGGAACCACCCAGCTAATAGACGGCAGAGCTGCCACTCAAAACAAACCCAGCCTCCTTTATTTTACCCACTGAGGTGTAAGCTACTGAAAGTAATGGTAAGTGAGCACCTGCCAACCTTAAGGAGACGGAGATGGCTTCAGATTCTATTAAAAGCCGCCTTCACAAATAACAAAAAGTCAAACTGGTATAATTATCCCTGTATCTTCTTTTTTAAACCTAGCTATTTGAAGGGCCAGAAACATCTTGCCACATAAGAACTCCAGCCAGATAAATGCAATTTACAGACATGAAGATCATCTTAAGATGGTTTTAAGGAATTATTACTTTTAGTTTCATTAATTATTGATTCTCTATATGAGATACTTTAACCATCGATCTGTGATAGATATAAACCAGACATTATTTCACAAATTGTGGTAGCTGTCCTTGGCATATGGACAAGAGATTATTTTAGTCTTTTAGTAATGATGATATTTCATTTTTTCTTTTCTTTTTCTTTTTTTTTTTTTGGGATTGAACCCAGGGGCACTCAACGACTGAGCCACATCTCCAACCCTTTTTGTATTTTATTTAGAAACAGGGTCTCACTGAGTTTCTCAGGGCCTTCCTAAGTTGCTGAGGCTGGCTTTGAACACATGATCCTCCTGCTTCAGCCTCCTGAGTCACTAGGAATACAGGTATATGCCACCATGCCCAGCTAACAGTGATAATATTTCAATAGAAATGTTTTCTTTGAAGGGAGCAATATAACTGACTCACCAATGACGAGAAAGGAGACCTGATCACAAAGGTGGAGGCCAAGACAGTAGTGATGCAGTCAGAAGCTGAGGAATGCCAAGGTTTGCCACGTCACCAGCAGCCAGGAGAGAGGCAAGGGGGTTCTGTCCCACTGCCTCCAGGAGGAACCAGCCCTGTGAGAGAACAAATTTCTGTTGTTTTAAACCAACACATTTATGGTAATTTTTATGGCTGTCACAGACGACTAATACAGTGACCAGAGAAGGACTCCAGATTGGGAAACTCTTTCATAGACACCAGCTTGACAGGGGACTGAGTGACCAAGTCTCCAAAACCTCCTGTGATCTCCATTAACTCTCACCATCCAGTATTATCCCTCTGTACACACAGCTATTTTAAATGAAAATATATTTAGTAACTTAAATTTCAAATGTAGTAATTATGTTGTGTATTTCCTTTTCAGTGAAGTGTCATTTCATGTCGCCATACCTGGACCACCAAAAAAAGAACCCCTGAGTTCATAAACGAGTCTTAGGAAAAGACAGATCTTCTCTCCTCCCTGGGACAGATCAAAAAATTAAGGCTTGGAGGGAGGAGAGGTCTCCAAGCCTCCAAGAGACACTAAATGATGCTGTGGCCACCGCTCCAGTTCCTACTGGGCTCTCTGTTCTACCCCAACCTCCATCAAATACTTTCACAGGCGCTTTTTCTCAGACCAGGGCAAGCGCAGCCTGCAGCTCCTGCAACGCGTCGCCTGGAGGCGGGAGGTGGGGGACAAGGAGCTGCAGGGCGCGCGGCACGGCATACCACACACTGCAGAGGCCGCCAGTAGCCACCAGAGGGAGCGCGCGGGCTCCTCCAGGGGTGGAACCCGCGGGTGGCGCGCATGCGCTCGAAAGGAGGTGGCCGCGCCGGCCCTGGCGAAGGGCGAGACGGTGGCCGAGAGGGCACCGAGAAGCGGACGGTGGCCGACGAGGTCCGGCATGGAGCACCTGGAGCGCTGCGCGTGGTTCCTCCGCGGGACGCTGGTGCGGGCGGCGGTACGGCGCTACCTGCCGTGGGCGCTGGTGGCCTCCATGCTGGCGGGCTCCCTCGTCAAGGAGCTCTCCCCGCTGCCCGAGAGTTTCCTTAGCAACAAGCGCAACGTCCTCAACGTGTGAGTGCACCCCGGGTCCTCCTGGGCGCGCCGTCGGCCGCCTGCCGGGCGGACCGGTCGTGGGAAGCGAAGACCTTCGGTCGTGACAGCAGCACCGCGCGCGTGTCGCGACTCAGGGACCCCGGAATAGTCAGCCAGTGTCGCTAGCGTTTCGTGTTTGCAGATTCAGATAGACAGCCCGAGTCTGACGGGCAGGCAGGGACGCCAGGGGTGAGTGTGACCGTGTGCATGTCGGGGTGCGGGGTGGGATGGGGCGACGGGCCAGCACCTGTCGCTGTCGCCCCCACCTCCTCTTGGAGTTTAGGAGCTTTCCACTGCCTGCCTGTATGTCAGACCCTGTGCCTCCACCCTGTGTCAGATCTCTCCTGTCACCAAACCTGTCACCGTTGTTTTAAAGACGCCCCCCCCACCCCCGACCTTTGAGAACCTCTCCCCAGTCTGCGACAGAATTCCCACGCCCAGATCCTGGCGGAGGAAAGTGACTATCTGGTCTATGACCTTTCTCCTGGATCTCCTTGGACCTTCTCAGCCACCCAGAGTGGATGGCCAGTGGCCCAGAAAGCTGTCCCAGCTGGGCTGTTGGGGACATCTCCTTAACTCCACCCACCCACTTCTTTACTTTTAAAAAAAGACCACAAGAATGTAAGTTTATTGCACAAAAACGTGGAGTAATAAAAGGAAAGTGAAAGATGAAATGCACCCCTTAACGTGAGCCTAATCCTTCAGGATTGTCTCCAGCATCCCCTGAGACTCAGCCCAACTTTGTCCCCTTCCAACCCTGGTTTCTTTCCCAGGCAACTTCAAATGCCTGACAGGTCTTGGCTCTGGTGAGTGAGTCCCTCCTTATCAGTGCCAGTGAAGATTTTAGTGACAGGCCCTGGTGTGTCTGAGAAACCACTGGGACTAGGAAAGAGGCATTCTGTCCTTGGTCCACCTTCCGCCCTCACCCATTCTTGGTGGCTGGGCTAAGAATAGATTGTGAGAGTGGTAGTAGCCTCCAGTCTCATTCGTGTGTCTCCTGCAGCTGGTCCCCAGGTCAGTCACCTTTCGTGGGCACAGGGGAGCCAGACAAGGCAGCTGTTGCTTTATCTGGCCCCAGTGAGCTGGGAGCCAAGCAGCCTGGCACAGGAGTCCCTGTTGTTTGGGGGTAGCCATGGATTCTCGTGTCTCGTTCCAAGACACTGCTTGGAATTAGTGTTCCAAGCAAGGAGAGCTAGTGTTGAATCATTGGATCTGGAAGCAGTCTTGAAAGCCATTTGGTGCCCTCAGCTCTGCTTAACAGCCAAGGAAACTGAGGCTTAGAAAGGTGTAGTAACAAGTTAGGTCAGTCAGGATTGGACCCCAGGTGTACTAGCTTGAAGTAAAGCTCTTTGTTCCAGGACTTTTTCTGCAGTGCAGGAAGGAACAGTGGTGTGGTAGGGAAGCATGGGCTTTGAGGCTGGCAGTGTGGTTTCAGTTGTACTCTTTGGTTCATAAAGTGAGACAAATGACGTCTTCCTCCCAGGGTGATTGTGAGTCTTCCATAGAAAGTGAATGTGGAGGCTGGGGGTGAAGCTTTGTGGTAGAACACTTGCCTGGCTTGTGCGAGAACCTGGGTTTGACCCAGCACCATGGGGATGGGGGAGAAAGGAAAGAGAGTGAATGGGTGTGAAGGCTCCTGGCATTTGATAGATGCTCAGTTATTATTGCTTTCATGAGCAAATAACATAATGCTAAGACCACGGACCTCAAATCTTGTTTTTTTTTTCTTTTCTTAGTTGTATTGGGGTTCAAACCCATGGCATCAAATATTCTAGGCAAGCATTCTACTATATACCCAGCCCTATTCTTCTTCTTCTTCTTTTTTTTTTTTAAAGACAGGGTCTCAGCGTGTTGTCCGTGCTGGCCTTGAACTGAAATCCTTCTTCCTCAGACTCCTGAGTAGCTTGGATTATAGGCATGTGCTGCTATAAGCAGCTCAGACCCCACTTTACCAGTTACAACCTCCACCATGTGGTACTAGGAGTTGGATTCAGGGGTGCTCTACCACTGAGCTATATCCCAGCCCTTTTTAAAAAAATTTTGTGTTTCTTGAGACAGAGCCTCGCTAAGTTGCCAAGGCTGGCCTCAAACTTGCAATCCTCCTGTGACAGCCTCCCAAGTTGCTGGGATTACAGGTGTGCACCACCATGCCTGATTTCCAACCTCCACTTTGGAATGACACTTCCCTGTGCCTCAGTTTCTTTAACTGTAAAATGGAGCCTCTAATAATACCTATCTCACAGAGTTAAGGCTTCAGTAGTGAAAGGTCCTTGGTGAGGGAGGCACTTGGGAAGCACTGGAAGCGTGAGAGCTGTTAGGGTCGGAGGCTTTGATCACGTGTTCTCGCTCACCCTCCCTTGGGAGCGCAGATGCCATGACTGCTTCCTCCCGCCATGTCCCTTCTTCATTTCCACTTTCCTCCTCCGTCAGGTATTTTGTCAAAGTGGCCTGGGCCTGGACGTTCTGTCTCCTCCTGCCTTTCATTGCCCTCACCAACTACCACCTGACAGGCAGGGCTGGCCTGGTCCTGCGGCGACTGAGCACCCTGCTCGTGGGCACGGCCATCTGGTACGTCTGCACGTCGCTCTTCTCCAACATCGAGCACTACACGGGCAGCTGCTACCAGTCGCCGGCCCTGGAGGGGGTCCGAGAGGAGCACCGGAGCAAGCAGCAGTGCCACAGGGAAGGCGGCTTCTGGCACGGCTTTGACATCTCAGGCCACTCCTTCCTGCTGACCTTCTGTGCCCTCATGATCGTGGAGGAGATGGCCGTGCTGCATGAGGTGAAGACAGACCGAAGCCACTGCCTCCACACAGCCATCACCGCCCTGGTGGTCGCCCTAGGCTTCTTGACCTTCGTCTGGGTGTGGATGTTTCTGTGCACGGCCATTTATTTCCATGACTTGTCCCAGAAAGTGTTTGGCACCTTGTTTGGTTTGCTGGGCTGGTATGGGACGTATGGGTTTTGGTACCTGAAATCCTTCTCCCCTGGACTTCCTCCCCAGAGCTCTAGCTTGATATTGAAGCAAGACAGTTACAAGAAGTAGAAGAGAAACAGAGGTGGGGACGGCAGGACAGTGGGTGGTGTACTTTCCACTTACTCTGTTTAGTTATGGGCTGAATTCTGGACCCCACTTCAGGCAGGATGCTTCCAGGCAGTTGGGGGTGGGGAGGTGGACGGGTCCGGGGAGCGAGTTTAGTCCTCAGACTCTTCTTAGTGACCTTGCCTGTGTCACAGACACTTTTCACCCCTGGAAAGACTTGACTTTAATCTGAAACACCCCTTTTGTCCCTGAGGGGACAGCTAAGGCCCAGTGAAAAGATAGGATCAGGATGGCCTCCCTGGCGTGGTTCACGGGGAGGCCGGAGCTCCAGCCTCCAGAGCCAAACCGTCCCTCCACTTGAGCGGCTGTAAGAGCTGTTGTTTCGACAGTGTCTCTCCCTGTTGATTTTGTGCAAGCATTTTCTTCCAGCAGGGTGCTTCATAAAACACCCCAATACCTGAAATACACTCCAGTTATAGCTGTTGGTTTCCTCCTTGGAATGTTGAATATTGCACCTGGCTTGATCAGCCCCCAAAGCCAGTCCCTTCAAACACGGTGCCTCCGCCACTGAGTGTCGGTGATTTTTATGTAACGAACAGTGATCATTTTCTGTCCATGGTCTCATGTTATACGTTGGTTTTTGGAGCAATATGGTTATCTTTTTTTTCTCTTCTATTTTGAGTGAACACTTAATAGTTTTTAATAACAACTATGACAAGTAGTCTTTGTCAACAAAATTCCTGAAAATATCTCACAGTTCAGTGCCGTGGTTTTGGCACGTGTGGATTGTTTTGAGGGGTCTTTTTAGAACACTAATTTACATTTTATAAACCAAATTCTTGGCTTGAGAGTATTAAATTCCACCTCGTGGTGTTGTTTCCTCTGTTAAGAATAAAACCGGAAAGCTGGCATTTTAATAATCTGATGAATTTTAAGCTGAGTCAGAAGAGTTTTGCAGAACGCGTGTTTGTACTGAAACCTTCCTGACCGCGTGTCAGGTGTAGACTGACGAGCGCTTCAGGGTCATGCGATAGAGCATTGGTCCCTGTGCCGTGCCCGGGGCATTTCACCTTTGGATAAGATCATGATGATTCAAAAGTGAAGTAAGACTCCCCCTCAGCCGGCTAGAAGCCAGGCTGTTTGCGGAGACACCTCTGTCCCTGGTGGCCTGACATTGGCCCCACCTCCTCTTCTTGCACCATCAACGGGACACAAAACCTGGGCCCGTTCCAGGGGCCTTGGATCAGCCGACCTCTTCCCTCTTCCCTGCCTCCGGCCTTGTCATTCTGTGGCCTTCACTGTGAGAGTGCTGGCAAGGGTCAGGAAACAGGTCACCCCATCTCACAGGGCACAGGTCCACACTGATAAGATGTCCTCTTCCCGCGGTCTCCTCAGGCCTTTCACAGCAAGCCCCTGCCTTTTGGTCCGTGGCCTGATGATGGCCTGGGGCAGCTTCCGCGCCCCCCCCCAGTGGCGCCAGATAATAGCATTATGCGGTAAGCGCTCCCCTGGCTTAGCTCGACTCAGGCGGTAAGGAGCTTGGTCGATCTTCAGGGTAAGTCTATTTATATAAAGATATTTAAAAGACGTATTTCATATCCCATTTTGCTGTGGGTCAGTTTTCTTGATCAAAATGTGAGACGTACGATTTTGTCCCCAGAGGGGAAGAAATGCACAGTGAGGTGTCACTGTGGTGCTTCGGCTGGATGGGTCTGCCAGAGAAGACGTTTTACCCTCCGGTTTCCATCCATAAGCCAGGGGTGGGTGGGCCTGAGGTCGGCGGGCGCGTGTGAGCGGGCCAAAGTCTTTCCTAAGTTTCGTGTTCAGCACCAAAGGGGAGCAGGCAGAGGTGACTCCAGAAGTTCCTTTCTTTCACGAGGTCGTAATCTCCAGGCGTCCTCCTCACGAGGTCCGGTGCAGGCATGACACTACATTAACTACAGGGGACTGTCCCCTACCCGGCCTGCCATGTGCATCCAGCCTCCACCATTTATTCATTCTTAGTGCTTTTGTCTCCTCTGTGGTGCCAGGTGGAACCCAGAGCCTCGCACGAGCCAGGCCAGCGCCGTGCCTCTGAGCCGCGCCGGGCCCTCGCACCCTTGCCTTTTCCTCAGGAGCATGCGCTCTCTCTGTGTGACTCTGTGTGACACACCATGTTAAAATGAGGGTCTGGGCTCAGGCAACATGATGTGGGCTCAGATCCTGGCACCCCCGCAGGAGCTGTGCTGTGGGCAAGCCTCGTCTTCCCCATCGGGAAGGCGGAGACGGTGCCCATAAAGTGCTGAGCATCTGCTTAGCAGTTGAGACTCTCCATCCTCCTTTTCCTTGACAGCCTTTGGAGTGTTCTGGTTCCTCTAGAGAAGGCGGAGGAGCTGACATCTTTTGGGGGCCACCTAGAGTCTGGGTCTCGGGTTGAGCATCTCATATCTTCTGAGAAGCGTCCCCAGGTGCTGAACAAGAGGCTTCGGGCGTCTGTGATGGCAGAGCTCCGCCACGCTTATTGTGCCTGTCTGCAGGTCTGTCCCCTGATGCCTTGTTTCCACGTGCATCTGTCAGAGTCTGGGTACCAGATTGTATTTAGAGAATGGCTCTTGCCACTGTTATGTACGCACAGGTCTTGTGTGTAAACAAGCAAATTAAAGTAAACCGGAGAGAATGAAATCCCGCCTTCAGTGTTTTGTGTGTTACTTTCGAATATCCCTGAGGAAGCCCGCAGCCCCACAGACCACCCTATGAAAGACAGTCCGCCTTTCTCTTTTCTTCTTTCTTTCCTTTCTCCCTCCCATCCTTCCTTCTTTCTTGGATTGAACCCAGTGGTACCCTACCTCTGAGCTACATCTGCAGGCCCTTTTGATTTTTATTTTGAGACAGGGTCTCACTAAGTTGCTGAGGCTGGCCTCAAACTTGGGATCCTCCTGCCTCAGTCTCCCAAGTCACTTTGATTACAGTTTGGAGCTGCCCCCCCATCCCATGTGTGTGTACATGATATTTCATGGCAGTAGTTACTCCCATTTTTTCACCTAAGTCCTGTGCGTGTGTGTGCGTGTGTGTGCGTGTGTGTGTGTGTGTCTCAGCCTGCCTCACTCCTTTCTTGTGTCTTATGATCCTGAGGTCTGGGTCACCTGCACTTGGGAGTTGTCCCCCTGGCAAAGAAGATAGGCCTCACTGGAGTAAGGCTGAAGGGCAGTTACAAAGTTCCCGTGTGTGGGGTCATCTTGCTCTGTGGCCCTGGAGGGAGGCCGCCACACAGGTGAGCATTTCCTGAGCCTTTTAGATCCCACTCACTTGTCAGCCTGACCTGCTTGGCACTTCCAGCTGGTGTGTGTTGAAAGTTCAGTGCCTCCAGGATTAGAGTCTCCTCACCCTGCAAAACTTCCTGTTCGCGTTCCTTCAGCAACTCTGCAGAAGTTTTTTGTTTAGTTTTCAGCAGTAGGCATTGAACCTCAGGGTCCTCTACTATTGAGCTACACCCCCAGCCCTTTTGATTTTTAAATTTCGAGACAGGGTCTTACTAAGTTTCACAGGCTGGCCTCCAACATGTGATCCTCCTGCTTCAGCCTCCCAAGTCACTGAGATAATAGGTGTGGGCCATCCTGCCTGCCTGACGAATCCCTCTTGAGTGCACGCTGTGAGCTAGGAGTCAGGGCAGGAGGGTCAGCCCCCTCCCTGGTGGACTTAGTGCTCCAAAATCCGTCTCTGTGGCTTCAGCTGTGTGCTGGGTTTGCAAAGATGGATTCGACACATCTGCTCATTTAAGGAACTGTCACTCACAGAGAAGACCCTGCCGCACCACAGAGTGCTGAGTGCTGGTTCAAGACAGGGCCGGGAACATAGCAGGAAGAGCCAGCTGCCCGAGGAGTCAGGGACTGTTTCCACAGAAGGTAGTACTACTTTCGGGTCTTGAAGGATAAAGAGGAATTGGCGCAGTTCAGCAGGGGAGTGAGTCCAAGGCAGTGGACAGAGCACACAAGGCCATAATGCCGAGAGTCCACCGTTTGATTCAGGTATCCCTTTCAAGAGAGCCCGACTTCCTGGTCATTTTCAAAAGCCCCTGGGATGGAAGGAAGACAGACTTAAGGCCTGTCAGGGGAGGCCACAGCTGTGCTCTGCCCTGCTGGAATCTAAAGAACTCGCAGCTACAAGTGGGATACCTGGTGTGGCCTGGATTCTGTCACTGCTTTTCTGCCGTTCTGTGCGACCTTGAACTAGTCACTCGGTGCCTCTGGGACTCAGTTTCCTCATCCGATGAACTCTGGGGTGGATAAGAGAGTCTCATCAACCCTTCCAGCCCTCTCTCTGTTTCTCTGCTCTGCTGGATGAGAAGTTCTTTCAAAGCTGGTTATGACTTTTTTTTTTTAATATTTATTTTGTTTATTTACATGTGGTGCTGAGAATCGAACCCAGTGCCTCACACACGCTAGGCAAGTCCTCTACCACTGAGCCGCAACCCCAGCCCCTGGTTATGGCTTTTATTTAGGGAACGACAGGAAAGAAGCCCCCCTTCGGGCCGAGGTGGCAGCTCATTTCCTGGTGAGTGACAGGAGGGCACACTTCTGGGTGCAGCGTCACCGCCCTGCTCCTTCCTCTCCGTGTGACCCCTGGTCAGGCCTGGCCACACGGGTCCGCACCGGCTTACTGCACTTGGGGAAACCAAACCTAATTCCCTAGGGGATGAGCTGCAGAGATCATTTCAAAAGTCTCCAAAATCAAAACACTTTTGATCCCTATTGAGAAGCTAGTTTGGTCAGGAGCAACCCTGTGTGGTTCGGACATCGTTGGGAAGCGTCCAGCAGCCTCCGACAGTTCTTCCAGTGCTGGGGGAGCTCTACCGGTGAACGGAGAACAGGTGCCCTCCCGCTGTAGGGGACGCAGGTGGAGGACGGGCACCAGCTGTTTCGACGGTGACCTGATAGTATGCCAGCTGAAAACAGGCAGACCCAGCAACCTCAGAGGTTTGCTCTAAGGAAACGTGTATAGAAAGACTTTTATTATAGTTGCTGCAAGAGTGAAAACTTGTCAAAACTAATTGGCAGTCAGTTACATGAATTATAGTGATTCTGTGAGTCATCGAATGCAGTTGCCACCAAGAACGAGTGACACTGTGACTCGTAGCCGGCGTGAGCCTGGAGCGGAAGGTGTGGGCTCGTGCTGACTCTGCCTCACAGCTGTGCGTCCTCAGCCAGGTCAGGCTCTGAGCCCCCACTTTGGGAATGTAAGGTGGGGTTCACAGCGCCTCCCTCTCCTCACTCAGCAGTCCCCCAACAGTGGGGGAGCACCCAGTGTACCAGTTTCTGTAGTAGGTGGGGTGGCGGGAGGTGCCACGTTAATTCCAAGCCACAGACCTGCCTCAGTGGGTTGCAGTCTAGCTGGGTTCAGACAACAAAACACAAAGTCAAACAGCGTGCTGAGTGTCAAAAGCAGTGTCCCCCCAACCGACACTGACATTGTCACAACTCAGGCAGAGACGCCATGTAAAGCATTGGGAGAAGCAAAAGGATCAAGGAGGCTAACAGGCTGCCGGTTTCTGACCCGAAATCTACCATACACACTGGCTGTGTGTCCTTGAGCATGTTCCTTAACTTCTCTGGTTCTCGGTTTTTTCATCTGTAAAATGAGGAATAATACCTACATCAAAGTGTGAAAACTTGTGGGGATTAAATGAATTAATGCTTGCAAGGTGTTTAGAACAGGATCTTGTGTGGGAGGCACTACATGATGTCGTTCCAGGGCACAGTAGGTCCTAGTGTCACCTGTACCATGACTTCACCAAAAAAAATAAGAAACCCACGCGTGAGCGTGTTTTCAGTGCACAGAGCTGCTGTTGAACCTGGAAGGCTGTGTCCCTGCGCTCTGTGACCCTGGAGCACCTCAGACTCTGCATTCCAGTTCAGGGTTCAAAGGTACTGCAGAGTGAGGGAGCTGTTTCCAGGACAGCCGAAAGAAAGGGCCTTGAACCGGTGGTGTCCTGGCCCGGGTGAAGTCGCTCCCTGTGCGTCTGGGGTGCTCTCCACCCCGGCGAACCAAGGGCTGCCTACCGCTGGACCCGGGTGCTTCCTTTGGGCCCTGGGCTGGGAGCCTTTTCACAGGGCCCTGCCACTCGCTGCCTTCTCTGCCAGGTGTGGCCATCCAGGGAATGTGCTGCCGAGGTGTCTGAGCGCCCAGGAGGCGAGCGGGTGGGGAGCCGGGGAGCCTCCCTGGTTAGATCCTAACCCCTGGAACAAAGGCGTTCGGGCCCTGCCCAAGCCTGTGCCTCCGCACGTTGCCGCCCGCGCTCCTTGCACCCTGTCCTGCCCTTCCTGAGCAGACTTCACCTGCCGGGTGCCCCGGCTGCTGGGAGTGAGTCAGGGTGAGGGGCGGGGCATAAACCGGCTCTCATAAACTGACTTGGACCGGAAACCAGGAGGACTGCATTCAACGCCTCAGCTGTGTGACGCTGGGCAAAGCGGTTAGCCTCTCTGACTCCTTACTCAGCTACAAAATGAGAATACTTTCTGTCTCACTAGTCATCGATTGGTTTAATGCAATCACAGATGGGAAAATATAAGTTTTGAAATACCAGACACTCTTGAGACACCCTGCTTATTATTGAAGAGATTTATCCTTGTCTAATGACTGTCTCTCTTAGAAGCCCAGACCCTATAACAACGAAATGTCCTCAATAACCCTGCAATTTCTCTGTCACTAACCAAATTTTAAAAATGCAACACTGAATAGGATTAACAACTGGCATTTGTTCTTGCATCTTTTTTAGTCTGATGCTTGGCATTTTACTGCATCATCTCACCTGGGTTTCCCTCCAATCCAGGCTAAAAGGAAATAGCCAGGACTTCGGCTGCAAACACATCTGACTTCCTAGCCCAGTTCTGTCACTGTATTAGTCAGCTACTGCTACAATTCTGCTTGGTAACAAAACATCCCCCAACAGACTTGCTGACTTACAGCAAATGCAGGTCAGCTGTGGCTCCGCTACCATGGGCTGTCCTCAGCTGTTGAGCCACAGGCTGCGGGGTGGCTGTGCTCAGTCCTGTTCCACTTGTTTCATTCCAGCATCCAGAATAAAAGGGCAGCAACTACCCAGGGGCATGCTCCCCACCTGATGGTTGCTGGGGTACCCATGCCGGAGCCACACAGCACATTTAAAACCTCTGCCCACTGGGTGTGGTAGCACACGCCTGTCATCCTAGTGACTCAGGAGGCTGAGGCAGGAGGATCTCAAGTTCAACACCAGCCTCAGCAACTGAGGGAGGCCTTAAGCAACTTAGCAAGACCCTGTCTCCAAATAAAAAATAAAAAGGGCTGGGGATGTGGCTCAGCAGTTAAGCACCTCTGGGTTCAATCCCCAGTTTAAATCAAAAACAAAAACAAAAACTTCTGCCCTTGTCACTAATATTCCACTAACCCAAGAAGGTCACCTGGAAAAACCAGGCATGATGGGGCAGGGAATAAACTCCACCCACAGTGGGAGGAACTGAAGTTTCATATTAAGGGCTAGCTGTGTAATGCTGTTGGGAAGACTGATAGTACAATCTACTACTCCTACCATGGATACTTGAATTCTGAGTCTTTGTTTCATCAATGAAACAGAAATCCATGTTTTTTAGGGTTTGAAATGTAAATTTCCTAGTACAGTTAGTCCTCAATGAATGGCAGCTGTTAATGTCATCAGCTCCATTTCAGAGATGAGAAAACTGAGGCCCTCAAGCAATGTGAGCCCAGGTTGCTAGAGAAGGACCAGATGGGTCTTTGGAGATATGCTGGAGTGACCTGGGTCATCAAGTTTGTAACTTTGGCAGTAAGAAACCAACAAACCGAAGAAAATATGACCTTCAGCAGCCCTTACTGTCCTCCCAAGGACAGTCAGAGAATGTCAGAGAGGACCTTCTTTATTTTTTCTTTTTTGGGGCACAGGATCTCACTATGTTGCCCAAGCTGCTCTCCCGCTTCAGCCTCCGAGTGGCGGGGACTACCGGCGCACACCACCGCACCCAGCTAACAGTGTAAGCTCGGGGGCACCCATTGCCTGGAGTGCACTCCACTTCCTGACTAGTGAACTCCACTAGCACCCCTCACCTCTGCATCCCCAGCGACACTTCACAGATGGCTCGGCAGCCATGAATTCAGAGTAAACACCCGTCGCCACCCGAGATTTCCCGCATGATATTCTCAGAGACAGAACGAGACGAGGGAAAGGACTCCTGGTCCCAGCTCTCTCACGGTGGGGTCCTGACTCAACCGCACGCCACCCGTCGGGGCTCCTGGTTTCCCCGTATGTAGGACCGGCGCGTGGCAGTCATGCTGTCCTCCAGCCTGGACGTCCTCGGCATCCACCATTCTCTCCGGCAGCCTCCTTCTTAGTCACTCCTTATGTCGGAGGCTGCTAGCTGTCCCCGGGAACTCTTCTCTTCTTCCTCAGTGATTGGCTGCCCCACCAGAGGCCACACACACCCATTCATGTCTTCTTGAGCTGTTTGCTGAATAACCCAGAATTCTGCCAGTTTTGAATGGGTCCCAGAGCAATTCAGGCTGCAATGCAAGATAGTCTGCCAATGGAGCCTTGTGTCCCAGCACATCCTCAGTTGCCTGAGACAGGCATGTGCATGGAGCTTCCAGCAAGCCCCAGCTGGAAAATCTTCACTATTTCCTCTTCTGCAAATGATAATGGTCCTTTTGAGAGACAGCATCTGACTTGTTTCTGGGTCCGGTAGAGACCTAACCGCTGCCCACAAGACACCAAGTGACACACAACCTGGCCGAGCTCTCAGTCATGATCCAGGTGTCATTTGACCCATCAAGCCATAAAGCTGGGCTCGCATGGGCAGAGCATTTTATCAAGTGAAAGTGACATAGCACAATGTCATCTGTTCTGCCACATTGCTGCCTCTTCCTTAATCGGTGGTTCAAGGTCTTGTGGTGAAGTCCCCGTGGTCAGTTGATGGAGGAAGAAAAAACTCAGGCCTGGCACCAAGGGGTAGTGGATGGCTCCAGCACTGTAGGGATGCCCTGGAAGACCTTGCAGAAGGCAAATCGCTTCCGTGAACACGAGTCCAAGCGTCCATCTGGTTGATCACTTTTCAAGGTGGAGACAGAAGTCCAGACATATGAGCCTACATATGCATGGGATAGATGGTTTGGCTGCATGATCAGGAACAGGGAAAGAAAAGATGGCAGGGCTGGTAAAGGTCTGTGGGAGAAGGTTGTGAGCGGGCCTCTAACAGTGGCACAAAATGGGAGGGTCACGCGTCCTATGTGAATGTCCCCCAAAGGTACCCAGTGCAGGGGAGGCCGTGGGCCAGTATACCAGTGGACAGAATGCCTTGTTCTGTGGATGTCAGTCCTTCTCTTTCCCCAGCCACCCTCATGCTTGTCCAATAGCTTCCTAACACCTGGCCATGGTCACTGAGTTACAGTACTGGTTGGACACAACGTGGACTTCCTCTCATCAAGACGGACTTAGCCAACAGTCGAGTGATCGGCTTGCCCAGAGTTCTCAGTGGCACCGTGTGTCACATTCATCTACCTGGCAGATGGCTGCTTGAACCGCTTCCTCGCTGGTTCTCCCTGTGGATCTGCCCTCTCTGACCACTGCACACAGGGACGTAGGGACGCCTGGTCCCAGTCTTGGTATTCCACAGACCATAGCTTCCGACCAGAGTTGCGGTTACAGCAAAGGAGGCGCAGGCGTGGGATCATACCGATGGAATCTTCCCGTCTTGCCAAGTCCCTGCTCTCTTATCTAGAAGCAGCCAGACTTGCGGGGCATCAGAATGGGCTACCGAAGGCCCTGTTCCAGTGCCAGCCGGGAGACAGGGCTGGAGGGCCGAGCTGCAGGAGGCGGTGTAGACTGCTTCCGGCCCGCCAGGGCTCCGTTTCTCCCCAGCTGGGTAACAGGGCCAGCAGTGCCAGGGTGACTCCGCTGTCACACAAACCTGCTGCTTCCCGTCCCTGGAGCTGATGGCTTAGAGATGGTGAGTACCAAAGAAGGAAGGTTTCTGCTGGGGACACACCAGAGGTTCCAGGGCTCGGCCGGCGTGAGCCCCTTCTACCATGAGCTACAGGCAACGAGGCGGCCTCCTCCGCAGGTTGGGCTCACCCTGATTCCCACGGGCACCCGGGGCCTCTCCTACACCGTGGTAGCATGGGGGGACTGTGTATGGAAGCAGGGGGTCGTGGGTGACCTGTAATAAATACCTCCACATCAAATAGCAAAAGATGGTCAGAAAACCACAGCAACCCAAGGGCCACCAAAGTTGGGGTCATGTCACCAGGCAAAGTACTCCACCCAGCTGAGCGCTATTTGGGGCAAAGAGAACATAGAATAGCTGTGGGAAAAAGAGCAATTATAACTATCAACCATGGCCTTGTGGTCCGTCTTGGAAGTGAGAGTGAAGCAGTTGTGAGGATTTTCTTTGCCAGTGTGTGTGCAGAGTCACGGGAATGCTGGTGACAGCCGAAGCTGGTCTGTACATTATAGTACACAGGCTCGACTGGGGTCTCTGGACCCAGGGGAAGAGAATCTGACCTCACCCAGAGAGGCAAGACAGACAGACTGGCAGGGCCTCGCGAGTCTCACGTTTTGGGGAGGGTGAGCTGTCCTCATTTCACGAGGGCGTGGATCCGGCTAGGACCATGCTGCTGTTGGTTTAATTGTGAGTGGGGAGCTCTGTGTGCGTGTCTGGGTAGCCCAGTGGGCGCACAGTACCACAGGGCGTCTGTGATCTCCAAGTTCCACCATCGGCCTCTCTTAGCCCTATTTTTTCCTCTTAGCTTGATGAAAATGTGCAGATTCTTACCATCTTTTTTCAAAATAAATAGTACTATGCCTTCTATTCCCCAAATTATAATCTCAGCTTAATTCCTTGGGCATTTTAACACGTTCCCCCTTAGGAATGGGTCGGGATGTGCCCTGGCGCCCCCTGTAGGTTAAAGTAGGCAGATGTTTGTGAACAGGCTCCGTAAACTGGGAGGTGCTGCACTAAGCGAGCAGGGTTCACGCCAGACCAGAGCTTTGGCAAGTCTCTCCAGAAACCAGCCCAGACCAGCACCTGGAGGCCTGACCTCGACTCCGCGGACCTCGCGTTCAGCCCGCTGGCCTGACTGGGGAAGCGGGAGCGGGGTGGACAAACAGGTTGAGACGTGAGAGGCAACTGCTCCTCCTGGACGCTTTATTGGGGCCTTTCAGTGGCTTCTAAGCACAGGCAGCAGTGACACCCAGGCCCTTTCCCAACATGCGAAAGGCACAGGAAAGTGAGACCCGACCAGGGGGCTGCGTGGAGGCACAGACCCCCTGCATGCAGCACGGGGAGCCCCTGGAATCGTGGGAAAGGGGGACTTTAAAGGAGATGGAGAGGACCCACCCCTGCACTTGAGCTGGGACTGACCTTCTGAGAGAAGGTCAACATGGCTTTTGCTGAGAGTCCCACCTCAAGGGATGGGAAAACCACTCAAGGTCGGCAGTGGCCGGCGGCTGCTGCCCTCAGGAATCGCTACTGAACGCCAGACAGGGCACCTCAGGAGGGGAGCCAGGGTCTCACGGCGTCTGTCCCCCCATGCCCAGGGCTGGGAGCCACTGCCTTGGCCAGGGCTGTCTTAGTCCATGTCCAGGAGAAGAAGGAAGCCCCTTCTGATCTTCAGGGGCCTCCTCGGGGTCTCTGGCTCTCCAACCCAGCCAGCCCCAGGTGCTGGTTGGCAGAGGCGAGTCTCGGTGTTGGCTTTGTCCTGGCAAGAGGGAAGGGAGGCCAGGGGTCAGGTTCTCGGAGCCCCCGCACCTCCCAGAACCTGGGCCCTGTCGGCTGGCACGTCCTGGGACTCACCTCAGATCCTAACCGGGCCCCACAGTTCCGTCTTGAGACCTTGAATCGAAAGAAAAGGCATTCGTGTCGCTTCTGTCTCTCTCCTCTAGGGAGCCGTGGCCCCAGGTCACGGCACAGGCGACGGCTACTTCTAAACTATGGAATGTTTTCACACCGACGACAGAGTTACTCAGAACGAGGGCGGGAAGCGCTGTCCAGAGCTCTCGGGACAGCGGGTTTCTGGAGGTCATTGGGAATCACACAGCACAGAGACACCGACAGTCACGCGCCGAGCCCGGCCCGGCTCTAGATGTATTTTTTCTTGAGGTACCAGTAGGCGAAGTAGCCCATCCCGCCCAGGGAGCCCATGAGGAAGGACGCCCCGAAGAACGACGGGGGTTTCCGCTTGACCAGCCGGAACGCGTTGGGGATGACGGCCGACAGCAGCGTGGTGTGGATGTCGCCCAGGACTTTCCGGAAGGCAAAGCGTCTCTGGACCCGCTCGAAGAAGGACTGCAGGTTGGGCCGGCTGCCGTCCTCCCAGTACTTCTTGGACAGTCCCAGGAACTTGAGGCGGTGCAGGGTGGCTCCCAGGAGCACGTCCGCAAGGGTGAAGGCACAGCCACAGAGCCACAGCTCGCCCTTCCGCCCTGGGGAGGAGAGGGACCCAGCGCTCAGCCCAGCCTTCCTCCGCCCGCGGGGTCGCCAGGGGCCACCCGCTCCTGCTCGGCTCATCATATTTTTCTTTTCTCTCTCTCTCTCACTTACCACTGACCTACATCCCCAGTCCTTTTTATTTTTTATTTTAAGTCTGGCCTCGATCCTCCTGCTTCAGCCTCCCAAGTCACTGGGATTATAGGCATGATGTTGCCATGCCTAGCTCTACCTTTATTTTCTTAAATCAACTGATGTGTGTGTGTGTGTGTGTGTGTGTGTGTGTGTACGTGTGTGTGTGTGTGTGTGTACATGTGTGTGTGTGTGTGTGTGTGTGTTTTGCGGGGACTCGGACATGCTGGACATGCTGAACTCGGACACGCCCCCAGACCTTTTTATTTCATTTTGAGACAGGCTGGTCTTGAACTTGGCATCCTCTTGCCTCAGCCTCCTGAGGAGCTGGGACCACAGGCGTGCAACACGGGGCCTGGCTTAAATCAACCTCTAAAGTGCAAACGTGTGTTTAAACTACAGCATCGCATCCACCTGCCTCTTCGGCAGCTCCCACTTGGGGTCCACTCTGCACTTCAAACTCGGCATGTCCGAAAGAGATTCTGGATTGTCAGCTCCCACAAACCCACAGCAGTCACCCCCGCCTCAGGAGCGGTACCGCACCCTTCTGGTGACTCAGGCCAAAAGCCTCAGTGCAACCATGAATTCTTCCTCTCGTCCCCCATAGATAATGTGTCAGCAATTCCCATCAGCTTTATCTTCAAAATACATTTAAAATCTGATGTTCACTCTTAGCATCCTAATCCAGACAACTCTTATCTCACACCCAAATTATAATGTCCCTTAGGAGGTCCTTGCCCCCGGGGTCTGTTCTCAGCACAGCAGCCAGAGGGATCCTGCGAAAACTTAGATTAGGTCACTTCTCTCCACTCCAAACCCTCTAACAATGCCCCAGTATGGTGAGGACAGAAGCCGAAGGCCTTCAGTTCCTCCAAGGCCCCACGTGATCCGGCCCCCAGGTGCCTCCTGACCTCAGGTTCTTCTTCTCCCCGTCTCCTCTTCACCAGCCACACTGCCCCCGCCCGTCCTCCTGCCAGGCACTCCGGGTTCAGGGCCTCTGCACTTGCTGCTTTGGCTGCATGGCACAGTCTTCTCCCACAGAGCCGGGCTCATCCTCCCCCTCGGCTCAGACACCAAACCCTGGGCTCTCCAAGGTTCAGGTTTTCAGCAACAAGGAGAAACCAGCAAAGGAGACGACAAGAAGCAGCCTCTGAAGGAGGAGGCGATGGGGAGTGGGGTGCCTGGAGGCTGAGGCGCAAGTGTCCCAAGGAGCAGGGAGTGCTGCGCTGCCCTCGGATTCCGTGTACGGGTCCCCTAAGAGGCCCGAGCACTGGCGATGCATTTAGAGGCTGGTGGCCTTGAAGAAGACAGGTGGTCAGGCTGCTGACAGTCAAAACCTGGTCAGAAGAAACTCGAGGGGTCGGGCAGCAGGGGTGGGGTCCAGGGCATGGGAGGGGCTGTTCAGGGACGGTGCATCTTGCTAAGGAGGACAGCATGCTACTGAATGTCACCAAATCTACGTTACCATGAAGAGTGAGGCACTCATCTCGAAGTAAGAGGTAATAATCCAAACTGCCAATCACAAGACATGTCCCAATTCCAGAGATGTTCGTGTGATGGACAAAGATGCCTCTTAGCACTGAGGAGACACCATGGGGGTGGACACTACTGCCAGCAGGTAGTCGTGGGGACCTGGCTGTGACAATCACTTCCTAATGCCTTGATTTTCTTGGGGATGTAGGAAGAAAGGGGTCAACAGAGAGTGAGGACAGGAACAGTGGAGGGTGGAGGGCTAAGAGGATGGTCCAGAAGTCCCCTGGGAAGTGGGGCAGAGGGAGGCAGGCAGCAGGAGGTCCCGAGGCTGGTGCCCACCAATCCCAGTGAGGCCCCCGGCATCCTCCCCAGTCATGGTTAGGGCCGGTGTAAGCCCAGGGGCAGGTGCTGCCCAGGAGTCAAGTCAGCTTTAAGCAGGTCTGAGGTCTGGCCAGGGGTGCAGAGCCCCAAGTGGCGAGGGAGGTGGTGTGAGGGACGGAGTGTCGTCGTTTGGATGTGGCGTCCCCAGAAGTTCACGTGGGAGGCAGTGCAAGAAGGTTCAGAGGAGAAATGACTGGGTCACGAAAGCCTCGACCATCGTGAGTTAGTCCCTGGTGGGGTCAACCGAGGGCCTGTGCAGCCGGGGTGTGGCTGGAGGATGTGGGCATCGGGGTGAGCGTAGCCCCTCTCTGACCACCTAGGGAGCCACGTCCTCTGCCACACTCCCCCACCATGCTGGTCAGCCTCACCTCGAGCCCCGAGGAATGGACTCTGCTGTCTATGGCCTGGGACTTCTGAAACCGTGAGCCCCTAAGTAAACTCTTCCGCCTCTACAACTGTTCTGATCAAGTCCTTAAGTCACAGCAATGAAAAAGCTAGAACAGGAGGTGTTCCCGAGGATGGCTGGGATTCCCACCAGGTGCCAGGAAGGCGAGAGCGGGCTGAGGGAGTCAGGGAAAGGAGGCAGGATTAGGGGTGGACACCCAGCTGCAGAGTGCACGTAGCAGCAAGCGAGTGAGCAGACACAGATTTGAGAATAGACCCGAATGCAGCCCAGATACTGGGCCACAAGGAGAAACCAGCAATTGGGGCGGGAAGTGGGGGCCTGTGGGTAGTTGAGGCCCCGGGAAGCACTGCGTAGTGCCCTCAGTCCTCACGACAGGCCTAGCAAGCAAGTAGGTATGATTACTATCTCCATTCTACAGAGGAGGAAATTGAGGCACAGAGAAGTTAAGTAACCTGGTCAAAGTTGTACAGCTGGTATGTGGCAGAGCAGAGCCTGGAGTCGAACCCAGGTCACTTGGCTCCAGAGTCTGCTTGTCACCATTGCATGCTGCTGCTCTTTCCCACATGCAAATGATCACCAACCCCATGCGCTGTTGGGTGTCGGCCATGAGCATGCACATCCGTGCCTCTCCACATGACGCAGGCCCCTGTGCACGTTATACCCAGGTCTGCGTGTAGATCTGTCCGTGCAGCTGCATCCTGCATGCATGTACACGGACCCTGCATGCCTGCACAGACTCGTGCAGCTCCAGCTCATATCCGCACGTGCGTATCGGCACACGTGGGCATCTGTGCCCACACGGTGCCTGCTAGCGTAAGTGCACGCGCGCCCACGTGTTCTGGGAGCTGCTTGACCTCCCTGTGTCTATGTTTCTGGCAAATTCTGACAGGTACCCTGCAGGACACAGGTGCCCCTCGGCAGCCATCGGTGTGTCTCTGGAGGGGGATGCCTCCCGTTCTGCATCCCTTCCACAACGCCCCAGACCCCAACAACCCCCAGCTGGCGCTCCTGAGTCTGCCAGCCACGGCTGCTGCAGACGGTCCACAGCAGAGCTGGCCAGCCACGCTTCCCACTCAGGGCTGCGAAGCCCAGGAGGACACTGGGCACTGCGGGTCCTGCTGCACTTCTCCAGGAGGCTCGCCCTACTCCCCGGGGACACCACTGCTGGCTTCACCTTCTCTCCTCACACCCTCAGGACCTTCCCCAGGTCTCTCTCGGCTGATGATGTCATCTCACGCTTCATTCAGAAAAGCGCAGACTTCAGACTTGAAAGGCCTGGGTCCCACCACCACGCGCGCACAGGCGGGGCTCCAGCAGCTCTGGCCTTTGCCTCCTGCTCCCTACAGGCTGACGCTGGCGGGCCCTGTCCTCCCCTCCCAAGGCCGGACCCTCTGTGGTCCTGGCCTCCTACCTGAAGCTGTGTATCTTCAGTCCGCCTTTTAGCTCCTCTCCCCCTTCTCCAAGCTCTGTGCGCCCCAGGGCCGCCTGACAGATCTCCACCCTTCCATGTGGACTCTGAAGTGCCACTTGCTTCAGTCTTTGGGTTTTGAGTGAAATAACTATGACACGAGCAGAGGCTGGAAGCCACTTTGCTCTCCAGCCGCTCTCAGCGACCCTGTGACGGCCACCACATGAACGAGTCTGGGCTAGCCTGCTGGGCGAGGTCCAGCAAATGGTCCAGTTACCTCCACTGGCCTGCTGTCTACCAGGTCACAGGAGACATGCCAGCGAGGCTGCTGAATGCTGCCGACCACAATCGCAGGCACGAAGCCAGTCGTCCCTGTGTGGGACAGAGACAAGCTTCCTAGCTGGGCCCAGCCCGGCTGCTAAGCCACAAGTCAAGAACAAGTGAAAGGTTCTTCTTTCAAGTCACTCAGGTTTGGGATCATTTGTTATGCAGCAAAGCTAACAGATACAGTGAATTCCTTTCTCGAAAACCTCCAAGAATTTCCCATTGCACTCAGTGTAAAATCTAACCTCACAAATGTCGACTGTGAGCCCTGAGTCACCCCTTGTCCTCTCCCACTGTCTCGGCCTCACTCATGTCACTCGCCCCGCGATGCACCACATAGCTGCTCGAGTGGTTCCCATGCTCTCCCACCCCACGGCATCCCCTTGGTCTGGGAGGCAGCTCCCCTCCTCCTTCCCTAGGTTTCTCCCCATCCTGTGTCTCACTTTATCGAGTCTGTCCTGCCCGTTTTGACTTCTTTTCCTGGCGGTGCTGGGGATGGAACGCCCAGCCCCAGGCATGCCGGGCGAGGCGCCTCCACGGAGCGGCACCCAGCTCTGCCCATTCTGCTCTCCTTGTGTGCGGGCGGCCCTGGGGTTTGAACCAGGCCTCGCCAGCCACAGCCGCTGCCCTCGTGGAGCTGAGCACATACATCACTCTTTGCAATGCTGTTTCCTCGTGGGATTGTTTGACCAACGTCCTTTTCTTTCTGGGCCATAAACTCCATAACAGAAAGAACGGTGTCTGGTTTTTTGCTCCCAATTTGATCCCTAGGCACATAGGAGATGTCCCATAAATATTTGAATAAATGAATGTAAAAAATGGAGGTAGGGCTGGGGGCGTAGCTCGGGGTAGAGCACTTGCCTAGCGTGCTTGGGGCCCGGGGCTCCATCCCCAGCAACACAGACAAAAAAACCTTTGAAAACTGCTCTTCCTAGGACACTCTGCCTCGAGTCTGGCACTGTGCAAAGTGCCCACTGCTCACCACGCTCACGAGTCTTCCCAAACCTGCCGTGAGTTATTTTCTGTTATTGCTCCATTCCGCAGATGACCTCAGGGAGGGGGAGTGAATTCCACAAGGTCACAGAGCAAGGAGGTGGCTGCACTGATGTCATCTGGCTCCAAGGTAGGGGTCTTAACGTGACAGTGTAATTCCTCTCAACTCTGGGCTCCGCCCACCAGGGAGTGTCCCCAGGGCAGGTTCAGCCGGGCCCTGGAGGGTGAATGAGTGACAGAGTCCACGGGGACACAGCCAGTCAGCCAGTCAGAGCTTTAAAACTCAGAGGCACTTCCCTGGGCCTCTGCTGCCCCTCAGTCCCAAGGGACACACCTCTCAGCCTTGAACAGCCCTGTCATCTCACCCAGGGGCAGTGCAACGCCCCCTCCTCTCAGAAGACCCCTGACCCAGAGACCGGCGGGCAGCCAAGTCTCTGTCTGGGAACCTCGAGGAACGTCCTTCCAGAGCTCTCCTCTAGAGCCACCCGCTCTGGCCCCCATCAGGGTCAAACCCTGAGTCCCCCTTGATCACAACAGCAGCTAACATTTGCGGAACTTCCATCCCGGGTGCCAGGCCCTCAGGAGCTAACCCAACGCGCGTTTTCTCTCCAGTCCTCCCAACATCCCGGAAATGGAGACACTCATGTCCTCAGCTCCGAGCAGGCACCAGAGCTGGGATCCACACTCCTCCACTTCTCTGTGTGACCTCGGAGAAGTTGCCAAATGTCTCTGTGCCTTAGTTCCTCATCTGTTAAATGAGAACAGTCTACCTCCTAGGGCTGTCCTGGGGATGGAGAGAGTTGACCTCCGTGAAACGGAGAACAGCGTGCCACCACAGTGCGTGTCAAGTCACCATCCTGGCTGAGTCCTGTCCCTCCCCCACTTCACACAGTCGTAGCTCCAGTGTCACAGAACGCGACTGTATTTGGAGACGGGTTTAAGGAGGTGGGTGGGTTGAAATGAGGATATTAGCGTGGGCCCTAAGGAAGTCTCACTGACCTCCCCAGAAGACCAAGGCTGGGCCCGCAGAGACCCTGGGGCTGCACAGCAGAGCAACACGCATCGCGGACACAGTGGGAAGGCACCATCTTTACCCAGGAGGGGCTCAGGAGGAACCTGCCCACTGACCCCTTGACCTTGAACTTCCAGCCTCCAGAACCGGGAGGCAGCAGGTTTCCAGTTTCAAGTCACCAGGTCTGTGGTGTCTGTTTCAGTCGCTCCAACAAACAAATACCCAGGTACCGTGTGCCTGGGGTTCAAGGTCACCCAGCCTGAGAAGGCAGAGCTGAGACTGCCCAACCCCAAAGGCCGGCCTTGGACTTGCCATGCGTTTTGGACCCTGGAAGTTCCTCTGAGAGCACCCCCCGAGCACCCTCTCTGGTGGAAACTGGACAGCTCCTCCTCGAGGTGTGCGGTGTTCTTTACCCAGCCATATCGTGCTTTTCTCCAGGAAAAGCTGAGGCAGCAGCCTCAGTGTGTGTGATGTCCCTGCTCAGGACTTTAGGGCTCTGTGTGTCTTCAGCCATCAGTTGTGAAGTGTTGCAAAGAACACTGAACCCTTTGAGAGGGAATCTATTCTTGCCTCAACACCTTCGAGCTGTGTGACCTTGAGCAAGTTACTTCATGTCTCTGAGCCTCAGTTTTCTCATCCAGAGAAGAAGCTTGCCTTTAGCTGCATGTATATTCAGCTATATGTACCAGGAATGGTACTGAGTGCTTTTAATTTTCCCCAGAGTCTAACAAGATAGGGTTAATATTTTAAGTTGTGTTATTACCATCCCATTTCACAGACTAGGAAACTGAGGTTCCAGGAGAGAAGGGACTTTGTCCCAGGCCACACAGCAAAGCTGCAACCCTAACCCTAGTCTGCCTGGCTCTGACACTGTGCTGCCACCTGCTGTGCACACGCATGTGTTCACGTGCCCCAGACATTTGCACTGTTGAGGACATAAGATTAACAGGCCTCTGGAAAAAGAGCAAGACGGAAAGATCCAGAGTGAGACTGAAGGAAGGGTTGAGGCCAGTGTCACAGTCTAACGGAGCCAAGCAGCAGGGAGAGGGGACTCAGGCTGGGCTGCAGGAGCCAGGGTGTGGGGCTGGGAAGGAAGCTGCGCAAGAGCAGGAGGAGTCAAGGTCGGAGCCCGGAGGCCTGGAGGCCCGGAGGCCCGGAGGCCTGGCTGCAGCAGGAAGGAGCCACAGAGCTCTCCTGCAGGGCCAGGCGAGGTGGGCTGTGGTCATGGGACCACCAGCCTCGTCTCCAGCCTCTCTCCAGCACGTGCTGTGTGCCGTGCCCAGACCGAAGTGCTCCGCAGGCCGGGTCTCGGGCACGTCTCAGTGTCTCCCGGAGGAGGTTCTCCTGTTATCCATATAGGGGAACCTGAGGTCCAGAGAGGTGAGGACCTTGCCCGAGACAACTCCACCAGTAAGAGGCCAAGCCAGGCTTGACCCAGCCTACCCAACTCCACAGCCCAGGCCCAACCATCCGGGAGGAAGACCCTGGGCAGGGTGGGGCGGTGGAGGCGGGCGGCCGGCCGCCCCTCGCCCGGGCTGGCACCCACCCTCGTTCTCCAGCTTCCTCTTCTCCAGCTCGGCCTCGATCTGGTCCAGCACCATGGCCAGCTCCCCGAGGATCTTCTTCAGGTAGCTCACGTCATCATGCTCCAGGATCTTGGCCTGCGGCAGGACGGGCAGGACGGAGGCTGAGCCGGCTCCGTGGGGCCAGGACACGCAGGGGCGGGAGGGGCTTCGCCTGAGCCTTCCGCAAACCAGCCTCCCTCATCTGGCGCTCCTGGCCCCGTGAGCCCGGCCATCCTGCCCAAATCCCGCGCAGGGGCTGGGACACTCAGACCTCCAGCCCCTGCAGGGCTGGCTGCCAGTGGCCCACAGGTGTCCTTTCTCCAGGGGCTGCTGTCCATCATCGAGGAGCGGCCTGGCCCAGAAATACGAGGAAGGTCGTCCCCAGCCCTACACCCCACCAGGCAGTCTGCAGCCAAGGGCCAACCGATATGGGGGCCTTCAAGGCTGGCCCTGGTCACCAGGTGGACCAGCTGTGTGGTGCCTCTGGTGTCCAGCGCCTCCCAGGGGAGCAGACGAGGCGCGGCCGCTTCCTCTCCCCATCTCTGCCATCCGCCCCGGCTCCCCTTGGGGCGCCCTGACACCGTCCTGCACGAGACCCTGCGTGCAACGTTCTGCTTTTGGACACAGAGCCTCAGCGTGAGGAGACAGGCCCTGGGGTGGCGGTGGCTTGTCCAAGGTCAAACAGCCAGGAAACGGTGGCAGAGGACACAGGGTTGGCGAAGCAAGCCGGGTTCCCTCTCCAAATCACCAGGCGGTCGCCACCTCAGAGCCGCCTCTCCAGTCTTCCCGGCCATGGGCAGGCGGTGGGGAACGCGGTCGGTGGGCACTCACCATGAGCTTCTTCTGTTTGGAAAGGTAAGGCTCAGAGAGCTGGGTCTCCTCCTCATGGTCCAGTTTCATGAGGTCCGTGGTGGCGTTGGCTAAATGTCCTGCGAAGGGAACAGGAAGGGTCCTGTCCTGACCCAGGGCCTCCCCATCCTTCCCCCACCTCTAACCGAACACTGGTTGACTTATGGTCACTGCGTACTGTGACCTGGGGGCAGATGAGACACCACCCTGCCCTAGGCTCAGGCCCGAGGGCAAGACAGACACCAAGTCCCTGTGACACCGCCTGATCCATCCGTAATGAAGAACAGCAGAGTGCTGTGGGGCCCAGCAGGCCACCCGCAGGGGCACAGGGGCCCAGAAGCCTCCTGAGGAGGAGATGGCGCCCGGTGGACAAGCAGGAGCCCAGAAATGGGTGGAACCCTTCCAGGCCTCCCTGCCCTGCCCCGCAGCACCCCGCTTCACCACCCTGGATGATGTCCCAGCTGCGATCTGTCTTCCAGGAGCCCGTGGATCCTCTCTGTCTCCCTCCCACTTGCTCCTGTCCCTGATGGTGCCTTTCAGTCACTCTGGATGTCCCCCTCCTTGAATGCACTGGACCCCTCCCAACCTATGGGCAGCTCCCTGTGCTTCTTTCAGAAAGACCCCATGCACTCCAAGCCCCTCTGCGTCCTTTAACTCCCTTTTACGTGGGTCGGTGACAGCACGTTCGGGATTTCGCCTTCTCTTGTCCCTCCTAGTACGCCTTAGAGAGTGCGTCTAGTTTGTGAACATCTGCCTGGTAGGCCGCTAGATGGAGGTGCCATAACTGGTTTACCCAGTCCCAACCCAGGACAGCCGGCTTATTTCCAGCTGTGTTTCTTGCCGAGACCAACGATGCCGCGGTGACCATCCCCGTGCTCGGTGCACGTCTCCAGGCGTGCTCTCCGGAGAGGGCCCAAGTTCCCTTAGTCTCGTGCGGTACATGCCTGATCCTTGTCTCTGCTCCCACGAAACTGTGCCCTGGGTCTGCAGAGTGGGTCTAACCCTGTCTGCTCCCAGCCCGCGTCACGGTCCCATAGAGGCTGTTGGCTGACGGGAGTAAGACCGCAGGGACAAACCCCGAGTCTTGTTCAAGAGAATGCTGAAGGGACAGGGCTGATGGCCTCCCTGCCTCTGAACGTCAGTGGGACGGAGGAGGACGTGGGGGGCGAAGGAAGTGCCCATTGACTGAGCACCTGTGATCTGCGAGGGCTCCTCCTGACTCTTTTGACTATAGAACCCTGGGGTCTGCAGGAGCCTGGACCAAAGTCTATAAGCAGCCGTCAAAGGACCATCGGACGAGTCCAACTCCCAAGCAGAGACCCCACTGGGGGCCTTGCCACACTGGGCAGCCTTCCTGGTAACCCCAACCCTGAGGTCACGCAGTGCCCTTGGCCACAATGACCGTCTGTGGCTGGGACTTCTGGGGAGGCTTCCCAGCTCCCCAGCAATAACAAAGGCCTCTGCTGGACAGGCAGCCTGTAGCCTCTGCGCAGGAAGGCAGGGAGCGGGACTTCCAGAGAGGGACGGCCAGGAAGAGGGCAAGAGAAGCAAGACAGGAGAGAGGGCCCACAGCCAGAGAGAAAGGCAGGGGCACAGAGAAGGCGAGAGGGAGAGGAGGAGGGAGAGGGAGGGCAGGAGGAGGGAGAGGGAGAGGGAGAGGAGGAGGGAGAGGGAGGGCAGGAGGCGGGAGAGGGAGAGGGAGAGGAGGAGGGAGAGGGAGGGCAGGAGGAGGGAGAGGAGGAGGGAGAGGAAGGGCGGGAGGAGGGAGAGGGAGGGCAGGAGGAGGGAGAGGGAGAGGGAGAGGAGGAGGGAGAGGGAGGGCAGGAGGCGGGAGAAGGGAGAGGGAGAGGGAGAGGGAGGGCAGGAGGAGGGAGAGGAGGAGGGAGAGGAGGAGGGAGAGGGAGGGCAGGAGGAGGGAGAGGGAGAGGGAGAGGAGGAGGGAGAGGGAGAGGAGGAGGGAGAGGGAGAGGAGGAGGGAGAGGGAGAGGAGGAGGGAGAGCGAGTGCGGGGAGGAGGAGCCGCGGGGGAGCAGGGTGCAAGACAGGGACTCCTGTCCACCGTCCACCGAGAGGGCGCGCAAGGCTCTGGCGGCGGCTCCGCGGCAGCCGGGCACTCACTGCGGATCTCGGCCGTGGCGTACTTGGGGATCATGGAGTCGGTGGTGAGCTCCGGGTGCAGGATGCAGCCGTGCGTGTAGGCGTCCATGGGCAGCGCGTCCAGCAGCTCCCGGTACTGCAGCACCCGCGCGTGCTGCGGGCTGCCCGCCTCGGGCATCAGGGCCACCACGTTCTCTGCAGGGCACCCAAGGGCAGGGCTGGGGTGGCGACTGACCCTGAGTCAGCTGCCGGCCGCCCTGCATCCTAGAACCCAGAGGGCCGGGGCACCCGCCCCCAGGGCTCTGCGCTGGCGGTCGGGATCTGCCAGGCCGCACCTCCCAGGGAGCCCTCTCAGCCTGCCAGTGGCCAGGAGGGGCCTCGGCCCTGTGCTGCCTGATTTCCAGAGGGACTGGACACCTGGGTGTTTACCACTCAAGCCTCCTTGATTTTCAACACTGGCAAGTTCATTAAATACATAGGTATGAATCTATATAAAATCAAATTACATGTAATGTATATATAAATTACTTGCCAGTATTAAAATCCGTGTGCGTGTTCTCTGCGCTGGGTGCGACCCAGGCCTCCGCCTCTGATCCTCACCTGCTCCTATGCTTTCAAGAGTACCTGTGGCTCCCTGATGCCCTCTCAGTGGCCACCGAGCCTCAGGATGGCCAAAAGGAGGGAGAGGACATAGGGTCCCCCAGGTCTGGGGTGACAGGACCCTGCTGTGTCTATGGGGTTCCTGGGGAGTCTGATTCGGGACTGGGAAACCTGGACCATCTTGGGGACCTGAGGGACTCCTAAGTGTGTCTGCGCTTGTGACTCCAGAGGTCCTGGGGAGGGGCCGTGGCCCCCGTGCTCCCGGGGCAGCTGGGCGGGCGCTTTCCCGGGAGTTTGGAGCAGCCGGGCCCGGTGGTTCCTGGGTGGCCCCCGCGCACTTCCCGGGCTGCCCCGCCCCGGCCGCTGTCTGAGCCTGCGCCCGCAGCGCGCCTACCTCCCGTGAAGGTGCGCTCCAGGTAGTCGATGATCTGGTCGTAGTCGCTGATGATGTTGTCCCGGTGGATGGCGACCGGCACCTCCTCGCCCAGGTTGAGCCGCATGAACCAGGGCTCCTTGTGCTCGCTCTGCGGCAGGCTCACGTCCCGCTCCTCACACACCAGCCCCTTCTCCGCGATCACCAGTCGCACCTGCAGGCGCCAGGGTCAGAGGGGAAGGCGGGCGGACATGGGGACACCGCCCAGGCGGCCGGCGTGCGGCGAGGGAGGTCAGAGGTCACATAGAGGAGGGGTACACGGCTGCTTTCAGCCCATGGGTGCTGGGCACTGGCCGGGGGCATGTCTCAGGGGCCTGTATTTGGCAGTGGGGGGAATGTGGGCCTGCTCTGGGCCGAGAGGCAGTGCGGCCCAATGGCTAGGGCTGGGTTTTACAGCTGGACACACCTGGGACGGGACTCCTGGCTGGTCCATGGGGCAAGTTCCTTAAGTTTCCTGAGCCTCAGTCTTCCTGTTTGTGGAATGGGGGCATCAATAGTCCTGGTACATTGTGTGTCTGGCACTTAGACAGCAATTCATGATTATCGCTATCATGATCTGTCACTTAAACTTGGGTCTCTGGTGGTACATCTGTCCAGGAGATTCTCAAAAATTCTAATCATCATCATAATCAAGAGCTGAATTCCTCAAATTAATTTGAGACCAAAGTGAGGTGAAAAATAATTTGTCAACATGAGTTGAGGTTTTATTGCCTCCAAACAAGTGCCTTCCCATCTAACTGCCTGGTTGGATGCTCACAATAGCCCCCAGGAAGGGCACAACAGGAAATATTTCCCTATTTTCCTTGATGAGAAAATTAAAGTCCAGAAAGGGCAAGCAACATACCCAAAGTCACACAGCAGACTTAAAGCTAGCAACAATGGTTTCTGACTCTCAGACCTCTGAGGGCTTCCTCTTGGAGTCCTGGGCTTGCCCTCTCCTGAGTCTTTCCTTTTCTCTAAGGACTCCCAGACAAACACCTGAACTAATAGACGCCAACATCCTTGAGGCTGGGCTCAAGGATGCTCCTGACTCAGCCCGATATTTCTGAGCTGGAAGAAATCAGCTCAGAGATCACCTAGTCCAAGTGTCCCTTACCTGTGCACTGAGACTCAGAAAGGAGGGACTTGTCCCAGATGCCCTGGCAGAGGGATGGCAGGGATCTTGTCCTACACCCTCCTCCCCACATCCTGCTCCAGTTCTGGGGGGCGGGAGGGCCCCCCTGAGAGAGGCGAAGGCAGGCTCTCCCTGAGCGTCTGTGCCCCCACACACCCAAGGTGGGGAGTCCTGGGTCTGGGTGCCCTTGACCTCCCTCAGATGCCTGGAGTCAGCGCCAGCAGAGGCAGCCTGGTGCCAGGGGCAGAGCCTTGGACGATGTGGGTTCAAATCCCTGCTCCAGTGCTTGATGGTCAAGTGGCTTTACAGTGACGCTACTTCTGGGTGCCGCTGGCTCCGGGGAGTCCCACAGCCACTGCCTCGGAGGGCTTTGTGAGGGTTCAGGGCATCAAGCCCTGTGCGGCGGTGTCTGGCCCACAGCACTGGTGCCCCGCCTCGGCTCCTGGCGTCACCCGAGGTTTTGGAGGTCCTGAAGCCTAGCTATGCAGCATATTCCCTGTGTGACCCTGGACAAGCCACGCAGCCTCTCTGATCTCCAGTTTCTAGTGGAATGAGGACCGTGATCTGTTCCTTCCAGGCTGCTGTGAGGCCGAAACGGCGTGATGCGGATGGAGACCCGGCACAGGACGCGTGGGTGCCCACCTTGCTACTCCCACACGCCCGCGCGGGCACCCCTGCCCTGCTCCCGGCTGGCGTCCCAGAGCGCTCCACGCCCCGCCCTCTCAGCTACCAGCCCTCCCACTGGGTGGGCCGTGTGCAGGGAGGTCACTCACCCCCAACGCCCAGCGCTCACACAGACTCATCTGCACTGTTGGCCAAAAGCCCCCGGCTGAGAGGCAGGGGCCCTGTTCATCATCCTGGCTCTGCCACCGTAATGCTGTGTGACTTTGGCGCTCTCGCCGCCCCTTTCTGAACCTCCTTTTTCTCCTCTGTAGAACAGAGGGGCTGGACTCCTTCGGAGTGCCCTGGAGCCCTGCGGCGTTGACCCTGCGCGAGGCGGGGCTGGCCCGGCTCCCCCTCCTGGTGGCGGTGGGCGGGGACTGCAGGTCGGTCCCAGAACTGCTGCAGGGAGCGGCGTGGGCCGCGTCCCTTTGGGTCTGGCTGAGTGTGAGCGGGCGCGTACGAGCGAGCAGGCGCGCGTGGCTGAGTGTACGGCCAAGGGCCACTCCAGTCCTGGGTGCGCGTGTTGGTGTGAGCGAGCGAGAGCGTGTGTGGACCTGGCGCTGGCGCACGCGCGCGGCCCGGGGCTGCGGGAGCCCGGGGCTGGGGGTGGCCCCGCTCCCTCTTGTCCTCGGGCGGCTCCTGGCCTCCTTTGACCCTGGCATCAGGCTCCTCCCCAGCCGCGGGGCCGGGCCGGGACCTCCAAACGGATCGCCGCGGTGACCCAGCCAGGCTCCACCTTCGCAGGTGCACCCAGGCAGGACGGCGCCCCACGCCCTGCCCGGGGCTCCAGTGGGTGTCCGGGGTGGCTGCCGCCTGGGGAGGGGACTATCTTTAGAGGCACTGTAACCCTGCCTGGAGCTGCCTCAGGGTCACCCTGGCAGGTGGCCAAGGAGACGTTCACCTTCAGCTGAGCTGCAGGCCAGAGCCCTGTGCCAGGCTACGGGGGAGGGGACCCGAGAGGAGCCAAGCCCAAGGAAAGGGCATGCAGCCACCAAGGCCATCTGCCATCTCTGCCTCCTGGAGGCTCCACCAGACGTAGGTGGTCACCAGGCCGTGTGACAAGACTTCAACCATTGCCCATCGGTGCTTCACTGTGACTGGTCAGACACTGTCCCTCCTCAGCCGGGCCCTGTTTACATGCTGCACTGAGTTGGCATCTCTATAGTCATTTAGGTGCTGTGTGACTTTCTAAAAGGCACTCAGCGTCTCTGAGCCTTAGTTTATTTATCTCAAATTCCCCCACACACACACAAAAAAATTTTTAAAGGAGCAGTTATAGGGTTACAGAATCCAACACCTTCTTTTGGTGACACCTATGGCTTCACTTTTCAACAGCTGTGCACCCAGTGCCTCCTGTGTGCCAGGTCTTGTTCTAAGTGCTGGAGGCTCTGAAGTACATGAAACCAAGCTCCCTTCCCTAAGGTGGCTGATGCTCTACTGGGGGCAGATGACCAGCAATTAAAATGATGAAACAGAACAGGGCCAGGGCTGCTGGGACGCAAGCATGTCACGGAGATGGGCTGCAGTTTTAAATAGGAAGGTCCATGCAGGGTGTGGTGGTGCACACCTGTAATCCTAGCGATCGGGAGGCTGGGGCAGGAGGATCACAAGTTCGAGGCCAGCCTGAGGTAACTTAGTGAGACCTTGTCTCAAAATTAAAAAATAAAAAGGGTTGGGGAGGTGGCTCATTGGTGAGTGCCCCTGGATTCAATCCCTAGCCCCACAATAAATAGAGTGGTCCAGCAGGGCAGGCCTCTCTGAGGAAGTGACACTTGAGCAAAAGCCTGAACAAGGTGAAGAAACAGTCCACACTGGGAACTGGGCAGGGAGTTCCAGGCAGAGGGAATGGTCGGTGCAAAGGCCCTGAGGCAGGAGCAGGGGGACAGGATGGGTTTGGAAACCCGCAGGGCGGATGGGGGCAGGATGGTTGCAGCAGGGAGGATGGGAGAATGAGGGACCGAGGAAGGATCGTGGGCAGGGGCTTTTCACCAGGGGGGTGCGTGAAGCGCGATGGGAAACTGGCGTGTTTACTTCGGGGATGGAAACTGACACGGGCCTTCCCTTCTTCTGGGGACGTAGGCGATAAAGCACCTTGGTGCCACCTCACTTCACAGTTGTTGCAGTTACCGCGAAACATCATGCACACTCATGGTGACTTCGACATGACACACAGGGAGCGGAGCCGCCACGAGGCTGTGTTACATAACGGGTTAATGCCGAGGCACACATATCATTATGTAACACATCTGTTTTAAAAATATTGCGATAGCTGTACTTCAACATGATCGGTTCCTTTCTACTCTGTAAGTCTCACGTGTTTTATTCTAGTCAACTAAAACCAGTAGCCGAGAAGGGTCCATAGGCTTCTCCGCCTTCGTCCCGACCCAGGCAAGGTCAGGAGCCTGCAGTAGGGCCTGAGCCCACGGTGAGGACTCTGGGTCTTTCTTGGGGGGACTGGGGAGCCACAGCAGGCTTCCGAGCAGGAGAGGAGTGAAATGTGCCGCATTGCCGGTCTGGTCGGTTCCCACCCGCCAGCCTCTTCTTGGTGGCAGGGTGGAATAGTGAATGGTCAAGTGCAGCAGGGCCAGGCTGAGGGGCCAGTGCTGGGGAGTTGGAAGGAGAGACCGGTGGTGGAGGTGGACGCCATCTTCCCTGCCTGGTGTCAGGACTGGTTCCTGGTAGGAAGTTGGGTCTCCTACCCAGCTAGAGGCTCCCAGGTCCATCCAAGACAATGGCGGAGCCTGAGAGGATGGGTAAGGGACCCTGAAGCAGGTGTGGGGCAGGGAACAGGGAAGGCCCCCAGGAACTCGCACAGTGGGAAGAGCAGTATCGAGAGCTCCGGCTCCCACAGTGCTCCTGCTGGGTCAGGCGCCCTTCTGAGAGCCTCCGGGCATTGACTCCATCAACCCCTGCAAACCCCAGCAAGGTGGGCGCCACCACCTGCCCACACCCTCTTTCCCAGAAGAGGAAATGGGCACAGAGACAGTGCGTAATTCGCCCAAAGTCACACAGCTAACAAGTAGCGGTCTTGACAGGCATGAGTGAGGACAGACAGACGCACAAAGGCAGGACACACGGAGATAAAGGGTTGTGCTCCCTTCTCGGGGAGGAGGGTGCAAGGCAGGCTAGCCACCCATCTATTCCTTTTTCCCTTGCAGAAGCTGAAGACCAGAGAGGGTCAGGTCCCACCGCCATTAGTAGGGCGACCAGCACTACGCTCAGCGTCTGACACCCTGCATTTCTGCCCCTCTCCACCTCGTTTCTGCTCCAAAGGCAGAGGAGGCTGGGCCAGGAACACCCTCAGACGCCACTCACAGTTACCCACACATTCAGAGTCTCCTCCGAAACCGTGGCCCCGAACCATCATGTATGGTGGCTCTTGGAAGTCAGTGTGCAACTGTGTAGGGCACGGTGCTCGGTGTGTGACCCTAGGTGACACCACTCCATCCTCACAGCACTCTGAGGGGGTCCTGCCATTATCTGCACACAGATGAGCACAGTGAGACCTGCAGAGGACAGACGCCCGCAGACGGTGGCATCGCTGGGAAGTGGCGGGGCTGGGGTCGGGCCTGGTCTCTGATGCCACAGCCCATGTCTTTGTAACGGTGGCTGGCGCATGGTGAGCACATCCTACGTGCCACGTGCTAGTCCAGGTGACTCTCGGGGGTCCGTCTGCTGACTTGCAATGACCCAGTCGGGGAGGCTGTTATTATTCTCAAGGTGCAGCTCGGGTAACTGGGGCACGAGGCGTCGACCGCCTATATGGGTGGCAGAGCTGAGCTCCAAGCCCGGCCGCCTGGTCCCAGAGCCTGGCGCTGTCTTGCTGCCCTCTGGGTCTGGAACGGACCCAGTGGAGCTGCCACCACTCCGGGCTGTGACTGGCTCACGTGCTGTTAGGAACAGGCTTCTCAGGTGCCCCACGATGGGGGCCTCTCCACAGGCAAGCAAGGCCCTTCAGGGCTGGAGGGAAGGCAGGGAACTTGCCTGCAAGGCTCCTGCTACATGCCAGGCACTACATTCCTACACCCCCTAAAGCTCCCATGATTCTGCAGGAGAGGATGAAAAGGTCCCTTTTCCAGATGAGGTTGTCCAGGTCCAGAAAGGCAAAGCAACTTTTCAAGTTCACTCAGCCAGTAAGCAGCCAGGAGGAGACTTGAACCCAGAGTATCTGACCGCTGCGTCCAGGCCCTTTCTGTCAGGCTGGCCTGCCCCTGGAATCCACCATGCGTCCTGGGCAGGGGGAAGACCCCAGGCAGGGGAGGAAAGATGATGTCCAGGCTAGCTGGGTCAGGAACTCAGTCAAAAGTAGGGTTGCACCAAGTGGTCCCAGCCCTGACTGCAGGGCCACCAAAGCCCTGAGCTCAGGATGAACAGGACATATTCTATGAGGGAAGAGTCGTAGGCTGTCTTGGGGATGGGGCTAGAAGATGTCTTCCTCCTGCCCTCTGTCCAGTCCCAGCCAATGGGACGTGATTCCTGAGGACCTGGGTGGAAGAAGATGCTAGAATCTGGAGCACAGCCTGATTCATTTGCAAACCCCCAGCACCTTAAACAGGGTCTGGCATGCAGTAGGTGCTCAGAATGATCTTGCATAACTCTGACCCTCCTTTACCTAGATCTTTGGTTTGGGTTTTGTTTGTTTGTTTGTTTTTGTATGTGCTGGGAAGTGTATGGGCCTTGCGCATGCTGCACAGGAGCTGTACCACTGAGTTACACAGCCCCATTAGGAACAGAGCCTTACCCAGCGCCAGGCATTAGCATCAGCACCCCCCCCCCCCACTTTAATTTCCTTGCAGTACCAGAGACTGAACCCAGGGTCTCGCATGCTAGGCAAGCACACTGTCACTGAGCTACACCTCCCAGTCCTGAGTCTTTTTTCCTATTATATTTTGAGACAGGGTTTTGCTATGTTGCCCAGACTGGCCTTGAACTTAGGATCCTCCTGCCTCCGCCTCCCAAGTAGCTGGGATGACAGGTGCCTCACTGTGTCCAGACACCACCAGCACTTTTTGTGCTCATCTCATTTCGGCCTCATGACAGCCCTCTGAGGAAGTGGCTATGTCAGGCCCATTCTGCAGATTATAACACTGAGGATCTGGAGAGGCAAAGTGACTCATCCAGAGCTTCACGGTGAGCGTGTGGGGAAGATGGCTCTCCCACTGAGTCTGACTGGCCTCAGAGCCTAGGCCTAGGCTGGGGCTCCTCAAGGCGATGGGTGGTCCAGCATCCTCAGTGGCACCTGGGAGCCTGTTGGAGATGCAGGGTCTGGGCCCTCCACCCAACTGAACCAGAACCTCTGGGGCAGAATCAGCAGACCGCGTCTTAACCAGGACGGCCGGTGGTTCCTTTGCTCCCTGGAGCGTGAGTAGTGCCGGTGTAGAGCGCTAAGTTATGCCACCCCTTCGCCCTGAGGGCTGGAATTAGAGGCAGCTATTATTATCATTATCCCATTTTCCAGACAATGAACCCGAGCCGGGACCAAGACCCAGAGCCAAGTCTTTGGGTTCGAAAGCTCTTCTTCTTCACGGAATCTGTTTTTCCATGTGGGAAATGAGTGAAAGGAACAAAAGATTCTCCCAAGGAGACGGAGTCAGGGTCAGACGCGGTGCCGCTTAGGCCCCAGGAGGACCGGTCCTTGGGCTCTGGCCATGGTGCTGAACCCATGCCCCGAAGAAAGGACAGCGGCGCCGGGTGGGAGATCGCGTCCCCTGGAGGCGCCCGGGTCACAGGGTGCAGTTTCCGGCCTCACTCCTGGGAAGCGGGAACCCTGACAACTCAGCACCAGGCTGGATTTCCAACTGCCCCCCAGTTTCCCCGGATCCGAGAAGGGTCCAGGGGGCTGGAACCAGTCTGTGCCTTTAAGAGCAAAACCCAGATCTGGAGAGCCAGCGGGCTGGCTGAGGGGCTGGGTGAGCTCCTTCCTTCTCTACTCAAGACCAGGGGTAGCAACTGGGGACGGGCCTTCCGAACCCAGCCTGGGGAAGGCCCCCTCCGGGACAGAGCGGCAGCAGAGCTGCGACCTGGGGCCTGCAGTGTCCGGGCGGCAGCGCAGAGGGCGGGCTGCCGGCTCGGCCTGGGGCGATCGCTCCCCGCCGCTGCAGCCCCCCGCAGGCCGCCTCCCGTTCCGGTCCCCTGGCCTTTGTCTCCTTCCCAGCGCCCCCGGAGCGCCGGGTCTTTCTGGGAGGGAGCGGCAGCCTGGGTGCCGCGTGCTTTGGGGGCTGCGCCGGGCCGGGCAGGGCCGGCCGCCCTCCCCAGCTCCGCGCCCGCCGGCCCGGTGCCCTCCCCCGCGCCCGCCGCCCGCCGGCTACCTTCTGCGAGCTGAAGGACTGCGTCCAGTGGTACAGGACCAGGCTCTCCCGCGGCCAATGGGCGGGGCTGGCCGCCTCGGGCGCGTCGGGGGCCTCGGCCGGCTTGGCCGCATCACTCTCCAGCGCCGAGATGGGCCACCAGCTGCAGTTGGTGGGGGTCAGGTTGTTGGGGGTCGCCATGGCGGCCCGGGATCCGAGGAGGAAAGAAGGCGGCTCCGGCGGCGGCGGCTCGCTCGCCCAGCATCACATGGCCTCGCCGAGCCTGCCCCTCGGCTCGCCTCCCTCCCCCCGCCCTTCCCCGCGAATGGCATTACTCACCGGCGGGGGAGGGGCGGGGATCCCGGGAGCTCCGGGCCCCTCCTGGGGGCCCGCCCCTGGCCGGCGCGGAAAAGCCGCCGGTCCTCGTGGGCACCTTGGAAGGGCGCGGCAGCCAGGGGGAGTGGGCCGTGCCCCCTGGATAGCTCGGATCTGGCCCGGCACCTGCCGAAGGTTCCACCATTATAAACGCATTTGCGCCTCTTAATCTTCTACGAAGGAAATGCCTCTTTGGATAACTGGTGTCATAGAGATCCGTTCCTTTCTCAAATTAGTGTCAGGAGAGATCTTGTCTCTCTTTGCTATTTTCTAACTTTTTTCCTGAAGGGCCGGAAAGAGCGGAAGGGAACCAACTATGAGTTATTTAACAAACACAAGGCACTTCGCAGAGTGAGCAGGGACCGTTCTAAGGGCTGTACAGCCATCAACCCATTTAGCACCTTGATAATCCTCATGGCCTCGTTTTATAGAGGGGAAACTAAGGCACAGAGAGGCTAAGTGACCTTGCCGAAGGTCACCTCGTTAAAAGTGGTGGAGCAGAGATTCAAATCCAGGCAGTCTGTGCTTCATCTGCAAAGTCCTGATATGATGATAAACAGCAGCGCAGCAAGCATTTATCAGCTCAGGCAATTCTCATGCATCATCTCATTTTACCTGCACAATAATCATTTTCCCCAGATGAGGAAGGTGAGGCTCAGAGATGCCACTGGTCCAAGGTCATACCTCCACCCAGGAGAATGAGACATAAGTAGAGGAGACCACTTTGCCACCAGTTATCTTAAAAATCCATGAGAACTTTGCACAAAGTTCTTTAATACACTAGCTTCTCTCCTAAGACACTGTTTTACCATTGAGCAAAACCAAGAGCAGGTCTTGAGACAATAGATGCAAATGCATTTGCCTTTCTCCTAACAAGGGGATAAGTTGGCACGTGTCATTAGGCGACATTGTTATTCTGCAGACATCACAGTATATTTGCAAGAACTAAGATGACTACGATATCACTAGGTGATACAATCTTGTGGAACCACCATCCTGTCTGGGGTCCGTGGTTGACTTGTGCCCTTATGCAGTGTCTGGCAGTAAATGTAACTAGAAAGGTAAGCTTCTCAGTTTGCTACTGGGGTCTCCTCCATGGCTCATAAGGACTCAGTGTCCTTCCTTCTACCATGTAACAAAAATTCTGTGGTCCATGGTCTTCCCTTTTTACCTTGCTGTCCCAAAGCTTGAAGTTACATTCTCTCTGAATTCCCAGTTGCTACTTCACCCCCCATCCCGGGTTCAGCAATTCCTATTGTCACTCTTTTATGATTTTTTTTTCTTTTTCCTCCTTAGAGTGTCTTGTTCACTGATTTCGCAAAGGAAGATAAGGTGCATTTTGAGGGGAAATTCAAATGCCTGTGAATTCTAGGAAGTATGACCTTAGATACTTGAGGGGGTTAGAAAACCTGGCCCCTTTCTGTGGCTTGAACCTGATTGCATCCAGAGAGGCTGATTTACAGCTGTCATGTTCAGATATGTAGTTAGTCCCTCAACTAACTTTAACTAAGGACCTGTGTGTGCCAGACACTTTCCTAGGCCCCAGAGATACAGTGATAAATAAGACAAACCCGGTCTTCCCTTTGCATTTTACACTCAGCAAAGCCCCTAACAGCACAATTGGTCTAACCTATATTTATAAAACTCTCTACTATATGATCAGACCATAAAAACTTTGACGACTTCTTATGGACATATATACTATTTCTAATCTTTTGTTATAAAAATAAAGCTAGAGTGGGCACGGTGGCCCACATCTGTAATTTCAGCTATTCAAGAGGCTGAGGAGGGAGGATCACAAATTTGAGGCCAGCCTGGGCAACTTGATGAGACTCTGTCTCAAAATCAAATATTTTTTGAAAAGATTGTCAATGTAGCTCCATGGTAAGCACCCCTGGGTTCAGTCCTCAGTACTGAGAATAAAACAAAATAAAAGAAAGAAAGGAAGGGAGGGAGGGAGGGAAAGCTGCAAGGATTTATTCATGTATATTTGTACAATTTGAGTGTACACTGCATGTTAAATTCCTAGAAGTGACATGACTGTCAAAGGACGTGTCTTTAGCAAATGTCCCAATTTATACTCTCCATTAACCATCTAGGACAGTGCCCATTTCTCTATACTTCTGCCAACACTATAAAATATGTAATATATATCATATATATGCATATATATATATGCTATATATGATCTATTGAGAAAGAGAAAGGGAGAGTTCTTTTTCTTGTTTTTGGTGTTGGGGATTGAGCTCAGGGGCACTTTATCACTGAGCTACATCCCAATTCCTTTTTTCTTTTTTAACTCTGAGACAGGGTCTCTCTAAATTGCCAAGGCTGGCCTTGAACTTTCGATCCTTCTGCCTTAGCCTCCCAAGTGGCAGGGTTACAGTGTGTACCGCTGTTCCTGGCAGCATATTCTTAAACATTTTTTTCTTTCCGAATGTATAGGTGAAAAGTGGAATCTTGTCTTTAGTATTTCACTTTACTTTTTTTTTTCCCTTTTCAAACATGAAAAAGCAAAGAAAATAGCTCAATGAACACTCACGTATATATCACCTAGAAATAATCATTGTTTAAAAATTGACATATTTGTTTAATTGGGGGTGGAGTATTTGGAAATAAATTATGTGCATCGTGATATTTCTCCAACCACATACTTCAGTCCTAGATACTACATAGAGACTTTTATATTTAACATAGTTCATTTGCTTATGCAAAACACAATTTTCACCCTTAAAAATTTAACAAGGCCCTAATATTCTAGTTCATATTCGAATTTTACCATTTTGCCAGAAACATCTTTATAGTCAGCTCCTAGCAGGAGCCAGTCAAGGACCACCCACACAGTCTGTGGCTGCATCTCTCAAGGGACTTAGTCTGGAGTGTCCCTGCTCCCTTCCCCAGGGCACTGTCTTACAGAGAGACTGGGCTGTCGCCTTGTACTATGTCCCACCCTGGGATTTCTCTGACTGTCCCGCTGTCATGTCCTTGAGTTTCTTGAACTCTCCCCCACATTTCTTATAAAGGAGTGTCAGGACCCAAAGGATGGATTAGAATTAGGTCAGACATTTTGGGGGCAAGGATTTAACGGATGCTTCCTGGGAGGTGCCGGCTGCTTCACTGTGCCTCCCTCAGCAGTTACCATGTCAAGTTGTCCCACTGTGATGCTGAATGTGGTCGCAGGTTAAGGTGGCGACCACATCCCTCCACGGTAAGGGTCCATTTCTCCTCTTCCGGTCAGGGCCAGATGGCTCATCCACTGACGGCTTCCATGGAGTCAATTAGCAGGGGTTGTAAAATGAGGATCTTCTGCTTTTGCCTTTCATTTGCATTTCTCAGTGTGCATTCTTTACTTGAATTCCATTAAATATGAGTGAAATTGACCATCCTTTCAAATGTTTAAAAGCCATTTTAATTTCTTTCAAAGGGAACTGTGTTTCCCTTGGGACCTGGCAATTGTGGTACAGCTGGTGTTATGGTTTGGCTCTGGAATGTTCCCCAAAGGCTCATGTGTTGAAGGTTTGTCCCCAGTACAGCAATTTTCAGAGTGTGGCCTTTGGGAAATGATTGGACCATGAGAGTTCTGACCGCATTGGTGGATAGATCCACTGGTGGATTCACAGGTAAATGAACTTTGGAGGAGCTGGGGCCGAGCTGAAGGGAGAGTCCTGGAGGTGTGCCCTTGTCAACCACATCTTGCTGGGCTCCCTCTGTTCCCCATCTCCTTTCCTCTTCCTCCTCCTCCTCCTCCCCCTCTCCCCTCCCCCTCTCCCCTCCCTCTCCCCCTTCCCCTCTCCTCTCCCTCACCTTCTCTCTCTCCTCTCCTCTCTTCTCTCTTTCCCTTTCCACTCCCTCCCTCCCTGCCAGCTGCCCGGGTCCCTTGAGGTGAACTTCTTTCCTCCACCACACTCTTTTGCCATGATATTCTGCCTCACCTCAAGCCCAAAGCTATGGAGCCAATCTTTCCTCCTTTGTTTTTCTCAGGTGTTTTATCACAGTGATGAGAAGCTGAAAAGCTGACTAACACAGTGTGCTAAGTACTGTGACAAGGGACAGGGAAGGGGCTGTGGGAGAGGTGGGGAGGAGTGGATGGGGAGGAATCCCTTGGGCCCCAACAGCACAGGTGTTTAGGGTAAGAGTTTTCTAAAAAATTAGTTGTGGATACAAAATCCAAGTTTCTTAAAGGTATATCTATTGTAATCATGATTCCAAATCTATAAGTCTGCTATGACCTAACTGTGGTCACAAGAAGAGACTCCAAGTAGGGTGTAAAAAATGCAGTGCTCCCTGAGGCCGAAAGCTTCCTAAGAAAACAGACTCTCATTGTTAACAAGGCAACAAAGGCGAGACAAGTAAGATAAACCCTCCACCTCTCTGAAGTCCTCTCCCCACACTTTCAGATAGCTTCTTGGTTCTCCGTTCCAGAACACTAATTTTGTTCTTGGGGTGTAGTCCTAAATCTCAGAGCGGATGGCACTTCGGGCGTCTTGGAGAACACCTCTGCCCTCCACCACTTTCCTTCCCTCCACCAAACACTTCGAATCCTGCTAGGATTCAGTCTGGGGCCAGGGATGGCAGTTTTGACACACAACTTAACCAATTTTGTTGCACAAAAATCATCATGAAATGAAGTTTAAAGATGAGCAATGGACAGGAGAAATGTCCACAACTTATACAACGGACAGAAATATTCATTATATATAAAAAAACTCATACAAACCAGTGAGTCAAATTCTTTTGAAAAGACAAAGGACATTGGCAACTCATAACCAAATCTGCAGTGTGGACGCTGTGGTTAGCCCCCCAGCACCATCCTACCCCACCTCCCACCTCCACTCCCCATGGTATGGCCCCCAGTGGGTCAGGGCTTCCCCTCTACCTGTCCCCAATGGTCAAAGCCCATCATGACCACTGATCCCACCCTCCCTTGCTCCAGTGATTGGTCTAATACCTGAATCAGTCAGCCTGGAACATTCCCCAGGTGGCCTCAGGGTATTTCAGGGAGGAAGCTTGCAGCCTCAACTGCTCCTGGCAGCCATCCTTAAGGGAGTCAGCTGACGCTGAATGACAGGGTGTTGGGATGGTAGAAAGTGAACTCTGGAGGAAACCATTGAATTGCTACCTCAAGTGACCCCACCGTCCTGGCCGGCGGTGGACTTAACAGCATAAGAGCCTATCATTCGGCACCTTCAATTCTAAAATCCAACAAGTTACAAAACCAAAGTCTCCCTTCTCTATCTCTGCTATAAATTTGAGACAAACTCATTTGATGAAAGCAGTTGACCTGAACTGATGTTTGGCTATTTTTTGTCTTTGTTTCCCAATTCCCCTTAAGAACATGAATGTGTTTGATTGTGAGGTGCTGCCCTGGTCCCCGCTGGGAGTGTCACATAATATGCAATATAGCTCTATATTGAAATTCTAAAGTAACATAAATCTGAATTTCAAAATTCATTTCAGGTAAGAAAATGTGGATTTGCCTAGACTTTTAAAAGCAAAATTTTGCAGAACATAACAAATGTCTTTTACATGTGCTATGGTGTTTGACCTCTGAAGAATTCCCCACCGTGGAACCCATGGGTTAGGCACAGCCGCGGCTCTTCCCTAGTCTGCTGCTTCAGAACCACAGGTTAGCCAGACTCCCAGAGGTCAGTGTGCACTTGAAGCGTGAGAAGCTCTGCTCTAAGGCACACAGGCTTCTTTTGGAAGGCTTCTTTTGGATCAGGTTTCCAACCAGTCCTGGCCCACCTTCTCTTCCATACCACCCACCTCTTGAAGGTGAAGGGCTTTATCTAGTGTCTGTTCTCAACGGTCTGGGCCTTGCTGCCCCCATGCTGTGGCCATCTGCTCATGGCTTCTTGGCTGGAACGTCTGGGCATGTGCTGGGTTTGATGAACCAACAGGGGTCTCCCAGGCCCTCCCTGCCAGGGAAGGACATCACAGACTGGAGGAGCAGACCCAGGGGCTGAGTGCTTTGCCTTCAGATCTAAAGACCTTTCAATCCACAGGCAGGAGAAAATGACAGCCTTGTTTTGAGGTTCTGGCTCAATCAGAGGAAGCCAGAGGGAGGGACAAGGAAGAGTTTTAAGGAAGGGTCCAAGTCAGAGGGCAGTGGGCAACTGTTCCCAGAAGAGAACAAGCACAAGTCCAATGGTCTTCATTCGGGGGTACCCAGAAGCAACCTCTGGGCTGGCTGGGAACCTGGGACAGGCCTCCACTCAAGGCTGAAGCACACAGCCTCCTCAAAGGCAGGGAGGCTGGTCGCCCAGCAAGAACAGCATGGGGAGTGAGATAATGCCGGGCTCTACTGGTGTAGGAAATCATCCCTGGGCTGGTCTCTCCTCATTTGTAAGGTCTGTGAGGTCAGTGACGGGGCCACCTGTTGACTCTGCAGCATTTGGCATGAGGTCTGGCGTGTGACAGCAGCTGCCCGGTACACGTGCTGATTTAAATGTAGTTGGTCAAACCTGAGTATCGGGGCCTCATTTGCCTCTTACTGGTTGACAATTCTTGTGCTGCACAGGATAATTTGGCATCTTTTTGTGCCCTTTAAAGCTTTTTTGTTCGGGGTTCACATTTTCTGTGTTTTTCTTCTGTTTTCTTATTATGTTCTTCTCTATCCAGTTTGCATGTGCATTACATTCCTTGTAACAGCAAAATGACTAAAATATTGTAAATGGCCTGCAAAGGCAGGTTGTCGAATCAAGTTTAGTTAAGCAATGGAGCAGAAGTTGTCCAAGAGTATTAAGGAAAAAGCCCAATGCCACGTGTGGTGGCATGTGCCTGTAATCCCAGCTACCCGGAAGACTGAGGCCGGGGGATTGCAAGTTTGAGGCCAGCCCTGTCAACAAAGTGAGACCCTGTCTCAATAAAAAAAGGACTGATGTAGCTCAGTGGTAAAGCATCCCTGGGTTCAATCCCCAGTTGAAGGCGGGGGCAGGGGGAGGGGATAAAGAGCGAGAAATACAGAAAGAAAAGGGCTCGTATATTGGTAAGCAGGTTGCAAAGTCACCTTCTGGTAAGACCCATTGAAAGATGTTTAATATGTATGCCTAAGAAATCCCTGAGACAGTGCTTATTGGTTGGAGGAGAGTCAGGAACCTCTGTGAAACCTAATGAGAATTAGAAACTCCAACCCAAGCCCAAAATTTTAGTGTGTTTGGGGGTTTCCTTCTGCAAAATCTCATCCACCAATCTAGGTTGACTACCTCTCCGGAACGATTCAACCAACATGCCAGCTGCACTGTGTCTGTGTGGGTGGGATTATGGGTGTTCTCTAAGACCTGCCTCTGGCTTAGCTGTATCTTCTTCCCCTTCCTGAAGTTTTGAGCATCTGTTACTTACAGGCACAAAAAACTAACAAACAGGAACTGGATTTATTCCAAACTCTACTTTAAATCTAATTCATGCAGCCAGCTTTATCCAATTGGCACTGATTCTGAGAAAAATGCAGATAGAAAAATAGTAAATGCTTCCAATAGTTAGTTAGTGAGGAAACTGAGGCCTAAGAAGGGTATGGTGGCACATGGTGACCTGGGGCAGGCAGCAGGGCAGGACCAGAACTCAGGCCCTTTCCCTCACATCCCCCCACCCCCAGGAGCTGCCTGCTGCTTGCTCTCTCTCTAAGCCAGCAATGCTGGGGGTCTCAGACCTCATGGCTGCGCAGCTCCACTCCACTGGCCTGGTTTGTGTGGGTTTGAGAGAGTGGAGAGAGCCATGAGACCCGACTCTGCTGGAAAACCCCACCGAGCTGCAGATCAAATACACAGAACTGCTGGCGAAGTCCTGTCTCTGGCACCAGGGCCAGGCGCTGTCTGCCCACAAGGCAAGTGTTGACAATCTGCTGCTGGGTAATTCTGCTTCATGCCAATCATAAAGGCTGCAGGCAAGCCTGTGTCATCTCTGTCATATGGGACATTTCTCGGGACTATCAAGATCATAGCCACAAGTCCTCCCAGGAAACTTCTTCCAGGCTTGGCTCTGACTTGCTCTGAACTCTGCTGTTCCAGGATTCCCTGCCATGCGGGTAGGGGTGACACTGGGCTCTTCTCCATTCCACACTGACGGGAACTCATGGAGGCGAGGAAATGTGACCGTGTCCAAGCTCCACCAGAGCCGATGCCAGCAGCTCCAGGCTACACAGGGCACAGGGGCTTGGCTCAGTTGTGGCAGTCCTGGAAGCTCTCTGGCTGAATGGCTCTCTGGTTTCAAGGCTGAGAAATGAGCATGAGGATTTTTTTTTTTTTTTTTTTTTTTCTGGTATCTGGGGAGATGAGTCCGTAGTGGGTGTTCTGAGGAGCCCAAGGTCAGCTGCAGGAGACGTTCTGCTTTGGAGCCCTGTGGTGAGGAATTTCTCTGGACTAAGATGGTTCTGGGAGACGGCTCCTGGGTCGGGGTGTGCACTAGGAGAAGGTGCTTCGGAAGAGCAATAGAGAAACTCTGAAGGCCAGAAGGAGACTTGAACCTGAAGCTCTGCTGGAGTCTCAAGGCCAACACTGAGGACTTCTTTCTAAATCTTACCAGGGAAAACAAGCAGGTACTTACATGATTAAATCTTAAGAACAGATTGCATATTACTAGTCAAAGAGGTGCAGATTCTTAAAAGAAAATCTTTAATGACTTTTCAAAGAATTACAGAAAGAAGCCAGGTACAATGGTGCATGCCTGGAATCGCAGCTACTTGGGAGGCTTAGGCAGGAGGATTGCAAGTTTGAGGCCATTCTTGGCAATTTATCAAGATCTTGTCTTAAAAAAAATAGGCTGGGATGTAACTCAGTGGTCGAGCACTTGCCAAGCATGCATGAGGCCCTGCACCAGGGTAAACATAAACTACAAAAAAAATAATGCTCATTTATAGCCAATTCAAATAATAAATAAAAATAATTTAACTATCCTAAAGAGGCAAAAATTAAATTAGGCATAATTTTCCAAACTACCAGATTTGCAAGATTAAAATTAATGACAATATGCAGCCAGAACTTCTCAACCTCATGTGGATGTGAGTCTCCACTGTGGGGCTGTCCTGTGCATCAGGCTGAGCAGTGTCCTGGCCTCCATTCTCCAGGTGCCAGTACCTCCTCTGCCATCCCCCAGATGGGTGGCAACCAAACTGCCTCCAGGCGTTGGCAAATGCTCCCTGAGGGGCAAAATCTCCTCCAGCTGCGAGTACTGGAGGGGTGCCGTCCCCAACACCCCTGGTGGGATGGGATCCGGCAGCAGGACCGGATATTAAAGCTTGTGCACAGCAACTTCAGAATACCTTTGCAATAGTAGACTTCTCTGAGAAACATTTTAATGCACCACTGGCAATATTTTAATTTAAAAAATGAACGACATTGGTAGGTAATTCATTGAACACATAGACAGGTTCTGATATAAAGAGGTCTGCGGGATACAGTTATTAAGAGGAGAAAGCAAGATGCCGTGTGGAGGGCATTTTACAAAATTATATGAACAGTGCACGTGTGTCTGTGTACTGAGACTGTATATAAAAAATATGAATGGCTTTGGGATTTTAAAGCCTGGAAGGTGTGCTAACCACAATAGTGCTCTCTCTTTCTCTGAGAGTAAGATGGTGGGGTGCAGGGGAGCACACAGAAATTTTCATTTTTATTTTAAATATTCCAGCACCGTTGTGTCATCTTTCAAGGACAAAAGAAAAGTTGAAAATAAGAGGCAAAGGAAAAAAGGAGGGAAAGAACAGAACTCTCACTGCAGTCCTGCCCCACCCTCCCCTGGAGCGCTCGGATCCAGTGTAAGGGGATCCTTGTGCTGCACACTTTAAAGTCCCTGAGGCAGCAGCATACAGACCACTTTAGGAGACCCCCAGAGCAATTCATCTAAGTCGGCAAAGGGGGACAGCTATTTCCGTTTTGAATGGGTAAACTGAGACTCAGTGCAGTGTGTTGCCCGAGAGCCCACAGGAAACGGCAACCCAGGGGAGAGGAAGGGAAGCCCCATCCCTGGAGTCCTGGGCTGCTATTCCTTCAGCTGCCACCCGCCAGGTAACAGGAGCAAGTCCAGCAATAGGTTCTTAAAACCACGGTCCCAACGTCCAGCCCCTTAGTTCAAGGCCTTGGGCCTCCATGTCTTCAACCTCAGCTTCATTCCTTTAAAGGAAGCTGGTATTCGTCTCTCAAGCAATGCGCACCCTCCCTTGCTCCTTTTCTAAGGCCACGTCCTTCAGGGAGACCAAGCGCTGCAGCAGACCCGGCGCTCCCGCCTCCAGTCAGCTTCCGCTCTTTGGGTGTCGCCTTCCCCACGGAGGGAAGCATGCCTAACTCCAGCGTTCCGAGCAGCCTCGCAGGCACGTGCGTGAATGCATTTTGTAAAATATAAAGCACTTCACAATCTTATTTTATTTTTACAAATGAAAAACTCTAGCTCTCTTATTGGGAGGTGAGGTGAGTGAGAGTGAGAGGATGCTGGGGGAAATCTGAAGTTGACCTAGTCACAGTACTGGCCATCTGCAAGGGGGGCTGCACAGAGTTCAGAAAATGGGGTAGCCCACCTCGGCTCCTACTCACCCCAGTCAGGCTTCTTTAGAACCCATTGCTGGGCTTCGGGACCTGCGCTGTCACCAGTGAGATGCCACAGTGCTAAACATCTTAGGGCAGGAGGAACAGGGAACAAGAAAAAACAATGGGTTACCAGCACCACAGATTAGATCCCATCCACAGAAAACACACCAGGCGAAGCAGACTGACATGTCCGTACAGGGAGAGGTTTATCAGAATGCACACTTACTAGAATTACAAAAAGTAACACAGGTGGAAGCACTGTGGGCCTGGGACCAACTGCCACCATCTCAGTGAATTCAGTGAAACCCCAACTTGTAAAGAAACAGCAGCAACAAAGGCGACTTAAAAAGTGCATCTCACTGTGAAAGTGGTGTTCCTATTGTATGCACTGCTGTGTATAAAACGCTGGTGACCTCTCTTTAGGACAATTTATCAGTGTGTCACCAGACACTTTAAACAGTTCCTACCTTCTCACTCAGGAGCTGCAGGTGTGAAATGCTACATAAGGAAATAATCAGACCCGTGGTCATGAGGGCTCTGGACACACACAGACGCACGCTTCACCTGGACGCACTCACACTGACACGTTTTCCCCTCGTGCTCCTTATTATTGCTGATACACACAACACCTAATTGTCCAAAAATAGAGAATGGTTAACTACAGAACAGATTATGAAGATATTTGTGATGGACTATATCATGTAGTCACTGAAACCAAGTTTTGGGGAATATTTTGTGGCATGAAAAAATGCTCATAGTGGTCAATGAAAAAAAGATATGAAACTTACAGGTTATCAGCAACTAAAATACACAGTTAAAATGGCAGCAGTAATGACACCCATGGCAGCAGCCACACTGGATGGCTGCTGTGAGCCACTGGATGGCAGCGGCGACCACACTGCTTTCATCCTCCCCAGGCCTCCATGGCAGGCTCTACCAAGATCCCCATTTTTCAGAGGCGTGGACAGGGCACAAGGGTTTGGCAGTGTGTTCAAGGCCACGGGGTGGACGGGCATGCTGAGGCAGGGCTTCTAAAGGCCAGCTGAGCTCTTAGGCACTCTATAACACGACCACAAAATGTCCTGGAGGGCTGGGACCCAGGGGCTTAGGACTTTCTTCTTATTTATTTACTCATTTATTGGTATCAGGGACTGAATCCAGGAGCACTCAGCCTGAGCCACATTCCCAGCCTTTTTAAAAAATATTTTTAAAATTTTGAGACAGGGTCTTGCTAAGTTGCTTAGGGCCTTGCTTAGTTGCTGAGGCTGGCCTTGAACTTGAGATCCTCCAGCTTCACCTTCCTGAGCTGCTCAGCCTGGCTATGGCTTTTTTCTTTATATTTCCTAAACTTTCAAGACAGATGCATTTTTTTCTTCCGTTAAAATTAGTTTTTATTATTAAAAGGATACATTAACAAATATTTCCAAATACAGGAGAGGTCTTATGTAATCTAGGAGCCAGCCAGAGGAAAGCAGTGAATCGGGTTCAACCTGATTCCATTAATCAAAAGCGGCTGACAAAGGTGAGAAGACTAAGTGTAGAGGGGAGGATAATGTGTTCAACTTGAAATACATGTTTCACTATTTGTGACAATTGACAATAGGGCATGACACTGGTGTGGCACTGAGGAGACCTGGGCTGGAGATACAGATGTGGTATCAATAGCAGGAAGAGACTCCCTAGCCATGGAGACCTTTCCTGTTCCTGCCTATTTCTCCCCGCCTGCTTCCTTTGGTTAAGAGCATCCCTTCTCCACCTGACCCTTGAACATAGTCTTGGTGAGATGTCAAAGTGTCCTGCAAACCCAAACATGCACACCTTCTAAGACAGGTGCAGGGAACATTTCTTGAGATTAAAAACCAATGCACTTTGGTTGCTGATAATTTCTGATTCTTAGTTAGCAGGCAGATCCCCAGCCAGTTGACCTCCATCAGTGGCCTTTGTCACTCAGGCAGCTGTTATTCAGCCCTGAGATTGGAATTCGGTTTTCTTGAGTCCATGGTGAGGTAATAATCTTAATATCTAGCTTTGTTGGAGAAAAGTTTCCTAATTTCAGAAATCTTCCCTCTGCAGATCAAGAATGCAACTTGGGGATGAGAGGGTAGATTTTCTATAAACCACAGGGTGGAGAGGACATAGTGTAAGATTAAGGACAAGTTCCCATGCAGCATCAGGGAAGGGCCTTCTGACACGGCCGAGGAGAAAAAGCAGGACAAGAGTTCAGAAGCAAGTGTTTCAGTCCACCCTCCTCACAGGTCAAATCCCATTTGGTGCTGAGGGCACAGACCTGGGGGACACTGTTGACTGCTTTCCCGAGCACAGCCCAGGGAGCCCTAGCCTCTTGGAGGAGCTGTTCCCTGACAAGCCACACAGTCAGGCAGACACAGAAGCTGTAAGAGTAGCTCTGGGAGATGGTGTGGTGGGCAGTAGCAACTCCCCACTTTCCCTTGGTCTGCAGGTGCCAGTAGGTGATCTGGAAGTGTCCACATGGCCAGTGATGTGCTAGTAGATGGATGAAGGGAAGCCAGGTGATAAAGCAGAAGGCCACGGTGCATAAGGACCTCAGGACTAGAAACACTGGCAAGTTTCAGAGTTGGAAGTTGGTCAGTGTGCTGCTCAGGATCTAAACCAGCTCAGCCCCACCTGGTGGGTTCCATCATGATCCACAATGCCCTGGGATAAGTCTGAAGTATCCACATGTCAGGGTGAGGGACACCATCTGAATCATATAGCTCATCTGCCACCCCCTTACGCCCAGATGCCAGAGAATGCAGAGAGAAAGGTGGGAGGGAGGAAAAACCCTGGCATAGTGAACGGGTACGCAAGACAGAGTGCTGGAAATCAGAAAGGCTGGAATGCCCCAGGGGGAAGAACGCAAGTTTGAAAGGAAGATGAGACCAGGTGACAAAGCAGAAGAAGCTGCACTGTTTTCACACCTCTGGGTAGGGGTGGGTAAACTCTGACCCTGTTACAGACACTTCCAGTCACAGCTCTTCTCCTGGAATCTGAATCTCACATGGAGGGGTGCATCGGCATCAAAAATGTGAGGACCTGAATCAATTCTGACTGCAATGCCCCGGGCAGGGCTTCGGTGCCCAGAATGATAAGGCCTGGCTGTTCAGCTCTTCCTTTTGTTGAGTGAGCTTCCTGATATTCTTCTAGTATATTCCTTTATTCACTCAAGCAAGTCAGAATGGCCTTCTGTATTCTCTGACACTGAACCATTCAGGAAGTGAAGAAGAAATAAGAGCAGAGGTGAGGCCTGTGAGGACTGGCAAGTGAGCAGAAAAGGAGCCTGCCGGGGGGGACTGGAAAGAAGAGGTCACAGGACGTGCCCAGTAGCAGTGACATAGAGGCTGGGATTAAGTCAGGAGGAGGCTGCACATATCAGATACTGTTCAGCGTCCAAGCAACAGAAGAACCAAGACCACGGCCACCAGATTCAGCAACGAGGTTACGATGACCCCGGCAAGAAGTGCTGCAGTGGCAATGGAAGTCTGGCTGCAGAAGGGGACACAGAGATGGGGGGGGGGGGCGGGGGACAGCAACTTTAGGGAGAACTTGGGTAGAAGGGAGCTTTGTGGGGTTTGGGTTTTGCTTTCTCTCTTTTAAAGATGAGAAAAGCTCTCTGGCTATAAATATAACCCGCCTAAGTGGCAGAGTAGGGCATTCTGAACTATTTTGGGTCCACACTGCTGACCAATTCTAGTATCACAAGCAAAGCCAATTAAGACCTCTAAAGCTAAAACTAATGGCTGGGGGAGAGGAGAACGATGGCATGATGTGTGTTTGCACGCACAGAAAAAACAGCACGCATTTCCTGAGAAGATGGGAAAGGACACCCAAGTGATGTTGGAGCAGGAACTGGTCTCAAGACAGGAGGAGGAGAGAAGACGAGGAGACAGGCAGAGGAAAGGACCCAGAGCAAGATCTCCCACTCAGGGATCCCAGGACACAGCACACCTTCTGGTGAAAACTTTCCTTTTTCTCTCAGAAAGAATTTGATGCTTATGAACATATACACAGAGAATGAAGAAATACTTGAAAAAAATCAGCTGAAGACTCTAAGAAATAGCTCAATTCAGCTTGAAAACCCAAACCCAACCATGCTACTGGGCAGCTGTGAAGCGTGCGTGCCCCAAGGCTCAGCTCTACGGCTCTAGAGCTCCTTCCCCATCCACAAAGAGCATCCTTGAGCTTTTCCCCAGCGACGTGGTGCTCACTGTGTGGATGTACCAGCTCTCCCTGCCAGTCCTCCAAGATGGATGCCCGAGTAGTTTCCACTTTTGCTGTTGTAACCACTGCTGCAATGGCTGACCTTTTACATAAGTCATTGCCCGTGTGTGCAAATGTCACCTACAGGGGAGACTGCTGGGCTTACCGTTTTGATAGATACTGCCAAATCAATAGGGACTGTCCATTGCACAATCCCACCAGCAATGTATGAAAGGGGCTGCTGCCCAATGCCCGGCTCCTCCTCCAACCCCAGCCAGTGTGCCATCAAACTTGGGGGTTTCTTTCAATCTGATGGGTTAAAAATGGTGTGTCAGTGCACTTCCAAGAAGCATTTATCTTTGGAAAACTGAGGCTGAGCATCTCTTCATATGTCTTAAGGGCCATTTTATTTCCTTTTTTGCTTATTTCCTCTTCTACTGCTGTAAGAGGTCTTAACCTGGGATTTGTGGCTCTCTTGGGGGGGACTCTCATAGCTCAGACAAGATCAAGAATTGTAGAGAAAAAAGACCAGCTCCCTCTAACCCAATACCTATTTCATGGCATACATACGGAGGTTATCTTTATCTTCTTAGGGTTTTCAAACTTTTTATTGGAGTTTAAATACACACACAGAAAACACACATATACTCTACTGTTTAAACTGCAAAGTTCAAATGAACAAAAATGTGGGTGAGAAGGCAAGTGATCCATTAACCTCGGCTCTTCAACAGTTCTGCTTTATCCCAATGAAGGCGAGAGCCTGCGATCCTGTGGCACCCTCTGCTGGTGACCAGTGGAAACCTGGAAAAGGACCCAAATGCACGGCCAGGACACTCATCCAGGCGGGCAAGGCCAGGCCCTCCTTCACTTCCTTTTCTGCCCCCTAACATTCCAGGAAAGCAAACATCAAAATAACAGGCTACCGTAGCTTGAGGGCTATTACGATAGTAACAGGAGACAGCAGCCCATTCCTACTTCCCCCAACCACAGAGTGGTGAGAGGCCCTGCAGCTCAAAGAAACAGCTGAAGGAAGCGGCAGTCCCAGCTGGCTCTCCAGGGAACCACCCAGAGTGAACCTACTGACTGACTGACTGGGCGACTCTGGCTCACCCTCACCAACACTCTGCAGCAGACCCTGTGTCAGGTGCGGGGGTCCGAGATGTAGCCTGGCTCTGACGGGGTAAGTGAAGAGCCATGGTGTGCATAGTGCGGACCGAACCTACATGGGGGTGGGCGTTGTCCCCAGGGAGCTGGCATACGGTAAGCAGAAGGGCTAGAGGCTCTGCTGCTATGGTGGTGAGGGACAAACCCAGATGTTCAGTGAAGCCACCAAGTAGACTCTCACAGTGGAAGACAGTAGGAAGGATCACCCCATCCTGGGTAGGTCTGCAGGATTGTGGGACAAGAACTCTACTTTGGCAGGATGCCCAGAGCCGATCTAATTCAGGGGAGTGGACTTCATAAGTGCTGACTGGTACCTATAAACAGTGACAAGTGACCAGCTTGCAGATGGAATGCATCCTCCCTACAAATGCTTGTGTTTACCTTCCAGCGTTTCCCTTGCTTCTTTCACCTACGATTCCCCCGCCCCTCACGGGGTCCTCACCCAATCCTGTGGCTTCAGTGGCCACAGGTATGTGGGTTCCATAGTTCCTAGTTCCAGTCCCCACCTCCTACTTGAGCTTCAGACTGACATGTCCTCCTGCCCCTGGACACCGCCCCACGGTGCCTGCAGGTCTTCCCGGTTCAAGATGTTCAAACAGCATCAGAGGCAGGCAGGGAAGGCAGACTCCCGGGTTCAGATTCTAGCTCCACCACACGTGTGCTGTGCAACCTCAGGCAAGTTGCTTAACTGCTCTCTGCTTCAATTTCCTCATCTGAAAAATGAAGAGGATAATGGTAGCCTCATAGGATTGTTGTGAGAACTAAAATGAGAAATTAAAATTATGACACAAACTAAGAGCTATCAAAGTATTAGTTGCTATTTTTATCCCCATTTAAATATTATTTTTCTTCTTGCTCCCTGTCAACTGACTTCAGCAGAGTTTAGAGACAGGCAACAACACCCATTCAGCTGTCAAACTAGAAAGCCAATGTCACTGTGGACTTCCTCAGCCTGGTCCTCCTGCACGTGAATCCTGTGCCAAAGCCTGGCTACACAGCTTGCTCTCCATACCTAGGAGACTGTCCTCTAGATCAGGGTCATCTCAGGCCTGGTGCACCACGTCAGCCTATGCTGAAGCCAGCGTAATCATTCTAAAATTAATCCGGCTGCTTCTCTTTCATAACTCCCATGTTTCTTAGGGGAAATCCGAAGATAACCCCCTTCCATGGCCTTCAAGACCCCACATCACTTGATACCTGTCTTCACTGCATTTCAAACTCCCCATGCCCAAAACCGATCTCTCCCCCCACTCCCCAAGCCTGGTCTCCCTGGATCTGCTCCCCTAGTAAACGGGTCACCTACTGGGCTTCACTCAAGCTGGACGCCTCAGCCCAGCTTGGTCTAAGGCCCTGGTCTCTCTGGACGCCAGGTCCTCCTCACTGCCCTCCAGCTGTGGTTTCAGTTCTGGCATTCCCCAGAGCATTTCAAGTGTCTCTAACTGGCCTCAGCTCCCCCCATTTCCATTGTCACCATCATGAAAATAGTTCACAATCTTCAGGATAAAATCCAAGCTCCTTAACACAATTTTCCCCTAGTGCTCGCCTGGCCTCACCCTCCAGTCTTGTCCCATCCCTTCCCACTGCCCAGGCAATGCCTGCCTTTCAAACCCTCCTCCAGGAGGCCTTCTCTGAGAGCCCATCCTGCACCCCACAGTGGGCCAGGCAACCCTTCCGGTGTCCACACAGGACACTGTACTTCTGCTGATTCTGTGGCTCTCCAAAGAACCAGGAGCCTCTCAAGGCCTTCTGCACAGCACTGTGCAAGCAGCAGGTGTTGCTTAAGATCAGTGGAAAGAGCAAGTCCAACTGAGGATACGAGAGGCACCCTGACATGCTGAGGTCCCACAGCAGAAAGAGAATGGACGCAGGTCTCTGCACTCTTGCAGCATTTCAAAATAATCAACACACATTCAATCCTCACTACCAGACTGGCTTGGTAACAGGAAGCATTTCATAACAGAATAATTATGCAGGTGAAAAATATTTTCATAGTTCTGGCACACAGTTCAATGCCTTCCTCTGACTAGTAATTACTGAGTGCCAACTATGTGGTACCAGGAATTGAGGCCCTGGTGATATTTTCATAAACTCCTAAGGCATTATCATTTATTTTACTTATTTTTGCAGTGCTGGGGATCACACAACCTAGGCAAATGCTCTGTCACAGAGCTAGACCCCCATTCCGACAATGCCATTTTAAAGACTATTTACTGGAGGTGCAATTAAAAAAGAAAAACAACCAGGCATGGTGGCACACACCTATAATCCCAGCTACTGGGGAGGTTGAGGTAAGAGGATGGCAAATTCAAGCCAGTCTTGGCAACTTAGCAAGACCCTGTCTCAATATAGATAAATAAATAAATAAACAAACAAATGACTGGGGATGTCGCTCCGTGGTAGAGCACCCCTGCATTCACTCCACAGCAGAAAACAAAACAAAACAACACAACCACCAAATATAACTAATTAAGCCAGGTCACATTGCCAATTATAAGACATATCCAGATTTGCAGAGTGCTAAATTGTGGGAACAAGTGCATCTTAGAGTCAATTTAAAAAAGTAGTGATAAAGAAAAGTCTGTCTTCAGGTAGCTTCTATTCTAGCAAGGGCACAAGACGATAAATATACATCGACAGAAGATGACAAGTTCTAAAAGGAAAAATAAAACAAGGAAAGGGACACAGGGTGAAGACGGCCTCTGGGGGCATCCAGGGAAGGCCCCTCTGGGGAAGTGATGTGAGCAGAGACTGGAGTGGAAAGACGAGCCATGGGTAAACAATGTTCCCAGAAATGCAGATCTGTGAGGGTCAAGGACACACACGGCAAGCATTGCTGGAACACAGTCCTAGACCTGGACAGACAGCTTCCTCAAGCACAGGTGAAAGCAGGTATCCCTGGTCTAGTCAGGTGTGGGAGGCTAGGAAAAGCAGTGTGAGGATGATCAGGAGGGAGGGCTGAGAGTCAGCCAGCCTAGATTTGAATCCCCATTCTGCCACTAACAAGCTGTGTAACCTTGGACAAGCTATCTAACTATTCTGAGCCTTAGCTTCCTCAGCTGTAAGATGGACATAGTAAAAGGACCTGTTTCACAAGTTGTTTAGTAAAATTAAAGACACCACACTTGTAATTAAGACACAAATAAGATCACCACTACCTTCTACCCTAGTCATTTAAGAAATTATATCAAAATAAGGAATAAATTGATTTATTTGAGCCTTAAAACAAAAGACTACTTTTCTAGATTACCAACTGGTAGGATGGCTACCATATCACTAGGGAAATAAAAATGTTTAGGATTGCACTTGGGCTGCAGGTAGTATAGGTGAGTGTTAGAGTACTTGCCTAGTATACATGAGCCTCTGGGTTTGAGCCCTGGCGCTATGGAGAGAAATTACAAAAAAAAAAAAAAAAAAAAGAAGACCTTGAAGTTGCCTTCTCCAAACTCGTATTTAAAATTTAAAATTATCCTAAAAATGAAGAAAAAAATAAAAGATCATCCTAAATAAGTTGTTTTTGCAGCATTTGATGGAATTCAGTCCTCCCTATTCAATCACTTATAAGACACCTATCACAAGGCTAGAAGAATCACTTACAAAATATCTGTCACTTTTACAGGAATTTTATAACTAGAATAGCTTTTTAACTAAAGAGCATCACTATGTGCATTAAGTTAATACCTAGCTAATTTCCTGAACGTGAGATCCACAAAGTTCAGTTTTCTGATGGCTAAAGAGATCCTGTTGGTGCAGGGGCCAACTCTAGCTTTTTGTTCACTCAGGGATTTTTTTTTTTTTTTTCCTTACTGGGGATTGAACCCAGGGCTGTGCTCATGCGAGGCAAGTACCTACCACTGAGCTACATCCCAGCACCCCCAAGCTTTTTTTCCATTTTATTTTGATTCAGGGTCTCGCTAAATTGCTGAGTCTGGCTTTGAACTTGCCATCCTCCTGTCTCAGCCTCCTGAGTAGCTGGAATTAACAGAGATCATATTTTGTAGCTTCTCCATTTCATTCCAAGTCATGATGTCCCACACAGTGAGCCAGTCCTCTACATGACTTGAAAGTTAAGACCACATTAAGTGTGAGTTAACAGACTTCAGTGTTCCCAAGAGGTTCTCACCTTCTGCTCCTCCTAATGATTCACATCTCAGATAATACCTAACTTTATAATGGAAAGAAAAGGAACTTTTTTTTTTTTTTAAGTTTTAGGATTTAATGTCTTAACAGGTAAAAGTAAAGTAAAATGAGAATTCATCCAAACTTTACTGAGCATCTACCTCCAAGGTTTTATGTGAAATTCTGGGAATTCAGCAATGATCTAGACACAATCCCCACTCTCGAGGATGTATGAGATTTTATTTCAAGGCAGCTTAAATAACACATATTTGGTTTTGATGCAATTCACTTAGAAACTTCTGAGAAAAAAATGCCTATTTTCCAGAAGATGTTGAGAAGAGCAGCTGAGGATAAACAGGCTTTTGAGACAGTTAAATCCTGACTTACTACCAGGGGAGTTAGAACAAGTTACCTAATCTTTCTGAGTCCCACTCATCCTCACCTGCAGAATGTATAAAATCACAGGAATATTAGACAAGAGTATGTAAATAACTGCTGCTCAGAAAAGGACAGTCATTTTTATTAACATCATCATCATCATAAAACTAACGGTTCTTTCATCTCATTATAAGAGCCACTGATATAAACAAGGAGAATCTAAAATGTTTTACCTATGCCTACAACATGCTTTACAAAAATATTACAAAAATTACAAAAAAAGGCTGTATTTATATAGATACTCCTCCACTTATGATGGGGTTACACCCAGATAAACTCATCATAAATTGAAAATATCAAAAGATGTATTTGATACATATAACTTACTTGAACATCAAAGTTGGGTAACAGTACACTGTAGAGTCTCTGTGGTTTACCTTCCTGACTAGGTGACTGCCTGCCAACCCGGAGTTGCAGCTCCCTGCTTAAGCCCAGTATCATAAGAGGGCATATTTCGAGCCCTGGGGAAAAAAAAAATCAAAATCTGAAGCTCGGTTCCTACTGAATGCCATCTGCTTTCCCATAATCATGAAGTCAAAAAGTCCTAATTCAAACCATCAGCAGTTAAGGGGCTGCCTGTACAAGGAATTATAATTCATTCCCAGAGTCAAGGATCCCATGGGTGTAGTTAAGCTGGATATGGCTAAATTGTCTTCAGCTGCCTATTCAGCTAGGTGACCACCCCGATGGGACTGGGGAATAAGGGTGAGAGGGGCCAGTTTGGGTTCAGAGTGACTCCCTCACTTTAGGGCTGGGTCAAAACTAACGGCATTGAGGACGGTCATCTTTTCCCACGAAGTTTTGAGAAGTGGAGCGGGGCAATGGCCGGCGAGGAGCGGCAGAGCTAGATTGGCAGTACCAGTCCTGGTGCTGCAGGAGGTAGCAGCTGTTTGGGGCTCACCCCTTCCCTGCCTTCTATGTAGGTACCCATGGGAATCATACATGGGGAACGAGCCCTAAAAAGAAATCACCAACTTAGCTGCCTAAACTTTCTGTCAAAATTTGGTGTGTATGTGCATTTCTCTGGCGACAGGGTCTATAGGTCTCACCAGATTCCCAAAGGAGTTCATGCCTGAAAAAAGGTCATTCGTAGATACTGTCCAACTTCCTAACTTACTAGACGAAGAAACTGAGGCCCAGAGAGGGAAAAGCAGTTGCCTTAAGTCAAACAGGCATCAAAAGCAAAGGCACTTCAGTTTTAATTCTGGCCTCGCATCCCTGGTCCCGGCTATGACCAATACCTCTTCGCTTCTCAGAAGACCCTGAAAAGATCCCAGGAGGCAAGGGCCGCGGCCCGAGCCCAGGCCTTTGCAGGCGATCCAGACCGCGGCATCGAGGGGACTTGACCAAACGCTCAGAAGGGGCTCGGTCTGCACGAAGACTCTCGCACCCGGACCTCACCCTGGAGGAATCCCGTTGCCCTGGCGACTCCACGTGAAGGACGAAGCACCAAGAGACCCTGGTGAAGTGGAGGCGGCTGGGCGACTGGGAAGAATTACGCCTACTCACTCACCTGACAGAAAAGAGGAAGCAGACACTCCCCAAAAGTCGCTCCCCAACAAACACAGCGCAGGAGGTGGGAGCGAAAAGAATAACAGGAAATGACGCAAGCGCACGTGCTTCTGAGAGGGGCGGGGCGGGGCGCTCGAGAGGCGAGGCCACCACCCCGCGCCTGCGCGGCCACCGCCAACTGCGCTGCCGAGTCACTGGGGTGGGAGGGGCATGAGCAGGAGGCGGGGCCCTGCCCGAGTGACGCAGGCGCAGTGCGCCTCCGGAGGCGCGGGCCGCCCCTTCCGCGGGTTTGGATCCGGGTCAGTCAGGCGCGGCGGTCGGGGAGAGACGATCTGAACTGACGGGACTGGATCACCGGAGCGCCCCAGCTGCGAGGAGGTAAGTGCCCTGACGTGAGGGGGAGGGGCAGCGGGACGGCGTGTCGGCCCTCAGGCCCTGCCCGGGCTCGGGCGGCTTCCTCTGGGTTCGCCCGCCTCTCGTCGCGTCTTCTCCCGGCGCCGACTGCCTGGGCCGGGCCTGGGCCTGCGCCTCTCGGCGCCGGCTATTCCGCGGCGGCCCGGACCTGCCGGAGCTCCGCACTCTCGCCGCTTCCTGCTCTCCCGCCGCCCCGCCCCGCTTCTGCGCGTCTCCCGCCCAGCTTTAGCTTCCCCTTTTCGCCCTCCTGGGCCGCCCTTTGCCCCTTCCCGCCTTTTCCCGCTCTCCTCCGAGCCCGGTTCTCCTTGGCTGCCTCTTCGGGTCCGCTTCGGTCTCCTCCCGCATCCCGAGCGCCTCGGTCCCATTCCGGCTCTCGTTCCAGCCCGGGAATTCTTCCGAGGGGCAGTTTTCCAGCTGGAGGCCTGATTGGGCAGAGCCAAGGCCCTGGACAGCTCCCCGCTCAGCGCGGACCCCATTCCTCGAGACCCCCGCCCCAGGTCGTAACCTTTTCTTCTGATCCTGTTTAACCGCGACAGGCCCAGATTCTGGTTGAAAAGAATTTAATTTGGTTCTTTGACTGGAGTCCTGAGATTGTTGGGTTGAGTGGTTGTGCAGAGAGGTGTGTGATTTTGTCCCGGGGGCCGATTGTTTCACCCAGCCCTGTTTGCTTCTTTGAGAGTTGTTGGGCAGGGTTTTATTCCTCAGGCTCCATGCTTCCTGGTGGTCTGGAAAAGTTTCGAGGTCTTTTAACATTGTGATGACACGCTTACGTGCGGATCCCATATTACTTGTTCTCAGGTCTTTTCAGCGTCCTGGAAGTGGGGAATTAGACTTGAGGTTTAAGGAGATCTCGGTTAAAACGTCAAGATGTAAATAGGTTTTGTGCATGCTCTTCGCCGAAAGTCAGAGAAAACCAGGAATTTTTCCTTTTGACCGAACTTAGAAGAATTTTCTTTGTCATATTTGAAAGTTTGGGGGAAAATCCGAAGCAGAATTAAATTGTGTGTGATTTGGCTTAAAACAGTGGAAAGTGATTTATTTTATTTTATTGTTATAATTTTTAAATTTTTCTGGTACTGAGATTGAACCCAGGGGCTCTGAGCTACATCCTCAGCCCTCTTTATTTTTTGAGATAGGGTCTTGCTGAGTTGATTAGGGCCTCCAACTTGGGGATCCTCCTGTCTTAGCCTTCCAAGTCTCTGGGAATGCAAAATGACTTCTGATGAGCCTTTACAAGTTAAGTCTCTTTGGGGATTGTTCAACTTAAAGAACTGCAGTGAAGACGGAAAGAATGTTTCCCAAAAATTTAATATTAATGAAGATGGGCAAACCAATTTAGTTGTTGTCTAGAGCAAGTTGTACAAATTTTGGCCTTGAGTGAATGGAAAGCTAGACATACAGAGGAGCATAATAAGCCTTTTGTGATTACAAGCAGGCTCTGATCTAGCTCTTAAGTTCATGTCTGAGATTCACCTTTGCTCTGGGTTAAAATAAATGAGAAAATAAAGGCGAGTAATTGAAATACTGGAAGTCTGAACATAGTTTAAACAGTATTTCATTCTTGAAGTTTTAGTCTGTAACCAAGATTTTTGTTTTGGCCTATTTTGGTTTTTAGATACTCGATCTTTTTTAGCATGTCAATAAGAATTTAGCTAAGTTTATATTAACACTGAGGGTGGTCACCTGCCTTACTATTAAGTCAGCGCTGTATAATTAAAAATTACAAATCTGGGTTCAGAGCTACTCTGGCAGTGATTTATTTTAAGTTTCTGGAGGGTAGGAATGAGATTTCAGTCTTTACAGAAATGGAGTTCCTAGGGCCCCTGTTTACCCTTCTCTCCCTAGCATTCAATCTCATGCCAAGCACACACATGGTAGGAATTTTAGAAATAATGGTGGAAGGAATGAATTTCTGCCTGTAGAATCCAGCAGTGTATACTTAGATGTGATGTGTATTTAAATATTGATTGATTTCCACAGGAACCCCAAGATGGTTTGTGTGGGGATCTTATGGCTGGGGATACTGTGCTCAGATGATTTATTAACTCTGTACATGCCTATAAACAAACCATTTGGTCATAAAGTAATCAAGGAGAACTATAAGTCAAATTTTAATTTTGTTCTGGCATCAGGAAAAATTTGTTTACAATCTACTATAGCATCTTTTTAGATATTGTGGAGCTTCAGATATATTAGAATATGTGATCTTTGCTCAGCCCTCTCCTTAGATATTTAGGACATTGCCTATTTATGGGGACCTTCCTCTAAATCAAGATGAATTAGAGATGGGTGAAGTGCAAAATTGTATTGACAGTGTTTCCTTGTGTTTAATAAGCCCCAAATATGTGTGAAGATTGTATTTACATATTCTGCCTTAAGAAGTTAAGATGAAAGCTAGCCAGTTCTTTTGAGACTATTTTCAGTTTTCCCCAGAGAGATCCACCAAGAATAGTTTAACTTCTATACCTAGATAAATAAATGAATAGAAAGTCGTGATACCTTGTTGCTTTATTCTGCCACTGATACTACATGGTTATGTTATATCAAACATTATGACACCTTGACCTTTGGAATATTAGAGATCTCACAATAACACCAAATTCACCTGTGAGAAATGAGCAGATATGGGATCATAGAAAACTCTAGGATTCATAGGGAGGACACTGACACTACTCCTTCAGAGAGTGTCTTAAGTGGGGGTGGGGGAATGGGGTCAGGGATACCAGTTAGAAATAAAGAAGTGAAATACATTCTTTGCTTCAAAAATTCTCTGTTTTTTGTTTCACTTTTTTTCTTTCTATTTTTGTTTTTATGGTATGGGGGATTCAAACAAGGGGTGTTCTACCTCTGAAATGTATCTCCAGCTCTTTTTAAAAAATTTTTATTTTGAGAGAGAATCTAATTGAATTGCCCTCGTTGGCCTCAAATTTGAGATTCTCTATGGCTTCCTGAGTGACTGAAATTACAGGTGTGCACTGCCAGACCTTTGGTTTTTTGGAATTGGCTTATTTCACTTAGCATGATATTCTAAGAAATGGAGAACTTTGGTTAATCAAACTAGTTTATTAATAAGAAGTCATTTTTGCACATGTATAGAACAGCAATTTGTTGTTTACTTACTATTTTTTCTCAACTTAAGAGGAGTTCTGTTCCTTATCCTTTTTGAGTTGCTAATTCATTTATTTTTCTTTCATTTATTTATTTTTCTTTAATAATTACAGTATTCAAAGCTGTTTTTAAAAAACAAAAGTGTCACTGTGGGATAATCAAAAATCATTGAAATAAGTTTCTAACCCTGTTTAAACAGTGGTAACATCTTGTTCTCTTAGACATTTCTCCTTTATGCATATAGATACTTGGGTAAGGATTGCTTTAGAAAAATACCATCAAGTACCATGCAGTTTTAACTAGAATTGTTAGGATTAGGTTAGATGAATGCTTAGTAGCATTGTAAAGAATCAGTGCTATAATTTGAGCCCCCTACTTTTTGACGTAAAGGTAAGTGTCTTATAGGTTTCTAGTAATCTACAATTGGAGAGATTTTTTTTTCCTTGTTAAAAAGTTTACTGAAACATATATCACAGATGATCTGGTTTCTAAAACCGATTTATAGGATATGGGCATCAAGTATTTGGACAGTTTAAATAGTCATAATACATATACATTTTCTGTATTATTCATTTGGTTTCTTCGTAAGAAATAAAACATATAGTCTCCTGATCGTCTACATTGAAACTTCCATTTAGAAATAAATTTTTTTCCTCCCAAAGTTATGGTATCAGGAGTATATGTGTGTGTTCTTGCATATATATTTGTGTCTCGTCCCCCACCCCTCAGTGCAGGGCATTGAACCATGGGACCTCAAGCATGCTGGACAAGAGTTTTACCACTGAGCTATATCGCCAACCAAAGATACAGATTTTTAACCAAAGGGAGCCTTTTGATCCCATCCACTTTTACTTTGCTCATCTTATTTTTATTTTCTTTTGTAGTATTAACGGGAACATCTATAGTAGTGCAAAAACTTTCACAATGAAATCTGAAGCCAAGGATGGAGAGGAGGAGAGTCTACAAACTGCTTTCAAGAAATTAAGAGTGGATGCATCAGGGTAATTAAACATATATTATTTGTAATTATTTACTAGATTTAAATAGTCCTTTCCCTTTAAAGAGCTTTTCCTCTTCCAATATTCCTTATTATTTATAGAAGATATCAGTGGTAATAGTGTGACATTCTACCACATTCTGCACAATATTGATTTACTTCTAAAGAATCTCTTTTATGTTAAATTTGAAAAGCAGCTCATTTGTACTCATTCGCATTGAGTGTTTTGGTTTGCTTTAACTTTGAGGAGGCCCCCTTTTAATCAAAGATTAAAAGCAATATCCAATCAGGGATTATATCAGGAATACATCTCAAGGGAATCACAGTATTTTTTCACTAAAAGTGAATTGGCCCAATAGTGATCTGTGGCGACATTGTTGATTTCATGGTCTCTGATTGCTGAGTCTATCACTATGGAAACCTCTATTCAGTAGGGTTCTGTCACTGAGATCAATAATCGTGGACCCTTTGGCCAAACTAATTAGAGTACCTGCAGACCAGCTGCTCTCTGAATGTTAATATTTCACCCTTTGCAAAATGTTCTGTGCAAGTCTCCTCTTGCTCCAATTCTTTGTCCAAGCCAGAAGAAATCTTAAAATTTTTAAGGGATATAAGAATTTTTCTTTTTATGAGTGGAAACCAAACACTGGAAGCTCAGAATAGAGCACTCCACAATAGCAAATAATAATAATCAACATTTATTACTCACTCTCCTCAAACTCTTCGTGCACATAATTTAATCTTCATTATCACCTTTGAAGATAAGACACTACTGTCATAGATGAGACCTATATAAATAAAGTCACTTTCTACCAGTCACATTAGTAAGAAGTGGTGGAGCCAGGACTTGAACCCAGATAGTCTGACTTTGAACTTGTGCTCGTAACCATTTCTTTATGTAGTACCTTAAAGACAATATAAAGAAATGCATGTAATACATAACACAAAGTAAAAATTAAATTGACATTAGTCATTATAGGTGTCTGCCTATTGCTAGTACTATTTTTGACCTACCAAATGAGGAGATTTATGCTAATAAATTTTCACCACAGATGATAAGGTGCTCACATTTGCTTCTTTTGATACTTCAAGAAAGTATTATTTCTCCCAATAGTTTTTCTTTATGTTCACCTTGCCATTCATAGCAATACTTTGATAAATCATTTTGGGAAATGGAAATAAAGCACAAAAGCAGATAGTCCCAGATTGTGGTTGTAGTGTATTGCTTTGTGATTGCTGGTACAGGAGTAACTTTAAAATCAGGAAGATTCTGGGAAAACAAAAACACACACAGACACACTCACACAGACACAGATATATCATTACCTTCATGTGTAAACCTTGTTTATCTCTTGATGCACAGACTTGTTTCCTGATGTTTTAAGAAATTGAAATGTGAAATTGAGTCATTTTGGTGTTTGCTAAAAATTACTTGGCTCATTATAAAATATCTTTCAAAGTATTTGTACAGTATATGGTTGAAAATTATGGTATTTGTAGCATGTGATCTGCCTTGAGAAAAAATTACAGGAAGAGGAGCAGTGAGCACTTGAGAAGACAAGCAGTGATTCATTAGCATGACTAAGCAGAATAAGACTTACATGGTACAGCATACATTTTTAGTTATTTCATATTGTTGCTGATTTACAAATGGGACTTCTAAGGGAGTGACTCATAAAGTAACCAAGCCTTGCCAGGAATTTAGCATGATCTTGTTCAACAGGTTTCAATTCCTAATGGTATTTGTCTTATCAGGACAAATGTCTATATATTAGTTACAAAACAACATAAGCCTTTCTAACTGTAAAATAGTAACATGCTTATTAAAGAAGAGTTTACCAAAAAAAAAAAAAAAAAAAAAAAAAGAATGAAAACGGCTCACAATTTACCATAATTTTACCATCTAGACCATTTGTACATAATATCATACATGTTTTACATAGTTGAGATCGTAGTGTGTGAAGTGTTTGTGCTGTTTTCTCCTAATAATATAAATATGCTCTCATATCATTAACAGTTCTTTGTACATTTTTAATGAGTTTCTAATGTTTCATTGTATAGATGTGCCATAATTTATATAGTACAGTATTTTTCTCTTGTTGGATGTTTAGGTTATTCCCAAGTTGCCTTTTTAAATTGTGTTTCAGTGAGTACCTTTTAGTTTAGTAAATTAATATCTCCTTCTAAGGAATTTTTATTAACATCATAGCATATAATAGTAAAAGCTGTGTGTATTTTGTATTTCATTTGTGCATATTAAATCTGGAAGGGCCTATACCAAAATGTTAATATTGGTAGTCTCTAGATCATAAGATTTTGTATGGTTCTCCTTTTTTCTCTTTTACGTTTCTTTACTGGGAACCTATATTACCTGTATACTTTTAAAACAAAGATTTAACTCTGAGAAATATTTGTTTATTATAAAATTAGAATATTTTTCTAAATATTGTATGACATTTAAATGTGTTCATTTTCAAGTTGAATTAAGTCTCCTGAAGGTTTTGCTGCTAAACCTAGTTCATGGGCTCTGATTTGCCTGCGTAAAATGAGTGGCCAGTGTCATTAGCATTCTCTCTGGATGTAAGACCCGATCTGCCCCAGATAAACAGCCTAAAAGTCTATTTATATCCCGCTGTTGGTTACACTTAAGAATCATTCCTTGGCTTATGATTTTGCAACTATGGGCTTTTGAGATCCTCTAAATGTAGTTTTAGAGAAAACTTTACCTTACAAGCTGAACAATTTTTGAGAAACATAAACTAGAAGAAAATAAAGATATTGATAAAAGTTGTGTTTGGGTTGGTAAGGGCAATAAGTTCTCTAGTTTTTTATAGTTTTATAGTATAATTTTATAGTTTTCTATGGCAGTAAACTTTGTTCTTATCTTCAGGTCCATAGTATCACTGTCTGTTGGAGAAGGCCCGAGCGTCAGAGCATCAGTCAGAACAGCAGCAGATGATCCCAAACCTAAAACCTCCTGTGCATCTAAAGACAGTTGGCATGGGTAAGAACTTCTTTTTTTTTTTTTTTTAGTTTTTCTAGAACTTCTTAATTGAGATGATTTTTATCTAGTACCTTAAAGTACCGTGGGATTTTTCTTCCTGAGTGTCCAGAAAAAGAAATGCCATGATATAGAATCCATGACCCAGCAATTAAAGAAACACCTTTTTCTTAGTTGTAAATTTATGTTGTAAATTTATTGAGACTTTCTGTCTGACCTGGTCAGTCAGTTTTTATAAATGTTTATGTGTGTTAGAGAAGAGTGGGTCTTTTCCAGTTGTTTTTGAATTCTGTGTTCATTAAATTAGGCTTTAAATGTGTTACTTCAGTCTTTTTCAGGTTTTTTTGGTCGGTTTGACCTATCAAGAAGTATGTTGAAATTTCCCTCATTAGAGTAAATTTGTCTATTTTTCCCTCAAGTTCTATGTTTTGCTTTCTCTGTTTTGGAATTATTGGGCACATACAACCTAGGTTCATTCAAGTTTAGGGTCCCACTCCACTACCCCCTCCCATACACCCCTACCCCCATTGAATTGAAATTTTTAGTAGTTTTATAATGACTTTTGTCTTCAAGTTTATATTGTCTGGACTTAATTTGACTAGCTCTGTGGGGTTTTTTTTCTTATTGTTGTTTTTGTTTTGTTTTGTTTGTAGCAGGTATTGCCCAGGAGTGCTTAACTACTAAACCACATCCCCAGCCCTTTTTATTTTATCTTTTTAATTTGGAGACAGTGTCTTGCCAAGTTGCTCAGGGCCTGGGTAAGTTGCTGAGGCTGACTTTGAACTTGTGATCCTCCTGCCTCTGCCTCCTGAGCGACTGGGATGACAGGCATGTGCCACTGCACCCAGCTCCCATTTTCTTTAGTGTTTGCTTAGCATCTTTTCCCATTCTTTCAGTCATTCTGTACTTTGGATTTTGGGTATGTCTCACATAAATAACAGTGACTTGGTCCTGTTTTTTTCAGGCCTGTCATCAGGATTTTTTTCAACTGCCCAGTTTAATGCAGTTACATTTATTTTGGTTATTGATTATTGATGGATTTGAACTTGCCTCTGCCTTTTACTTTCTGTTGTTTACCCTGCTTTTTCTTTTCCTCTTCCCACCTTCCTTCTTCCATCTTTCAAAAAATAAAGGGTTTTGTTTTTTCCCTCTGTCACTTACACATATGCTGATTTGAAAATTATACAATATTTTTATTCTTTTATTAATTAGCCTTGAAATTTTAATCATCATACATGTGTTTAACAAAGACAAAGTTAGTATTATAAACGTGGTCTTTAGAACCCTTTCTCTCATTGCCTTTCATGGTGTAGCTGCTCAGTAATTTAGATTTGTTACTTTGTTTTACAGTTGAGTTTTTGTTACTTTTATTTAAAATGACAATATGTGTTTATGTTTATCTACATATTCACAGTTTCTTTGCTCACCATTCTTATACCTCAGATCTTCCATACAGGATCCCTTTCTTCCTAAGGTAGTTCCTTTAGTGAAAGTCTCCTTCAGCAAAAGGCCCCTTGCATTGCATAACCCCACAGAAAATGCATTTGATTGGTGCCTCCCTGAGCTGGGGGTATAGCGCAGTGGCCGAGCTCTTGCCTACAAGGTTTTGGGTTCCATCCCCAGGACTGCATAAATATGTAGACAGATAGTTATGAGTGGTGCCTCCTGGAGTTGTGTAACATTATGTCTTGTTGGTAGATATCTTCGGTTTACCTGAAAATATCTTTTTCATCCTTGTTTTTGAAAGGTGGATTTGGTACACATGGAATCATGTTTTAGGTTGATGGTTACTTTCTCTTGGCACCTGAAGATACTATTCACTGTCTTTTGGCTTCATCTTGTTGACATTAAAAGGCCTACTTCCAATCTAATTGTTGTTCTCTTTGAAACAATCTGACTTGTTTCTGCCTGCTTTTAAGATCTTCCTGTTGTTTTTGGTTTTCTACAGTTTTGCTACAGAGACTAGATATGAATTTCTTTATCCTACTCTAATCTCTTTCCTATATAGATTTTTTTCTTTCATCAATTTAGAAACATTTCTCAGCCATTATGTCTTCACAAATCACTTGTCCTCCATTCTCTGTATTCTTTACTTCAGAGACTAGACTTATTCTGTCTTCCATTTCTCTTAACTTCTTCATTTTTTCCAAATCTATCTCTGTATACCTTTTAGATCAAGAGTTGGTACCCTTTCTTGTAAAAGGTTATATAGTAAAAAAAAAAAAATTAAAAAAAAAAGATTATATAGTAAATATATTAGGCTTTGGAGGCCAAGAGACAAAATCCAAGGATATTTTACAGGTACTTATTTAAGAGAGAAAACTCCTGCCCCATGCTCTTTGCCTAGGGTGGGTCGTTCTGCCTGGTGGACATACTTTGTGCTCATTTGCTGAGATGGTCTCAGGATGAAATGAATAGCCTGGTGGAAGAGGTGGGTAGTGGGAAGCACCAGAGTTGGTTTTACTCTGTCTCAGTAACTCCTAGATCCCAGCATGCCCATCTCTCCTACAGAGATCCTGATACTGGTCACATTTTTGGACTGTGATGCCCAGCAGGTGCTAGTATGTATGTAGATGATAAACCATGTGGGCTCTGGGCAGTGCTGTAGCATGCCCATTGCAGGCAGTGGGGAATAGAGGGGATCAGAGGGATTCGGGTGCCGCCCTACCCTGGTCTCCACGTTTCACAGTTCTAGCCCACTGGAGAAGTGTTCATGGGCTATACAGAGACAGGTATGGGGTGTCACTCAGTGACAGAACACATGTTTAATGCATGTGGCCTTAGTTCAGTTCTCAGCACCAAACTAAGTTGGGGGCTAGAATTGAACCACAGGCTATAACTTGCTGGTCCCTGTTACAAATAATTCAGATCTTCTTCCAGTTCAGTATTTCTTTTCCTTTGCTATGTGTATTGTTTAGCCTATTCATTTAGCTTAATTCCAAATATAATTTTATTTTCCAAAGTCCTGTTTGGTTCTTTCTTTTTTCTAATTTGCTTGACAGTATTGAGTCTCTTTTTCTTTGCTCAGTTTTTAAATTTAAATATCTTACAAGTAGTAGTTAACTTATATAGGGTGTCTGAGAGCTCTCCGAATATCTGAGAACCTCAGAGTCTAAATCCTTTTATTTATTATTTATTTTTTTGTTGGTTGTTACCAATGATAAAATGAGTGATGAATCTTAAACGTTGTTTACTAGTACTGGCATACTAGCATAATGAGTGATAAATCTTAAGTTTTGTTTACTAGTACTGTAATTAGCCGTACAGAGGCACTGAAGCTATATTCAGGCTTAGGACACAGCATTTAGGCTTTTGGGCTTCAGTTTGTCTGTGTGGTGCACTTCCCGATTCCCACTGGTCAAAGATTCACAAACCTAGGGTGGAGACAAGGCTGGTGTTCCACACCACATATTTGTCCTAAATAATTCAGTTATCTCGCCTTTTTCTATAGCTTGCTAACAAGGGGATGTTGTGGCTTTTGAGATATGAACACTTAGGCAGCTTGAAAATGGAGGGAGGTCCATTTCTTTGGGGGAAATTTATAACTTTGTAAACCTGAGAGAAGATAAATTTCCATCTGTCATAAAGAATCTGTTGGGAGGGCTCTGTATCCCCAACATTTTTCTGTATGTTTTTCTCTTAGGTCTACAAGGAAGTCCTCACGAGGAGCAGTGAGAACCCAGCGTCGTCGACGTTCTAAGTCTCCTGTCCTTCATCCTCCAAAGTTCATACACTGCAGTACAATAGCATCTCCTTCCAGCAGCCAGCTCAAGCACAGAAGCCAGACTGACCCCCCTGATGGCAGCAGCGGGCTGGGAATTTCAACTCCTAAAGAGTTCAGTGCAGGAGAAGGCTCTGCTTCGCTGGATGCCAATCACACAGGGGGAGTCGTTGAGCCTTTGGGAACCTCAGTTCCAAGGCTGTCATCAGAGAGTAAGACAGAAGACTCCTCTGATGCTACCCAAGTCTCCCACACAAGTCTCAAGGCCAGCGATCTCTCTGACTTTCAATCTGTTTCCAAGCTAAACCAGGGCAAGCCATGTGCATGCATAGGCAAGGAGTGCCAGTGTAAGAGATGGCATGATATGGAAGTGTATTCCTTTTCAGGCCTGCAGAACGTCCCTCCCTTGGCCCCAGAACGAAGATCCACGCTTGAGGACTACTCTCAGTCGCTGCATACCAGAACTCTGTCTGGCTCTCCCCGTTCCTGTTCTGAGCAAGCTCGAGTCTATGTGGATGATGTGACCATTGAGGACCTATCAGGCTACATGGAATATTACTTGTATATTCCCAAGAAAATGTCCCACATGGCAGAAATGATGTACACCTGATAGCAAAAGGCTAATTCACATGCTTTAAACCAATGAAGGGTTGTCAAAGAGATTTAGTTAATGGCAGACCTTGTGGCCACTTTGTGTGAGAAGACATCTTTCTGCTCACTGTGCTTGCAATAAAAACTTTTCTTGGCATCTCAGTTAATCTTCATTCTTTATACTTACTCTTGAGTTTTTTCATACCCATCAAGGTAAACAGATCAAAGAAAATCCCCCTCATCTAGAAATGTTCATGGGGGATGAAGAAACCGTAATTACTTGAGACTGGTAGCAGTGGGTATATGGAGAAAGCCTTTTGTAAAACACCATTTTTTACTGTTTAAGATTTGGTAGCCAAGGAAAGTCAGTTTGTAACTGAACTAAACATTTGTCATGTTGTAGTTGCCAGCCTGCAGTATTAGAAATTATAAGACTGATTTAAACCATTTCAGATTTAGTGGAGGATTTATGTCATTAAAGGTTTCTTGAGCCAGAGGTCTAAGGTTTAGATTCAATTTGAATAAACTGGCTGGCCTGTCTTATATTGTTTGAGAGTCAGTAACCATCACTAAATAAACCCTGCTGTAGTACTCATCCTGAGACATGCTATGTGAAGTTTCTCATAAGAAGCTGCTTGGAGAGGTGTGCTTCAGTTGGAAGGAGGGAGTGCAGTATTTGAAATTAGCGTGCATTTTCTCTGTCTCTGGCGTTTTTATGTGACACGTTTCTTGCCATCAGTTGTAGTGTAGGGTCTCATACCTCAATTTTAAATGGCCTAGATGTTTATTATCTCTGAACTGTCTTCTAAGCCCAGTAGCCCCAAAAGGATTTTGTACATGCTGTATCCTAATACATTTCTGGCCAACCACCCCAAAATTCTCTCCAAACTTTGGTATACAATAAAAATAATAATAAAAAAACCCTCAGTTTCAACAGAAGGACAAATCCTTATCTTTTTCAGATGTTTCCAAAATGAGTTTGTATATATCTCAGGTTTTTTTTAAACTTACACCATCTTATGCGTATTCACCAGATATAAGTGAAAATGCTAGTAGCCACATTAACATGAGGTTAGGAAATTTGTTTTACTTTTAGATTATAAAATAAGTTTTCACTATGTACTAAAACATCCCACTGGTCGTACAGTTGATTTGCGACAGTGGGGTCACGGCTTCATAAGTGGGTGATTTGTACTTGGGAAGCTCTGCACTTGTCATGGAAGACCCCTGCTAGTTTCTATTTTAGTGTGGAAGCTGTGGTTAGAGCAAGGAAGCAAAACACCATGACAGCACTAAATGCTTTCACATTTCTTAATGGTGACAGAAGGCGTGCACTGCATTGTACTTATAAGGCAGCAATTCTCAAATTTTTCTTTCTCCTTTACACTTAGAAATTCAGGACCCCACAGAGATTGTTATGTGGATTACAGCTCAATATTTATCATATTTGAAATCAAAACTAAAATTTTAAATATTGCTTAAAAATAATGAGCATATTACAAGTTAACATAAATAACATTTTAAACTTTTTAATAGTTTTCCAAAACAAATTTTTGATGAGAACAATGGCATTCACCATGGAATCCTTTTACATTTTTGCAAGTCTTTTTGTTTGGCTTAATAGAAGACAAATTCTAATATCTGCTCCTGCATTCAATCCCTTGGGGTATCACATTATTTCATCTCCAGTAAACATCGTATACTTGTGAGAGAATGAATAATGTCTTAGTGCCATGAAAATTGTTTGGCCTCTCAGATTCCTTAATAGGGTCTCAAGATGCCTGGTGGTTAACAGATCATAATTTGAGAACAACTCAAATAGGCCATGTTGGTTGCAAAAGTATTACCCCATCCACCCTTCCATAAGTAATGTTTTATTTCACCTTTTTTATTGAAGAGTAGGGGAGTTATCTGTAATTAAGTAACTCACTGAGTGAAAGGAATTAAGTCTGTAAGTTCTTTTTTGGTTTGCTTTTCAAACCAGGGGTCTGGTATTAATGCTATATATGAATACAACAATCACCAGAGAATGAAAAATGGTGCTGTTCTTTTTTGCACAGTGTTGTTAGGTAGAGTGTAAGGACTGAAAACAACAAAGTTTCAATGACCTTGGAAACCAGTTAAATTCCTGCTTGGATGAAAATTTAGACATTCCAGGTTTGTGGGAAACTCAAAATACAAATCTTGAAGTTGAACATTACTCTGCTCAGACCCAGTTGGGCTCACTTCATTCAGTACTGGTGTCCCCATCAGAACTGTTGACTCTATTTTGTGGATGCTGTTTACCAACCTAATCTTTCTCTGATGCAGCCTGGAAAATGAATTTGGTTTGTGAATTGAGGGATTGCTTAAACTGCTCGCTGATGCTCTGCAGAATGGCACCCTGATTTCCAAGTGCCTTTATTTTGCCACTCTTCACTGAACATTCATTCATTCACCCAGGTGTTTGTTAAGTGTCTGCAACACACCAGGCACATTGTGCAGGTGCTGGGAGTAGGACCGTCGGCAGAGCAACATCCTTGCTCTCAGTAGAGAAAAGCTGATGCACACATAACCACTACAGAGGAAAGAAGGATCAGGTGATAGGATGGTTTGGGAGATTGGGATTCTGATTTTATTGGGGGTCATCGGATAAGCTTCTATGATAAGGTGACATTTGAGCACAGGGACACATCTGGGAGAAAGACATTTTTGGCAGAGGAGCCATGAGAATATTAATGTAGAATGAGCAGGTGGGACCAGATCTTGGAGGGCCTGGTAGCTGCTTCAAAGGCTTTAAGCTCTTAGTACAAATGAGATGGGGGGTGAGTGGAGAAGAGATGAGATGGAGACTCACCTTTTTTTAAAAACACTGGTTGTTGACTGTGGACTAAGGGAAAGGCCCAGAGGGAGGGCAGTCAGGAAGCTGCCGTGAATCAGACAATGGCTTTTTGGTGGTTGGACAATGGGCAGTGCAGGAGATGCAGGGGTACAGGGTATGAGAAAGACAGGTATAGAGGATGCTCCCCAGAACATTGGGAGTTGACTGGTGCAGATTTGGGAGGGGAAATGGGATTTGGGTTTTCCTCTTATCAAGTCAGATTCTTATGACTTAGGTAGAGATATCAAATAGGTGGTTGGATAATGACCAAAAGCAGGAGAGAGGTACAGGATGGACAGGCTAGGAGCCATCAGTACCTGGATGTTTATAAAGCCATGAGACTAGAGGTCACCAAGGCAGAGAATGTACATCACTAAGTCAGAGGAGGGAGGGGGATTCTGATGTCAAAAAACAGGGAAGATCCGTGAAGTAGGAGACTGAGGGAGAGGGATTGCAAACGGGAGGAAATGCAGAATAAATTTGACTAAATTACTTTATGTGCATTATGAATATACCACGGTGAATTCCATCTTTATATTATATCTATAAAGCACCAATTAAAAATATATAAATGATGGGCTGGAGATGTGGCTAAAGATGTAGGTAAAGCGCTTGCCTAGTATGTGTGAGGCCCTGAGTTCAATCCCTGGCACTGCCAAAAATAAAAATAAAATAAAAATTATACATATATATACCAGTAAAGTAGAAGAAGGGAAATAGGAAGAGGGAGGAATAGAGGGTAAGGGAGAGGGAGGCCCTGGGCACTGAAATGGAGTAAATTGAGTTTAATGCATGTATGATTATGTCAAAACCAGCCCAACTATTATGTACAACTACAATGTACCAATACAACAAACAAAAAACAACTAAGCTCCAGAACATTCCCAAGGTACAAAGATCAGGGAATGAGGAGGACAGAGCAGAACCAAATGGACAGACCCTAAATGTCAGTTGAAAAGGCACTTTGAGAAGAGAGTCCTCAACTGATGGGGAGCACCTACTGTGTGCAGACATAGGTGGGCTGGCTCCACTCCACAGGAGGTGTTCTTGTATTTTTGTGGAAAGATAATCCTTCTTGAAAGGTCTCTTGGTTTGGGAGAGGAGGCAGCCTGTGGGAAGTGCAGCTGATCCAGCAAGGAAAGGTTCGTGGGAAGAGAGGCTCCTTTGGCTGGGCCCTCAGTGGCTCCAAACTCCATCCCCCTCCCTGCTCTGGATTTGACCTCGCCTCCCCACAGGTCCCCTGGGAAGGAGCCCAGCTTGAGAAGTAGAGGAGGAAACAGGGAGGAGGTGTCTGCCTCTGAGCAAACCAGAGCAAGACTGTGGAAGAAGAAAGAAGGTGATAGCTGCCTTTAAAAACAAGTTGATTGCTCATTTCAAGTTTAGTCAATTCCATTTGGTGTGGACTTCTTTCCTAAGGAAAATCTGTGTAACATACATATGGCCACAAGAGGTCCCCCTTCCCTGAAATGCACAGGATTGGAGGGACCAACAGAAATTTGATGACTTGGCTGGAAAGCTCCGCAGGGCAGGGAAGGCCAGCGCCAGATTTGGTAATCTGAATTTTACCTAAACTTTTGCAAAGTCAAAGTGTCCCTTTATAAGTGACTTTGTTTAGCAGTTAAAAACCAAGAAACCACAGGGTAATGTGGAGTGAACAGTAGTGGGAGGGGAATGCTTCCAAATCTAGGCATTTAATATTTAGTCCCCCTTTGATCAGCCCCTTAGTGAGACTCTGTCTCAAAATGAAAGATAAAAAGGGCTGAGGATGTAGCTTAGTGGCAGCACCCCATGGTTCCATCCCCCGTACCAAAACGATAAATAAATAAATAAATAAATAAATAAATAAATAAATAATCAAATAGTCCTTCTTTGGCAACTATTTTGTTAAGCATGAAAAGGAATTTGTTATGAGAATAATAGTCATAGCTATTATTTGCTAGATATTTTTATTAGGTGCACATTTCTTAGGTATTTAGTGCATCTAAGACTTGTTTTGTTGTTGTTGTTGTTTTTTGTTTTGTTTTTTTGCATGGGGCATTGAACCCAAGGGTACTTTACCACTGAGCTACATCCCCGTCCTTTTTATTTTGTATTTTGAGACAGGATCTCACTAAGTTGCTCAGGGCCTCTAATTTTCTGAGGCTGACTTTGAACCTGTGATCCTCCTGCCTCAGCCTCTGGGATTAAAGGTATGCATCACACCGGGTTACCCTGTCTTTTACAGTGTGAACTCAAGTGATCGTCACCCAGCCCTATAAGATAGATGCAATTAACCTTAATACCAATGATCCTTTGAGGTAGGTGCTTCAACATATGAAGAATTTAGGGTTTATAGAAAGTGAGCAATTTTTCCAAAGCCACACAGCTCAGGAGTGTGGATTTGAATCCATATTTAACTCCCAAACTATCTACCCTGCAGCCTGTGGTCAGTATGTGGACTCATGAATGTATCCATGTTAATAAGAATAGTTTTGCCATTTGTTTTTAACCAGGGATGAGGGTCAGAATTGTCTAGGGAGCTTTAAAAAGAATACAACTACCCAAGTCCTCTCCCAGAACCATGGAATTCCTTAGGTCTAGGGTGGGCTCTGGAGTCTGGCTTGAAGTTGTTCAGGTGATTCTGTCTGTGCTCCGCCTGGGGGTCCATGGAAGGTTGCTCCTGGGCATGAAGAGTGGCTGCACTCACTGGGGCCCACCTGACCTTAGAACAGCATTCGAGTGTGTCACCCTGTACTTAATGACCGGGACCATGGAACTCGAGACTCACACTTGTTTCAATTTACATGCTCGTTCATTCCTCTTCCCTTGATGGCAGAGCTGGAAAGAAACCTGTGATTCTTAACACCCTCAGACCCTCCAGGGAAGTGGGGAAAGTAGTTTTGTTGCCCTGGAGGCGGTGCTGTGTCCTCAGAGCAGGCCCTCGGTCCACCTGCCCAGGTGACAGTTTTTAATCCACTGCCATTTGCTACAAGGCTGGTGTTTCTACCTGGCAGTGAAATGTGGAGGCGGCAGGAGCTTTGTGAGGTTGGGTGTGCACGTGGAGGAACCAGGTCCAGAGGACAGCTGATCAGCCGGGTGGAAAGGAGAGGACATCTCCTACCCATTTCTGAAACACAGACAGATCTGCAGTGACTTTAAGGGGCCTGAGTCATCATGGATTTAGAAATATGTCAGATAGGTTCAAAGTCAGATAGTAGTGAAACTCTCTCCAGGGCCTTGGCTTTTTTTGGTGATTTCTACCCCCTCCCCCACCACACACACACACACACACACACACACACACACACACACACCCCACTGGGCTCCCTATTCTTAGTGGTTCTTATCTGTCCCAGGGCTACTCTCTCCTCCGGTTACCCTGGACTCCAGTGGAATTCACCATCGCCAGCCCCGGCCCAGCTTCTCACGGAAATGTATGTGTTCTTTTTTTCCCTGGAGTTTGGTGGGAGGCTGAGCGCTGGGAATGCACTCAAGCCCCTGGCTCTTGACCCTGCCCCAGGAACTTTCTGGAAGGGTGGGCCCCCCAGGCTCGCAGGGCACTAGAGCTAAAGACAGCTTGGAAAGGGAAATTAAAAAAAAAAAAAGTCACCACCCTTGAGTGTTTCCGAGGGGACGTCGTCCCAACACAAACCCCAACCCAGCGACAGCGCGGAGGGGGCGGAGCCTCCGCAGGGCGGGGCTTGCCCTGCTCCGGGCGAGGAACGAGTGGGCTGTCCCCGCGCCCAGGCTGCAGTTGGAGTTTGGGCAGGAGCCCTGGACTCAGAGTTGCTGAATCCTCCAGTCTGCCACCAGAACCCCACCTCTCCTTACGAGCTCCTCTTTGCTGTCAAAAGCATATGTGAACCTGTCCCCGTTCTTTGGCTTTAGGTCACCGGATTCCTTGATGGGGTTGGCAGTGACGCTGCAGCCCCAGGTCCGGTTAGGGCAAGCGAGCGGGGTGGCGGTGACCCTTGCCAACCTCTGTGCCCTGGGGAATTTGAAGTGTCCCAGACCCCGGCCTTCTGCTGTTTTTCTGCGGACAGGGTGGAGGGAGCTCTTAGCCCTGGGGACACAGGACACCAAGGGGCCGGGGCTGTCCACACTTAGCTGTCGGCTTCCTGCCTCAGCCCTCCGGCCACCACCTGGGTCTGCAGCCACTAGCGCCACTTGAAACACCCTCCCTCCCGCTCAGAAGGAGGCTGGGTTGGCCGGGGGGTTATTTTGGGAGCCGCTTCTGAGATCCAATGGCCTTGTTAGGGCAACACTGACCTTTCTGTCCCAGGAGGAGGGCAGGGCTGGAGCAGGGGCGGGGCAGCGCTGGGAGATCGCAGCCCGCACACCCACTGCCGGCCGAGAAGGGGGCCAGCGCTGGCCTCGCTGGGGCTGCCACCCAGGGATCGCCCTCTTTGAACCAGTGGGACCCCTCTACCCCCACCCCTTTCACTCTCTTCTTAAAGGGGTCAGACCGCTTTTCCTTGGGTTTCATGGAAACCAGACTTGGGACGTTGTGTGGGGACTTTGAGTCTTTCCTTCCTGTTTCCTCTGCGAGAGGCAGCCTTCCTTCCTGGGGCTGACTGAAGAGCCTCCCAGGCATGGCACTGCCCAGTGTCCCCCGTGCTGACCTGGCTCTGGGACTCTTTCAGCCTCCGCTGGCGTCCTGCATCCCGACTCCCGGGGCATGGTGGTGAGTCTGGAGGCCCAGCCCTGAGGGTGCCTGGAGAGTGTCAGGTACCCCCACGCCCCTGCACCCAAGCTGGAGGACGGGGAGGTTGTGGCGTGCGAGGATGAGATGAGCGGGGGCCGCTTCGACTTTGACGATGGCGGGGCGTACTGTGGGGGCTGGGAGGGGGGAAAGGCCCACGGGCATGGACTGTGCACTGGCCCCAAGGGCCAGGGCGAATACTCAGGCTCCTGGAACTTTGGCTTCGAAGTGGCCGGCGTCTACACCTGGCCCAGCGGAAATACCTTCGAGGGATACTGGAGCCAGGGCAAAAGGCACGGGCTGGGCATAGAGACCAAGGGGCGCTGGCTCTACAAGGGTGAGTGGACGCATGGCTTCAAGGGGCGCTATGGAACCCGGCAGAGCACCAGCAGCGGTGCCAAGTACGAGGGCACTTGGAACAACGGCCTGCAGGATGGCTATGGCACTGAGACCTATGCAGACGGAGGTGAGCCCACCCTGGGGCCTGCAGAGCTGGGATGGGGCCAGAGGGTAAGGAGCACTGACCAGGGTGGGAGCAATGAGGGCAGTTGGCACAGAAGCAGGTGGGCCAGGATGGAATCTGCTGTGTGGCCTTGGGCAAGCTACTCTACCTCTCTGAGCATCTATTTTCCTGTTAAGGTGGGGCCAATAAAGGGCGTATTGAGTAGGCTGGCAGGAATGCTTAGTAAGACGCCTATTATACAAATACACAAGGCACAATCAATAACACGCAGCTACTGCTCTTTGCATGCTAGGCATGTAAGCAATTGTGGACTAGACTGTAGCTTAGGTTTTAGCAGAACTGGAGTCTGGTCTCGACTTTGCCGTAAAAATTATTTTCAAGTAACAGATCATGAAACGTGTCTACTCATTCATTCACTCACCCAGTGACCTGCCACTCCTACCCCCACCCACCTACCTTTTTATTCATCCACCACCCACTCACCTACTCTTTCTTTTTTCTTTTCCTTCCTTCCTTCTTTCCTTCCTTCCTTCCTTGCTTCCTTCCTTCCTTCCTTCCTTCCTCCCTCCCTTTTTCTTTCCAGTGCTGGGAATTGAACCCAGGAGTGCTGTCTCACTGAACTACATCCCTAGTCCTTTTTATTTTTGATTTTGTGACAGGGTCTTGCTCAGTTGCTGAAGGTCTTACTCAATTGCTGAGGCTGGCCTCAAAATTGCAGTCCTCCTACCTCAGTCTCCATGCATTCTTTCATTCAGTGGATATTTCTGGGGTACTTCCCATTTGGCAGGCATTGTACAAAGGATTCGATGTGAAGACTGTCTGACTTCAGAAATGACCATACACCAACACACAGGGAGAGCTGTGGCAGAACAGAGAACAGTCAGGTTTGAGGAGGGCAGGGGACACTTTAGAGTAGGTGACACCTGACTGCAGTGTAATGGGAAAGTGGTGACTGTAGGAGTGGCAGTGGGGACCATCCCAGCAGAGAGGGGAGTTTGTACCGGGGCTCAGGAGCATGAGAGGAACTGTGGGTTCAGAAAACAGTCTTCTGTGGCAAAACAGCCCTGCGAGGTGGCAGAGCTGATATCATGACCTCATCTGCTGGTGTGACTTGAAACCTGTCACTTATTGGAGCCTCAGTGTCCTCGTTCATGACATGGGGTTCTTCAGAACATCGGGACTGCTAAAACGGTGGTCAGCGGACAGACAGGTGCAGATGCAAGTTCAAGGGCTTCTTGCAGATCTTCTGAACCAGAATCTCTGGGCAAGGGCGGAGGAAGCTGTTTTAACAAGCTCATCAGGCAAATTGTAAACATGTTAACATTTCAGAGTATTGCTGTCTGGGGACAGTGGCGCCTGCCTGGAGTCCCAGCTCCTGGGGAGGCTGAGGCAGGTGGAGTGCTGGAGTCAAGGAGCTGAAGTTCAGCCCTGGCAGTGCAGCAAGACCGCATCAAAAAAAAAAAAAAAAAAAGGTCCTGGTTTAAATCAGGGGCTAGCGGACTGCAGATCACAGACTGACCCGCTGCCTGTCTGGTACGGCCTGTGCGCTGAGAGCCCTTTCACATTTTATTTATTTGAAAAAAATCAAAAGAACGATATTTTGCGTCGTGGTACGGGAAAGTCCTACATAACGTCCTCCGTGTTGCCTGATGTTCTGCAGATTTATGGACTTTTCATAGCAAAAGTCTGTTGCTCCTGCTGGTCATGGTCCTCCAGATCCTGTCCCACTCCGTATAATCCGTGCTGTGTTCCCAGCTGCTGGGACGCTCAAAACTGCGGCTAATTGGAAAACAATCACATGGGCACCAGAAGGCATTTGTAGGATATTATGTTTGTCACCAGTCCACCCGCTTGATGACAGGAGACGGGAAGTGGGCATTCTGGGAGCCAGGGGGTTGCTGAAGCCAGCAGGGGCCTGCAAGGTTGGCTCACGCCGAGGCCAGGGGGCACCCTGAGCACAGCCTGGGCTGGGGGAGGGCTGGTCGGAGTGGGGAGCGCCCCAGGACCGGCTGCGTGCTAATGAGGTTGACAGGGAGACTGCATCTCTGGGGTCTTTGGGGGTGTGCACATCTGGCAACTTCAAAACACTAGCTGGAACTGGACAGTGCTAAGGACAGATTCTGGCTCCACCACTTGCTAGTGACCTTGAACGGTTAGCTGAATCTCTCCAACTCAGTGCAACTCAGCTCACCTGATGTTTATGCCGGGCGCCGCGCTCAGCTTCGGGGACACAGCAGAGAGCCAGCCTCCATGTCCGTAGCTGTAAAACGAAGAGATCCTTGAGCACTCACAGGTGTCCGTCACCCGTGCAAAGGTGCATTGTAGGCATGTGCCCTTTCGCTCCCTCCAAACCAGGGAGAGGGTCAGTGTGGATCTGGAGGTGAGTCCCAGGGACACGTGTTGTGGGGTCGAGTGAGCATGACGAACAATAGGCGGACCTCCCAAAATGTTGGAATGTGAGAAACCCGTTCATCCTTCCCTTGTGCACCCCTTGAGGCTAAGCACCTGCCCTGTGCCAGGCTCTGCCCCACAGCAAGCTCTGGGGCCTGAAGTCGTGAGCAAGACCAGGTCCTCAAGGAGCCCTGTCTCATGGAACAGACGAAATAAACCAGAAAACAGCCACGCATGTGATTTCCCAAAGTGACTAGTGGCAAAGAAAAAAATAGCACAGGGAAGAGAGGGGTGTTTCTGGATAAGGTGGCCTCAGAAGCAGGAAGGGGAGGCCAGAGAGGAGGCAGCCTCCAGACAGAGGCAAAGGTCAGCCGGGTCAGGTCTGGGCATGGCGTGTTTGAGGCACGGTAAGAACTCCGGGGTGGCAGGACCCCGAGTGAACGGGGTACAGGGTGAGCGCCAGTTGGGACTGTGGACATGGGCCGGGCCTCCCTGGCTTTCCAGGTGTGCCCAGGAGCTCTTGAGGACAGTAACCGAAGACCTGCGGCTCTGGTTTGTCAGAGGCCCAGACTTCTCTGGAATGAGATGGCCCCACAGGCAGGGTCCCTGGAAACCTCACAGATTCTCTCTCCCAAGCCACACACGAGGCGTAACTGCCCAAAATTAGACGTGGCCACTGCTTCGGAAAATCTCTTTAATCAACCTGTCATCGGGTCCCTGAGGGTGTGTTAAGGACCTGCCCTCTGCCCTATCCTGGGGAGCACTGAGCAGGAATGTGGACAAGATCCTGTGGTTGGGATCCCTGGGAGTCGGACAGCCCTGGGCTGTCACCTGCCCTCCTGGGTTACCCCGGGTCCTTCACACCTGATGTCCTCATGCATGATGTGGACCTATCGAACCTCAGGAGATTTCTCAAGGGATGAATGAGGACACTCAAAAAGGGTAGTTATTATTATTACTGCTAATTGTTAATTTATTCAGTTAATACACATTGCATAATTACTCGTCTACACCGGGAGGCGTAGAAGTGGACTGAGTGGCGGGTTCTGCCTCCACCCGGGATCCAACAGGACGCGTGCTGTAGTGCGGTGCTGGGCATGTCGCCGGGGCAGACAAGGGGCTAAGGGCGCCCGCGTGGGGAACGGCCAGGCTTAGCCATCCAGGGAGGCTTCCTGAAGTAAGCGGCCGGCAGAGCCCTGAAGTATGTGTGGGAGCAAGTCGAGGACTCCAGGTGGAAGGCGGAGACCGCACAAGTCAAGAGGCCCAAACCTGCTGCTCAAGAGGAGATAAGGCTGGGTGTGCTTTCTTATTTATCTATTTATTTTTGGTACCAGGGATTGAACCCAGGGGCCCTTTACCACTGAACCCCATCCCAGCCCTTTTTATTTTTTATTTTGAGACAGGGTCTCCTAAGTCACTTAGGCTCTCACTAAGTTGCTTAGGGCCTCTCTAAGTTGCTGAGGCTGGCCTCCCACTTGTGATCCTCCTGCCTCAGCCTCCCACGTTGCTGGGGTTACAGGCGTGCGCCACTGTGCCCAACTTTGGATGTGCCTCTCATCCCCAGCACTGAAAAGCATTTCCTGCTCCCCACCTTACCTGGCAGTACATGCTACAGGTCACTGCCTCCTGGGCACCCAGGGAAAGAGCGGGTGGCCGGATTGAAGATGTAAAGATGAAATTGATTTAGTGGGTCAGGACTTATGCTCTTCAAAATGAAAGATTAGAATAGAAATGATGAGAGTATTTCACAGAAAATCAGATAAAGTATTATTTCCTGAAATGTTTAGTTGTGTGTGTGTGTGTGTGTGTGTGTGATGTATAATTCAGTTCTTCCTATTAGTTGTGTGTGTGTGTGTGTGTGTGATGTATAATTCAGTTCTTCCTATTAGTTTGTGTGTGTGTGTGTGTGTGTGTGTGAGGTATAATTCAGTTCTTCCTATTAGTTGTGTGTGTGTGTGTGTGTGTGTGTGTGTGTGTGAGGTATAATTCAGTTCTTCCTACAGGTCATGGTAAAAAGTTTGTTCTGAAGTCTTGACTGGCATCTTCCATGAAGCCCCGCCCCTCCTACGTCCGCAGAGCCTCCCTCTCGGCCGCCATGGCTTTGGTTGCAGGTTAAGCTCTTCACCTCTGGCCTGGGAAGGGGGCGGTGGGGAAGGCTTGGGCTCCAGCCTCCCAAACCCTGCTGCCCGCCCCTCGACTCCCTCCCCCACTCGGCCCCCTCCCCCACTATAGTCCTCATGCCTCCCCTGGCCATATAAAGCAGAGCTAAAAATAGCTGCTGACTTAAAGCGGCCAGCACACCCCAGCCCTGAAGTCGCAGTGTGTGGCCCGGGGGGCTGACTCTTCCTACCCCACAGACTCGCTCCCTCCAGCACCGGAAGGGCCACTCTGATCCTGGCCTCCCAGTGGTCTTGACCCGGCACCTCTGCCTTGTCTTCAGGGTTTCCGGAAATGCCCTTAAACTGCAAGCAAGATGTGTCCATAAGTGCATGGATGATCTGTGTTTTTCTGGGCGATATTTTTTTCAGATACTTAAAGGTTTCTAAAAGTAATCCCATGCTCAAATAAATTCGAGAACCATTGCTTAGTCCAATCATCAAAACGTGCAGCGGAAAAGCAGACCCAAGACTGACTTTTTAAAATAAAGTTTACAATAATAATAGTTAACTTTTTTTTTTTTTTCCCCTTTGGGTACCAGGGATTGAACCCAGGGGCACTTTACCACTGAGTCCCAGCCCCAGCCCTTTCTAAGAAATTTTTTATTTTGAGACAGGGTCTCGCTAAGTTGCTTAGGGCCTTGCTATGTTGCTGAGGCTGACTTTGAACTTGTGATCCTGCTGCCTCAGTCTCCAGAGCTGCTGGGATGACAGGTGCGGCCACCACACCTGGCAGTAGTTACCATTTTTGAAGTGCTTACTGTGCACCGGGTACTGTTTTTGGCACCTAACACTGGGTGTATTATTTAAACCTTCACAACAATCTTATGGGGAAAACATTGCTACTACCCCTATGTTTTTCACTACTGTGACTAAAGGACCTGACCAGCACAATTATAGAGGAGGAAGAGTTTATTTGAGGGCTCACAGTTTTAGAGGTCTTAGTCCATAGAAGGCCAGCTCCATTCCTTGGAGCTTGAGGCGAGGCCAAACGAGTTTGGCAGAGGGAAGCAACCCACATCAAGGTGATCAGGAAGCAGAGAGAGACTCCACTTGCCAGATACAAATATATACCAAAGCCACACCCCAATTCCATTCTCCTCCAGCCACACCCACCTCTTCAGTGACCACTCAGCTAATCCCTCTCAGGGGATTAAATAACTGATTGGGTTAAGACTCTTATAACCCAATCATTCCTCCTCTGAACCTTCTTGTATTGTCTTGCATTGAGCTTTTGGGGGACACCTCATATCTAAACCATAACACCCTATTTTACAGATGAGGAAACGGAGACAGATCATGTATGTTATTCTTATTCCAGGTCTTCTGATTAGTAAGAGGCAGAGAGGAACTTGATAATAGCAAAAAATAATTAAATAGTTCATATTATGAATGTTTTAATAAATGATATATGATGATAAAAGTAGGATTGGATACATAATGTGTGGGACCCAGCACAAATGAAAATATGGGACTCTTCTTCAAAATCATTGAAGACTTTCGAGACAGGGACAGTAGAGCATTAAACTAAGAGCCAGGCCCTGTGCACCCAACGCTCACCTTGACCTTAGTAACAACTAACTGCATCTACCATTTACTGAGTCTCTATTATGTACCAGGCTCTGTGCTAAGACTTTTACATGCTTTATATTATTTTAGTCTTCTTAAAATCCTCTCACCTACTGCACTAGTGGCTTTCCAACTTTTATAATTGCAATCCAACTGTAACATATTGCACATTGTACTTCCATGTCTACACACATCAGCAACAACAGAGAACAGAACCACATCATCGTGAAACAGTATTCCCCTTCCTGGACACAGTGCTGGCTACTTTCTTTCTTACCCTATCTTGTTGGGAGAATTGAATGATGCTTTGATAAATGTAAAGCTCTTAGGACAGAGTGTGGCCTGCGTTAGTGCTTTATTGTTATCACTGCACACTGAAAAGATGAGACTTCTATGTTTATCTCTGACAACTGGGTCCAAAACCCCAGCTTCTGCACCCTGGGTCAGTTTACTTTCTCCTGGCCAGAGTTAATGACTTAAGCTCATTTTAGTCCAGGGGACTCTGTACACAGGAGCTCAGTGAATGTGCCTGGATAGGGGCACATTCTCCTTATTCAAGATTCTCTTATTCTAGATATCTTCCATCTCCATATGCATTGTAAAATCAGTTTGTCAATTTATTTTTTAAGAAGGAAAGCCTACTGGAGTTTTGATTGCAGTGCCATCAAATCTATAGATCAGCTCGAGAGAATGGACATTTTGGAATAGTGAGTCTTCCAGTCCAAAAACATGGTATATATCATAATTTATTTAGGTTTTCCTAAATTTCACTCAGCAATGCTTTGCAGTTTTCAATGACTTGCATATCTTTTGCTAATTTTATGCCTAGGTATTTTTATTTTTTTGTGATTTTTCTAAATGGCATTTTGAATTTGATTTTTTTTCCAATCTTTCTTTGCTAGTTTATAGAAATACAATTGTTTTTGCAATTTGACTTTGAAGCCTTTTATCTTGACTAATTAATTTTAGTTCTAGTGAGCTTTTGATGTTTGGTTTTCAGATTATAAAGTATTTTTTAATTTAAAATTTCTTGATTATTATTAAAAATGAAGTATACAGATCCTAAGAGACTTCAATGTTACTAAAGGGAGATACATGGTATTTACTCACTTGGGGACTTTCGTCTCTGCACTTCTACATCCTTTTATTCACTACAGTATTAAAATCTCCCTTAAAATATGTTTGAGACATTGACATGAGATAATACATACAAAGTACTTAGCATAATGCCTGATACAGAGAAAATGCCAAAATATATGTTTCCTTCTTCTATTTCCTTCAATATCCCTAAGGACAGCTATAGTTGTCTTTTTCTTTGGGACAAGATTTGAGCCCAAAAACTAGCTTTGACTTTGGAGGAGTTAACAAGCCAACTCTGCTTAGTTCCGCGTAGCATCTGCCAGCGCCGTCGGAACCCACGCCAGGCATGATTCCATTTCCAATGTAGAATCAGCATAATTTAACCTCATCTTGAAAATCTCATGTCCCAGTTCACAGCCAGGGGTCAGGGTGACAGCCCGCTGAGTCGCTGTCTTGGTGGCTTCTTGGCTTTATCTGCAGGCTCCAGGGGAGCAGAGGGGCCCCTCCGCAGGACAGGAGCGGACATGGCTCTTCCTCTGCGTGGCCTTGTTTCTGTGATTCATGAGTCTGACTGACCACATCCCTGCCGAGTGCCCTGTCCAAGGCAGGCCCTTGCGATTCATGAAGCCTGCCTGTTTCCAGGGCCCCTGAATTCCGTGCCACCAGCAGCTGTTCCCTGGCCTGCCACGCCCTCAGGAGGAACGGGGAGTCTCATTTCCCGAGGCCCAGGCTGAGAGCGAAGGGTGAGGGGGACGGGGTTGCTTCCTGGCATGGACCAGCGGGCTGTCCCTGTTCCCTCTTATCCCTTCCCAAGCCGCAGCCACCAAGTAGGTGGGCAGTGAGGTTGGCCGCCGTCCCTCCTGTGCGACTTCTGGTCCCGACTTCAGGGTAACTGCAAGAGACGACTGGCCCAAGTGTGTGCCCTGCAGAATCCACAGAGCAATCCAGGGGCAACCGGCCTCCAGCACCGTCCCCTGGGGCCCGACGTGGGCACCTTGTGCGACAGTGTTCACCGCTGCTGCAGAGCATGTGGAGCGGCCAGGGGCAAGGGTGGCCTGCTGGAAAGGCCACTGGGCTCGCAGCACGTTCTTCCTGCTTTTACTTGTAATTAAGTTGGGATCGTTAGCGAATGCCGTCTTAACCACGTGACCAAGTGTGACATCTTAGTGGCAGGACAGATGGGCAGTGTGTGCCCTGGATGGGACATACAGGGGAAACGATATTATCCAGATAACACCCTGCCGGGACACATGGGGATCTGGCACAAGGCTGTCTAGGCCCTTGTAACAATTTGGCTTTTACTCTGAGGAAAACGGGGACGGTAAAAGTGACAGGAGCGGATTGGTTTCGAGGGATTCCTTCATTTAATGAGATTCCTTTAGCTGCTGTGTGGAGAAGACACCTTAGGATGGGTGTTGAGCCCTTAGGGCGCTGAAGGCAACAGTCCAGGTGAGACGCCGTGGCCGCTGGGATCCCATCTTACCGCAGCCAATGCGGTGAGAAGTGGAATTTTGAAGGAAGAGCGACCGGATGGATTTTGCTGATAGATGGATTGGACAGGAGGAAAGAGAAAGGGGACTCAGGACTGGTTTCAGGTTTGCGCCTCAGCGCGGAAGCTGAGATGGCGCAGGGCCTGGAGGAAGGACCCCTTCTGCCTCTCCCACACCCAATAGTTCTGGTGCTGGCAGCCCTCAGGCTGCTGAGCTGACCCAGGACCTGGCAAAGGGGCTTCCACCCAAGCCGCAGGCCCCGGCTGTCAGCACCCGGGCGATGTCGCCCAGTTAATCCTCTGTTTCTTGTGTGAGCCGTGGGGCGTCATCCGGGGCAGCAGCCTCTGGATGTGGGGGTGGCGGAGCCTGCAGGCTACGGGGACTTGTCACCCACTGCTGCAACCCAAGCCTGCTCCCGGGAGCTGTCACAAATGCCGCCAGCCCCTCCGCTTTGGGTTGTCTGTCAGTGATCCCAGGACACCAGACACTGCGGAGTTTTGATGGACAGCAGCATTTGGAAGCCATGGGAAGGGACTTCGGTGCCAGCCTTGACGGTGAGCCAGAGAGCCAGGCCTGGGATTGTTCTGGGGAACCTAATGCAGCCCAAGCGCTCACTGAAGGGCATGAAATCAGCTCATGAGACCTTGCCATGAGGACAGCAGAGGCAGCCCCTGGGCTCACAGGAAGGAATCCCAGGGGCTTTCAGCAGACAGAGCTGCTGGACTCTGTTTATGGAGTGCCTACTGTGTGCTAGTTCTCAGAGACGGGGCAGAGAGTGGCAGAGCCGTGGCCAGCTGCCCCTTCAGCCTCCGGTTACCTGTCTGCCTGGTGAGCGGGAGGCTGGAGGGACCCCGCTTCTGCGGCTTCCCCCGGGAAGACACCTGGAGGTCTTTTGTTTTATTCTCATCTGTTTGAATTTTTTTTAGCATATATGACTTTTGTGATTTTTAAAAGGTCTCCCTCCCCAACATAGAAACAAGAAACAAGATCTGTACATAGACATGATAAGAAGCCCTCAAAGCACAAAAATGAGCTTGGGGAGTTTCCCAGAATCAAGGCTCAGAATCCCAAATGGTCCTCCCTCCTTGCTCCTACTCTACTCTGGGACACTCAGTTTTTTAAGGGATGGCCAGATGGAAAGACAAAGTGAGGCAAGAAAGCTGTACCCTTGTCCCAGCTGAGCTACAGCCTTGCTGTGTGACCTTGGGCAGGGCCTTCTACCTCTCTGAGCCTAAGATTCTCCTCTGCATTAGGAGGAGCTGGACCATACTTACTCTTAAAGATAAGTGGTTTTTCTCTCATATGTAGCACTGACCTGTTGGCTGTGGCTACCTGGAGATGTGGTGAGGAGACTCTGAGGTCACATGAGGACCTTTAGCATCATGATAGATTCGTGATGTCAGCTGTGGACACAGGGTGGGGAAGAGGTGGCCCATGTGACCAATTACTTGTTACCTTGACCATTTGATCTCCAAGGTCCGCTCCAGCTGTGGCCTTAGGACTGAGAGAGTGTCATGTCCACCAGACTTGGGGTGCCTACGACTGTGTAGCACATTCACAAGTCCCAGGAAGGTGAGAGTCCAGATAGAATATGGGGTGCCGGGACTGTCTCCCACTGGCTTACAAAAGCCCGCTGTTGAATCTTCAAGAGTTTTTGGAAGTAGCTGTTCCACCCTCGACATCTGGACCAGCCAGGGTGGGAGCCTTCGCACGGTGGAAATTGGCTGATGCTACAAACCAAGTTTGTTTGTTTTTCCTGAAGAGCTGGTTTACCAGCACACACTGAATATCGTGCTAATATGAAACGCCCTTCTCACCCTGACTTAGGGTGACCAAGCTTCTCAGTTTGCCTGGAACGGCCCTGGTGCGTGGGAGCAGGAGTTCCAACAGCAGAGGCTCCTGCACCACAACGCGGGACGTGTGACTTAGAGGGAAGGCAGAACTGGAGGCTGGGGTCGGGAGGACTGGCCTGGCCCAGCGACTCGGGAGGCTTCCTCCAGGAACCCGAGTCCGAGCGGAGATCTGTGGGATGGACGGGGCTCACGGGGTGGCAGGGACAGCCCGCTGTGGCAGGCAGAGGGAATGACCTGACTTCACGGTGAGATCAGAGAACACTGGGTTCCAGAGAAGATGGGAGCGGAGACCACAGGGGGAGAGGAAGGGCCGGGAATGTGGGCAGAGCCCAGCTCGGGAGGCTGCGTGGGTCACACGGAGCAGTTGGGACATCATCGTATGAGAGGCTCGGGGGACACCCTCAAGCGCCCCTCCGCATGGGCCCTCGTCCCCCATCTGCCAGGGGCACGGGCTGCTGACAGCGCTAGCTGGACACTGCTTCCCTCCAGCGCAGACGCCCGGTCCTCTTGCTTGGATTCCGACAACTCTGGAGGCTACACCAGCCCAGAAGACTCCGCGCGCGATCCGTGGAGCCCTCTGCAGTCATGTCCACCTTCTTCAGGAGTTTCCTTCCTCGTGAGGGTTCTTCCCGAGACCCCTGCCCCGGCCCCCCTGCGATCTCAGTCTCAGATCTGTTCTCTAGGGAGCCTGGCCCAAGACCCCCGGGCACTGGGAGGCCATCGCAGGAGCTTGGGGGAAGATACCTGTTGGGATCTGCATCTTACCAAGAGGACTCGGGGAGCCAACAGCAGCAGGTCAACTGAGGTGGACCAGGGAGGGGACCAATGTGTCGGCCAGAGGGAGTGGACGAGGCTGGGACTAGAAGGGGTGGGGGTGGGGAAGAGATCCAGGAAATGGACCCATTAACAAGCTGCCGAGCAGGTCTCTGATGCCAAAGCCTGCAGCTTCCGTCATTCTTGCTGTCCCCAAGGACGTGGGAGCCCTGACTTGTTTCTCTGGGATGCTGGGTTCCTGATCTTTACGAAATGGGTCAGAGCCAAGCCTAGCTGGGCCTGCTATACATGGAAGCATCTAGATGGTGCCTCTGGCGTGGGCACATATGCTCACCACAACATCCACGCCTGAGCTGACCGTGGTGTGCTTGGACAAGAGCCACCAACCCCTGGGCTCCCTGGTGCTCACTCCTGCCAGGCTCCGTCTTAAACCCTGTCTGAAATCTGTTGATGACACTTCCGTGGGTTGCCCTAAGACCTTGTGCTAACTTCTGGTCCTACATGGGAGGACCTGGAGAAGGACCAGGGCCGCGGTTAGAGAGCACAGGCAGGATACAAAGGAGAGAGCAGGAGAAGCCGGGAGGTGACGGTGACGAGGACCCCCAGGCAGTGAGAGTCCGGAGGCTGGAAAGCCGTGTCTGGAAGGAGGCAGGGAGTAGGGCCGTGGAGGGCGTCGGCGATGGGGCTGGAAGGTGAGCTGCCATAGGCCAGGGAGGGCTGGACGGCCAGGCGAGGACTCCAGAGCAGGGGGACCCTGGAAGGGAGCTCGGCCTCGTTCCCTTCTCTCCACCTCTGGGCAGCTCCCCAGAGACAGTGCCCGTCCAACCTCAGACAGTGTCCTGGAAGTAGGAAGGTGTCCTGGCCAGGGGGTGCTGGCCTGTGTCCATTCTGCAGCAGGAAGCAGAGTCCCAGGCCTGTCCACAGGCCTCCTCCCTGGCCCTGGGGGATTCTAGGTCTCTGGCCTTCCCCTGGGTCTCTGAAATGACCGCACCTCCATTGGAGATGAGACTCGACGGAGAACTTACAGCTCTTTAACTTGGAAGATATTCTCTAATTCTTAGAGAGCACTGGTCAGGGACACTTGGTATGGTGGCCTACAATTGCCATGTCGTGTCGTCCTGAGAGGGTCCTTTAAATTTGATTCAGTTTTTCCAATTCTAAAATTAAAATGATGGCACTTGTGTCCACTAAGATAGACCTATATATATATATATGTTATGTATGTACATATATATCTACCTGTCTGCAGGTAACTGGGGACTCCAACTCCAAATGACCGGAACCAGAACTTTTCAACAGAAATCTCATGCGAGCTATGTATGTAATTTACATTTTTCTAGTAGTCACCTTTATAATGGTGAAATTAATTTTGATAATATATTTTAACCCATTATCAAAAAAACACTATCATTTCTATGTATAATGATATATAATTATTGAGATTTTTTTTCTAGGGAGATATTAAATCGATATTTCACATGGCCCGCCAGCAGGAGTACCCATGTGTGAAGGGCATCCTTAGCACGGTTAATGACAGGAATGGAGCAGGCTGGTTAACTGGAGGTCAGAGGAGAGGTGTTACCACTCCCAACCCCAGTTGTGTATTAGAATCATGGAGATGCTTGTGTTAGTTAGCACTTTTGGGGGTGCTGGGGATGGAGCCCAGGGCCTCGTGCGTGCAAGGCAGGTGCTCTACCACTGAGCCGCATCTTGGTCCTATTAGTCTCCTCATCACTATAACAAAATCCATGACAGGCTACTTATAAGGAAAAAAAGGTTTATTTAGCTCGCAGTGTTAGAGGCTCAAAGTCCAAGATCAGGCAGAGGGAGGACATTGATCTGGCCTTTAGTGAGGGCAGCAGTGTGTGTGTAAGAGCTTATACTGCCAAGCAGAAGTCAGACTGGGGTCCCAGAGTCCCTTCTAGGGGCATGTCTCTGATGACCTAAGGCCCTCCTGCCAGGATCCACCTCCCAAACTTTCCATTCTGTCCCAACAGGGTCCCTCCCCTGGGACCACGCCTTGAGTCACGCTGGACCCTTGGACACCAGCAGTGCAGTGCTTTAAAAAACTACGTCCAGGTCAGTTAGGTTATCGTCTCTGGCCAGGGCGAGGATCCTGTCCAATAGACGTGGCTTCCAGAAACGACTCTGTAGTTCAGGGACTTGGAGGCAGATGGACAGAGGTGAGCATTTTCTCTCCCCCAAGGACGGGAGCTCCGAGGCCTCTCCCAGGGTCGAGGCAGCAGAATGCCTCAGGGCCCCGGGCACAGCGTGACCCCCACAGCAGCACAGGAAGTAGAAAGTTGGAGCTGGGCGCCTCCCCTCCCTCCGCGTTCTCTCTGCCCTCCTGGCTTCTTTTCATCTTTACAGCTAATCCTTCCTGGGCCAGCTTTTCTGAGCAAAGACTCTGGCCTGCCAAAAAGTTAGCCCTTGGGGGCTGGGGGTGCAGCTCGGTGGCAGAACACTGGCCTAGCAGGCCCGGGACCCTGGGGTCCATGCCCAGCACCAAAAGCAAACATTTAAAGAAAACTAGCCTTTCTAGAGCTCTTCCGGGCTGCCAGCTGCCTCCCGTGTAGTTCTTTTAATCTGCGACCGACCCACGCCACTCAAGACCTGAACCGTCACCTCTCATCGGGACTATTGTTGTGGCTGGCACATGTGTGTGTCCATGTGCGTGTGTCAATATGTGCGTGTGCATGTGATCGGCTGACCTTAGTCTCTCGCCGGCACTGGATTCCAGACCTGTTGTGAGCAGAGACCGCAGCCTGAGGGACGCGTGGCCCACAGCAAATGCTCGTCAGACGCAAGCAGTGCGGGAACAGGCACACATATCACGGCCTCGGGAGCACTCGGGGTCAGAGTCGAGGGTAAGATGCACGGGGTCTGTGATAAACCAGCCAGGCCCTGCAGGGAGGCCTGCGCGGCGGCTTTATGAAGTGCAGGAGCCCTGTCTCGGGAACAGGGCTGGGCCTACCATGTTCAGGCCTTTGCCAGGCTTCACGCACCTCGTAACTCCCAGGGCTGAGCTGCCGGATCTGGAGCTGAACCCCTAGGCAGCCAGTGCCGCCCACCGCTGAACTGAGTCTCAAGGGGGACGAGATGACAAAGGTGTCACCTGGAAAAGACAGCCGCAAGGTCATCCGATGTTTTCCGCGGGCTTCCTTGGCCCTGGGAACGGTGTAGATGCTGGGACCAGGACAGAAAGAAACTGACCATAGCTTCCTTCCTTTTGGAAGCCAAAGACAGGAAGGAAAGTCTTACCATGAATTCAGAAGCATAATCGTGATTCAACAGCATTTGGAAAGTGCTAAGAAGGTGACATGACAACATGTGGCCACTTCTGGCAGTACTTGGGGAAGGGGTTTGAGAAATCTTCCTGGGTCGAATCACGTTTAAATTGAAGCTTGAACTGTCAGTCAAAATCAGCCAGGGGAAGGAGGAGGAGAAGAGCGTGTCAAGAAAAGGAGAAAGCATGTGCAAAGGTCCTGAGGCTGGAAAGTTATTCAGGCTAGAGAACAACTCAGGATGAGAAAGGAGAGGCATACCAGGCTGAGCGGGCTGCTGGGGTCTTGGTCTTTCTTCTGAGGACACTGAGATGTCCTGCAGGGACAACAAGACCAAGTGAGGGGCAGCTCAGCAGCTGTGGGAGGAGACACTCCTTCCAGAGACGGCCCTTCTTAGTCAGATGACGGTGGGCAGGCTCCTCCTTCTCTTCCCCTTCCCATGTGTTCTTCCTGTCCCCAGGGAGAACTGTCTTAGAGAGACAGGCTTAGGGAGCTGGCCCTGCGCTTGGCCTTGCCCTCTTCCCAAGGCCCTGTCGCCCTCGGCCCCCCCTGGGGGTCTGTGCCTCCTGCCACTGCCTGTAAGTTTCCTAAAACAGCCTGGCAGCTTCCTCCTCTGGTGGCCAAGGGCTGCTTTCTGCTGTAACCTGTTTTTCTTGGACTTAAAGGGACCATGTCAGCCCACCCCACACCCAGCTGAAGCCCAGAGGAGGCTGGCTGGTTTAACTGCGCCAACTCCTCCACGCCGGGGTCACTGTCCCTCTCTCTCCGTCACTGTCCCTCGCCATCCCTGTCTCCCCTGCCGAGTTCCTCACTTTGCTTTTATTTCTTCTTTCTTCTGAGCGGCAGCGGAAGGGGCACAGCCAGGCACGGGCGTGAATCTTGGCTCTGGCACCTTAACTAGGTCATCTCGGCAGGTCCTTCATCCCGGCTGGGCCTTAGAGTTTCCTCTTCTGTAAAATGGGAGCCACCAAGCACCTCGCCAGGCCTTGCACAGGGCTGCTTTCAGATGGGTAAGGCAGAAAGAGACCCACAGCCTCAGAACGCAGGCTGTTCATTTGGTCATTCAGCAAGTATTTAACCAGTTCCTACTGGCATGTTCTAGGCCCGAGGATACCGCAGCAAACAACGCAGAAAGGAATTCTGGCCTTTATGGAACCTGCGTGAGATTGACAGAGATGGCAATAGAAAAAAGCAAAAGCAGAATGTTGTCTCAGATATGCTACGAGAGCACAGCAAAGAAGGAAATTAAAAGCTATTGGGGGGCTATCATTTTAAATAGGGTGGTCAGGGGAAGCTTCACTGACGAGATAAATAAAGGCTTCACAATGGCAAAAGGTGAGCCATGTAGATATGGAAGGAAGAGCATTCCAGGCAGAGGAGTGGCAGATGCAAAGGTCCTGAGGCAGACCACCACGGGTGGGGACACAAGAAGTCTCTGTGACTAGAGAAGAGTTAGGGAAAGGGGAGAATGGGAGGAGTTGAGGACAATGGAGTGAGGGGGATGAGATTAGGTAGTCTTGTGGGCTGCTAGGGACTTCAGCTTTTCTTCTGAATTTGAAGGGGCAAAATGGTGTGATCTGACTTTCTTCATATTTGAACAGATCCCTCTGACTACTGTGTTGGGATTAGGCAGAAGGGGCAAAGGCACAGTGTGGCCTCCTGCTGAAATCCAGTTGAGAGAGAACGGGGGCTCCTGCCACCACCTAGTCCAAGTGAAGATGCTGACAAGTACCCAGAGTCTAGGTCCACTTGGAAAGATGGGTTGCAAGATGCCCTGATAGACAGTTTTAGAATATATGATGCTGGGCATTTCTTGTTTTCTTAAAAGTTTATTTCCGATCTCTCTCTCTCTCTCTCTCTCTCTCTATCTATCTATCTAAACTTTTAAGAATCAACTGTACAGAGGCATAATTTCCATACAACGAAATGCATTTCAAGTGGTCAGTCCTGGCAGATGCACACGCCTCGTTGACGCCAGCACGGTCAAGGGAGCTGTCCTCTCAGTTTCCTCCTGTGCGGCTGACCACCCCGCCACCCGGCCCCTGGCAGCCACAGACCTGTTTGGCCCCTTTGGTTAGTGCATTTGAGCCGCTCGTGTAACTGGAACCCAGCACTCCGTGCTGTGCGGCTCTGGCTCTGTTGCGTGGCCTGGCCGTGAGGTCCACCCCTGCTGACCGCACTGGTCGTCTTGCTGGATGACTGCACCCCGCCGGGTGGCACCCTGCAGTTCGCCCGTACCCAGGACGCTGGGTGTCCCCATCCTCTGCTGTCTCACGGTCAGTCTTCAGGAACCCTGGAAGGTGGGGACTGACTTCCCATTTTTCAGATGAAGTCGAGAGTCTGAAGAGGAACCGGCCGAGCTTCCGTAGCTTAGAGGCTCCCATTGGGCGGCCCCTCTGCCCCCTGCCCAGCATGCTCACGTGTGAACGAGTTGGGAAGTGGAGCCTCGCTCTCGTCTGTCCATCGCCCCGTTCTCTCATCTCTCTGTTCACTTTTGCTTTCTTGCTGTGTGGCTTGGGGTCAGTCACACAACCTCTCTGCACATCCTTCCATCCATAAGAAATGGAGGTCATGTTTACACCTTCCTCCTGAGATCACATCCCATGCTCTCCTCTCTGGTCTCTCTCGGTTTCTCTTTGGCCTGGGTATAGCTGACAGTCCAGGACTATGGTCCTGGTTTTCTGTGGCTGGTCACTGAAGGGAGGTAAGGACCGGCGTGTCTCTCACCCCTAGCTGCTCTTTGCCTGCTGGACAGAGGAGCTGGAAACACTAGGGACTCTGCCCACCAGATTAAAGCCGGATTTCCAGTGGTGAAGCCCAGGGATCAGTAGGTTTTTAAGAAGTTTCCCCGTGCTTCAACTGTGCACCAGGATTAATGGCCACAGGCTCCAACCATGAGCCTCTGCAGAAGGCAGGCTTGGTTAAGTTGCTGAATGTCTCAGACCATCTGCTTCTCCTGGAAATGAGCATAAGTAGGGAGCTGCCTCACAGGACTGCTGAGACCTTTAAGTGGGTCTTCAGCATCGTCCTCGACCCTTAGTGGGGCTCTTAATAGAAAGGGCTGGGCAGGTGGCAGAGGGGCCCTCAAAGGCAGCAGCCTATTCTAGGAGGGACTGGACAGTGTAGAGGCCCCTGGATACCTCCAAAGTCACTGTCCCCTGTGCCCAGAAGCCCAGCATCTTGGAGTTAGGCCCGACCCTAGGGAACGTCCACTCAAGTGGGCAATGAGGCCTGGAAAGGAAGGGGGCTGCCCGAGGCCACGACGCGTGGTGGCCTTTCCAGACAGCGTCAGCCAGTTAACGGGCACCTCCAGGTTTCAGGCGCTGTTTCAGAGAACAAAGCAGAAAAGTCCCCTGCCGTCATGGAGCTTCCATTCTAGCTGGGGAAGAAAACCAAAGAAGGTAGTAATCAAGTCCTACAAGTCACATCAGGAAGGATAAATGCCCCGGGAACCATAAAGTGAACCAGGGAGCGGGGCGGGCGGGGCAGGCGGGCTGATTTTAAATGGAGCGGTCAGACAGGTTCTGGACGTGGGAACAGACAATGCCAAAGGGCCTGGTGGTTGAGCTGTGCCCTCTGCTCAGCAGATGGCTGCCCCTCTCCTTGCCTGGACACTGGTCAGGAAGAAGGCTGTTCGTCAGCCTCTGTTACTATGTAACAAATACCCGCACAGGGCTTGTAGAGAAGAGACTTATTTTAGCCTAGGGTTTTGGAGGTTCCAGGTTGTGATCACTTGGCCCTGTTGCCTTTGGCCTGTGGAGAAGCAGCACATCATGGCAGAGTGCGTGGCACAGCAAAGCCACCCACCTCCCAGCCAGGAAGTCAGAGAGGGAGAGGAAGGGGCAGTAGTCCTCAGCCCCTTGGCCCGAGCAGGCCTGGAGCCTAAAGACTCCCACTAGGCCCCGCCTCTCACAGACCCCGCCTCTCACAGGCCCCGCCTCTCAAGGCCCCACCTCTCAAGGCCCCGCCCCTCGCAGGCTCCGCCTCACATTAGCACCAGACTTTGCCATGGATAGTCGGAGGACAATTAAGATCCAACCACAGCAAAGGCCATTTAGTTTTTGTTCAAGGTGGGGAGGGGAGGGTCGTGCTGTTTAAAGCCGGGGCTCTGAATTTCCACCTTCAGTGCAGTGAACGCACGTCGGGCACTGCCCTGCCTGCTGGAGGCACGGAGGTGGGGACAGCACCAGTCTCAGTGCTGCTGGGGGAGGCAAAGACAAGCGGTGGGGCAGGTGGTGTGTGCAGACAGCGATGAGCCGGAGACGGTGATGAGCTGGAGACAGCTGTGCAGCATCTGGGGGACATTCACCTCCGGGCTGACATCTGGAGCCGCAGAGGGACGCTGATGGGGAAGGGGTGGGGAATGTATTTTGGGGGCACGGTAGGATATATAGGAATGAGGTACGCAATCAGGGAAGACAGACAGGGTTTGGGATGGAGCCCTGGGGAGAACCGCCAAAAGGATGTGGGTGCAGGGTGAAGTCATTTTGGCAACTCTGTGTCAGTTTGTTTGTACAGCTCAGGTGGCCTCCGGAGCTAGTCCAGCTTTGCAGAATCAGTCTTTTCCTTCAGTTTTTCAGTGGTATTAACCCATTTAACCCTTAAGCAATACTATGAAGTAAGAGGTAATTATTATCCCTGCAGATGAGGAAGCAGAGGCACAGAGAGTTCAAGTCTGTTGCCCGGGGTCACACAGCTAACAAGGGCGGAGGCAGTATTTGGAGCCTGTGCTCCTCTCTCTGCTCACAGAGGACTTGAGTGGTCCCTCACTAACCTCAGCTGTCTTGTTCTGGGTAGCTCACCCACGGTGTCCCCATAGGGCTGTGTCTGCTGACGTCATTGTCCTGCTCAAGTGGTGTTCCACGGTCCCAGTGTCACCGGTGTCCACACCGCACACTCACTTAGCCTCCAGCCACGTATTGCCTTGTGCTGAGCCCCTCAGGTGGCCTTGCTCACTTAGAACCTCATACATACCCTTAATGTCACCTCCATGGGACCCTAGGCACTCCTTCACTCTGAACGCACTGTCCTCACACTTGTGATCACAGATAGTAAAAAACCTAACACATGTGCCCACAAAATTCCCCCCCCCCCTCTCTCTCGATACTGGGGATTTGACTGAGGGGCACTTTACCACCAGGCCACATCCCCAGTCCCTATCCTCCTTTTATTTTTTCATTTTTGAGACAGAGTCTAAGTTGTTGAGGGCCTTGCTCAGTTGCTGAGACTGGCCTTGAATTTACAATCCTCCTGCCACAGCCTCCGAGTCACTGGGATTACCTGGGTGTGCCGGGGCACTCAGCTCCACAAAAGTCTCTTGCATAAATGCATTCACAATATTATGCTTTCCAATATTCATGTAACTAAACGAACTGCCCTGTCTGTTCATGACCTTGAACCTTCACATGACCTTGGACGTGCATTTACCTCATGTACCTAGAGGACCTTGCCAACTCACCCAGAGTGGCACTTTTTGACCCTCCAGTGGTCTTGCCCTCTCCCTCCACTCTGCCCTTCCTTGCAGTCAAGACCTCGCACACTCTTGTACCCTTAGGTCATATCCCCTCGTGTCTCACTCACACGATCTCACGCTCTGAGCACACGCTGCCTTGCACACTCCCACAAATGCAGCCACGCTACTGCATAAACCCCCTGTTCTGCCCACTCGTGCTCTTGCACATTCTCCAGTGTGTGATCCAAAATGTGTGCACACTCATTCAGATTCACTTCAACAGAGCCTCGCCTGCTCAGATAATAATACTTGCACACCGACCCACACACCTCATCTTGCATACTCGTGACCTTAGCATGTTCCCGCGAAAGGAAACATTCACACCACCCTGCAGATTCCTCCTGGCTTTTTCCTTCTGTGTGAATGCACAGTCCTTGAATCTCACCCACTCCCAGGGCCTCGACTACACACACAACTTCACACAGTGACATCCTGACCCACAAAACTTGCCTACCTTGTGCGCTTGTGAACTTACCATGTTCCCACCAGCAGAAATATTCTCACCACTGGGCAAACCCTCTCCAACCTCACTGACGGTAACTTGCACCAGTTGCCCTTCAGGTGGCTGTGCTTCCCACTCAGAGCCACCCACCTTGCCCATTCCGGTCCTTACACACCCAGACACTGTGCACATGCAGGGCACCTGGTGCCACCCACTGACGTGAGCTCTCCTCGTCCACAGGGACTTACCAAGGCCAGTTCACCAATGGCATGCGCCATGGCTACGGGGTTCGTCAGAGTGTGCCCTACGGGATGGCCGTGGTGGTGCGCTCACCGCTGCGCACGTCGCTGTCATCTCTGCGCAGCGAGCACAGCAATGGCACGGTGGCCCCGGACTCGCCCACCTCACCTGCCTCCGACGGCCCGACGCTGCCCTCGCCGGCCATCCCGCGCGGTGGCTTCGCGCTCAGCCTGCTGGCCAGCGGCGAGGGGGCGCGCGCACCCCGGGGTGGCCTCTTCCAGCGGGGCGCCCTGCTGGGCAAGCTGCGGCGCACAGAGTCACGCACGTCCCTGGGCAGCCAGCGCAGCCGCGTCAGCTTCCTCAAGAGCGACCTGAGCTCGGGTGCCAGCGACGCGGCCTCCACCGCCAGTCTGGGCGAGGGCGCCGAGGGCGCCGACGACGCCGCGCCTTTTGAGGCGGACATCGACGCCACCACCACAGAGACCTACATGGGCGAGTGGAAGAATGACAAACGCTCGGGCTTTGGCGTGAGCGAGCGCTCCAGCGGCCTGCGCTACGAGGGCGAGTGGCTGGACAACCTGCGCCACGGCTACGGCTGCACCACGCTGCCCGACGGCCACCGCGAGGAAGGCAAGTACCGCCACAACGTGCTGGTCAAGGGCACCAAGCGCCGCGTGCTGCCGCTCAAGAGCAACAAGGTCCGCCAGAAGGTGGAGCACAGCGTGGAGGGCGCCCAGCGCGCCGCCGCCATCGCGCGGCAGAAGGCAGAGATCGCCGCCTCCAGGTAGGCCTGGCTGGGGCCTCGCTGGACGGGGCTGTGGGGGACCAGTCCTGGAGCGGGCCAGCCTAGCAGGCCATCTCTAAGCCCGTTTCTGCTGCTTTTACATTCCCTCGTGACCTTTGTGAGGTCAATTGGGGGGGCTTCAGTAGCTGGTGTCCCTTGCTGTCAGTCTGTCCAATCATCCATCCATCCATACCCTCATACGCCCCCTACTCCTGCCATCACCAGCACCCTGGCTGACTTAATTCCTACCTCCTCCACCCAACCTTTCTCATACCCACCAGCTCCCCACTCAACCATCCAGGCACCCACGGTCACAGTCCACCATCCAGCCTCCATCCAATCCCTTCAGTTTTGTATCTTCTTTAACACCCACCCGAGCAACCCCTCTGTCCACCTGGCCCTTCCATCCATCCCAGCTGCTTGACCTCTCTGACCTTCACCTGGACAACCCCCAGGCAACCCTTTATTCATCTGTCCTCCCCCATCCGTCCAACCGTGCCTCCTTTTACTCACCCAACAATCCAGTTCTCCACCCATCCATCCACCCAGCCACCCAGGCAAGTGCCCAGACCTGTGTTCAGCCCCATGTCTGTCCCCCATCCACCTGTCCCCCACACTCGCTCAGCTGCTCCCAGCCACCCAGCCTAACATCAGTTTTGCTTCCATTAGCCCAACCATTCAGCTGCACCCCCTTTTTCCCCATCACACTTTCATCCACTGAAATAACACCCCTCCTACCCACTCACCCAACCACCTTCCCATCAGCCCATCCACCTCCATCACCATATTTCCATCCAACAATCCACTACACCTCCAGCCACTGACCCATGTTCTCCCAGCCCACCCCCAACCAGGCACCCATCCACCCTGCCTGCCATCCCCCAAGCACCTGCCCTGTTGTTTACATTCAGATTCCTCCACGTCTTCTCCTTTTATTTCAGATGAAGATTTGTATTGTCTCCAAACATTTATGGCACCTACTATGTGATGGCTATTTTAAGTGGTTGACAAATATTGACTCCTTCAGTCCTCTCAACAACCTTATTAGAGACTACTTTTATTGCTATTTTACAGGTGAGGTCAGAGAGCTAAGGTGATTTCTCCAAAATCACCCAGTTAGTGAATGGCCTTCTGTCATCTGGCTCTGCCCTCTGATCCAGCTTCACCTTCTACCGTTCTCATCTTGGACCTGGATTTTTTTCCCTCTATGCTGGTCACTTGGGCCTTTTGTTATCTTCCACCAGTCCCTCTTGCTGGAGGACTTGTGTTCACGCTGGGTTTTCTTCCTGCATTGCTCCCCTTTCCTCCTGCTGCCCACTTAGGTACTTTGGAGTGAGCCGCAGGGACAGTCATGCCGGTGGCATGACAATGGTACTGTGCCGGTGCTGCTGGGGATCCTGTTGGTGGCCATTTGGGTCTGCTTTGGAGGTTGGGGCTCGTGGCTCCCGAGTTAAGCAGACTTAGAGACAAACCCCGGTACTCCTGTCCTTTATGGCTCAAAGACCTGGGCTCATCCGATTGCCTGTGTGAGTTCCAGTTCTCCCAGATGGTATCATAATTTCTTATATGTCCTTGGCTCATTTTATTTTCTTCCCCAACCTCAATTGTCTCATTTATAAAAACAGGGTTGGTCTGTGGATTAAGAAAGATAGTGAGGCCCAGTAGTTCTCAGTCCTGCCGTGGGTGAGTTCCCCCGGAAGTCGACTCTGAGGTGGAGATCCAAGATGGCAGGATGTTCCTGGGGAGCACACCTGTGGGGAAGGGGAGGAAGCAGAACAGGGTAGAGGGAGACCCTGGGCAGTAATGAGATCTCCACAAGGCCTGTCCAACCACAAGGGGCGCTCTGCAGCGGAGATGACCTTCAAAGATGTCCCAGGTTGGGACGACGGAACTGGGGCGTCTCGCCCTTAGCACTGTGCAGGTGATCCTCCAAAAAAAGAGCAAGATCAGGACTGGACCACTCTCTTCAGCCAAGAGAGTACTGCTCTCTGAGCAGCTGGCATGGGAGAAGTCAACCCTTCAGTCTTGAAGGGGAGGCTGGATGGCACACCACAGTGTCCACTACAGTGCTGGATCAAGCCACCGCTCAGTAGGTATCTCTAGTTATTGTCGCCATTCATTTATTGACAGATGTGCAGACCAAGGTCCAAAGAAAGTCTACCCAGACCACCTGGCAAGCAAGTGGGAGAACCACGCTCCAGCCCCTTGCTTTCTGATTCTGAAGTTTTAACCTGAGCATCTCGCTCTTTCTTAACTTTATGAGATTTAAATCGCTATGAACCTGGAAAAGTTGTATCATTAGGGGGAAAGAAATTAGGGGTGATTTTCTTAAAACTTCTTGGCTAGAAGCTACTATAGTTTGTCCCCTCTAGACTCATGTTGGAATTTAATTGTCATTGATTGTAATAGTATTAAAAGATGAGACCTTAGAGAAGTGATTAGGCCAGAAGGACTTTGTCCTCTTGGGTAGAATTAATACCATTACGAAAGGGTGCGTTTGTCTCCTTTTACTTGTTGGTCCTTCCGTCTTGTGCCACGTGAGGACCCTGACTTCCTCCCCTCTGGGGGGCACAGTGTGTGAGGCTCCATCTTGGAAGAAGATACTGGCCTCACCAGATGCTGAGCTTGCCTTACCTTGACCTTGGACTTTTCAGCCTTTAGGACTATGAGCCAGTAACTTCTTGTTGGTTATAAATTATCTAGTTTCAGACATTTTGTTGTAGTAGCATAAATGAACTAAGAGACAGGACCACATTTATGACCAGGTAGCCTATAACTTATTGTCTAATTCTGGACACTATTATGAATCAAAGGGAGAACTTTGTAAAACTAAAACTCTTATGCTGGAATAATTTTAGATTTATAGAAAAGTTGCGAAGATAGTACCAAGACTTCCCGTATACCTTCCACCCCCATTTCTTCTCGTGCCGACTTCTTACATTACCGTAATACATTCATCAGGGCTAATATTGGCACATTACTGTTCATTAAACTTCAGCCTTGATAAGAATTTTACTAGTTTTTTTTTTTTTTTAATTTTTTCACTGATGTCCAGGATCCCTTATTGCATTAAGTTGTCTCGTCTCCTTAGTGGCCTCTGATCTCTGATGGTTTCTCAGTCCTTCCTTTTCAGTTTTGTAGGTCTACTGCTCAGATATTTTGTAGGCTGCCCCTTTGTTTGACTTTGTCAAATTATTTTTCTCATAATCAGTCTGAGATTGTAGGTTTTGGAGTAGACCACAGAATTAAGATGCCCTCTCACTGAATCGCACCAGGGTCAAGTGAAACCCACGTGACTTACCCATGCCAAAACAAGACATCATCACCTGGTTCCGACAGAGTCTGCCAAGAGTCTCTGATGTAAAGTTACCATTTTCCCCTTTCCATACTGCATTCTTTGGAATGCAGACATTAAGTTCATCCCACAATCAAGGAGAAGGGTCTGGAATGAAGCTTCACATTTTGGGGGGATATCCATATATATTATTTGAGATTCTTCTGTGTAGGAGATTTGTTCATTTTTCTAAAGAGAACATTTTTTTTTCACGTTTTTGCAGTGTTGGGAATCGAACCCATGGTCTTGCTCATGCTAGGCAAGCACTCTACCACCAAGCTAAACCCCAACCCATAAATAGATTACAATGGGTGTTTATGCTTATGACAGGTAGAAGCCAAGGACTGGGCTGGACCATCCTGGGACATGGGGGAGAGCTTTGACTCTGGGTTCGGAAGACCACTCTGGCTCTTCTACTGATTAGCTGTGTGATCTTACCCAAGTCACCACTCTGACCCTGGGATCCTCTTTCCTCACAGGATTGTTAGAAGGAGGAAATGAACTCAGGCCTGTAAAGTGCCCAGCACAAAGCAGCCAGCCGTAAAAAAAACCATTGTTAGGATCTCATGTGTTTGAATGTAAAGGCGAGGGAATAGAAGGCTGGAAAGAAGGAGGGATTTCCCCCTTCCTCTCTCTCCTGGGGCACAGTCTTGCCCCTCTCTGCCTCCTTACTTTTCCTGCCTTCCCTTCACCTTCCTGCTGATACCTGCACCCTTGAACGTGGAGGTGTTGAGCTCTCCCTGCGCAGAAGGGCACTGGGCTCCCAGCCGCCCAAGCCTCAGGAGTGAGACATTGGTGTGCCGGACCTTGCATCTGGTGCTCCTGGGAGCGGAGCGCAGGCGAGGTCTGGAGTCCTCCTATGTGTGAGGAGCAAGTCCCTATGCCTGGGGCTGGTGCCACGTGTGTTGGGGTGGCTCTGTGCAGATTCCAGCTCAGGCTGAATTTCCAATTAAGGGAGTCTTCAGTGAAGAGGAAACTCGGGATTGTGGCTCTTCCCCTTCCCTGGGGCTTTGGTGAGTGTCTTGGCCACAGAGGGACAGGGAGCGTCCCCAGCAGCTTCCTGGAGCCTGCGTGGCCTGGGATTCTCTCCATCCCGGCCTCCAGCTCTTGGCCCTGGGCTTGTGTGTCCAGCTCAGTCTACCATCAGGACACCTTTCCCAGGAGAAGGGAGAAAGCAGACACATCTCATCCTTGAAATGGACCAGAGGTGGAAAAAGATTCTAGACCTGCATCTTCCAGTGTCCTAGCCCCTTGCGCCTGTGCCTGGGGGCACTCAAAATGTGGCTGGTCGGCGTTGAGATGCCCCGAGTGTGAGACGCGCACTGGACTTCCAAGACTTAGTATGAAAAGGATGTAATCTATTACTGTGTTGAAATGTTATACTTTAGATATATTGAATTAGAGGAGATAGATTATGGAAATCAACTCCACCGGTTTCCTTTTACTTTTCGAATGTGCTTATAGAAACCATTTTAACCGCCCACGTGACTTACATTGCATTTTATTGGCAGTGTTGCTCTAGATCCATCCAGGCCCCTGGAGATAGTCCAGCCCCGCCACCGACCAGGTAGGGAAACCGAGGCACAGAAAGGATGAAGACGTAGCCACGGCTGCTTGGCGGTGGAACTAGACCCTTGCCTTCTCATTTTGTGATGAGGAACTCTTGGTAATGCCTTTTAAGGTCGTGGGTGCTGGGTTGTGGAGTGAAGCTGGGACATTTGGAGAGGTGCCCGAACTTCTCTGGTTGTTACACCAGCACCCTGCTAAGTGACTCCCTTCTGGAAGGAGCAGAGGAGGTGGCTAGGTCCAGGGCTCTCAGTACCCTCAATTCTAAAGGGAGAAAAATGGTATTGACCTTGAAGCGTCTTCAGGGCTAAAGCGGAGTCTGCCTATGCAGCTCTGCGCAGGGCCAGCAGCAGGAAGCCCTCAATCAATGTCAACGGCTATTGTCATTGGCTGGTATTCTTGTGTCCCTGGTGGCGCTGGCGAGGGATATCCTTGGAGAGTTCTCAGCTACTCCAGGGTCAAACGTTCAGAATGTCTCAGGGTTTGTGCCGGGGTGACATCACTGAGCTGCTCTGTCTTCTGTCCCCACAGACCCCTCCCCACCTGCAGCTCCTCCCCAGGCTGGCCCTCAGAACTTCCAAGTTGAGTGCAGGACTAGAGGCGGCTTTGCAAGTTGCTAGGGACAGAATTTTTCTTGTGTGTGGGCGGCCAGGTGGCCCAGTGGCCAAGAATTCGGGCTGAAGCATTGGATGGCCCAGCATTGAATCTGGGTTCAGATTCTTGGAAGCTGTGTGACCCCAGGCAAGTTTGCACCTCTCTGGGGCTAATCTTCCTCTTCAAACAGGAGGTAGAGGTTGTTACTATGAATCAGCTCTCATTCTGTGTGGAGCTTTGGGTCTCCCTGAGATCGAAGTCACCTGGGGAATGGCCTTCTCCTCTCTCAGTTCATACAATGTGTTTTCCAAACTTTCACCTCCTGCAAGCCACGCTCCCAACTTTGGTCACATCCATATTATACCCCCCCACACACACTTAGGTCCTGAATCTTCATCTTTTAACCAATTACTTAAAAATTAGAAGGGCATTCCGATCACCCTTGTAAATGGGAAACCCATATCCAAGGCATGCTGAAAACAGAACAGTGTCATTCAAATCCAAGGCAGGCTGCTGATGGCCAGAGGCGCTGCGTCTGAAGACTGTTCTTTTGGCTGAAAAGAGACCTTGGCAAGGGGTTGGAGGTTTGAAAGAGCTTTAGCCACCTCCGCAGGACTTTCTCCTCCACTGAAAGAAGAATGGAACTGCAGGGTGTGGTAGCACCTGCCTGTAATCCCGGCAATTCCAGAGGCTGAGCCAGGAGGATAGCAAGTTCAAAGCCAGCCTCAGTAACTTAGTGAGGCCCTAAGCAGCTTAGTGAGATTCTGTCTCAAAATTAAAAAAATGAAACAGGCTGGGATGTGGCTTAGCAGTAAAGCGCCTCTGGGTTCAATCCCCACAACCAAAAAAAGGAACTGGGTTTGATGCCATTTCAAGTCACCACCTCACACTGCCCACACCTATTTCTACACCAGGCTACCCCAGGAGGAGGGCTAGGCCCTGGACGAGGTCTAAGGGAGGGTCTTGGTGACTGCCCCTGTTTGAGCGTGCTTTTAAAATTTATTTGTAGGTAGCACCGATATTGTTCTTATTTCTGAGAGCCAGGCATGAGTCTAAGGTCTAAGTAATAGATTGTTACATTGTGCAATCCTTCAACAGGCCTATGAAGGTCTTATTATTCCCATTTTACAGATGGAAGCTGAGGCACAGACAGGTTAAGTGTCTTAAAATAGTCACACATGGCGGCGTCATGGCAGAGCTATGGGCGTCGAAGCCAGGTGAGCGGGTCAGGAATGTTCTTCGCCTTCTCCTGACCTGAACTGGGTCTCCTTTCACAAGCTCTGATTAGCACTTGCTCAGTGCGGGGCCTGTGCGGAGGCCCTGGGCACACAGAGTGGATCATCAGGGCCACCGTCCTCCAGGGACTCACAGCCTCATGGTGTCAACAGACAGGGATTGGAAACGGTGGGTGGTGGAATAAAGGGAGGAAGGAGCTGAAAGTGAGGTCCCAAAGCCAAGAGCAGCCTGTGGCCCCAGGGGTGGGTCAGGGAGAGCTCCCTGCAGGCAGCCACCTCTGGTCGGGGTTCATCATAGTGGGGAGGGAAGGTCGTCCCAGGTGGAGGCACCGGGATGTGCGACAGCAGGGAGGTGGGGGTGTGTGGGGAGTATTTTGGGAGCAGTGAGTCACTGAGTGCTGGCAGGGAGGGGAGATTCCAGATGAGGCCGGTCAGCTTCCAAGGCCAGGAGCAGGAGCGGTGCCTGACATTACCATCTGAATGCCTTGAGGGGGGGGTCTGTAGTATAAGGAGCTGGTAGACTATTAGAGGTGGTAGGACACGGGACCTGGCCTCCTCCAGTCCCCTGGGGAGGGCCTGCCACTTCCTGGCTATGGCCAATGACCGCCCACAGGATCATGGACTCAGTGTTAGTGCAGCTCTTGATTTTTCAAGAAAACTAGAGATTTGTGTGGTGACCCTAAATCTTCCCTTTTTTGACTTTTTTATTATGGAACTAATTAAACATCCATAAAAATCGACTGGTATCATGAAGACTCATGTACTCAAAAACTTGTGAGCAATTTTGGTCTATTTGCTTTATCTTTTATATACAACTTTTTTTTTTTTTCCTGAAATAGTCTGTGTTAGTTAGATTTTAATGTCTGTGACCAAAAGATCTGACCAGAAGAGTTTAAAGGAAAGAAAGGTTTATTTTGGGTTCCTGGTTTCAGAGGTTCGGTCCAGGGTTTGCTGATTCCACTGTTCTGGACTGGAGGTGAGGTGGTGGAACATGGCAGAAATCATGGCGGAGGACACCCAGGGAGCAGAGAGAGAGAGGGCCGAACCAAGGGACAAGATATAACCCCCCAGGGCACATCCCCAGTGACCTCCTCCTCCAGCCACGCCCCACCTGCCCACAGTTACTACAGTAGTCCTTTCAAATTATTAATTCATTAAGTGGATTAATCCACTGATTAGGTTACAGTCTCAAAACCTAGTCATTTCACTTCTGAACATTAACACAGGAGCTTTTAGGGGACACCTCATATCCAAAGCATAACAAATCTAAACTCCAGATATTATGAAAGAATTCACCTCAAAGCACTTTGAGATGCACCTCTAAAATATAAGGGTATTTCCTATATAACCCTAAAGCTATTATTCCACCTAATAGTCAACAATAGTTCCACATAAATTATTTCTTTCTCAATTTTTTTTTTCTTTTTGGTACTAGGGATTGAACCCAGAGGTGCTTTATCCATGGTCCATATTCCCAGCCCTTTTTAAGGCATTTTAAAAACGTTGAGACAAGATCTTGCTAGGTTGCTTAAGGCCTCACTAAAGTTGCTGAGGCTGGCTTTGAACTTGCAATCCTCCTGCTTCAGCCTCCTGAGCTGTTGGATTACGGTCATGGACCACTGTGTCTGGCTTTCTCAGTTTTATCCAATGTATTTCACATCTGGTTTGTTCGAATGGGAGGTCGTCTCCTTGTGGTTTTGATTCGCATTTCCTAATGACTAATGATGTTGACTTTCTTTCCTTGAACATACTGGCCATTCATATATCTTCTTGGAGAAGTGTCTATTCAAACTTTCTGCCCATTTTAAAATTGGGTTGTCTTTTTTTATTATCAAGTTGTAAGACTTCTTTGTCAATTCTGAATTCAGAGGCTCTTCAGATGTGTGCTTTGCAATTTTTTCTCATTCTGTGGATTATCTTTGCACTTTCCTGATGGAGTCTTTTGAAGTGCTAACATTTTAAATTTTGATGACGTTTAGTTTAATCTATTTTTCTTCTGATTCCTATGCTTTTGGTGTCATGTCTGAGAAAATATTGTTTAATCTGAAATCTTCTCCTGTATATATTTTTTCTAAGTATTTTGTAGTATTGGCTCCTATGTCAAGCTCTGTGATTCGAGATGATTTCTGTCGATGGTGTGGGGTAGAGTCTGATTTCATTCTTTTGCTTGTGGCTGTAGAGTTTTCCAAGCACTGTTTGTTGAAAAGACTATTCTTTCTCCCATTTTTTCTTGGCTATCTCATCAAAAATCAAGTCATCATAACTGTGAGGATTTATTTCTGGGCTCTTGATTCTATTCCATTGATTTCTGTACCTGGCCTCTCAGAGGCTGCTCTTTGTTACTACAGCTTTGTACTAAGTTTTGAAACTGGGAAGTGCGAATCCCCTGACTTGGTTCTTTTTCAGGATTATCTAGGATATCTTCGGTCTTTTGCATTTCTCCGTAGATTTTAGCATCAGATGGTCACTTTCCGCCCAAATGGTGTGGCAATTGAGATTCTGATAAGGATTTTGTTGAATCCATTGATCAGTTGGGGAAGTGTTGTGATTTTAACGATTTGAAGTCTTCCAATCTATGAGCAATTCAATTCGATTTCTTCCCGTAATGTTCTGTGGTTTTCAGTGTGCAATTTTGCACTTCTTCTGTTAAATTTATTCCTCAGTGTTTTGTCCTTTCTGCTGCTGTTGTAAATGTGGCAGGGAGGAAGTGGGTGTGGGAGGAAGGGGCATCAGTAGGAAGCAAACCAGAACTTGGATTTCCAGAAGTGTCAATCTATCCTTCTGTTATTGTTTTATTTTTTATTGAAGGAAAGAGGCGGTTGAGGTGGCGCTCTGCCTGGCTGGCAGCTGTGGGACCACATGCACCTTAGGTGGGGTGGGCAGAGGAAGGGAAGGGTGTGGGGGAGACGCACAGAGACGGGCAGTGGTGAACCCCAGGTCGCCCAGCACATTTTCCTCCTGCACAGGCAGGACATTGTCAGCAGTTGAGATAGAGACCAAGAATCCTTTGCTTCTCACCACAATCCCTTCATCCTCTTCCACTAGGGAGAGGCCACTGTGGCAGGAACAGGCCAGTGGGGTAGGAGCGCTGGGACATGAGTCAGGAGACCCTGGCGCTCAGCAACACTTGCAGTTAACCTCTCAGCCTTGCCTGTCTCCCGGGATCACACGGGGTCCTGGGGATAATGGCTCTCATTGGGTGGCATTAATTGAGGACTTAGTATGTGGCAGACTGAGTCGACCCATCTGAGGCACAAAGGGATTTTTTCAAACATGCCCAGAGTTCCAGAGCTGGTAAGGAACAGGGCCCATTCTGACCCCAGCGTCTGCTCCTTCAGCTGCTATTATAAATGCAACTGTTCTAGCCACGGCACCCGTCTGCTACTTAACATAGTGGGGTTCTCTGTCTCTTTTCTTCTTTTGCTCTTTTTAACACTGCTATAAACAACATACTTGTTAAAATTCAAGGAAGATCCAAATAAGAAAGAGGCAATAAAATCCCTGTCCTACTTCTGCCCGGATTGCACTTGTTAAGTGACATTTACAGTTCACCTGAAGAATTCTTCCATTTGCCTCTTCTGCTGTGGTTTGTTGCTTGTGTTTTTCCTAAAACTAGAACTGCAGCTTACCTTTTTGACTTCATGTTTTGAGTCCTTTTCTTTTATGCTCGTAGGCCTGCCTTACTCTTTTTGGTGGTGGTAGAATATCCCAAAGTTTGGGGTGCCATGATTTTTTTCAACCAATCTCTCCCGGTGGAGAATGAAGCCATTTTATCTTTTCATGATCACAAATGAGGCTGCACTGAGCATCCAAGGACCCATGTCTTTGCTCACAGACTGGAGACTTTTCCTACCAGTGACATTTGAACACCATTGGCATGTGTGGGAAATACGGAAGTCCCCCTTATCCACTGAGCTGCTTTCCAAGACCCCCAATGAGTGCATGAGACTGTTTGTTCCCTATGCCTGCATATCTGGGATAAAGTTTAATTAACAAATTAGGCACAGTAAGAGGTTAGCAGCAACTAATACCAAAATAAAGCAACTATAACAATATGCTATCATAGAAGTTATTTTAAACTTATGAATTGCTCTTTTTGGAATTTTCCATTTAATATTTTTGGACCGTGGTTGATCTTGGGTAACTGAAGTTGGAAAGTGAAACTGCAGATAAGCAGGGACTACCGGGAGATGTCAGCTCACCTGAGTCTCTGCAGGGGACTGACTCCTGACATTCACTGCCAAATGCATTCAGTGGACTCTCTCCCCATGGGGTCCACAGTACCTTTGAGTGGATGAACATAAACAAAAAGCAAAATTCTAAATCACCCCTGCCCAGCATCCCAACCACCCTCCAATATATGGTTAACAAAGATTTAAACGATGGTTGCAATGAAGACAGATGTACACGTGTGGGTTAAATTCCTAGAGGTGGATTTTCTAGGTGGAAAAGAATTTTATATATTTATTTATTTTGGTACTGGGACTTGAACCCAGGGGTAATTTAGCACTGAACTACATCCCCAGCCCTTTTTATTTTTTATTTTGAGTCAGGATCTTGCTAAGTTGCTTAGGGCCTCACTAAGTTGCTGAGGCTGACCTTAAACTTGTGATCCTCCTGCCTTAACCTCCCAGTCACTGGGATTACAGGTGTGTGCCACATGCCCCTTGCATTGTAATTATTATGGGGACCCCCACTGACCTCCAAAAGGTTGCTCCAGATAGAGCCCCCACACATACACCTAGCCTACCAGTGTGATTTTCCTCAGCCCTGGCCGCTGTTTGAGGATCCTCAGGTGAAACATGAACCCGGTGACCACCTTCAGCTCCCTCTGGACAACTGCCTTTGTGTCCTTGTCCTCTCTGTCTCTAGCTTGCCTCCTGAGATTCCTGGAGATGAGGTTCCGTTAAGTGTATTTAACTCCCTGGGGATGGGCTCAAAACGACAGAAGGGGCCCTGGCCCGGGACTCCTGCCCTCCCTCATGTCCTTCCTTCCCAAATCACCAGATGGACAAAATCCCTGGCGCCCAGAGACCCAGGACTGGGGTCAATGGAATTTCCTGAGTTGTCGGGGCGGGATTCTGGTGACATACACGAGGCAGCTGTGACTCCAGGCTGAGAGGTCTGGGAGAGGGAGAAGGGCTAGCAGCAGGGAGACATCAGACCAGGGTGCCGTGTGTTTGGGGGACGGGGACGCCTCTGAGCGTGGAGAGCAGAGAACCAGCCCTCAGGAAAAGCCAGTCAGGCTGAAGTCACCTCAGGCAGGGAGAGGCCCCATGTGCTCATCTCATGATGGAGAAACTGAGGCCCAGGAAGGGGCAGAGCCCTGGCCGGGGTGGAGGTGAGCGGGGTGGAGCGGCAGGGGCATGGCTGGAGGGAGGGTGACTAAGGGCTCCCGAGGCCTCACTGGCTTCTGGGCCATGTGACCAGATCCAGCAGGACGAGGTCGCGCTCTGTGAGGGGCGGAGGAGGCTTTCGTCATCCCCAACCCTGTGACCCAGCCACAGAGTCTTCCCCTCCTTATTTTTTAACCCAAACAGCAGCGTCAGAGAACAGACAGGTGGACAGCTTGCACCTTGGAGAGAAAAGGGCCCCTCGACCCCAAAGGTGAGCGTTTCCTCACTTCGAGCTGAGTGCCAGGGACTCAGGGGTCAAGTCCAGAAGGGCACCGACACAGGAACCCTGGGTAAGGACGCCTGCAGCTGCTGCAGGGTGCGTGTCCCAGAGCTCAGGGTCAGGGTCAGGGTCAGTGTCAGGCGGCGGGCTTCAGGCCTACACACTGCTGGTCATGTGGCCTTGGGCACATGCTTCCCTCTAAGCCTCTCGTCCCCCTGTGTGCCATCTCTACAAGGGGATCATGAGAGAAGATCCAGGATGCTCTTCAGTGTGCAGTGTTGGGACAGAGCCTGGCGCAGGACGGGGGCAGGGACGCCACAGTGCCCTCTCGCTTCCGCCTGCCAGGCTCCAGGCTGAGGTGGTTTATGGGATCCATCTCATTAATCCTCATGAGCAACGAGCTGCTTATTAGATTAGCCCATTTCACAGATGAGGAAACTAGTCCAAACTCACTTTCTCTGACCCAGACTCGGCCCTCTGAGCCCTTGGAAGAGAAAGCCTTTCGGCCCCTGCGCACCAGGCTCCTGTCCAGCTATGGAAACCTGACACTCGGTGCCTGGCAGTGGGCAGACTGAGGAACTGAGGCTCGAATCCTGCACTGTCACCTGCCCATCCTGTGTCCTCTCTGAGCCTCACCTTCCTCATCCGTAGAGTAGGGACAGCAACAGCCCTGCCTCCTGGGGTTCTGGTGAAGACCCATGAAATGGGTGTGTCAAGGGCTTTGCGTGTCCGAGTCGCTCTGTGGTGCTTGGTAGGTACATACAGGCCGGGCTAGTTTTACCATCGTTTGTGCCCCTAGGACAGAGTTGAGTGGGACACAGGGAAGCCAGCAGGCTCCTCCGTCACGACCCTCCTTCCCTGAGCGCGGTCTGGCTCAGCTGGGTTTCCAACTTCCGCTTCCCTTCCCAAATCCACACCAGCGAGGCTCTGCCACCAGGAGGGGAGATAAAAATAAAGCCAGGCCTCGAATCCTTCAAGTAAACACCCAGCTCCCTAAAAATAGCCCCTCGCAGCAGGTCCACAGCGCCAGGCGGGGCGCGAGGGACGGAGCGTGGCAAGGCTGGCTCTCCCAGGGAGGCCTGGCCGCCACGGGCCTCAGTGTCACCCCACTGGCCCCTCAAACCTCTGGTCCTAGGGGAACCAGGTGCCCCTGTGTGTCTCTAGCCCCTTCTCTCTATTGCCACCACCTCCAGCCCCTGTCCTGGCCCACTGCCGGGGTCCCTCCTAGCTCCCCGCTCCTCTTCCTGCCCGCTGACACAGCAGCCTGAAAAATGTCAGCCTGACCTTGCCACTCTGCTGGACAAAACTTCCCTGGGACCCTTAGTCTGAATTTCCTGAAAAGCAGAGCCCAGGCAAGGATTTGGTGCAAGTGCTTTATTCAGGAGGCGATGCCAGGGAAGGAGGCGAGAGGCAGGGAGTGGGGCGGGGGCAGAGCGGGCACAAGTGTGTGCTGCAGGCCACCAGGACTGGACTCGGCTGGGAGCCCAGTACCCCCAGGATTGCCTTTTTATTTACTGAAAATCTCCCCTGGGCAGACCCTCCCCCACCGCGGGCTTGGGCTTGGGCTTGGGCGGGGGTGAGGAGCCCCCTTTAGCGCCTGAGCAGGCTTTGGGCAGGTTGCGGATGGCTGTGCTGTGTGACCCTGGCAGTGCTGGTGATGCTGCCCAGTCCTCCGTAGCCGAAGGTGAAACTGGGAATGGACAGAGATGTGACAGAGGTACCGCGATGTCAGCGGTTAGGACAAATTCCAGACTCCTTCCTTCAGCCCACTTCCTGTCTGGCTTTAGTTCACCCCGCCAGTCTTCCTGTCACTTACCTTCAGCCACACGTCCTCCAGGGGCCACTCTTTTCCCTGCTGATGGTCGGGTGCCGATGCTGTCCCCCGTGCCCTAAATGCTTTTCCCTCACCCTTGACCTCACCGACCATACCGGCTCCTTCCTCTGGCCTCACGCAGCTCAGACTTTCTTCCCTGGGAAGCACTGAGCTCCCTTCTAGTCTGGGTGCCCTGTTTTATGTGTTGGCACTTTGGTCAAGGTACCAGCTCCTGGCATAGTACCCAGCACACGTGAGGCTCAGGAAGGAGGTTGACGGACAGCTGGTGGGGAAGAGCACACAGAAGGAGCCGGCCTCCGTTCTACTCATCTAATTCTTCAGACACATTCTGCAAACCTTTATGAAGAGTGACCTATGTGCCAGGTAGTGTTCCAGGCTCATGGAAGAAAGCCAGAGGATCCTGGCCTTCCCGACGTCTCCATCCTAGATGGGGAGACACGCCAGGGTGAGCCTCATTGATATTCAGAGGAGAGCCACAGGAGGGAGGAGAACCAGGAAAAGTGCCCAGGTGCTATAGGACAGCCAGGACACCAGTGTGGCCAATGAGGAGTGATGGGGAGGACGATAGTCAGAGAGGTGACCAGAGACAGTGTGGGCAGGGATGGAAGCAGGTCACTCTGTTGTCCAGTAGAGGAGCCCTGGCAATCTGTGGTGGTTTAAATCCAAATTGGTTTAAATTCAATAGATTCAAAGTTCCGTTCCTGTTTTAGCAGCCACCTTGCAAGTGCCGGGAGGCCATTGACAAGTCACGCTATGCCGTTGCAGCATGTTCTCCCCATCGCTGAAGGTTCAGCTGGACCTGGCCTGAGTGGCCCCGAGGTCATCGCAGGCCACACGCACTTGCCCATCTATAACTGGGCCCGTGTCATGGGGTCCTTTCCTCACCTCCCCAAGTGGGCGTGACTGAAGCACGCAAGGCCCTTTGGTCCAACCTCAGCCAAAGTTAAAATGCCTTTGCCGTTGTCCCTGCCAAGCGCTCTTTCCGTCTCCATTCTGTATCTCCAGGCACGGGGCGCTCGCCATCTCTCCAGATGGTCCAGGCCAACTTTGGACAGCCTTGACCTTGGATTTGCTAAAGCGGGAGGGCTTCTGGCTTCTCTGACACTTCTACCTGTGGACCTCAGTGCTGCCCTTGAGGACTGACAGGCCAGCAGGCAACAGAAACTACCCGTGGGCCTCAGCCTCTGGGCAGGACCGGACAGACTCTGCAGGGCTGCCCTCAGGGACCCAGCTCCCCTGTCCTTCCCTCCCGCTGTGCTCAGAGAGTGGCTTTCTTCCTCGGCTCAGAGCTGGTCACCGCGCACGCCCCATCCATTCACCTCTGCATGCCAGGAGGGAGAAGAGGAAGCTCAGAGGTCCGAATGCCAGGGCTTCTCTGCGTGGGCACGGGAGGCCCGCCCAGGGACTCCACCTCCCCAGGCGCGGGATCTGGGAAGGTGGGTAGGTTTAGCCAGACCTGGCTCCCCTGAAGGGATGAGCGGCTAGTGACACCTGCCCCTGTGTCCCTCGAGATGTAAAACTGCCATCTCACATCCCCAGCGTGCTCTGTACAAAACATTTGCTCTGCCCCTTACGGCGTGTCTGTTTTCAAGTCCCCTCGGGTCCCCCAACTTCCACATGGAGAAGCAGAAGCACAGACATCATTTACTCTCGGAAGCACAGGTTCTGGGGTTGGATAGCACTTTTTCTTGGACAAGCCACTGACCACCATGCCTGGCACAGTGGCCACCAATAGTGGCAGTTGTCTTTTTTATTTTTTTGTACTGGGATTGAACCCAGGGGCACTTTACCACTGAGCCACATCCCCAGCCCTTTTTATTTTTTATTTTTACTGGGGTCTTTTTTTTTTTTTTTTTTGCAGTGCTGGGGGTAGAACCGGGGCCTCGTGCATTCTAGGCTAATTTTTATTTTGAGACAAGGACTCCCTAAGTTGCCGAGGCTGGCCTTGAACCTGCGACCCGCCTGTCTCAGCCTCCCGAGTCACTGGGATTATAGGCATGTGCCACCACTCCTGGTGGCAGTTGAGATTTTTGCCGACCGTTGTCACTCTAGTCCAGTGATTCCTCCTGGTGTTTTTGACTGAAGAAGCCGAGAGTGAGTTCTAGGCGGGGATCACTCAGTGGGTCTGTAATCCCAGAGGCCAACCAGGGAGATCCTGCCTCCTAAAGCGAGGGGGTATGTGGTGGGACCACAGACAGGAGGGCGGGCTGCCCTGGGGACAGCCCCTGTGCGGCCGGCCTGTCGCAGGAGGACTGGAACTTCCTTCTCACCAGACCCTGCCTCCTGCCTCCCCACAGGGAAAGGGGCCACAAAGTCAGCAACCCAGTGTCAAACCGGAACCCCACAGGGCTTGAAGCCTGGCCAAGGGCTGGGGCCTCAGGGGCTCTGACCCACTGAGTGGAGCGGGTAAATGCCACCGAGTGGTCCTTTAGTGTGGGATTTGTCAGAGCTCCCTGGTTAGTCCCCAGCTCCAGCCAGTGTGGTTCTCCCCTGATTGCCTCAGTTCCCCAGCTCAGGGGTGTGGAGACAAGCATTGTGCCAAAGAAAACCTGCACTAAAGGCCCTCACGATCTTTTTTCTTTAATTTGGAGGAATTGTGTACATTCATCTGGTCCCAACTCCTGTCCCCCACGTATAAAAGTGTAGAGTCTGGTGTCCTCTCGCTGTCCCTGTCTTGACCACGTCCACACACTGTAGGCAGCATTACCTGGGTTTCTTTCCTCCCAGGGGTGCCTTGTGCCTCAATCAAGTGAATGTGTGAGATCGCTAACCTTTGACCAGGTTCGACCTACAAAATGGCAGCTTCGTAGAGAAACACCTGGTATCAGCCGATCCTGTCCAGAGCTGCAGATAACACACAGTCTTCTAAACTCTGCTTTCTTCTCTTTGCTGTGTGTTTGTTGGAGATATTCCCACATCTTTTCAAATAGAGAACTTCGTCAGATTTTTTAAACTCCTACACAGTTGTCCACTATGTAGCCACACCACGGTTGAGTCCTTCAGTGGCCACTGTGGAGAGGTGACTCAGCCCAGAGGGAGTCCAGGGCAGCCCTGTGAGGTCAGCATGGAAAAGCAGACAAAGGGACCAGCCTAGCGAAGGCCCAGAGGTGTGACAGCGTGGTCAAGGCAGGGTGTCCCGAGTGCTAGTCACCGACGGGCCTTCCAGAGTCATGTTGTATCCACACGCCATTTGGATTTTTACTCCCTATTTAAAACATATTTCGACTTTATTAAACCTAAATTTATTTTTATAAAGGAACTTTAGATCATTCCCACAAATAGAAAATAGAAATCCAATAGTAGATTAAAAGACGTTATCCAAAAAAAAAAAAAAAAGAAAGAAGAAATGCACAACGAAGCATCATTAAACCATCTTTCAACTGCTCAGTAAAAGCCCAGACTCGGGATTGCTGCTGTGGTGCCCTCCGCTCCAGCAGGGGCACTGGGCCTGTGGATGGCTCAGTGGTAGAATGTGTGTCCAGCATGTACCGGGTTTGGGTTTGACTCCCAGCACTGAAAGCCAGGAGCATAGGAGAAGCGTTAAAGACGTATGAGGTGCTTGCTTCGGCAGCACGTGTACTAAAATTGGAACGATACAGAGAAGATTAGCATGACCCCTGCGCAAGGATGACACGCAAATTCGTGAAGCGTTCCATATTTTTTCAAAACTACCCTAAGATTCTATCTCACCCCAATTAGAAGGGTGATTATCAAGAATACAACCAACAATAGGCTTTGGCGAGGATGTGGGTAAAAAGGTACACTCATACATTGCTGGTGGGGCTGCAAATTAGTGCAGCCACTCTGGAAAGCAGTGTGGAGACTCCTTACAAAACTTGGAATGGACCCACCATTTGACCCAGCTATCCCACTCCTTGGCCTATACCCAAAGGACTTAAAATCAGCATACTATAGAGATTCAGCCACATCAATGTTCATAGCTGCTCAATTCACAATAGCCAGATTGTGGAACCAACCTAGATGTCCTTCAATTAATGAATGGATAAAGAAACTGTGGTATATATATATATATATATATATACACACACACACAATGGAATATTACTCTGCCATAAAGAATAATAAAATTATGGCATTTGCAGGCAAATGGATGAAATTGGAGCATATCATGCTAAGTGAGATAAGCCAATCTCAAAAAACCAAAGGATGAATGATCTTACTGATAAGCAGATGATGACACATAATAGGGGGTAGGAGGGGGGCAAGAATGGAGGAAGAAGGGACTGTATAGAGGGAAAAGAGGGGTGGGGGGGAAGGAAAAATATAACAGAATGTATCAAACATCATTACCCTATGTAAATGTATGATTACACAAATGGTATGCCTCTACTTCACGTACAGAGAAATAAGATGTATCCCATTTGTTTAAAAAAAAAACAAAAGACATGAGTATCCAACGAGACTGATGCTGTCAGAATGGCTGAAATTCAACTATAATGGAACGTAATGGTGTTACTTAATGAACAGCCTGGTACCATTTATCATTTTCGGTATGACAAGTAGTGAATTATGGAGACACCAGCCTGAAAGACAGATATGGAAGGGTCTTTTCTCCAGGAAGTAGACTCGTGGGGGCTTTGGGTAAAAGGAGCACTCCTGCAGCCTTGGACAGGCCTTGCAACCACTGGGCACTCACTAAATGCTCATCAGGGACTGATTCTTAGTGGGTCCAAGAGGCTTTTATGAAAGAAAAATGGACGTTCAGACAAAGAGGTGTCTTCTGGAATCTCATCCAAAGAGAGCACCTGTCTTCCTCTTTCTGTCCTCCTCACTCTGTCCTCCTAGGATCAGTGGCTTTTTCTCACAGCTGAGGCCTGGGGCCAGAGCCCTGGAATAAGGCCCCCTGTAATGAACGGGAGGAACGCAGGACCCTCTTGCCATCTTTCCCTCATCTTCTTCATCCTTTTAGTTGTTGTGCTACGTAGGGAACCAACGCACACCTGGAGTAGATCAGCACAGGTTTATTTCCTGCTCACCTGAGGTCCAGATTGGGCTCCTTCCTCAATGGCAGCTCTCTTCCATGTCATGACGGGGGGCCCAGGCTCCATCCACCTTGTGGCTCGCTGCCTTCAATGCCTTGGCTCCCAAGGCCACCTGCTCTTCTGTAGCAAGCTGGTGAAGAGGGAAACACAGGAAGAAGACAGGTGGAAGATTCTTCCTGGGGAGTGGGCACATTCTGTGCTCTCACAGTCTATGGGTCAGAACCAGTGGCCACGTTCCTGCCGGGGAGGCGTGTGCCTGGAGGAGACTGGCTGGTGAACTGCTGACTGGTCTCAGCTACACTGGTGAACATTACATCAAGGTCCTTTGTCATCGGCCTCCATGCTAGCTCTCACTGACTCATGGCAGGCCAGGCTGGACTTTTCTCGGTCTCCTAGACACTGTGTGTGTCTGTCTGCAAAACACTGTTTTGTACCTTTGCTGCTTCTAGTTAAAACACCCTTTCCTTGAGTCTTTCCTCTCTTCTCTGACTGATCTGCTCCTATGGTTGTGGAAAACAAAACCACCACCTTGGAATTTAAAATAAGACTGTCGTTTTCTAAGGGACGTAGGGAGAAGAGCCCTGTCCTCAGCCCAGAAGGGGCCTCTTCAGGCCCTCAGCTCCTTCATAGAGCAAATGACAGGCTTCTTACACGTGGATGCTGCCTGAGATCCGCGCTGGGAATTTTCCTGTGACTGTAGGGTAGGGGCCATCTTATAATCATGGAGGGAGAACTTCAGGAGCTTTTATCAAGAGAACGAGTAACTTGATTTTCAAAGGGGAATCACAGAAACTATCTAGGACACAGGTGAAATGCAAGGGCCTGAATTTGCTGAGACAATTTTTCCCCCTAATTAATGTTTGTTCTAAGCAGTAGCATGCTGAGCAAATAGCTCCCCGGATGGGAAAAGCCCCGCTTCCAACTGACTGATTTCTGTGGTGTAGTGCAGGCTTTCTATTTGTAAATTCTTTTAACTTTTGTTTATCATGGAAGGATTTTATTTCATCTTCAAATCTGAAGGTTAGTTTTGCTGGGTATAGGATTCTTGGTTGGCAACCATGTTCTTTCAGAGCTTGAAATACATTGTTCCAGGCCCTTCTAGCTTTTAGAGTCTGGGTCGAGAAGTCGGCTGCTATCCGTATTGGTCTCCCCCTATATGTAATCTGATGCTTTTCTCTCATGGCCTTCAAAATCCTATCTTTATTTTGAATGTTAGGCATTTTCATTATAATGTGCCTTGGTGTGGATCTGTTGTGATTTTGTGCGTTTGGTGTTCTGTAAGCCTCTTGTATTTGATTTTCCATTTCATTCTTCAGGTTTGGGAAATTTTCTGATATTATTTCATTGAATAGGTTGTTCATTCCTTTGGTTTGTATCTCTGTGCCTTCATCAATCCCAATAATTCTTAAATTTGGTCTTTTCATGATGTCCCATAGTTCTAGGAGATTCTGTTCATGATTTCTTACCATCTTCTCTGTTTGGGCAACTTTATTTTCAAGATTCAATATTTTGTCTTCATTGTCTGAGGTTCTGTCTTCCAAGTGGTCTAGTCTTTTGGTGATGCTTTCCATTGAGTTTTTTATTTGGTTTATTGTATCCTTCATTTCAAGGATTTCCATTTGGTTTTTTTTTAGAATCTCTATCTCTTTGTTGAAATGATCTTTTGCTTCCTGCAGTTGCTCTTTCAGCTTATTGGTATTGTCATTCATTGCCTGCGTTTGCTCTCTTATCTCATCCTTTGCTTCGTGAATCATCTTAATCATGTATAATCTGAAGTCCTTTTCTGACGTTTCTTCTAACATACTGTCATTGGATTCTATTAATATAGAATCTAGATTTGTTTGGATCATTTTTTTCCCTTTTTGTTTCATGTTGTTCATGTATCTTCCCCTCTAGCAGTGCAGATCTGGGGTATTGCAGATTTCCCCCTATAGGCTTATAGTGGCCCTATAGGTTTCCAAAACCCTTTCTTTAAGGGGAGATCAATATTAGCAGTGCCCAAATCAGACACTATGCAATCCTAGACCAAATAGCCCCTAAGGGGACAATAACAAAATTGTCATAGTAAACAAAATGAGTTCAAATATTATCTTCGGTAAAACAAACAGATTTGCAATAAGGTCTGCAGTTTCTAATGGAGGACAAAGAGGATGCAGAGGGATGTAGAATGTGACTGTTAATGGGATAAGAAAAGAATATACAGAAGTTCTAGAAAATAGAAAGGGTGAGAGTGTAATCAAAAGAAATCGGATGTTAGCATGCAAAAAAGGGAGAAAGAGACTCTGAGGGAACTGGTAAACAAAAGGAAAAGAGAGCAAGAAAAGTAAAGAAATAAAAACTTAAATTTTTTAAAAAGGAGAAAAAAGAAAATCTACTGTGTAACAGTCATATAGTAAGGAAACCTCCCAGTGTTCAGTAGCCTGATGCATGAGAGGTACCTGACAATGAGCTTCAAGCCTCCAGCAGGAGTCTCAGGATGGGATTTGACCCACCCAAAGATCGGAGCTCCGGCTTCCAGGATTATCCAAGATGGCCGCTCTGGCTTCGAAATGTGTTGGCAAATGGGGAGCTGCAGCTCAGGGTGTGGACGTGGTCAGCTGGAGGTCCTGGAGGCAGGGTGCAGTTGGTCAGGCAGGGGTCCTGGAGGTCCGGCATGTTTGGTGTGGTTGCGGGATCCTGGAGGCTGGGTGCAATCAGTCGGTCTGGGGTCCCGGTGATAGGGCGCAATCAGTTGGTCTGGGGGTTCTGGCGGCAGGGAGCAGTCAGTCGATGTGAGGGCCCCAGAGGCAGGGAGTGATCGGTCGGGCTGAGGGATCCTGGAGATGGTGCTCAGTCAGTCCAGCCAGGGGTCCTACGGGGCCTGGCTGTTGTCTCAAAATGGCGGCAGCCACGTGTAATCAAACCTGCAGGGACTGTAACAGTGAACTTCCAGGCAACAGCAGGTAGCTGGTGCTCCACTGGCGGTTGGCCATCAGTTTGCTGACTGTAGTTGGACCATCGGGAGGTGAACCTCGTGCATTGGGTGATGGATAGGTGCAAGGCAGGTGATGGACAGGCGAGAGGCAGGCACATGGCGGATGATAGGCGCCTGACAGTGAGCAATCTGCACTCAAAAAAGGCATCGATATGCTGGCAGACTGCAGGTGATCACAGCAGACAAACGGGGTAAACAGCAGGGGATCGATAAGCAGCAAAAACTGCCTTGCTGAGAAACAGATATCCTCTGCTTGAAACCGGAGTTACGGAGCAGCAAGGAACGCAGCCTCCCTCTAGTCCGCCATCTTGGATTTCTCTGTGGTGTAAATATGACCAATTTCAAGCTACCAGTGTGCAGTCTCTGGGTGCAGACGGGGTGGGAGTAGTTGGTTCCTGGAGCAGACAGGAGCTTGCAAGCACCTCTCCAGCTCACCGCTTGGCACAGGGTTGGTCCCTTCTTCTTGGCTCTGTTGCAAGTTTAGCTCAAAGGTCTCTCTTCAGGGACGCTTTTGCAGGCCTCGTTTTTTTTTTTTTTTTGGTGGGTGGGGCTTTCTAGAAGGGAAAGGTTCTCAATTGGGTTCTTTTTCTAGTGATCATCCCTACTAGGCTATAAGCTCTTTGAAAGGCAGAACTTGGATTTTCAGTTTCTTTCCACCCCTGCTGCCTTGTCTGATGCCTACCTCAGGTGGACACCACGTGACTACAGAGGGCAGGCAGGATGAAGGACAAAGGAGGTGGGATTGAGGAGCAGCAGCCTGGGGACCAGTTCCTGTGACGTTCTGGCAGTGTGAGTTCAGGCAAATCCCTTTGCCTGTCTAGGCCTTTTTCCTCATCTGTAAAAGCCCTTTTCTTATTTTCCTCTGCTGCGGCCAGACCAGGCCTCTCAGTGATGATGATGACGATGATAGTAATAGCGACTGTTTATTTATTCAGCATATTTTGTTTTACGAAGCACCTTCTCTGCACCAGACCTTGATCTAGTTGCTGAGATTTATCAATGAACAAAACAGACAAATAACCCTTCCTCGTAGCCTTTGCCATCTACCTTCACAACCTGCCTGAACCGAGTGGAATTTCATAGGTGTCATCCTGCGAATCTCTGGGCAACCTGTTTTACTGCTGCGGGAAGCCGAGTCATATGGGTCGCCAAGGGTCAGCTGGTGTGTGTGGGGTGAATAGGGGACTCATGGAGGCATCTGGCCTTCACATTGCCCATCCCCCACCCTGCCCCTGCCTGCCTTCCTCTCTGCCTTTGCCCAGGCTGGTCCCTCCCTCATCCTCCCATAGTGTCCTCTTCCCTGTGAACACATCCCACAGGCCACCCAAGACCTGATCCCTCCCTGCTGGCCTCTCACCTTATTTTCTAATCCTTCCTCATTATTTGACCAATCACGTTTGATCATGGGGAAGGGAATCCTTTGCTTCCTTGTGCTGCGCCCTTTCCCGCCATCCCAGGCCCCGGCCCAGGCCCACAGCTCCATCAATGCCTCTCTCTGAATCAATGTGTCGAATTCCGTAATGGTTCCAGTTCATGTCTTAGTTTTAGTGCCTACATTGACTAGGCTATTCATTCTTCAGATTCATGCAGAGCATTAAACCAAATCAAGCCTGCACACCTCCAGGGGTACCTACTGTGTGCCAGGTATGATGTCCATTGCTGCAGAGGTAGGTGAAAATCAGAGACACGATCCCTGATCTTTGGCCTCAGTGGTCTCCTTGGTGTGGTCAAGAGCAGGACAGTCACACAGCCTGGGTGTCCCGGACTGTGTGTAGGTACGATTGTCTCCAGCCTGCCTCTCACTTTTAGATGCCCTGGTTGGAATGACAAACTCTCTGGTCACCCTGAATAAGGAGGATTGCTAAACAATCCTCCCAACCCAATAAGGTTGGTGGCTTTTATTGTCCCCATTTCACAGAGAGGGAAACAGAGGCAGAGAGCAGCCTGCCCAAGGACTCAGAGCTGGGAAGCAGGGCTAGGGCCAGGCCGTCTGGTGCCAGAGTTGTCCTGCTCAGCCACCAGCTCAGTGAGACCCGTCTGACAGATCTTCCCTGATCTGGCCTTCCCACCGCCCTGGAGGTGTAGGCACCCCCATGAGAGGTGCTTCTGTGACCGGAAGCCAGCAGCAGTGGGAATCTCCCGTGGAGACCGGGAAACGCCTTTGCAACCCAGAGACGTGATTTCCCAGGGCAGGCCTGGGCGTGGCCCTCCTGCGGCTTCTTCCTGCCCTCTCTGTGGCAGAAGGGATGCCCGCCCCCGGGGAGCAAATGGAGCTGCCTAGAATTCCTTCCAGAGCTCCTTATCAGTTCCCAGTCATCCTGGGGTGGGGGTGCGAGGGTGTGGGGGCGCTGGGGCTGCTCTGGGAAAAGCTGGAATGCCAAGCGAGCCCCACCTGGGGAGGGGCCGGAGGCGGGGGCGGGGCGGGGCAGGGAGGCTCAGCTGTCACATTCCTGGGCTCAGCAAGCTCTCCTGGACGCCTTGTCCTTATTTAGGCAGGAGATGTCTGCTGACTTGGGCCTTGTGGGATGCCACTGTAGGCCGGCTCACGGGGCAGGATGGGACAGGGGCAGGGGCTGGGCACACCCAGAGCTAAGTCAGCAGGCTCCTGGGCAGTAGTGCCCACAGACCTGGACTCTCCAGGGTGGAAAGTCCAAACCATGGGGAGAAAAAAAAAAATCACCCTTTAAGCAATAATAACAAAAGTAGCAGTTGCCATTCACAGGGAGCCTGCTGTACCAGGTACCATGCTAAGCGGACTTGGAGGTCCTGGGAAGTATCTCTTCCATTACTGTGGTACCCAGATCTGGCCCAGGACCTAGCGCACAGCAGGTGCCTAGTAAATGCTTGTCACAGCTGAATGAGCATCACCTCACTTACCACAGTTCACTTAATCCTCACGGTCGTTTTAGTGGTAGCAAGTGCTGATATTGACCCATTTTATAGATGAGAAAACTGAGGCTCAGAGAGGTTCCATGACTTGGCAAAGGTCACACAAATCAGGAGTGGGCAACTGGAGTTTGAAACCAAGCTCCTCTGACCCAGTGCTAACCAACCCTCCATGTTCTTATTTTGGAGTAAACCCAGTAGAATTCCTGGCTTCCCCCTCGGCTGGCTGTGTAAGTTGGTTCCATGGCCATCTCTCTGTAAAATGAGGACCGACAGTGATGCCTGCATTAGAGAATATTGCAAGGATGAAGTGAGACAGCAAAGACAGCACAGGGCCTTTGCATAGCACCTGGTACAAAGAAGGCGCTTAGCAAGTATGGTCTGTTAACGGTGGTGGTAGGTAGTGGTCACAGGTCCCAGGAATTCAGCACCCTGAAGGATGAGTAGATCAAGAAGTGGCGAATAGGGGGAGGGGCCGTCATGCCCAGGAGCGGGAACAGCCTAGGTGAAACCCCAAAGAGAAAACAACAGATGGGGCACATTCAAGGAACTGGAAACTTCTGTCTGTCTGGAGGGCTGAACTTGGAGTCAGACTGGAGAGGTTGGTGGGATCTAACTCACAAATCCATATTTAAAAACTTCCACACTGTGGGGTCGTATGCAGAGGGTCAAGATCAGATCTGCTGGGGTGGCCTCTGGAGATCAGATGGGAAATCAGAAGAAAAACACACCTCCAGGGTTAGTATCCAGCTGGACGCTCCAGCAGGATCACACCAGTTGTTAAGGTTCCAAATATTCTGTCCTGGTTTGTAACTAGCAGCTGCTCTGAGTCCCCGAGGGTCCCCTGGCCCCTGTTGCTGTCCTGTCTACTTGGTCTCTTGCCCAGGACATTTTCTTCCCCAGCCCTGAGCAGCTCGATGGCTAGCCACCTGGACAGCCCGGCCCCTCCAGGCCGTTCCCACTGGTGGATCCCTGCCTTTTCCACACCCGTTGCTAGATTCGTCTCGCATCACTTCCCTGCCTATGTCTCAGCGGAGCCTTCAGCTCCAAGGAGGAATTAGAGAACCTCCAATGGGGCAGGAAACTTGGGTTCCTCACTGGTAGGAAGGAGGTTAGACAGAAGAACCCCAGCGTCGTCCTGCACTGACACCTGATGCCCCACAGCGAGGCTTAGCACAGACACAGGGTCCAGTGGACCTGCAGATCCAGCCCAGGGCTTCCTGGCTGTTGAGGCTCCTCCTGTAGGTGACTCTGCCTCTTGGAGCCTGGTTTTCCTGTCTACTACGTGGACATCATAATCCCTACTGCTTAGGGATTATGTTATCCTTACTGCTTTAAGGAATAAATTAAACCACACCACTGAAAGTCCAATATGTATACTCAGAAGAATGAGCGATTACACTCCATTTATGTATGATCTACCAAAATGTATAAATGCATTCTACTGTCATGTACGACTAATTAGAACAAATAAAATTTAAAAAATTTTTAAAAAGTCCTCGCACCAAGAGATGATAGAGTTTATGATATATATTTATCTATGTGTTTGGAATGGGTACATTATATTCATATCCAGGTCTCAGAGGGTCATGCCAGTCATGGAAGAGTTTACTGAAGGCAGTGTTTGCAGAGATGAGGCAGGACATTAACAAGGAGTGTTGGGGTGACCGGGACTAGCACAATGGGAAGTCATGAGTACCCCAGTTCTGAAGGGGCAAAGGGTGGGCATGGTGTTATTACTAGAGGTTGGTGGGTAAGAGCTCAGGTGGGGAGGAGGGAGAGGGGAAGGAATACCCAGACCCCTCTCCTCCACCCTCCCGTGGCTTGCTGTGCCCCTGCCCCCAACTGGCTGGACCCAGCTGGAAGCTAGGTGATGCTGGTTGGGGACATCGCCCCAGGGTGGAGAGTGGGGTGGGGTTCCTTTGCCTTCTTCCTTCTTTTCCTTCTTCCACTTCATTCCCTGACACCAAAATTCCTTCCCAGTGGCAGTCGGCATCCCTGCTTTTTTACCCGATCTTCCATAAATATTTTATCACTCAGAACAGCAGGCGTGTTTGTTTACCTAAGTGCTGCGCCTTGCTTTCTAACTTAGCATATCTTGGGACCAGTCTGTGTCTGTCTAAAGATCAACCCCATTCTTGGACGTGGCTACCTAACAGTCCTGCAGATGGCTGCGCTGTGATAGGTTAACCAGTTCCTGGCTTTAGCTTTGGCTTTGTTTCCTGTCGTTTGCTGTTGCCAACCGTGTCCGGCAAACACTCTTGTGTCATTTTGCACAGTTGGAGCATATCTGCTGGCAAGCTTCCCAGAAGGGGAATCACCAGCATGAAAATAGGTGGATGCTCAATTTCTAAGGAAGAAAAAAGATTGAACACTTTGAAAGGATAGCTCTGAGTGTACAGAGACTTGCAGAATTATTTAAGCTGAAAATGTGTAATCGGAATAGCTAACATTTTTAGGGTGGGAGGTTCTATTCTCTGGATGTTAAGTCATTTAATTGTCATAACACCCTCCGAGGTGGACATTGTTATTATTATTCCCATTGTATTAGTTATCTGCCAAGTATTATTTATCTGCTATTAGTTATTGCCCCCAAACTTTTTTTGGGGGGGTACCAAGGAGTGAACCCAGGGTGTTTAGTTACTGAGCCACATTCCCAGCCCTTCTTGTGTTTTCTTAATTTTTTTTTTTTTTTCTTAATTTTGAGACAGGGTCTTGCTAAGTGGCTGAGGCTGGCCTTGAACTTCTGATCCTCTGGCTTTAGCCTCCTGAACCGCTGGGATTACAGGCATTTGCCACTGCACCTGGCCAAACATAGCATCTTAAAACGACACACATAAGGAGCATCGTGACACACACAGCAATCCCAGCTATGTGAGAGGCTGAGGCAGGAGGATCACATGTTCAGGGCCAGCCTGGTCAACTCAGCTTGACCCTGTCTCAAAATAAAAATAAATGAACAAAAGACCTTGGGAATAGACTTCTTGTCTAGTATGTGTGAGGCTCTGGGTTCAATCCCAGCACCACAAACAAAACAGAACAAAACACACATTAATTATCTGACACCCTCTGGCTCAGGGTCTCACGAGGCTGCAGCCGAGGTGTCGGCTAGGGCGGTGGTCTCATCTGAAGGCTGTGCTGGGGAGGGCCCTGTTGGCAGCTCATGCACTTGGCTGTTATCAGGATTCTGTGTCCCACAGGCCTCTGGGCCTCATTTCCTCCGTGGCTCTTGCTGGAGGCCACCCTCAGTTCCTGGCCAGGTGGGCTCTCCAGCACAGAAGCTTGCTTATCAAAGCAGGGAGAGATCTGCTAGCAAGAGAGAAATCACGCTTTCATAAACTAGTATGGAAGGCCATCACATCACCTTTGTTGTACTCTATATTAGAAGTGTGTCACAAGGTCCAATACCCACTTGAAGGGAGGGAATTATGCATGGGTGACTCCCAGGAGCTATCTGAGAAATCTGCTTGCCACCCTTGTTTTGCAGAAGAGGAAATGAGTGTACAGAGAGGTTAAGTGACTTGTGCAGGTCACACAGCTAGGAAATGTTGGAGTCAGGAATTCAAACCCAGGGAGCGTGACTTCAGAGTTCGTGCTCTTAGCCATGATGGCTCCAATTAAGTCTTTATTGTGTCCATGACCCTGTTAAAAAATAGGTGCACACACAGTCTAGAGAGGATGCTCAGAAGTGAAGAATAGCTGTCATGTTAGTGAAGTGACTTCTGAGTGACGCTGCTTTGGTAGCACTCTTCTGACGATTTGTAAAGTGTTTTAAAATCTAGAGTGGCTTTTTGGAAAGGAAATTCTGCGGTACTGCTTTGAAGCCCGTGCAATGAAGGGTGCTGTGGGCAGGGGCTGAGGCTGGACCGCAGGGCCCCGTCCTGTCACTTCACCAGTTGCTGAAGCGTGGCACGTCTCCTCAGTCCTACCGTCAGCCAGGAACTGCTGGGCTCCTCCAGCCCACCCTCCTGGGGCAGGAAAGGGGAGCGGGGCTGGTGACTGCGGCAGGCGGCAGGGCCACTGGGAACAGAAAGCTTGGAGCCTCACAGGGCCCCGGGAGGAGAGGCCGGGTTGCTCAGCCCTTGTGGATGTGGCTGAACTGAAGCACTGGAGCAGTCGGGGACGTCAGCAAAGCCAGGTGGACCTGGCTTCCCACTTGGGTCAAGTCTTGGCACTTTCTAGCTATGAGGGCGTGCAGGTTGCTTTTCTAGGCAAACGATTTCCTGAGCCTGCCATCCTTCTCCAGGAAAGTGAGTCATTCGAGGATGAAATGAGATCACACGGGTAGTTCTAGTCTCCGACTGCTGCTGTAACAAGTGACCACAAATGGGGTGGCCTCAAGCAACACAGACTCCTGTCTTCTGGAGACAGGGTTGGCTGTCGGCAGGGTGGGCTCCTGTGGAGACTCTGAGGAGGGCCTGTCTTTGCTTTCCAGCCCCTCGCTGCCACCCTGATCCTGGTTCAGGGCCTTCCCTCAAACTCAGCACTCCAGCCTTGTGTCCGCGGCACCTGGTGTCTCCCTCGGCACCTGGCGTCTCCCTCCTCTCTACCTAATCTCCCTCGCCTCCCTCTCAGGACACGTGTGATTCCATTCAGGGCTGCTCTGTAATCCAGGAGTCTCTCCCCATCCTGAGATCTTTAATCATATCTGCCAAGGCTGTATTGCCATATAAGGTGACATTCAGAGAGTCCCGGGATTAGGAGTTGGATCTCTTTGGGGCAATTTCTCAGCCAGCCTCAAGGTCAAGCGACGGGCACAGAGTTAACGTGTGGTAAACACGCTCCTGTGGCTTTGCCTTCCGCATCTAGGCTGGGAGGGCCATGTCCCCACTCTCACAGGGCTGGAGGCTCTTCTGTAAGGGAACGAGAGTTGCCATGAAAGGTGATCTGGAAGGGCTATCTTTGTGGCCAGGGGATTTTGGCTGGTTGCTAAGGTGGGTCGGTTCTGCATAGGACAGTGGGGGGCTGCACAGCTCCCGCCTCCTCTCCATCTCAGAAACCGTACCCAACACCACCCCTCACCCCGCTTCAACTAGAATAAACCGCTTTCCACGGTAGAACACTGGCCGGCGGCTCACTCTGGGCCAGGTCCTGTTCTGGGGTTTTCTGTATGAATTTGCTCTACCACCCCAGACACTCTGAGGCAGGGCTGTTCATAGTCCCATTTTACAGATGGAAAAGCCGAAGCACAGAGGATTTCAGCAGATCACCCAGGTCACCTCCGGGCACCAAAGTGTAAACAGGAATTAAAAAAAAAATCTGCTTGTTTTCCAAAAATTTCTACAAGGAAATCATATTATTTTTATAATATATGTATATATTTATATGATACATTTTATAATATACAATATAGAAATAATAAAGTACATGTATGTACATATGTATTTGTAAATGTGTTGTGAATATAAAACACAAATAATAAAATACCCCCCCAGATGGGCTTCTAGAGCCCCTGGCCTTCCATTCATTCTGCGCTCAAGACTTCTCACCTTGTCTTCTCTCTCCTAACAGACTCCTCATCTTTCCAGAGCAGGGGCCATGTTTGGCTCAACTTGCACTTTAATAATCATGGTTAAATGACACAATGTCTCTGTTCCACCACCCCATCTGTAAAATGGAGGTGGTATCCACCTTGCCAGGTGGTATGAACCCTTGGCGTATCTCTCATTTTTTCTTATGTGAAGCAATGCTCGAAGACATAAATGGGAGAACTAAAACTGTAAAACTCATAGAAGAAAACAGGAGGAATTCTTTGTGACCTTGGGTTAGCAAAACCTTCTTAGATATGGCACCAAATGTCTAGAAGACAAAAGAAAAAAATAGGTGAATTTAACTTTATTAAAATGTGAAACTTTTGCTGGGCGTGGTGGGGCATGCCTATACTTCCAGCTGTTTGGAGGACTGAGGGAGGAGGGTTCCAAGTTCCCAGCCAGCCTGGGCAACTTTGTGAGACTCTGTCTCTGAATAAAATAAAGGGGGTTGGGAAGGTGGCTCTGTGATAGAGCACTTTCCTAGCATGTGTGAGAGGCCCTTTGTTCAATCCCTAGTACTTCCAAAACAAACAAACAAATAGACAACAACAAATTGAGACTTTCCTGCTTCAAAGGACACCATCAAGAAAGTGAAACGTCCACCAGAAGGATGGGAAGAATACCTGCCAATGATATATCTACTAAGGGATGTGTGTCTAGAATATATATAAAGAGCTTTCACAACTCAATGATTTTTAAAAGATTTTAAAAAGATCTCAATAGACATTTCTCCTAAGAAGATAATCAAATGGCCATTAAGCATATGGAATGATGCTTAAAATCATTAGTCCTTAGGGGAAAATATAACTCAAAACCACAACGAGATGCCATTTCACAAGTCCCCAGTATGCTCATAATTTAAAAGGTGGACAATCACAAGTGTTGGCACAGGTGTACGGGGAACTGGAGCCCTTAGGTGTTGCTGGGAGATTGTGAAACAGAGCAGCCACTTAGCAAGATAACTTGGCAGTGTGTGAAATGTTAAACAGAGTTACCATGTGACCCAGCAGTTTTCCTCCTAGAGATGTACCCAGAGAAATGACAACATGCCTCCATGCAAAACCTTGCACATGAATATCCATAGCAGCAGAAATCACAATAACCCCAAAATGGAAACCACCCCCAATGCCTATTGACAGCTTATCCACACAATGGAATATCATTTGGCAATAGAAAGGAATGGCTTCCTGATGGGTGTTCAGTGTGAGTGGACCTCAGAACACTGTTTGGACAGCGTATCTCCCTTTGTTGGCAGCAGATAGAATTTTGGAAGGGAATTCTGGTAAACATCGTGACAATAAGAACAAAACCAACAACAATAATAATGGTAACTACCATTTGTTAAGTGCTCAGTTTGTGCCTAACACTTTTTTGCTATCTTATTTCGGACTCCCAGTAATCTTATGAGTAAATATTATTATCTCCATTTCACCATTGAAGGAACTGAGGCCAGAGAGCAAAGGCCAGCTACTCAGAACCGGATATGGTGCTATGATCTGGGCTTGAGTTGGCATCCTTAGCCTCTTGGGTGAGGGGCTTCCTGGTATAGTGCCGCCTACTCACTGGCCACTGTCTGTCTCTCTAGCACCCAGCTCTGCCCCCCCCCCCACCCCGTGGCAGGGGCTCAGTATCAATTTGCCAAATGGGAGCAAATAGTGTCCCAGGTGGGGGGAGAGGACCGTGGGGCCACGACTCTGCCTTGCCTGCGTTCCTGAGGCTGAGGGCTTTCTCCTGGGCGGCTCGCTGGGCTCCTCCTCTCAGTAGGCTGACCATGGTCGTTCTAGGGAAGCGCCTGTCCGTGAGGGCTGGGGGCGAGGGGCTATTTCGGGAGAAGGCAGGGCCGTGGCATCTGAAGCATCCTCCCTCAGGAAGACACTTGGCAGCACTGTCCCCGTAACCACCTCTGCAGCCGCCAGAGACGCTGGCGGAGGCCTGAGCTGGGAACAATTATCTGCCCACTCTGCCAAACGTCTTTGTTCAGGGTTTTTTGTTTGTTTGTTTGTTTTTCATTCTAAAGTGAACAATTGGTGACATTTAGCATATTCAGGATCTTTGGATTAGTCCTCTCCAAAAAAACTATGCTTCTCGTTGATTTTATTTAACAAGCAAACATATAGCACTTCATGTGTTCCTCACTGTCCTGAGAGCCACGCCATGGTGTCATTTAGACACTTCGCTCCTGTTTACAGATTTCCAGCAAGAAGGCTCCCCACGTGGCTGCTGGGACCTGTTTCTCCCCATGCTTGGCTCCTTCCCAAGGAGGATAGGGCTCAGCCTACTTCAGTGTTGAGCCCGGAGGGATGTGGCTCAGGGTCATGGGTAAGAGCTTGGCCATATTCAGTTTCTCTAACTGAGAAAGGTATGTTTTGGACAAACTCGGCCCCCCTGTAGAAGCATCAGTCACCCAAGGTGGAAGGTGATGTGAGACCAAAGAAAGAGGCGGACAGGTCCAGGATCCCATAAAGCACAATTTATTAGGATTTGCAGACAGAAGCGTGCCTTGGGCAGTGGCAAGACTAAAGAGTCCCCTCACTCCAAGGCAGGAAGAAGGAATTCACACGCCAAGCAAAACAAAGGTGGGCTTGGCCAAGCGGTATGTACCTGACCTTTCTCAAAAGCTATCAACATGCCAAGTGTCAGTTAAGAAACAGTCCAGGCCTCAGCGCCTGGCACAACATGCCTGGTTGACTCTCTTAATGACTTGTTTGTCCTATAGGGTTTGGGATGAGTGCCAGGGTCACCTGGAGGGTAAGATGGCTGCTACCACCAAGATGGCCACAGTCTTGTCAAGCTGGATACCGTAAACTAATTATACCTCTGTAGGTCATGTCTATCAAGAAGGCCACAGCCCAGAGCTGGGCACAAAGTGCCCAAGAAATAACCCCAACTAATGCTATTAGTCATAGTAGCAGAAGCAACATTTGAGCGAGCGTGTTAGAACAGGGTGGTGAGCTTTTTCTGTAAAGGACCCAGATGGGAAATATTTTTGGCTTTGCTTGTCATGCAGTCTCTATGGCAACCACCTAACTCCAGACAGTACATAAACGGATGAGTGTGGCTGTGTTCCAATAAAACTTTATATGGACACTGAAATTGGAATTTCATAAACTTTTCATTTGTCACAAAATATTACTCCGTTGACTTTTTTTTTTCAACGCTTTAAAAATATAATAGCGGTTCTTAGTTCAAGGGCAGTACAGAAACAGACCATGGGCTGGATTCAGCCTGCTGCTGGCACTGAGTCCAGGGAGCTCACCAAGATTCTTTTTGCTATTGAGTCCCCAGCATCCAGAACAGTGCCTGGCTCACGGTAGACACTCCATAAAGTTGTATTGAATAAATGAACCAATGAGGAGACATGGGTCTTTGGCTGACCCTTTAAGGTTATAAGCGTGGAGGGAGGGAAAGGACAGTCCTCAGGTGGGGGAACAGCCTGAGCAAAGTCCTAGAGTCAGGGTGAGTCCAGTGAGTGTCCCCTTTTAGCCCCTTGAAGCCACCAATGCCTGGTAAAGACAACTGGGGAACAAGGCCAGCTATAACCAAGTGGCTAGGGGCCTGGGGATGGGAAAGGAGGCTGTGGGGTGGGGGAGGTGGTGGTGGATGCACCCCAAAGTGGCTCTGTTGGGTGACAGCCCTGCCCCATCCCAGAACCACCAGCCTTATTTTTAACACTGCTGATGAAAGACAATCCATCTGAATGCCATCAAGAAGAGAGGCTTCTCCCCGCCCCGCCCCCTGACCCAGTTACGGTGCCACTCCCTCCCCCAGCGGCTCAGCGCCATCCTAGGAGACCCTCACCCACAGGTGTCAGCCCAGAAGTGGTGAGTGGTCAGAGGAGGGGTGGTCGCTGTGTCGCCCTGGCGGGGCCTAACTCAGAGAGGGCTCTCGGGGCTTAAAGAAAGCATTCAAGGCTCCTGGGGTTGGCAGGCTGGGAAGAGCCCGCGGCGCTGATTCCCTCTGTCACGCTTCTCAGTCTTTGGTGAGGGCGGGTGTCTGGAGGGCTTGTGGAACCCAGGTTCCTGGGCTCCCTCCCCTCCCCCAGTTCTGATTCAGAAGGTCTGGGTGGATCCTGCGAATCTGCGTGGCTGACAAGCACCCTGGCGGTGAGGATGCTGAAGGGTGTGCAGGCCCACACTGAGTGGCACTGGGCGGAAGTGGTGGCCTCTGGGAGACAGCAGTTCTGCCTGTCCTTCACCCTGGGGCTGCCCCGGATGCCCCATCCAGACTGCCTCTCGCAGAGGACGTGGAAAGCCCTGGAGGCCGTGCTGTTGGGCCTCACTGTGAGCATGGCCGGAAGGCTTGCAAGGATTTGAAGCAGGAAGTGAGGCCTTGGGACGTAGAGGGCAGGCACTGCGTGCAGATCAGTGTGTGGAGCAAGGTGCTGGAAGCGGGGCTTGCCAGGAGAAGCAGCAGTGGGTGACTGATCCGCTGTGGGGCTGAAAGGAGATGGGAGGCGGGGTGGGAGGATCCTGGGGTTCCTGGCTTGAGGGCTGGGAGCAGAGAAGCCATCCTGGGCTGAGATGTGGGCTTGGGGAGAAGGCTGGGATGGGGTTCCGTGGCCAGCGGCCAGGCAGACAGAGGTGGGCAGTGCCTGTGCTTGCCTCCAATGCAGCAGCCCTCATGCCTGGCGCTGTGTGGCCACCCCTGACCCAATACCCGGGCTGGCTGCCCTGGAGGACCCCCAGAGTCTCCCCAGGCTCTGGGTGCAGGCTGCGTTCCAGCCTAGAGCCCTGCAACCCAGCTCCTCTAGGCACCAGGAAATGAGCCTCATTCAGCTCACATGACCAAAAAAGGGCATCTTCTCAGCTGGAAGGTTCTCCTGCCTAGCTTTCCCTCCTCCCCTGACCTGGGGTTTCAGGTTCCCCTGGAAGTGACTCTGAAAAGTTTAGGACTTTGTCTCACACAAACCCACACGCGGGCCAAACTGAGCCTGACACTCCGCACGTACCACACGGAGTCTGGACGTTGCAAATGTCCTCTGCCTTCCCCTGTCCTCCTCCTCCTCCTCCACCACCCGTTGTGTCATCAGCAAAGCCGTCCAGTGGCGGCTCTTTGCACATTCACAGGCGCTCCACCGGGGAGAACTTCTGTCTCCATTTACAAATGGGGAAACTGAGACGCGAAGAGGCGAGCGCACACCCGAGGTCCTCGGGGTGAGGGCTGGGGCGCGGGGAGGGAGGGACGCAGCACAGAGTCCCATCGGTCTCCGTTGAATATTTTCTAAATAATTTACTTCCCAAGGATTTCACTTTCGACTTAAAATATTATATGAAAATTATGACTTAACTCGATTACTGAGTTTTCACACTCACGGCACCCTAACCCCAGAGCGGGCAGAGCGCGAATCGGAATCCAGGGCTGCTGAGTCCCCGCGTGCCCTCGTCTGTTCCTGGGGCCCCGCCTGACCCCGCACGCGCGTGCGCTTCTGCTGCCGCGCTCATGGTTCAAGTGAACCTCAGCGTGGCGACGTGGCCCGGGGGAGAGGACAGGGGCTTGGACGTCCGCTGGCCTGGGTTTGCCATCCTTACTCCACTGCTCATTGCTGAGTGGAGCGGAGCCCGTATGTAGGGGACCCTTGATCCCAGGGTGCTGGCTGCACGATCTCCGGTTCTTCAGCATCTTCTGTCCCTCTGGTTTCTCCCCTGGACGGAGGGAGGGAGGCTTCGGTCCACCTTGTAGAGCTACGGGGGCAGGGGTTAAATACCATGGCTTCGGTAAGGCCCTGGGCACAAAAAGTTAGGGACTGTTTTGCATCCTTAAACGAGACAGCTCTCAGCCTCAGTGCCCCTGCCTGCGAGGTGGTAAGATGGATACAAACCTCCCTGTGGTCAGTTGTGAGGGTCAAAAGGGATGACGAGGGTCAAAGGCCTGGCACGTAGTAGGGGCTGCAGGGAATTCATCTCCTTTACTGTGGGGCGCAGTGTGGGCTGGAGGCCGGGGGAAGGGAGCACATCAACCTGCCAAGGAGTTAGTCCTGTGCTGGCTCCCGCCCACCTTGAGTTCTCCAGGGAAGTCCAGCTCCCGCCCCAGGACGGGGCCTTGGCAGGAGCTTGTCCCTCTGCCCAGCTCACACTGCTGGCCCTAACGGATGTTTCTCCAGGCCTCAGCTTGAATGCCTCATCCTCAGGGAAGCCTCCTCCACCAAGCCACCCTCTGCCCGCTGTCTGGGGTTTCCAGGACCTTCTTCTCTGCTCTTCCTTCTTGGCACCGCTCATGGTTGTAAATGAATACTTTCTATTTAATTATATTCCACTTAATGGTGAGGGCAGAGTCCCCGCCTTCTGGTCCACAGGAGTTTCAAGCCTCAGCGTCTGTCCACAGTTGTCGCGTGCTCAAGAGTAGCTCGAGCGTGCAGGTTAGGATTCAAAATCCCAACTCCTGCCCTTATGACTCTGTGGCCTTGGGGCAGTTCCTCAGCCTGTCTGTACCTCAGTTTCCGCTTGTAAATAGGGTGAATAACAGCACCGGCTTCCCTAGATGTTACGATGACCAAGGCAGATGATCTTCCTCACCCGCTTAGCACAGGGCCTGGCCCGTTGGTACTGTGGCGAGACTGGCAGCTGAAACAGACATCTCCCAAATCTCAGGTGCTTCGTAACTGTTTAAAGTTTGCTCTTGTCACCTTCCAGCTCAGGACTGTGGGAGGGGCCTTCGGTGATGGAGATGGGTTCCTTCCACTACACTTCTTAATCTGGAGTCCACCCGGGAGTCTGTGGCTAGAATTTGGAGGGCCCATGAACTTGAATGGTGTTTTAGGTTACAGACTCTAGAAACATGGCATGGGATGGGGACTCCTGAGCCAGAGATTTCTTGAGGGAAGGCTTCTGGGAAAGAGGGGTGAGAGCATTAGGGTGGACAGGGAAGGAGCTGAGCCAGGGCTATGGTCTCCTCTGGAGCCCTGCTGCAGCCTGAGGCTCAGGGGCCTCTGGAGCAAGGGTTTGTGCTCCCGGGGTTGCTCTTGGGGTGAGAGGGGGCTGATCGGTGTCAGCCAGTCACTGGTGTGGGCTGCCTGGGCAAGGGTAGGGGGACTGGCATTTTAAACATCTGGAACAAACGGATATCCATTGGTTGCGATTTTTTGGGTAGCAATGAGCATTAGCAGCCCACACTCAATGACAGTTTGCCCAGTAAAGGGATCTGGGCTGGGCACCAAAAATATCTACTGGGGATGGGAAAACTATGTTTTTATGTTTACCAACTTCCAACTGAAGTTTAGCCTTTCTTCATTTGAGGAAGTAGGCACATAGCCTGGTGCCATTATCAGCATCTGTGAGTTTGTCTTCAGCAGAAATCATACAGATTTCCAGAGCACATTACTGTTGTTGCAGATGTCTTGAAACATCCTTTATGCTAATTTATACTTTAAAATTATGATAGTAGGCCTGGTAGACATTTTGTTTAATGCATTAATAAAGAAGAACATACACTAGTATATTACAAAATTGTTATTTTAAATATTTTGGTAACAGTGTGTCATGTAACTGCAGATTAACTTTGTAATTCTTTGTATTTTATGCATTTTAAAAACATTGTTCTGAGAGTCAGGTGCAGTGGCTCATGCCTGTAATCCCAGCAGTTTGGGAGACTGACATAGGAGGAGTATGAGTTCAAAGCCAGTCTCAGCAACCGTGAGGCGCTAAGCAACTCAGTGAGACTCTGTCTCTAAATAAAGTACAAAATAGGGCTGGGGACGTGGCTCCAGGGTTGAGTGCCTCTGAGTTCAGTCTGCAGTATCCCCCCAAAAGCAACCAACCAACCAAACAAACAAATAAACCAAAAACAAAACAAACAAACAAAAACCATTGTTCTGAGAAGGATCTGCAGGTTTCACCTTTGGCTCTGCCAAAGGACTCTGTGACACACAAGGAGCTAAACACCCTGTTGTGGGACATTGGTCTCCTCTGCATCCAACCAGGACAGAGAAAGGGTTTTATGGGCCAGACCTGGAAAGAGCACACACCAGGGCTTCTTCCCACAATGCATGGACCAGAACAGTCACCTGATCACACCTAACTGCAGGGGCGGCTGGGACATGAGGTCTGTCCTTGGCCAGAGAGTCGAGGAGCTATCCATGGACAGCCCGAGTGAACGGATGCTGGATCCAGGCGTCTCTGCGTGGGTTGGGGAGGAGGGGCAAGGACTGGTTTTCTGTGGGATCCTAAGTCTTCTGCCCGGTTGTCTCCTTAGGACAAGCCACGCCAAGGCCAAAGCTGAGGCGGCAGAACAGGCTGCCCTGGCTGCCAACCAGGAGTCCAGCATCGCCCGCACGCTGGCCAGGGAGCTGGCTCCGGACTTCTACCAGCCAGGTAGGGCCCCCGGGGCATGGCCGCTTCCCTTTGCTTGCTGGGAAGCTGAGCTGCTTCAGCGGGCTCCTGCGTACCTGTAAGTTTTGGAAACTGTGAGGCATGAAGCAGACAAAGGATGGGATGATGAAAAAGAGATGTGGAGGGGACACATCTCTGCCTCCATGCCTGGCCCTCTTGGTTGGGGCTGGTGAGCTCAGAGAAGGCCCCTGGTGGATGAGGGGGCAAACGGGGCTTCCTGCTCCTGCCCACCAGTTTGTCACGCACGCACTGAGCACTGCCTGTGTGTCAGGCCCTGCTGGGCCCCAGGAGCTCACAAAGACAGCATGGGGTGAGGCACACAGGCCACAGGTGTTCAATCCCACCGCTGCTCACCAGCTGTGCGACCTCCTCCAAGGCAGCTGGTAACCCTCCATGTTCTGATCTGTAACGTGGGCATAAGAATAGGGCCTACTTTCTTTTATGCCTGAACTAAGCACATGAAAAAGCCACAGTAAATGCTTAGAAACAAAGCTGTCGTCTCACGTCTCCCACGAAGATTAACTTCCACCCAGTGTGATGAGTACGGTGTGGAGAGCAGGTCCTTGGAGGCTGATCTTGACACAGACTGCGGCTCCCCCGTCCCCAGATCCTACTGAGTAGGTCTGGGGTGGCACCCAGGCCCAGAGGACCAGGCAATGCCAATGCCGCTGGTCTGGGGCCACCCTGTTGAGAAAGACTGAACCAGGTGGTGCTGGGCGCGACAGGTGAGGGGAGGGAATGCAGGCACAGAAGCACAGTGACTTGGGACAGAGGCACGTGCAGGAGCTAGGTGGTGAGGGAGGTGCAGAGTAAGAAGGGCCACCCGGCTCACACAGGCTGCGCTGCAGGGTTGGGGAGCCCCCGAGGGCAGGTGGTTGGAGTTCTCCGCATTGGCTGGTTTTCAGGGGCGCGACGTGATTAGTGTTTTCTACACATGATTCTGGTTGCCTTAAGGGAGCAAAAAGGACACTAGATGAAAGACCTAGGAGTGCCATCTGTGCCCCGAGATGTCCCTTCTGGTCACAGTGCTCCCCCTGCTGACTCAGGAAGAGGGACACTAGCTTCCTTGGGTGATAATAGGATGACTGCGACTCTACCAGGATCTGAGCTTGTCATTTTACATACATTTTTCTCCATTAATCCTTCCAGCACTATTTATACAATAGGTATTATTAGGCCAATTTTTCAGTCAAGGGGGTGTGAAAAGACCAATGTCATAGTTTATAGCATCACCTCGGCCCTTTGCTGTGTGACACTGGGCTAGTGGTTTAACCTCTCTGGTTCTCCCTTTCCTCATCTAGAAAACAGAGGTTTACAATAGCACCAATCTCATAGGATTATTAAAACGAATGAGTTCACATTAGGAAATTGCGCAGGCCAGGGCCTGGAATCAGCCAATGCACTGAGTGCTGGCTGAGTAAAGAAACGAACTGGGCTCCAGGAGGTGAAGTGCCTGTCCCAGGATCCGGCGGTGGGGTTCGAATGCAGCCTCCCTGTGTCGCCCGGCAGGTCCGGAGTATCAGAAGCGCCGGCTGCTGCAGGAGATCCTGGAGAACTCGGAGAGCCTGCTGGAGCCCCCCGAGCGGGGCGCGGGCGCGGCGGGCGTCCCGGAGCCGCCCCGCGAGAGCCCGCAGCTGCACGAGCGCGAGACCCCGCGGCCCGAAGGGGGCCCGCCGTCGCCGGCCGGGACGCCCCCGCAGCCCAAGCGGCCCCGGCCCGGGACGGCCAAGGACGGCCTGCTGGGCCCGGGCGCCTGGAACGGCGAGCCGGCTGGCGAGGGCAGCCGGCCGGTCACGCCGTCCGAGGGCGCGGGCCGCCGCAGCCCCGCGCGCCCGGCCACCGAACACATGGCCATCGAGGCGCTGCAGGCGCCGCCCGCGCCGTCGCGGGAGCCCGAGGTGGCGCTGTACCGCGGCTACCACAGCTACGCCGTGCGCACCGGGCCGCCCGCGCCTCCGCCCTGCGAGGACGAGCCGGAGCCCGAAGCCTCGGGGACCGACTCCGCGCCAGCGTCCCCGGCCACCGCCCCCGCGCAGGCCCCAGCGCTCCGAGTCTCCGAGCCCGCGCCCGAGGCCCCCTCCAAGATGGAGCCCAAGCCCATCGTCCCCAAAGCCGAGCCCAAGGCCAAGGCCCGCAAGACCGAGGCCCGAGGGCTGACCAAGGCGGGGGCCAAGAAGAAGGCTCGGAAGGAGGCGGCGCTGGCGGCAGAGGCGGAGGTGGAGGTAGAAGAGGTGAGGCTATGGGCGGAAGGGGCAGCTGAGGCCACAGGACTGGAGGCAGGGCATTTAGGGGGCCAGAAAGGAGATAGAATGGGGGATGGTGTAGCTGTGGCCAATGCCCAAATGACAAGGCACCCCCACCTTTAGGTAGGTATCTTTGGCCCTGGTGACCTATCTGCCTATCTGCAGAGGCGGGTCTCAGGAGCAGTCAGCCGGGGAGGATGACGCACCTGCTGGTGGGGAGGATTTGGGCGCCACCAGCAGCACCTGCTCAGGGTGTAGCAGGGACGGCTTCCTGGGGGTGGAGGAAGACCCCAACGGGTCTTGGATTCTGGACCTTTCCATCCATGGGAGGTTGGGCACCAAACTGCAGGAATAGCGTGTAGGAGGGCTCTCAGGGGCTGAGGAAGGCCACCAGGAGGGATCAGCAGTCCACCAGGCCTGAGTCCCTCCTACCCTGTGGTTTGGAATATATGCATGTCCCTTTCTGGACCCTGAGGACTTATCCTTCTAGCTCTGCTGGTCTACCGTCCAGGGTCCACAGTGAACCAGACAGGGGATGGTCTTAGGAGGATCCTTCCAGAAGCTCTGCACCTCTGCCCAGGCTTGTAAACTGGCTGGGGTTGCTCGGAGGCCCCTGGGACTCAGGCAGCCTCTGTCTGCTGTTCCAGGTCCCCAACACTGTTCTCATCTGCATGGTGATCCTGCTTAACATCGGTCTGGCCATCCTCTTCGTTCACCTCCTGACCTGACCTTCGCCCACCAGGTGCGGCTGGCCAGGGGAAGCAGGGGAGGGAGGAGCCCACAGGGATCTGGGCATCAGGGTGGCATCAGGGTGCCGAGGGATCCGCTCGGGACTGGGCATCCATCCGGAGGCTAATTATTGTTATTGTTTTTTTTTTTTCTGTGGTGCTGGGGATTGAACCTGGGACCTTGTACATGCTAGGCAAGCATTTTGCCACTGAGTCACATCCTCAGCCCGTCCTGCGGATGATTAAAACCCATGCCCCAGTGGAAGCAGGGGCCCTGGTTTGGACGGATCCTGGGCTCCCTCGGGCACGAGCTTCATTCACTCACCCATCTGTTCCCTGGACCCACACTTTGCTCAGCAGTGCCTCCACGGGGGCAGCAGGAACTCTCTCCAGCCCTAAGGTGGAGGGTCATTCCTAACTCACAGCCCGTGTGGGGAAGCCTCTCGGTTCCCACGCCACACGGAGCAGCTCTGGAACCCCCGCCCCCCCCCCCCCCCCCCCAGATCGCTGCATCTTGACAGTTCAGCTGAGCGGGGCCGGTGGAGCTTCCATCTTGAGTCCCTCCGCCCCTCCCTCCACGCCCTTCTCCTGCCAGTTAGTTCCATCTCGGTCTTCTCCCCATGATGGAACTGGGGACTGGACACTGTGGAAAAGGATAGGATGGGCTGGAGGAGAGTGGCCGGCACTGGTCTCAGGGGGACAGGTGTCCCCCTGCTAGGACCGGCCTTTACAGCCAGTGCTTGGCGGTGCTGACGAGTTCCTGCCTGTTGCCCCTGTCCTCTGCCCCTCCCTCTGCAAAACAAACAACCACCAAGAAAAACCCTCTTCGCTTAGAGTATGCTGGAGTTTTCTCCCCAGTTGCAGGAGAGGGAAATCCTGGCCGCCACTGTGTAACTAGCCAGGGCCGCCCTGGGGTGTCCGTGGAGCTCTGTGGGCTCCCTGTCTCATGGGGATCTGGGAGCCTCTCCTGCAGGCACTGATGACTCCGAGGATCTGAAGGGTGAAAAGGAGTGAGCCAGGTGACAGTGGGGTAGGGAAGGACGGGAAGAGTGGCAGCAAGGGGGATGGCGTGTGCAAATAAGCAGAGGAGGCAGGCGTTGGGGCCTCGGGAGACCTCAAGAGGTGGCTGGGGCTTGGGGGCTGTCAGAACCCCGGGGCCGGGGCTGCCCCAGAGAGGATCAGACAGAGCCCAAGCCCTGATTTCCCTGGGTGGCCAGCCTGGGAGTGCCTTCTTCCCTCCCTCATCTCATCTCGTTGCTGTCCCTTTGCAGAGCCAGGAGTTCCGCGGAGGACACCAGGAGCCAGCTTTTGGCAGCGCCAGGCAGGTGGCTGAGGACTAGACTCTGGTCCTGGAGCCTCTGGCCCAGCTCACATCCACACAGACGTTGAAGGAGGCCTCCCGGGGGCCCGTGCTGGGGGTCGGGGGCCAGAGGAGTCGAATGTCTGGGACCCCCCCAGGAATGCTCTGCTCAGGGGCAAGGGAGGCCCTAGGCGACAGCCCTGGTCTCCTGACCTTCCCCATCTGCTCCTGTCTCCTGTCCTCACCCACTCCCTCTCCTTGCCCCTCATCACCCAATCCCTGAGCTTTCGTGTGTTTTGGGAGAAGTCACCTAAGCAGGATATTGAAGTTAAATCTCTCCCTCTTCCTCCTACGCCACTCCTGTTTTTTATCTTAGTCTCCTGGCTGATGGTCTGAGGTTGCCCGGGAAGCTGAGGGGATCCTGAAGTCCCCTGGACCATGTCGTGCCCAGCACACAGCTGGCCTGGGGTTACAGATGCTCTGGATGATGGCGGAGGAAATGGACAAGTTCGATTGAATATCCCAGCATGCAGTGCTCCACCGTCTCCCGCCAATCCAGTCAGCCTCCCTCCTGACCCAGTAGAGCAGGGGAGACCTGAGGAACGGGAGCCTCTGCCTGGGAGGCCACTGACCAGGGGTGGGGGGCGGGGTGGGAGGAAGGGTAAGGGGCAGTTGTGGTGGCCTCTGTTTGTGGGCGTGTCTGAGGCTGGGGTTGCATTTAGAGCTGCTGGTTTCCTCGGGTCACTGTACAGAAGTTCTGGTATGTATGGTGCCCTATGAATTGGTTTGTCCCCTTCCCCCACCAGGGCCACTGCGGGCTCAGGGTAGCATGGCATGGAAGGGAGGCAGACTTCCCTGGGCAGACTCTCAGGTAGAAGCTGAGAGAGCAGCTGGGTGCAGTCTGCACCAGAAAACCCCTCCGTGCACTTGGCAGAAGACGACACTCGCATGCACCTCACTCAAAGATGTCTGCACCACGCTGCGCCCGGCCCTCAGGCTTGCTGTGGGTGGCCTGGGACTGAGGGCTGTGGTTCTCATCTCCAGGAGGACAGAGGGCAAGAGCTCCCAGACCCCTCCAAGCCCTTCCTGGGGAAGGATGTGGCCACAGCGTCCCAGCGGAGCCGGAGGTGCTGCTGCTATTCTGCACTTGTTTCTCTGGACCTTGGGACTTGCGCACAGTGCCAGGCTCCCCCAGGGCAGGGCAGGACCTGGACATATGGGGTCAGCTTTCCCTTCCCCCTCCTCAGTCCCTGGGAACCTTCCCCTCCAGCTTCACACTTGCCGTTTCCAGCCCTGCCAGAGCCTCTGGCATGGCCGGAATCCTGAACTGAGCTTCTGCAGAGAGGAGCCTGCAGGTGCTCCCGTCCCAGCCAGCTGTGGGCACCGCTCTGCGTCTGTGTCTGGGCTTTTCTCGACTCCTAGGGGTGAGGGGGTGGGGTAAGGCTGCTCAGGGCTGCCAGGCTCCAGGCCTCAACTCTGAGATTCCTGTTCTGGGTTTTGGGGTCTGGGCTGTGCTGGGACAAGCCTGTGGCTGCCAGAGCCGCAGGGCCTGGTTGGAAGTGGTGTTGGGGTGTGGGCTCAGGTGCTACAGGCTGTGCAGTAATAAACTTGCGTCTGCTCACAGGCTCTGTGACCCCGCTGCAGCGTCTGCTTATGGGCCAGGATAAGGGACTGGCTGAAGGAGAGGCAGGGAAGCGGGGTCCTGCTGGTCCTCACTTGCTTGGGAAGTTCCCATAATGCTTCTTGAGGGGCCGGTGAAGGGCTTCGGTGCTGGAGGACTGCAGGCCTCATGAGGCAGAGTCTTGTCTAAACCGACGTCCAGAGGAGCCTGCCCTTAGAGGCCCCGGGATTCCGGTCCTGGCTCACTCTCTCCACGTCTCAGATTCTCAGCTTCCTCATCTACAGAATGGGGACGGGACACTGCCTCCCTCCCCGGGTCACGTTCAACGTTGACACTTACATAGAACCCGGCTGTCAAAAGCAGCTGGGAGACGGAGAGGTGCGTCCTTATTGTTAGCACATCACAGCACTGTCACCGTCACTACCCTGTCACACCCCCTCTTGCATTTGGATGGAGGAACCCGAAACCCCAAAGGGGTGCAATCGCCTTAGGCACCAGCTACTCAGTCCCAGCATGTCTCAGTCAGAGGGGAGCCTGATGGCATCTCCACACCCACAGAGGCTCAGAGGGAAGGGGACCTGCCCCAAGTCACTCCAGCCTGTGGAGGGACGTGGTTCGTAGCTTGCTTGGAAATAAGCCCTGTCCCCTAAGCTTCTCTCTCAGTGGGTGGCCCAGTGAGGGGGTGGCAGGGCAGGGTCCCTCACCCACTAGCAGACCCAGGCTCAATCATCGGGTCCTCAGGAGCCAAGTTTCTCTCCCGAGAGCCTCCCTTGGCTTGGCACGTGTCCCTTGGCCTCCTTCCATCTTCCTGTGCCTCGGTTTCCTCTTCTGCCAAGGAAACTCTAATCCCTGCCCTTGGCCTTCCTCCCAGGAAGTGCAGGTCCGAGGATCAAATGAGGTGGACTCTGGGTGGTGAAGAGGGTCTCAGTGACCCTGAGAATCCCCGGGGAGAAGGGCGGGTTGGGGGCAGCTGGAGGGTGTGGGAAGGAGGAGGGAATGTTTTAATGCTTTGATAAACACCCGGAGGGGCCGGGGTGGGCGGTCAGCCAGTTGGTGGGCGCCCACAGACAGCCTGGAGTTTAGGGAGCGTGGGGCTGGCTCCTCAGAATGACCTTGGACGGCTGGCAAAGAAGGTGGCTTCCTGAGCCTGGGATGGGACTCGCCGTCAGGTAAGGTTGGTGGGGCCGGGCTCTCCCAGCGGCTCAGGACCCGCCTGGCGGTACCTCCTCTTCGGGCCTCCGTCCCTGGTGCTCTCGGAGGTTTGACCAGCCCTCTGCCATGTCACGTTTAAGGTGTTCTATGCCATGTGGGGACCACGAGGAATTGTGGACATTGCTGGGCCTGCAATCACTGACCACTGCCTTAGGGGAGCACTCTTCTGGGGCCGAGAAGGGAAGGAGCTGGGAGCTATGGGATCCCGATGTGGGATTGGTGGCAAGAAGGGACGTTTCCTAATCTTTGATGGACCCACAGAGGTTCTGGCTGGGCGGGGCGGCGCAGGCCCAGTGATGACCTTTGGAGGTCACGAACCTGACAAAGCCATGTGGGAACCTGCCGCCCCCATAAGTAACTCAATAAAAAACCCTAAAATGCAAAAAGCAAAACTGACGTATGCTGAAGTTAAAAGAGCCCCAAGCTGCCTCCGTGCCAAGTTCTCTGTCGTCAGAGGTCACACGGCCCCTTCCTGCCTCTCCCCGCTGGCTCTGCTGGCTGGCTTCATGTCCGCACCGGGTCAAGCCCTTCACTTCCTCCATCTGGGGGCAGAACGGCAGTGTGGCTCAGCGCCTGGGCTCAGGTTGCTGGTTCAAATCCCGCTCGGCCCCTTCCCATCTGGCACTTCTTAGAGTTCTCCAGGGCGACGGTTACCTTGTGAATCAAGTCCTTGGAGCAATGCCCAGCTCGGTGTGAGCAGGCTCTTCTTGTTCACAACTTGCAGTAGCTCCGCTGTGCGGACATTAGTCCCTGCGTTTTACAGATGAGGAAACTGAGGCTTGGCGAGCTGGGGCCGTAAGTTCTGGTACCGTGGTGGGGGAAGGGCACGACTGGAACCAGAGCCCAGAGCCTGTACTCTCCACTGAGCCACACACCCTCCCTCAGTGAGGAGTGAGCACCCTGTTGCTGGAGATGAACCAGCTGGGTGAAGATGGTCACTAGGGCAGTGCATATACTGGACACGAGTGGACGAGACGATCCTGAGACAAGATGATCCTGATCCTGAAGGAGCTCCGGGAAGGAAGGAGGGGGTTTGATAGGTGTTGACATGTTTTGTCCTCCAAGGGTTCATGTGTTGGAGGCCTGGTCCCGGGTGGCAGTAGTCACGTGTCGGGACCTTTTGGAGGTGGGCCCTGTGGGAGGTCCAGAGGTCACTGCGGGGGCCACCCTTGGAAGGGAGTACAGTTGCTCTCATGGGACCCCTGACCTCTTGTAAGAGTGAGACGTTATGAGTGCACCCCACACTGGAAGGGCCGTCTGGCTTCCTGTGTAGTGATGTGACCTCTCCTCCCACACCCAATCCTCCATGTGCTTTTGCCAAAGAGCCACCTGCCATGAGGTCCTCACCAGAGGCCACTTCAATGAGGCTGCCTGATCTTTGGCTTCCAAACCTTCAAGCTACATAAACTCTTTTTAAAGTTAGCCTGCTTTAAGTATTTCCTTATAGTAATGAAAAATGGATGAAAACAAGATCCCTTAAGAACCGTGAGCTACATAAATAGTTGTATTAATTCACAAAGCTGGGGTGGCTTGTTACACTGCACAGCTGACTGATACACTTGGACGTCTGATAGCTCCACCAGATCAACTTTGCTCCTTGTTACTTGACCAGAGAACACCATCCATGCACAAGCCATGGTCCCAAAGAGACAGGCTCCTTTTCAAAAGCACCAGATGATGTCCAAAATCTGGAGGCAGCCCTGGGGGAGGGGAGGGGACAACAGTGAAACAGTGTCAGGGATGTGTTGGGACAGAACTCCCCTGAGTCTCCAAGGGTGGGACCAGGAACCCAGAGTCCAGTGGCAGAGCAGCTGTGCTGGGGGTGAGGGGAGTTCACTCCCTCCGCACAGCTGGAAGCACATCCCGTCAGCCAGCTGTGCCATTTCAGCTGGAGTGATGGCATCACAGCCCAGACAGCCCTTAACGGGTTCCAGGTTGTGGACATGGCACTGATGGCCACTGCCAGCCAGACAGAGCCAGGATGCACATCAGAAAGGGTATCTTTTCTTCCAATAATTTATTTTTTTTATTTAAAAAATTTTTGGTACCAGGGATTGAACCCAAGAGTGCTTTATTCTTGAGCCACATCCCCAGTACTTTTTATTTTTTATTTTGAGACAATGTCTCACTAAGTTCTTGGGACCTTACTAGATTGCTGAGGCTGGCCTCAAACTTGTGAACCTCCTGCCTCAGCCTCCTGAGCTACTAAATTAAAGGTGCGAGACAACATGCCCAGCTCCCTCTAGTAATTTTTAAGTCATTATGTCGTCACATAGACTGAACAGTCAAGGTCAGCCCTGGGGGACTGCTGGACCAAGCTAGGACATTCCCTCCAGGTGTGTTGGTGATGGTGGTCAGGGCCAGAGCTGGGGGAAGGAGAAGGGAAGGGGAGGCAGTGGGAGGGGCTGGAGCATCGACAGCAGTATCCAACTTACTAACGACAATTTCATAAATGGAACTTATTTTTATGGTAACTCACACCCATGAAAAGTAAACATGAGTGGTATACACAAACATGAATGCAGCTTTTAAAATGAGATTAAAAAATAAAAAAAGAAAACAGTAAACAAGTCCATTTATACAAGGTTGCCTCACTGTGTGGCAGTGAGTCAGAGTAGTGGTCCGTGGGGTAGGGGTGGGGAGGAGGGTGGTGTCATGAAGAAGAGGGGCCCAGGAACCTTCGGGGGTGATGGAACCGCCCGCTGTTGATCTGGGTAGTGGCTACAGAGGCGCCGGTGTTGAATCCATCAGTTAAGAACAAACCGAGCACACCAAAGGCTGCCCTTTAAAATCGGGGTCCGGAGATCTGCAACTTGAAAGGAAGCAGACGGACGCTAAGCTGCCCCCGCAGGTACGCCCAGCGACATGCATATGGGTGCCCGTGACTCCACAGCGGCATGACATTCGAGGTCACCGCGTCAGGCTCAGACCTCGGAGTGAAGTGAGTGTGCGCCCCCAAGCGTGTGTCGTGGCTGGGCCACCAGGGAGGCTTTGGGTAGGCCAGGGCTCTCCTGGGCTCCTCCGAGTCTCGGGTGGGAGTTGGAGAATCTTCGTCTCTGTCACTCACGCACGTCGGTGTGAGCCGCTATGTTAGCCTAGACGTAGCGTCCTTGGGCAGTGCTCAACCTGGACACTTGTGCCATCGGCTCGATGGGTTCTCGTTGCTAAGAACACCACTGCACGCAGATCAGGACTCTCTTATCATGTTCAAGTACCAGGTAGGCGGCACCCGGGCGGAAGTCCAGGCCGACTCAAACGAAGGACCAAGGTGGCAGCTGCTTGGCCTCTCCAGGGTGGGGAGGGACCCAGTCTCTTGCTCTTTCTCGCCATGCCGCTTCCTGCCACAGACAGCTCCCTGCCATCGTGTCTCCCCTTGGGAGCGATTTTAACTGTGCTCATAACGTGAAGGTGACCGTGGGTTACTTCGGTGACTCTTCTATGTGTGCGTTTGTCTCTTACTTCTGGAATCTGCTCCTTATCATCTGGGAAATTCCTAATTGGGTTTTGGAGCTGCCCTGCCTCAGTGGGTTTGGTTTTAACCACCTCGTTTTCCGTGGGATCTCCGCTGACCTCGGAGTCCTAGAAGGCCCGCTGACTCCCCGCCTCGGGACGCCTGGCTTGTGATTTGACTCTAAAGCCTTGGAGACGGGGCTGCTTTTTAACTCCTCGTCTCCTGGTATGCCTGGGAACCCCGTAAGCCTGAGATCGAGCTTGCCTGTGCCACTTCCCCTGCCCGGGAGATTTCGCCCCTTTGCCTTCAGGGTCCTGCTTCTCCTGGGCCCCCGACGGCCCCTTGTGTGGTCCTGCCTTTGCTCTAGAAAAATTCTGACTCCTCAAACCACCAGGCAAACTGCCTGATTTCAGACCGTGTCCCCACGCTTGTCACCTGGTATGGAGAGGAGCTGCGTGGGGGTTTGAATCCCCCAGTCCAGATTCACAGGGAGTGTGAGCATGTCCCCAGAGTCACAGGATGGCTCGGCACTTGACTCAAGTTTTGGCTTCTGATGCACCCGGGGCTCCAGTTCATAAGGTGGAGAAGGTTCCACAAAGACTCAGAAGGAGGGTCCTGCATGTCTCAAGTGAGCTGCAGGTGATCTGGAAGCTGGGGGGTCCCTTGGTGGCCCCCAGTGAACTTCCAGGTGTCCCTGTGCTTCTGTGGTCTCCTCGCTGCAAACCTGGGACTTCCTTTAACCCAGTGGCTCTCAACCCTGGGGACGATTTTTGCCCTCCAGGGGGCACTGGGCGATCTCTGTGCTCAGCACACCTTGAGCAGGTGAGGACCACTGGAAGCCGTGACCGGAGGCTGGGGATTCTGCTAAACACGCCACAGCACACCAAACAGCCCCTGGACTCCCTCCCCGCGCACAGCACTGAGCGCCAGAGAGGACCTGCGTCTCCCGCCTACCTCCCCTGCCCCTGGCAGCCTCGGGATACCCTTCCTGTCCTTTCTCCAGGGCCTGAAGGAGCACCTAGCTGGAGGTCTCCTCCAAGGGCTGCTCAGCCATGGCTCTGGAGACCCAGGAACCTGAGTCTGTGCAACTGAGCCTTTGTGATGCCACCAGAAAAGGGAAAGGCCAGGTCCTGGGACAAGTTCCCACAATAGCAAGAGCAGGGCCAGGCAGCAGGCGGAAATATGGGTCCGGGCCTGGAGTCGAGAGCCTTTCTGTGAAATACGGGCGGAAAAGGAGTCTACATCCAAACCTCACTGACGGCAGCTCGGAGGGTGGGTCACACAAAGCAGGCCGAGCTCCGGGACGGGGCGGGCCACCAAGAGTGGCTTCTGTGCTGGTGGGCTTAGGGGACACAGGGGACAGGGCAGCTCGCCTGGTTCTCAGCACAGTGAGTCAGGCTTCAACATCCACTCAGGAACGTGGCTTCCCGGCAGCTGCTGACGGCTTATCTTCCCCACCTCCTCCCTCCTCTACCCTCCAGACTCTGCAGTTAAATTCAGGACATCTAAGAATTGTCCTTTTCACAGGGGACTGAGGGCCCTGGCCCTTCAGAAGTCCTCTGGCTTTGGAAGCTTTTGGGGGAGACTGAGGAGGAGGCTGGGCAGCCGGCCCCTTGCTTCTGGTCAGTGCCCAGCCTGTCTCCAGTAGCCCTTCCGGGCCCCAGAACCAGCTGGTTAGGCAGATGGTTATTTGTCTGGACAGGAGGTCTGTTAGTCGTTAGTTCTGGTTTCTCATATGAGTAGTTAAAACGGGTTGGCCAGATTGTATCCCCGCTTTGGGAGACAGTTGGGCAGGTGAAACACATACCTTCAGTCCCATGTCAAAATAAACGAAAGCAAATGCCCAAGAAGACCAGCAGGAACGTCCATAGCAGCTTTAGACATCATTGCCGAAACTAGTCACATCCCACGGGACCGGCATCAGGATGATGGAAGACAACCTTGATCTACCGTGACAAAGGCATCCTACTCAGGAACAGCAAAGGACAAGTTACGGATACGGGAAATGGGTGATTTAAAAGCCATTATATTAGGTGAAAGAAGTAGACACCTAAAGGTGACTTACCAGTGCATCTATTTACATGAAATTCTAGGAAAAGCAAAACCAAGCTGTAAGTGACAGAAAACCAGAAAGTGGTTGCCTGGGGTGGGCTTGGGGATCAGCTGGGAAGAGGCAGGAGGGAATTTCAGGGGCATGGATCGTGCCTGGCATGGTGGTGACACTCACTGTTTGTCACAATGCATGGATCTGTGCTCCTAAGAACTGGGCATGTTAGAATATGTAATTTAGACCTCAGTTGTTTGTTTTAAAAAGGTTTAAATTTTTTTTAATAAAATATAAGGTAACTTTTAAAAGCACAAATTATTTGGTCAGGCCTTAGCTTTTCCAAGGCAAATGCTTGTTCAGCAGCTAGTCATGACCAGTCACATAGTCAACTGGTTACCTTCATTAGGATGGGTCGGAGTGTCAGTCGAATGATTAATTTTTGTTCATTTCTGATCAATCCGACAGGGCGAATGGGCTGGATTCTTAGTCAGAGACTAGTTAGCTGCAGCCGCCTGGATTTAGGAGTGGATGGAGTGACTCATTGTTGGACAAATGCCCAACTGTGGAGAAAAGTCAGCCTTGGACTGCGTGGTCCCCACCCAGGCTCCACCGCTGTCTAGCTCTGTGACCCTGGGCAGGTCACTCACCCCGGGAACCTCAGCGTTCTCACCTGTGAAAGGCAGATAACCATTTTACCTGTTGCACGGGGCTGACCAGATGATTGAGCGAGTCGATTGGTCTAGAGAGCCCAGCCCAGGCCCAGCCCACGGTGCTCATCAACCTGAATGTCACTCCTGTTCTTCTTCCCATCTGGCGCCAGGAAAGGATGCTCTGGAAACAAGTGGAGGCCCCCTGCCGGAGTTTCCAGGCAGAGAGTGATTTGCTGGAAAAAGAGGCCAGGGCCTTGGAGGCAGGCATGCACAGGCTGTGGCAGGAAGGCCATTGAGGAGGGAGCCCGTGCAGGGTATGGTCAGGTCCTCCACCACCTGGGGACATCCCGGCAGCCCAAGGGCTGAGTCTCCACTCCAGGCAGCCTTGTTGAGCCTCCGAGAAGGTAGGGAGTGAGCTCTGCCACCCAGCAACAGCAGGAGGACAGAGGGGTAGGAGTGGAGCAGAAGCCAACTGGAGGTAATGACCAGAGTGTCCCCCGTCCCCAGTGACCCCAGGCCCTCCCATCCAGGAGGGAAATCGATGATCCACTCATCCTTTCTTGGTCTTTGGGACTAATGTTGTCACCCTTGTAGGGTACTTTCAATTTTTATTTTGAGACAGGGTTTTGCTAACTGGTGATGGTCCTGCCTCAGCCTCCCCAGTTACTGGGATTACAGGCGAGTGCCACTGTACCTGGCTCCCTAGGGCACTGCCAATTTAAAAGAGAAGCACGGATAGAGCAAAGCATAAGCCAAAGGAATATCTTGCTCCACTGAAGCTCTGGGTGGCCTCAGGCGCGCTATCTTTTAGGTCAGGGGCTGTAATCCAGAGTGACCCCTCTCTCCCACCTCCCGACAAAAGGAAAAAAATAAACCCACCTGGTTCACCTGCTCACCCGAGGAAGGGGCGTTGGCAACGTGGAACCAGGGGAATTCTGAGCTGGGAACATGCTGGAGGCACGCTAGGGTCATCCTAGGATCATAGCTAGCACTTATGAAGGGCTTACCATGTGCCATGTGTGTAATACTGTCATGTGAAATAGCGCCACTTCGTGGGGTCATCATCGTTGGCGAGGGTGAATATGGAAGCTGAGCAGGGAGGTGAATGGCCTGTGTTGCTTGCTTGTGTCAGATCTGGTACAAACCTATAGCTGGACCCTGAAGGTTTATTTGGCTACTAACCTGTTAGGCCTGCCACACTGCCCTGCAGTTCTCACCTATGACCACCAGGAGGCGCCACCGCTCTACACACGAGTGTTGTCATAAATTTGCTTCCAGGAGAGATGGCTTCTTCAAAATCATTGTCCCACTTCCTGATTTTGCACAACAATAATAGCTACTATTAATTTTAAGCATTTGCAACACGCCGGACCTTGCACCATGTATTTTGCATGCTTTATTTCATATCCTCCTCACTGTGGTTCTAGGATTTGAGACAGGACTGTGTCTCACAGATAAGAAGTTAAGACTGAAAACCAGGTCTGAGTGTCCGTCTTCAAAGCCCACCCTCAACCGTACGCTCAGCGGGGATCACACTGGAGATGCTCGGAGGCTGCGTCTAGCTGGCCAGTGTGGGCTTTTGTCTGTTTGTGGCGAAGAGGGTGGTTTTGAGTAGCATTTCCTCTCACCTGCCTGGCGCTGATGACATTTGAATTTGCGACTCCACTTGTGCTGATAACAGTTTCTTGGTTCCATTATATTAATAATATTTTGTGGACTGGAGTCAAAGGAGCTAAGGAAACCGCCTGAGGGGAAGCTCGGAGTTTCAGGAAGGCACGAGGGAAAGGTGGCACAGGTGTAGGGATGTGGGGACGTGGCCCTGCCTTGTGCTGCCCACACCTGACCTACCAGAAACTGCCATTTCTGCCCTGGCAAGCACGCACGACCCCTGATATGAATTCCCTGGGATGAACAGTGGCGGGCTGGAGGGGTGGCATGTTCTGTTTCACAGGATCCTCCCAGAAGAGGGACCCGGTGACTTTTTGCACCCATACAGAGTCTATCCGTCCTGATTATGTCTTTTCCCTTTGTCTGGCCCATGATCCCGTGGTCAGACGCATCCAGCATCACTGTGTTCCTAATCGTTCTTGAGCATCCCATTTGTTATGGATTGAATCGTGTTCCCCAAAATTCACAGGCTGAAGCCCAACCCCTTTAAGACCTCAAATATGGTCATATGTGGAGAGAGGGCCTTAAAGAGGTGGGTAAGTTAAAATGAGGCTGCTGGCGTGGGCTGAATCCAACCCGCATGGTTTCCTGGGAGAGGAAATTTGGACACAGCAGCACGGGGAGCGGGGGTGTGCACAGAGGGGTGACATGAGAGGTCAGAGTCAGGGGGTGTCACTTGCAAGCCGAGGAGAGAGGTCTTAGAAGGATCAACCCTGCTGGCACTGTGATCTTGAACTTCCAGCCTCAGGAACCGAGAGGAAAGAAATCCCATGAGTTTAACCCTTGAGTGTGCGGCTCTTCCCAGCCACAGCCCGAGCAGATGAATCTGCCGTCGTCAGGGAAGATGGACTGGCGCTTCAGGAGGGCTGGCTGAGCTGGCTGAGCTGGGAGTCTGGGGCCCAGAGCTGGCACCTCCCACGCCCCCTCCCCAGGCAAGACAGGAGCCAGAGGGAGCAAGGGCTGGCCTTGGTTCCCTGCGCACTTACCCTTAGGGACGAGAACCATGGCTTCTCCACGGACAAGAGCACGCAGAAGCCAGACTTGGTTTCCAAGTCCCCAGCTTTGGTCTAGGAGTCAACAGAAGCAGCTGGGAGGGGGACACAACTTAGCACTCCCCCCCCACAGGAAGGGCCATGGGAGTGAGAAAGGCTGCACCTCCCCACGAGGCTTCAAGACACGGCGGGCAGAGAGCAGATCCAGAAGGTTCCAGAGAACGGGAAAGAAGCAACAATCCAACAGACCAGGAAGCAGGCCAGGAATAGCATTCGGCACTCCCAGGGCCATGCCGGAGCCATGCTGAGGCTCAGGACATCACCCAGTCCAGCCGGCCATCAGCGCGAGGGTGGAGGTCTTTGCAGAGCCCAGCCCTGACCCCGCAGGCCCTTCCTAGACCGCTGAGGAGGGCGGTTCCAGAGCAATGAAGGAGCAAAGCAAGAACGAGGAGGGGACGGACCCGAGAAGAGAGGACCCCTCACCCCAGGAAGCAGAGGACTTGGCCCAGTAACAGCAGAGGGAAGCTGGCAGGTGCCAGTCGTGCTGCCCTGGAGGAGAGGCCTGTCCCCCTGCCCCTCCCTTGATGGGCACCTGTTCTGGCTCCCAGACCTGGTGTTGCCTCTGGCCTCCTTACGACTTGAAGGCTTAAGTGCATTTTCTTGGTTACTGCTTGTTTCTCCGCTAAGAGCAGGTCCCAGGGGGTGGGACCTGCCCGGTCTCTTCTTTATCCCTCTGCCTCAGCATTAAGTGCAGGTATTATGAAGTACCTGTTGAATGAATGCCAACTAACTGGGGTCCACATTTAATACGGCCCTCTGGGGGGCAGCCTTCCTCCACGGCTCTCCCGGCAGAAGGACAGGCCCGGGAAAGACAGGGAGCAGAGCCGGGCAGGTAGGTGGTAGGCAGAGAATTTTCTAGAGCAAGACTGCAGGAGAGGGCAGCTCTACCCCTGTGTGCAGAGTGACTCAGGGTTACAGCGGTCTCTGATGCTCGGCCCAGGTTCCTAACAAAACTACAACATAGTAGTCAGCAAGCATAGAGTTCTCAGGAGCCAGACCCCCTGCACAGACCGTCTCTGCAATCCTAACGACCATCTTGTGTGGTATGTAATTGTACCCTCACTTTGCAGATGAGGAGAACAAGGCCTAGAGAAAGACCGGCAAGCAACATTGATCACATTGTCCCATTTAGATTGTCCCTTTCCCACTCACATTTAATTGCTAGGCTGAACTGTTGCTATTACCAAAACAGGTTTTCACATGAAGAGAGCAAAGCTTTAAGCAGACTGTCTCACAGTCAGTTAGTGAACCCACAGACTGTGCCACCCCGTCTCTGCTTCTTCTCAGACACTGTGCAACCTCTATTGTGTTTAAAGCCTCTCTGGTCCTGCCTTACTGGAATTCACAGTGAAAATTAAGCCATCCCATCTAGACCATGCCCATAGCCCCCCATCTTTGATTTCATAGGATAGTGATAGATCCCCAGGTCCACTTTACTGGGGTAGAAACCATTTTATAGAAATAAATGTGTCCAATAATTCACAATGTTCTGAATAAATATTGATACTTTGGCTTGGGAGGCAGAGGCAGGAGGATTGCAAGTTCAAAGCCGGTCTCAGCAACTTAGGGAGGCCCTACGCAACTCAGTGAGACCCTGTCTCTAAATAAAATACCAAAAAAAAAAAAAAAAAAAAAAGGCTGGGATGTGGCTCAGTGATTGTGCCCCTGAGTTAAAGTCCCAGTACCAAAAACAAAACAAACATTAATACTGAAAAAAATCATAAGCAGGTGGGACAAAATTCTTTCCCAAATGCTGTTGCCCCATTGTTCCCAACGTTCCTGGAGCTGAAGTCATTGCGTCACTGCCTGAGGGGAGGCCGTGTGTGTAGGACACTTTGACCCTGCACCAAGCGTCCCCAGACCTCCAAGTTTCCCAGTATCTCACCAAGTTCTCAGACCTGCCTCCCCCCACTGCCCAGCCTCGCTGCCCCTGCTTCTGGTGTGTCTCCAGGGACAGTGTTTCGTGGCTTCCTGCGATGCAGAAACCTGGAGGACAGGCTTTCGGGGTCATGGGTGGAGGGCTGATCCCGGTTCCTGTGAGTCTAGGCCCGGAGCTCCCGTGCCCAAGAGCTCAGCTCAGGGTCTGGCTTCCTGGGTGCAGTGGAAGAAACTTGGGAAGAGAAGCGATTTGGGGTCTGACAGGTGTCATCTTAATTCTCAGTCCTGTGAAACCGGGACCTCTGGCAGGTACCCGCCCTCTCCAGCCCACGTTCCCTGCATCTGAACCGTGGTGTAGCCGTGGCCAGATCCGTGGCTGTGGCGAGTGTCCCAGCTTGCAATTTCCTCCAGGGCGCACTTCCTCTGGAAAATTCTACCTCCCCACCCTGCAGACTCACAAGGGCCACCAGAAAACCGGAAGCAGTGACCTGTGAACCTCTAGGCCTTGGTCCCCAGAACTTCCCCAGGATCCTCTGCTCACTTGCCACTGGCTGGCTGGCTGCTGGGGACCCAGCGGGGACTCTGAGGCTTGAGGGGTGGCAGAGCCACTAGGGAGCGGAACTCTGGCTCCCTGAGTTTCTTGGGCTTTGGGAAAGGACCAACCAGCAGCTCCAGTGCCAGCGTGAGCCGGGGGCAAACGTCCACTGGGACGCAGGAGCTGGTGCTACCGTGGGGCCTGGCACCTCCTCTCCGGGGCACCACACCTGGCAAGAGCTTCCGTGTGGAGAGGACGTGGTGGTAATGAGGGTCCTGGTGACTATCCAGGCACCCAATGGTGACTGCGACCCTGGAAGAGGAGACTACAGACCCAAGTTCCATCCACCTTGTGGGGCCAACACCCTCCTGCCCCACCCACTGCACCACACTGCCTGACACTCTGAATCATTGCCCTCCAGCATCTAGTGGGCTCCAGGTGAATCGTTTGGGACAATTTGAGAAGCAGAACTGAGTAACAACTGGTGTGTACAGCGGTTTTTTTTTAAAAAATCCCAGCTCTATGATGCATGTCAGGGCTTTTTTGCATCTGAGTTCTTTCAAACTCTTAAGAACAGAGAATTCTCGTATTGACATGTGTGTGAGTGTGCTGTACACCACTATGCACAGCTGTGTGGCTTGAGTGTGTGCATGTGATGGGCATGTTTGTGTCTTGTGGGTGTGTACAGCATGCTTGTGTGCAGGTGGAATGGTGTTTACACATGTAGTGGACTTGCGTGCGTGAACACACTACGCATGTGTGTGACGCGTGTGCTCACATCTACGTGGGGATGTGTGCCACTGTAAGGTGTAGGTGTGGAACACGTGCATGCATGGATATTGTGTGTGTGGCATGCAACCATGTGCTATACCTGTGCACTTGTGTGTGGTGTGAGCGTGTGTCACGTGCCCTTTTGATGTGTGCTTGTGTGGCGTGTGTATATGTTGGGCGGCATTCATGTGCTCTCACACAGGCACACCAACCACGCCTGTGCACCAACGCTCACACGTGGACCTTGCACTCTCCGAGCACACCTTGCAGACACGAGCACCATGCACAAGGAGATGTGCCCGCCACACACAGATGCGTGGAGTGCAAACACGCGCACGTGCTCCTCACAAACACGCACGACAGAGGCACACACCCAGTCCCACACGCGTGGGCACGTTACAAACTCCTGCTGCTCTCACGCCATCCACACCCGCCACTCTACGCCGCCCGTGCTGTGGGGGGTCAGAGCAGGCCTGGCCCCGGGGGACGGAGGCAGAGGTGGAGGGTCCGGATGAGCACCTTGCGTGGGGCTCATTCAACCTGGCGACCACCAGCCCTGCTCTGGTTCCTCACGCAGCCGGGTGCGTTCTTTGCAATTCTTCCGGGGGAATTCTCCAGAACTCTTCAGGAGCACCGCGTCAGAGCACCAAATGCTCCGCGAGCCTGGGAGCGGGGAAGCCTGGCACTCTGGAGGGAAGCGTCAGCCCTAACAAAAACCCCAACCACGATCGGAACTCGAACCCCACTCTAGTCACCGACGGGAGCTCAGTCCCCGGGTCGCCTCCCCCAGGAAGCCCTCCAGACCCCAGCGGGACCCGGTACCCCTCTTCCGCATTCTCCTGGCCCCCTTTGGTATTTTTAAGTTCATATGTTTATGATTTAGAAAATAAAGTTATAGTTCGTAACTAATTAAATATTAGTGTTTTCCTTCTCTACCTCCTCAACTGGACCCTCGGCTCCCGGGGCCGACGCTGTGCCTGGCTCTGCCTGGCCTCCCCCGTGCTCAGCCAGGGCCTGGTGACAGTAGCCACTCCGTTTCATATTCTTGCTGAATTGAACAAGTTGAATTTTTGCATCTCGGGCTTTGCAAATCCACTGGAAGGCCATCTGTGCCATGTCGCCCCAGCTGTGCCTCCTGCTAGGACTTGCACGTGTCGGCAGGGGACGTGAGGGTGGAGGAGTCTGAAAAGGACCTGGGGAGGAAGCGTGGTCCTGGGCCAGCTCTGTGAGCAATGGAGTGGGCTGCAGGCAGCGGTTGAAGGTTTCACGACGTCAGGCTACTGCACAGGGTCCAGACCAGAGACCGGGCCTGGTGGACCGAGGGCACGGCAGCTGCAGGACTCGCGGGCCCCTGGCGAGGCTGTGGGGTGCGGGGTTGGCAGATTCAGGCACACGGAGACAGGGTGGGTGCGTCCAGGGCGAAGCCATCAGTGCTGCCTCTCGGGGACTCCAGTGAGCCGTCGCGGCAGGATGGAATAGAGGAGGCTTGAGTTGGTGCTGGGAGGCTGAACGTCTTGCATTTGTCGTTGGGTCACAGCCCTTAAAACCAACGGAGCGTCACTGAAGCGGCCCCGCCATCCGCCTGACTCAGCTGGCAGCCCAGGCGCATGTCCCCAGGGACGTGCGGGACCAGGTGCAGAACCGAGGTGCGGGGATTCTGGCCCAAGGGGTGTACTGAGGGGGCTTTCGGAAGGGAGTCGAGTGGTCAGGGCAGGCGGGCTGAGCGGGGACGATGCGCTGGAGACTTGCTGCCGCCTGCTCTCCCAGGGAGATCGGAGCGTGGATGGGGCTTTTCCGTGTTTGGTCACCAGCTGTGGGCGGCTCTGGGGGAGGGTCCTAACCGCCCAACCAGGGGCATGACTGGGCAGGGTGGCAGCCGTGACTAAGAGCAGAGTCGTCATCACTCATGACTGGGAAAGGGATCCGGCCACTACGGGAGGCCTGGGTGGGACATAACCATGTCATCATTGGAGACGGAACATGCGTCCCCCCAGATTCAGGCACTGAAATCCTAAACCTAATGCGATGGTACGTGGCTGCGGAGCCTTTGGGAGATGCTTAGGTCTCCAGGGTGGAGCCTTGATAACAGGGTTTCAGGCCCTCTAAGAGAGACCCCAGGAGTGCCCACGGCCCTCTGCTCTGTGGGGACACAGCAGGAAGATGGACGTCCATGAACTAGGAAGCAGCCTCCCTCCAGACTCAGGAACTGCCAGCACCTTGATCTCGGATCCCTCAGCACCTTGATCTTGGATCCCTCAGCACCTTGATCTTGGATCCCTCAGCTCTGTGGCCGCGAGAAACAGACTTCTGTTGTTCACAAGCCGCCCCGTCTATGGTTCTGTTATGGTAACCCGAATGGAAGAGGACAGCCATGTCCACTCATGACCCTCAACTCAGCTTTAGCGCCTTCACTGACCCAGGGTGTTCCCCTTCTCTGGGGCCGCAGATCACACCCACGGCAGTTCCCTGGTCTGCGGGAAGCTGCTTAGACTCTGTGTGGGGTCTCCGAGCATCCCTGCCGTCAAGAGGTAGCTTGGGCAGTGGACACTTCCAGGTGACCCTGAGCAGCTGGCGCAGTGGTGATGGCATGGCGGGAGGGCTTCTCCCGGGAAGAATCCAGTGACCTCACGCTCAGTCACCCGTCATCTCGGGCTGCCTGCGTGGATCTCAGCAGCGCTCTTCCCTCCGTTGTAAAAGCAAGAGTGGAATATTAAACAGCCTCGGCCACCGCGCTGTTTCCGACAAGCTCCACGCGGGAGAGGAAATTGTAACCACATGAAATATTGACGCTGCACCTCGCGGAGCCGCTGCCGACGCGACACGCAGCAGGTCGCTTTGGTGTGTTTGGGGTTTTCTTCTTCCAAAGTGGATTATCAGATGCCCTCCAGGGAGGAAACTGTGCACGGCAGGACTGTGGCCGGGAAGGAGAAGCCCGGAGGGTCCATTATCCAGGTCGTGGGCCTGGCTCAGAGCAGGGCACCGTTCCCGCCTTAGAGCTGTGTCACATCGGGGGACAGTCTCAGCCTCCCAAGTCACCCCCCCACCTTCCCAGGTAGACTTAACGTAGTCACATCATTATTACTCTTGGTTTTAAGGACTGTCCCCCAATGTCTGCTGGGAAAGCTGGTTGAAGGGCGCAGTCTGCAGACGGGGTGAAGAATGCCCGCTTCCCACCACTCACCTCCACCACCTGCTCAGGGGCGGTACTCTGCATCGTCCTGATGAGAACCCGGTGTGTCCACACCATTATTGTCTAATTTTTGGAGGAGGCTACCGAGGATTGAACTCAGGGGCGCTTGACCACTAAGCCATATCCCCAGCCCTTTTTATTTATTTATTTTACTATGTGACAGGGTCTCACTAAGTCGCCGAGACTGGCCTGCAACTTGCGATCCTCCTGCCTCGGTCTCCTGAGTCGCTGGGATTGCAGGCTTGTGCCAAGGCACCCAGCCCACACGAACGGCTAAGGGGCAGACAGGACTTTCACCAGTCTGTCCTCATGACGGCTCTGCCTGTCCTTGCCAGCCACCACCGAATGCCCCTTCAGGAGGCCCTGGCTTAACAAAGTGCAAGAAGACACAGACTTATCTGCAACTTTTCAGACGTTTTATTATAAAGAGAGTTGAGAGAAGGACTGGGCACCAAGACAGACATTTGCCGGGCCAGGATACAGCTGCAGACAAGGCCAAGAACCAAAACCAAAACCAAACCCCAAACCACGCACAGATTAGCATAAACTGCAACTTTGTTCTCAAGTTTTCTTCATAAATAGCTAGACACAAAAAAACAAAAACTGTGGCTGGCAATTTTAAATAGATGGACATATGGTTTACAAAAAAATAAAGAACACCTCCCAGTGGGGCTAGACCTTGTCCGGCTCTCGGCGCAGATGAGAGACCCTTTGACAGCTGCTGTGCACGCGTCTCCCTCAAGATAAAACTGAAAAACGATGTGCTAAGGGTCATATAAAACGCTTTGTACCTTAAAGGAAACTACTTCTCTTCCCCCACAAAATAATTTTACGGATGTCTTCAGCACAGTTCTAAAACACTTAGTTGACTACTTACACGGAGCCCACCGTTTGTAGGGTTGGAATCTTTAGTTCACACTGGGAAACCGTATCTGTGGCTGGACCAGCCCCAGGCTGCACCTCTGGGGGCGGGTTTCTGTTGGTAAGTGACCCCGGCAGGGTGGCCCGGTGAGCTGGGGCCAGACGTCCAGACAGAAGGGACTGTGTGCAGGGTGAAGAGCGGGGTCCGCGGTTACCCTGGAGCAAGCAGGTCAGCGGGCAGAAGGTTCCTGCAGGTTCTTCCGGCTGGTGGTGGGCAAAGGGCTGCCTCTGCAGAGTCTGGCGGGAGGTCGAGGAAGAGACTCAGTCCAGGGCATTGGTGGGTCACTGCTCATGCTGGCCGGTCACCCTGCCTCCTGCCACGGGCTTTCTGCTGTGGTCAGCCCTCCTGGCTCTGACTTGCCCTTCCAGCCAGCCTCGGGGAGGGGAGGGAGGCGGGGTTAGGTGAGGTAGAGCGATTTGTCCCTGGGGAGCAGGCTGTGGGAGAGAGAGGGGCTGTCAGAGCTGCTGGGAGCCCCCAGGAGCTGGGAACACAGGCCAGGGAGCCCCAGGACCCTGCGCTCTGGCCCTTTGCCCCTCACCCTGACCAGCTGCCCCTCTGAGGTCAAATCAGGGATGGCCAGGGTCCTCCTGGCTGTGCACCAAGCTGAACCAAACCACCCTCCTGGAATCTCCGTGGTACAGCCTCATTCTCAGCTCCAGGGAGAGGGCAGCGAGCGTCTGTCCTTCACAGCTGCCCATTCCAACATCCCAACGCTCTCGTGGCAGGTTTTAACCACGGCATTTTCATCTGTATATTTTCAAAGCTGAACTACAGCTCGGCGTGGTGGTGCACGCCTGTGATCCCTGTGGCTCTGGAGGCTGAGGCAGGAGGATGGCGAGTTCAAAGCCAGCCTCAGCAAAAGTGAAGCGCTATGCAACTCAATGAGACCCTGTCTCTAAATAAATACAAAATAGGGCTGGGATGTGGCTCAGTGGTCGAGTGCCCTGAGTTCAATCTCCGGGACAGGCGGCAGGTGTTTTTTGTGGATTTAGAATAGGACTCGGCTGTGGCCCGACATCCGTGCTGGGTGCCAAGAGTGGGCCTGGGGACGCTCGGGCAGTGTGAAGGACCTCCCTCCCGCCCAGGGACCCTGACTTCTGGGAAGGGAACTGCTGATGAGAGAACGTCTGCAGGGAAGGGAATTCTTGTGGGACAGACCTGCCACCCGCACAGAAGCTGCCCCGGGGCGTGTGGGGTCCACTCAGTGCCCGGCAGCACTGGTGTCCTGTGTTGCAAGACAAGGCCAGAGCCAGGGAGGCAGCTGCCTGGTGGCAGAGCTGGCCACCCGTCCACTGAACACTAGTGCCCTGCTTTCCACAGCGTGGCACTGCTGCGGGCCTGCTGCGGGGGGCCGCAGTCTCTGGGGCCGCGGGTTCGCTTTTGCCTGGGGAGAGGGGACCGGCGGGCAGGGTGGGGACCGGCAGGCAGGGTAGGACCCGGAGCTCCTCCTCCTGCCCACTCTTCCTCTTTTGCGGGCTGAAATCAAGTCACTCCGCCTTAGAGTTGGTGTGGCCTGGCTCCAAGAAGCTTTCCAGAGGAGGGGCCGCGAACGAGGTGGACCGAGAGAGCCAGGAGATGCTGGAGTCTGGGGAGCAGGTGCTCCTTCGGCCAGGGGATCCTGGGGTTGGAGCGCTGGCCCTCTCCTGGGGTGCCGCACCAGGTCCTGCACGCTCTGCTGTCCCTGCTCTAGGGAACTGCCCGTGCTGAATGCCCCATGCTGAACGAGACCCACCCTTCCCAGGGCTGCACTGGGGCTTGTGGGCAGCCCCTCGCCAACGGCTCTTGGTGGGACCCACTTCTGCCATCAGCCTGGCTTCAGGGCTCCCCTGGGGTCGGGCAGAACTGAGTGTCCCGCTGAGAGCACGTCCTGGCCCGGCCCTCCCCCACCCGCCTGGCCTTCCTCGCCCGCTCCCCCCACAAGCCCTCCTGGAGTCACCGAGGGCCACCTTAGGCTCTGCTTCCAGGGAGCCTGGCCTCAGACATGGGCCCCACCTGTGAAAGTCACAGGAAGCATCTTGGGAAAAACAGGATGGAAGGAGAAAGAGCGGGAAGAAAGGCGGCCTCAGTGTGCCAAGCAGGCCCGGGCATCAGGCTGGCGGAGGGCGCTGGGCTCCTGCTGTCTGTGCCACCTGCAGGCTCCATGCGTCCCTCGGGCAGGGCTGATGGCCCTGCGCCACGTTCTCCTGAGCTGCTCCCTGCCCCTGGCCGACCCTGTTCCCACTCTCCCTGGGGGCGGGCAAAGGCTGACGGGGACTGACCTGCAGGTGCCGATGCCACACTCCCCGCTGGGGTAGCTGCTGTCCCAGTCCCCGCTGCTTGTGGGGTTGGATGGCCCAGGAGAGCGGGGTCCCGAGCCGCTGGGGAACTCGGAGATGTGAGGGAAGTCCTACGGGGGAAGGAGGGGCCATGAGCGGAGAGGGCGAGGGTCTGAGGGTGTCCACCTCCGCAGGGACGCCTCCTGAGGGTGAGGTCCTGTGCCTGAGGGTGTCCACCTCTGCAGGGACACCTCCTGAGGGTGAGGTCCTGTGTCTGAGGGTGTCCACCTCTGCAGGGACACCTCCTGAGGGTGAGGTCCTGTGTCTGAGGGTGTCCATCTCTGCAGGGACACCTCCTGAGGGTGAGGTCCTGTGTCTGAGGGTGTCCACCTCTGCAGGGACACCTCCTGAGGGTGAGGGTGTCACCTGTGTCTGAGGGTGTCCACCTCTGCAGGGACACCTCCTGAGGGTAAGGTCCTGTGTCTGAGGGTGTCCACCTCTGCAGGGACACCTCCTGAGGGTGTCACCTGTGCCTGAGGGTGTCCACCTCCCCAGAGGCACCTCCTGAGGGTCACACAAGAGGTCCACTCTGCTCCAGTGCCTCTTCCTTTTCCCCAGTGGAAAAATCCCACCTCTGCCTAGCGGAACCAGGGTGTGGCTTTCCTTCCCTGGGCCTCAGCTTCCCGGTTGTGAAATGGAGGGATTGGGCTGAGCGTGAGCCTCGGAGCAGCCTCTGTGGAGCTGTCGGTGGGGCTTAGGCCTGGAGGGCTTTGCAGGGAGCAGGGACCGGGTCTGATCTGGCAGAAGCAGCAGGGGCCTCAGCCCTCAGGCCAAGAAGCGGAAGTGGACACAGATGAGGGAGGCCCCAGAAGAGCCCAGGACTCTAACTGGCCACTTGGCAATGTTCCAACGCCTGGCAGGCAAGGCACACGATACCCATTTCAGAGAGGTGAAAACTGAGGCCCAGAGAGGCCAGAGCCAGAGCCAGAGCTGGCGAGTGGCAGGGCCGGTACGGGCATTCCATGGCTGCCTCCCCTGTCCTGAAGGGGTCACAGGAGGCCAGTCCTTGCCCGGCTCTGCTTACCTGCGGCCCCGGGGGTGAGGGGCTCATGGCCAGCTGCACCTGGAGCGCCATGGGCGTGGGCAGGACGGGAGGCTGGGGGGCCGGGGACATGCTGACAGGTGGGCTGAGGAGGGCGCCCTGTGCGTGGGGCGGCAGTGGCAGCTGCTGGTGCAGCGGGGGGCTGAGCGGGAAGGAGGGCGGAGGCGGCGAGGACGCGCTGAGGCCAGGCAGCAGCGACTTGGAGCCCAGCGTCCGGGCGAGGCTGGCGGGAGAGGCCCCACTCCGGAAGGCCTGAAGGTCGGAGGGCGTGAGGAAGGAGGCCAGGCCCGGCATGGAGTACATGGGCTGCTTGGCGGGCAGCAGCTTGGCGGGGGGGTTCGCCTGGGTGCTCTTGGTCTCGCCTTGGTCTGGGGGGCTCTGGAAGGAGACGGAAGCCAGTGACTCAGGAGAAGAGGCAATGACAAGCCAGGACTTGGGCTGTGAGACTGGGGTGTCCTGCAAGCCCCTGCTACGGTCCCCACTGGCCCTCGGGGAGCGCTGTGGGCTGTGGACTGGCCAGCAATGACCACACTGGGTCCTTAGTGCTCCTGTCTCTGACCCGGCAACCGGCCCCCTGCCTTATTTTCTATCTTTGGATGCTGGGGATTGAGCCAGGGGGAGTTCAACCAGTACATCTCCAGCCCTTCTTAGTTTTTATTTAGAGACAGGGTCTCACTAAATTGTTTAGGGCCTCGCTAAGTTGCTGAGGCTGGCCTTGAACTTGCAATCCTCCTGCCTCAGCCTCCCGAGCCACTGGGATTACGGCATGCACCACCACATCCAGCTCCCACCCCCACTTTTATACCTGCATGGCCCCCTGCCCCTGGGGCAGTTCCATGTTCCTGGGCCTCACCAGGGTTGTCCTCTGGTTTTGCCCCTCCCCAGCTTCTATGCCCCTGCGTGGGTCCCTCTATGTGCTGGGCTCACATGGAAGCTCAGTGGAACACAATGCATGTAGAGCATGGGCCAGGCACGCCACAGGTGCGCCGTGGACGTGATCTGAGGTTCTCACCCAGCTGTTCCAAACCCATGCAGCTGGCCATTCCCATGGGTCCCAGTTCTTGTACTGTCCCTCTTATCAGTTACCTAGGGATCCGGTTACCTTGGAGACGAGGCTAGCCCTGTAGGCTGCCAGAGCTTTCAGATACTCCTTCTTTGCTGCTTCAGTCTTCCTCTTGTAGGCCTGAAAAACCCAAGACATGGGCGACAACCAGGAGAATGTTAGAGGAGTCACAGTGCAGAGCTCGGGACGGGAAGCATGATTCCAGGGCTGTGTGGGAATGAGGGCAGAGTGGTCAGAAGCTGGGTCAGGCACCCACTAGCCCCTCTTGGGCTGCACAGGGAGTATGGAGGCCAGGCTATGTCCCAGTCCCTCAGCCATCTTGCTGTGTGTCCTTGGGCGACATGCTTCACCTCTCTGGGCCTCCAGGTCATATCAGCCCCACTGACTTCAGAAAGACAAAGTTCCTGGAAGCCCCCTCTTCTGACCCAACACGGTGCACATTTCTTAATATTGTTTCTGGCATGAACCCTACTTGTTCAGTGTCTTAGGCTGGATTTATATTTGCTAATATTGTTATGAGGGATCTTGGACCTAGGTTCCTACGAATTATCGCACGAATGGCCAGCGGTACCGCGCTTGCCTAGAGTGTGCGAGGACCTGGGATCAACCCCCAGCACTGAAATCAATAAACACAAACAAAAAACAGGAGAGTGTGGGAGGTCAGACTCTCACCAGCGTGGCTTGCCCGGGGCTGCGCTGGACGGCGTCAGAGTGGGCAGCTGGGGGGCGGAGCCTTCAGAGGCGGGGCGCCTGAGGACACTGTGCCCCCAAGACTGCTCAAAAAGGAGAGGACATCGCCCCCACCACACAAAGGACGTCCTGGGACAGGAGACACACGCCGACCAAGGTCCCTACGGCAGAAGCTGCGGGCCCGCCACACCTCCCGGCACCGCAGAGCACAGTCAACCTCCAACGGCAGCGGGCGACCCCTGGGCCGGGGCACCAGCAGCGGGAGCCTATCTGCCACTCGTGCCAGGTGGCTACACAGCTGGAGAGGTACGTCCCCTGGAGCCGCTCCCAGCCGGGATGAGATGCTGCTCCACCGCGGCCTCGCAGCTAGCGGGCCAGCTCCGGCGGGGTTCTCGGCTGGCCCGGTCCCCAGGTGGGACTGCGCTCCGGGGGCCACGGGTGGGGACCCCAGACCATGGCCCCTAGGCACTGCCTTTCTTTCCCCATTTCACCTCCCCAGTAAGCGTCTGCCTCGCTCCTGGCACGACATCCCCAAGCCGCCGAACCGCAGAGGGTGATGAAGGAGGCATTTCTAACACCCGGACGGCCTCTCTCAGGCCGGGGCCGCTGCTCTCCCGGTTCCCCGTCTCAGCAGATGGCGCCTCCATCCACCCAGAACGCAGGCCAGAGTCCACACGCCTGCACCCCTGCCCCTCTGCCCGGTCCCCGCCATCGTCATCTCCCACCCTGGGCCTGCCACCCTGGATCCCACCCTGGATCCCACCCTGGATCCCACCCTGGATCTCCCCTCTTCCGGCCAGACTGGCCTTTCCTCTGCATGAAAGTTCTTCTGACAGGGACCTGCCACCCCCCAGGCCCTGCCCCCTCCCAGCTCTGCCTCTGCATGTGGCCCCTCCAGAGTCCTAATGCCAGGCACTTGCCGGTCCCCTCCCCTCGCCAGGCCTTTGTGAGCCCGGCTCCCCTGCCTGGAAGGCTCCCCGGCCCGGCAGCCCACCCTCGGTCTCAGGGGACTCGTCTGCTCCCCTCTTCTTGCTCCCAGGTGGGCACGTGACACAACCACAATCGCCACTTACATTGACTTATCTGATTATTGGATTAACTGCTCTTATGCCAACAACCCAACCAAGCCTCCCGGTTCTACAGATCTGAGTGCAGATCCTGACTCCAGGCTGATTCACGACAGTGCCCTCCAACACATTAGCCTCTTGGTATCTCCATTTCCTCCTGTCCTAAAGGCAAGCGATGGCCACTCCATGGGTTACCACAAGGATGAGTGGGGTCATGGAGAAGAGGCCCAGCAGAGAGCTCAGCCCAGACATGCTCAGAGACTAGGAGCCATCATTCTTGTTTTACAGCTCAGAGAGGTTAGGTAGTTACCCTGAAGTTGCACAGCTGGTAACTGCAGCCTTACTGCAGCTAGCTCTGTGCCCTCTTTCCCCAGAGGCCTTTAGAGGGGGCCATGGGCACACAGCTAGGGGGACAGGAAGCTCTGGCCTGGACTTCAGACTTGAGAAGAGTTGGAGGGACAACTCTGACCACTTCAAGGATGGAAAGTAGACTGCAGAACCGTTAACTCGGGAGCCTCTGGTCCCGAAGGGCCGGCTCTGGTCTCACACCTTCGGAGTCTGCCCTCCACCCCAGGGCCTCAGGTGTGGCTCGGAAAGGGACCGTGGCTCACCTGCTTCTGCTCCTCACCCAGACTGTCCCACATGGAGGCCACGATTTTGGACACATCTCCGAAGGTGGCGCTGGGGTTCTGCCCCTTGATGGCAGCCTGAGTATCTCTGAAGAAGAGCGCGTAGGCCGACACGGGCTTCTGCGGCTCGTTCGGGTCCTTCTTCTTCTTTTTCTTTGGGTTCTTGGCCTTTTTTCCTGGGTCTGCGGAGGGTCTTTTCTCTCCTGAGATCTGCCCGGGTGAGAGGAGTCAGGGAATCACACCAGCCCCAGCGCCTCCTGCACGGCTGCCCACCCGGCCTTAGGAGCCGGACTCCGCTCGGCATCCCGCGTGGGCCTGTCCCGCCCGCCCACACCCAGGGAGTGACAGGCGCTGCCCGCTTGGACTCATGCACTGGCCACTGCTAGGTGGGGAGGCCATGGACAACTGACACACAGACACAGACAGAAAGACTGACACGTGGAGACACACAACCTGGGTAGGAGGCTGGGTATTGGTTTAACGCATCAAAGAGAGTCAGTGCAACTGGAAAGTAGATTTGGGGAAATCTAGAAGTCCCTGCATGATTGACTGCTGATCAAGGTGACAAAATCACACGTGAAACTGGCCAGTGCCCTGTCCACTCCATCCGGATGAACTTCTAACCTCTTCTGTTGGACAAAAATCCCTTGTGTCTTTATCACGCTTTAAATTTTTTTCTTTCTTTCTTGTTTTGGTGTCAGGGATGGACCCAGAGGCCACATCTCCAGCCCCGTTTTGTATTTTATTTAGAGACAGAGTCTCACGGAGTCGCTTAGTGCCTCTCTGTTGCCGAGGCTGGCTTTAAACTCACGATCCTCCTGCCTCAGCCTCCCCAGCCGCTGGGATGACAGGCATGACCACTGCACCTGCTTTCTTTCAGCTTTTCTGTCGCTTCACCCCTTCCCCCAGCCCCCAAGTTAAGGTCTTTCTTTGCAAAATTCCCTCATCGGCATGAACACGAGTCACGGCAAAGGCACATTCTGAGGGAGACGCAGGGTGGCCTGTCAGGTGGCGTTTGGGTCTGGCTCTGGAAGACTGTGGACTTCGGGCCACCTCCAAGTTTTAGATGTGGGTTTTTTCTTAACTGCTCTCCCTCTGCACCCCCCTCCCCATGATCACAACCATCTCCAAAGATTGCCCTTGATTATAAAAGGTCAGCCCCCTACCGTGTGGCTGCTGGGCCACTCTGGGCAAGTGGCTATCCCCTGGCCCCCTGGGAGGGTGGGAAGGGATGAGCCTAATCTGACATCATCAGGCCAGTCCTGGAGTCAAGGGACACCTGGAGAGGCTGTAGGATCACAATCCCACTTGGGGTTTCCAGTGGGTAGGGGACTGAGATGTCCCCCACAGACCTCTGGGGCTCTGTTAGCACACTCAGGCCGCACACACCAGGACAGGGGACTTTGCAAAGGCCCTGGATCCTGCAGCAAAGTCTGTGGCTCAGTGTGCTGAGAAGTTGACAGTGACACCATGAAACCAGGGGCCAGAGGATGAGACTCGGGCCTTGGTGTCTGAGGCACAGGGAGGGAAGGAACGGACGCCGCTTCTGTCCTAGCGTCCCCCTCTGCAGCCACCCAGCTCTCCAGGCCTCAGTCCTTCACTCTGCAGAGAGGTCCTTGTGAAGAAGAAAGGCACCCAGGCCGTGGAGGCAGGTCACCCGCCAAGCCCTCCTTCTGCCACGGGCTCACGGGAGAGCCTTTCTGGGCATCTGTGCGCCTCCCCAGCAAAACAAGATGCTGTCAACAGAGAGGAGCCCGGGGTCCGTGCAAGGGACGGGGCCTGGCCAGGCGGCAGCTCTGCTCCCTGATGTCCTGCCGTCTGTGGACTCCAGGGGTGCAGGGAGAGGGTGCATCCCCACAACGGGGCCACCAACTCAGCGCCCCATCCCAGAGGTCAGTGCAGAACGCCCTGCACCCCGAGGACCTCTGCGGGACCACACGCTTTTGTCAGAGTATTTCACGTGAGGGATACGTTAACCAGCTCCATTCAACTACCCCATGTTGTATATCGACACGACTGTGCAGCCCACAAAAATACACGATTAATATTTGTCCAGAAGTTTAAATGTTTTTGTGAGTGATAGTTAACGGAAAAAAAATGTTTTTTCTCTTAAAAGTCAAAGTGGCATGAGACCAGACCCTGAGGATCTTGCTAATGTCATTGATGCCACCGACACCATGCGCTGGCACCAGGAAGGAGCCTTCACCTGTTCCCACGGCATTTCCTCCTGCCGTCCTTCAACACTGTTACAGTGGCCTCCACGTTGTATGTGAGGCTGAGGGAACAGAGGGCGAGCTTGCCAACGGTGCCCGGGAGATCTGACAGCTGAAACCCGGTGTCCCAAGGCCCCTGGTGCTCCCCGATGACCAGGACTCCAGCCACCTGACCCGTCTCTCCCTCCTTGGTTTCCAACAAAGGGCAGAGCCACCCTTGCAGTCTTTTCCAGGGTGAAGTGGTGCCACATGGCCCCACAGGGCCCGTCCGCACGGATGGGAGGGCATCTGACCGTTTGCCTGTCCGCCCCACATACCTTGAAATGGGCTTCAGACTCCTCCTCCTGCGTGGAGCTGGAGGGAGAGGGGGTTGCCGACTTGCTCCCTGGCGGTGACGGGGAGCTGTGGCTGATGCTGCTCCGGATGCCCATCTGGGAGATGAGCTGGGATTGGCTGAGGGCGCTCATGTGGCTGGCCAGCATGGCTGGGCGACCCAGCAGCGGTCCCGGCCGGCTGGAGTCGTAGGCCGCAACCTCGGAGTGCACCATCTCCTGGATCTAGGAAGGACAGGGCATTTGTGTTAGAAGGACCTGACCGGACACGCCATCACATCTGCACCACAGGACGCAGGGGAGGGGCATTCGGATGCGATGTGGCGGGGGTCCCGGCTCCGTGCTGAGACGGGGAGTCCTGTTCTGCTTTGACCTCTGCATGATGTGCAGCCCGTGGCGGGTAACGAGGGCTCCCTGGCAGCTGGCCATTTTGCAGACATTCATCCCGGACAGACAGCACTTCAACCCTTGCCAGAGAGTTCCGCCCAGCTGTGAATGATCCTTTTATAGTATTGATCTTCCCTCCCGGAATGCATCTCTGCATTGATCCCCTGCGCAGTATAATAGCGAGGAGGGCAGATGCTGGACGCCAAGAGCATTTTGAAGCTTTTTTGAAGCCTGGCCCTGCCCCTGACCAGCGGTTAAGTGACTTTGGCCAGCTGACTTAACCTCTCTGTGCCTCAGCTTTTTTCAACTGTAAAATGTAGACAAAATCAAACCTATCCTCTCAGGTTGTTAAGGATCAAATATACCCGGCATGTCATAAGCCCCGGATCACAGAAGCACTTGTTCAATTCTTTGAATTCAAAATGTTTAGCACTTTTCTTCCTATATGTCAGCAATTTTCCTGTTTGCTTCATTTCTCATGATATTTTCCAACTAGTTATTTTCAGAATTAAAGAAGCTACTGATTGTACTTATGAGCATTTCCTAGTTCTAAACACAGAGCACTGTGCATTCTCCCCCCAACATTGTATACACACCTACGCTTCAGTGAGGCTGGACAATTTGCACACTCGTAATTATTCTTATTTCCTTTGCATCTGTGATTATTTCCTCTTTCTAGTTTCCAATGTTAAATATCTGCACTTTCCTCACTTTTTCTTCATTAGGCAAGCTAATGGACTTTCAATTTCATGTAGATTGTTCCCTCCTCAAAAGAATCAGATCCCAAATTCATCCCTCTATATTTTATCTTTATTAATCCCTCTCTCTGCTTTTTAATGGTTTGCGGCTTCTCCCTCGATTTTGAGTCACATTTTGAATCACGTGTTCTCATTCTTAATTTTCAGTACTAGGTTTAATGCTATGAATTTTCCTCTGAGCGTGGCTTTAACATCCCTTGCAGTCTTCATCATGTAAGGATTTTGTTGTTGTTCTTTATTTTATGTGCAGGTGTTTGTTTTTCTAATTTTTTTTTCTTTAACCCAAGAGTTGTTGAGGAAGATTTCTGAAATTTCTAAGTGGTTCATTTCATTTTCCTTCTTTTCCTTTCGCTACTAATTTCTAGAAACAACAGAGGTCAAAGAACGTGGAGTGTACCATTTGCACTTTTGAGAATTTGTTAAGGTGTTTTGGGGACCCAAATACAATGAAATTTCACACACATCCCACTGTACTTATAGGCTAAGTGTGGGCTGGGTTGGCAGATGAACGCAGCAGAATAACCTTGATCTATTGGATCAGCAGTGATTATTAATTAGGCTCCTTTCTTACTTTGTGGCTCTAATCTGACACAGGCTTGCCTAGTGTTCCCTGAGTCTTCTGTATCTATCCAAATCTGCCTTTAATGCTTAAAGGTTTGGTTTTGGTAGAAGTTGGGTTTTACTGCAAGAAGATAGCTAACCGCATCTTCATTAAGGATCAAACTTTTTATGATTATAATGTGTCTCATTTTTTATCTCACTTTTTCCTTGAATTCACTGGAGTCTGATATTGCTATTGCTGCCCTTGCCTATGTATTTTTGTGAATCTGGCACGTCTTTATCTCTTAGTTTTTATTTGTTAGGGTTATCTTTATCAAATGTTGGTGTATGTACTATAGTCAGCTTTAAAAAGAGAGATGAGATGATGTTTCCTTTTCTTTACACCTTGGAACAATATATGGCATAGATATTACATTTGCCTGGGAAAAACAAAAGTGTTTAGATATGAAACTGTCTGAGGCCCAGTGCTTTTGCAATATCTTCCACGCTAATCAGTCTGCTCTTGTTTCCATTTTTTCTTGAGTCAATTTTGGCAATATATATATATATATATATATGTATATATATATATATATATATATATATATATATGTATATATATATATATATATATATAACTATCCATTTCATTCAGGTTTTAACACTGGAACACTATACTTCTAGTTATGGTTTTTGTAGTTAGATCCCTAAATATCACAATATTACAATTAAAATTCTAAATTGTAATATTGTTGAGGCATGTTGCTTTTTAAAAATTTCTTCTCAAATGCTTATGTATCTGAACTGTCAATCAAAAGAACCAGTTCATATTTAAAAAAATCAATTTGACAACTTTGTGAGTATTATCAGTTGGACTCCCTTTCCCTCTTGACTTTGATCTCAGGTGCCCTCTGCTATTTGTTTTTGATCTAGGTTTTTCAAATGAAGCAGTTTATTTCTTTGCACGTTGCTTTTGTAGTACAGAGGCATCTGGGGCAGGGTGTCCAACAGGAGCACGGCACCATGCAGGGGACGTTGGATGATGTCTGCACACTTTTGGTTCTCACAGCTGAGGCTGCTCCTGGCATCTGGTGGTGGTGGCTGTGCATGCTGCTCCTCTCCAACCTGTCCCTGAACACAGAACTCTGCTTCCCTAAACGAGGAGAGAAGCCCCTGCTCTCTGGCAATGATTTTTTTGTGGGAGGAGAATTTTAGCTGCACCATATACATATTTTTAAACTATTCTACAACTGAAGCCTTGGTTTTTCTTTTTTTATTCTAAGGTTATTCAGAAGAGTATTTTTCATTTAATATCTCCTTTGGTTATTGTGGTCAGAAAATGGGAATTCTGGGAATTTTACTTTTTTGGAATATACACAGATTTCCAATACTGCTTAGAAGATGATAAATTTCTGTAAAATGTTCATGAACATCTGAAATCTCAGTCATATACGGATTTCTCGGTATGTCTACTCAATGCAGTTTTGACTACTTTAGCTTTGAAAGCTCAGAAAAACCAGGAAAAGTCTGCCATTCCCATTGCGTTCCCATCAGTATCTCCATAAAATTTAAGTAGGCTTTCTTCATATATATTGACGTAAAGTTCATCCCTTTAATGTCTGAGAGTACTGTGCTTTCATTAAGGCTTCTCCTTGTTCATATCTTTGTCTCAATTCATCTTTGTCTTAAATCCTATTTTATCTATTGTTATTACCACTTTCTTCCCACTGTAGGATCTGAAGATCCTACATTTGGTCAACAGCATCTAGGTAGATGTTGGTTTCTAACACAGTTCTTAATATATTATGTCATACATATTATATTGTTAATCATAGAGAAACCTGAAAATTAGACTTAAAGTGAACTGTTTTAAAAGGAAGAGGTTTCAAGACCTTCTTTCCACCCTAACAAGCACGTACTTTTCCTTCTTTAAATCTTAAATAAGAGTCTGGCATTATTTCCTCCTGGGAAGATTGGTAGTAGGGCTCTGTGGTAGGATTTGCTATTTTCTTCCCAGCTGCATGCTTTAGAATTCTTCAGTCAGATACTCCTGACTCTAATTTAATATCTTGCCAACTCTTGATAATGGCAGATTTTTGAATTTCTGCAAACCTTTTAAGGGTGAAATGCTCTCAAAGTCATTCTCATTTGCACTGTTCTGATTACTAGCAAGGCTGAACACGTTTTTATAAGTTTACTGGACCATTTGGGTTTCTGCTTCTGCTGCTGTTTCGAGGGTAAAGTAGCAGAGCTTAACACTTCAGCAAACAATTTGACAGCACCCAGTATATCAAAGACACAGACTCCTACAACCTGGATGCCATTCCAATGTACTTACTATAAAGAACTTTCCTACATGGACAAGAAGTGATAGATACTGGAGTAAATGTTGTGAAAGGCCCTGAAAGGGGCAGATCAGTGACCTTTCAAAGCACTGCAGGGACCTAGTGGACCTCTGGGGTCACTGGATTCTGTCAGGGTGACTTTGTTTTTGACTAGGCTATTTTACAACTTTGTAAGCTGTAGAAAAATGATATCAATGCAACTGATTTTGTATTATTTAAAAATATTTCAATTCTGCTAAAATATGGATCACAAAATTTTCCATCTTAACCATTTTTAAGTACAGTTCAGTGACATTAAATACATTCACATTGTGGTATGACCATTGCCACCATCCATCAGGAAAAATTTTCCCTTGCAAAACTGAAACTCTGTACCTGTTTAATAATAACTCCCCATTCCCCCTCGCCCTGCCCCTGGAAATCACTGTGCTAAATTGTGTCTCTATAAGTTGACCACGCTAGGTCCCTTGTTTAAATGGCATCATGCTGTCTTACTTTTTAGCGGCTGCTGTATTTTACTTAGCATGATATCTTAAGATTCATCCACGCCATAATGTAAGTCAGAATTTTTTCCTTTTAAAAGTTGAATAATATTCCATTGTATTCATGTTCTCAGAAATGGAACTGATAGATCATATGGTCATTCTAGCTTTAATTTTTGAAAACTCACTACACTGTTTTCCACAGTGGCTGGCCTGTTTTGCATTCCCACTGTTATAGTTTGGAAATGGAACGTCCCTCAAAGGTTGAGGTACTGAAGGCTTGGTCCCCAGTTGGTGGCTCACCTGGGAGGTGGTGGAAACTTTTGTGGGGGGTGTCCTAGTTAGAAGAGGTGGGTCACTGGGGGTCTTGCCTTTGGTGGGTATATTTGTCCCCATTCCCTGATGTAATATTCTCTCTCTTTCTCTTTCTCCTCTCTCTGCTTCCTGGCTGCCATGTGGTGACAACTTTGCTCTACCACACCCGCCATGATGCTCTGCCTCACCACAAACCCATAGTGAGGGGGTCAATTAACTGCAGACTGAGACCACTGAAACCACGAGCCAAAGTAACTCTTTCCTCCTTTCAGTAGTTTTTCTCGGGCATTTTGTCACAGTGGCAGAAAGGTGACAAACATCCTCCAAGTATTTTAATTTTTCCACATCCTCACCAATACTTGTTGGCTTTCTCTCTCTCTTTGCTAGAAATCCTCCTAATGATGTGAGGTAGAATGTAGATGATTCTTATCCACAAAAAAGCAAATAAATTTTGTCTGGTAGAGATATAACTGACCCACTCCACAGAAAAGAGGATTCCAAACTTTATATTCCATTACTGTATAGATATTAACCAGTTTGGTATTGACTAGAAAATGTATTTCAACATTCCTGATTGTTTATAAATGTGTTTATTCTTTAGATTCCCCTTGGAAAACTAATTGTTCTATTGTACTAACTTCTTCATTAATACTGAGTTGAAGAAAATGTTGACATGTTTTCATTTTATATTTGGGAATCATATTGTATTCTGAACATTATACATTACAACAAAGATGATCCTGGCAGCATTTTTTTTTTAATTCCAGAAAAACTAGAAATAATCTGAATGTTCACCAGCTGGGAACTAGTGAAAATCTGGTATTCTCACAAAATGGAATTCCATTCAAAGGGAGAGACTGACCTGCAACCACACCCACCACTGTGAATGCACTTTAGCAATGTGTGAAACATCTCAGAAGGAGTCACACCATCCAGAACCTTTATGTGCATGCTTAAAACACACAGCATTTCTATAAAGTGCTTAAGGATATGTAAAAATTCAGTAAAAGCATAAAAACACCTACACTGGAATAGAGGCTACTTCCTTCTGAGAAAGAAAAAGAGCTGGAACAGGAGCTGAACTCGCTCTCTGTAATATTTATTTCTTCAGAAGCAGATCCAAAGCAAAAAAATAATCACAGACTGGGGTGGGGTGGTTCTTCAAAGCGAAGCTCAGAACTCAAACACAAGGACTCGGGGAGTCTGGGCTGGGGACGTGCTGCCAGCCACGTCACTTCAACGCCCATATTATGCACCATGAAATGTCTCAGAGAAGGCAAGGCTGATCTGCTAATCTCTGGCCTGGGCTCCAGGCTCCACATTCAGCTGCCTAATTGGCATCTTCACCTGGACGCCCCACCAGCAGCATATCAGACTGAACATGCCGAAAGGGAACCCTTTGTTCTCCTGAAATCTTTTCCTTGCCCAGTTTTACCAAAACTGCAAACGGCACCTTTATTCATGCAGCTGTCCAAGTCACCAACCAGGGCGCCAGCCTCAGCTCCTCCCTTTCCCTGCCCCGGATGCACCCCAGTTGGCTGCAGAGTCAGTGTGGAGCTCCCTCACATCTCTCCTCCCAGGTCATTGTCACCCTCTCAAATAGGTAAATCACTAGCCCCCCTAAAATCCTTCATAGGCTTCCTGAACTTTTTAGAATAAAATTTTCTCTAAAAACCAAAAATAACAATAATAATAATGGCTTTCTAAACCTCAGTTTTGAAACTAAAAGCTTTGAACTAAAAGCTTGCACTAAGATAGTTATACATGGAGCCTGTTGTGGTACTTGGCAGGTTCTTGTGAGCTGAATGTTTTCTACTTTCTTCAGGTGGGTGACATTTTCTGTGATCATTTACTTAACTATTGCCTTTCTTCCCAACCTCCCATGGAAAACACTGAGTCCTCAGAAACTTATCTTTTCTGCAGTACCTTAGAGCTCTTAAATTTCTTTCTTGGAGTTTTGGGGGAAAGTCTTGAGCTGATCACCTTTCTTACCCAGGTTATCAGTACTGCCGTTCAGAATTTTCACTGACTTTTTAAATCCAATGATCACATATTTTGGCTGAAAGCAATCTTTCCTGGTTTTGAGTTTTCCTCATCACATGGACATGCATGTCACTGAAGTTTGTTCAGAACGAGGGTTGTCTCCTCCTCTTTTGGAGTAGGATCCTCGGCAGGCACTTTCTTTACAACTCCAGGTTTTGAATCATTGTCCAGTGACATTTCTTTATAATCCTAATTTCTCGATGAGGACCTGCCCACAGCAAAAGCAAATGCTTGCTGGATCTCAAGTAAAAGCAGCACCACACATGCCACCCTGCCCAAATGCTCCACACAGGTGCCTGGCTCACCGACCTTAGAACTGTATCCTCCACAGACTACCCCCGACCTCACAGGAGCCTCTGCATCGTGACAGACAGGATTCCAGGGACAAGAAGTCCTTCAGGGTCTTTCAGTCAACTAGGAAGACAGAGCCCTACATAAGACAGTATGTGACTGGTTGTTATTAGATACAAACTACTAAGTCAGTAGTAGTGACTTGTGTCACTATGTGTCCCAGAAGTATCAGGGCATTTGACAAACTTCTTTCTAATTTCCCCTCAGTGAAAAATAGGCCCTGAATTGGGGGCATGCTATCCAAGGCTGTCCACTCCATGGACACTGTAGGTGCTTGAACCCCACTCCCGGTACCTTGCTGCTGTACCCATCCCCCACGTGCTGGGAACATTGGACCTGTCCCCTCTCCAGCAAAGTGTCACTGGCCAAGGGGCTTCCTGGGTTCAACTCCCAGCCAAACAACTGGCACCCTAACAACGGTGCCAATCTCCTCCCAGTCCCAGGCCATGCTGGTCACCAGCCAGAGCGAACTTCCTGGGGTGTAAACTGTCCCCCGACTGCCGACCTCCAGTCCGGGTCTTCTTAGCAATGGCCTCACCTTTGAAATGCCATAATCAAGACCTGCACCATCTCCTCCTGACCTCTCCAGTCCCTTCCCAGAGCTCCCTGGGGACACAGGGCTTCTCTCCAGATGGGGTCGTCCCTCTGTGTCACCCAGAAGCTTCCCTGAAACGTCACCTCTGAGAAACCTTCCCTGCCCTGGCTTTCCTCCCCATCCCTGGCTGTCTGTCTTTGTTGTCCTTGGTGGCACACAGGGGACATCTTCTCAGGTGCAGAGACACCTGCTGCAGCCCCCACTCAGGAGAAGTCTGGGAACTGAACGAAACAGCTCCTGTGCCCCTGCACAGAAGCATGGCCAATCCACGGGCCACGTGCACATCTGCACGCTCTCCAGGCAGGACGGGGCAGCCTTGGGAAGGTAATGAGGCTTCCTGGGCTTAACAGCTTCTCAGGGCTGTGGGGACACAATGTGTTCTTCACAAATGTCCCCCATGTTCTCCACGGAGAGCAGCCCTGTGCGAGGCATGACACCACACAGTGGGGACAGTGAGAAATCACACGGCCCTCCTTCCCGACTTCTGTCAATTCACAGAACTGACGCCACCCTACTTCCTTGGAGGGGGACCAAGGTATCGTTAAACAGCCTCCCACTCTGTCCAGGACTTTTTCCCCTGGTGGCCATGGTGCCTCCCATTCACTGTGTTCTACCATTTCAGCCCCTGCATTGGTTCGAGAGGATCCCTAAACTCTTAATTTCTGAGCATCGTTACACTCCAAAGGGAGATTTGAAGCCACTGATCAGCATTTTACAGCCCCTCTACTGTCTGAGAGTAGCCCTGTCCAGTGGACACCGGTGTCCTTCTGCCAGAGGACAGCAGCGACGGTGATAGAGGTCATCATGCTTAGTAGTGTACTGAGCGCAGCCCGTGGGCAGGCGTGGTGCCCGGGGCGGCGTGAGTAACTCTGATATTCCCAACTTACAGCACAGGCACTGAAACTCAGAAAGATGAAGTGGATTTCCCAGGATCACAGAGTCGGGCAGTGGGAAAGCCCAAATTCTGCCTGTCTTCCAGCCTGCGATCCTCTCAGCACCCTGCGGACTCAACAGCTCCCTGGAGCCCAGGGCAGTAATGAAGCTGCCCTGCCAGGGCAGCGGTGAGGACCAAAGGGACAGGTAATTTCTGCAGTGCCAGGCGCATGGGAGGTACTCAGCGCAAGCCTCCCTGCCTTCATCCCCCACGCACTTGCTCACGGTGTGAGCTTGTAGGGGATCTCGCCTGGGCTAAAAGGAGGTCAGAAACAAGAGAAGGTTCTGAAATAGGAGAGGAGAGGGGAGGCAGGAGGGAGACTCCCAGGACGATAATAACAGCATGGCCTGGCCCAGGGCTTCCCGAGTTGGCAAACTTCTCTAAAGGGTTGGATATTAAATATTTTAGGTTTTGTGGGCCAGATGGTATCTGTTGCCACTACCCAACTCTGAAATCGTAGCAAGAAAGCAGCCTCAGATGATATGCAAATCAATGTCTGTGGCTGTGTGCCAATAAAACTTTATTTACAAGAAGACCTGGAGTGCTTTCGACCCATGGGCCTAGATTGCCGAGCACAGTGTTAACTGAATGTTGGTAAAGATGACGGTACAAGCGCTAACCTTCCTTCGGCAGTTACCACTTGCTGTGTGCCACCTGACTTTCAGGCTGAACCTGTACCCAGACGTGGGAGGAGAGTGTGTCTATCCTAAGCATTCTGCAGGTGAGGAAGCTGAGGCTCAGAACGGGAAGTCATTTAGTCGCAGGTGGTAGAGCTGGGATCACAGGAAGGTCCGTGCCGTTCCCAGGCCTGTGTCCTGAGCCTGTGTCACCAGCCTTCCACCTGCTCAGGTGCTCTCCCTCCACTAAGCCCCGCCCTGGCCACCACCAGGGCTCTTGCTCTGACCTTGCATTGCAGCCTTTCTCTGAAATGCGTACAGCCCTGGCCCCTGCAGGACCACCCCGCTCTGTTCCCAGGAGGCTGGGTCTGCTGATCCACAAGGCCTATAGCTGCATCCCTCTCCAGGAACTGCCTTCGACTGATGGAGCTGCCCCACTCAAGGTCACAACCCTTCCCAAGGGGTGGCCTCACATCCAGTGAAGTGGGACTTCAAAGACCCAGTCCCCTTGACTCAATTTGGGACATCTCAAAAGGAACTTCAGAGTTCACTTGGAACTGGCTGAGGCTTCTGGTTCATGATCTTTCTCTGAACAACTCTGCTTCCGGTACCCCCGCCCAGGGGTGATGCTCCTGAGAGTGCTCCCTGATTAAACTCACCTTGGAGTCTGCTTCTAGGGAGCCCAGCTGTTGACAGCGCCTGGCAGCCCCGTCACCCAGCACAGCCAAGCTCTCTGCACCTCCCAGCACGGGGCTGGTCCTACTGAGGACACAGCCAGCCTCTCCCTGATGCACTGGCCACGCCTCTCTCCAGGCCTTCAGCAAGCCTTGCTGAGTGTGCCCAGGTGCCAAGTGCAGACCCTGGGTCAGAGGACAGAGGGGGGACCGGAACTCGGTCCTTCAAGATGACCTGCGCACACCCATCCACAGCCAGGAGGTTAGGAAGAGGGGAGGGCTCTGAACTGGGCCTTGCAGTGGCCTGAGGAGGGCTGGAGAAGAGGGGGACGTCCAGGAGGAGGGGAGCCTGGGCAAAGCCTTGACACTGAGATGGGCCTGGCGTGGCTTCAGGGAGCAGGAGGGATGGACAGTGGGGACCTGAGTGCCAGGCTGGGATGCTTCTCCTAGGCCAGTGGGGAGCCATTGAAGGGATTTAAGCAGGGGAGGGGTGGGCTCAGGACCTCACTTTGGAAAGATCATCCTGGCTACACACAGATGGAATAAGGACAGGAGGTGCCCATGCTGTTCAGGAGGGGGACGATGAGGTGACCAGTCTACCAAGTGAGAGGTATTGAGGAAGGTCCATAGGTGGCCAAGAGTGCCCCAGAGTCAAGCAAGTCTCTTAGGATGAAACCGTGTAAGGCGTGGGTACTGCAGTTGCCTGAGGTGAGATGTAGGAGGAGGAGCAAGACTGGGGACAGGTAGTGAGCCCAGGTGGAGATGCGCTAAGTCTGGGGAGCCCTCAGGGTACTTACGGGCCTCACATATCCACAGGTTCTGTAGATTAAGATTGGGCATCTTTGTGGGCACTATTCACCCTACACACTTGAATCGACCATGGGAGAAGTCACTGCCAAAGCTCACCCAGGCCAGTCTAGGAGGGAGAAGAAGAGGTCAGAGCCAGGGTCCAGGCCACGCTGGTGACACAGGCCTGGAAGTTAGCCATGGTCCTCCAAGTCTGAGCTTCCACTTCTGCCTGGACATTCCTCAGGGAATGTTGGCAGAGTGAATGGATGAATAATGTGAACGGGCTTGGAGACCCCAGAGGCCCCGACAGTGAAATGACCCCAGAAGCAGTTCTGAAGAGCAACACCAGTCAGAGGGCCCAGTAGAGGACACGGGTCTTTTCTCTCTGCTTCCATTCCACTCTGTGTGCTGGGCTGTCCTGCCCCCTCTGATAAGGACTTGAAATCACATCGTTGGACCCATCCAGATAACCCAGAGCCATCTCCCTATTTTAAGATATTTAACTTAATTACATCTGCAAAGTCCCTTTGGCTCTAGAAGGTCACATATTCACGGTTCCCAGGGATTGGAATGTGGAAGTCTCAGGGTGAGAGAGGCATAGTTCACCTGGGAATCAGTGATGTAGAAGTCGCCACCAAAGCCCTCCACGCCAACTTACCCAGTGGCGCTCTGCTCTCTGAAATACCCTCAGATTTTAAGAGCCAAATATTTGAAAATTATCCCTTTTTAGAACGAAAAATTCCAGAGCGAAAGAGAAGAAAAGGAAGCCAATGGAAAGCCTTCCCCAGGGCCTGCCCTTGCTGGCAAGCCTCGTTGGTAAGTATTTCTAATAAACTTTCACGCTTGGCAGGAGATCCTTTGCATGCTGACAAATTTCTCCTGAAATTTAGATGTCTTGTTCAGAGTAATAGCTATAGCACACAGGTGCCCAGCTGCTATTGTAAAATCAGTAAGCATTTAATTGAAACAAACGACCATAATAATAGTACATTATCCCTGCAGGCCGAGCACCATCACGGTTTTAATTATTGAGTTAAGAGTCAGACTAATTTATCCTTTAAAGCAACAGCCCCGTTCCTGGTTAGACTGATCATCCTGTTATGAATATGGTACCTCCAGCAGAGAAGAATGTGAATGGAAAGCAATTTGTTCCCTTCAAGGCTGATTTTGTCTTTGAAGACAGATTTGTAGACACAGGTCGCTGAGCTGCTAGACCTGGGCTGCCCAGGTGAAGGTGTGAGATTCTTGTTCAGATTGGATGGGGCCGTGGTCCTTAGGCCTCCCATCTCTGGGATGCAGACCCTCAGTCCTCTGTTTAGAGCCTTCACTGGCTCCCTACTTCATTCCAAGTAGAAGCCAAAGTCCTTACGAGCCACACGCCCCTCTAAGGTCCCCTCCTCCCGACCTGGCACCTCTCTGGCCTCACCCACCCAGCACATTCATCTCCTGCTGATCCTTGGATGCCCAGGTGGGCTCCAGTCCCAGGGCCTTTCTAAGATTTGGTGCATTTTGCCCCCAGGGGACATTTGGCAATATTTGGAGACATTTTGGTTGTTACAATTGGGAGCATGACTATAGTTGGGGCACCTGGTAAATAGAGGCCAGGGAAGCTGAGAACCATCTACACTGTCAGGACAGCCCCCTAAGGCACAGAGAGACCCACCCCCGATGTCAATCATGGTGAGGCTGGAAGATGCTAAGTTAGTGATTGCCACTTTATGGAATGTTCTCTCCTTCCAGAGAATACTCATCCTGCACACTCTCTCGCCTCCTGCAAGTGTTGATATACAAGACGATGGTGTAGATGCCTCACCTCTCCTGGGAGGCCTTAGCTGCACCCCCAAGCCCAACACACAGGGGCCAGCCATCCTACCCCTGCCCTGACGCTCTGCTTTCCTCCAAAGCACTCCATGCCTGCTCACGTAGGGTCGGACTTGCTTTAGTGTGTTGCCCCTGGCTCCTCCCCTGCGAATAGGTCAGTTCCACCTGGGCACAGGGCTCCGCCCTGTTTGCAGATGTACTGCCCGTAGCTAGGACAGCACCTGACACCTAGCTGTTCCATGAATGTCTGTTGAAGAATGTCCGCAGACTCTTCTCTTCACCTCTCCTGTCCACACAGCCTCCAGGCAGAGTGCCCACGGCCTCCTCAGCGTCCCCCAAACCCACCCCTTCCTGTCAGGGTTGGCAGCCCATTTCTTTTTCCTGGACAATGCCTGTCTCTTCCTGGGCTGCTCAGGCGTTTCTCCAGGGAGGTTTCTGCCCGACTCCCCAGTGTTGAGTGGAGCCTTCTCAGCTCCCTGAGGGCAGAAACAGAGGCCTGCGAACCGTCATAGCCCTGGGGTCCACACCGACAGCCGCAGGTCCTGGGCTACCAAGAAGGCAGGCATGGACCTTACCATTCAGGTAGGGCCACCACACCCAGCAGCACACAGACGGGCGAGCTGACCGGGCCGTGCAGAGTGACGGGCACCGAGGGCTTGCTTCCCCTGGAACTCCCCGCTGAGCAGATGGTGTGACCCTGGTACTCCATCCTGTCTGGGGTAGGCAAGGTCCCCACGCCTGGGAGTCCTGCTCGGGCTCTTGTGATTGGTCCGGTGCAGAAATGTTTTCTGCTCCTGAGAAACAGCTGTGGACACAGAAGGCGCTAAAACAGCCAGACTCAGCGGGCAGTGGAGGGATGGGGCCACTCCTGTCACCTGTCACCACGCACCTGCCTCCTCCTCCCGGCCAGTGTCCAGGGAGGCTACGTGTTCCAGGTGAAAGCGGTGACCACAGGCTTCTCCCAGTCTTTACACCCTTTGCCCAGGACCCCACACCCCAGCAGCGGGGAGGTCTTCAACAGCCCCGCCGCCTCTGCCGCCCCGTCCAGGCCGCGACTTCCTTGCAAGACTTGAACTTCACTCTGGCTGGTCACTCAAGGACTGCCATGGGTTTCTCTGCGTGGTCTGCTGGCGTAGACAGTGAGTGGTTTGCTCCGGCTGCTTTTCCTCTGAACTCTGTTATTTTTAGGATTTAGCAGGGTTTTCAGGAATGAATCTGTCACGTTAGCATAGACACCTCTAGAGTCAGCTGCCATAGGCCAGGTACTGGGCGGCGCGTTGGGGATTCACTGTGACTGACAGGTGGCCCTGCCTGGTGGAGCTAACACCACACCCACATCAATGCACTGCCCTGAGGCTGCAAGATGGAGGCCCGGGTGGACCAGGATCAGCAAGGCCTGTGACTGGCTGGAGTGGACGACCGTGGGGAGGGGTGAGCAGAGCTGGGCCCAGGCTGGGTGGACCTCGAGTGCCAGGCAACGGCACTGGCCTTCATGCTGGGGGTCGCAGGCGTGTATTACAGGAAGTCCAGTTTGGCTGCTAAGGGCAGGTGAGCAATGGCGTGGCAGGTGAGGCTCAGATGACGTGGGCATGGCGGATGCCGGGGACAGAGGCAGGATTGGGACTGACCATGGCAGCTGGTCAGGGGTGACCGAAGACCACTGATGGTTCTCACAGGCCATTCGCTGGGAGGAGAAGCTTGTCTGAAAGGTGGGGAGGAGTGGTCTGCTGTGAACAGACTGGGCTCAGGCACCATATCCAAGTGGGGGTCTCCCGGTGGGGACAGGTTGACCATGTCCCCCATTGGAACAGTCTGGTGTCCAGAAGAGAAGAATAAGCAGCAGAAACTGGCCTGGGCTTCCCCATAGCACAAAGGTGAAGAATCAGGGGAGGGAGGGAGGGAGGGAGGGAGAGAGAGAGAGAGAGAGAGAGAAAGAGGGAGGGAGGAGGGAGGGAGGGAGGGAGGGAGAGAGAGAGAGAGAGAGAGAAAGAGGGAGGGAGGGAGGGAACACATGCAGCTGGTGGTGCCCATGGGCAGAAGGGAGCGGCCAGCTGGTCTAATACAGCCAAAGCCAAGCATGACAGGACGGCAACGTGAGGCCACCAGCTCCCCCGACCACAGCAGCTTTACAGCTCTAAGGGAGGCAGAGGCTGAAGTGAGCGGGAGGGCGGATGGCCCCTCCTGGGACTACGAGGGGCAGACAGGGGCCAGGTGTCAGCGGGTGGATTTTATTTAGGTGTGGAAGGAGAACGCTATTGTGGGGGCGTTGCCCCGTCCTGGCAAGCCCAGGGGACCCTAACTGCAGAACTCATTGGCCACAGCGGGGCCATGTTCTCACCTTCCTCCAAGCCACCCTCTCAACGACCCTGTGAGACAGACGCCGCTGCTTCCACTTCACAGATGGGCGGTGGAGTGTCCGATTGGCGAGATCCTTCGCTGTCTCCAGCTCCTATGGAGCAGGGCAGGATCCGAGCCCAGGTCTGGCTGACCCCTACGTGTGAGCTCTGACCACTGCTGAGGGCAGAGGGGTCAGTGTGGCTGGGCTGGCCTCGCCACATCCTCTCGCCCGCAGCCACAGACTGGTCTGGTCTTGTTATCACCGGGTGGGGACTCGGCCCAGAATTCTCTGTCTTGTTTTGACTCATCTTTGTGGCTAATCTTTCTGTATCTTTAGGAGGGCCTGCCGGACACAAACAATGACGAGTCTCCTTGGAACCGCAGGGGTTACAGCAACCCCCAGGGCAGGTTTGGTATTCGGGGCCACACTGCCAGGGCCGGGGTACTGCGAGGACCCTGGAGTTCACTGAGGCCCTGCGGGTACAGAGCTGGGGGTGTCAAAGACAGATCACCGAGGGGCGAGGACTCTGTCCTGTGGGGACGGGGAGCCAGGGTGCGGTGTGGGTGGAGGATGGCCCAGCTGTCTCCTGTGCTCAGGGTGAGGCTAGAGGCAGAGTCCGGAGACACCTGAGGCAGACTTGATGGACAGGGCAGGGCAGGGCGGAGCAGAGAGGTGGGATCGGCTGCCCTGGGACAGGGGGCCAGTAACTGGAAATGGCCCATCCAAGTTAGGAATTCTCCAACCTCCAACGTGAGCTCCAGTTTCCATTTGGAAGGGAGCCTAATGGCCCTGCCCACAGCCCGGGGGGCTGGAAGGCCGGGTCTGTGTGTATGGCAGGGAGCCTTTTGTCCCCATCTGAGTGATGACAGGGCGCACTGTCCTTCTTCGGCTGGCTGTCTGTCCGTTTGTCCCACGGGGATGAGTAAGCTCCACGGCCAGCGTGGCCAGCTGCTCTCTCGCTGCACAGGGCTTGGAGGGGGCCTGGTGCTGGGAGGCCTCCCCGAGAACGGGCGGAATGGATGAACAGGCACCAGGGATCCTAGTGAAAAGCCGCCGGAAGCTCGGGTCTCGGCCTGGAGCCAGGGTCACTTCCGCTGCCGGCCTCCAGCAGACAAGAACAGACAACCCGTTCCTAGCACAGCCCCGCCCGCCCAGGCCGCCGGGGGGCTCCTCCCTGCCCGGCCCAGCCCCTCCCTCACCGGGCCAGTCTGCCTCCCTCACCCCGACTGCTTTTCAGGGTTCTGCTCAAATGTCCCAGCCTCCAGGGGGCCTTGCCTGGCCCTCCCACCTACATCAGGGTCCCCGGTGATTCCTCCCATGGCACCCTGCTGTCTTTCCAGGGATCTTGCTGCAACTCCAACTGCATGTTCACAGGGGGTACGCAGGACTCTGCTGTGCGCTCCAGGTGTGAAGGTGGGATGGGCCCCCCATCTCCCTGCTGCCCAGGACCCGGCCCGGCACACAGCAGGTGCTCAGTGAAAGTCCAGGGATGTGCCAGTGAGCCCAGCAGCTCTGAGCCCCAGACGGGCAGCTTCCCAGACCCAGAGTGGGACCTGCCCCCTACGCCTTTCCTCTCCAAGCACTAGAGGGACACCGCACCCTAGCCCTGCTCCTCCCACGTCTCTCCCCACCCTGCTGGCCACCAGCAGCCCCACACTGAATGTTCCTGCCTCCTCAGCCCAAGCAGCAAGGCACTAGCCCAAGTCAGCTGGCCCCTGGTCCCACAGCAGCTGGACTGGCCACTTCATCTCTCTGGGCTCCCTCCATGAAGGATGGACTCAGCCCTGCATTTGGAAAGCTCCCTCTGGCTGCCCCACTGGGGATGGGCGAGAGCAGGGGACAGGCCAGGCCAGAAGGTCTGAACCTGCCACGGCCCTGGGGGAGCTGGGAGCAGGCAGGGCCTGCAGGGTGGGCTGAGGGTGGGCTCAGCATGCTCAGAGGTTCCTGGCAGGTGGTGGGACCCCACGTGAGAGAGAGAGAAGGTGAGGGTGACCCAACCCCTCCGCCTTGATGCCGAGTCCTACACTCAGAATTAGCACGTGTGCTAATTAAAACCATCTTTCCAAAGAATTTATTACAGGACATTCTGAGCTAATTATAAATTCTCTGTAGCTGATCCCGAGCAGTTTGCTAATGCAGTGTTGAAATCTCTGGCCACCCTCCTTTCAATTATTCATCAGGCCCCACAACAGTTGTGAACTGTAATTTAAACAGTCAGCTCATGAATATTCAATTAACACAGCAAACACCGGCGTGTTTTACTGCCTCCCGCTCAATATTTTGTATCCTCATCCGTGTTTACATGTTTTTATGAACTCTCTAGGAAAGCACCGCGGCTGCTTCAAGTCCCGGGTTAAGCTGGGACTGAAGTGCCAGGAGGTGGGGGAGGCGGGGGAGGCGGAGCTGAGGCAGAGACGTGGCTGGTCAGGCTGGAGGGGCTCTGCTGAAGCCCAGAGAGGGCGAGGACTAGCCCTGAGGTCACACAGTGGATCCCATGCACAGACAGGACCTGTAGTTCTGGGGAGGTTCGTACTGCCAACTCTGCCACAAATTAACTGGCAAAGGGGGCTTGGGGACATCTGGTCTCCGAGACAGTGTCCAGAGGCAGAGCAAGCTGGGCATTCCAGGCTCCCCAGCCTGACCAGTGGTGCTGTTCAAGGCTGTTTCCTGTCCCCTCCACGGCTGTGTGTCCCACCTTCACCTTGAGCTTTAGGCCTCCTAGCCCACCGGTATCTCTGAGTTCCAGGACAGCTCCTCATTTACCCTCCCATCCTCGCCAGGGGCAGGCGCTACAGTGACGCCCACCTCTGCAGATGGGGACGCTGAGGCTCTGAAGGCCAAGCCGTGGTCCCGGGTAGGGCTGGGCTTGGGCTGGGGCCCCCTGGCCCCGTGGCCCCTCTCCTCATTGTCTCCAACTCCTCCTCCACTAGGGGCAGAGTTCTGTCCTGGGGCCCGGTGGGCTCTAACTCATTCCTTGTAAGGATCCAGGAACGTGGAGGTGAGGGAAAGTAACATTTCCCAGGCGCCACATTGATTGTAAAAACTTTTCCAACCTACACAATCCGGGGGTGACATGGGTGGGGAACACCCGCCTCTTGGCACTGTGGGTCGGGGCTAGCCGACGTGCCCCCTTGCTGGGCAGCTCGGAGGGCGTGGAGCAGCAACACTGGGCAGGGGGACCTGGCTGGAGCACTTCCCCACCCATTGCATAGCCCCATGACCTTGAGTTATGTCACCCTCACGACAGGGTCATACTAGGGCCTGGCTCGGGTGGCTGTGCGAGGATTCAGTAATGCAATAAGGATGCACCTCGTTTGGAACACAGCCCGGCTGTCCCCGTCGTGACCAGGTCACCCTGATCTAAAACACCTGCCAACGTCCTTCAAAATGTGCAACCTCCCCATCCGCCACCCATTCAAATTTATTAAACAATGGTTATTTTGCACCTACTATGTGTCAGGCTCTGACTGAGGTGCTGGGGATGCAGCAGGGAATAAAACAGACCAGGCCCCGCTCCCAGGGCTCCTGTGTTCCCACAAGGAAGATGGGAGCTACCCAGGACACACAAAGAAACGTGTCCTATTTTAGTTAGTCATCAGTGATACAGAGGAAAATACAGCAGAGAAGACGAGAGGTGTCGGGTGGGGGTGGCATGCAATTTTAGAAAGGTGGGCCAGAAAAGGCCACGTGGAGAAGGTGACATCGGTCTCGTCTTCTAAGACTCAAAAGAGGCATGGGAACACACTATGCAGATACCTGAGGAAGAGCATTCGAGGCAGAGGGGAAGAAGTGCAAAGGGCCTGGGGTCAGACACATGCCTGGCCCAGGGAGGAGGCCAGGGGGCTAGAGCCACGCGAGCAGGGCAGGCAGGGCGCAGGCTGTGCCTAAGGATGTGCCTCCCTCTGAGACAGGTGTGAGGCACTGAAGGCTCCGAGCCAGAGCCTCACTGAGACAAAGAGGAGTTGAGGACCCCAGTGTGACCCAGATGTTTGAGAGAAGGGAGCTGTCACACACAGACCGGGAGCAGGCAGCGGAGCAAGTACCAGGCCCTGGGCTGGTTTTTATTCATTTATTTATTTTTGGTACTGGAGATTGAACCCAGGGACCCTACCACTGAGCCACATCCCCAGTCCTTTTTATTTTTCTATTTTGAGACAGGGTCTCACTAAATTGCTGAGGCTGGCCTTGAACTTGAGATCTTTATGCCTCCGTTTCCCCTGCTGCTGGAATTCTAGGCTGTGCCACCATGGCCCAGAGTTACACATCCATGGAGTCATTCATGCTGGAGATTAAAATTTGGAAGTTATCAGCACATAGAGTGTATCTATGCCCCGAGCCTAGATAGGATCGTCGCATGCCTGAGGAGAGATAAGGGAGAAGCCCAGGGTCTGGGGCTCACAGGTGAACCTGGAGGACCAAGACGGAGGGAGGAGAGAAGCCAGGAGAGGGTATATTCTGGAAGCCAATGAGGAGAGTGAGCGAGGGTGCAAAAGTAACTGTGTCAAAGGCTGGTGACCCAGCAAGTAAGACGAAGGCCAGAACTGGCACAGATGTCAGCCACAGGAGTCACAGCAAACCACACCGAGGGCAGTTTCTACAGAGGTGGTGGAATGAAAATCAAGAGAGGTGAGAGCACAAAACGGGGAGGAGGTCAGTCGGGTGACTACTTCAAGGAGGGTCAAGCTCCAAAGGAAGTGGTATATAAATAGGCCAGTATGAAAAGATAAAGCCACAAAAATGTTTATTTGAAGATTTTACTGTGGTTGTCACAAAGGGTTCCTCAACCTTGGTGCTCATATTTTGGGATGATTCTTGGTGGTGAGGGGCTGTCCTGGCCTCTATCAATCCCAGTTATAACATTCAAAAAGTGCCTCCAGACGTCACCGAATGTTCCCTGGGGACAAAACTGTTCTAGTTAAGAACCTCTGACGCGGTAGAAGCTCTTGGGGCCCTGCCCAGTTCCCCTGCACTGGGCCAGCTCCCCACCCGTCAGCCGCTGGGAATGCTGGTTGGTCAAGTCTCACTGCAGTCCCTTCTCCAGCACACGTCCCCTGGTCAACAGATGCCACTGACCCCAGGAGGCTACTCAACCCGTGACCAACCAACACTGGGCCACAGGAGGTCAACCGCTTTCTTTATCTTCAGAAGCAAGGGTGCCATTCATGCTCCAGAGCTGAGGCTGAGGCTCCCCCAGCTGAGGGAAACGTGTTCGGCCGCCCTAACACACTCCTGGGCCCTCTCCTGAGACCCCATCCTCAAAAAGTCACGTCCACATCGCCTACGGTACCCACGCCACGAGAGTATGAGAGAGGAAAAACCAGCATTTGCCCAAATGTCCGTCAACAGAAGGTCAAGTTCAGAACGCAACACCCATAGAATGGGAAGTTATGAGCAGCTAAAAGAACAGGACCTCCAGTTATGGACATACACCCAGGACGTTCTGTTGCAGGAAATCAGCAGGCCATGGAACAGCTCCGAGGGAACAGGCTAGAAACAGAAGGCACCGTACTGCCTTCATGTACCAAAATGCAAGAAAGATATGACTGAGAAGGTACCTAGCCAATGGTAGGTTAATAGGGGTTATTGCAGATGGTACCATTTTGATGAATTTTATTTCTTCTTGCTATTTGCTTGTGCTTAATTTTTTTTAAAACAACAAACTTCTTTTTTTTTTTTTAAACAAAATCCACCCAGCTATGTTTTGGGAAGAAAGAAGAAAAAGATGCGAGAACATTTCGTTTCAAAATTTACAGGATACGAAGCCATACTCGGAAAAAAAATGTACAGCAATAAACTTTTTATTATTAAACAATAAACAATAAAAGTAAATGAACTAGAGCATCGAAAATGAAAAATTTAAACATCTACAGAAAGAGGAAGAGATTAATAAACATAAAAGGGAAATGAATAAATTAAGAGGAAGAAACGTAACAGAATTGAAACATAACTCTGAGAGTTCTCTGAAGAAAACCAATAAGCCAAAAGAGATAAACCAAGAACACGGGTAGAGCAGGAGAGCTGAGCACGCGCAAAGAGGGAGCCCCACGTATACGGATGCAGAGGCGTGAAGGGGTGTGATGATAGGGACCAGGGCTACAAAAATGATGAGATAATAACATACATGATCAATGGCAATAACTGTATAGATAACGGTGTAATAAGCTATTCATTTAGGAAGATGGTATAACCTTACTACAGAAGGATATGGACGCTGTCTATAAAAAGCAAGTGTTATGGTTTAGATGAGTGCCCCCCAAAAGCTCACGTGGGAGACAATGAAAGGAGGTCAGAGGAGAAACAATTGGGTCACAGCCTTCACCTACTCAGTGGATTAATCCCTGATGGGATCAACTGAGGGGTAACTGGCAGGTGGGGTGTGGCTGGAGGAAGTGGTTCATTGGGGGCGTGACTGTGGGGTGTAGATTTTGTATCTGAACAGGGAGTCTCGCTCTGCTTCCTGATCATCATGCGAGCTGCTTCCCTCTGCCACACTCTTCCGCCATGATGTCCGTGGAACCAGCTGTCTGTGGACTGAGACCTCGGAAACCATGAGCCCCCAAACAAACTTTTCCTCCTTTACAGTTGTTCTGGCTGAGTCTTGGAGTCACAGCTCAAAAAAGTTGACTAAAACAGAAAGCTACAGACCCCTTCTATTATGAAAAACGTACAAGAAAAATCCTAAGTAAAATGGTCAATTAAATCCCGCCTCATTAAAAAATATGTGTTTGGCTGTATGTTTATGTATGTCTGTGTCCATGCAAACGGTCACCAAGGAGACCGTATTAGTCCTGGGGAAACTATTGGTAAATTCATAACCTCACTGAGTCAAGGAAGGAAAACCATATCAGTGTTTCAGTGCAAGGTTAACAGGCACCTGATAAAACTCCACGGAAATTATGAGTAAGTGGAAAAATGAAGAATTTTTAAAAATATGCTAAAGAAAGTTGACTTCATACCAAGTGTGAAGGGCAGTGCAGATAAACAGGGGAGAGGACAAAAGACAAAGGCCACTTATCACTGCTATCCATCACTCTAAGTAACAGTTCAACCTGATGCAATGCAAGAAATTGGAAAGCAGTTTCTTGGTGGCTGTGACAGCACATCCCAAATCCCTAACCCTCAGACTTTCGGAAGTTAGAATCGGAGGCAGTCAGACAAAAATACAAGAGCCGGACACGGTGGCCCACGCCTGTAGTCCCAGCAGCTTGGGAGGCTGAGGCAGGAGGATAGAAGTTCAAAGCCAGCCTCAGCAACTTAGTGAGGCCCTGAGCAACTTAGTGAGACCCTGTCTCAAAATAAAAAATAAAAAGGGCTGGGGATGTGACTTGGTGGCTAAGCACCCCTGGGTTCAATCCTTAGTGCCGAAGGGGGAGAAAAGATACAAGAGAGGTCCACAGCAGTTCAGAGTGGCTGCTTCTGCGAAGGTCTTTGGGACACAGTAAAAGGGAAGGACGACGCCTGCGTCTTGCCTCCCCTACCACAGTGACCTCCCACTTATCAGTGAACAAGTTAGCGAACATAAAGCGCTAATCATAACAATAAAGCAAACATATAAAGCTGTAAAGAAGAAAGTTGGAAGAAGGCTGGATGGAAGTGAAGCTCAATGGCTATTTGCCTAGCATGAGCCAGGCCTTGGTCCCCTTCCCCAGCACCATAAAAGATTTTTTAAAAAATTCTAAAAAAGGAAAATAAAAAGAAACATGTTGGATTCACATACACACACACATACATGCACACACACATGCAAATATGGATAATATATAAAACTAGAAGGAGAGGCAAACATTATTGATATAAGTGGACACTCACCTTGTGTTTTCTGAACAGTATGACTCAGTGATACCATACACATTGTCCCCATCTTAAATTGTTGATGAAATTCCAATAGTTTGATAAAAATGACTTAAAAATCAACGTGGAAGAAGAAATGGATGCACTTCACCAGGAAACAACTGAAGAGTAAGAACTTTGGGAAAACTGTGTTGCCAGATATTAAAATGCACGATAAAGCCCAACGAGTTTCAAAAGTGAGCTCTACTGTCATGTATCTCTCAAAAGAACACATAAAATTTTTAATGAAAGTGTGGCAAGGACGTGGGGACAAGCACATCAACTAACAGACGGGGAAGAAGCCCCTCTCTCCTGGTCCCCGCCGCCGTCCTCAGAGGCCCGACGTGCACTGAGGTCTCTGGTCTCCCCCACCTCCAGCCTCCGCCTCTCCCTGCTCCACAGGGAGATCTCTTAATGTGCCCAGGCCTATTCGCAGGCTGCTTCCTGGTGGACTTGAACTAACAGGACCAGAACCTTCTTTGGGAGAAAGCTGCACTTGTTTGATGGAAATATACTGACAATCTGCTTGGGGTTGGCTGAGGCTGCCCAGTGAGACCCCAGGCTCCCTAAACCAACTTCGAAGGCAGGGGATGCTGTTAATGGGCGGGGGGTCCTCTGCTCAGCTCTCCAGAGAAAAGTCTGGATCTTAGGTCTGGAGGAGATGTCCAGGGTGTGGGATCACCACGGGCAACAGCACTGGCAGGAGGCTGACCTGGCCCGGGCATGAGAGGTGGCCACCATGACAGTGTGGCCACAAAGGAGCATGGGGACAGAGGATCGTGCAGACCGTGGGGTGGGGGGCACCCCACAACTTGGCTTACCAATACTGGGGCAGGTAGGTCTTTTGGGAGAACCAGAGAGCACAGAGTCCTCCACGTGGGTTAGCAGAGAGAGAAAGCAAGACACTCACACAGGGAGTACTTAGAGACAAATGGCAGCATTTTTATGACCACCGTGCTGAGCGCTTTATAAGCATTTAATTTTCAAAACAACCCCATAAGGTACGGATTGTTAACACATTCATTTTCCACCTAAGCAAATTAAAGTTCCACCAAGCACGTTCAACGCGGCAAGCAGCTGGAGAAGCCTGATCCAAACCCAGGTCTGTCCAAGTTCAAAGCAGGGAGGGCAATCAGGGCAGTGTGGCAGCCCCTCTGGGCAGGGCAGGGCACAGAGACATAGCCAGGGTGTCCAGGCTAAGGGGCTGTGGTGGAGGCCAAGCTCCTGTGCCCAGAGGACAGTTCTGTCCCCAGAATAGCTGGCTGGTCACTGCTTGCTCATGCTGCGGACCCCTGACGGGGCGCCTGACCTCCCACCGCATGCTGGGGCAAAGTGAGCGGATCCCTCCCATAGTTGGGGACCACTTTGCAGGCACTTATGGGAAAACAGCTCCAGTTTAATGTGATCAGGGTCACCTCAGTGGGCACATGCCAAAGGGCACCGCCCATCTGCCTGCCGGAGGTGACTGGCTTCCACGCCAGGACACAGGAGCAGCGAGTAAGAACATGTCAGCTCACAGGCAGACAAAAGGCAGGGCTGAAGGGAGTCTCGTGTGCTCAGACACAGGGGTCTGAAGCCTGGGGTTCCAAGAGAGAGGAGGGGTGCAGTGGGATGGGCTGGTGACCATCTCAGGCTGACCCTTCGGGCCCGGGAGGTTGGCTGAGGGTCCTGCAATTTGTTATCACTCTGCTTTTGACCGGGTTCTGATTCCTCTGGTCCAGCTGCTGCCAGTGCTACAGAGGTCTAGCTTGAGTCTTCCTGTCCAACTGCTCATGCTCCCATGATCCTGAAGGTGGGCTTTGCTGAGGAGCCCCAACCTGAACAATCACACCACCCCCACAAGCAGTCAGCGGGACTTTAGCTCCTGGTGGTAGAGAGGCCCCTGGAATGCCCCCGATCCCAGAGTTTTCATTACGTTTGTTCCTGATTCCAGAAGGCCTTTGTGCACAGGTGCCCAGGAAGCCTCGCAGGACAAGGCGCACTGCAATTTAAGGAGACCTGGACTCCTGGTGGTCACAGGCTGGGAACTGTCTTTACAGCAGAGTGTCGCTCCGAGGCCTGAGCCGACGGACGGATGCCGCTGCCCAGCGGTTCCAAGCCGGTCCCACCCCCAGGAGCTGGCTGAGCAGAGTGCTGGGCCGCAGCCCAGACCCGAGGCCCTGGGCTTGGGAGAGGCCTGCGAACCTGCATCTCTAACAAGCTCTGGGTGAGTCTGGTGCCAACGGCTGAGCAGCAAGTTTGAGAAGCAGCGGGTCCTGAGTGCGGCTGGAGCCCCACCCAGAGGCACCCTGGCTATGCTGCCTGCCCAAGGCCCAAGCTGCCCTCTCATCCGGGAAACTGTCCCTGGCTACGGAGTCTTGTTGCCCAGAAGTCGTGCACTAGCTCTTCTCCCTCCTTGTCTGCAACCAAACACTGGCTTGCACTCCCGTGGTGATGCACCTGTCAGTCACTCTGTGGTCCGATTCCCACTCCAGAGCTCCCCGTGGTGCCAGGCAGAACCCCTTCAGCACAGATCTGGACATATCAAGAATGCTTCATTCGCTCTTCATAACAACCCATGAGGAAACTGTGGCACAGAGAGGTTAAGGAGTTTGGCTGAAGTCACACAGCTGTTTACACATGCAGCAGACACTGTCTGACCCCAGAGCCCTCTCTCCTAACCAATGGGCTCTCCTGACCCATGACCCTGAACTGCAACCTGAGGATCAACAGCCTCTCAGTGACCCATTCAAGAACCAATTTAGAGATACAGCCTCCCTCCAGCCTCACCACAGTGCCCTGGGGTAACTTGGATTTAATCCATTCGGCATATGAAGAAAGTGAGGCTGGAGGAAAGCGACCTGCCTGGGGCAATCCATCATGGGGCAGGGACAGGAAGAGGACCCGGGCTTCCTGACTCCTGGCCTGGGTATCAGTTTCTGGGGTGACAGGAAGAGCTAAGAACACCTCGTTCCCTGGGAGAGAGCCCCGCCAGCACACAGTGACGGGCGTCTGCTGCTACCCCACATTCCCTTCCTTTTCCTCTGCCACTGGGCTCCAGCCCCAGCCCTTCTGATTTTTTATTTGGAGACAGGGTCTCGCAGTTGCTCAGCCTAGCCTTGAACTTGGTGATCCTCCTGCCTCAGCCTTCCAGATAGCTGAGATTACACACATGTGCCACCATGCACGGGCACCACCTGACCTTCTGGATCTCAGGTACACATCGGAAAAATGAGGATAACTCAATTTCCCCCCAAAGTTGAGAGGGTTGGATGGGAAGCGGTGGGCTGCACTGTTAGAGTAGGCCACGGGGGCACCATCCGACTCACTCTCCAGCAATGATGAACACAGCACTCTACAGTTTGGGAGGTGTTTACACAGGCACTTAATTTTCATTCATTCATATAGTCAATCAACAAACCTGCTTCAGATACCTGCTGTATTCCACCCAGGAAGCTAGGCACCAGGAACGTTTACTAGCACACTGGGTTCCCACAGCCACCTCATGCAGCAGATAAAACTGGCTCCATCCGACAGGAGGCTCAGAGAGGAAGTGCCCAAGATCACCCACCAGGCAGAGCCGGGGCTGCAGGACTGCAGGCTCCCAGCTCAGTGCCCTGGCGGGAGTACCAGGCTGCGCCCAGCGCAGCCCGCAGTCCGGCTGGAACCTCACTGTGAGCTCCTCCTGGCCGTGGTAGCCTCCCGCCCCCTGGAGCCTCGCCCCAGGAGCCTTCGTATTTCGATGAGTTTTATTTGTCTTGCTGTCTTTTATAAAGACTCCACCGAGTTCTAAATGGACAAAGCCACACGAGGAGAGCAAGAGCGCCGAAACCGACTTTTTATTATCCAGCCAGAGCAGGGGGAAATGACTCCAATGAATCTCAAGTTTTATGCGCTCCAGACATTCGGCGGAGCCAGAGATGGCTGCTCAGAAAAGCCGACGGTACATTAAAAGCTCATTTTCCCAAACATGGTTCTGAATATGCGCTGGGAGGAAAGAGCCATTACACGGAGCAATATCGGAGCTGCGGCGGCCGGGCTGACGGATGCGGTGACGGGGAGCAGCCGCCAGCTCCCTCCCGCTGCAGGCCTGGCTCCCTGCCCGGAACGGAGTTAAGCACCTGGCCCTGCACTCTGGGGGCGGGGTCGCGGCTCCGATTAGCAGCCTGGCAGGGGGCGGGGCGGCCGGGTTCCGAGGGCAGCTAAGTGGCCATAAAACATCACAAACCGTTTTCGGAATTCCAGCAGAAGTGGAGGATCAGTCTGAACGGAAAAGGTCCGCACAGGCGTGAAGTTTCCTGTTTCTGGTTTTTGCCTCTGTCCTCTGGTCCCCAGGGCCCAGCCCCAAGGCCACCGCCTCCGGGAAGCCCTCCCTGCCCCCACCAGGCACCCCTGAGCCCCGCAGAACTTCACTGCAAGCTCTAAGCTTCACGCTGCGGTTGCCTATGCGCGTGAATGGCTCAGCTGGAGCCCGCCCCAGCCCCCGGCCTCAGTGGCTCATCTCACCGCCTTGCTCGCTCTGTCACTCACTCACTCCTCTTGGAAGGCTTCGTGGCTGAGAGATGGAGCCAGGCTCCTTCCCAGGGTTGAGGATCACAGGAGAGACAGATTCAGAGGGCTTGCTTAAGTGGGGCCGGCACCGGGAGGTGTTCAGTGAGTGTTAGCGGACAGCGGTTCTTGAACGTTCATCGGTCATTAAGAAAAGCTCCCAAAAGGGTGGATGAGGTGTGGCCCAGGCCCGGCAGAGGCCAAGACAAGACATCTGGCCACATCCAGGAGCAGTTCTAAGGGGCTGGCGGAGGTGGCTCTGCAGGGAGGCCGCTCCACACTGGTGCACTGCCGAGCTGGCCCCTGGCTGCCCTGGGAGATGTGAAGCCCTCTACTCGGGGAAAGCCCAGTGGCTGCGGTTCTCCGCCCCTCCCTGAGACTGCGCACCCATGGGCCTCTTCAAATCTCCCCTGGCCCGGGTACCACTCACAGGGTCCCACACACCTTCCACAGGGCCAGGAGCTCTGGGTTTGGAGTCAGAAGTCTGAGTTCAAGTTCTGGCTCTGCCCTGCTCCTAGCCAGGTGATCTGGCTCAAGTTACTCTCTTCTCCCAATTGTTCAACAAATATTGAAGGTGATCCACTAGCTGGGCCCCTGGGCAGGTGTTGGTGCCAGAGAAAGGTGCCAAGCTTCATCTGTCCCATGCTGATGGCGCAGATGAGCATAAATGAGCAGCCACAAAGGTTCATGAATTTAGACTGTTCCCACATTTATGTAAATTTTTGATACATTGTTTATCATGATTTTTTTGTGTTAATTCTGGTTCTTAACACTGTTGCATTAAGCCAGGTTTGGTGGCCCACGCCTATAAGTCCCAGTGACTAGGGAGGCTGAGGCAGGAGAATTGCAAGTTGGAGACCAGCCTCAGCAACTTAGAAAGGCTCTAAGCATCTTAGTGAGACCCTGTCTTGAAATAAACAATCAAAAGGGCTGGGGGTGTTGCTCAATGGTTAAGCGCACCTGGGTTCAATTTCTGATCCCAAAACAAAAAACAAACAAACAAAAACTATTATGCTAAAATATTATTTACCTTGATTGCTAAGTTTTGGGGCACTACTTTGATGACTGAGGCAAAAACCGCAAATGCCTCTTCCTGGTTTCAGCCCAGAGGGTCCAGAGAGCCCCAGGAAGAAGACTCTGAACTGGGTTCTAACACAGGAATAGGAGTTTACCAGGACGAGGAGGGTTGGGGTGGAGAGAACCTTTCAAGCCGAGGGAGGAGCATCCAGTGGCTCTCAACCAGGGGTGATTCTGACCCCCAGTGGATGGGGCAGCATCTGGAGAGATTTTTAAATTTTGGTTCTGACTAGGGAAGAGCTACCAGAAGCCAGGAATAGTGGGTGGAGGCTAGGCATGTGCTAGACACCTACCCACGCGCAGGAGAGCCCCCTGCAACAGACAGTCATCCATCCTGAACGTCAGTGTGCGGAGGCTGAGCGATCCCACGTGTGAGAACCAAGGTGACCACATCGCGGCACACAGCCCTGCCTCAGGCCGACCTCTTAGCCCTTCTAAGCCTCAGTTTCTGCTTCTGAAAAATGGGAATAAGAATGATGCCTTGTCAGAGGGCCACCAGGAAGAGGCAGCAGCACCACCATTGCATAATAAATAAATACATGTGTTCAATAAATGTCCAGGCCCATGTTGGAAACATCTGGAACTTAAGAGCAAATGGTTCTCAAAGAGAGACGACGCCCCCAGGTTCCAAAGAAAACTTCCACACAGAAAAGAGCATGTTTTGTTCCTTCTTTGACCTTCCTTCTAGAGAAAACCATGAATCTTATCTCCCAACAAATGTGATCCCAAGCGTGGAGAGCTAGCCTGTGCGCGGGCTTATCACTGGCTTGAGTTTTAACAGGGAGTGAATTTTTATGACCGAGTTGTAAACCTTTGCAGAAATCATTTTTAAACTAAAAAACGCTGACAGATTCTTAACTACCATAGCTGCTAAATTAAGCATGAGGGATGGGGGGGGTGGGTGCGGAAGAAAATAAAAGTGGCCTAAAAGAGTTAGTGGAGGTAAAATAATGTTCATTAAAAATAGAAAAACAAACACACACACAAAAATCTTTTGTGTTCAACTTCACACTCGTACATCATAATGTTCCAGTAAAAGGCCATTTCCCCTGAGATAATAAAAGAATTGAATTTTTCCTTATCGGTCATCTATTTTTCTAGCCCAAGCTATTACTCCCGCTCTGGGGTTGCTAGGCAACAAGAAATATTAATAGCAGCTTTTATTAGCTTAGCTTTTGCAGCCGAGTACCAGAATGAGAAAATGGGGAACATAAATGTGTTACATAAATCTTTCAACCTTTCAGAGCCGGTGTTAGTCTCTGTTTTCATAATGATTTATTGAAGTGATGGTTCATTTATGAGCACAAGGAGTGCAGGATGAGAAAACGGAGCAGTCCCCTGCAGGAGTGTTTGAAAATAAATAATTATAGCAGGGGAGCAAAAGCTGTTTAAAGCCATTTTTCTGAGTTTTATAAAATGTAAAAAGACATATTTCTTTTGCTTACTGCCTCTGAAAAACAGGGGGAGGGGCTTTATCCACACGTTGATGCATACAAAGAAATCCCAGGCCTGGGGTTACCCCCGTCTAGGACCCTCAGAGGCCGTTGTGGAGACCTGTGCCCCGAGGCCCAGCCCAGAAGGAACCCAGACAAAATCATGGCACACCTGCTTCTACTCTGATGGATCCTCCCCTGGTCACAAGGCCAAGAGGAGATGTCTTGGGGCCTTGCTCTGGCAAGCAGGGGAACTGTCGCTTTTCTGCTGCTATATAGCCCCAAGTCCTGATCAAGGTCCTAGTGTAAGTGATATGCATCCCGCCCCCGCCAGCCCCCAGCTGCCCCTGTCTCCAGCCACCTGGGCCTTTGCTCTGTCCTCCCAATGCCCACCTCTTGGACCCACCTCTGTGAGCAAAGCCCATGCCCCGCAGGTCAGGCTGGACAAGCTTAGAGACGAGGCTGAAGCCACCTAACCCCATCAATACAGTGAATGAGTGAACAAACGCAGTGGCGTGCACTTATGGAGAGCCTACTGTGCGCCATGTCACCTCCAGCAACTTCCTAAGTTCCTGTGAGGCAAGGAACCTTACCTGCATTGCACAGATGAGGAAACTGTGGCTCAGGGAGGAGGGCTCTCTTGCTCTGTGCCAGAGGGGGAGGAACCAATGGGGGACTGGGCTTGATCTTAGGGGACCCCAGCACAGACCTGTGCTTCTAATTCTTCTAGTATCATCCATTCTACTGGTTGATACTGAATGTCACAACAAAAGCACACAGGAAAACAAAACGTCATCGCAGCAGATGACAAAAGGGGCCACATGGTCACAACTCCTTACATCCACCCCTTCCACAGTGTGGCTACTCTCTCTCCCTTCAAGAGGTGGGGTCTATTTCTACACCCAGGGACTCTGGTCACGTGACTGGGACCACAGCAAACAGGAAGCTGGCAGAGGTTGGAAAGCGCTTGCCCACGGAGCTCATCATTCTGGATGCTCCTGGGAACTCTGCCACCTTCACCATCTGAACAAGCCCCGGTCACCATGGGACGAGAGACACGAGGCCAAGTCACCCCATGAGTCCCAGCTGACACTGGATCAAGTACTGAGATGTTAAACAGTCCCAAACAGTCCCAGGCAAGCTGCAAGCTGACCCCAGAAATCACCTGAGTCATTCAAATCAAAAGAACTACCCTGCTGACTCAGAATCATGAGAACTAACAGGAATGCGTTGCTATCAGACCCTCGGTAGAGGGTGGTTTGTTACACAGCAAAGCTAACTGATGCAATCATAAAGCAAAACAAACACATTTATGCATTAAGAATTATAAAAGAATCCATTGGACTAGGGGATCTCTCCTGCCCCCTGTGACTTAGAAGTCCAGAGGAACAAAGGTGGGGGGGCTTTGGTTCCTGTGTCTCAATTCATTGAATCAAACAGAGGCGGAGCACATCTGGGGCAGGGGGCGGGATCAGGCAGGAAGGGAGAGTGGAGGGGAACAGTGCCCAGCAGGAAGAGCTGGCGGGAGGGGTTAGGTCTGTGAAGAACTCCCGGGGTCCACACATGGCCCTGCCCCAGGGCTGTGGGCTATCTCATGGAAACCATCTCTACAGCCAGCTGCGAGTGGCCACTAAGGTACTGTCCCCCGACTGCCCACCCTGGAACACTAGCCCAGGACTTAGGGTGGGAGTCCCTGGGCCTGGCCCCAGCTCTGGGGGTGCTGCGAGAAGGACTGGTTCTGGCAGGCTGCTTTGGGACAGGGAACCGAACTCAGCACAAAGGATCTAAAACTCAGCATGAGGGACTTTGATCCAAGCTGACAGGATGTGAGCCTCAGGTCAGTGGCATGGGTGGTGATGGCAGTGGGCAAGTCTGCTGAACCGCCAAGCCATATGCTTGTCCAGTGTGGCCAGCTGACAAAAAGGTTCTACCCATTTTCCTGTTTGTGATTTCACCGGAGCTGGAATGTCCATCTCCATTTCACAGATGGAAAAACTGAGGTTGGGAGAGAAGTGTCTTGTGTAAATTCCCAGAGGAAGCTGGGGGGACAATGTTCGAGGGACATCTGTGTGCTCACTGGGGCCTGAGCCTGGACCACCAAAGCCCCAGTGATCCAGAGGGTTCAGCCTGGGAAAGCCCAGATTCCTGGATCACCAGAATCCACGGCAAGTGCGAGGTGACCTTTCCAGAACCCATTTCCCCTTGGGCCCGGCCTCTACCTGCCCAAGCTCTTCCAGGAGCTTCTCTGGCTTCCGGGAAGGTGCAGGCTCCCTGGGAACTCGTCTGAGAGCGTCAGGCTCCATCCCTTCCCAGGATAATCCTCCCCTGGGTAAACCAGGACCGTAAGCGCCAACATTTCCCAAGGACAACTCCAAAATAAATGATTTCAGACTTAACAGAAGCTGCTTAATAAATTCCACTCTTCGAGTTTCTTTGGGTATTTTAGAAACTGATTTATACATACAATATCTCTCTCAAAATGAGACAATCAACACAGGATAAAATTATTGAGTTATGAAAATAGGGGTCAGATGGAGGTGCAGCGCTTTAAATTAAACCGGCAAAATATATCTTTCATACTAAATTGACTCTTTTTGTCTTGGAAATGAATGTTTAATCAGTTAAGACGCTGAAGTCGAGGGAGAAGCCTTGAGCATATTTAATTTTGTAAAGGGGCCTGATTCCAATACTCTACATGATTCCTGCTGGCAGCCACACGAGCCACAGAGGCCGAGCCAACCAGGCAGGGGACCAGAGGAATGGGTGGCCTCTGGGGTCTGAGCCTGGGGGGGCTTGGCATCTAGGAGACGGCAGTCAAACACCTTGGCCTTGTCCCCCTCTACAGGGACAACGTCTGTGGTGTACAGCATTCTGTAGCAATGCCTGGAGCACCCTGGCTTCAGGGTGTCCTCCGAGCCACCTGCAGCAGGCTGCGCCATCCCTTAGACACCTGGTAAAACTGGCAGGGGGACAGGAGGGGACCCAGCTGGGCTGGAATTCAGGTTTTGCTGCTTAAGAACTCGATGGCATTAATCCACTCATTAAGTGATCATTAATGACAGTTTCTCCGAGGTGCCCTGCTGACCCTTGACTATGCTGAGCACTTCCAGGGCCTAGTAGCCTGCTCAGTACTATTAGTGTCCCATTGTACAGAATGGACAAGGTTCGGGGCACTGATGAGACTTTGTCTCTTTGAACTCATTAGAATATTTGTGCTCCTTCTACCATGTTCCCTCCCTGCAAAAGGCACAGTCTCCGGTTAGGAAGTGATAACCCCACATCTGAGTTGGCACACAGAGCACCGTACACTGACCCTAGTAGAATATTTATTTCTTTTTTGGAAACAGATTGTATTAGTCAGCTTTGTGTCACTCTAACAAAATGCCAGACACAGGCAACTTATGAAGAAAAGAGATTTATTTTAGTTCACAGTTCTGGAGGTTCAAATCCAAGATAGAAGGGCCACATTGGTTTAGGCCTCTGGCAAGGGTGGTACATCACAGCAAAAGGGCTGGTGAGAGCAGTGGTTATATCTTGAGCCAGGAAACGGAGAAAGAGAGGCCGAGACCAGGGTCCCACATGCCCTTTGGAGGGCACACCCACAAGAATGTAAAGACCTCCCCCTAGGTCCCTGCTCTTAAAAGTCTACAGCACCTCCTAATACTGCCATCTTGGAGACCAAGTTGGACAACACCTGGGGACACCATCCATACTCAAATCATAGGTGGCCTTCTCTCCATCTGCAGAGAGTTCCTCAGACATCTTATAACAGCTCCTGGGCCCAGAGCACTTTATTGTAGGTGCTCAATAAAGAGCAATGGCTGGTATCTAGTAGGTGTTCAATACAGGAACCTGGATTAGGTTAAAAAAAAAGTTCCACTTGCACCAAAGATATCAGGCCGTAGTCCTTGGAACCCATAAATGTCACTGCATTAGGAAAAGTGGTCTTTGCAGAGGTGACTAAGTTAAGGATCTTGAGATGGAAAGATTATCCTAAATGTCATCTTCAGTGTCCTTAGAAGAGGGACAGAGGGAGCTTCCACTGATAGAAACGAAGGCAGTATGGGATGGAGGCCAGGTCGGGAGTGGCCGCAACCAGGAGTTAGAAGCAGCGAGGACAGATTCTCCCCCAGAGCCTCTGGAGGGAGTGTGGCCCTCCTGGCACCGTCCTTACAGCCCAGGGTCCTGATGTGGGACCTTCAGAGCTGTGAGAGAACAGATCCCTGTTGAGCCGTGTGTGTGGGGGGCGGCATTTGAGTAGCCACAGGAACGCACACCCACCGGCCTCCTGGGAGCCTCCTTACCCTGGGCTAATACCTCCCAGCCTCCCTCCCTGGGAGGAGCATCGTGTGAGAGCGAGCCCTCTGCCTGGCTCTTGACACCCAGCAGGTGCTGAGGCAAACCCCAGCATCCTGGGGCAGCCTGCGAGACACCCCGGGCTATCCCCTTCACCCTGCCCTTCCCACGAACTTAACAGCTCTGTCATTAAGGGCCTCTTGTCTCCTCTCCAGACAGACCCAGAGTACGCACATGCTCTTATCTGGTCTCCCAGTTGGTGCCGGCCTCTCCCTGGTAATAGGGTTTGGCTTATCTTTCGTTACATAACGAGCGAATATAAAATCCAGTGAACCCTTGCAAAGTCAGACTAATGGAAGAATTAAGGCTATCTGAATTTAAGAAGCATATGAAACATGAACTCGTTGTAGAGAAATCTGGAAAACGACTACAAAGTGCCTGTTTGGACGGAGCCCAACATAAGCATTTCCAGAAGGGGCCACGGGGGGGTTATCTTTGATAAACAGATAATGTGCTTTGTAATTATTTGAGCTGTTATTACCTGGGGTCTTCCACATGCACCTGGGAGTATCTGCAACCTGTTCCTTTGGGTAAAGGAGACTAAAGAGGGAACGCAGCCATTCTGATTCTGCTACAGTGGGGATTCGTACTGATCACTAATAATAACAATAGCGAATGTTCCCTGATCATTTACCCTCTGCCGGACATTTGCTAAGACTTTGCGTACATTATCTCAGACACACTTCGGTATGATCTTGAGGCGGGACGGTTACCATTCTAAGACAAGGAAACTGAGGCCCCAGAGGTGGAGACTGGATGGAACCTCTGTCCACGCACTAACCACGCCCCCACCCTGTCTCCCTCAGCCACCGGCACCATGGGCAGCAACCTGAGGCCCAGGACTGTAGCTATCCCTGCACCTTGGCTCTCATGACAAGGTGTCCCTCCGGTCCTGTCCTTGTTTGTGTTACCGAAAGTCCTGAACAAGGTGTTCTGGAGCAGTGAGGGTGTTGTGAGTAATTAGCTGGGCAGTTCCTGGATGGAGCCATGCCTGAAGCCCTCTGTCCACCCTTGGATTATTTCAGGCTTTTTTGCTTCAGTTAGTATGAGTTTGGTTCCTATTGCTTGAAAATGAATATATAAGACTTACGACTAAACTATACTGCAGGGGAATCCAGGCCGTGGACCACAGAGCCTGAATGGGAAGGTCTCTTAAAAGCAGCAGCTGAGGACCTGCTTTATTCAAAGACCCCCAAAGGAAAGGTCCCTCAAGAAACAGCATCGATTTTCACCGAGCTCTTTTGTGGGAGCTGAACACCACAAAATGCGGTCCCCCGCCCCTTCTCCTTTTATCTCTCACCTGGCTTCACAAACAAAATACAACAGCAATGCAAGTGGCTTACAAACACCAGGTAATAAGAGAGTAAACGATTAAGAAATCAAAGCGAGTCGAGATGGCGAGGAAATGAATGGCTTGTCTGGAGGTCCTACGTGGCTCCCAGCACTGTCACGAGCTGGCCTGTGGCTTCTGAGCAGCCACAGAGAGGTGAACGTGACCCACCCAACCCCACAGGACTCGGACGGGAAAGTCAAGTGAGCCGCCCCTCCTCCTGCCACAGGGGTGTGTGTGACCCACACTGACTAAAGTAAGGACTTCCTTCTCCTCCGATGCAGTGGCAGGTCCAGCGTTGCTCAGTCACGGTGGTCCCTGGGAGACAGGGACCTGCCAGAGACATCAGGGAGTAGGCTGGCAGCCATCTGTGTGGAAACCGGAATTCAATGGGGCCTTCATGACACAGCTGGAGTTTCTGGATGGAGCCATGCCTGAAACCCTTGGATATTTCAGGCTTTTTTGCTTCAGTTAGTATGAGTTTGGTGCCTGTTGCTTAAAAATGAATATATAAGACTTATGACTAAACTATACTATTAGCTGTGAAGTAGGGGAAAAGCAAAAATAAACAGGAATCAGGAGAATCACGGCCTTTGGGAAAGGAATCCCCTGTGTTTCTCCTTTGCTGGCAAAGCAGTAAATCTTTTTCCTTTTTTTCAAAAAACAAACAACAACAACAACAACAACAAAAACACAAATCAGTTGTTCAGGAAAAGTCCTCAAAATTTCCTTACAGACCCTTTTCTATTGTATGAAAAAACGATCTACTGATTTTCTCTAGACCTTGATGGTGGACGTCGGTGTTCATGCTAGGAAAGCACAACCTCCTTAGCACAGAATCCAGGACCATGGGGACCCAGGCTCTGCTGAGCTCTTCACTTCCTCTTTCCCTCCTTGACTTCAGGCCTTGCTCTCCAGCCTGATGAAGAGAAGGAGCCACAGGCTATTCCCAAGCACGGTATGGGGACCCTCATCATCTTCTTTGGTGCATACTGCTCCCCCAGCCTGGAAGAACCCTTCCTGCTGAACTTCTCCCTGTCTCATGAACTTTAACTTGGTAATCACCCTCCCTCCTGGTTGCTTAAGCAAGATACATTATTTTTAAAATCTGATTCCATGTTTATGAAATGTTCAAAATAGGCAAATCTATTGAAATAGAAAGTAGGGGTTATCTAGGACTTGTCTAAAGGTACAGCTTTCTTTTGCAGGGTGATGAAACTGTTCTAAAATTGATTGTCTAGATAATTCTATGACCATAAACATATGAAAAGCTACTGAACCGTCACTTTAAGTGGGTAGATTATATGGTATGTGAACTATATCTCAATAAAGGCTGTTAAAAATTTTTAAATGAGATTATACTATTAACGAATAATAAAACAAATCTCAAGGCATTATAAACAGAGTCCAGAAATGAGCCAGGAAGTGCAGTAAGTTTCCCTCCATGCTGCCCCAGCTTCTGCAGACTCCCACAAATGACCGGCTGCACCCACACCCTACACAGGAGTGGGGCCCTCATCACGTCCCTGCCATGGCTGGCGGGAAGCAGGGCCGGAGACAGGACTCACCGTGGGCAGCTGGCCTGAGAGCAGATGGCCATCCTGGGCCAGCATGTTGGACACCATGATAGCGGGGAGGTCCATGGCCTGGTAGGAGTAGGCAGGGAGCAGACCGTTGGGCGCGAGGCCGTGGCACAGCGAGTGGTAGCTGGCTTCGTGATCCCCCAGGTGCAGGAGAGATGGCTCAGGGAGGTTGGGAGGCGTTATGGGAGGGATCTCATAGTCTTCGTTGCTCTCGCTCTGGCTGTTATAGGTCTGAAACATCAAAAGGGCACGTGGGTGGGGGTCAGTGTCCTAAAACTACAGAACATGCTCAGCAACACCATAATAACCACCCCTGGGCAAAGAGAAGGGATGATTCCTCCGCAAGGCAGAGGGTCTAGGTGGCCCCCTGACTTGGAAGGACTCCTGCTCCATCCCCAAGCAGATGTTCCCTCCCACCCGGGGCTCCACGCACGAACACCTGCCCTCCTGGAGAGCAGGACTGGCTCTTGTCACCTGCTTCCCTCTGTTTTCCACCACAGCCAGGATCCAGGATCCATCTTTCCCCAGTCACCCATTTTACAGATTGGGACCCGAGGCCAAGGAGGAAAATGGACCATCCAATCTTATCAGAGGAGCTGGGAATGGAGTGGAAGTATCCTGAGCCCTGCCTGGTGGTCATTCCACGCAGCTGGATGCTCTTCTCTTATGCGGTCCCCAGAACCAGCCCAACCTGGGCCTCTCACGTGCTCCTGTCTTGGTCAAGGGACAAACGTTCCTGCAGAAGCGCAGGCTGGAGGCCAGGGGCGATGCTGGCCGCTTCCTCCCAGTCCTTGTGTGTTTCTCCAGCCTCACTGAGCTGACCAGGAACTTCTGGGACTGTAGTGACCAGAAAGGCTGAGCGTGGATGTAGCTGCTTTGCTCTTATCATCATGGTCTCAATATTTTACTGAAAAGTATGATGAGCTTGTACTTTGCACCAGGTTCTCCCAGGCCCTCTTCAGTAGGAGGAAGGAGCTCCCTGTGTATCAAGGTCAGCAGGGTTTTGTTTTTTTTTTTAACCTCTGAGTTTTTTATTTTGAGATGAGGTCTTACTAAGTTGCTCAGGCTGGCCTCTAACTTGCCATCCTCCTGCCTCAGCCTCCTGAATCACTGGGATCATGGACATGTGCCACTGTGCCCAGTCTAGGTGAGTACTACTTTTTATTGTGCATTGATTTTTGATTTTATCAAATTCTTACCCTCTGGCTCTACTGAAAGGCTCAAATGCCCCTCCTCCTTTAATTCAGTTAACATGGTACATGACTTTTTCTCCTGCATTCCTGGAATAAACCCTCTTAGGAGACCGTATTCTTTCTATGCACCTTAAATTTTGTTGGCTGACAATTTATTTAGGACTGTTGTATCTGGATCACAAGTAGAATTGGCCTCAATTTTCCTGTCTCCTGCCACCTTGGTGGTCATGGTTGGTCTTCCTTTTCTGAGTTTTTTAAAAATATACTTTTCTATTCTTAGACCTAGCAGAAAAGGGATGTATGAGTTGGAAGACAGGTCCAGGAACCGTCCAGAATTCAGCATAGAGGGAGCAAGAAGGCACGTATGTCAGAGAGACCGCAAGCACACAGGATAGGTAAGAGTGTCTATGGTCGCCTGTTCGATGGGCATTCTGGAGGGAAAAGAATGAGAGCGTGGACCAGAGGAGTAATTGAAGAGGTACTGGTTGAGAATATTCTGGAACCAATGAAGGACACCAAAGGTACTGGTGAAGGTGAGAGTGAACTTCAGTCAAAAAAAGAGAGAGAGAGAAGGAAAAACAACCTTAAACCACAACAGCATATAAGAAATAACATTTCTAACATCTTGTGTCGTCAGATACATCAAGTATGCGCTCTACCCTAGCGAGGTCGCTGGGGTCCGACGCCACACCTGCTTCTCGGTAGGTGGGTCCTCCCTGTTTGCTGGATGAAGTCCTGGGTGGTGGGGACGCCTACACACCTGATCAGTGCCCAGGACCTTCTCCTGGGGTAGCCTCACAATCCCGCGGGGAAGAGCCCTAGATGGCCCTTAACCACAGGGCTCTGAGAGGGCGAGGCCCTGCCACACTGGTACCCACCCTGGGACCCAGAACCTACGTGGCCTCTTGCTCACTGGCCCCCTCTGCAGGCTGCCCTGGGATTATCCCACCGATGGGCAAACTGCGCTGGGGAAAGGGGTGACCTGCCTACCTTCTTGCTTGGCCACCTCGTCCCTGTTCCCCTGTTGGCATTTTACGGGCTCAGGTCCCAGTTCTCCTCTCTTCCTGCCCTACACCCTCTCCCCACGTGGACCTCAACTGCTCTCAGCTCCAATTCCCATTTGGCAGCCACATTTGTCTCCAGCCTTGGTCACTGGTTGGAGCTCCAGGGGGGGGTATCTCAATGCCACTCTATATCCCCAGCCCATGACCAGGGTCCCATTTTCCTACCTGTGCCTGTGTCCTTCTATCCCCGTAAATGGCACTCTACTCCTTCTGTTAATAAAACCACAAACCTGGGACTCACGCTGTCACCTCTCAAATCCAATGCAACTCCTCCAGTATGTCTTTAAAGTCTGCCTGTTTTTCTCCATCTCCACTGTTGCTATCTTAGCCAGGCCACACGCACACTCCCACCCTGCCATCTTGACAATGACCAGGGCCTCTTTTACTGGTCTGCTAAGACTCTCTCTTGTCTCTCTAGTTCCTTCCCGTCACTGGAGTGGTCTTTAAAAAGAGGGACCTCTCACAATGTCACTCCCACTCTTAACACGCTGATGGCTCCCCCTACATTTAGGATCAAGTCCTACTGCATGTTCTCACATGGCTGGCCCATCACCTCTGCAGTCACAGTGACCACACTTGGCTCCAGGCCTGCTGCACACTCTCCCTTCATCCATCTCGTTGCCACTCATCCCTCACAAGACGTTGGTTTTCAACATGAGAAAGAAATCCTGAAAACAACCACATTCAATCCCATTCACAGGAGCTTTGGGGAAAAAAAGAGTTCTAAATCTAACCAAGGAGGTGAAAGACCTCTACAAGGAAAACTACAGAAGATTGAAGAAAGAAATTGAAGAAGACACATGGTGCAAAGGCCTCCCATGTTCATGGATAGGTAGAATTAAGATTGTTAAAATGTCCTTACTATCAAAAGCAATATACAGATTCAATGCAGTCCCCATCAAAACACCAATGATATTCTTCACATTCTAGGAAAAAACAGTTCTAAAATTCATTTGGAAGAATAAAAGACCCAGAATAGCTAAAGCAATTCTAAGCCCAAGAATGCCGGTGGCATCACATTACAACCTCAAATCGTACTACAGAGCTAGAGCAACAAAACTGCCTGGTACTGTTATAAAAACAGACACACAGACCAATGGTACCAAATAGAAGACACAGAGACATACCCACATCTACAGCCATCTGATCCTTGACAAAGGTGCCCAAAGCATACATTGGAGAAAAAACCGTCTCTCTAACAAGTGGTGCTGAGAAAACTGGTTATCCATATGGAAAGAATAAAACGAGATCTCTATCTTAAACTCTGCACAAAAATCAACTCAAAATGGATCAAAGACCTTGCGATTAGGCCAGAAACTATGCAAGTCCTAGAAGAAAACACTCTAGCATATAGGCACAGGCAACGACTTTCTCAGTAGGCCTCTGAAGCTCAGGAAATAATGCCAAGAGTTAATAAATGGATGTCATCTAATAAAAAGCTTCTGTAGGGGCTGGGGTTGTGACTCAGGGATAGAGCACTTGCCTAGCACATGTGAGGCACTGGGTTTGATTCTCAGCACCACATATAAATAAATAAAAAAATATCCATCAACAACTAAAAAAATACATTAAAAAGCTTCTGTATGTCAAAGAAAACAAGCAGGAATGTTAAGAGAGAACATAGGAGAAAACCTTTGCTAGTTATTATTCTGCTAGAGGATTAATATCTAGAATATATAAAGAACTCAAAAACTCAACACTAAAGAATCAAACAACTTGATTAAAAAGTGGGCAAAGGATTTAAAACAGATACTTCTCAAAAGAAGAAATACAAAAAGCCAACAAATATATGAAAAAATGTTCACCATCATTAGCAATGAGGGAAATCAAAACTACACTGAAATTTCATCTCACATCGGTCAGAATGGCAGTCATCAAGAACACAAATAATAATAAATGCTGGAGAGGATGTGGAGAAAGGATCACTTTTACACTGTTGGTGGGATTGTGTGTTAGTATAATCATTATGGAAATCAGTATGGAGTTTCCTCAAAAGACTGGCCATGGAATCACCACATGACCCAGCTATACCGCTCCTCCATGTTTACACTAAAGAATTAAAGTCAGCATGCTACAGCAATTCATGAATACCCATGTTTATAGCAGCACAATTCACAACAGCTAAACTAGGGAGCCAGCCTATGTGTCCACTGACAGACAAATGGATAAAGGAAATGTGGTATATATACACAGTGGTGTTTTATTCAGCCATACAGAAAAATGAAATTATGTCATTTGCAGGAAAATGAATAAGACTTGAGTCCATTATGTTAAGCAAAATAAGCCAAACTCAGAAGGTCAAGGATTGTATGTTTCCTCTCATATATGGAAGCTAGAGAGGAAAAAGGAAAAGACAGGAGGGGGAATATTGCATGAAAAGCAAAGGGAGCTCAGTAGAATGGAGAAAGGGGACCAGGGAGAGGGAGGAGGGAAGTGCCAGAGAGGAAGCTTGGACAAATTCTATCACGTGCAGATACCAACGTGCAATAATGAGTCCCACCATTGGGTGCAACTATAATGCACCAATTAAAACAATCAAAAATAAAAACAATTCCAAAGGAAAAAAGAGCTCGGTTTAAATGTCTTTCCTGATACTCTAAAGTAGGTGGGATCCCATACTGCACCCCAAGATTTCTCAGAATTTCTCCCTGGAAGTGCACATCAAACTTGTAGTTAACCGACTTCGCATCTATCTGTTTGACATGCAATGTGACTTCTGCTGTGGTACCCCAGTGCTCAGGCCAGAACCTGGTGTAAAGAAAAGGCACCAAAATGAGCTCAAAAAATTTCATGGACAGAAGCCAAGGCCGCCAGTGGACTGGGGTGGGGTACTGTGGTCCCTATTACACAGGAGGGAGGGCAGTGTGATGGTTAAGAGCCAGGCAGCTCAGGTCTGAATCCCAGTCACTTACTACCTGCATCTGGGGTCCATTAGTCACCCTCTCTTTGCCTCGGTTTCCTCATCTGTGAAAATGAGAGTAATGACAGTCTGTGTCTATGGAGTTGCAAAGAGTAAAAGAACAAACACACGTAAACGTGCAGGACCGTGCCTGCCCCACCGTGAGCCATCCCGGTGTTGGCTGTTGTCACTATCCTCATGTCCTTGCTGGGAGTTCAGGAGGCTACCCCAAGGACACAGTGAGTAAAGAGCAGCTCACTGCCTCAGCATCCTGGCCTAATATCCCTAACTCGGTGCCACGGTCTGTATGCCAGGGTTGGATGCCTGTCTTCAGCAACTGCCTGTCAGAGGGAATCAGCCATGGTGTCATGTTGCCCCAGAAAGCAGAGTCCCCTTGCCAGCCTTCCTGTCCAGAGTCACCTCCTCCAGGAAGCGTTCCCAAGCCCCCTGCCTATGTTCCAGTGACTCCCCTCCTGCAACTGCCCCTCCGCAGCTCCTGGGTGCACCCCCCATGGAGCCTGCAATTAGCTTTGGCTCCTTGACCTTATGCTCTCGCCCTCCTCGCAGATCCCAGGCTCTGTGAGGGCAGGGGACAGTCTGTCTTGTCACCAGTGCCTAGCAGTGTGTGGCACCTATCAAGTGCTCAGTCACAAGGTAGTAAGTGAGTATGTGAGACGGGGAACGGCCCAGCTGGGTGAGTGGCAGTCAGCAGAGCTGAACAACGGGTAGCAGAGGGCCTTGCAATCTGTTCATATCTGTTGACTGCCACCTCCCTCCCTGTCCGCCAGCATCAGAACAGGTGCTGGCATGTGGCAGGTGCCCAACCAATGCCAAGTGACTGCCCAAGTCCATTCTTTTCAGTCAAAATCCAAAACCTCCATCCACTGGAACTGGCCCAAGCAACCAGAAGCATTTTGAAAAAATAAGCATATGTTGTATCAAAATATTGAAATAACACAATTATGACAATTCATTTAAAGAGGCAATTAGCACACTTAAAAATAAGCATGCAAACACACACATGCCTCCTCCAAGTGCAATCAAATCCTAAGCCCCTGAGCACAAACCAACCTAGCTAGCTACTGACTCCCCTGAGTACCTACTGTGTGCCAGCCACTGCATCTGGCGCTTGCGTGTCCTCCCCATTTAATCGCATGTTCTGCAAATAAGTGCCAATCGTCTTCATAGTGCAGACACGTAAGATGGAGCTCAGAGAATGGATGTGTCAGAGAGCTAGTGAGACTCAAGACCCAGGACTTGTGACTCCAAATCCAGCATCTTCCCAGACATCTCTGAGGTTCCTATTTTAAGAGAATGGTCACTCAATGTGCCTCGTTGGCTCTACAGAAAGATGACGAGTTGCCCGGCGGCCAGAGCTCTGGCGTGTCCACAAGGATGGAACATCTGTTGGGTTTTTCATACACCAGTTCCAGGAAGGGAAGAATGTTGAGGGCTTCCTCTGGGGTCCTGGAATTCCTGGGAGGAGGCAACTTAACGCCCTGCAGGCAGTAAGTTTTCAAGGCAGCAGAGCAAACGGGCAGAGGCAGAGTCTCTGGGTTTGCATCAGTGGTGGGAGGACAGCTGGAGAAGGTCCCGTGGGTCAGCAGTCAGCAGAGCAATGACCTTACATTCTAGCAAACAATCAGTGTGAACTCCTTCCTCACCACAGTGAAATAAAATGACAAATTAGTGAAAAATTCAATCACTAAAAGCAAAAGTAAAACAAAAACATTCCTTTAAATAATCCTTACTGGAAATCTACTCATAGCTAGAACCTAGAGACTGAACAGTGAATCTGAGAGAGGGATTCTAGAAAGAGCAGCAAGGTGCAAAACCTCGGTGGCTTATGACTCCCAATGGCCACGCATGAAGTGACTCAGAACGAGGATTCCTAAAAGAGAAGAGGTACAGGGCTCTAATGTTCACACTGACCCCAGACTAACAACTGTGGGGTTTCAGCTGGAAGAAGTGTCTTCCTTAATGGAGAAATAGGTTCATTATTTATATTATAAGGAGAATATAAGCATCTTTGCTATAATATTTTAAAATATTTAATATTTATATTTGCTATAATATTTTAATATTTATTGAGGTTTGCACATAACATTGACCATTTTTAAAGAGAATAATCCATGGCAATTGTTACATTCGCTATGTTGCACAATATCACACTTCTATCTAGGTTCCAAATATTTTCAGCATCCCAAAAGAAGATCCCCTACCCACTATGCAGTTTCCCCCAATCCCCTTGTTCCCTCAACCTCTGGTAACCACTAGTCTTCACTGCCTCTATGAATTTACTTATTCTGGACATTTTCATAAAAATGGATTTTTTTTTTAAGTACTGAGGATTGAATCCAGGGTTGCTACATCCCTGACCCCTTTTAACTTTTTTATTTTGAGACAGGGTCTTGCTAAGTTGCTCAGGGCTTCACTAAGTTGTCGAGGCTGGTCTCGAGTTTATGGTCCTCCTGTCTCAGCCTCCTGAGTCACTGGGACTATAGGCATGTACCACTGTGCCTGGCAAATGGAATCATTTAATACAGGCCCTTTTGTATCTGAATTCTTTCACTTAGCATGGTTTCAAGGATGACCCACATTCTCCTTAGTATAATGCATTGTGGACTTGTATTTGTCCAAGTTCCTGTTTTCAATTCTTCTGGGTATATACCTGTGGCTGGAATTGCTGAGTCACGTGATAATAAGATGTTTAACTTTTTGAGAACCTGCCAAGCTGCTCTCCACGGTGGCTGCCCATTTTACAACCCCTTAGCAATGTCTGAGGGTTTTGATGTCTGCCAGCATTTATTTGAGTTTCTTAAAATTATAGCCATCCTAGTGTGAAGTGGTATCATGTTGAAGTTTTCATTTGTATTTCCTGAAGACTAATGCTACTGAGTATCTTTTCCTGCGATTCTGGGTCCTTTGAATATCCTCTTTGGAGAAATGTCTATTCCCGCCTTCTGTCCGTGTTTTTAATTGGGTTGCCTTTCTATTGCTGCATTGTGAGAGTTCTTTAAGGATTCTAGGTACTGGGTCCTTGTGACATATGCTCTGCTCACCTTCTTCCATTCTCCCTTCCTTGGTAACATCCTTTCATGCACAAAAGTTTTTAATTTTGATGAAGTCCAACTCATCTATCTTTTGTTGCTCATGCTTCTGTTGTTATATCCAGGAAGCCATTGCCAAATCCAGGATAATAAAGTCACCCCTAAGTCTTCTTCGAAGAACTTCATATTTATGCCATGGTTCCATTCTGAATGAATTTCTGGGTACAGCATGAAGTAAGGTTGACTTTTTATTCTTTTTCCCTGGGCTCTTCAGTTTCTCTGTGCCATTTGGTGGAGAGACTCTTCTTTACCTACGATTGACCTTAGCACCTTTGTCAAAAGTCAACCGGCCTTAGATGTATGAGTTTATTTCTGGACTCTCGGTTCTAATTCACTTGTCCGTATGTCCCTATGCTAGTACCACATTGTTTAATTACTGCAGCTTTATAAAAATTGGAAAAGTTTGTTCTTTAAGAGTATTGCTGCTATTTAGAGCCTCTTGCAATTCCATATGAACTTGCGGATCAGTTTTTCCATTTCTGCAATAAAGGTGAGTGGAAATTTGATAGGGACTGCTTTGAACCTATAGATTTCTTGAGCAGTATTGCCTCTTAACAATATTAAGTCTTCCAATCCACAAGCACAAGGCAGCTTTCCATTTACTACTTAGGTCTTCTTTAGTTTCTTTCAGTCATGTTTTATAATTTCCAATTCATCAGGTTTTTACCTCCTCGGGAAAATTTATTCCTTCATATTTCATCCTTTTAGGTACTATTATATATAGAATCATTTTCTTAGTGTCCTTTTTGGTATTGTTCAATGTTGCTTTGTAGAAACACAGCTGATTTTTCCACCTTCATCTTATACCTTGAAATGTTGCTAAATTCATTTGTAAACTATTTGTCATAATTTTAAGGGAATGCAGAAATTCCAAACCATTAAAGGAGCAAAAGATAAAATGAAGGAAAAAAAGACCTTGATCAAATTTATAAAAATATGAAAAGAAAATCAGAATGAACTATGAAACATGTTAATAAAGAAAATTCTGAAAATGGCAGTATTAAGACCAAATACTAGGAGTCACAATAAGTATGATTTCAATTGTACCATTAAAAATAAAGATTAATATTTTGGTAAAAATAAATGAATCCAAGCTGGGCACAGTGGCACATGCGGGTAACCACAGTGGTTCGGGCGAGGCTGAGGCAGGAGGGTCTCGAGTTCAAAGCTGGCCTCAGCAACTTAGCAAGTTCCTAAAGCAACTCAGCAAGACCCGCTCTCTAAATAAAATATACAAAAGGGCTCAGGGGGTAGCTCAGTGGTTAAGTGCCCCTACCTTCAATCCCTGGTACCAAAATAAATAAATAAAAGAATCTAGCATATAACATTTATAATACACATGTCTGGAATAAAATGACATGGGAGGTTAAAAATAAACATGCTAATAAACAGCAGAGTAACAAAATTAATAACAAATTAAGTGTAATTTAAGGCAAAAAGCATTAAAGAGGTCAAGAGGAATACTTAAGTTGATAAATTATGTAACCCACTGTGAAGAAATGACAGTCGTAAACTTTTATGTGGATTGCTAGACCAGAGGAATGTAAAGTATGAAAAGAATCAGAAGTATAAAATCATAAGCAAAGTGAGACACATTAACATGTCTCTTCAAAAACTGACCAATCCATCAGATAGAAATAAGGATAGTGGATTTGAATGGAATAATTGACCTGGACTTATCTCAATATTTAAAGAATACACATTCATTTCAAGTATCCACGAACGCTACTAACACAGGCATGCGTTAACCACAGAGATAATCTCTAGTTTTCTGAAAGGTGGAAATGATATAGACCATATTCCAAGCTCTAAATGCACTTTCCTAGTTATTAACAAAAAACAGAACAGGGAAATAAAGAGGGATCAGAGCAAATGCCATCTAAGCAACTTCTGGGCTGATGAGGAAACCACAACAGAAATTACGAGAAGAAGACCTGACAAAACCCAGGAAGTGAACAATGGAAAGTTTATACCTTTTACCTAAATCAGTTTATTAGTAGACAAGAAAGACAAAACGAATGAATTCAGGAGTCAACTCAAGAAGGTAGAAACAGAATAACAAGATAAACCAACAGTCAGTAGAGGAATAATAAAACAGTGAATGCATTTTAGATAATATAAAGCAGAGCTTTAAAAAAAAGTTGGTAAAATAGCTAGCCACCAACAAGAAAAAAGAAGATATCCAAAAAGGAATGACAAATAAATTGATTCTTTAAACATCATTGAGAATTCCTCTGTAACACAGTACAAGACTAATTTTGGTGAATGTTTATAATTTCAAGTTTGTTAATGCTGTTGTTTAGATCTTCTAAATAACTCTTACTTTTCTTTTTCTGCTTAACCACTGGTTTCTGAGAGAAGTGTGTTCAGATTTTCCACAGTGACTGTGATTTTTATCAACTTCTTATATTTCTGTCCACTTTGCTTTATGTATTTCAAAGCTATGTTGTTAAGTATTTACATATTATTAGCATAACCACTTGGTGAAGCGTTCCCTTCATGATCTGATGACTTCCTATTACTTAGCTCACTCAAAGCTTACTAAAGATTCTCAGACTTTCATTTTGACTACCATCTCCACTCCCACCCCAGTGAGGTGGGGAGACAGGTGAAGATTTGCTGAGGGGGCAAAAGGTGATCTGCCTTTTTCCAAAGCTTGTTGGACTCAAGAGTCCAGCATGAAGGGGTACACAGCACCTTTCTCCCTGAAGAAGCCACGAGAAAGAGTTCTGGGAAAACCCAACTTGTGTCCCCAGAGTTGAGAAGCTTACAAGGACACTTGCTAGGACTGGTCTGTCACTTAGAGATTTTGGGAGATGGAAGGGTAGCTGGAGCTGCCTGAAATGGCAGGGAAAGGAAACAGAGAGAGATGGGGGCAGGTAGAGAGAGACAGAGAGAACAAGAGAGAGAGATTATAGAAACGGGAGCAATCTGCATTACATGGTTCAGCAAGGCAAGGTAATGTGGGTTCTGGAGGTCAGGAGAATGCTAAAGGCAGAGGCTGGCTGAAGGTGTCCAAAGGGTCTCACCCACGATGATGGTCTGGTAGGGCAAGGGGACCTCAGCAGTTGGTGACAACAGGTGTACCAGCTGCAGCACAGGCCACAGAGGTGAGCTGCAGAGTGATTCCCAGCTCAGTGTCCCTCATGGAACAGAGCCATGAGACCTGCTATGGCCAGGGGCCCAGACGGAAGGACAGCACAGTGCCAATTGGGCTCTCCTAATCTCACCTCCTCTGACCTGAGCTGAGTCTCAGGAGCACAGACCACCCCATCCCCACTGCAGGTGCCGGAGGCCATGAGTTAGGGGGGAAGAGAGGGGCTTGACCCTGAGACTGAATTTGTGATTCTCATAACTGAAAACACTCAAAAAGCTGCAGGATGGGATGGAGCGGGGGATTAGCCCCTGCCTCCTTGCACCCCTGTGGGGCCACCCGCTGAAGGAACTCAGTTGCACCAACAGTACTTGATGCTGACGCAGGACTCCCTGGTTCCAAATGCCCTCAACACAGCTGGGAGATCCTTGGAGAAATTAGTGAGCGCTACCATCTGAGCTGCAGAAAGGACCCGGGCACTGGAGTGAGACTTGCTGAGTGACTTTCAGCCAAGAACCCAAAAGGCCTATGTCTGTTTCCTCACCTTGGAAACCCCACCTGCCAGCTGGGAGAGTCAGGCAGGGACACAGACAGAAGCCCACATGAACCCTCCCAACACCCAAGGGAGACAGGGAAGGACAAAAAGGCCTCGTGGGGAGCAGACCACAGATTAAGCAGCATTTCCATTTTACAGAGAAGGAAACCGAGGTTCAACAGGGCAAAATAACTTTGAGGTCCCACCGTTGACGTGTGCAAACGGAGCAGTTCTGATGACCTGAACCAAAGCCCGCCCTACAACAGCCACGTCCACCCCCACACAACACACACGTTACCCTGGAGAGCCCAGGGCGGTGCCGCCTCACCTCTTGTCCCAGGTCATGTTTAATTTAGTGTTCTCCTTCATCCTATCATCTTTTTAATTTTTTTCAGGGCATCACACATGCTAGGCAAGTGCTTTGCCACTGAGCTCCACTCCCATTTTAACCAGGAAAACTCACGCCCTGTAAGAGCATTTCCATGGAAGGACAACAGCGCAATTCAGTGTTTCCCAACTCTGTCTTCGGAACGAGGAAAACGGTATCGTAGCTGAACCCCAAACCCCATCAACAGGAGCAGGGCTCCCAGTGCGGAAACTTCTTATCATGTGAGCAGGGGTTTTATGAATTCTGCGAGGAACGAAATGCAATTTTGTCAGACTTGTCTGTGCCCATAATGACCGAGTCAAATTAATCATCTTGGCTAACACCCCTGAATCACCCGTCCCCAAGATGTTTAATAGAATCTTTCAGATGCGAGTCTCGCAGCACATCAGATCTGGAGGATTGCTACCCTTCTGACAATCAGCACGGTTATGCTTTCTGATGGGCCTGGCGTTTTCCTGGACTAAAAATGCTTCTTTAAAAAAATAAGTAAGAGCTCATAGCTGGTATAAACCACACGGGAGTGAAGAGCCATGCCGCTCAAACCAAACCTGCATTCTGCAGAGGGTGGGGGAGGGGCAGGTGATTTTTATGCCCTTGGATGCAGGCAGAACCTCCAAACTGGGCAGGGAAAACCCTCCATGGTGGTCTGCCTGCCACGCTGTCAGCCACGGTGGCTCTGGGGTGCGCCCTATGGAGACAGAAGCTTCGTAGTGGGTCTATGACAGCAGTCACGTTAGCTATGAGCTTTGTTTACCAAAACCATATCTGGAAACAAACATCACAATCCCCATGTGTTCTCACTCAGGAAATTATCACGCTCACTCCAAAGTTCTGGCAGCTTTCTGGGGGATTCACCTTGGGGAAGAAGAAGGTTCTAGGAAGAGGAAAGGCTGGTGGGTGGGCTTTGGGGTGTCCTTGTTTTTAGGAAGGAGAAATCCCAGCAGAAGGCTGGGGGGTGGTGACTAGGGCCTGTGGCTTTGGGGTGAAACTGGACAGCGTGACCAGGCAGTCCCATCCGGCAGCGGAGGGAGCTCCTGTCCCAGCTTATGGGGGGTTGCTGGGGTAGTTGGTTAAATAACATTTTGAAAACCATAGGTCCATCTGCCTCTGGGACACTTTCCCTCGGGTGACCTAGAGGAGGGCTCAGCAAGTTTTTTCTGCAACGGTCCAGACAACAAACATTTCTGGTTCTGTCTCAACGACTCAACTCCGCCACTGAAACGTGAAAGTGACCGTATGTGAGGTTTAAGCTGCAGAGCGCACCTATGTTCCATTAAGCTTCATCTATTAAAAAAAAACACACAAAAGCAAACAATTGGGGGAGGCAGATTGAGGCTCCAGGCCATGACCTGCTCACCCCTGTCCTAACAGAAGGGAAAGTTAAAATGTCCACAACCGTGGGTCCCCACCATTGTTCCTCCACCTGGTGGCTCAAGCAGAAACCTGGGAACGAGATTCGATTCCCTTCTCTCCCTCAACTCCACCTCCGACCAGCCACAAAGTCCTGCTGGCCCAAGTCCCCGCGAACGTACGCACTAGGGTCCACCTGCTGGGTGGCCGCTGGGGTCCATGGACAGCTGCCACCCTCTCTGGCTCCCTCCAGTCCAGGCTCTCCACAGGCACAAATCCGATCACGAGGCCCCTGAGCTGGCATCCCCGTGGCACTCGGGACACAGAATGAAGCCGCAGGGCCCTGTGTGAAGGCCCGGCTGCCCTTGGGCCTGCCTCCCAGGACACCCTTCTCCGCCGCGGACCAGCCCTTCCCACTCCTGATGGGGCACAAGACCCGGGACTCCACGTGGCCTGCTTCCCACCTTGCAGGCGGCGGCTGCAGCATCAGCTCCCGGGAGAGCCTTCCTGGCCCACCGTAAGCAATGGCCCCCAGTTCCTACCCGCCACTCAGCTTCTCCTTTATGGCCCTGCCGGCTCCTGGGGCCTGCTTGTCTGCTCCGTGCCCGTCTCCCAGACCAGAGCAGAAGGTCCAGGAGGGCTGGGACATTGTTCAACTGTTCCACGCGGAGCTCCCAGGGCCTAGAGAGGTGCCCTGCCCAGCGCGTGGTAGAAAATCAAGACTGCTGTTGAGTGAACAATCAAACGAGCATCCTCTGCAGCCGCCTCCCTGTGGCCCACTAGAACCAGTGGCAGGGACCCCTCTCTGGCACACTCAGTGGGACTCCTGGAGTCCTTCCCTGCTAGGCTTCCTCCTCAGATTGCCACCTTGGGCCTGCTAAGCCCAGCTCAGCAAGAATCCCCCTCCTCTGATGCCTGACCAAGTACCTCTAGGCAATTTTCCATCCTGACTCCCGTGCCCTGACCTTTGGTCATAATTCCCCAGCCGCCCTTGAGGGGCTGAGCTCAGCCCTCTCCCCAATTTCAACAGTGTCCACCCACTGCAAAGTCTTCCTGCCTGTTCAACGCCACCTGGTGCAATTCACAGACTCTCGTCCCTCTGGTGCCCTGGTTCCTCCTCTGAGGCTCCAAGAGCATCATTCCAAACTCAGGGTCTTTGCAGAGGCTGTCCCCTCTGCCAGAAGCCTCTTCACACTCAGTTCCCCGGCAACTTCTCATCTTTCCATCTCAGCCAGAGAGACTGTCCCTGAGCCCCCAATAAAGTAGGTCCATGCCCACTGCTGTCCTTGCCCAGTCTGGTACTCCTCAGTCATGGCACTTCTCACAGCTGGAATTATTTGTGAGATAACATATATATGTGTGAGATATGTATATATAAGCAATTTGTGTCTGCATGTGTGTGGTCTTGGGGATTGGACTCGGGCACTCTACCACTGAGCCACTTCTCCAGCCTTTTTTATTTTGAGGCAGGGTCTCACTAACTTGCTGAGGCTGGCCTCCAACCGGCAATGCTCCTGCCTCAGCCTCCCAAGGAGCTGGGATGACAGGCATGCAGCACTACATCCAACCGTGTAAGATTATATTTTAAATGCTGGTCTTCTCCACCAGTCAGGAAGATAAAATTTTCATGTCTTCAGGACGTAGCCTAGTGCTGGGTACAGAGAGGAACCAAGCAACACTACTGCAATTTAATTATTTAGCGTATTTATTTAGCTGATCTGCAGTAGCAGAGGTTCCGCTTGTCTTGTCTGGTTTTCACGTTGCAAACCCTGTGATGAATAGCCTTGTTCTTACATCTTTGCACACCACTCAAGGGACGCCACGGGGTCTATTCCTAGAGCAGAGGTGCCAGGTAACCACACATTACCCGGTTCTGAACATTCAGCCTGCTGAGAAAAGAAGGCCTGGTGAGTTTTCATTCCTCTAGTTTAGGATGAGGCTGGCTACACTCGTACCCGCTCCTGCTTTTACGGACAGCACGTGTTCTGCGTTCTTAAGCTGCCATCACTTTTGCCATTGCTCTATTGTCTTCTATGTATTTGAAAGAGGGCTTTGAATATCATGTGCCACAAATACTTTCCCGGTTTGCTACTTGATCTTACTTATCTTACTTATGATTTTTTTTTTTTTTTTTGCCATACTAAGGGTTTTACATTTCAGCTAAGATTAAGTGCATGAATGTTGTATGATTCCTAGCTGTCATATCGTGCTTAGAACATGGCTCCCCCACGCTGGTATTACCCAGAGACTCAGTCGTGGCTTTTCCAGATATGGAATTTGAACTCGGGACTGGCAGGATCTAAAGGCCACGAGCCAGCCCTGTACCACAATGCTCTCCAACAGCAGCCTGGGAATAGGATCTGCTTTGGCTAACACGCTCTGAGATGCTGGGACTTCCCTTTGATCACTGAGGGCTGTCGGGTCATGTGCAGCCAAGGGCTTCCCACCTGCCCGTGCCTCAGATCTGGGGCCTTATGAAGACAGGAAGGCAGATGTCCTGGCTCCTACACAGTAATTCTTGACCCAGGCCTGGGCCACCTGCCCGTTCCCCATGTGGCCGGGAGCCACTCTGGACCATCCCAGCCCCTCACACTCCCTCACTCCCCTACTCCAGCCACATTCCTCAAATGTGCCAGGCACAGCCTGCCCCAGGACCTTTGCTCTGGCTGTTCCCACTATGGGAATGGTCATCCCCAGACCTCACTCCCTCACCCCTCCAAGTCTTTGCTCACATATTCCCTTCTTAGCAGGTCTTCTCCGATCATCAGTATGATCCCCTGTCCCCTGCAGGTAAGCTCACACACCCAGTCTCTCTCGCCTGCTCTGGGGGTCTCCCCACAGCACTCTTACTTCCTAACATGCAAGAAATTTCGCCTTTTAAAAATAATCATTGGAGTTGAGCACAGTGGGGCATGCTTGTAATTCCTGCAACTCGGGAGGCTGAGGCAGAAGGATCAGAAGTTTGAGGCCAGATTTGGCAATTTAGCAGGAGTCTCAAAATTTTTAAAAGTTTAAAGAGCACAGAGTGCAGGTCAGTGGTACAGCATCCCTGTGTTCAACCCCCAGTAGCATAAAAACAAACAAGTCAACCAACAAATAAATAAATAAAATGTTTTTAAAACTCATTATTACTTTTGCTAGAAAGTAAGTTTCAGCATTTGATCACTGACTGTGACTTGCGCATAGTAGGCCTTTTAACAAATGACTGCTGGATGCAAGATGCAAGAATATGTGACTGAATGAGGACAGGGATTTTGGACTAGTTTGTTCCTGGTTCTATCTCAGCACCTACACCATGGCTTGGCACACAGTAGGTGCTTAGTAAATGTGTTTTCCAGTGGAGACATGTATGAATGAGTTTCCTGAAGCCCGCAATGGTGCTGGGCCCGCTCTGCACCTCCTTCTCTGCAAGCGCTAGGAAGTCAGCGGCAGTGGGGAGCAGCCTCCCGAGAGTCGCTGCTTAGCACATCATCCTAACTCGGTCCAGGAAGGTCTCCTGGTTCCTGTCCTTATCATGGAAACTGTCTTCCCATGAAGGCTTGAGCCCCAGCTCCGCCCCTGACAGGCTGTGCAGCCTTGGCCAAGGCACTGACCCTTGCTGGTCCTCTGATACACCACCTGTAAAAAGAGGAAGTTGGGCTAAGGGACTTCTAGACCCATTAATTCTGGCCCATGCCACTGGTTTGCAGGTACACAGGCAGATGCCAGGCAGTGCTGCTTTTAAAAGCATTTCTAAATTGATGAGTAGGCTCTCTAGTTGTTTCCGTGCTAAAATAGCTTCTAGAAAAAATCATGTCTATTTGCAGTTTTTTCTCTTTTCCATTTCTACCTTTGAAAACGACAGAAGTAGCCTTGCTACAGCAGCTGGCTGCAGGCACGCACTGAAGCCTCAGAGATGGCCCTCGTGAGTGCCCTGAGAACAGCTCGGCAGGGAAGCCCCTCGGTCTGGGATGCTCAGGGGACACTGCCCTGCTGGGACTCTTCCAAGGTTGGCTCCTTTTGGAGCAGGGTCCCAGCTCTGGTCTGGCATCAAGGTCACTTGGGTCAGATCCTGCAACCTAGCCTGACTCCAGTCAGAGTGAGCCCACTGCAGCCCCCAGACCCTGCCCGCCTCTGGATGTGCTGAGCCTGAACAGTGGCTCAGGTCATTGTTCCCCCAAGTGACACTTACATATCAACAGGACTTCCACAACACCCTCCTGCCTTGCCAGGTGTGGAACCAAGGATTGGGCCCGGTATGCTCCGAGCAGAATGGAGCAAGGCCCGCTCCTTCCGCAGCCTGGACCCCATGCTCCTGTTAATATGACCCAAGCACCCCATCAGGGGGCTGTGACGCAGAGCTCATCCCCTTCCCCAAGGTTTACTGGGCACACACTCTGAGCCAGGCTTGTTCTGGGACTTGGACAGTTACCTGTGAGAAGAGCCTCCCATTGGTCTGTTCTGCTTTTCTACAGTTTTGTTCCAAAGATAACAACAGCAATGCCACGTAGCACGTACCACGTGTGTTTACGTGTTCTAGGCCCCTTTACACACGAATGTGTCAGCCTAGCCTGCGGGCGCCGTTATTAAACCCAGTTAGTGGAGGAAGAAACAGAGCCGCCTCAGGGCGGGCAGCAAGGCCTTGAACCCAGACAGACCCAGTTCACATCCCAGCCGGGAGTCCTTGACCCCTGAGAAGAGGGGAGACTCCCAAAAGTCACATAATAAGTTAGAGTCACCCGGAGCCACCCACAGAACCTGTGTTCTGACTTCCAGTCGAGTCCCCAGACTGCGCCCATGTCCACCCTCCTCAGCGCTGGGTCTGCCCGGGCTGGGGTGTGCCTCCCTGTGTGTGTCCACACCCGCGAGTGGATGTGCCTGCAAACACGCACAAGTGGCTGCACACACCCGTGCGTGACCGTCGCAGGGTCAGCCTGTGGGTGTGCTGTCGCTCTCCCACTCTCTGCGCCCATGAAACCCTCAGGGGCTGCCTAATCCACTGTGAAAACTCCGTGAACCTCACTAAGCAAACACGAGGTAAAACATCTCACTCGTGCTGCGAGTGCACACACCAGGCCCCAGGAACCACGTGCGATTCTTACCCCCATTTCTTCCCCGAGTCACGCTGCCACGCTTAACGCGTGGAGAGGTGCGTGTCACTGAGCACGCCCGCGTGAACACAGGGGCTCCTAGGCTGGTGTTTGTGCAAGACCGTGTCTGCAGAGAGGCCGCGTGTCTGCACACGTGCGCGCCTGGAGAAACTCCCACGGCATCTTCCAGTTGACCTCTGACAAGACTTGCGGCACCACAGCGAGCATCGCCCAAGCCCCACGCTGCCTGCACGTGCTTGGAGATGCTTATGTTCCAGCCGTTTCCGAAAACTCTGTCCACGGGGAAATGAGAGTGGGAGGTTGGAGCCTGCAGCGGGGGCGAGCCGGGACGCCCATGCGCTGGGACGCCCACGCGCCTGCTTCCCTGCGGGGCTTGCCACCACGGCAGCAATTTCACAGCTCATCATCCATCACGAAGCTTAAAGAGTTCTTCCCCTCCCAGGAAGTGAAATGAACTGTTCAGCCCTGAAAGGCTACTCCGACCACGCTCCCAGTGAGAACACAGTTCCCTGGTGACCTGATTAACACCAGACACAAATGAGACCTGGCCAGGCTCCTTCCCATCCCCGCCACGGCCTGGCTCTAAAAATGGAGACATCTGTACAAATAAGATAGTTTGATCTTCTCTCTTTACTGAAACAGAGGAAACCAACAGAAAAAGCATGTCCTAAGAGTATAGCTAAATACGTGTTCGCAAAGCAAACGGATTTGTGTAACCCGCTCAGAAGAAGAGAGAAAACCGTCCAGCACCCCTGAAGACCCTCAAAGCCCCTTTGTCACTACCCACCCCCTCCCAGGGAAACCACAGTTCACTCTTCTATCACCACTGACTAGCTGTGCCTGCTTGTGTGTGTTGTGTAAGGGGCATACGGAATGCTCTTTATTGTCCGGCTCCTCTTGCTCAATAAGAGGTTTGTGAGACTGATCTGAGTGAGTGCAAGCAGTTCCAAGTTGTTCATGTTGTGGTTGTCGAGTATTTTTACCCTGCACACATTTATCCAGTCTATTACTGATGGACATTTGGACCATTTCCAGTTTTGTGCTTTGGTGACAAAAAAAAAAGCTGCAAAGAACATATTCTTTGATACATCTTGGTGAACACATGGGGGCATTTGCAGAATTGATTTGCAGGTGGTAGAGATACATGTTCAGCTTTTGATCCTGAGAAGTGGATTTCTAACATGGTTGTACCAATGTATACAGCAGTGTATCAGGGAACCAGTTCCTCCAGCTCCTTCTTAACTTGGAATTTTTTGGTCCTTTTTATTTTCTCCATCTGACTGGAAAATCTTAAAAAGCTCCCCTTCCCCTCCCCATGCTGTACTTCTCCAACAATTATTTCTTAAAACTCTGCAGCAAGAATAAAACAGTGTTTATACATCACACAGTTAAAACCACCAGCCACCAGCCACCCACCTGTGGGACCAGGGCCACACAGAGTCATGTCTGAACGCCCTTGAGATACTCTGGTTTCTCTTCAGATTGTATAAACCTTTCGCCTTTTAGTAAAAACCCTTAAGCAATTATGTGGGACCTTGACTGCAGGTTTTCTTGTGGGGCTTTGAAGAGGAAGATCCCACCTCAAGATGCAAAGCAAGATTTCCTCCAATCCCTCCTGTCCACTGTGCCCTCCAAAGCCAACCAAGGCTCACACGGCCACCCCCGCCCTTCCTCCTCTCGAGGACCTGCACCCTTCCCCGACCTGTGAGCTGCCCTCCACATCAAGCTTGGTACCCCTGAGCATGTGTGTGGCACAGACTCTGCCACCTGGCAAAAGGTCACATGGGCTAAGGCCCACGGTGCTGGCCTGACTTGAGGGTCTTGGGCTGAACTTGTTTGCCTGAAACGCCAGCCTCGCCTCCCCTCTCCATTCCACCCCAGTCCAAGGCAAAAATACTCAAAGAACATGGAGTGAACGTTCCCCTAGCTCCTCTGCTACTTTGCTTTTCTTCCCCAAACTTCAAAATCTAACCAAATCACTCAATCATGTTCCTGTCTTCACCTGTGCAGCCCAGCTAGTCACCGCACCCCTCCTTCTGGCTGTGTGCACTAACCTATGAGGTGGTGCTACCACTTCCATTTTTCACAGGTGCAAAGCAAGGCCAAGAGAGGTTCAGCAATCTGGCCAAGGTCACACAGGCAGTACAGGCAGAGTGCACAGAGCACAGAGCCACCATCCACTCACCAGAGCCCTGAGGGCCAGGAGGAGGAAGCTGCCGGGCCTGGTGGGGCACTGCCTCAGGCAGAGGCCGTTCTTCTCCCTCAGAGCCTCGGCGGGAGGGTGTGAGAGATGCAGAACCGGCTGTCTGGACCCCAGAAGGCCTGTTAGTGTTATGAGCCATCCCGTCAAGGAGCCTGGGCAAACCAGACTGGTCAGATGGCGGCGGTTGCTGGGTTGGGGGGAGCTTGCTGGTCTTCAACACACTAAAATGATCTGGAGGCATTGTTACTAGTTTTGTGATTTTTATGGGCTTTTTCTTGGCACATTTTAAAACAAGACAGCCCCTTTTCAATTTCAACCTTAACAATCTGATTTTTATTAGCTAAGACTGCTGACTGGATGTGGCGTCTGACTCCTGGGTTCACAATGTCACTGTGACCTCAGTTTTTCCATCTGTAGCAAGGGGACTTTAATAGCACCTCAGGCTAACTGCCATTTGTTATGAACCAAGCGCCCAAATAAGCACTTTGGGTATAATGCATCTTATTTACTCCACCCTGACTCACTGTGAGGGATTTCTAAAGATGAAACTGAAGTCTCAGAAAAGTTGATTAACTTGCCCAAGCTCCCGCCGTCATTCAAGATTAGAAATCCTGTTTTCTCATGTGATCGCTCCATAATCCACATCCAACCAACTGCATTTTCTCATGACTCTGGTTGACTGGAATCTCACTCAGTCATTGGCCTCATCTCAGGGCTGGTGTGTCTCATTCAGGTAGGGAAGGTCAGTCACTGGCCTTCTGAGAGGTTAAACAATCTGGTCAAGGTCATACAGGCACTTGGGCAGGGGTGGAGGAGGCCAGCCCTGGTCCACCAGGCATAATCTGGAAGGTCCCTGAGATATATCTATCAGTGCCCATCAATAGATGCAAAACCCAGGACTCAGAGAGGACAAATGACCTGTTCAAGGCCACACAATGGGAGAGGCTGCAAAGGGGCCAGGTCCAGCTTCCTGACCCTCCAGAAGCTAAGAGCCCAGTGCCATTCTAGAAAGATCCCCATGTCTCAACTCATTTCTTAGTCATGGGTGGGCTCACAAGTTTTGATGGACAGATGTGTGAAATCAGGGCTCTCTGACACTCCCCAGCCAAGAGCCAGGCCCTACAGAGGATGCTGAGTTCAAGGTGACCAAGAGAGGGGGAGGGATGCTGGATGCTGTTTTTACAAAAATCCTTGAAACTGTGTTTCCAACCCAGGGCTGGCCCCTCCCCCAGCCTGTACACTTCCCGCACTATCCTCATTGTTTCCATCCCTTCTAGAGAGAGTGAATGTTTCCTGGGATTCAATTTCTCTTATAATAGTTGGAAGGAAACAAAACTGTACGCTGTAAACATTCAGGGCATTGTATGGAAAATATCTTTATTATGCAGGAGGCACAATAAATGCAGACCAAGGTCCTCCCCCAAGTCTGCCCTCGGTGCCTCCGTGCCTTGTCACAGGCAGGAATCTGGAGTTCTACCATAAATACACTTTCAGCCACTGGGATGCAAAATTAATACGGGAGATGTAAGCACCAACTCCTCAGCAGTTCTCTCACAATGAAAACAAGAGAGACTTGTGCATGTTTCCTGAGCGGGCGCTTAGGGCGGGAGGGGAGGGCTCATTAGTGCGGCGTGACATGTCCTCACCTCTCCATATACACGGGATGGGGTTTTCCCCTCCTTGCATCTTATTCTCCTGCTGTGAAATGATATTAAGTTTCATCAGATTTGAACAAGATCTGTGGTCTTGAAGCAGGTTCCTTTAGGGCCCCTCGTATTTATTCAGAATTCATGAATCATGTTCCGATAACACAACCATAATTATTTTTAAAGTGTGATGTTTGTGGCTTTAATAGGAAATGCTTGCAAAAGGCCTTTTCTCTTTGATTGTTTGTAATCTTAGCAGTAATCGCTGCTCTTGCCTTCTCCGCACCACAGCAGGCGGAACACAATTTCATTTTAATATAAATTGCAAGCTCTTCACCCAGGTTTTAATTAAAGCAATAAAAGCCATGTCATCTTTGCCCTTTACAATGTACACAGATTCAGAGGCCAGAGTTACTAAGCCTAGAGTCTTGGATTCCAGGAACAGCAGGAAGGTCTCCTGCCTCCCATACATTTACTGGAGAGTGGTTTTGTTTTGAGAAGTTTCAACCACCTGCCTCTGTGATTTGCAGTTTCCTCATCTGCAAAATGGGAACCGCAACAGTACCTACCTGAGAGTCTATGGGGAGGAAATTAGACTAGCCAGACAAAACATGGACCTGGTGCCTGAGCCCCAAGAAGGGCATGGAAGTAAAAACAGCATCAAAGTTGTGGTTGTTTAGGTCTGGGAAAACTCAACCATCTTTCCTGGTTATTAACGTAGCAAGACACCAACCAACCAACAGCAGAAAATGGTGGGACAGAACTTCAGACTCGGAGCTTCTGGCTCATCCTTCCTCCCACCACGTTCTGGGCATCCTACACTGACCCCTACTGGAAGGAGGCTTGCAGTTCAAGACCATCAGGACCTGTGTCCAGGAACTGCAGGTGCCAGCTCCCTCCTCCACAGGTGGGCCAGCCCCATCTCTGGCCTCCTGATTGTGCTATCCACCCACCCCAGGTCCATGCCTGATCCGAATGGCAAGAAAGGCCAGGCATTCTTGGGGACTTACAGAGAGGTCTGCTGTGCTCAGAACCAGAAGCAAGAATCTGCTGAGTCAAAGTTCTTGCAGGTCTAGTGCTCCAGGTGTGGCTCAGGCCCTGGGAAGCCTTTGACACGGAGGTGCACTGAGCACCAGTGGGAGGTGCTGGGGGAGGGGCCATGGTGTGGTGGGCGGGGCTTCTGGGGGTGGCACTGCACCTCTTCCAGGATGCTAGCGCCTAGCTGCGCTCATATCTGGGGGTACTCATTTAGCTCTAGAAACCCTGGGGTTCCATGAGCCCCTACCTACAACCTTCAGGCCCTACTGCGCAGTCTCTGTCTTGCAAACAGTTCCTAGGCCACTTTTGCTCTCGCTGTAGATAGAATAAAGTCCCCTATTTCCCAGCTGTCGTAGAACACGCCTTCCACTCGCAGGACATCTACCTGCCATCCCTCCTTCTCCACCACCCCATTCAGACCTCCATCCAAATCCCTACAAGTCCCCAGCTCCTCCCGACCCAGCTGTCAGCATCCAGCCCCCCAGACTCCCAGCCTTCAGCCCCTGGCTCCAGCTTCCCACGGACCCGACCCCGCATCTCCCAGTCCCTTCAGCTCAGCCAGCACGTGGATGCTGTGTCCCTGGCTCCTGTCCTCCTAGCTGCCTCCGCTCTCTGCTCCCAGAATGTACCCAGGAGCCTGTCAAAGCGCCGGGCCGCCTTCAAAATCATCGGCCCCCTTTCCCCTCTACTCAGGGTCCTCACTGCCCAGCTTCTCCCCCGTGCCCCTTCTGCCGCGCTGAACCCTCTGAACCCCGGGCTCGCCCATCTTCTCGCAGCACCCAGCCTGGGTTTCTGGTCCTTCTTGTCAGTCTCTCTCTGGGGGGGTGAGTGTCCTTCTGGTACACCTGCCTGCCTGGTAAACCCCTCGTCCTGGATCTACCCCTCTGTCCGTCCCCACGGCATCTCCCATGCCCCACAACAAACACCTCAGACCCTCTGCCCCTCCTCAGACTCTCCAGTTCCCACCAACCCTCCATGAGGACAGAAGCCCCCAGGTTCTGGGTGCCCAGCCAGCCCATTCACAAAGCCACACTTCTTTCTCCTCTTCCCCCCCACCCCCGCGCTCCCAGCTAAGGCTCGGCCTCCTCTGGACAGGACCCGCCCCGCCCACCTGCTCTTAAAACTCAATCCCCCATCCCCGCCCCTGAGTCCGGCTTCACACTCCCGGGGACACCTTCCACTGATGTTTGAACTTCCTAAAGACTTTCATCTCTTGAAAAGTCCTTCTCTGGAGTCCTCCCCGAGCTCTGGCCCTCGCCCTGGCCCTGCCCAGCTGGACTCCTCACTGCATCTGAACTCAGTGTTCAGCTCCTCCCCTCCTGCTCCCTCCCTGCCTCCCACAGGACCCGCAGCACGTCCCCTCTCATCAACACCACTTCTACTCAAACCACAATGGCTTTCTTTTTGCTAAAACCGTTGGACTGATTTCAACTTTTATCTTCCCCAGTCCCTCAGAAGCACGGTACCTGAATACCTCTTCTTCTTGTTTCAACTTCATTTAGCTTTTGAAGTTATAAAAGGTGTAAAGCCCCCTTGCTATAGTTTGGATCTTGAATGTCCCTCAAAGACCCATATGCTGAATACTTGGTCACCAGCCTGTGGTGCTGTTGGTAGGTGGTGGAATCTTGAGGAGGTGAAGCCTAGTGAAAGGAAGTTAGGTTGTTAGGAACGTAGCCTTGAAGGGGATGTTGGGTCCCTTCCTGTTTTTCTTTGCTTTCCAGCACCATGAGGTGACCAGGCCTCCTGTGCCATATTACTCCCACCCTGATCTACTGTGCTTCTATAGACCCAAAGCAACAGGGCCAAGCAGCCATGAATTGAAATTTCTAGAACTATGAGCCAAAATAAACCTTTCTTCCCTTTAAGTTGATTATCTCATGTATTTTGTTACAGTGATGGAAAATGACTAACATACCCCTAAATATTAAAAGGAACAATGAAAAGTCTTTGCTACCCCTCTATAACAAATACGTGTGCATGCACACCGTACATATGCCCATGCATATACAAACACACACACACAATGCACAAAGTCACTTATACTAGTTTCTATATATCCTTCCAGTTACTTTAATCCAATATAAGCACATACAGCATGCCTTTCTTTTTTTTTTTGCATACATAGTAACATAGTAAACCTACTGTTTTATACCTTGTTTTTTTTTCGATAAGTAATGTATCTCAAGAACTTCTACATCACTTCAGCATCCTCACTCTTTCATGAGCACTGCATGGCATGCTACTTGATAGATGCACATAGTTTATTTAACTAGTCCCATATTGTTGGACACTTGAGTTGTTCCCTATCTTGTATCAAAATATCAAAATAATCTTGAATGTGTCATTTTTCATGGATGCACACATATCAGTGCACACATATTTCTCAAAGGAGAATTGTTAGGCTAAAGGTCAATGCATTTGTAACTTTGATAGATGTTGCCCTCCTTAGGTGTTACACTAGTTTATTCTCCATATACAGCAGTGTAGAAAATCAGCTTTCCCACAAGAACTCAGAGTGTGTTATCAGACCTTTTGGTTTTTGTCAATTTGATAGGTGAAAATGGTAATTTTACTTCATTTCTCTTATGAGCTATTCTTTTTTAAAAATATTTTTAGTTGTTGATGGATCTTTTATTTTATTTACTTATTTGTTTATATACAGTGCTGAGAATCAAACCCAGTACCTCATGCATGCTAAGCAAGCACTCTACCACTGAGCCACAACACAAGCCCTCTTATGAATTATTCTTAACATCTATTCATATATTTAAGTTATATCAGTATTGCATTTTTTGTAAACTATTGAACATCTCCTTCCCTTTTTTTCTACCACAGTTTTGAATTGATTTCTAGTAACTCTTTATAGTGTTAAGAAAGTTAGTCCTCCAACTACTTTGTTAGCTGAAAATATTCTTGTCCAGTTTTCCATTTTATTTCACTCGTGCTGTTTGGGCCATACAAAACTTATATTAGTTTATGGTCCAATTTTTAAACCTTTTCTTCTAAGGTTTAAAGTCATAGAAACATCTTTTCTGCTCCAAAGTTGTAAAGCATATTAAAGGTTGTTTTGCTGGTGCCTTTATGTTTTCCTTGAGTACATTTAAATCTTTTTAAAAAAATTTTTTGTAGTTGTAGATGGACAGAACGCCTTTATTTTATTTGTTTATATTCATGTGGTGCTAAAGATCGAAGTCATTGCCTCACACATGCTAGGCAAGCGCTCTGCCACTGAGCCCCAGTGCCAGCCCTTTGAGTATATTTAAATCTTTTATTTACTTAAAATTTACATTTTGACAGGAAGTGGATCCCACATTTTTTCCCCAGCATCTCTTTCCTTGAAATACTCTGCCCTTGGCTTTTAAATTTCGTGTTCTCCGACTTTGTAAACCACTCCTCAAGCTCCGTCTGCCCCCTCCAGCTTTGCCTTCAGATGCTGGCGCTCAGCATTTAATGGTCACTGATCCTCTGCCCTTCTCACTCTTCCTTCTCTCTCCGTACCTCTCATTCACTGCCAGGGGTTTGATGCCATGGGCTGAGACTTGGACGATCCTGCACTCATTTGGACTTAACTTAAATGAGAATCTCAAATGCCACAAGTCCAAGTCTGACCTCAGCAAACCTGCACCTCCCCAGGTCTTCCCCAACTCAGAAAATGCTGGAAAATGGGCCCATGCAAGAGGCCTAGGAGGCATCCACTACTCCTCCATTTTTCTTCCTCTATATCCGTCACCACCAAGACCCGCTGACTTTGTTTCCAAAACACGACCAGAGCATCCACTTCTCCCTGTCTCCTCTGCCTCGACCGCAATCGAGGACAACATACTCTTTCGCTTGGCCTATGAGCACACCCTCCCAACTGTCTCCCTCTACCCACTCCTGCCACAGGGAGCTTTTAAAACTGTAAGTCTGATCTTATCCAATCTCAGTCCATCTCCTGACTCTGTTTCTCTCTCTCTCTCTCACACACACACACACACACACACACACGTTCTTTCAATAATCCTTAGGAAAAGTTATGTGGAAAGCTGCCCTTGGCAGGAAGCTGCAGTGAGGAGCTGACATCTGCAGTGTCCCCGAAGGAACAAATAGGCTTTTACTGGGTGAAAAGGGCTCAGGGGTCCTCACCAGAGGAAATGGTGTCTGTAGAGACACAGGTGTGACCAGAGACTTGTCTCCTGTGACCAGAGAATTATTTATGGTAATAAAAACAATAAAAACGAATCCCAGCTAGAGTTTCTGAACAGTGGTGCTTTGCACACTCAGAGTCCCTGGAACTAGAGTCTGGGGTGGGGATTCCTGCAAAGGTGACAGTGCAAAGAGCTCTGGGGCAGGGTGGGGAAAGGAGCAGGACAGGGCCAGGAAGGGGCTGAACGTGGACACCGCCTCAGCTGGCCTCCATGGGGAGTCGCCCTTTGATGAGTAGGCGGGCGTCCACACCCCTACCCACGCCTCCTCTGCTGCACAGATCCCATGGGCAGAGGCCACTGTTCCAGAGAGGAAGCAGCTACCAGTAGCTAGCAGTCAGCACTCCACAGCAGCCCTGAAAGGCACCCACAGAACACTGCCTGCACCTCATTTCCTCCTCCTAGCACCCCAAGAGGCAGGCTGACTCTCCACTCAACAGGAAGGCGACTCCACTTGCAGGTGGGTGTCTGTTGCTGGAATTCGAAGTCAGGTCTGCAGAGGCCCAAGCCTCCTCTCTTTCCTCTTCACCTCTTCCCGGGAAGTCTCCTTCTTCCTGCGTCATAACAGGAAATAACAATCCCTGCAACTCCCCGACAGGTTGCTCTCAGCAGGAGGAGAGCTGGTCTCCACACGCTGCAGCCCTACCTAAGAACCAACCATCTCATTCTTAGGTCACCTGGGAAAGACTGGCACAAAAGAAGCGCAAGGTCCAGGGATGCGGGTGTGATCATTCATGAAAGCGAAGGCAGCTATGCAGGAATTTTGTGGAGACTTGCAAAAGCCAAACAATGGAGCATGCATTTGCAAAAGCCACTTCAAGCCCATAAGAGCTGGCTTGAAAATGTTTCAAAGGGGGCATGGTTGGCTAATATGTACCCTTGGGACCCTCAGTCTAGGCTGCGGTTTCCAAGTAAAGAAGATGCTGTTTCAGGAGAAGTGTTACATTAAAGAGCAAGTCTTTAATGTGAAATGATAAAACAGGACATCCTAGAAGTACACATTTTTCAGAAAGGGCTTCCTCCTCCCATTCAGAGCCTCGCCTGTCACAGGGGCCCGACACACATTTGCTGGATGGGTGGATCTACTAATTAACTATATCTATAAAATGTATTTTACAGAAATAAAATCCATGTTGTGACATTTAGAGGGTTCAGTCTCTGGACCTGCTCTTGGCTATGAGAGCTGTATTGCCCATGCATTTGTCCGTCCTTCAGTAATTGGGACAGTACAATTCCTATAGCCCATGAGGCAGCGCACAGTGACAGAGTGTCCACGTGTGTGAGTTCCAGTAGATACTTCAGGGAAAAGACTGGAAGGAAATATACAGAACTCCTGTCATTAAAGAGTAGAGGCCGGTAGAGTCCCACTGAGCCACACACAGGGCATGGAAGTTCTGGGAAGAGTCTGAGATATTCTTCAGCAAAATCAGCATGAAGTGATCCCTATGTTTCCTAGACGAGGTAGTTTATAAAAAGACCACAATGCTTTGCAGCCCCTCCCATCAAGAGGTGGAGTCTATTTCCCCATTCCTTGAATCCAGGCAGGCCTGTGTCTGGCTCTGGCCAATAGAAAGAGCTGGAGGTAGTGATGTGCCACTTCCAAGCCTGGGCTCAAGAGGTCTTACAACTTCTGCCCCTGCTGCTCTGGGAACCCTGTCCCATTTTGTGAGTGGCCTCAGGCTAGCCAGCTGGAGGATGAGAGGCCCCATGGAGCAGAAGCAGACCCCAGATCAACCAGTCCTTGGCTGCCCTGGGGCTTATTGCTGCCACTGAAAAGATTCCAGGCAAGACCAGAAAAGCCACCCAGCTGAACCCAGCCAAACTGCCAACCAATGGAACCAGGCGCTAGATAAATATTGGTTGTTTTAAGTCACTACCTTTCGAGGTGTGTGTGTGTTGTGCAGAAAAACTGATTCTGTATAAGAAATCTAGAGTGCATTTGCCAAAGTTGCTCACAATCAGTTTGCCTCATGCCACTGGATGGACTTAGTTAATCTCAGAGGATCCTGATGTCTTCATCGTGAAGTCTCAAGTTAGGGAGACTCTCTGGCTGACAGCACAAATGACCTGGAAGGACCCTCAGGAAGTTCAACACTTGTTGCATTGTCAAGGAAAGTGAGGTCCAGAAAAAAGAACGGTCACATTCGCTCATTACACAGATATTTCCCAAGTGCATTCTATGCACCAAACTCTGCCCCACTGGGGTACACAGCAGTAAGAGGGCCTGGACCACCTCCATGGAGGTCACAGTCCAGTGCAGAAATCAGACATTAACTAAGTCATCACACAGATAGGCAAATGACCAGACAGTGACAAACACCTCAATAAAAATGACATGGTGCCATGAGAGAGAATCGTGGGGAGGGGATTTGGATTTGGAGGTCACGAAGAGCTTTCTGAGGAAGTGACATGTAGGCTGAAGCAAGCTGGTGGTGGTCTGAGGTGGAGATGGGCTCCCCGCAGGAGGGCAGGGTAAGTGTGTGGGGCTTTGTCTGAGACCCACTGCTCAGGTTCCTATACCAGCTGGATACAGGGATAGCCAAGACGGGCATGGTGTGGTGGCCCGGTAGGGGTGCCCTGGCCAGGCAGGGAGGGGATGTGCACACCGCAGCAGCACTTCCATGCCCCCGGGGGGACCACAGTGCCTTTCTCACTAAGGGCAGGGCTCTCTGAAGGTCACAGGCCCACATCTTACACATCTGTATGGAGCAGGGCACATAAACATCTCTGGATTAGCAATTCCTGTTTTGCCAGCTGGACAATATGGGACCGGCCTGAAGGCTGGCGTGCCACTGAGTGGGCTGCAGAGACAGAGGGTGGAGGTCAGCTCCAGCGCCAGGCTGTCCTCCAGCTCCCCAGGCTTGTCAGCAGCCAGGAAACTCCAGCACCCTGAGCTAGTGCCACCCTGCGGCCACCACTGCCTTAGGGAGCCGTCCTCTGTGACACCACAGCCTGCAGTGAGGACTCGCCCTGGGGTCACAGGGAGGACCCTCCCCAGCACCCTGGCCTGTAGTGAGGACAGTCCCCAGAGGCCCACTTGGCAGTGAGGATGCTCCCAGGAAAAGAAATGTTAGTTTTCAGCTCTCAGTGGAAAACCTGACTCCAGCAGGCATGCGAGACCCCCAGAGGACAGGGCTAGGGTTGGGACAGCCACGCCAGGAAGCGCTTGGCACCTCCACCACCAGGAAGACCCACAGGAAGCGTCTGTTCTCCTCCCTTTGTGCCACATCACCAGCCTCTCCAGTGGCCATGGACAACTAACCGCAGGAGAGTGAGACAGCCTTGCAGCCCTGTGCCCGGGCATGGACACGTCCACAACAGCCCGTCCCCAGGGAGCCGTGCTCGAGGCAGGCAGCACAGGGAGCGCCAGACACTCTGCTCACAGGGTGGACATTGGCCATGTGCATGGGGAATGTGGGAAGTACATCTGATTTTCAGCAAGTTCTTGATGATGTCCATTTTAAGTCAACGGTCGCCAGGAAGCTGATTTACGGGAAACCCTATAGTCCCAGTTTGTCCTTTGCAAGGACTCAACTGGTATCCATAAAGATTCTGAGAGGGGACAGCAGAGAGCCAGGACCCCCAGCTCTGTGCCCTCCAGCCTCTGTACCCCAGGAGCAGCTGGGCTCCAGCCAGCCCAAGGCTTAGATCCCCGCTCAAGGGGGTCGAGCACCCACCTGGCTGGTCGACAGGAGCTCTGGGTTTCCGTCACTCATCCCCACGTAGGCACTGTCACCATCAAACTAGAACAGAGAGAGAGAAGCAGCTCTGATTAACGTGTTCTCAGGGCGGCACCTGGAGAAGCAGCCAGAGGAGGTCAGGGGACTGCGTCCAGGGGCGGGGGCCGTGGAACCTGAAGGTGCAAGTTCTGGAGTCCAGGATGCCCGAGGCCTCATTTCAACAGGGCTCTCTGGGGTGGAAGGAGCAGCCCCTGTTCTGGGAACCCTGAAGGCTCAAGTTAGCGCCAGTCATCACCAGCAGAACCAAGACAGGCATCCATCCTCTCTGCCCTCCATACCTCGTGCACAGACAGACAGAGGGCTGCCTGGCCGGCTCTGACCCCCATCCCTAGAAGTCTGCAGACCCGTCTCTCGGCAGGTGATCAGCCAGAGCTGGAACCCCAGTTGCCGGGCGAGGCCAGGATCTCCAGAGCCTTTGGGTTAAGACAGTCTGCTCCAGTCAGGCCCCCAGGTCTGCCCATCCTAAGTGGCTCTGCCCCCTCCCCCTAAGGCCACTGGAGGCTGCAGGCCATGAGGACCAAAACCACGCAGAGGAAGGACAGTCCATGTCAAGGAAGCGGCTGGTGTGGACTCTCTCGCAACAAAGGTTCAGGTGCAGGAGGAGAAGCAAGGGCCTTGGGCCACCTGCTCTCCTCCCAGTGACGTGTGACCTTGAGCTGGTTTCTAAACCTCTAAGGTTCCTCATCTGCCAAAGGCACATAAGGACCGTCGTCCCTCCTCACAGCGTGTCGCGATTTAGAGCATGTGACTGGACCCATCACCTGTGCTGCCCTTTGTTTGATTCCAGGTGGTCCCCTCCTTCCCAGGGGTGTCTTCCCCAGAAGCAGAGCCTGAGGCAAGGGTTCAAGGCGTCACCTGTGAGGGAGGGCAGGGGACAGGGCAGTGGTGGAGCTCAGTGAGGACAGGATCAGTTGGAGACTCGCTTCTCGCAGCTCTAGGGTGTGAACTGCACTGCAGAGTGAGTCCCAGCTTGGAGCAAGGGGTGGCCTTTTGTGGTCTCTGCAAACTGGTCACTGGCTATGGGTGGCCCTTGGGGGATATGGGGAGATATAACCTTCTGAGCAAGGTGGCCCGCACTGGGCCAGGGACAATATCCAGAGGACCCACTGTGAGCCATCTGCAGCCAGTGCTCAGCACTGGGGACAGCTGGCCATTTTTTAAATTGAACAATTTATTAGGATATATTTACATGGTGAAAAACTCCAAAAGTACAAATGGCAATGCGGTGAGAATCCTCCTTTGTACCCCTCCCCGGGTCACCTGCTGCCCTCCCCTGAGGAAGTGCACCTCCCAGCTTCCTGGGGTCCCCGAGACAGTCTGCACATGTCCGTGTTACAGTCAGCTCCCCCACACTGACAGCATGCTGCCCTGCCCCCAACTTTCTCGTGCGTCCTGGAAAGTGCTTTATGTCAGGACATAATTCTTCCCATCAGGACCTGGAGTTCCGTACTAAGGAGGGAGCGTACCTTGGCCGGCTGAGCACATTAATCCACTGATATGGACTACCTGGGCAGTAACCGTCGCCAGGTAGGGAGTGACTGGAAGAGGTGGGTCACTGGGGTCATGTCTTTGGGCTTTATATTTTGTCCTGGTGAACAGAGCTCTCTGTTTCCTGATTACCGTGTCCCGAGCTGCTTTGCTTCTCCACACTTTCTGCCATGAGGTTCTGCCTCACCTCCTGGGCCCAGAGAAATGGAGCTGACCATCTATGGACTGAGACCTCTGAACCTCAAATAAACTTTTCCTCCTCTAAAAATTGTTCTTGTCAAGTTCTTTTGGTCAGAGAGGCAAAAGAAACTGACTAAAAATACCACGTTCTTTGCTTACAGCTGGGTTCCCCTTTTAAATTAGAGGCTCCCGAGAGTCAGGAATCTTAGTCTGCCTGTACACGGAGGCCTCCCAAGCTCTGAGAATAGCGCGTGGCCCAGAGTAGATGCTTAATGAACGAGTAAAGGAGCCAATTCCGACAAGCAGAGAGTTCCTAACAGGCCAGGCTTCCATCGAGCAAGTGGAACCCGGCTACACATCTCAACAGCACAGATGGGCAGTGTTCTTGATGATCAGCAAAAGAAAAGACTGTGCCACACCTCAAGTCAGGACACTGACCCCACGTGCAGGGTTCTGCCCACCAGACCACAAGGCCTGCTCAGGCCACTTCCTGCAGGAGGACCGCCTCCTCCCGCTGTCCCTCTCACGGCCCAGTCTGTTCCACATCTGTCACATGCCCCAGCGTAGCAGTAATGTGGGGGTTGGAGCTGAGTCCTGGTCACCTCTGAACATCAATGACTGGCAGAGGCTGGCATCAGGAAAGGGACTAGGAACTGGGGAGGGTGGAAAAACTTCCAACAAAAGCTCCTGGGAACCACTTGATTTGTCACCATGGCCACTGAGCCAGCTTTGATAAAAGCAAAATCTTTTCAAAAAGGATACATACTGTATAAATCTATCCTAACAGAATAACTGGAAATGGAGGAGGATGAAGTTTAACTGGGCAGTAGGAACCAAGGGAAGGTTTAGTTAGAAGCATAACAAGATGTGACAAAGGAACAGAGAAGAAAGGTGTCCTCAAAACCTGTGTAACAGTTGCCACTTGTTAAACACTCCTGACATGCACAGAGGGCAGTGGACACAGAGCTGGCGAACGCAGGAATACACCTGGACAGAGAGATGGCTTCACAGAGAGGATCTCATCTGAGCTACACAACAGCCTGACGGAGAAAGTTCTTTTCCCTGGAGGAGGGTAGCCTTGCCAAAGGTCACACACTGGAGGGAAGACGGGGCTCAAGTGTCATTTTCTGCTTTGCTTTCTCTTGCTCCACCTCCCCATGAGGCTGTGAGCCCTTCACAGCAGAGACCAAGGCCCATCTGGATCCTTCCATGCAGCCAACCATTAGCCCAGGGCCTAGCCCACAACAGCTGCTTGACAATGCGTCCGCGGCTCAGGAGAGGGAGGAACTGCCTACTGTGAGCGGTGGGCTCTGGCCTCTGAAGGAAGACCCTGGACTGGGAGTCGCAGGAGCCAGCAGCGTGGAATAGGCAAGGGGCTGGGATAGCGGACTCCTGGGAGGTCTCCAGGTGTGACTCTGGTGACACTCCATTCACTCGTTTGTCCAGCTGGCATCTAAGGAGGACTTGCTAGTGCGCATGGCCTGGGGATTACCCTTAGCCCTCCCTGCAGGGGACTCTTTCTGGGAAAGAACTTGTAAGCCAAGGAGGAGGTCGCAGAGTTGCCTCTTCCTGCAGACACAGCAGGGTGGCCTTACCCTGCACATGTGCACAGATGGGACACGTGTCACACCCACCCAGTGGACGCTGAGGTGAACACGAAGGCATGTGACCTATGCAGTGTGCACAAGCACGCACACGCACCATAAACCAAGCACTTAGGCACACATGTCCCATGGCCACGGGTGACACCAACCTGCACAAACCAACGTCAGGGCAGAACAAGCGCGCATGCCTCAGAGACGCTGAACGTGGCTGGTGCACAACACAACGGGCACACGCAGGAGAGGAGCGTCGGCAGACACGTGCAGGCACACCATGCCTCTGAACCGCAGGTGTAACCACACCAGGGTGGACGCAGACACACGCCCCACGTGCACACAGAGACGTGCAAAGCGAAGGCACACAGGAACAGAAACCCCGCGCCTATTTCACAATTTATCAACCTCTCAGCCAAAAATCCTTTTTCACACCACACAACCTTCTGCATGCTATAAAATGAGAAGGAAAAAAATGTAGGCAGAAACAACAGCCTAAGAATTGCCATGAAACATCAGGAGAACATCCTCTCGCCACTGACTGGAATAGATTAATTTTCCCCATTTCATATTCTAATTATAATTCCTTTTCCCACTGCCATCTTCAGTCCTCATTACAGCTGGAAGATTGTGCTGCAAAAGCCAGGCCTTCATCTTCTCTTCCCAAGAGTTTTGTCATGGAAATGAGTTTTGGAATCTGAAAGAACCCACATTTTTGCAAATATCGAATGTGTGGGGATAACCCTTTCATGACGGCCACCAGGGACACGGCTCACGGAGGCTTCTAAAACGTCGGTCTCCCCTACACTGTGTGGTTCCCATCGGCGAGCGGGGATCCTGGGCCCCTACTCCAATAGTCATCCCCCAACCTAAGCACACCATCTTCTCCCTGCCCCCAAGGATGTTTTTGGTTTTGTTTCATCTTAAAGGAAACATAGCATAAATGCATGGCCAAGTGAAGAGGGAAAGAGCCCTGATCTTAGAGTCAGAGCCCAGCTCCCTCTGTTCCTCCTCTGGGCAAGTTCCTTCATGGCTCCAGGCCTCAGTTTCCTTGTTCCTCTCACCCATGGAGCCACTGATTCATGATGGATATAAACTAAATATCTGTGGGATGGACATGTGTGGTAAGTGGGCACATGAAAGGGGTAACAGGAATAGATGATGGGATGAATGAGAGGGTGGATGGGTGGATACATAGATGAATAATGGATGGGTGGATGGATGAATGATGGATAGATGGATGAATGCAGATGGATAGATGGATGGATGGATGGATGATGGATTGATGGAAGAATGGATGATGGCTAGATGGATGGATGATGACTAGATGGATGATGGATGATGGCTAGATGGATGGATGGATGATGGCTAGATGGATGGATGATGGATGGATGGATGATGGATGGATGGATGATGGATGATGGATGGATGGATGGATGATGGCTAGATGGATGGATGATGGATGGATGGATGGATGGATAGATGGATGATGGATGATGGATGGATGGATGGATGATGGATGATGGATGGATGGATGGATGATGGCTAGATGGATGGATGATGGATGGATGGATGGATGGATAGATGGATGATGGCTAGATGGATGGATGATGGATGGATGGATGGATGGATGGATGGATAGATGGATGATGGATGATGGATGGATGGATGATGGCTAGATGGATGGATGATGGATGGATGGATAGATGGATGATGGATGGTATAAATTAGCACTGTCCAATAGAAATGTAATGTAAGTCATAAATGTGAGCTATGTGGAATTTTAAATCTTCTAGTATTTATAGTTTAAAAAGTAAACATAAACAAGAGAAATTATTTTAATGATGTATTCATTCCAACATATTTGCAATGTTATAATTTCAACATGTAATCAGTATAAGCTCTTAATTGTTAATGAGATGGTTTATGAATGGGATGAAGGAATGATGGATGGATGGATGATGAGTGGATAGAAGGATGATAGATGCATGGATGGACACATGGAAAGCATGGATGGGTGGGTGAGTACATGGGGAGCTAGATTAGATGTCTGGGATGAGAGGAAGGAGCAGATGAATGGATGGATGAGAAGACAGCTGAATGAGTGTTAAGTGAAAGGTGTACGGGAAGATTATTGGGATGGGGGATAAGATAAACAAATGAATGGCTGGGTTTGGATGCACAGAGAGATGCCTGGATGGGCAAGTGACTGGTAGACAGAATGAAGGAATGAGTGGGTTGGTGGGCAGATAAGTGGGTATTTTCTGGTATTTTCTGTTACTCTAGGTACACTTTCCCTGGATAATGTCATGGTTTCTCAGGGTTGCAACATGTCACCAACTCTTAAATCTTCATCTTTTTTTTTTTTTTTTTTTTTTAAATCTTCATCTTTAGCTAAGTCATCTCCAAATCTCAATGTGCAGTTTCCCTCGGACACGTCTCTCCCATTTGGCTTATTGGCACCTTGAATTCGACACCTCCCACCCTGAGCTCCTGACATGTGCATGGACTTACTTCTCCTGCACTCCCTTATCATACAGAAGGTGGGACCTTCCACCCAATCACGTCAGGATGCCTACAGGACTCTGGACTCCTTTCCTCCTGCATCCCCTGATCCAATCACGTGACAGAACTTTCTGCTCCGCCCCTCCACTGACCCATCCTCCCCCTGACTCTCACCAGTGGCCTTCGGGTCCTCACTTCACTCCTCAGATCAAATCCCTGCCTGGGACTGCACCTCACCTAGGCTTGTATCCAGGACCCTCCACGGCAAGCAGTCCCGAGCCTCAGCTCCCAGAGTCCTTGACATTGTGCCCTTTCCCTGGCACACTGCCCCTTTGTCAACCAAGAACACTCTCCTCCTTTCTCTACTTACTGAAATCCAACTCTTCCTAGGTTCACATTTTCTCTGGCAAAATGTTCCATCTCACAGTCTTGTTTTTATAAATCCATATTCTTGGGTCCTTCTAAGATCAGCTTTGGACTTGGTTCGCTTCTGCATAGTGTGACACACTATGTCATACAGACTCCTGAGTCTGAGTATTGGTTCCACCACATACTGGCTGTGTGCCCCTCTTGCCTTAGTTTCCTCACGTGTGGGGCAGGGACATGGCAGGAACGGTTCCCAACTCCCAGGGTTCATAATCTCTGTTAACAGCCATCTGCTGTGAGTTCATGTCTGTAACAATGTCTAATAGAGTTAACTCTTCTTGGCAAATGCTGAGTAAGTGTTCCCTGTTTTTGTCATTATTTGTTGAACTCATGACCCCTTAGCAGTCCCCACCCCTCCATCTAGCAGACGACCTTGTCTCCCACATCTCTGAACACCGAGGCCATCGGCCGTCCCCCCTGCTCCTTAGCCCTCCCCAGATATTTGCCTCACACCCTCCTGACTTCTTTCCCTTAGTCTGAAAGGTGCGGCACCTCCCTTCTGTCCAAGGTCAGCCCCTCTGCCTTGACCTGTTTCTCCACGTCTTCGCCCGACTCCTTCTGCTTCTGCTTCTAAGATCTAACTGGAATGTGATGAAGCACAGTGAGATCAGCCACTGCCTTTGCTGGATCACGTACAAGGACCCTTATGTGCCAAGGAACAGGTTCCCAACCACTGGGCATTTATAATAAGTGAATACTGTCACTGGCCCCCTGGGAATTCAAAAACTTGAGTAAATAACCACAAGACACTGAAAAGAGATAAAAGCAAAGAGACAGGAGGTCACAGAGTGGGCAATGGCCATTGGTCCACTGGTACCTAGTGAGTGCTATGCCAGGTGTTGGGCTCCATGCCAGGCACACCAGAGAGATGGGGACAGCCCTGCCTTCACGAGTCTCCAGCGACACGGACAGTCCCTCAGCTTCCTGCCTGTTCTCTAACTCTGCAAAGGAGGAGATGGGCCAGTCTCTGTCCACATTCTGTGTCCTAAGCCACAAAACCAATGATCACAAAACCAGTTTAAGGTCCATTCTGACGGGCCAGTAACAGCTTTGCAATCACCCAGCCTTTGAAAGCCAAGTGATCCGTAGGCGCCCTACTCCAACGGCCACGGGTCCACAGCTGGGGACACCCAGCCCCAGAGCCTCCGACTTCTGAATGTCCTATCCCAGGACTCAGGCTTCCAAGGTGCTGCAAAGACCAGCTCTCGCTTGATTTGGAAAGACGAGCCGTGTGACATACAGCAAGGAATTCGGCTTCTTGATTCGGATATTAAATTTGGCCTCATCTGACACCTGTGACCAGAGCCAGGATGAGGTTAGCACAGAGCGAGGAGGAGGCACCCTGAAGATAGTGACTGGGAGGCTGCAGGACACACAGAAAGCAGACAGCAAAGAACATCGAACGTGACATCGAAGGCTGCTAGGAGCACGGCCAGTGAGCACCGACTGTATACCAGGATGAAGAGGACCAGAGTGAGCCACGGGCCTGGGAAGCCTCGGGCTCAAACAGACCAGCCTGTGTGCCCAGCTCCTTACCCTGGAGCTGTGCCCTGTCACCTCACTGGAACCCCAAGGCTGCCACAACCAGCCCACAGTAGAAATGAGCAAGGCGAGGCCCAGGGTGGTTGGGAGCTTGCCGAAAGCCAGTCAGCCCTCCTGAACTTGGCCTTGACCCCAGGTACCAAAGCAACAGTTGTTCTGAAGAAGCTGCTGCTCCTCCCCTCTGCACAGAGACATAGATCAAAGACCAACGATGCACAGCCCTCAGCCCAGCTGGTCACAGAGCCCCAGAGATGCGCCTCACGGAGATCTAAAGGGGAAACAATCAAAGCAGCAGGTCCTGCTCCTGCCGGCCCCTCGCGGGCTGTGAGAACGCTCACGCTGCACAGATAAAGCGCAGCTCAAAAGACAGAGGCAGGGAAGGTGGCAGCTGCAGCGTGGGCCCCGCTGAGCGTGCGGTTTCACGTGAGAGGCTCACGTGAGATACGCATCAGGACCAGGGAGACGCCGGGGCGGGGCGGCGGGGCTGCAGGATGAAGAGGACCAGAGCGAGCCACGGGCCTGGGAAGCCTCCGGCTCACACAGACCAGCCCGCGTGCCCAGCTCCAGGCCCTCACCACCCGCCAAGTGCAAGAGCACCCAGGTCACAAGCACGGCCCCCGTGCAGGGCTGCCAGACTCGAGTCCTGGGCTTACTGCTTTCATCCCATGGAACTATTGCTTTAACTAAATGACAGGGCCTCACTTTCCTCATCAGGAAAATGGGTATGACTGCCACGGGGTTAAATTAGTTAAAATATGGGAAGTGCTTCGCACATAGCCCAGCAGTGGAGGAAGGCACTCGATGACTGAACTCTTTCTTATTTTATTATTTAATCCTCAAAACAAGCCTGTCAAGTTGCTGGAACTCCCTCTCTTCTGTGGATGAAGAAACTGAGGTGCTTCCCACAAGTCTCTGAGGTCTTAAGCCTGCAAAAGAGGCCTGAGCCCTCTGCCCACTGTAAGGGATTTGAGATTCAATGGAGGTCTGTCAGAAAGTCCACCTGAGGGTTTCCTGTTTCCCATGATGATGGCTTTTAGACTTTGCTCCTGACATATCAAATATAATTTTCTCTCCAATAATGTTTTGCTCCTGATGGATGTTTTTGCTTTGCTGGGGCATCCTTATTCTGCCCACTTGGAAACCCAGCACTATGATTGAGGCTCAGAGAGGTTAAGGAATCCACCCAAGGCCACACAGGCCATGCCCAGGCTGAGTCTGAAGTCCAGGATGTTGGCCCCCAAAAGTCCACACTGGGTTCCCACCTTGACTGCATACAGGCTGTGTGACCCAGAGCAGGTGACCTCCCAACCCTTGAGCCTGAGCCTTATCCACTCATAGAAGGAGGGAGGTAAGCCTGGGCCCAGCCTGCCAGAGCGGCTAGGGATGTGCCTTGTGAGCAAGCCCAGTGCTGTAGGTCTCAGCAGGACCCTTGTCCCCACTGCTGACAGGAGTTGGTGTCACTTGTTTCTAGTCAATAAAAGACATCAAGAGGTAAAGCAAAAATAGGCAGTCATTACCAGGGACAAGTGCCACCAGGTTCCTGGCTCCTCTGGAAGGTGAGATCACTCTGCCCACTTCTCAGAAGTGGCCTGGCCTGGCTCTAACAGTGCTCCTTCTAGACATGTGCTGTCCAGAATGGTGGGCACCAGCCACGTGGCCACTGAGTGCTTGAAACACGGCCCGCCCACGCTAGGACGTGGGTAAGGGTAAACTGAGCAGAGGAGCTCCAGACCCAGAACAAACAGAATGCAAGACGCCCCAACGCCTGATCCTGCTCCCATGTCGGCGGGACACTGCGATGCCTGTGCTAAGGAAAAGCGTCGTGAAAGCTGTTCTTCCTGGGTCTTTTACGCTGATGACCACACACGTGGTTTGCATTACATCTCTATTGGACAGCAATGGTCTGGATGCGGCCCCAGCCACTGTCTGTTCCAGATCCAGAACCGTGGACACAGAAGAGCCAACATCAGCAACAGCCAAGTCCAATTCTGTGTGCATATGGGGAAACTGAGGCCCACAGAGGGAGAGAGACTTGTTTAAGGCAACAGTCTGGTAAAGGGGAATTCATTCATTCGGGGAAATGCTAACTGACATCCTCTGCGCGCTGAGTGACGGGACAGGGCAGGGAATAAAATAGGGGTCACATCCCAGTCCAAGGCTCTGCCCTGCTGCCAGCTTGCAGGCCAGCATGAGTGCACCTGGGGTTCCTGGCTTGGCCAAGTCACCCAGGGGCCAGGGCAGTGGGACTCAGCACCAGTCACCCATCTCCAGACAGGGGTTCAACCACAGCTCTGAGCCTGCAGGAGCTCCAGCTCCAACCCAGAGCAGATCCACTCCAAGGCCACTGGGTCCCACCACAGGGTACTGGCCAGCCGCCGCTGCCAACAGGGCCCTGGGCAGGGCAGCCCAGTGGAACAGCCTGGCAGCCTGTGCTTCCTTCCTGGTGCTGCCACTGGTAACTCACAGCGACTGCATTACCACAGATTTATGGCAAAAATCATCCTCTCTCTCAGCTCCATTTAAAGACATTTGGAGCTAGCTCCCATCCCCGATTATAAATCTAATTGCACATTCCAAACAGACAAGCGCTCATTAAGCTTTAATTATGCACATGTTGTTTTCAACAAACATTTTCATTTGGCCGCTGCGAGGGGAATGGATCCGAGGGGGCCACAGCCCGTGCTGGAGGGAGCTGGGGTTGGGAAGCTGGCAGGGCGGACCCAGAGGAAGCGCCCCAGGGGCAGGCCGGGACCCCATCAGATTGGGTTCATGACTCTGTGGCCTTCCACCTGGCTTCTGCCCTGGGAGAGCCCAACATGTGTGTTCTCAGCTGGTCCCTAGTCTTGTCTACTCTGATGCCAACGGGCCTCTCAGGAGCTGGGGTGGAAGGAAGATGGGGGCCCACAGCCCTGCTCCCACTCCCTCCCCACACTAAAGCTGGCACCCACTCTCCAGCACCATCTTCCCTGCCCTTATTCATCCACCCACTTAGTGCACAGTTATTTACAGAGCGTCAGCTGGTCAGTGAGGGGCCAGAGGGACCCATGACAGACGAGGCCTCCACGTGGTTCTGCCCAGGTCACTCTGCCACGCCCCAACTCCCCCACGGAGGCAGAGTCCGAAGTCCTCACTGCAGTCTTCAAGGCACGTGAGAATCTGCCCCGCCAGCCCGACCATCCAGACCAGCCTGCCTCCCATCCGGCACATTCCCACGTCTGCCATTCCAAGATGGCTCCGGCCTCCTGCCTGCGCCACGTCCAGGGCAGACCCTGCCAGGCCAGATCTCCTCTGAAACGCCTTTCTCCTCCCCTTCCACGCAGCTAATGCTCACTGCACTCCCATGCTGTCCTCTCCAGGAAGCCACTGCTGACGGTCACTGTCAGGCCAGAACACTGGTAAGTGTTCTGGGGACACTTACTAACACATCGAGAGGACCAAAGTGCCATAACAGATTGCCCCAAGAGTGTCCGCTAGGACCAGCATGTCCTGAGGTCCCAAGGGGTGAAAGGAGGGCACCTGGACCTGGTTTCCTCGTTTGCACCCAGAGGGCCTGAAGCAGGCGCTCTGGGGGTCCCTCAGCGGTCCCTCGGTTTCCATTTTGTGCCTCACCCTGGAGCCCAGCCTCCTTCTTCCCACCTGGAGAATGGGGAGGAGCTTCCCCCCGGAGCTGGTGGAGATCACCAAGGCAGGAAGAGCATGCGCAGAGATGGGGAGGCTGGGAACCCCAAGGCCAGTCCTCCCAAAGCTTTGGAAACACAAGCATATAAAACAAACGTGTGTTTTAAAATGGAAATCGAAATCCGTTCAGCAACAGATGGTCACCTGTTGTTTTAGAGCAGGTTCCCCAGAGACACTGAGGGCGAAATCCACAGGCAGAAGTCTGCCGGGGAGCGCCACAGGCAGTACCTGGGGAGAAGAGCCTCAGCTGCGGCGCGAGCAGCCACCAGCTGGCAGAACAAGTGTTCAGGCCCGAGGAGGAGCTGGCCACGTGCCACAGCGCCCACACAGCTTCGATGGATTATTCAGGGTAATGAACTTGTGTGACCTGGACACAGACCTTGCTACCTGCCAGGTACTCTTCACTGATTGAGAAGATTCATTCAGGTAAGCCTTAAAATCCTGTGGAGCAATTTAGCATGACTAGGGCTCCCATTTCACAGATGGGGAAACTGAGGTCAATTGAAGGTAAGCAGCTCGCCCAAGGCCACACAGCTAGTAAGTGGCAGAATCAGGATGCAGAACCAGGAAGTCACACTGCAGAGCCCCTGCTCCCAGAGCAAGACTAAGCCCCTTCTGGGGTCCTGCTCCGTTCCTTCCCACGTGAGGAACTGTCCAACTCCCGGCCGCTTCCCAGAGACTGCGGTCAGTGGTCTAGAGCCCTGGGTTGCCCCGCACTGCCAATATTTGTGCCTAACAATGATCTATCTTCTGAGCAGTTGGGAACAAGTCCCAAAAGTGATTCTTGCCAAAGACAATCAACTAAAAGCCGCCTGAGCGTACATGGAGTGGGGCTGTGGCATGGGACAGCGGGGACAGCAAGAGCAAATGAGACAGTGAAGAGCAGGTGATCTGGCAGCTATTTTCTCCCCAGCATTACAAACCAAGCCCTCCATCACGCACAAGGGCTTGCAGTGGTGGCAGGGAGATATGTCAACGACAGTGCTGGGTCGTGGGGCGGTTTAAAAAGAGAAGAAAAGAAAAAACAATCTTTTGAAATTGTAATTTGACCTAGAAAGGTTTTTCTAGGTCACCCGAACTTGGCACTTCTGCATCTAACCCCAAAACCTAACACAGACTAAGGACCCAGCTCGCTTCCTTCTGTGAGTATCAGATAACACAGGAAACGGTGTTTGTAAACACTGCTGATATATTTTTTAAAGTGCCACATTAAAATCAGCCTTTGGAGCAGCAGCAGAGAGAACGTTGGCGCGGTTCCACCCTGGAAGCAAGCTGGGTTCAAGTTTGGACTCTGCACTCAGCTTCTGTGTGGCCGTGGGCCAGAAAGGCCAGCTTCCCCCTCACCCCAGGCACCTGCCCAGGCCCAGGGCCACCCCTCTCTGGTTTTGACCACTGAGCCCTTGTGCCCCAGATCCAGGCTCTGTCTTGGAGATCCAGTGGGTGGGGGGTGGGTGTCCCTGTCCTAACAGATCTTCTCTCTCAGAAAACAGAGCAAATTGCATTCTAAGGCACAGCATGTGCCAGTGAGTTATTCTAACTCAACTTCACAACAGAGTCACCCAGTTTAAGGAAAATCATGCAGTGTCATGGTGGCCAGGTGTCAGAGACTTTTCAGTATTCCCGTGGGACACTGAGGCCAGGGCTAGTAGACGGCCCACAGTTATTGACCACAGCAGGTCACAAGTTACGACCTGCTATCCCCTGAGCCTATGCTTCCAGGAGAAGCAGGTTGGACCTGGTCACTATCAAAGCTGAAGGACGTGGACAGCAACCTATTCTCCCCAGTCCCAGACCAGACCGCCCACCCCATGATGTCCCCATGCAGGAGCCAAACTCTGAGGGGGACCTGGAACACAGGACAAGTCCCCAGGGAATTCTGGGTCAGCAGAGGGCCAGAGTGCACCAAGGCCAGGCAGCTGGGAGGGAGCGAATCCTGGCATGTGTTTTGGGGAAGAGGAGCAGCTCCAAGTCCCCTGGGAGGTAGGGGACAGTGAGGAGGGGGACAGAGGAACCAACGAGCCCTGGAACACACTACAGGTGAGAATTGAAAGCATCATTCCAAGAGTGAGATGGAAGGGGTGCCTGGCTTGACCAGGAAGTAAAACATTCTATGACGCAACAATGAACTCCATGCGGTGGTGACATAAAGCGAGAACTCCGATTCACTGAAACAAGAACAGACCCAGGCAAGCGACGGAACTGCACCACACCCCCACTAGCCATGGAAACGCCGTGACAAAGGGCACGTGGACTCCACGCCAGGAGCAGTGTGATGTGCTTCGCGCGTGGCATTTCAGTCCATCTTCGCAACAACTCTGGGAAGGAGCGAGTAACCACCCATTTCACGGAGAAGAAGACAGGCTCAATGTGACCCACATGCTCACGGGTCACACGGCCAGAAAGTGACAAGGCCAGCTGCATAAGAACTGCTCTATTTTTGTCTCTCCTTTCAGAAAGAAAGAGACAAAGACCAATTATTTACTAAAGAGATTGAGGACAACAGGGTTATCCTGTAAAGGACCATCGCACTAGACACCCAGACGAGACACCCACCAAATCACACTCCAGCCAGATTAAAGAGTTAAGTGTAAAAAGGCACATTAGAGAGCAACAATCAGAAAACAGAAGAGAATGTTGATCAGCTCCGTGGAGGCGGCATAACGTCCTCAGCCCTTGAAGCAGTCGCAGAGGAAGAGAGATTGACAGATTCAAATATATATGCATTAATATCTTCTGTGGAAGGAAACACAATAAAACCAAAATGAAAAGGACATCAGACTAAGAAAATATCAGCAACGACTCGAAGACAGCTAATATATACGAAGTAGAAATGGCTCTGTCAAATTACACAGAAAGCAAGACGCCGATAGACAAAAAGACACAAGATTCAAACAGAAAAGTCACACGAGAGGCAATATTCCAAGGAACGCGTGCAGGCTGGGGGGACGTACGCTGGATTCACGGCAAATGGAGAAACGCACACGCGATAAACCCATTAAGAAACTAGGATGTTTCACACCCCTTCCGACATGGAAGCCAGCTTCCAGCTTACTGGCAAGCAATAGGGCGGCCACCACTGGGCAAAGAGCCAGTCAGGAGTAGGGGAGACAAGATCCAAGGCCACTGCCTGCTGCTGAGGAGTCCCCGCGCTGGCCGCACTGCCTATTTGACTCCAGTCACCCGGACTTGCTGCAAACAGCCTTCTGCTGTTAATGCCGGGGATGGTTCCCAAGTTGTGGGGCATGGTCTTTACCTCCTAAAGCCTGTGGCCTAGCAGGGGACAGGAGCAGGAGTTAGAATCTGGGTGAGTGATAAGTACACGGGGGCTTTGAGATGGGCCATGCATAAAAAGACCCTACAGGGGAGGTGGCTTCTAAGCAGCCCTCCCCAGGATGAGCAGAATTAGCCAGGCGGACGGACGGGAGAAGGCAGGGGAATATTACTGAAGGCCTCGGAGCAGGAGGAAAGGACCTGTGTATGGAGCGGGGAGGGGACTAAAGGCCAACGGGGCCACCCCGGGGAGCCGAGGCAGAGGCCTGGATTGTGCGCTGCAGTTGAGACGGTGGCCTCTGGCTTGCCGGTGGGGAGTGGTTTGGAGATGAGACCAGAGCCTGCCTAGGAAGCCAGGCAGAAGTGGTTGTGAGGATCAGGGGCCAGGAAACAGGACTCCCCGCAGAGCAGGCCGAAAAGGCGCACCGGGTAAAGCATTAGGAATAAAACAGTACGCAGAGACTCGAACGGGAAGTTTTGAGATGGACACAGGTTTGGAGCCAGAGGAAAACCCCAAGAGCCCAGGGGTTTTGCAGAATCAGGCACTGAGAGTCTCGGGGATGAATGAGCGTTGCTAAGAGCAAGGGATCAGCCGGGAGTCAGAGCGGGGTGGCTCACACAGGCCACAAACCCTAATTTCCTCTCCTTGGTCGCGCACACTTCCTTCTGATTTCTTTTTTCTGATGATTCATAAGAAAAAGCTTTTCCCCGTGTAAATTCATAGCAGAAATGTCTGGGCAGCCAGGTTACCCTCACCCCAAGTTCTAACCTCTGACCCCGGGGCCCCAGAACCCAACTTAACCCCAGGTGACGGAGAGGATGTGGGCTGCCGAGAAATACGCCAGGAGGAAGCAAGAAGAGGCTGCAGGCCCCGTGGAGACCGGGGTTCCAGAAGGGGCTTCAGGGGCAGCTCGCACCAGCCAGGACCCAAGCAGCTGCGGAACTCAGACTCTTTGGAGTTGAGAAAAGCAGTGATGTAAAGACGCCACAGCTGACGTAGCAGCTTCAGTGGGGTAATACCTGCCACCAAACGCGTTCGTCCTACAGGGGAACAGACCCGTGGACACGCGCACAGGGCACAGAGTGCCAGGCGACAGGGCAGGGCAGGCTTTGGGCCAACCGAGGTGGCAGGACGCCTACAAAACAACTTTTGGTTGTGGGGCTCTCTGGATTTTGGATATAGGAGTTTTCTCCTCCTCCTCCTCCTCATCTTCCTCCTCCTCCTCCTCCTCCTCGTGTGTGTGTGCACACGCATGCGTGTGCACTGCTGGGGACCCCACCCAGGGCCTCGTGCATCCTGGGTCAGATGAGGGATTTTCCGGCTGAAATGGTATGAATGTGCTGTCCCTCCCTGGGAGCCCACCCCTCTGCACGCCGTTGTACAGATGAAGAAACAGGCTCAGAAAGGTAAAGGAAGCTGTGAAGGTGTCGCAGCTCTAAGTGGCTGGCCTGGGAGGCGAACAGTCTGACATCTTCCCCAGCCCCTCATGGGTCCCTGGGGAGGCCGAGATGCCAAGCAGGTGCTCAAAATGCCAGGGAATGTGCGAGTGGGTTAAGAGCAGGTGTCACCAGAATGGCGTCATTCAGTGCCTGCAGACACGCCCCCACCCACGGCCCCTCCTCAGATGGTCCCCACCGGCAGGACGTCCGCCTCGGAGGCAGGTCCAGGAGCATCCGGACACCCTAGAGACCCAGAGCTCCGCACGTCCTCTGCACCCATCCTCAGGGCCGGGACACAGAGGCTCCAGGCAGACATGGTTCTTGTCCCCACAGGGCTCAGGGTCCTCCGCAGGAGCAGGCAATGAGCATGCCAATAGACAGTGGCTTCAAAGTGTCATAAATGCCAAGCAGAAAACAAGAAAGGGCAGAGGGGGAATGGAAAGAAACAGGCTCGACAAGGTCTCTCTCCAGAGGCGAGCGCCGAAGGAAGTGGGGTGCCATCAGGCAGTGATCAGGGGCACTTCAGACACAAGGTGGGGAACAGCAAATGCAAAGTCCCGAGGTCACATGGGAACAGAGGGACTGGAGCACTATAGGCAGAGGCTCAGGGTCAAGGATGAGATGAAAGGTCCCTAGAGCCAGGCCAAGGTACTTGGATTTTATCCCGGGGAAAGCCCTTGAGGGACTTGCGGGGGAGTCACATGCTCTGGTTTTCACATGCTGTGGTTTATATTTTGAAAGATGGTTCAGGCAGCCACATGGAGGACAGAATCCATGGGACACCCTCTGAGTCTCCGTTTTCTCATCTATAAATGGGTTCATGAGGTGTCTAGCCTAGGGTGGACCCTCAGAAGGTGGGAGAACAAAGACCAGGTTTTCCTGCCGAACCACACACCAGGAGAACCCAGTGTTAAGTCCTGCACAGGTGGTTTCCCTGCTTAAACTCCTCCAAGGCTTCGCTACTGGCCTTAGGAGCACTTGGTCCTAGGTCCTGTTTGGTCTGGTCCCTGCTCATTTGCCCAGTCCCATCCCTCACCCTCTCCAAATGGGCCTCTACTCTCCTGTCAACTGGGTCCCTCCTGGATGGTGCCAGGCCCTTTGCCCAGAGCACAGGTCTTTGCAGCAGCATCACCAGAGCCTCCAGAAGGCAGGGGAGGGTTGGTGCTGGATGAACACCCCCAGGACTGGCCCTCTCCCCGGCAACGAGAGGCCCAGGAAGTGGGGACCACATTAAGGGAGGACTCTGCACAAAAGGAAGGACAGAGGGATGTAAAAAGCAAAATCAACAAGACAGAGAAGGCTCCTGCGCACTGGGTTTGTTTCAAAGTACTTTCTGATTTAAGGTGAGGTGATAGTTTCCCGTGACTGCTGCAGCAAATCACCACAAACTTGGTGGCTTAAAATAACACCAATTATTCTCTTACAGTTCTGGAGGCCAGAAGTTCAAAATCAGTCTCACCAGGCTTTGGTCAAAGTTGCTCTGGAGGCTCCAAAGGAAGACGTGCTTCCTTCTCTCCTCAATTCCACGGCTTGGTCCACAGCCCCTTCCGCCATCTTCAAAGCACACACCGCTCCAAGCTCACATCACCTCCCCCGGCTCTGAGGCCCCCTGCATTCTCTGGTCAGGATCCTTGTAATTCCATTCAGATAACCCAAGATGGTCTCCCTACCTCAAGATCCTTAACTTACTGGCATCTGCAAAGCCTCTTTTGCACATAAAGATAACACAGTTTTCAGAGATTAGGAGCTGGATACATTTAGGGACACCACTCGGTCAACTGCAGGTAAGTTGACGGAGGCTATTGATTGACAGCGTCTCAGACTCCCCATGTTCCCCTCTCTTCTCTGGAGAAGACAGGGAAGGATGTGCCTGCTGTGGTAGTTTACTGCTGCTCACCAATATTGGGGTCTCCTCCCTAGCACAGGGGACACATGATCTGGGCTTCCTAGTCATTGAGCTAGTTGGGGTCAATAGGCTATGAGCAGAAACCACGTGACCCCTTCTAGGTGGAAGCACAGAGAAGCACACGTGAGATCCTCAGGTCTCTGTAAGACCAACATTTTCTGGAAGGGGAAGATCTGACCAGTTTGCAGCTCTGAGTGACTACAGGGAGCAGAGCCCAACCTCCGGCTTCTCTGCTGATTGTCATGGGACATGTAGAAGAGCAAAAATAAACCTCCCTTGCAATAAGCAACTGAGATTTTTGTGAGCTACTTGTCACTGCAGCATACCCAGCCTGATCTAACTAATCTACTCAATTAATGGGCTCAACAAACAGCCACTTACTGACCATCTACCATGACCCAAACACCTTACATCCTTGACATGCAATCCGCATAATCACTCAAGTATGGTCAGAATAATCTACTCCATTTTATAGGTGAGGACACTGAAACAGAAAGAGGTGGAGGTAACACACACAGTTTGGAAGCGGTAGAGCTGGAATTCAAGCCCAGAATAATGTGGTTCAAAGACAAACTTGGCTGTTGCAAGGTCCCTCCTACAAGGCACCAGAGGCTTCCAGAACCTTCTCTGGTCCCAGAAAGCTGTCACTTCAAGGGTCAGTGGGAGCCTCTGGTCAGAGCAGATGAATCCTGGTGCCAGAATCCCCAGTGACAAAGTGAATGCACCCCTGAGTCTTGCAGCCCTGCAAGTCCAGCTCAAACCCTTTATGACAGGCAGGCCAGTTCTTATTCACACCTCACGCATCCCTGTGCTGAAGAGCGTTTGCTGAGCACCTATTTGTGCCAGGTGCTGTCCTGGCCACCTGGAAAAGGGCAGTGAACACAGATCTCTGGAGAAAACAAGCAATGCTCTCAGTAAGTGAGCAGCTCTCCGAAGATTGTTCGCACTGTGGGAAGAAGCAGGGGTGGACGAGGTGGGGCACCGGGAGGACCTGCAAGCTGAAACAGGTGGTGGAGTTGGGTCTCAGGAAGGAAGTCACAGGAACAGGCTGCAGGAAGGCCGAGGGAGACCGCAGATGCCCGGGGAGAACATTCCAGGCAGTGGACAGCCTGTGCCAAGTCCCTACGTGGGAATGGCCATGTCATCCCAGTCAGCTAGGACAGGTCGGGCAGGCAGAGCAAGCGAGGGGGGACCAGGGAGGCAACTGGGGACGATGCAGCCCACAGATGGCACAGCGATTACCCCTCCCCAGAGGGAGGAAGCTGGCGCTTTTTCCACCCGCTTATCTGATGTGTGGCTGGAGGAGCCGGCAGGGCGGGCGTGGGGGCTGCACGCCTCGGCACATCTGAGGAACCTCAGCGGGGACCTGAGGCGGCTGACATCCGCTTGGCCTGCGGCTTCTTCCCGTGGCTTCCGCATCTCAGGTTGCCTGACGGCTGCTATTTTTGTTCCTGCTTGGGGTTGTGTGGTGCGTTCCTCTGTGCAGGGCCCTGGGGCTACTGCGCTTGGCCCCTCTTTGTGTTTGCTTTGCTTGGGGCAAATGGGAGAGGGGTCACTTCAATGTTCCAACTGGGGACACTTAGTGTCCAGCAAGTGGAAGAGAAAATTTATTAGATGTATCTCCTTGTCAGCTGTCATGACTTTCCAAGCTCAGAGAGGTTAGGTGGCTTGTCCAAAGTCACACAGCCACATCACACCACAGACCAAGGATTCTAATCCTGTCTAAGTCTAAAGGGCCTTAACTCGCAGAGAGTTCTTGCAATTGCTGCCCATATTAGTTCTCCCCAGTGGACACTCTGTGCTCCCCGGCTTTCCAGTAAGCATCAGAATAAAGGGGCATTGCCCATGGGTGACATCCTCCAAAGCGTCACCACAGATGGGAAGGACCATGACATGGAGAGAGGGGGCAATCAGGGCAAGCTTCTGGGAAGCCATGATGTTACCTGCAGGAACAAGCAGGGTGGAGGGTAAAGGAAGCACGTTTGGACAGAGAGGTCTGAAGAGGCCCGGCGGCTCGGTCAGCGAGCACAGGGCAGGACTCCGGAGGAGGCAGACCTGCAAAAAGTGAGATCGGCCTGGCGCCCCAGCCTCAGGGGCACATGAAGGGTGTCAGCATGGCCCCCCAACCCCTGCGGGTCAGGAGGACACCCAGCAAAAGGCGCTTAGGGGTCTGGGGAGGGATGAGCACCTCGGGAGCTCCCGGCGATTCCTCGCTACAGTGAGAGCAGACTCTAGGGGAGGGGTGGAGGCAGAGAGGCCTGGGAAGAGGGTCCTGAAGGCCCCCCGGCGACAGGAAGGACAGGTGACTGCACCCTGAAGACGCCGGCCGCAGGCGGCTCTGATGAGGGAGGCGGCAGAGAAAGGGTCCAGCCTGACTGCAGCGGTGGCCGAAGCTTCGGGGGTGAGGATGGGGAATCGAGAGGAGGCCGTGGAGCGTCCCTGCCTCCTTCCAGACGGGCCCTCTGGGGGTGGGGGGGGTGGGGACAGGGTCTCAACCGTCTTCACAGGCAGGGTAAGTGAGCTGCCGAGTCTCAGCTAGACACCGAGAGAGCGGGAGCGAACCCAGGCCCAGGGCTCCCGTCCCAATCTCATCTCCACCGACACCCATCCAGACCTCCGGCGCTCCCTGGAAAACGGCCCGGACCTGGAGAAGCTGGAGAAGCCCCTCTGTGAACGTGTGCGGGCCTCTGGCGCCACTGTGCCCGAGCTGCCTCCTCGGGCCAGGGTTCCATGACGCACCGGAGCAGAGGGGAGCTCGGGGAGGCCGCAGGCTAGCAAAGGAGATTAACGTGGAGAAGGGGCCTGCCGGCCTCTGGGGGCCCCCCACCCCCCGATTTCCAAGACAGTAGAGCAGAAGGAACTGCTGGGACCAGCCTGAATTATTTTCTGGAGGAAGTCAGAGGCCAGGTGAGAGCGAAGACCTGCCCGGCTCACCCAGCAAGGACTCAGGTGTCCCACTCCTGGGCACCTTCGCTCTTCCCAGAAGTATTCAGTGGGTGCCTACTAGGTGCCAGCCCATTTGCAGCAGACACACTGAATTCCAATCACAAGCTCCCCAGGAAGAGAGAACATTTTTATTTACTGAGCACAAACAATGTGCTTTATGTATCTTGTCCCATGTCATCCTAACAACCTGCCATTTTATAGACTCAGAGAGGTAAGGCGACTGATTTGAGGTCACACAGCAAGCAAGGAACAGTGCCATGGTTCAAAGCTAGGACTTAAACCTGGGTTCAGCTCCTGTTCTCTGGGCAGGGGGCAACAAGGGGTGGCAGCCCTCCAGCCACAGTCTCCCTCCCAAGGCCTTCCTCCCCTCCCTAGACTATTCTCCCGGGTCAGTAAGTCCTTTGATGAATTCCTTTCCCAGCTGGGACCCCCTGGAAATGACCAGAGACCCGAGAAATCGCTCTCAGCCAGGCCTTTCAGGGAACACGGAGCCTGGCTCCAGGCACACAGCCGACGTCTACAGCAACAGGAGCCTCAGCCTCCGCCTGACCCGAGCCATGTGCTGGGTCATTTGCACATCTAACAAGGCAACATGAATAAAGGTCCTTCTACACACTGGGAAACACGCGAGGCAGCGCGTGTGTGCCTGAGTGTGTGCACACACACATACACGTTCACACACAACCATCACAAGGCAGGCAGACAGGAATCAGGGTCCCATTTTATGGATGAGGAGACTGAGACTTGGAAGGAGATTTCCCGCTGTCACAGACTGTATTGTGCCACAGTGAAGCTGAAAAGGCAGCCCCTGACCAGATCCTGGCATGCAGCAGGCTCTGAGGGTCACTTCCTCCCTGCCAGCTGCACAGGGAGCCCTCTGGCAGCCCTGGGCCTACTGCCTCCTGCTGGCTTCCAGACCCAGTGTGGATGAGGAGGGGTCCTCCCAGGACAGCAGCTGATTCTTGGTGTCCCTCAGCTCCCCAGGGAGGGGAAACAGATCCTGGCAGGCAGCTTCCGTTCCTGGGATGCAGGTGCCCAAAGCCAGATCTCCAACAGTGACTGTGATAAATCCGAGCACCAGAAGAGGTCAGGCCTCCTAGATGGCTGGGTACAGAGCTGTCAATCGTAACGAGTCCCCAGCTCAGCCAACTCCCGGCACAGTCCCCCAGGCGCAGCTGGAAAGTGCCACTCATGTTAGGTATCTGCGTTCAAAATTTCCTCTGCTCCTTATGTGCAGGAGTCTCCCTTCGATCTGTGACCTGTCCTTCCTCACTTGTTGTTGTCTATAATGGGATGGTGAGTGGAGATCCCAACCGGTTATTTGTCCACCTCCTTACTTAACAACAACAAAAAAATGACAGTCACTAAATTGGGGGAGGAATTTTTATTGACTCCCCAGTCTCCAAATCCAATGGCAGAGCAACCTGACTTTGTTCCTGGTGACGTCCCCGCTACTCCTCGCCCCTCCCACTGCTCAGCCCAGTATCTTCTGGGTGACATGCCCTGGACTGTCCCATCTTACTCTCATTCTTCCTGGTCAGAGTTGGGCAGAGGCCTCCCGCGTGGCGTGAGGATGAAGGAAAGCAAGAGTGAATGTCTGCTGAGTACCCTGGGTCCCCAGGATGCCCTGGGCACCAAGACCAGGGGCCGAGCCTGCTCTGCAGAGTCAAGTTCACCAACCAACCTCCAGAATTCGTTTTCAGGAGAGAGCTGCCAACTGCAGGTCCTGGGCTCTCCGGGGCATCCTCATTCCAGAACGTGACAGGCACCCGTCGGTCCCTGTCTGTTCCCACCCAGCATCACCTGTCTTCACCCCACAGCACCGGTCCGACCACCTCCACCGGGCGAGGTGGCGGGCACTGCTGCTTACCTTCCGCAGAAACACACCTGCAATGCGTCTCCCAGGGAGAAGGAGCCGGAGCCTCATTCCACAGAAGCCCAGGCAGCGAGAGAATGAGCCCGCCACAGCCTCTGTGCGATTCTGCTGCATAATCAGCAGAGAAAGAGAAAAAGTGCCAGAAATAGCAAGCTTTATAAGCCCTCCTGACAACTCTGGGTCCTCTATTGGCTGGAGGCCCGGCACCCCCGCCCCCCCCATCCCATTCCTATAAGGTGGAATGAAAAAACCTGTTACTTAACCTCTTTTATCAAATTCCATCTCCTATCCCAATTTGGGCCCGCGCGAGGGGAGCTCCTGGTGGTGGTCTCCGCACGGGGTCTCCGCACGGGGTCTCAGGGGGCAGAAGGGGAGGCAGCCCCCCCACAGAGCACAGCTCTGCATCTCCGCAAGTCGTGCCCACCCTCGCAGGCTGCCTGGGAGCAGGTGTGCCCAGGAAGGGCCCGGGAAGCACCTGTCAACGTGGGAAACTGGCACTCCTCCTCTTTCAGCAATTAGACTTCCGGGCTTCCATCCTGCAGAATACCTGTGCCCGGCGCAGATGCTGCCCAAGGACACTGCTCCTTCCGGAGGGAACGCAGGCCAGCTGGATGTCTAAACCCCGGTCTGGTTGGTAAGCAGAAACTCACCCATTCTACGGAGCAGGATGGATGAGGAGGCTCTGGGGTGCCGGCTCGGAATGGTTGGGACCAAAGGTCAAGGACATGATCTCACTTTTGCAAAAATAGTAACTGTGTGTTTGGAAATGCACGGGAGAAGGCACAGTTTTAACAGTGGTTACCCCAGGGAGCAGAAGGAGGTATTTTCAGTTGCTACTTTTTTTCTTTCTTGCCTTGTTTCATTTTTTTTTTCTTTTGCACAAACATGTATTACATTCGCAATTTAAAACAGAAACAGCCCAGTGCGGTGGCCCACGCCTGTAAACCCAGCGGCCCAGGAGGCTGAGGCAGGAGGATCACAGGTTCCAAGTCAGTCAGCAATTTAGCAAGGCTGTAAGCAACCTAGTTAGACTCTGTCTCAAAATAAAAAATAAAAAGGGCTGGAGGTGTGGCCCAGTGGTTAGGTGGCCTTGGTTCAATCCCCAGTACTAAAAAACAGAAACGAAAAGCCCCCAGAAACATGGGCACTCTTCCGTCCCCTTACCACTCCTTTGAAGTCCTAGGTGCGGGACAAGGTCACTCGCCACAGGCTAGATGGGGCTTGGGACCATGTTAGCTCCAGGCCTGGTGGAACCCCAGAAGTCTCATTAGCTTTCACCAAAATGTCACTAAATTAGGGCTCCATGAGAAGAGAGAGTGCTGGACAAGAGTCCTGGGTGCGAATCCCAGTGCTGCCCGCTGCAGCAGCTGCCTTCCCTGAGCCTCGGTTTCCTCGTCCGTAGAACGGGGAGAGCAGTACCTATTAAGGGTCATGCACCCTGCCGAGTGCTGTTTTTGGACGTATGAGAAGTGAAAAGGGCCACTGGGGACGCGTGTCCAGGACCGAGCAAGCCGAGTGCTGGGGAATCCTTCCGCCACGGGACCCTTGGAAGGGAAGGAACCAGGAGGCAGAGAAGGGCCAGGGAATAGCAGATGCCATGTGATAGGGGCTGGTGCCCAGCGTGTCCCAGGAGGAGGGAGAGGGTGAGGATGATTAGAGAAGCTTCTGGAAGGGCTTCTGTGTCCGTTTCTCTTCCTCCTGCCGTTCCCTCCACCTGAAAGCTCTCCCCGCCCTTCCCTCAGCTGCCTCCTCATCCTCCTGGCCCTGCCCAGAGCTCTCCCTCCGCAGTGCGGGTTCCTCGGCTCACCGGCACCAGTACTGCCGGCTCCACCGCATGCTCCTCCAGCCGTGGTTTCTGTGGGGTGTTTGGTCTTGTTTCTGTGTTTACTGCTCATCTTCCTCACTCAGCTCTGAGCTCCCTGATGGCTGAGACCATGATCTCTGAGTCCCAGCACCAACACAAGGCCTGACACACAGTAGGTGCTCAAGAAATAGAACATACAGCCCATAAAGCCAAGGCCAAACTCAAGCACGCAGAGCTCTTCTGAAGGAAAAAGAGAGGCAGATTTTGCACCAGGATCCGAAAATGGATAAAAACTTCAGGACTACTGAGAATTTAAAAGCCCACACAAAGCTGTCAGAGTGCTAGAAGGAGAAGAAACTATGCGTGAATATTTATATAAACTTAGAAGAAAGAAATTTCTAGATCCAAATTCATATGGATGAACAAGGATGTTTATTGCATCATTATTTATAAGAAATGTGGAAATGATAAGATAGCCCATGTATACAGGAGTAGTTAAATAAATCAAGGCTCTCCTTACCAAGGAATACTATGCAGCCATGAAAACAAATGGCATTTGTTGGTGGAAAGATGCCCATACTGCTTCCTGAATGTTGAACTTGCTAGTCGCAAACCAGAAATTCCGATAAATTAGTTGACTGTCACAGAGAAAGCAAGAAGGTAAAAATCCTTCAGTCAGCCTTTATTCAGTCATTCATTTACTCAACAAACATTTCCTTGCCCTCTGCCTACCCCCTACTCCATAGGGGTCATGGTTCCAGGTGACAGAGCAATGCATGAACAGGACACTGTCCCTGCCTTCAAAGGCATCCTGCTCGCCCAAAGGTCAGAAATTATGACTTAAGGGAGATGGGACTCAGTGAGGGGCCTCAGAGTCATCAGCTGGGCAAGGGGCTTCCTGGAAAAGATGGGGTGTAAGGAGGGGCAGGGTTCAGGTGTGCAGGTGCACCTCGACCCATGACCAGGTTCAGTCCTGCTGAGTGCATCAAAGTTTGAAGGTACCGTGTGTAAGGTAAAAATGCATTTATGCATGCTGGGCACGGTGGCGCACGCCTGTCATCCCAGTGACTTGGGAGGCTGAGACAGGAGGATCACACGTTCAAGGTCAGCCTCAGCAACTTAGCAAAGTCCTAAGCAACTTGGTGAGACCCTGTCTCAAGGGGGCAATAAAAAGTCCGGGGAGCTGGTAACGTAGCTCAGTGGTAAAGTGCCCCTGGATTCAATCCCCAGTAGCAAAAAAAAAAAAAAAAAAATTGCATTTATGACACCTACCCTCCAGAATGTCACAGGTTAGCCCAGTCTACCTTAAACATGCTCGGATCACTTAAATTCACCCATGGTTGGGCAAAATTATCCATGCAAAGCCTATTTAATAAAAAAATATTGACAATTTCATGTAACTTATTGAATGCTGAAAGTGAAAATCAGAAGAGTGTATTGTTCTCAGAGTCAAAACACCCTGGATGGGCTGGGGAGATAGCTCAGCTGGTAGAGTGCATGCCTTGCAAGCACAAGGCCCTGAGTTCGATCCCCAGTACCGCAAAAAAAAAAAAAAAAAAATCCACCCTGAATGGAGCCACCCTAAGTCGGGGGCTGTCCAGACAGAGAAGGGACCGGGCGTTTCCAGAGGCAGAGGTGGGCCGCTGCGGGCAGGACAGGAAGTCCCTGCTTCCCCACCGAAGGCTGAACTCGGCCATCCATGCACAGGGAAGGGAGTCCAGCCTGGGACAGCAGGGTCTGGACTTGGTTCTGCCCCCGTGTGGGAGGCTGCATCCCAGGACTGTGCGGTGCAGGGGTAAGGAGCTTCCCCACCGTGACTCAGGCCCCGACAGCACCAGCCCAGAGGCAGGCAGGGCTGGGGCACGTGCCCCGGCCGGACGGGATCCGTAACTGAGGCTCAGCAAGCGCCCCCAGGACCTGACTGTTCCAGACGCAGTGCGCTCTGCTGTGCACTGAACATTTGGGCCCAAGTACCCGTGCGGCTGGAGGGGTCCCATCTCTCCAGACCCTCCGCTCAGCCGCTCCTGGGGTGGAGCCAGGAAGGAGCCCCGCACCTTGGAGGACCGCAGCAGTTTGTAGCTTTAGCTTTCAGATTCAGAGGCAGCTGGATGGTTACGGTTCCAAACAGAGAGAAATGACTCAGCTTCCTGCGGAGGAGCCGCAGCCTCTCAGAAAAGATATTTCTGCCTTAAAGCTTCTCTTCTCTGCCATGGAGGCAGCTTATCTAGGCTGCCTTGCCTTCTTGATGTTCAACTGTCCCCAGAGTGAGGGGCAGGGACAACGGGCAGGTGTGGGGCCAGCCCGCCTGGGTTTGAATTGTGACCGTACCCTCCCTCGTCCAGACAACCTGGACAGTCAGACCCTCGCGGCGCCTCTGTTTACATCGGAACTAGTGGTCCCTTCCTGGGATCATCACGCACAGAGGCTGCTGCCCAGGGAGAGGGTCTGATCCAGTGCCTGGCACAAAGTAGGTGGCCCATAGATGTCCTGTCATGAGTGACAGCCGCCGGATGCTCTCGTTTAATTCTCGGCCTGCATGGCACAAGTCCTCATTTGACAAGAGGGAAACGAGACTCCCAGCAACGAGTGGCCCAGGTTTCTGTCTTTGTGCTCACGAGGGTCCCTGCACACACCCCAGCTGCTTACGACCAGGTCTGCAGAGGCTTCCTCCTCTGCCGCCCTCTGCACTCTGGGCCCTCACTTTCTTTATCTGCAAAATGAGAACAGGTATCCCGAGGTTGTGGAGACCATCCTCCAAGACCTGAGGAGCCACCAGCCACGTCACACCACTCCTTTCCCAGGGACAAGGAGGAGTCACCAAGTGCTGTGCCTCGAGCGTCCCCAGGGGAGGCCCAGAGCTGTGGTGGAAACCCCCTCGGAGGGTCTGGAGCCAACACCCAAGCTGAGACACAGGGTGCGACTCCTTCAGGTAACGAGAGCAGAGCCTGGGAATGGCCATCAGAGCCGGGCGGGTGGCGCACACCTGTGATCCCAGTGACTCAGGAGGCTGAGGCAGGAGGATCGAGAGTTCAAGGCCAGCCTCAGCAGTTTAGCCAGACCTTGTCCCAAAATAAAATAGAAAGGACTGGGGCCGTAGCCCAGTGGGAAAGCACCCCTGTGTTCAATCGCAAGTATTGCAAAAAATAAATAAAATACAAAAACACCCATCGGCCACATGGCCACCCTGCGCCACGACAGGAACACTGGGTCTCTCCAGCCTTCATCCTGGAACTAATTAAACTAAAAACAAAACAACAACAACCAAAAACCCACCCAGGGCAGGCGAGCGCCGGGACCCAAGCCAGCCCCCCGGAGTTGCCGCCCCCCACGCCCGCGCTGGCAGAGCGACCTTAATAGTAACTGACTAATTTTAAGCCCTGTGATTACCAGGGTTGATTTCCCTGGAACCTTCCTTCGCGGCGCGAGCACTCTCAGGAGCAGTAATTGCCAAGTTCAATTTTAGCTCTGTCAGGCCCAACCATCGGCGCTGAGGCGGCTGCTCGTCGCCAGGTAAGCTGGTAACGAGTCAGCTCCGGGGCCTCACGTCACAATATTGTGACGCCCGTCAGCGCCTCTAAGAGCTGAGAAGCTGCGAGCAGCACGCCCCACCCAGGGAGGCGACCAAAGGCGCCCTGTGCCTCCCGGGGCTGTCTAGCTCCCTGGCCTGGGATGCTGGGGTCAGGGTGCCCTGTCCCTCCACCCTCCCCAGTCACTGCCCGCACCATCGGCCTGGCTCGCCTGACCCTCTTACTCACTTCCAAGTCAAGCAGCAGAGTTTTCATGCAAAAAAGACAAAGTGACTCCATGCCTGTTGGTCCCAAGAAAAAGCCTTTGCCGACCCCCACGGTCCTCAAGGTCAAAGTCCTCACTGGGATTCCTTGTAAGGCTCTCCAGGAGTGAGCCCTGCCCAAGCTCTGGGACTCCCTGTCCCCGCCCCTCAGGCCCTGGGACATCCTGCTGCCAACAAGTCCCAAGCCTCCCGTCCTGGCCAGGGAAACAGGCCCCTGCGGCCCGGCTCTCCGTGAAACTTGGCCCCCCAGCCTCGGGAAAAGGAGGGGCCTCTGGAGAAAATCCCCGCAAGGCGCTCGGTATGAGCACTGGCCGAACCTTTGGGCTGGATCATATAACACACTCCCTGGGCATTTAGGAAGCACCTACTGTATGCCAGGCACTGACGCTTTCTGTCTCCCCTTGGATCCTCCAACCATCCAGCAAGAGGAGATCAGTGACTTTTCTTTTCAGGTGTCAGGGACAGGAAGTAAGCTCTGGGGCCACACGCTGTCCAATCACAGGGTCCAAAATCAGAGTTAAACGCAGCCAGGCACGAGGCAGGAGCGTGTGGTTGATCCGTGAGGCAGGTCAGAACTCTTGACCCGTCCCGCCCCACGCGCCCTCACTCGGGCCCCAGCCCCACCCGGGGCTGGTCTGGGGGACCCACACGCAGCGCCACATCCCAGCCTGGTTTGTTAAAGGGCCCCGCTGGCCTTGGCATCTGCCCTGCTCGTCACCTGCCCTAGCCACTCTACGAACATGCCCTCTCCTGGCAGGGCCACGGCGGAACTGTACGGTGGGCCTGGCAGAGCGTGAAGGGGAGGGTTTTGGGCAGACTTCAGCCTCAGGAGCCAGAACTGGGTTTTGTCCTTTCTTCTCACCCAACTCTTCCCAATCCTCATGTGAAGAAATCCCTGCACAGAATACCACAAATTAAGAGGATGCAATAACCGTCCCCATTTTACAGAGGAGGAAACTGAGGCACAGAGAGGTTAAGCAACTTACTAGATGTACACAGCAAGTAATTGTCAGAGACGGGATTAGAAAAATAGACTTGGGCCACCCATGCATGCTCGCTACCACTATGCTACACCGTCCATTGAGCCACAGACTCCCTCATTTTATAGGTAAGGACACTGAGGTTCCAAGATATGGGAGCCTGCCCGGCTGGAGCTTCGACATGAGTCTTCCAGACACAGAAGGCAAAGCCCAACCCTCAACTTGCACCAAAGCAAGACAATGGACGGTCCGGGGGCCGAGGCAGGAGTTTGTTCCTGCCCGCGCTGTTCCCGGAGGCCAGGAAGCAGAAACACAAGGGCTGGCCCCTCGGTCTTCACGGCCCCACCGTGGACGTGCTGGGAGCGGCTGCCCCCTGGGAGCCCCCCGCCAGGGGCAGTGCAGGCCGAGTCTGGGGCTGAGGAGAGATCAGGTCCCGCCTGCCCCTCGCTAGCTGAACCCCGGGACGGGCCCAGGCTGTCGGGTGGGTGTCAGCGCCGCCCTCCCCCAGGGTAGATGCGTCCTGCTCGGGGCGCCGCCTGCAGCATCCTGGCCACTCCTTCCAGCACGTGGGTCAGGAGATGACAGGGAGGGAGGTGACCTGTCTCATCCTATCTCAGGACAAGTCTAAAATCTAAACCAAAGCAACAAGCAGGGTGGCCGGTCGGAACGACTTCTCCACCACTTCTCCGTCCTGCCTCGGTGGGAAGGCAGGGCCTTGTGAGCCCGCGGCTGCACTCGGAGTGGCCCACCGGGTGACAGGCCCTTCTCCTGCCATCACTGGGCAGGGCCTGGCCCGGTGACACATCCCGGTTTCCATGGTTTCTGCTTATTCTGGGAAGACAGCGTCACTGACATCTGGGGCCTGGGAGGAGGGTCTGCTCCACTCACTGTGCAGTCACAGGGTCCCCACATTGTCCTCGGCTGCACACGGGCAGGAGCTGCTGTGCACACGGGCAAAGGCGCTGGCAACCACTCAGGCCCCAGGCTCCTCCTCACTTGCCCTGGGAAACACAAGACCAGCCCCATTTCCAGCTGAGAAAACCAAGGCTTGGGCTGGGCAGCAACTTGCCCGGAGTCTCATGTGACGTAAGTGAGAAGCGGGGATTCGAACACAGACGTGTCGGACTGTTCTCCTTCTTCTGATCCGTTCTGGGTCATGTAGGATCATGAGTCTGGCTCTCACTGACCCTGGCCTTCTGCAAAGCTATATCCCCGATATCCCGAGAGAGACCCTTTTAAAAGTGTGGGAGCCCAGGGGAGGCAGCAGGCAGCTCCGGGGGATCCCATGCTCGGGTACCCCCTCCCAGCCTGGCACACAGGCACCAGAGGCTGGCTTAGGGCTGGGCACAGGTTTGGCTGGGGAGGTGAGTGCCCAGGCGTTCCTGCTGGGTGCCCTTGCCACGGGTCTCCCACCAGATCTGACCCCGTCCTTCTCCGTTCATGGTTGCTGTCCGACAACTAAATCCACGCCCCTAGCCCAAGGCCTGGCCCACATATCTCAATCACTGTCCTCCTCGTCCCTGTGCACCCGACCCCCTCCGCTCCCTCGGGGCCCTTGCCCAAGCTGCCCCTGTGCAGTGATGTCCGCTGCAATGTGTGAAGCCCTCTTCCACAGGGGTTTCCAGGGGCCGCACGTGAGCAGCTGCCCCACCAAGCCGCCCACAATGAGGGAAGGCCTCCCCAGCCACCTTGCCGCATCACACACAGCTGCTCGGGGCATCTGGGAGGCAAAAGCCCCTTTCTCAGCTCCGGGCTGCTGGGACCAGCACTTCATTGGGTGTTCAAATGTGCCACAGGGTCTTTGCACGTGCTGCTCCCTGACTGGAGTGCTTTCCCTTGTCCTCACCACCTGGAAGCCCCCGTCTTCCTGCAGCCTCCCCTTAAGAATCAGAGAAGTCCTCCCGCCCATCCCCCAGCCCGTGCAGCTGGCCTTCATCACACCGTCCTGCTTCCATTATGGCTTTCGTCATGTGACTGTTCACTGGCGGGTCTAGAGGTCGCCAAGTACAGCCCTGGGTTTGTCTTGTTCACCCGCCACAGAATGGGGTGCCTGCCACAGAAGAGGGGTTCAACGAGCTTATGGTCTGAAAGAGTGGGGCAGCTGGGGTCGATCACAAAGATGAGCGCGAATCCTCCACCCTGCACGCACGTCCTCTGCCCTGGGATGAAAGGGCTCCTCTCGTGAGAAAGGGAATCCTCCTCTTCAAGCCTGGAGTCTGGGCTCAGCCAGGGGACTTTGGCCCCTAGGACGGCAGCACATGTGACATGTGTAGAAGCTTGAAAATGCTGGTGCGCTGGGACCTGCTCCCTCCTGCTCGCCAGGAAGCCTGGGAGTCCCTGGTGCACATGCCCGAGCTGGCCTTCTGGAGAGCGAGGCTGCCAGAGAGCCAAGCCACACCGCCAGCCACGTGAGCCAGGGCACCCTGGGCCACCAGCTCCCAGAGGCGGGACGCACCTGCAGAGATCAATCAGCTCAGCCAGAAAACCTCCCGGCCAACCCACAGAACCACGAGCTCAGCCAAATTGTTGCTGTTTTAAGCCACTAATTTTGAGTGGCATGTTAGACAGCAATCCACAACTGCAGGAACTCAGAGAAGAACATTTGCCACGATGCGCCCACAGCCAAGAGCACGTGCCTGGTCTACGCAACGTCAAGCTGAAAACAACAGAAGCCTCTGGGGACCTGGCAAAGAACAGAGGCAGGGAGGGGCAGGTCCCTGGGCTTGCGACCTAGTAGCCCAGGAGCCTGGCTTGACCTGGACAGGGCTGTGCTCATGTCTGCCCAGCTCTGCCTGTCTCTGAGGCAGGAAGAGCGCATCCCATCCCAAGACCGCTCAGTGGGGAACATCTGAGAAAGGATCCGTGAAAAGAAGCTGCAGACCCTGCACGTGTGAGGACATGGTGCAGAATGAAGCCCAGACCTCAGAGCTAAGCAGATCCAGGAGCATAACCTGGTCTGCTCCTTGCAGGTTGCGTGACCTTGGGAGAGTTTCTTAACCTCTCTGAGCTTCAGGTATCAGGTCTGTGACAATAATGCATAACTTGTAGAGCTACGGTGGGGGTTGAATAAGATAGTGTGCAAAGGACATCCACTGCCTGGTGCACAGTAGGTATTCAATAAATAGCACCCTCCCCTGGTGCACAGTGGATATTCAATAAATAGCGCCCTCCCCCACTCCACCCAGCGTGGCAGCTACCATCTCCTGTTTAGTATCAGCATCGTGCACCAAGTACCAAGTTGTGACTGCAGCTTACATAACACCCTGCATGAGAGGTTTGCCTGGAAGAGACAGGAGAGTGCAGGGCATGGTCAGCTTCGACTGGGAGAGAAAAGCCCACAGAGGTGGGAGACAGCGCACCCCTGCAGACACGCAGACTGAATCCTGGCCCCCAGGGTCTCGCACACGCAGGGCCACGTGTGTCTCCATTTGGAACAAGTATCTGTGACCCTTCCTCATTCACCTCCAACGCACCAGCACACACCATGGGGCAGGATGGAGGGGGACAGAAGGGGGTCAGTCAGGAGCCTGGACAGCAGCTTGGTTCAGGGCCTCTGTCCTGCAAGGCACCTTCTGAGAAAGCAGATGCCCACCTTCCCCAGGTGTGCCACATGGATGGGTCCAGGGGGCTCCACCCACCCAGCACACACCCAGACACACGCACACGCACACCCAGACGCAGGGGAAGGAAGAGGTCTGAGTCCAGGGGGACAGAGCGCGGGGAAGACGGCAGAGGCGGGGCAGGAAGGGGCCGCCGAGCAGGGGGCGACCCTGGACGACCTCCGAGCACACAGCTCCCACTGCAGGATCCCAGCCCTGAAGCCTGGATCCACGCCCTCCCACCCGCCTCGCCGGCAGGGCTGCCCCTCCCCACCCCTGCAGGAGGAGAAGGGTTGTTCCCAGCAAGCAGCGTGGACCCTGGTCCCATCGTGCCCGTGGCCCAGTCCCCTCCCCTCTGGGGTCTCGGCTCCCCTCTGCACGGTGGAGAGGACAGCGCGTTACAAGGGGTGTGTACCCAGCAAATAAATCACACATGAAACATCCATCCGAGGACATCCAACAAATGGCTGTCCCCTCCCCGTCCTCTGTCTGCCCCTCATCCTGTGCAGACCCCCACCCACCCCTCCTGTCAGGTTCCATGACAGCCTAAGGACAAGGACAGGACCAAGCTCCAACTGTGACCAAAGCCTCCTGAGCTCCAACACAGCAGTGCCCACAGAGAAGAGGCCACCCAGGCCACCAAGGGCCTGGCCCAGCCCACGTTCCTCAGGCCACTGTCAGGCAGACACTGTGGGTGCTGAGGGGTCCCACCCAGACCTGCCCTCCAGGCTGTCGCCATCCCCCCATGGCTGTGAAACCAATGTCCCCAGGTGCCTGTCCCCTGGGGAACTGCCCTGAGCCTGTCACCTCCTCCTACCCTCCTCCTGCAGCCCTTGGCCAATGACTGGCATGGGGGCCACAAAAGGCCCCACCCTGGCCTCGAGATGGGACCCGCGCTGGGCATCATTCCTGCTCCGGGGCTCCCCAGGACCAGGCTGAAGCAGGGCTGCAGGGGAGGCCACGTCCTCGCTCTCTCCCAGGCCTGAGCCGCTCCCCCGCTCTCCTGAGAGCACGCCCACCGAGCCCCTCACAGGAATCCCGGACTGGGGCTCTGCACACAGGCGTTTCTGCCTGACACGCCCACGCACACACACGCACATGCACACACACACATGCACACATGCACACACGCGTGCACGCACACACACATGCACACACAGACACACACACACATGCACACACACGCATGCACACATACACGCACACATGCACACACGCACGCACACAGACACACACACATACACACACGCACACACACATGCACACACACATGCACACACATGCACAGACACCCACGCGCGCACACACACGCGCGCACAGACACACACACACACATGCACACACACATGCGCACACACATGCACATGCACACACACGCATGCACACATGCACACACACATACGCACACCCACGCACACACAGACACACACATGCACACACACATGCACACACACACGCACACACATGCACACACATGCACACACATGCACACACACGCACACACGTGCACACACACGTGCACACACACATGCACACACACACGCACACACGCACACTGGTGCTCAGTCAGGGCCTCACCCCGCATCAACTAGACCCTTCCAAAAAGGCAGAGTCTCTGCCCCGCCCTGAACTACTGCATCAGAATCTGCATTTTAACAAGACCCCATAAGCACGTGCACATTGAAGTTTGAGAAGTCCTGGTTTAGGCTGGTTACCAGGCTGCTGTGGTGACTAGTGAACTAAGTATCACCCAAACCTTCCCATCTGTCGTGGCAATCGTATAAATCACATGGATGTTATCCGCTGTCGTCGGAGTGCTTGTGTCCCCCAGATTCCCGTGTTGAGATTCTGAGGGTGCTGAGCTGAGTAGGTCATGGGGCAGAATACCGTCACTGGGATCAGCACCCTCACAGAGACCCCAGTTGGCCCTTCACCACAGGAGGCGGAGTGAGAAGGTGCTGTCTTCATCAAGGTGGGCCTTGCCAGCGCCTAATCTGCTGGCCCTTGATCTCACCTTCCAGCCTCCAGAACACTAATACCTTTCTGTTGTTAAAAGTCACCTGATCTCGGGGTTTTGTTATCAGCCTGCAGAGACTAAGACATTACCCTACCCGTCAGCAACTGCAGAGCCGAGCCTCTTCATGTGGCTGTGAACCACCTGACCACCAGCAGGGGTCTACATGGCCCTTTGCTCTGGGCACGTGTGCATCCCAAAGCTACAGGTGGCTTGAGCTCAAACCCCGCGTGCCTTACTTGGCCACCAAAATTCTGTTTCTTTTTGATGACAGAGGAACTAGTCCCAGCGTTGGCATTTGTCAATTAAAGCCTCTGCCTCTTCTTCCTTCTTGAAGGGAACTCAGGCCCCCACCAGATAGCCAGGAAGGGGTCCCCAAAAGCACCCCGAGGGCAGATGCTAGAAATATGGGTGACTACATTCCCCAGGACCCTGGAGCAGAGGAGGGAAGCCAGGCCCACAGATGTCTCTGCTAGAGGAAGAAGCCTCTGGCCCTCCCTGAGTCAGAGGGTGGGGGAGGGCAGCAACCCCTCTTCAGAGACCCCCAGGGTGTGAGCCCCCCATCCGAGGGGATACCCATGACCTTTGCAAAACTAAATGCAATAACCAAGTCCTATGTGCTGAGCAGACCCCAGGGCCAGCCCCGGAGGCTGCAGTAATCCTGTTTGGACAGGAGGCACCCTGCAAAGCTCAGTCAACTCTGCCTGTCGCCCGAGGAGGGAAGCGGCTCACCTTTTGCTAATCGCCCTGATTCATTTTTTATTACTAACTTTCCTGTTTTCTATTTGCCGTCCGATTGGAGATATTACCAAAGGCATTTAAGAAGCCTGAGATCCTGGCACAATGGCAAACATAACTCTGTCCACTGAATCTGCATTAATATACATATAATTCCCTGATCACAAAGACCTCACGGTCCACATGCTGGACCCTAAATGAAGGCAGTTGTGGCAAGAGCCAGAAACACAACCAAGATTTTTCAAACGATAATGAGGAGGGCATGAAAAATGGGCACCTAAGTTTAGGCTACTGGTGACTGTGGTTGACCGTTTTGGGAAAATGACAAGCCGACATGAATGGGGAACCACAAAAATGCTCGCTCTTTTGACTCAGGAATTCTATGTTGGCCACAGTCAACAACCTGGTCTTATCTTTGACATCCATCCCTCTGTCACACACCTCATCCCTCCCATCCCCAGATCCCCACATTCTACCTCCTCCCATCTCCCCTGCTCCGCTCCATTCACACCCGCCAGGGTGGACCAACCGAACTTTCTGCACGATGGAAATTCTCTGTACCAGCCCTGCCCCAGACCAGCTACCCAAGCGTGGCTACAGAGCACTTGAAATGTGGCTCATGTGGCCACAGAATGAAATTTTACTTTATCATATTTTAAATGGAAACAGCCACATGTGGCTAGTGGCTCTCATGTTGGAGAGTGCGGCCACAAGCCAACATGGACTCTCTCCTAGACCACAGAAGTCACCCCCCAACTGCTGTCCTGGATCTGCTCTTGTCCCTCGTCCAATTTCCCCCAACAAAACCGCAGCAAAGATTGTTCTAAATTGCAACAAACATCCACAGCTCCCAGCTGCCCCGAGTGAAGCCCCACTCCCAGATTGGGGACATGGTGCAGCCCAGCTCCCGGGGAGCCCACAGCTTTAGGAAGCTAGCGGGGTCAGGACAGCAGCAGAGGCCTCCTGGAGGGGTGGCCCTGGAGCAGAAACCTGAGAGGTGTCCGCAGGAGACTGCCATGGATCTGGAATGCCAACACGGGGGCAGGGCCACAGAGGTGCTGGGGCGGAGCACCCAACAGAGAGCCCCTCCTGAAGGCCACATCCTCACGGGGGAGAGAGGGAAAAAGGGAGGGCGGTGACCAAGACACACAGGAACAGGTCAATGACACGCTGTTGCAAGGGAAAAGAAAAAGACCAGGTGGGCCGGGGTGAGGGGACATGTTCAAGGAGAGCTCCCAGGCCAACAGCATTCCCAAATCTGCACAGCCGCCAAGAGCAGGTGATCTCTCCCCATTTCCTACACATTTGGGCAGGTAACATGGTGTTTAGAATCTACAGTTAAATTAAAAGGGAGGGGTGGTGCACACCTGTAATCCCAGCAGTTCGGGAGGCTGAGGCATGAGGATCTAGAGTTCAAAGCCAGCCTCAGCAATGGCAAGGTACTGAGCAACTCAGTGAGACCCTGTCTCTAAATCAAATACAAAATAGGGCTGGGGATGTGGCTCAGTGGCGAAGTGCCCCTGAGTTCAATCAGTGGTACCAAACACACACACAAAAAGAGAGGAGGGTGATCACTTCAGGAGAGAAGCCACCCCCAAAGTCCTGCTTGGTCAACAGAAGCATTCTCAGGGGCTGGAGAGAGATTGCGTTATCTCTGAAGGCCAGGCGTGTGTGCCCGGTGTCCCAGCCCAAGCAACGGGAGTGAAGCCTCCCTCCCGAAGGTCAGGTCATCCCAGCACAGAGACGGAAGTGTTCAAAACAGGGGCTGCTGGCCTTTGCTCCAGAAAGTCAAGAACTGATTCAAAATCACAAGGACCAGGATTTCCAACACCCAAGCTCTTGATTCCAACTGTCCCCCCTGGGCTCTGATGGAGACGCTCCTGGCCTATTGCTGCAAGATTCGCATTCGCCAGCCTTGTAAGACCTGAACACTGTGTCCCTCACCTGATGTGTCCCATCCTCCTGGTAACAATGTACAGACAAGGTATGTGAGGCCCAGAGAGGGTGGCTGGGTTTTTCTTGGAAACACAACCTGGGATATGTTATGGTCGCAGCTCTGGAGAACAGAATCTGCCACATTCATTCAGTCTTCCAACAACCTTCTACTGAGCACCATTCCACAGCAGGCCCTAGGCACAGGGGACCTAATCCGGGAAGAACAGAACAAACACCAGCCCAGAGGTTTTTAAGTCTACCATCCTGAAGGGAGAACTATCAAGCAATCTCACAGATCTCTTATGCCATGAAAAAAAAAAAAAAAATACCCTAGACCAAAGATCAAGAGTAGGGAAGGTAACGCATCAAGGGGTCAGAGTCTGAGAATGTGGGGATCGAGCTGAGACCAGACGATGAGCAGGAGCCAGTCACATGAAGAATGAAGCTGACAACACTCCAGGCAAGAAGCAGCAGGCCAAGGCCCTCGGTGGGTCCAGGCAGATGGCCGGGAGGCTGGGGATGGAGGCAAGGTTGTCCATCTCTCTAATCAGCTTGGCTCCTCTGGGCCAGAACCAGGACTGAACCCCTGATCCAGGTCTGGCACTGACCTCTGGGCACCATGGGCAGTGGGTGCTCTGCTGATGGCTGAATGAGTCAATGTGATAGGCATATCTCTTGGCCAGAGAGAGAGGGGCGAGGGGAGGAAGGGAGTATGTTACAGACCAGTGGAAAACGTGCACAGGGCCTGTGGCAGATCACGAGGCACACTGAGGACTCAGCCGTCCTTCCAAGAGACACCACGTGTGCCCCTCCTGGGGACCAGACTGCCGCCAGTGTGCAGGGTCAGCCACACCTGGCTCCTCCTTGGAAGACAGTCCCTCCCTCCTTGACAGTCCAGCCCCACTCCCCTGGGGACCTGGAAAGGAGGCCGTGAAGCCCCTGGGAGGCACTCTGCTCAGGGCAGAAATGACCCCCACAGCAAGAGGCAGCTGGACAGGGAGGAGATGCATGTGTGTCCTAAGCATCTTCCAGGAAAGCCACGCTTTAGAGTCCTGGGTGCAGCAACCTCGTCCCCGCCATGTCACTGGGGGCCCTTGCAGCGAAGCCCAGGGACTTGTCTGGAGAGATGTGCTGTGGGGGTTCCAAGCCAGGGGGGGATTCGGACCACCTACTGGGGGCCCATCCTCTGCCCTGAACCAGATGGGGGTTGGGCAGCACAGAGGAGAGCTCCTGGTCCTGGCCACGCCAGGGACCACTGCAGAGAGGGGCTGTTTCTGTGCCCCCCTGGCAGGCTGCCACCCCTCTCCAAAGGCTTCCAGAGGTGGTGCCAAGGGTCATCTGTGTTGGTTCTGTGAGTCTAAATGTATACTTGATCCTTAAAGCCTCCTGCAGTCAGAAAAAGGGAACTGCTACAGGAGAGGAAACAGACTTTCCTCAACCAAAAAGTCCCCTGGATTCTGTAATTTAAAACAGACATAAAATCCCAGGATGGAACCTGCATTCGCTGTTCTTTGGAGGAACCAGGATCTGAACAGCACTCAGGAGCAAGAGTGAAAAAAGGGATGACTGACTTCATCTCCCAGATGCTCACCAACAACCTGAGGTTCAAGTGTGGTTGTGAACCAAGTAGGGCTCAGAGAGGCTAAGCAACAGGCCCAAAGTCACATAGCTTATAAGTGACAGGATACAAACCTAAGCACCTTTATCAAACTCAGTCATATGCAAATCCACGGACTTTGCATAAAAATTAACTTACATCTCAAGTGGATATAGAGAAGGGAGAAAACATGGCAGGGGGGCACCTGACATAACTTAACACCCAGTGGGCACTCAGTAAATACCTGCAGCATAATTGAGCAACAAGGCCTGGGGTCCACCTAAGACACTGCGAAGTTCAGTTCAAGTCAAAACATAGCACAATGGAACAATAAAATATATGCATGAGATTGACCCTGGGTTATACTGCCAAGTCAGATTCATTTCTAACAAGTTTCTAAATCATTCCTGCAAATCAGGCCCAACTCCGAGATAAGCACGTTTGAATTAGTTGTAATGTGAAGGCATCTTACGGGCAAATGATGTCTGAAGTTGAAATCTGAGGCAGGAGGCCCCGCTGGGAACCCCTTAGTCCCAGAAGAGATAGTGCCTCAAGAGTAAAGGCAAGGGGGCGTGTGGGACAGGGTGACTACCAAAATGCCCCAGACGCTGCCCTGGAGGAGACCAATGATCTCTAAGTGTGGCGCAGGCGCACCGCAGAGGGTGGGGGAAGCAGTGGCAGAGCTTTGGGGCTGCGCTCTGTCCAGCATCTCAGTCCCAAGGCTCCGTCACCATATCCACGTGGTTGACAGTCCTCTTACTTACACGGACCCAAGCCTACAGGGAGACTTTTCAGCATGGCTTGGGAGCAGCAGCAAAAACATATGGTAGGTAATTATTAACTTAATGAGTCATGGTAAATTGTAATTTTATATTTTAGTGAAAAGATGTTGTATAACACAGGATAATAAATTTTGATCAATTACCCTGATGCTTAGAACTTGCTACTGTACAACTGGGAATTCTGGTGCCTGCTAGAAAGAGCAGTAAGAGTGTGGTTTAATGGCCTGTTTAACGACCTGTTTACGGCTGGGTCTCTTAGAGGTTCAACAGGTTTTTATTGAGTGCCTACTGTGTGCAAAGTGCTGGGGATTGAGCTCCAACTTGAAAGCTCAGTGACTCAACAGGAAAATGTTTCAGTCACCGGATGAAAGCCTAGGTGGACCTGCAGCCTAGGGCTCAAAATGCAGAGGAATAATCAGACCTAAAATGGCTGGGAGCAATGATAGCGCCCGCATGTGGGGGAAGACGTCCAAGGCAGAGTCTTCCGGAAAACACCAGGCAGGTGCATACGGTGGTGGCAGGGTGTCCCACGCAGAGGGCACAGCCACTGGAGAGGTGGTTTGGGGCTGTGCCAGCCCAGGAGGGGAGGCTCATCATGCACGCAGCCCCCAGTCTGCAGGGTCTCAGTAGGGAGGTGCCTAGGAGCACAGCTCGCAGGACAGGTTTCCCTTGCTGATTGACACTGCTCTCCGTGACTCTCTTGGTCTGCTGCTGAGGGGAAAGTTTAATGACTTGTGTTTGATCCCAGGAGCACTTGGCTTTTCAAACACTGGTCGGACGGGAGCACCAGAGGGCAGCTGAACACAGATTGCCGGCCAGAGTTCTGACTGCCGAGGTCCGGAGGGCTGGAAACCCGCACGGCTAACGGGTGGGGTGGCACCGAGGGACCACCCAGTTCCAGAATAGAAGCGGAAGGGTGTGCCTGCCTTGGCCTGGGGCCCGCAGCCGGGGCTCAGTCAGGTGGCCTTCTCCAGCATTGGGGACAGTCTTTCTTTGGGTACCCTGCAAATGCACTCTGAGATGGAGTGCTGCTCACAGAAGGGGGAAAGTTGGGATGCTTGGGAAGGGAATGAGGGGAGCACAACTGGGCAGAGGGAGGGGCTGGCCCTGCAGGTGACTGCTGAGAAAGCCATCCAGCTCTTCAGAGTTGACCCAGAGGAGGCAAGGAGGCTGCCAAGGAGGTTGCCTGGCCTTTGACTCTTGCACCATCCAGGCACTGACTGCAGGCAGCTGCCAGGGCCAGTAATCTCGGCCCCAGAGAAGTCCCAAGTGCAGCAGCCTGTGAGCCCAGCACCTGCTGCTCCCGAGGGGACTCTCCCTGGTACACACAAGAAAACTGAGACCCACAGTGGCTAAATGACATGCACAGTCACCAGCCCAAGCCAGCGAATGATGCAGCTGTCACGGGAACCGATTCTCTGCGTCCAAAACCCACTTTCTCTCCTCTCTGTGGAGGGAAGGGCCCAAGGTTAGGAAAGCAGGTCTGTCACTCACAGGGCTGGGCAGGGCCACAGCGGGAGGGGACGGCCAGGCCTCCGGCAGCCCCTCCCCGCGGAACAACAGGGTCCTCTCACATTTCAACTCTTGCTGCTCTTTGTGAATGGAAGGGAGAGCGCTTCCTGCCTGCTGGGGCCCCCGGGCTGTATAGTCCTCGGAACAACTCCATGGGTGAGGAGCTGACTTGCTCATCTTGCCCATGAGGACACCGAAGCACTTGAATAACGGCCGCGCTCAATCACAGGTCTGCTGGTTCCAAACCCACCTGCCCTGGTTTCCTGAGACCAGCTGCAGGAAAGCAGAGAAGCAAAACAGATCGCCCCAAGGGATCACAAGGGGCAGACAGCCACACAGCCTGGGATCCCGGGGACAGGAGGGGAAGGGTGGGGAGAGACCTGCAGCTCTTATACCCTGCTGGCTGCTCTGCCTGTGGGGCTCTGCCCTCTGGCCTCCTCTGGGGAGCCCCTCGGGAATGGCCAGTCCCCAAAGACTCTCAGTCCCACCCTGCCCTGGACTCTGTGTGCTCACCACAAAGTCTTCAGAATACAGGAGCCAAACAGAAGCTAAGTGCTCAAGCACAGGGGACAACTGGCCAGCCCAAAGTCACTCATTCATTTGTTCATTCATTCAGCAAATACCTGTTGAGCACCTATGTGCCAGACTAGCTCTGAGGGGGATACATGCCAAGAATCCCAGGCTGTACCAAGCCCTATATATACGGTTCTTCCTATACAGACCTATGTTAAAATTTAGTTTGTCAACCTGGCAGAGTAAAACACTAACAATAATAGCTAATAATAAGCTAGAATAACTATAAAGATATACTGTAATCAAAGTTATTTTTAACTTATAGTTTATTTCTGGAATTTTTCATCTAATTTTTCCAGACCAGGATTGATGGCAAGTAGCTAAACCAGAGGCAATAAAACCTCAGATAAGAGTTTTGCCTGTACAAAAGCAAAGGCAGAGACAGGGGCTCCTGCCTTCTCCTGCGTAAGATGCCCACCTCCTGGCTGTGGTTTGGAAATGGCTTAATTGTGCCCCCACCTCACCCCAGGGGTGTGATTGGAGGCTTGGTCCCGGGGCGGGGGCAGTATGGGGAGGTGGTGGAAACCTTCAAGAGCAGAGCCCAGTGGGTGGTCCTCAGTCACTGCAGGCATGAGTTGTCCTCTGGGACCCCTTGGTAGTTTCCATGAGAGTTCATCATAACAACAGCAAGCCTGCCCCCACCCCCGTCTCTGTTTCCATGTCAGTGCCACGAGGTGATGCAGACCAAGAGGGGATCCTCAGATCCTGAACTGTGTCCTTCCGACTTTCAGCCTCTAAAACTGTGAGCTCTTCTTCATAAAGTGAGTCTGTCTCAGGTATTGCATTATGGGAATGAAGAGCTGAGCAATTCACTCCTCGGAAAGCATCCTCCTCGCCCTCCGAGTGCACCAACGCCAGTTAAGAAAGACATCCCAGCCTTTCTGTCACTACCACCTGCCACACTGTGGTGCAAGGTTGACAGTCACTGATTTGCTTCCCTCTGCACACCCAGAGGAGAACCCTGACATGCCCAGCAGGTAGAGGTAAGCAGAGACTGGCCGGGGCTGCTGCTGACATATCAAAGCACGCTCCTGCAGGACCCTCCTGGGTATGTGTTCAGATGGAAGCTAAAAAAGCTTCCCAACAGAGATGCAGGCATCCTTCCAGAGGCCCCTCGTTCTAGCCAGCTCAGCTCACAGCCCACCCAGGTCAAGGCTACTTCCACAGGACCCAGCCCCCTGCAGGCACCTGTCGCTTACAGATGAAAAGTTTGGGAACCTTCCCCCACGGATGCTGTGCAGGCCACACATAGTTCCAGTTCAGGTGAGGCGGAAACAACAACCCCACTTCAAGGATTTCTGTCAAAAGGAGACTCCAATCCTTTGCTAACAGGTTTGACCAGATCCCCATCCTGACACAGCGGTGTACCCAGGGTGCTGTGGGGGAAGAGGGGAACCACGCACCCGGCAGCACATGAGCAACCATGGGCAGGCACCGTGCCAGACACTGTGCACAGTGCCTGCCAGGAGCCCACAAGAAAACCACACACAACCCACCAAGCCACAGATACATCAAGTGTGGCCCTTGGACCAGCAGAAGCAGTGCCTGGAGGCTCACCAGACATGCAAATTCTCAGGGTCCCACCCCAGACCGAATGAATCAGAATCTCTAGAGGTAGAGCCCAAGAATCTGTTTTTTCAAGCTTGCTAGATGATTCCAAATGTGCACATTCTTCTGCGGGACGCTGGCCTAGATCGGAAGGCCCTCCCGGATCTCCCTATTTGAAATTACAAACCAGCCCCAGGTTGTGACTCCCCCAACCTTCTTTCCTGCTTCATATTTCTCCAAAATTGTATCACCGTCAGTTATAATACCATATACTTCATCCACACATTTAAAACTTCCCACAGTGATGTGACTCTTCTGAGGGCAGCAAGTCGAGTCACTTTAGTTCATTGTTGTGGCATCGACTGCCAGCACAAAGAAGCAATCGATAAAGATTTGTCAGTTGAATGATGGATGATAGAACAAGCCACAACCCATACAGTACCAGTTCTTACGGGTACCTAGAAAAAGAGAAGGTTGGTGGCCATGGAGCATGGCACGGGGAAAGTGGTACTCAGGCTGGCCTTGAAGGAGGTTTAGTCCAGGAATGAAGGATGCTTAGAACAGAGATGCTAAGCCTCCTGCTGGACTCGGTCCCAGATGGTTAATAGCATTGTTATCTAATTAGCAGTTTGTAGGTGCCAAGAATTGTCCTAGCCTGTATCACCTGCAGGACCTCCCTGAACCTCAGCGGCAGGTCATGTTCTCAAGTAGATACCTATGCTCAGTGATTAAAATAATTTGCCCCACCCACAAAAAGACTTGTATAAGAATGTTCATAGCAGCTTTATTTATAGTAGCCCCAATCAGGAAATAAATCCAAATATCCATCATGGATTGTGATACATGTGTACCATATAATAGTACTTAGTAATAAAACAGAATAAACTATAGATACAACATAGGAAGCCAGACAGAAAGATGTTTATTCTGCATATGAAGTGCTAGAATTTAATTATAGTTATATAACTAAATTGAACTTAAATAAAGCATCGGTAATAGAAGTCAGATAAGAAGCCACTGCTGGAAGTGGGGATGGGCGTGCTGATTCAGAAGGGGCATTAGGGGGCTCTCTGGGGGGATGGACAATGTTCTACATCTAGATTGGAGTGGTAGTTATGTGGGTGTTTACATTCACCAAAACTCATGGACCCAAGCCCTTGAAATCTGTATTTTACTGTTCTAAACCACATTCAGTAAAAAAAATGAGCTAAAAATCATTTGCCCTAGGTCATGAAGTCACAAATGGAGATGTGAGCTCAGGTTCACCTAATTCCAATGGCCAGTGCACACAAGTCAGACAGAGTTGAGCGGGGAGTTTCCAGTGACCCCCTCCCCCCAGCCTGGCAGAGCACCTAGGCAAAAACCTGAATGAAAGGAACCCACCGTTACTCTAGGAAGGAAGTCACAGGCTCCCAACCCCAAACCCTGACACACAGGCTCCCAAGGAGGCCAGACAGTGTCTGGCTGGGAGTCAAGAAACCTAGGTTCAGGACTCAGCTGTGCTCTCTGTTTGTGAGGATGCCACTCCATGACTCAGTTTCCCCTCTGTGAAGCAAAGAAGAAGGAGATCAGAGGCTGCCAGGATGAGGTGCCACCAGATCCTGGGGGCCACAGGGCCACAAGCCCCTATGCTCACCAAGCACTGTTACACTAAAGAAGTAATGTGCGTGCCTCGTAGCTGGTAAGCTATTTTCCTAAGACTTGCTAATGTTGCGATTAATAAAACACACAACTATTCCAAAGCAAAAATGAAACCACAGCAGCTTTTAGACATTGTGTATTTTCTCAAACAAAAGACACCAAAAGAACAACCACTGCTCATGACTTTGGTTTAAAGAGGCTGGGAAACTGTGTAGAGAATTGCTAAGGGGACAGTCACCAAGGGGATGGTCTCCAAGGGGACGGTCGCCAAGGGCCCTTCCAGGTCATCTGCCCTTTGATTGTCTGGCATCACTTGGGTAAATGCTTGTCCTTGTGTTCCTAAGGCCTGGGTCCCCCGAGGAACAAGCCTCTTGTCTTGGCTCCAGGGACAGAGTCCCCACTGTGTGGGCTGTGTCCTGGCTCTGCTGCGCAGCCTATAGGTGCAAAGTGCCCATCACTGCTGCACCTTGGGCCTCAGTTTCCCCTCCAGCTCTGATAGTGACCAGTTGTAAGAGTGGCACCTGGGCCTTTCTCTCCCCAACCCCTATTGGCTTCCAGTGCCAGAAAAGGAGCGCTCCTGGTCACAGTGGTCCCCTACCCCCCAACCACCACCACTTAAGATCACAGCCCACTAGGGATCTGCTACCAATGCTGGGACCCTGCTGAGTCAAGTGCCCTCCCCTGCCTTAGCCTGAAGGACTGAGTAGCAGGTCTTACATCCAAGCACATGGTCAGATCTTCCTTTCATACATCCTGGTGGCCCTCCACTTTGGACACATCCTTAGCTACGGGCCTGGGGCCCTAGATTACAAATAGAAACCAGAATCACGCACTTCTCATAACTACCCCAGCCCCGCCCCCTGCACAATTTCACATTGGTCCTGGTGCTGAGTCAGAGGTTTACAGAGTCTCCGGATAAATCGGGGGGCCTCAGGAGTGTCCTGCCTCCCAAAGGCCTATAATTGGGGCCACCCCAGCCTGGTGTGGCTTAAAGAAAACACCACCCCCAAAGGGAGCACTCTTGTCTAAGACCCCACCCACCCACCCACCCAGACTTTAGGGTACTAATCTCCACTCAGGCATCCAAAGCAGAGGCTGGAATCTACCTTGCCCACTTCATGTTCTAAAACAGCAAAGCCAAAGGCAGAAGACAGACCAGCTGCCCCCACACCCAACCTTCCTCCTCCTGAAAACTCCACTTGCTACTTCTAATGTTTTCCCTCCATCAGGCTGAAAGCAGCTCACGAACCTGCCTTATCTTCAGGATACCATCCCCCTCTCCGGTTGCTAACTTCCCCGTCACCGGACAAAAGATAATCACTCCTACCCTTAGCAAGAACTCGCTTGCTGCCCACCACCGCCCCAGGACGTCCCAGGTCGGTGTGGTGGCCCAAATCCTTCCTGTCCAGCCCCCGGTCCGCCGCCCTGGGCGAAATGAAGAAAGCTGTGCCAGAAGCGGTTCCCCTAGGGCCTGAAGACGCACTTGGAGAGGCCCAGCTCAGGAGGCCCCGAGATCCAAGCCGGACGGCCCCCTCCCGCAGCATCCCCATGGCCAGGGGCTAGACGAAAAGCCTGTGGGGAAGGGGACAGATCCCGAGAGGCGGATCTAGCCACCCGACGCGCACTCACCACGCAGCGCCGTGGAACCCGCGCATCCGCGCCTGGGCAGCGGGGGAACCCACGCGCGCTGTTCAATCCGGGCTCCGAGTGACGAAAAGCCTCGCTCTGCTGTAGCGGGCCCTGGACCAACGCACCGACCCGCGGACGCACAGATGGTCTGGCTTCCCAACTAAGTTTGAAAGTTCCCTCCACCGCAAGAGAGGAGGACACGGACCGCGCGGCTGTCCCTAAACGTTCCGGCTGAGCTCAGCGGGGAAGCGGGGATCGGACGCCTCAGGGGTCGGGGGATCAGGACAAGCAAGCTTCCTGAGCGCAGGGACGCGCCCTAGCGCCGAGCATAAGAAATCTGGCTGGGGTGGGGGCGGCGATTTTGAAAAAATGGGGAAGGGTTGCCCCCCACTGCAGCCCCCGTCTGCGGGGACCCTGCTCTCAGTTCCCGAGAGGGTACAGGCCTCGACTGGCCATTGCAACTCGGAATCCGAGGCCCCGCCGGGCAGTGATGGCCAATTAGTAAATGGCCCAATTAGTGCGCGGTGGCGCGGTGAAGTTAAACCCCGGCGCCCGAGTGTAGATGACCAAGGTGTGGGGGTGGGAGTTAAGGGCAGTGCGGAGCCTGTGGCTGTCCCTGGGTGTGACTCCGTGTGACTGTACCGACGTCAGTGTGATCTGTCTGAGGTTCACCGTTCGGGGGTGGCTGTGTGTGACAAGTGTGCGCTTATGTGAGTCATACTGTGAGCTTGTGACTGTCGAAGCGACTTCTTTGTGTGACTGTCCCCAGTTGTGACTGGGTGTGACAGCGGATGGGGGCATGTAACGGTGTGTGGCATCGTAGTGTGTTGATGGGTGACCTGCATGTGGCGGCTTGACAATGTACGTGGGCGAGTGGCTGAGTGTCGCTGTGTATAAATGACTTGTCAGGGTGACTTGTGTGGGACGGTAAGACAGTGCAAGCAGTTCATGGCTGTCTGTGACAGCAGGTCACTGTGTGTCTGCTTGTGAATGAATGTGCGGCTGTCGGGAGACGGAGGTGAGTGAGAGACACTGTGTCGTCGTGCGGATGGCTGTCGGGGTGACTTCTGCCTGTGATCCCAACAACTCAGGGCGTGTATGTGGCCGCGAGGGTATCAGTGTGAGCGGCACGTGCCCGTCGGCGGGGTCGAAGTGTGTGTGTCCCCCCGTGTGCGTCCCAAAGTGCCCGCCTCGCGAACCACCAGGTGACTGCCGCCCAGCGCTCCGACCCGGGACTCTCGGGCCCTGGCCGGGGTCCGAAGGCGCGGGCGGGCCGAGCCCGCCCGGCCCGCGCACCCGCACCCCGCCTACCTTGCCGCAGTGGTAGTAGTCCAGGTGCGCCAGGCCGGCGGGCTCGGCCCCGGGCCGCGCGCCCACCGCGGGCGCCGAGGGGTACAGGCGGACGTCCATGGCGGGCGCGGCGGCGGCTCCCGCGGGCAGTGCCTGGGCGGGCGGCGGTGGGAGACGGGTGCGAGCGGGTGTGCGAGCGCGGGGGCGGGCCGGGGGCGGCGCCCGGCGGAGCGCCCCGCCCCCGCCCCGCCCCGCCCGCACGCGCTATTGTTCCGGCCTCAGGCGCAGCCGAGGGCAGGGGGCCCGGCCCGCGGCCCGGAGGTCCCTCCTCCAGGACGGGCGGCCGCGGGTTCCCCGCCCGGCTCTCGGCCCCTGAGGGTCCGCGAGGGTTGCGCGCCTGTCCAAGCGGCCCTTCCCCGTCCCGCCTTTCTCCACCGAGGGTGACGGGAAGGAGAAGCCGGCACGACACCCCTCTCCAGAAGTGGGACAATCTCCGCCCTAAATATCTGGGGCGGCGCCACCCCCCACGCGGCGTGGGGGACAGGGGAGGAAGGCAGAGTCGGGAACACTTTCGGAGATGAGCGCTGCTCTGTCTGGGGACGCGGACCGGCGCCGGAGGCTGATCTTAGGAAGCCCTCCCTCCTGGCCCCGCTGACCTGAGTTACCGCGAGAGGGGTCCCCAAGGGAAATCGGTGGGCTTAAACTTTGATTTTACTTGTGGGGAAACTGAGGCACGGACTTTCGGCATCAGTAACGGAGCTCCTGCCGGGTGGGATTCACTGACCCCAAGGGAGCCAGAACCGAAAGCACTTGATGAAGGGGGAGGAACCCCACGCCCTTTGATAATGGGGAGGGCAAGGGCTCTAGGAATGGCCTAGAGTTCGAAGCTCAGAGTCAAGGTCAGGAGTCTGCCCCATTCACGGTCTCCTGGGTGAGAAAAGGAAGGAAACAGAAGGGCTCTGATTGTAGGCCCCAGAGGTGACTGTGAAACGGGCTCCCTCCCTCTAAAAATAAAAAGCCCCTAATTTCTCACAATGTTTTAGACCTTCGAGAGGCAGTTGTATCAGAGAATCGTCTACACCTGCGGTCTACTCCCTCACCTGCCACTCGCTGCTCCACACACTGCCCCTCAGCATCTCCCATCCCGCCCTGGCATGATCCCTGCCTGGGAAGGGCCCGGAGGCTGAAGTCAGCCAGAAGTGGATTCTCCCGTGGTGGGAGAACTCAAGTGCTACTTGAGCCTCCTGACCACTTGAAACTTCTTTCCCAACCGCTGCTTGATTCACTATTTGTGACCATAAAAACCCAGGAACACAAGCTAGGTGTGGGAAACAGCCTTTCACCGAAGGTTGGGGAACAACGGAGGGAAATTACAGCTCGGAAAGGAAAAAACTTCTAAATAAATGTCAGCATTGTTTCTGGAAATACGGTGCCACACCTTATCAAAAGGAATTTCCCACTGACCCCTCTCTTTTTATTCCATCTGGTTACAGGACTGACCCAGCACTACTTGTTAAAAAGAACACACACACACACACACACATTTCTCTGCAGGGCTTTGTCATAAATCAAGTAGTCCATATATGCATGAGACCCCTTCAGAATTCTCTATCTTGTTCTATTAGCCTATTTCTCTCTCCTTTTGCCATTATCACATTGTCTGGATTACTGCATCTTTGTAATGTCTTAATGTCCCATAGAATAAGTTCACCCACTTTGTTCTTTAAGACTGTTGGTTACTAACCATTTATAGAAATGTTAAAACCAGCTCTTTTTTTTACACACGCAATATTACTAGGATTTTGATTGATATCACATTGAATCTAAAAATCAACTTGGAGAAAACTGACATTTTCAGTATGAATTTTTCTTATTCATGAACATGGTATGTTGTGCCATTTATTTCAGGATTTTTTAAAAAGTTCAACAATGTTTTGTGGAGTTTGCATGTAGCAATCTTCCACATCTTTTATTAGATTTGGACCTGGATATTTTATGGTTTTGGTGCTATTACAAATAATTTCCTTATTTTATGTTCTGTTTGTTGCCCGTACAGTGTCATGGTTTTACAAGTCCACAGATCCTTGACACTGCTCCCAAGGGGTGGCATCTAATAACCTTGCCCTTGAAAAGCATTGGTGTTAGTGAAGGTGTTTTACAAAGTGTGGCAGAGTGATGCTGTGTGACTTCTGAGTCCAGGCATAGAAGCTGATATATGCTCCCTCTCTTGTCACCTTTGTCTTTAGAGACCTAAGCCACTGTATAAGAGGTCTTAGGCTGCCAGGTTTTAAAGCATTCCAAACTAACCCACACAGAGAAACCATAAGTAGAGATCTTGAAACTAAATGAGGAGAGGAAGATTCCTTGTTGGTCCCTGGCTGAGCTGACCCCTGCTGTTTCAGTTCTGACCATTGCTTCTCTACAACCACGTGAAAAAAATCTGAAATCTGCAGCTCAGCCCTTCTTCAATCCAAAATGTACAGAGACCATGAGAGATAATAAGTGCTTACTGTTATTTCAAGCCACAAAATTTTGGAGTGACTTGTTACTCATCAATATAGATCTGGAATTTAGTAGAAATAGATTTTTAAAGCATGTCCTTGTACCTAGCAAAATCACTAAACTTATTAATTCTAATAAATTATCTGTAGATTTTCTGAATTTTTAAAAAAACAAACCATTTTTCTATCTCATCTGGAAAAATGAGAGTTTGCTTTCCCTTTTCAATCCTTATGCATTTCATTTCTTTCCTTGCCTTGTTTCACTGGCTAGTATCACCAGTGTAATATGGAAAGGGTGATACTGGCCATCCTGTCTCTTACCTGATCTCAGAAGGAATACTATTGCACCATTAATCACAGTGCTTGCTGTACTTTTGTTTCTGTTTCATTTTCTTTGGCTTTTTTGTAGATACCTCTGTTGCGGGTTGAGGAGGTTGATCTTCACAAAGACCCTCTGGGTCAGAAAATAAGGCTGCTGTGACACTTTACAGATGAGAAGGGACCAGTGAGGAATGCCCAATTCCCCAGAGTGATAGCAGAGCCAGAACTCTAGCTAAGCCTGGGACTCTCTCCTGGAGCACTGCCTTGGAGTCCTGGTCTCGCCAGCTCTGGCCAGAGCTGGGAAAGGATGTCTGCCAGAGTCCAGGGCCCAGGAGCAAGGAGTGAGCTGCTACAGACACTGGGCTTCCCCGGAGCATGCCAGCAACAGCAGCCATTAACCCTGCTGGTCACCTCTGTCCTCTCCTCAGGAAGGGAGAAGCATCTGGAGAGTCTAGTGGTAAAGTCCAAAGGGAAGCCATACAGGCCCCAAGACCTGGCCTTGTCCTTTCATGTTGGCAGCTGATCAGATAGAAAGCTGATGACTTGGTTCCCTTAAAGAATTGCCACAGCTTGGCATCACGTGCCGTCTTCAGAATGGGAGTGGCCTGAGCCCTCCTCCTCCCCTTCACCTCAGTCCTGCCACAGTGCACAGGTTGACACAGGCCACGTGGCTGTGCCCTGCCTGCAGCAACCCAGCGTGGAGACCCAGGCACCTGCTCATGCATCTTCCAGCTTTCAGCTTCTAATAGGTGACAATCAAAATAGAGACGTGAATATACCAGGGTGAATCCCATCTCTGTATATACCTATGGAGTACTGATTTATAAAAGTAATAACCGAGAGGAAGGCCAGTGCAGTAGAGAAGGGAGGGAGAGAGGGAGGAGATCCCGGGACTGATACGAAACCAATTACATTCCATGCATGTGTGATTGTGTCAGAATGAACCCCCTATTATGTGCAGCTATAATGCACTGATAAAAACATTAAGAAAGAGATGTGTTTTACTATGTTTATTATTATTTGGATGTGGTAAAGTTAACAGATCAGGAGATGATTGCCAAGGAAAAGATTGCTTGGTACTCAGGGTCCCCAAAGGAGTGGAGATACCATCCACGGGAGGCCACATGGGTTAGCTAGGAGATAGAAAGAAGGGAGAATTGTGGGTAAGAGAGTTTATCGTGGTTTTGGCAGGAAGGCACTGGCAGGTAGTCTAAGCAGATTCAGGATTGGCTAATATGAATGAGTTCAGTAGATCTTGGGTTAGGGACTATCCCCAGGTGTCTGGTACCTGACCCAGGGGTGACTGGGGCAGGTGGATAGTAACCCAGAGTGTGAGGGTCAATTTCTAGAAATAATAAACAACTTGCCTGATAATAATAAACAACTATCCAGATCCACACCTCTTTTATAGAATCTTACCTCTTTCTTTAAGGCCTAGTTCAAGTACACTTCTTTGGTGAAGACTTCTCAGAGACCCCAACTCGACTGCTCTAATGTACTTTTCCAATAGCTGTTTGCACACAGAACTATGAGTGTCAACTTCACCAAACTGTTATAACACATGTGCCCTATGAGTGTCTCCAGGTGGGGACAATGGCTCCCCCATCTTGGGGTCCCTAGTGACAAACACAGGGGCTAACACAACAGAGATGCCTCATGCCCACCTTTAGGGGAGGTAGAGTTTTTGAGGACCCTATTAGCTACACATACTCTCTCAGGAAGAAGTAGCTCCTGGATTGTTCAGATTCCAGGACACAGAAAAAAGTGGGTAGAGCCAAGTTCAGCACCTGTCTCCGTCTCTTCCTTCCCATAGTCAATGTGCATAAGATCTGACTCGGATTAGGTGTGGTGGGGTATGTTAAGCTGGATTGAGGTGCAGACAATGGAGATGTACTGGGGAGAGCTCAACTTTCTTGGTTAGGGCCCTCCAAAAGCTGATCCTGAGGCCAGGATGCTACCGTGAGTAGTTTACTGAAGAGTGATCCCAGGACACACAGGTAGAGGAAAATGAGAAAGGAAAGAACAGTCACGGAAGGGCAATTTTCAATAAAACAACCACTGTGAGCAGTCAGAGCCTAACTCCTCTGGGAAGTTCTGGAATGTGAGGTAGAACACAGTCCTCAGTTATCCCTCTTGAGGGGTAAGGAATTGGGGTCCTTACTCACCAACTCCTCACAGAGCATCCATTGCCAGGAAGTTCATCCTGGTAGGCAGATGGGCTCTGGCAACCAGAGAAATCCCTGAGGCAAAGAGACGCAGGAATCAGCAGTCAGAAATTGGGGCTGTACCACATCAATGTTTATAGCAGCTGAATTCACTATAGCTAAGCTATGGGACCAACATAGCTGCCCTTCAACAGATGAATGGATAAAGAAAATGTGGTACATATACCACAATGGAATATTACTCAGCCTTAAAGGAAAATGAAATTATGGCATTTGCAGGTAAATGGATGGAACTAGAGAATATCACGCTAAGTGAAATAAGCCAATCCCTAAAACACAAAGGCCGAATATTTTCTCTGATAAGCAGATGCTGATCCGCAGTTATGGGGTGGGGTAGGGAAGAATGAAGGAACTTTGGATTGTGCAGAGGGGAGTGCGGGGAGGAGTGGGACGATGGGGATGGGCAGGACAGTAGAATGAGACAGACATTATTACCCTACATACACGTATGACTACACTACTGGTGTGACTCAGCACCATGTACAGCCAGAGGAATGAGAGGTTATGCTCCATTTGTGTACAGTGTGTCAAAACGCATTCTACTGTCATGTATAGCCAATTAGAACAAATAAAAAATTTAAAAATTGAAAAGAAATTGGATCTGCATGCAGGGAATGGTGAGGTTTGTGGGCATGTGGGCAGAGCACCAGTAGGCGTCACAGACTCAGCTCTCCGTGATCACAGAGCAGAACTCTGCTTTACCTAGACACCTGCTCTGTGTGCGTGCACACCTGCGTCTTCTTCAGGAATGTGGTTGAAGTCTGTGCTGATGTCTGAGGACAGTAGTTGGGCATTGCTGGGACCTTGACTATTATACCCCCATCCAGGCCAATATAGCTCCAACCTATTATTTCTGACAATTGTCCAAGTTAGCCAGTGACTTTCACTCACAGTACCTGCTGGACAGATCAAATTACAGGCCCCTAAGAGGAGAACACTAGATGAGACGTCAGAGACTCTGGATTCAAGTCCTGAGCTCTGCTCAACTCTCTATTTGACTTCAACCAAGTCACTATACCTCTTTGAGCCTGTTTCTGCTTCTGCAAAGCTGGATGATGATGCTTACCTGTGTATTACTATGTGCTAGTTATGTAGGGAGAGGGATTTGAAAAGTTAAATGTGAATGGATCACACTCAGAAAAGAAATAGGAATTCTCATGTGTTGCTATCTACAGGGAAATAAAAAGAAGCACTACTAACAACTAAGCACTACTGAATGCCAGATGTTTGTGAGGTACTCTGCTAAGCACTGGTCGTCTATCTATTCCCTCTTTCAATCTTGAAAACAATTCCATGAGGTAGGCACTACTATTATACTGATTTTCCCAATGAGGAAACCAAGGCACAGAGCAGCCAAGTAACTTACCTATAGTTAGCATGTGGCAGAGGCTAGAATAAAGTTAGTACACGGAGCAATGGGATTTGCAACTAGTTAGTTTGGCCGTAAGTTCTCCACTCATAGCCGCTGGACCTCACTGCATCACTCTGACCTTTCATATAAATTTCAGGTTTACTTAAGATAAAGAGAAAAGCTTGTTAGTGTTTTCATTAGAATTATATTATTAAATTAAGTTGGGGAGAAGTGAAATATTTGATGAAAAACATATCTATTTATCTTAACGTATAAGAATACTATTAAAGTTTTAGATGTTTATCTTGTATCCAGAAAACTTACCAAGGTCTATTATTTGTCCTAATACTTTATTTTTTGTAGATCCTCTTTTATTTTCTGTAGAGAAGATCATAGTATTGCCAGAAAGAGAGACAGACAAAACTTATGCTCTTCCCTTCTAACCATCTTGTCACTTCTTTGTCTTTTCTTCCCCAACTCTCAACTTTATTAAAAAAGTAAAATTGACAAGAAAAAATGTATATACTTATAGTGTACAATGTGATGTTTTGATACATGTATAAATTGTGAAATAATTAAATTGAGCTAAATTAATTAGCATACCTCACATTATTATCACTTTTTTGTAGTGAGAGCATTTCAGATTACTCTCTTAGCAATCTTTAAGGCTACAGTGCATCATTATTAATATTTATCTTGTCTTATTACATTGTCCAGCACCTCTAGAATCAGTGTTAAATAGTACTGATTTCTGGCATTGATTTCTGTTTCTTACTTTAATGAAGATACTTCTTATATTTCATCATTTAGCCATTAAGGAAGAGGCTAATTGTAAGTGCCTGGTGATGTTCTATCAAGTAATAAAATTTCTATTTATTCCTAGTCTGCTAAGAGATTTGTTTTGGAATGAATTAATTATTGTTTATAAATTTTTTGTAATCTGAAATTATCATCCAGGTTTTAGCTTTTAACCAATTAATATTATATAGTACACTAATAGTACAATCATATACTTTCACATTGAGCCATCCTTGAATTCCTGAGATAATTCTTGAGACTTCTATTTGACAATAATTTATTTTTAAATACACTGCTACATTTCATTGGCATCTATATTAATGGACAAAATTGATCCAATATTCTTTTTTGCTGTTATTGACAAAATCATATATCAAGAATACACTAGTTTTACAGACTAGGAATGTGGCTCAGTGATAGAGCACTTGCTTACCACGTACAAGGTTCTGGATCTGATCCCCAGCACTATATTTAAAAAAAAAAAAAAAAAAAGTGTATTATACTGATTTTGTCTCAAGAGTTGAATAACTTTGATAACAATTCAACTTCTTAAATTATAATTTAATTAATATGTCTCATATTTTTATTAAGTATATTTTGGTAAATTATACTTCTATCAAGAGTTTTTAATTTCCCTTAACTTTCAAATGTATTGGTGCAAAAGTGTTTTTAATATTACCTTGTGTTTTGTTTGGTTTTTTTGGAGGGTGGATTACTGGGGATTAAACCCAGGGCATTGCATGTGCTAGGGAAGCTACATCCACAATCCCTTTTCCATATGTTTTGAGACAGAGTCTCACAGGTTACCCAGGTGGCCTTGAACTTTCAATTCTTCTGCTTTAGCCTCCCAAATAGCTTAGGTTACAAGAGTGTGGCACTGCACCTGGCCTATTTTACGATTTTAAAAACTCTAATGTTCTTATTATCTCTGGTTTTTTTTTTTTTTTCTTATTTCCTTAACCAATCATACTCAAAATCTCTCTGTGTCATTAGGCCATATTTTATTCTATATTTCTATTTTTTATATTCTCTTCTCTCCATATTTTCTACTCTAAGAGGATTTTAGAAATGAATGCCTTTAAAAAAAACCAAGATAATATGTGTCACTTACCTGGACTTAGAAAGTGTTTGGCCAGTATTTGTTCAGTTAAGATATGAAAAATGTGTTTGAGCACACGCTAGGACAAGAAATTAACTGACAGGGACCCAATCTGTGTTTATAGCTGAGTAGCAGACAGGCCAGTAAATAGTCAACTAAATACAGCCGATCAACATGACAGAACTGAGAGCAGGGCAGAATGGGACACAGAGTAGGGCTTCCTGGGGGAGGTGGCACTGAGCTGGCACTGCAGGATGAGCAGGAGCTCGGCAGGGGAAGGAGATGGTGCACTGGCCTTGCCCTTGGGCTCATCAGTGGCTGGTTCAGCTCTGAGCAGGGACGGGCTGTCTGGACTCGGGATTCGGGAGTCTAAGTCTCCTTCACCTCCACTGAGACTGTCTGCCACCCCTTCTAAGGGTAACGCTATTCCACTTTGTTCTCAGACACCGCACTGACCCCATAGGTTCCATCACCTGCAGGGACCTCAGGGATGCACCAGCTTAGGCAAAGGAGAATGAAGATGTGGTTGGCTGCTACTTCTCACCTGGAAGAGAACGTTCAGCAAAGCCCCACCTGTAATAACCAACCTCCAACAGCTGGTGGCTTTGCAAACAGGTGCACCTTAGGGGGAACATCAGGACAAAAACGCAAAAATAAAAGATATATGACTCTCCGTCCACTCCCTTCCAAGTCTCCTCTGGGCCTTGGCAAATCATTCTGTAACTGCCTAAATTTCCCAATCCAAAATCATTCAGTAAAATGGGGTTTTTAAGGGTTAAAGTTGGACAAGAGACAGCAGTTTAGTTAACGAGTATGAGGAAGGAAAGGGAGTGTTGACCAGCTACCCAGTTGTGGCCTCCCTTGAGACAAATGTTTATTGAGCACTTAGTATGTACCAAGAACTTGGCTTGGACTGTTTCAGAGAACCCACCCCACAAACCCGTGAGTTGGGTGCTAATGTCACTGTCCCCAGTCTACAGGTCAAGAAAGAGAAGCTCAGAGAGGTTAGGTGACTCTCCTAAGAAAATGCTGGCCCTGAGATTCAAACCAGAAAATGCTCCAGGCACTTACACACTATAACACGTGGGGTCTCATGCCCACTGCCTGGGACAGTATAGACCCTGGTGACCAAAGAACAAATTGGGGGAGAGAACAGAAAAATGCTTTGGTTAGGGTGTGTAGTCGGGGGTAGGTCTAATCAGAAAGGAGCATGAAGAAACTTTCTGGGGTGATCTTAATGTTCTACGTCTTGAGGAAGTTTGGGTTACTCAGGTGGTAGCATTTGTCAAGATTCAGCGAAGGCACAGGTAAAATTTCGCTGCCTGTAAATTTCAAATCAAAAGGAAATGTAAAAACTCTGACACCCACACCAATATATGTTCAGGGGAGTGAAAAGATGTTTGAAATTTGAAATGTAACCCCCAAATAAGACAGCTTTTGACTGGTGGAGACATAGGTGATAAAGCAGCAGGTGACGTGTCCAGAGGCTGGAGTCCAGGTGGTGGACAGACAAGCGTTCCCCGCGATATTCTTTCAACGCTGTTTATTAAGCTGTCGTGATAAGTTTAAGGGACAACATGGTGTGTGACGGTGGCGATTGTGTGACCGTATCTGTGCCCGCCACTTTTGCCTGCATCCTGCCATTGACCATGCTTTCCCCTTTAAAAGAATGCGGAGAGAGCCCTTCCGCCCTGTCTTCCTTCCTTCCCTCCCTTCCTCCCTCATTTCAAACAGCAAGAAGCAACCAAGCACCAAGGCTGGGTTGGTGGCGGATCCCGGGTCCCTCTCTCCCCTCCTCCCTCGGGCCCTGCTCACCTCGCTCTGCGCAGGGTGGGTCATTGCCTCTGATGGGCAACTGCCCATCCCTTAGCACAGGCCCCGGAGACTTAAGCGGACGGGAAGCTGCACACCCTCCGCCTTGGACAGCGAGAACCCAGTGCCTTTGGTGCCACTCCCAGCCCTGGGCCCGGCGCGCAGGGGGTCATCCAGCCGCGCTGGTGAACACAGAGACAGAGCCAAGGAAGAGGTATCCTGTGTCCAGAGGGTGAAATTCCAGATGATTTTTTTTTTCAAACTATTTCATGGTGTCCAATTACCTTTAGGCTCAAGGTAACTTATTCTAAATTACTGCCACTCACCCAGGCCTGCAGTGTCACCTCCAGCAAGGCTGTCCCCCCAACTTCCTCAGGCAGAGAGGAGGGACCAGCGTGCTGAAAAGCAAGACCCTTTGTTGGCCCGGCGACGTGTGTATTGGCTTATTTATTTTTTCTTTCATTTGTTACGTGGCTCCCTTAAAACATTCAGAGAAGGAAACCACTCTCCAAAAAGAAATTTGAATTTTTGAATGCCCATTTCCCATCTGAAATGTCACTTGCACGTTAAGTCTGTGTCCCTGAGTTGCTGTGGCAACCTCAGCAGCACTCTTTGCCCAGAGTGACAAAGGGGCCCTTTGTTCGCTGGGAGGCCAGGTCTGGGTGCAGGGACATCCTATTCAGCCCATCCTAACAAAGGCACACACGTCCCTCTGCCTGAGCAGGCCAGTTTCTGGCCCGATTATTCCTGTACTGTTGACGACCTTCCACAGGGAGACTGGGAAAAGGAGCCCCCTATTATTGGCATCTTTGAATCAAAGTTGTTTTTTCTTCTCTCTTTGCTACTTGCTCTACAAAAACCCCTGCACAGGGCCCCACTCGCTCTCTTGCAAAGAAAAACACCGACTGCAAGGCCTCCCTGGAAGAGGGATGAGGCTCCCAATCTTAATGGAATCTCCTAAATTCCCATATTAAAATGGTAACTCTAGCAGCAGCAGGTGAGCTGATGGATTCTTCAAATTTTAGCAGTCAAACCAGGCACAGTGGCTCACACCTGTAACCCCAGCAGCTCAGGAGGCTGAGGCAGGAGGATCACAAGTTCAAAGCCAGCCTCCACAATTGAACGAGGCCCTAAGCAACTTAGCAAGACCCTATCTCAAAATTTAAAAAAGGGAAAGAAAAGGAAAAGGGCCAGTGGTTAAGTACCCTGCTTCAATCAAGGCCGGGGGTGGGTCTCAGTGGTTAAGTGTCCCTGGGTTCAATCCATGGTACCAAAATGAAAAACAAAATAGCAATCAAGACCAAGCCCTGTCCCAGAAAGGTGTCCCAGCCACCCCTGGCTCTGTAGGGGTCTCTGTGCCCGAGGGGTCTGTGCTACGGTCAGGTACCCCATGTACCCAGTTTCATTAAACCGTGGCCTGTCTCTTCCACGAGCGCAGGCCAGGAGTCCAGCAGCCTGATCTCTGTGCCTAGGTTCTCTGAGGCACAGGTGCGTGGGGAGCTGCCCTCAGGCCTCGGCTGCAGCCATGGCCTCCCTCAGCCCTCAGAGTCATGGGCCTCCACCCCGAATCCTGCCAGGCGAGGTCCGTTTAGGTCCTGTATCCCTCTCCTGTGTCCCTTCTCCCACCAGCATCATCATTTCCCACTTCTCTTTCTGATCCCACGATGGATGTGAAAGCTAAGACAGCCAGAGCAGGGTCTGTCTTGTTCACTGTGCCCCAGGGGCCAGCACAGCACTGGGCACGATCTGTGCACCAGAAAGCGTCTGTCCACCCCGCCCACCATGCGGAAGCGCGTCTCTTGGGATGGACTCTGCATCCTATCAAGCAATCTGAGGTTGAGCCGTTTTCCTCCTCCGCCCCATTCCCTCCTGTCCTGTTTGCAGGTCCAGACCTGAGGCAAGCTGCCAAGTTGACAGAGAGGTCCCTGCCTGAGGAGGACTCTCTTGAGACAGATGTGCAGGCAGATGCTATCATGGAGGGCAATGAGTGGCAAGGGGGGGTACCCGGGAGCTACAGGAGGCAAGAAGGCACCCAGTAGAACTTCCAAGATGTGGACACTGGCAACAAAGTCACAAGAATGACCAGGAGCTGGCCGAGCAGAGAAGAGGGCTTTAGTCTAGTGACCCAGCAAGAGAAAAGGCAGGGTGGTATGAAGTGGTCTGCTATGTGCAGGGCTCCCCATGATGCTGTCTATTAGTAGGGGATACAGGGCAAGGGAGAGATGGTCTTGGACATAGCTGGAGAGGCGAGTCAGAGAAGGATCCCGTAAGCTAGGCTTAGGAACTCCAAGCCAAGTCAACCATGCACAGTTGTATGGGTTGTTTACTATATAAAAGAGTGAATAGAACTGAAATCTAGCCTGTGCTGTTTGGGCCAAGCCCTGAATCTTTCTAGATAAAGAGGAAGCAAGGTATACTTCCAAAGGCATAAGTAACCCATATATCTGTTCCCTGGTACAGTAGTGTCCTCAGTCCAAGTTTATGGCAGTGTGTGCGTGTGTGTGTGTTTGTTGCCAAGTTCAAAGGGAGGCAAGACAAGAGTCAGGATAAATAAGCAGGCCCTGGAGAACAATTAGGCGTTTCCAGGGATGGCTGCAGAGGTAGCCCACCGTTCACCAGGTGCTCCAAGCTTCTGCACCAAAGGCTGAGGGCGTTTGCAAAGGAGCACCGGAAACCCTCCGGCTTCAGGGTGTCCTAGATTAAGGAAGAAGGGAAGGCGGGGTGTGGGGGGCAGGCCGTTAAAGAGAGGGGCTTCTGATTTGGGAGGTCTCCATGGGAGACCCAGGTCCCCAGGTGAGAAGACTGAAGATGTCATGGTGAGGGGCTTCAAGGTGGACTTTGTCATTAAAGGCGGGGGAGTAGCAGTCCTGAGGGGTGACAACGTCTAGGGTGTGTACTCTGCAGTGAGGAGGAGCTGGTCTTTGGAGAAGAGGAGGTCCAGGACCAGGAAGCCAGGGTGAGCTGCATCCCGAGGTGGCAGAGTGATGGCCTCATGTCTGAGCTCAGCAGCTGGACTTGAGGAGACAACCAGACCATCACCTCCTCTGGGAAGGGTCGGTGGAATAGGTGCTGTGTTGCGGGCGCCTGGCCCGGCTCTTTGCACATAGTAATGAGCTCTAAATATTTGTTCAAGGGCTGGGGCTGCAGCTCAGCGGCAGAGCACTTGCCTAGCACATGGGAGGCACTGGGCTCCATCCTTAGCACCACATGTAAATAAACAAACGAAATCAAGACTTGCTGTCCATCTACAACTACAAAAAATTCTTAAAAAATTTTTTCAAACAATGACAAAATTGATAACATCATTGATCCAATTTCCCCAGATCTGTGTGGATGTCATCTGTGAATGCCTGAGAGGCTTGAAAAGGAGGGAAGCAGGGGCACCTGTGCCAGGGAAGGTGAGTACATGAGTACATGGACAGTGTATATCTGTCAGGGTAGCATTAGCTGCTATAACAAATAAACCCCACATTGCAGTGACTTACCCTCAAAATAGAAGTCTTTTCCTGTTCACTGAAGATGCCAATCTAGATGTGCCTTGTTGATTGACAGCTTTCCTCCATGTGAAGATTCAGGGATCCAGGTCCTCTATCAGGTGCTAATGTCCTTTGGGGCCTTGTAGCCCTCTGCATCCAACAGGAAGGTAAAGGCCAGGAGAGTTGAGAAACCTGAGCTGCTTCATATAAACCCAGCCCAGGAGTGACACATCCCTTCTGCTCCCCTTCCCTCGATGAGAACTAGTCACATGGCTAATTAGATGCAAGGAAGGCTGGGAAATGTAGTCCTGGGCTGGAAGACAGCTTCTCAGAATGACTTTGCACCATTTAAGGGGCAGCACAGATTTTTGGTGTACCAACATAGGAGGTGACAGGAAGGAGGAAGATGGGACCTCAGGGCCCACACGGTGGCAATGACCCAGCACATGCACAGCCACCAGTGGACTCTGAATTCAGTTCTTGGCTTTGCCTGAGTTCCTAACTGGAACCTGGAGATGACTTGTGTTTGTGGGAGTGGGGGGTGGGTGTCAGACATAGTGACCGTCTCCCCCACTGGTGGCTACACTCGACCCTCATGTAGTGTTGGGATGTGGAGCTTATTCTTCCTCTTTTACAGATGAGCAAATAGGTTCAAAGAGCAAGGTCAAGGTCACACAGGATGAAGTCAGGCCTAGAACCAGGACCTGGGTTCCTGGTCTTGGGATGGTTCATTTGGTCCCCTAGGCTTAAATGATTCTCCAGAACACCATGGAGATTTCTGTACGATTCCAGAAAACCAGTATAGCAAGGCACATCACAATTTTGTTCCCAAGCACGGAGAGTGGCCCATGGCCATCAGGCTGGGCCATTCTTTCAATGACAGCCCAGAGGAGGGGCTTTTATTGCCCAGGCCCTAGGGGCGGGGCTTGGCCTGGCTGGCCCTGCTGCGTCAGGGATTCTTCCATTATTGCTCAGCAACTCTGTTATAAAGTATAGATCTGTGAACATATTTATAAACACTATCAACTCTGCTCTATTTGTTACATTTCCCTTTGTCCTGAAGCGGGGCCCAGCCCAAAACATCTTTTCCATAAAAAAATTCAAAGGGATTCTTACAAACGGATAGCAGATGAAATAGCTGCATGTACAATAAGACCCCACCACCACCACTACCACCACCACCAGCACACACGCCCTTTTTTGGCACAGCACCAAAAAAATCAAACACCAAAAAGGCAACAGATTTCAGCAGCTTCCATATAGGCCGTGTTAGTCTGAAGGTAATTTCATTTTGGATGCTCTGTGCCCTGCGTTCAGGCCTCATATTAGCTTAATGAATGCATGCCATCGTCAGCACCGAACCCGGGCGCCTGGCACGGTGCCTGGTCCAAGGCAGGCTCAGTAAATGTAGGAAACCCACACCCTGGGTTTCTCTGACCTTGCTGAAAGGCAGCGGATTAGAGTTGGCAGGGAAAGCCGTTATTTGTGGTTTCCCATTTTAAACCCAAGCTTTCTCACGTTGCCTTCAAACTTGCAAACATACGCGTGTGGACAGTATTCCCAGGGCCTGGTGAAGGAATGAACCAGAGAAGTCAAGGTGCACTTTCACACGTCGTATTACTTCCTGAAAATAAGGACGTGAGGGACCCTTCCCTGGATCTGGACAAGCGAAGTAGCAGCTCTGGGACCTGGAGGGAGACTCCCTCAGCCTCGGCACCTGGACCCTGGTCCTGCGTTCTAGCTGCCTGGGGCAGAGGGGGGACGGGAGGGTCCAGGGTGGGCCATCTGGTGGAGGAGTGGTGGGGGGTTCCGTCCCTGGTACTGAGGAAGCCAGCCTGGCCTAGTGGGGGTGGGGGCAGGGAGGGGAACAGCTGGGGGTAGCTGGGGACTGGGGGAGGGGACAAGGCTAAAACTCTTCCTCTCTCCACCGAAGTATTCACTTAGCCTGGACTTCACCCCTACCCCAAAATTAATATTAGTGAGGCTGGGTGTGCTGGTGCATGCCTATCATCCCCGTGGCTCAGGAGGCTGAGGCAGGGGGATCACAAGTTCAAAACCAACCTTAGCAACTTAGTGAGGCCCTAAGCAACTTAGTGAGAACCTGTCTCAAAATAAAATAAAATAAAAAGGGCTGGGAGTGTGGTTCAGTGGTTAAGTACCCTTGGATTCAATTCCTGGTATAAAAGAAATTAATGATATTAAGCTTTCATACATATTTAAATTTTTTCTTCCATAATAGTAAGTATCTTTTAACTTTATGGTTTCTTTTCTCCATAGAACTTTTCTCTTTTTGCCCACCAAAATCTGTCCATCTTTTCCTTTCACTGTCCTAAAGATTACTAAAATATTCTTTTGTTTTCTTCTACATTGTATGAATCACCTTTTTTCTTTCTTTTTCTTTTCATCTTTGATCTCTCTGAAGTTTATTTTGGAGGAAGACTGGGCAGTTTCTAGCCTCACCTTTGATCCAAATAGCTAGCCAATTTAGATACAATTTATGAATAATTCATCATCTCCTCCTCGAATATGAAACACCACGTGCCTGACGATGTGTCCTGGGGTACGATCTACATTCTGAGTCCCCTTTCATTGTTGCTCCACTTGGTTTCACACTTCACAGTGTATTTTGGTAAACAGGTAGGGCAAATGGTACTGGAGGTTGTTTTTCAGGAAGTTTCCATTATTTTCCTTCATACCCACTCCATTGTTTACAATTTATGATAATTTTGTTAAGTTCCCATTGATTCTAGTGGAGTGTTTTTATAGAATTACATTGAGTTAAAGTCTAATCTAAGAAGAATGGGCATGCTTACCATACTAAATCTTCCTATCCAAGATGTGCCTACATTTATTAAAGTCCTATTTTATTTCCTTCCATTGAGATTCACTGTTTCTTCATAAAGACCATTTCCTGGTCTTTTTTTTTTTTTTTTCTTAGCATACTAGGCCAAGGCCAATGCTCTACCACTGAGCCACACCCCAGCCCTGAGACCCCATCTCTTAAAAGATCATAAGGTTCAGCTTCCCAGCTGATCAACGAGTAGAGCAGTCTTGATTTGGAATATAAGCCTGAGCGTTACCTTGAGCAGGACATTGTGGTAGATTGTAAAATGTGGCCCTTCCTCCACCTGTGGGAAAATGACCTCTGACCAGTTCCGGCCTGGGTTCAACACTCACCTTTGACCTGGGGGGAGCGGGTGCCTTCTGAGTCCCATTTCCATATCTGTAAAATGAAGAAAATGATATCAAGATGTCATGAGGATATATTTTATGTATATGAATGTGTGTGTAGATACATATACCATATATACCATTTAAAAAAAAATATATATATATATGAGAGAAAGACTGCCATCTACTATTTTTAAACACTTGGGGAGCCAGCACTTTTAAAAACAGACAAAAACCATGCCTTATATGAACCTCCATTCTTCAAAGAGACAAATAACAAAAATAAATAAATAGATAGATAGATAAATAAGGAAACAAATTATAAGACCTAGTAGCATGTACTGAAAAGAAAAAATTAAGCGGAAATGGATCGGGTAAGAGGGCTGCATTGAAGTGGGGCGTTCCAGGAAGGACTCTTGTTATGCTGACATTTGACTAAAATAGGTCAATGGTGGAAGTAGGGACATTACTTAGATAGTATGGCAGTGATTCAGGAGAGAGCACAGTGGCTTTGGATAGAGCGGTAGCCATAGTATGGTTAGAAATTCTTGGATTCTGAGTATCTCACGAGGGTAGAGTTAATGGCATTTGCTCATGAACAGAATAAAAGGTGTGTGAGAAAGATAAAAGTTAAGGATAGCTTCGAACTGCCCAAGAAACTTTAAGGCCCTGAATTGCCATTAAGAAAGTTGCCATTATGGGTTTGGATGGAGCAGATTCAGGGAGAGATCAAGAGCTCAAATGGGACAAGTACACTGTCCCGAATGCATGTCTATCCTGTCCAAGCAGAGAGAGATCCTGTAGCTAGCCAGAGGTATGGGCCTGGAGGTCAGCACAGTGACACAGACTAGTGATGCAAATTTAGGATCAAATAAGATGATACAAGTAAAGCCCTTCTGAACCTCAGAAAGGAGACAGACAGACATGTACCGGGCACTTGACTAGGCTCACTCCCCAATAACTGACCCCCTCCAGTGTATCTGTGTGTACAATTTAAACGGATGCTTCCACAAAATCACACATTTTAAAAAACACGTTCAAGTCCTTCCAGGCCTCTCGGATGGGTTTGAACAAACAGTGTGCAGGAGGAAGACCTGGAGACTTTTCTGCAAATACCACATTCCTGAGCTGTGCCCTCATGGATTCCAGCTCGATGGACTTAGGTCTTCATTTTGTCAAAGCCCCATGGTGATATTCACGTACCTCTGAGGCATGAGTCATGGGTCAAAACTGAATTCTAAACTCTCAGTCCAAGAATGTTGTAAAAAGAAAAAAAAAAAAAAAAGGGAAAATCTGAATAGCCCAATAACAGGGATGGGTATTCTTATCCTTATTCATAGCCGGGAATCTGCAGCGCAGGGATGAAAAGATCCTAAGATCACACAGCTAGTGACAGGCAGCCACGACTGACACAGGTTTTAGGACCAAATGCATGTTCTTGTCACCACACCATGCTGCCTCCTGGGCTGGGTCACTCATAATCCCACTGAGAAGGCAAACGCTATTGTGAGAGGTTGTGATGGATACATGTCAGGATGGAGTCCCTTGCCCTTTTAGCCAACTCTTGGGCCTGAAAGAGGTAAGGATCGGTCAGTGCCTCTCAAATCCTAGTACAATCAGAATCCCCAGGGGAGGCGGGGAGGGGGTGGGGGAGGGCTGTGCTTCCACCCCATAAGTTACGCTTGGTTAGGTCTGAGGTCTGAGCGAGAAATACAGTCTTAAACGCAAATTGCAAGCTGCCCCAAATATTCATTCACTCCATAATTCTTTCTCCCACCTCCCCCTGGATGCCCAGCCTCAGATCCTGTGCCTCTCAATCCACCCTCTGAGCACTGGTCCTTGGGGCCTTGGCAGGAGAGGGTTAATGCTCCCAGGACCTGGGGCTCTTCTCTCATGAGATTGGAATGTGGAGGGGGTGAGCGGGATGTGGGATGCTGGTGGTCCAGGGCTCAGCACGGCCATTGTTGCAGAACAATTGACCCCCGGGAACAGAACAGCAGACGCTAATTAGGGGATACTTGTGTTGTCCTGTAATTATGAGACCTTTGTGACCATTATCATAAGAACTAAGCTCACTGGCTTGTTTTGGTCCTAACTTTCCCCACGCTGCTCCGCTCAGGAGTCTGAAGACCATTAACTCAGAACATCATAAAAGACTCAGAGCATCATAAAAGACTCAGCCCGAAGATTCACCCATTCCGGCCACGTTGGAATCAGCCGAATATTTGAAAAACATGCAGATTCTTCGGTTCGACGTTCAGAAACTTGGATTTGGTGTTTTGTGAGTGGAAATGAAGGGGTTTAGCCACTGTATTTTGTAAATGTCCAAACTTAGCCCTCTGGAAGCTGGTGGAAGTCCCAGCAACCACACTGATATTTCCTGAGTACCTCGGCTCCCAGGGAGCCTGGCTCAGGCAAGGCCCTCCATGCCCTGCGGGTGTTGCCTGAGCCCTGAGTTAATCAACACGTCCTTGAACACTGACTGAGCCCCAGCTTGGCAGGAAGACCCAGGAGGATGATTACTTCCCTGCATCACAGTTCCTTGGATCTGGCAGGGCAGGGAAGAGTCAGATGCAGAGTAAAATTTAAATCCGGTGTGAGGTGGGGAAAGAATGGAAGAAAAAAGTGATCTTACCTGACGTCCCCCAAACTCCCACCTGTGAAGCAATCAAGGGACTTCACGAAAGGATCAGAAACCTACCTGAATCCACTCATCTCTGGCAAAAAGGCTAACCAGTGGGTGGGCTTGCTTCACGTGGGAAAGGCCACATTTGGCGGTAGAAATCAGGAGAAGGCAAAGCTAAATCTTCGGGGCCCCTCTCTAGGCTTCATTCTTACACACTGGCCTTCTGCGCCACCTGGACACCTGGACTCTCTGCCACGCCTCTTCCAAGCTCTTCCATCTGAAAGAGGCTACCCTCCATCCTTTTACCCCAGTCGGAAAGTTCCCACCCGTGTCCCCACCTGTGTGCCCAGGAAAGTAAACCTCAATGATTGACAGCCCACAGAATGAAAGGCCGGAAATAGAGAGGAATCCTCTTCCCCCTAGAAGGGAATGCTGTGCAAAGCAAAATTGGTTCTCTGAAGCTCGTCACATACTCTCTCCACTCATGGCTACAGGGCTGGGGCCTCCTGGGAAACTGAGGCAGCACGAAGACCCTCCCCCTTCAAACCCTGATTCTTGGGATCAAGTCAGACAGATTTCAGACGTGTTGCTCAGAGTGACAGGCTTGAGTTTATTGAAGGGATAGGAAAAGGGAAAGGGGACACTCTCAAGGGACAAAGTGGGTCTCTCAGAGAGGAGGACAGTGTTCCTCCCTTGTTTTATTGGGAATCCCAGAGAAGTTTTCTGAGAGTCCCACCCTGCTCCACCTCTTGACTTCCTACAGCAGCATGACATCAGATTTTCAGGTCCCCATGGTCATGACAATTCTAGGTCACCTTGGACCAAGCTGACCAGTTCTAATTGGATTCTTAACCATAAATTCTTAACAGATTTTATGGTTATGAGGAATGTTCCTTATCTCTCTGAGTTTCAGGATCTGGTCTGTGAAAAGGGTCACGAAAGTCTCCCCCTTCAGAAAAACTCAGGTTCCTCTTATCAACATTATTTGGGGCCTGCATTTCTCCTGCAGATAACAGTTGGTTTGCTGAGGAAGGTGACATATCCTGTCCACTTAAACCAGGCACGGCTGCAGGTAAGTTGCTTTTTTGGAAAAGAAAACATGTGGGGGTCAGCACCGTGGCCCATTTTATAGAATTAGTCCCTTAACCTCACATTCCCATCACTTGCCTCGGTCTGTCCATGTACCTTCAAATGATTGGAGCAGATAAAAAGAAGAAAATTCAAAGGAAGACCATTCTGTGAAGCAAGAAAATCACATGAAATGAAATGTGAGACAGATGGGCTCATTCCTCGTTTTGACGCATAAGGAAACCAAGACCCTGCAAGTTGAAGTGACCTTCCCAGAGTCATCCAGCTAGTTGGTGGTGGGGCTGGCCTTCTTGGCCAGGTCTCCCTGCAACCCAGGACCATGCTATCAGCTGTGTCTTGCTGAGTGGCATGTTAGATACCTGAAGAAGAAGTCTGGGTTTGCTGGAATATTCCATCTAGTGTCCCAGGAAAGGGCCAGAAGAGCTGTGGGAATATTGCTCAGAAGACTGGACAGGTAAGTTGAGATTGTATTCTAGAAAGACCTAAACATTAGACTAAAACATAGGCTCCCGTTCAGAATGCAATGGGGAATCAACAAAGGTCTTGGAGCAGTTATAATACTGGATTTTAGTATGAGCTGGGCAGGTGCCGTCAGGGTTGGGAGGCCACAGGTTGGCCACACTGCTCACAGACCTTGGCGTCTCAGCTTCTCCATCTCAGCAGCTGTCTGCGAGTCCTATTCCGAGACATCCTCAGTCCCCAGACTGGCCAGTTCTGAGTTCAATGGCTTTATACATATTCTCTCTCTAATCTCCCAGCCAGGAGGGATTAGGTGATCCTTGTTATGGGATCTGTTATGATTTGGATATGAAATGTCCCTCAAGACTTGTATGATAAATGCTTGGTCATCAATGCAGCAATGTTCAGAAGTGGGTCTTGGGGGATGATTGGCTCTTGAGGTCTCTGGACCCATCACTGGGTTGATCCATTGATAGCTGCGTGCACCGGGGGTGGGTGGTGGAAACCAGGCAGGTGGGGCGTGGCTGGAGGAAGTAGGTCGCTGGAGACGTGTTCTTAGGGACTCTATCTTGTCCTCCCCCACCCCCATGCTTCCTGGATGCCCTGGGAAAAGCACCTTCGCTCTGCCACACCCTCCCCTTCCACCATGATGTTCCGCCTCACCTCAGGCCCAAAGCAATGGAGCCAACTGACTGAAACCTCTGAAACTGTGAGCCAAAAAAACTTTCCCTTTCTAAGTATTTCTCAGGTGTTTGTTACAGCAACAAGAAGCTGATAATACAAGATCCTAACTAGTAAGTGGGAAGATAAAGATCCCAAAGGGTATAAAAAACGGCAGGTTGGGTGGTGGGCTGATCGCTCTCTGTATCTATAAATCTATCTCCCTCTTTACATCCATGTCAATATCAATATCAATATCTAATTGGTTTTGTTTTTCTGGAGAACCCTAATAAAGGGACCAAGAGCTCCCCTTTGGGACCTTTCCAGACCTTGTGTACAAATGATATCATACATGTGACTTTTGTCTGGATTCTTTCGTTTAGTATAATGCTTTCAAGTTTCTTCCATGTGGTAGTATGCATTAGTAAATCATTCCTTTTTAAGGTTGAATAATATTCCATGTTTGGATATACCATATTTTGTTCATCCACTCATCAGTAAATAGTTATTTGAGTGATTTTCTCTTTTGGCTACTATGAATGTTGCTATAAACATTCATGTACAAGGTTTTTTGTGTGGACCTAGTTTTTCTATTTGGGTGGGAGCAGGGATGGGTACATACCTAGGAGTGGAATTAATTGCTGGGTCATATGGTAACTCTATGTTTAACCTTATTAGGAACTTCCAGACTGTTTTTCAAAGCAGCTGCACCATTTTAAAATCCTACCAGAAGTCAGTTTTTTGGGGCTGGGGAGATAGCTCAGTTGGTAGAGTGCTTGCCTTGTAAGCACAAGGCCCTGGGTTTGATTCCCAGCACCCAAAAGGAAAAAAAAAAAAAAAAGAAGTCAGTTTTTCCAGATTCTCACCAACTTTTATTATTGTCTATCAATTTTATTTGAAACATTCTAGTAAATCTGAAATACTATATCATTGTTGTTTTGATTTGCATTTCCCCAATAGTTAATGATGTCAAGCATCTTTTTAGGTTTTAATTGCCATTTGTATATCTCCTTTGGAGAAATATCTATTTAGATCCTTCAAACAAGTTTTAAATTGGGTGGTTTGTCTTTTAACTGCTGAACTATAGCTGTTCTTTATATATTCTAGATATAACTCCCTTTTCAGATGTATGATTTGCAAACTTTTCTTCCATTCTATGCATTGTCTTTCACTTTCTTGATTGTGGTCATTGAAGCATAGAAGTTTTTTATTTAGATCATGTTATCTTATATAATTACCAATAAGTTAGGATTTATATCTGCCATTATACTGTTTGTTTTTTATATGTATCATATATCTTTTTAAAAGAAGTTTTTGTGGTACTGGAGATTGAATCCATGGATGCCTTACCACAGAGCTACACCCCCAGTTGAGGCTGGCTTTGAACTTGCAAACCTCCTGCCTCAGCCTCCCAAATTGCTGGGATTATAGGTGTGCACCACCACATGCAGCTTCATATTCTCCTGTTCCTTCATTTTTGCCTTCTTTTGTGCTAAACATATATTTTCTAGTAGTTCCTTGTTATTTCTTTATATATGTATAGTTATTTTCTTAACGGTTTCCCTGAGGATTATAGTGAGCCTCTTCATTTACAATAATCCAACTTGGATGAATTCCATTTCAATTTCAATTGTATACAAAAACTGTTTCCCTATATAGCTACATTGCTCCCCCAATCTCTGTGCTATTTTTGTCATACAAATTACATCTTTATACACTCTATGATTATCAACACAGATTTATAATTTTTGCTGCATGAAGTTGTATTTTAAAACAAATAAGAGGGAAAAAAGAGTCACAATGAAAAATCAACATATATTGCCTTTTGTATTTACCTATGTAGTTACCTTTATTGGTGCTTTGCATTTCTTTTTGTGGATTTGAGTTTCTGTCTAGTGTCCTAAAGAAATGAACATCTTTTAGTACTTCTTGTAGAGCAAATCTTCTAGAGACAAATGGTCTCAGGTTTTGTTTTTCTGGAAATGTCTTAATGTCTCCTTCATTTTAAAGGACAGTTTTCCTGGGTATAGAATTCTTTGCTGACAGTCTCTGTTTCTCAGTGCTCTGAATAGGCCAGTCTACTGCTTTCCACCCCTCATGATTTCTGGTGAAAAGCCAGCTGTTCAGCTCATTGTAGATCCCGTATATGTGATGAGTCACTTCTCTCTTTCTGCTTTGAGGATACTTGCTTTGACTTTGCCTCTCAACAGTGTGACTAGGATGTGTCTAGGTGTGGATCTTTTCAACTTTATCCTACTTGGAATTTGTTGAGCTTCTTGGATATGTAGATGAATGCTTTTCATCAACTTTGGGAAGTTTGGGTCACCATTTACTCTAGAGTTTCTCCTCCCCTTCTCTCCCCACCCAACTCTGAGGACTCCCATTATGCATATCTTCATATTCTTGATAATGCCTTGTACGTATTGGTTCATTTTTCTTTATTTTTTTTCTTTCTGTTCCCCAGCCCATCTCACTTGGCCTGTTATCAAAATTACTGATTCTTCTGTCTTCTGCCTGTTCCAGTCTTCTAGTGAGCTTCTCTAAGTGAATGTCTTGTTCCAGGAATTATTACTTCAACTCCAGAATTTCCTTTGGTTCTCTTTTATAAATTCTCTTTATTGATATTCTATAATTGGTGAAGCAGCATTCTCAGACTCTTAGTTCCTTAAATATGATTCCCTTGTTTTTTTCAGTATATATTAAATAGCCAACTTAAAGTCTTTGTCTAATAAGTCCAACATCTGGGCTTCCTCAGAGAAGTTTTTACTGATTGCCTTTTTTATTTTTATTTTTTTTCTATTTATGGGTCATAATCTCACATTTTGTATGTCTTGTATTTTTGTCATTGTTGTTAAAAAGTGGACCTTTTAAATAATGATGTGGCAATTCTGGAAATGACATTTTTTTTGCCCCTTCAGACACTTTGTTTAGTGTCTTTTCTAAATTATTGTTTGCTGTTACTATACCAGAATACCACAGAACCAGTAATTTACCAGTGAGTTCAAAGCCAGTAAGTTCTGAACCAGTAAGTTCAGAGATTTATTTCTTATAGTTCTGGTGTCTGGGAAATCCAAGAGCATGGTGGTGACATCTGGCAAGGTCTTCATCTGTGACATACATGGCAGAAGGCCAAGCGAGCATATGCAAGACAGGGGACAGGCTAGCTCAGGCCTTATAAGCCACTAATCCCATGGAGACCCACCCCCATGACCTTGTCTAATCCTAGGTACCTCCCAAAGGCTCCAACTCCAAATATGGTCAACATACACATTTGGGGATTAAGTTTCCAACACAAAAATTTGGAGGACACAGAATTTGCCATTCTGTGAAGTCTATAGTCCTTGTTACACATCATCACCAACGTGTCTGCTTGGTTAGCTCAGCCACTAATGATGGAACAGGGTTCCTTAAATGCCCTGGACCAATAATTCTCCTATCCTTTGCCTTGGTGCTCCCTGTGGACACAAGTTCAAGTTCAACCTTCTGCCACATTACATACACACACACACACACACACACACACACACACACACAATCTTCTAAAAAAAATCATTTTATTAAAAGAAAAGGTTAAGGCCAAAGTTTTAAAAAAATACACGTGGAACCTATGTGATAACACAGTATGATGGGATGAACAGAAGTCTGGTTGAGATTCGTTTTACTGTGAGGAACTTATGAGGTAAGACATGAATAACGCCACAGCAGAACTTTAAACTGTGTCAGAAGGAACGAAGTACAGAAGTGAGAAAAGAGCCCAGCATATCATCCGTGTTGAGGTGTCAAGATGCAGGGACTAAAGGACGAAAATACGAGGGAGGAGGTGGAGTGTGGACAACCGATCACGCCCCAGGAGAACGGGGTTCCCAGGGAAGGTGAGTGTCCGCTCATTCATTCCACACATCCGTATGCAGCCCAGGCTTGGCGCTGGGTCTGAGCAAGGGTGAACCACGCCCAGCCTCTGCCTGGAGCAGCCCACGTTGGGGTGGGCATGCAGACTGTGGACGGGTAAGGACCCTGTAAGTCACAAGCACATACTTACCCCAGAGAGGCTGTCTCGGGATGGCAAGTGCTGCCGAGAAGGACACAGAACCAGGGCCACCGAGAGCCTGCTGTGGGTGCTGGGGACCTGGAGCTCGGGAGGAGACACCTCAATGGAGTGGTGGAGAGTCCCGGGGGCAGCTGCAGGGAGAGTGTTCCAGAAAGAGGGACTCACACTAGGAAGTGTGAAGAAGGTAGGCTTGGCGTTTTCAAGGAAGGAGCGTGCCCGGTATGAGTGGAGGAGGGACGGTGGCAGGAGTGAAATCAGAGAGGCAGGGCCAGATCGACTGGCTCAAGGCCATCGCTGATCTGAGCGCGCTCTGTGGGCCAGCAGCACCAGCCTCACCCGGTGCTCCATGCGAAGTCACGGACGTTTGGAATCAGGGTTTGACAAATCCCCTGGTGGTCGTGTTGGCCATCAGAAGACTGAGAGGCCCTGCCGTGGGCGCTGTGAGGACTTTGGATTTTACTCTACCTGTGAGGAGAAGCCACTGGACAGATTGGAGCCGAGGATTTAGGTTTTAAAAGTATCTCTCGGCTGTAGTGTGAACAATCCGGGTGGGGTCCAAAGTGGAACACAGGGAGGTGAGCCGTGCAGCTTCTCCCAGCAGAGAGAGACAGAGAGACAGAGAGACAGAGAGAGAAACAAGTACAGAGAGGAAGAGACGCACAACTAGGCTGGGAAGAGTGGCCGAGGATCAAATGAATGGCAAATTTTGAAGAGAGATTTCACAGAGGTTGGGATGAACGGTGGGTGGGGATTGATGAGGGAAAGAGAAGACTCCAGAATCTGGAATGGCTCTCAGGGGTCTCAGCCTGAGCAGCAAGGGGGAGGGCTGAGCAAGCAGCTGAGGTAGGGTAAACTGAGGCAGGAAGAGGTTGCGGGAGGCTTCAATCAGCACTTCCGTATTCCATGTCATGGTCCATCTGAAGGGTTGAGCTGCCAGACAAATGTATAAACTAGAGATCAACACACACGTCAAGACCGGAGGAAGAAAACCTAGAGGCAGCAGTGGGTGAGTGACGTTCTTGGAGCCCACTGGACCCAGAAATGAGAAGGTCATGATGAGCCGGGCTTGGTGGTGCAGGCCTGGATCCCAGTCACGGGGGAGGCCGAGGCAGGAGGATTGCAAGTTCAAGGCCAGCCTCAGCAACTTAGCAAGACCCTGTCTCAAAAAATAAAAAGGACTGGGAGCTTAGTGCTAAAGTGTCCCTGGGTTCAGCTCCCAGCACCAAAAACAAAGAGAAAAATCACGACAACGAGGGGCCGACAGTGAGCAATGAAACCGTCTTTTGTGGAGTTAACCCCAGATAGGGTAGATTCTAAAATCTTACTTTTGGAAAAGCACTGCCCTGAATTTGAGTCCTTACAGAAATCTCTCACCCCACAGAAATGCACTCTGGATTTCTTTTTTTTTTTTTTTTTTTTTTTTTTTGAGCAAAACTCTTGTTTGGGGAAGAAACCTCAGGCTGAAATGACCTCAATCAATGCTGGTTTGTGATGATTGGGGATGTCACCTGCCAGAGCCAGTAAATAAAGAAGGCAAAGAAGTTTGACACAGATTTAGTAATTATTGCCGAAGGGACCACCTCACCACCGACAGGGTCAGACGTCTTTGTAAACAAGCCTTTGAAAGCTCCCTTTAAAATCGATACTGGAAACGGGTGCCTGAAAACTGTGTTCACACCCCACCAGGACAAATGGAACCCCCAACCCCATCCTGACACAGTGGGGCCCTGGCTTGGATTAGAAATGTCTGCAATAGCGAAAGATGGAGATTGGCATGCAGCCGGAGCTCGGTGCCCCAGATGGAAGTGAAGATGCTGTGCTGCCCCCCGAGTCCAACAAGTGGCTCCACCGTGACAAAGTCGTGACACGATGTCCAATGCAGGTGACGGATGTGAGCGAGATCACTGGCTGAAACAGGAGCGGGAAAGCAGCAGTAAACTCAATTTTTATAATATGATCTATGACAAAATTGTATGTGTGATGAACTTATTCCTAGAAAAGTTATAAATAAGCATCTATTTCAACATGTCCTGAAGTTTGTTTTCTATTTAAATGGGTCAGAATTTTGGAATGTATTCTCAGAGACCAGATGGAGGTGCCCATGTTCTGGGTTACTGATCTGGACCCTTAATACTGCTGAGGGGTCACTGCCGAGGAGGAGGACGTGTGTGTGTGTGTACATGTGTGTGTGCCGGTGTGTACACGTGTGCAGGCTGGTGCGTACACCTGTACACACTGTTGTTCCAAAGCCTGAAGCAGAATCCGGGGCTGGGAGAGGTCACTCTGGAGCTATTTTCCAGAGTCACAGGACAACTTCATCAACAGCCTGTTGGGGAGGGACACTAGTGGCCTTCAAGATAGCCTGTGGTTCCAAACTTTTCCTTTTGCTCCGTGTCTCTTGGATATGGTTGGTCCACCCCAAAATGGAAAATTGTGAATCAGGAAGGGGCCCCCACGGTGGGACGAGGCACTTGTCTAGCTCTGTTTTGCACCGTGGGATCAACAAATATGGGGGGAAGTGGCCCTTCAGAAGCCCCATTAAAGCAACAGCAAAGGGATTGACAATACAGAGGCACAATAACAGACCAACAGCAGAAAAAGCCACAACAAAAATTTGGAGGCTGATAAGCAGCTGGCACAAAAGAAGCTGAGTTCTAACCCCTAAGAGGGTAAATCCCAGAACCCACTGAACACACACTAAACAGCCCCCAAAGAACTCACCAACTGTTATCCAGTGTTTCTGGAAACCTCAGTGGGGATTCAAGGATCGCTTGAAAATCTGTTTGCGAGACAATTGGGCACCCCTGCCCCATCCCCTCCCTCCCAGGTCTTCATGCGCAGGCAGCAGACACAAAGTCCCTGCACAAAGGACAGCAGACATCGTTGAGGGACACAAGAGAATCAAGTAAAGGTGCATGTCCTTGATCTTGAAGTCCCGAAGCCTCTCCCCTGTTCAGTCCACATCCGCTGGGGGGTCAGGCCTTCTTCCTCCAGGCAGAAGACTGAAAAGTCTTCTCTAAGGAATGTTCCAGCACAACGGGAAAGACCCCAAGATACTGACATGGGATCACCCAAGGAAGAAGTCAGCCCAGTGCCCACTGCAGCCCTTGGATTAGCTCCACGCCCGTTCAGAGCTTCCAATACCCTCTTCAGTTCCACCTTCTCACGGATGTGTGAATGACTCGCCGCGATCAGACACCGGAGGAAAACCCCACGTGAAAATCAGAACACAAAACAGAAAATGGTAGGCAGAAAAATGGCCCCCCCAAACGTCCTGGTCTTAACCCCAAGTACCATGGAGCTTTCGCAGGCTTACTGTTGGGAAGGCCATTGAGGTCGCTAATGAGCTGACTTTGAAGTGAGATTACCCAGGATTATCCGGGTGATCTCCAGCTAATCGTGTGCATGCTTAGATGCCAAGAACTTTCCTGAGCCATGGTCTAGGGGGGATGTGGCAACTATAGCAGAGTAAGAGATGGGAGGTTTCGGCTTTGAAGGTGCCGGGAAGGGGCTCTGAGGCCCAGAGAGCAGGTGGTCTCTACAGGCTGGCAAGGCAAGGGAGTGAATGTTCGCGAGAGACTCCAGAAGGAGAGGGTCCCTCCAAGGCCGGGCCTGCAGCTCAGGGCACCACATCCAACCCCAGAACTGGACGCTAACATGTGTGTGTTCACCGCAGTAATTAGAACCAAGACACTGCTGTCAAGAGAAACAGGACTCAGGGAGAGGAAGATCTCTTTTAAAAAAGTATTAGTTTCCTCAAAGGGATGAAGTATTATTGCAAACACGAAATAGGAACAGGATTCTATTTCAGGAAAAGCAATATTCTGTGACCAAAAACGTGCTCTTAAAGTTAAAAATATGGTAGGAGAAATGCTTGAAAGTTAGCAACAGTCTTGGAAGACAGAGAGGACGAAGCCTCCAGGAATCAGAGCAAAAGACAAAGAGCTGCAAAACAGGTATGAAAAGATAAGAAAAGCAGAGAAATTACCCAGAAGCAGCCAGCCATACAGGAGCTGACAGCTACCAAAGCTTCCCGTGGATCTTCCTATTGTTGCATCACAGATTTTTAGCATATTTTAGGTGCACATGTTTGACTATATTTTCTTTTATTCCTATCAGTTTTTTGCAGTGTTCATTATGATATTTTTACACTAGATGGTATTTTGTTGCATGTCAGAATGGCCAACCTAGGTGTCTCTCTGCCCACCTCTGTCTTTTAGGTAAGGGGTGTTGAATCCAGGGCCTCTTGCACGCTGGGCAAGGGCTCCATCACTGAGCTACATCCCCAGCCCCTTTATTTTTTATCTTGAGGCAGTGTCTCACTAACTTGCCCAGGCTGGCCTCAAACTTGCAATCCTCCTGCCTCAGCCTCCTTCATAGCTGGGATTACAGGCACCATCACACTTGGCTAGGTCTCTTTTGCTATTTGAATGGAATCCAGTCTTTGTTTTTTCCAATGTTCTTTGCCTTTTTGTATTGTTAAACAGTTATGTTTCATTTTTTTCAAAAATAAATCATATCGACTCAGTAATTTAATGGGTAGTGTCTTAAAGATTGAGTCTACTTCATTTGCTTTGATTGCAATTATTGTTATATTAGAATGTATCTCACAATTTACACTTATAGGGACTTCTTGTTTTATTTTTCTCTCCTTTTTTCCTCTTTCTTTTGGATAGAGAGAATTTTCTTTTGCTGGTTCAAAAGTTACATATTTGTTCTCACGTTGGTTACCACTAATTTAAGAGCCAGATGCAAATTTTCTGACCCTTATTTATTTCTTGAACTTGACAGTTTTTATATCTAGTACCCCTTGTTCTCTGTATTACTTGTACCCTCTTCTTGATGTTAGTGATTCTTCTTTGTTGGTCATCTGCTTTATCTCCAAAAATACTTGGAATTTGTCTTCGATGTCCTTAGGTTTTACTTTAATGGAAGTGTAGGGTTTTCCCTATTTCTTTCGTTGGGTGTTCTGTAAAGCCTTTATGAGTCAGACTCCTGTCTTCAATTTTAAGAAAATTGAATCTTCACTGCTTCTTCAAATATTTCATCTTCTCCATTTTGCTCTTGTCCCAGGGTCTTATTTTCTGAATACTGGCACTTCTGTGCCTATCTTCCATATTTCAGAGCATTTTAAAAACAGATATTTTTCTGCCTTGTCATCATTTCCTGCCGCCCCTTGGGAGAATTCCTCAGTCAAGTCCTCCATTTCATTAATTTGTTCTTCAGCTGGTCCACTCTGCCAGGCACCCATCGCTTGTATTCTTTACCTCAACTATTATGCTTTTACACTTAATATTTCCACTTAGTTCTTCTTCATGCTTCAAGGTTCTTCCCTATTTCCTTATTTTTATAATGTTTATTTTAAATTATGGACCCACCTCTCAATAACTCTGCCTTGGGTTGGATGTTTCAGCTTCTTGTTTTTCTTCACAAGTGAGGTACTTTTGGGTATCCAGGTGGGTTAGTCTGTGAGTTCATCTTCCCACAATGGTATCAGCTGCTTTGTCTGGTGATGTGTGTGAACTTCCAAGGGCCCGGCTCCCATCTGTGTCCCTTCAGTTGGCATCAGCTAAGTAGAGGGATAAGTAAGCTTCTGGGCTGGAAGCTCACACACCACAGAACAAGTTCACTGCTCCTCTTATCTGCATTGTAACCCACGAGTCACTGGTATTTCATTGTGCATCAATTCCTCGCCCAGCAGAGGACCCAGCTCTCCTGCACGAACCCTACCAACACTGGAGACCTGGGCCCTTGCTTCCGATTTCTATGTCGAAGTGAAAGTCGAAGGTGGAATCAGGACATTTCAGGAGGAGCAGTAAGAGCAAAGCTTTTAAATTTCCCACCAACCCAATGGGTTTTAATGCTGGTTCTGCATTAGAATTACATTTGCAGCATTTTTAGAATCCCAGTCCATCACAGACGAAGAAAATCACAATACCTGGGTTGAGGACTGGAGGTGAATATTGATTTTCTCCACATTGTATTTAGGGGAAAAAAGAAAAAAGAAAGAAACATGCAAGACAGACTTATAGTTCAATGAACACTTCCCTAGTTGTTACCTGTATGCACCAGAAGTTACCTGATTTGCTTATTCTCTGTCTAGCTCTCTCTCCCTCCAACTCCCTCCCTCCCTCCAGCTCTCTCTCCCCGTCCCTCTCCTCCCTCTACCTCTCCCTCTCCCTTCCTCCCTCTCAGTCTCCCTCTCCCCGTTTCTCTCTCTCTCTCTCTCTCTCTCTCTCTCTCTCTCTCTCTCTCTCTCTCTCTCTCTCTCTGTTTGTGGGTGTTTGTTTAGCTGGAGCATTTGAAAGTAAGTTGCAAACATCTAGTACTTGAACATGAATCTCCTAGGAACAAGGACATTCTGCTACACATCATTGTTATCTGGTGTGAATATTTTTAAAAAACTTCCAATGATACTTGATGTGCAGCAGGACTGAGAGTCACTGCTCTAACCCACCTTCCCACCACAGCCTTTGGTCACCCCCTCCCTTACCCTCCAGCCTGCACGAGAATGTGCATACGTGTGAACACACACACACACACACACACACACACACACACACACACACACCCTCCAGCTCGAAGCTGCCTTCAGACCACCCAGGGGCTTCAAACAGTTCCTGATTCTTCATATTCATGTTTCCTCCCATTACTGTGTTTTTTCCAGAGAAGAAGTTGAGGATGAGCCATTGACATGGGCTACAAGGTCACCTTGACAGGAACTCGAAGCCCCCAAGCTCTGTGTATTTATATTATAATGCTGATACACTTGGTCAAGTCTAGCTCTTGATAAGGCAGTGGAGAAAATCAGCATTTTCGGCAAAACATAGGAGTACAGAAAAAGTGAAGGCAATCCTAATGCAAAATAAAGTCTGATCTTGAGTTTGTTCATAAGTGATCTCAAAAGAATTTGAAGTATTTCTTTAGTGAAAACAAAATACACAAAGACTAACTAACCTATGTTGTCCACACCATTTCTGCCCCAAATGGTATTTTAAGTTACAAGATCCAGTCTTCAAGTTACCCTCTAAAAAATGTCTTAAAATAGTGCATCTTTCCCGACACCCTTACCATATTGAATATTATAAACTGTAATTTTTTCCAGTCTGATATGCAAGAACTAATGTCTCACTTTGACTTTTTTCATTCCACTGGCCATCAGCAAGGTCAAGTATTATTTAACATGGTGATTTAGTCACTTATATGTTTTATCTGTTGAAAATGTTTTAAAATAGAAAGGTAATAGTCTCTCTCACCTTCCAACCCTACCTTGCAGTAACCAATGTTTTCTGATGGTTTTGTAGTCCTCCAAGTCTTTCTCTAAGACACACACACACAAACACACGCGCGCGCGCACATGCACGATTACTGCTTGCCCCATGTCCATGCATTAAGGGCTCACCCTAAACCTGAGAAGAAAGTCCAGGAACGACTAGATCACTTTTAGAGGGATCCCCATCTTTCTAACCTGCCTCTCTCTGCAAGTCTAGAGCCAGACACCCCGCTCCCTCAGGACTGCTCTGTGGGTTGTTGCAAAGTCACCTCCTATACAGCAACCTCCCACCCCTTCCCAGTGACAGCTCCATCTCCCGTGAGGTCTCCTTATCCCTGCACACGACACCCAGGACACAAACTTGCCACATGTCCTGGACTGTCCCATCTTCCCCAGCATCACCACCCAATTAGTACCCTGGCTCGTCCTGGCTCTGCCCCCAAACAGCTCGATACATTTTAACACATCTCCTGGTCTCTCTGAACTTCAGGAAGGAAAAAAATAAAATAAAATAAAGGAACAGAAAGCTAAGGATAAGGAAACATTGACTGAGCTCCTTCTCTTTGCTATAAGCCTAAAATCAGGAATTTGACATCAAACAGATCTGATCAAATCCAACTTTGCTAGTTCTCAGCTTTGTGTCCTTGGCAAAGTAACACATTCCCTTTCTGAGCCCGTTTCCTCATCTCTAAATTGGGGGTGACAATATATATTTGCAGGGTCGGAGGAGAGGGTGGGCTGGCAATAGCAGGGTGTTATAGGTTGGCTTGGCTGCCTGTCTTCCCTTGTCCCTCCTCCCTCCTCGCCTGGGCGAGAGGCTGGCTACGGAGCTGTATTTTTCCACCCAGGCAACCGCTCTCCCCCTGCAAGTGTGCACATCTTTTGGGAACCGGGGGGCTGTGTGCTGCAAACACATGGTTCCTCCACCTCCTGTCGCTGGCCTACAAATGTCACGTTCATCCAAATAGCAATTTCAGGGCAGACTTCTTTTCTGATTTGTTGGTGCTTCTGAAAAATTAAATGGAGAGAACATTGAGGTGCCAGAGAACATGATGAACTCTGAGGAGGCGACAGCTCTGCCCCACCCCCTGGCTCTGAATCAAGACTCTGCAAACCTTGAGAGGAAGACTAGGTCTACTCTCCCCGCAGAGCAAAGGGTGACCCCTTTGCCCTGAGGGTCTGGGCAGCCCAGATCCTCCAGCCTGACCTAGTGTGTGGTATCTCTTCCCTCCCCCGACTTCCATCCAGAACCAGGTGCCAGAGGAGATACCAGCACCGAAGCTGACCCGTATCTCCCTTAATTCTCTCTTCTAGAATCAACTTTACTACAATTTATATATGATACACGGTGCCCGTTTCAAGTACGCAGTTGGATGAATGTGGCTGATGTTCATATTCATGTATCGAACACCATGATCAAGATGCAGAACCTTTCCAACCCCTCAATAATTTCTCTTTTAAATTCAAAAGTATTACAACCACCCAGAACGTATCAGAGATTAATATTGCAGAACCATACTGACAAATCTATCGCCAGGGTTCAGCAAATGTTACATTTTGGCCACATTCGCTTCAGTTTGTCCTTGTTTCTTACTCTCTTTTACAGAACCCTTTTAAAAAGACTAAACATAATAGGTAGGTATAACTGGAGCCAGGTTCATCCCAATCCCCAAGGGTGGCTGCTGTCACTAGCATGCTTGAAGGGTGACAGGTCTTACCCATGTTCTAGAACTTTTGCTGCATTTTGTATGATCACAGAGAACACAGCATTACTGGGTAGGCTCTTGGTATTTGCATAAAATAATGCCTAGCCTACGTGTCTTTTTGTAACACAGCTTTACTCAACATGAGCTTTTAAGAATTGTTTACCTTTTCCAAGTAGATCTAGTTCATTTGCTTTAATAGAGCGTTCTAGTGTAAGAATGTTTTAAATTTACTTGTCCAACCCCCTACTGATAGGCATTTAGGCTGCTTCCTGTTTTCTTCCTAATAATATCAGTGCTGCGCTGAACACCCTGAGCTCACCTGCAAGCCTACTCGAGGGATGGGCCGGAGCCAGGGGGCGGCGTATGTCGCCAGCCTCACTGGAGATGGTTGTTCTGGGATCTCACTCTTCATCACTTTTTCTTTGATGTTTCTTTTCTCATTCTACCAAAAGTGGAATGTAAATTTGTCCAAAATTTTCGTCTGTTTTATGGGTTCAATTTTTCAAAAACATATTCTTCATCTGCAGCTGGGTTCATTTCCTCTTTTTTTTTTTTTTTTTTCTTGAAAAGTCTCTCTCTCTCTCTCTCTTTCTCCATCTTTGAATAGGACTATTCAGGACTTGTAGTTGCCTCAGACAAGCATGGTTAGCACTCCACACTCCACCTGTAAGTATAGGTAGCTTCAGAATCATATCAGAATTCTGTGTGTGTGTGTGTATACACACATATATGTGATACATTGTATTATATCCCTGGGTCACACTGATATCCATAACCCTTTGCACCAGTAAAAAAAAAAAAATGTCCAGTACCTTATGTTAAATGAGGTAGGACACCTAATTCTGTTGACTTCCATTCAATATCAAACCAAAAGAATGCCTTAAAGGAGTAAGTTTCTAATAGGGTTCACCCAGGGGAGGCTGGGTGGGAAGGAATATCTCAGAACAATTTTTTTTGTTTGTTACCAATGGAACATTGTTTGCAAATGTGTGAAGCACATGCTTGGTCTTTCTGTTTCCTCCTCCAAGGTTCCTAGGGTCCCTTGAAGACAGTTTGAAAACCACTGCGTTTATGTAATAAGGTTATTTGAAAGAGGGGCAAATCGAGAAACTTGTACAGGGTCATCCAATAGTCCAGGAGCTCCGGAGGCTAGAATTATGCCTGGGGTCAATTCTCAGATTTTGATTTCAGGAACTTGCAAACTTTAAGGTAGGAAGAGTCTGTGACTCTATACTTTCCATTCCAAGCAGAGGGGTGAAGCTCAGGGAAGTTAAGTGACTTGTGATGGGTCACACAACCACTCTGAGGATCACAGCGTTCCGTCCTCTGCACAATGAAGTGGTCCATCTCGCAGAAGAACAGAAAACACTTACAAGCTGAGAAATCAAACAGTGGGAAGTCTATAGCACGGTTAGATTTCTTCCATTTCCAATAGGCAGAGGAGAAAACCAATTCATTTGTAATTGCACTTCTATTAACACCTGCTTTTAATGATGGTGAGATTTTGGAGTTGCTTAACAGCAAGATAGAAAAAAAAATAATAACAATTTAAAACCCTGGGTAGTTGTTACAATTAAGTTCAATTAAATATGCCCTTAGGTAGAATAGATATGGTGAGCAACGTCTTACAGAATTCAATTTCTCTGACAAATACACTCTCCGGGATACAAGGAGGTTATTATTTCATTTGCTGGAAAGGAGAACAGTGCGGTAGAAAAGACACAAAATATAGTGTTGAACAGATCTAAACCACATCAGCTCACCCACCACGGGTGAGTGAAAGTCACCATGAGATGGGTCTAATAATACCTATTCACTGTTGCCAGCGAATTAAATGAGATAATGCACAGGAAAAACTGATTGGCAAATGTGCCCCAAATCGGAATTACAGCCACTTCTGAAATATGAAATTGAAATGACTCAATTATTTTGTGAGATTTTTCTTTAAAATGATCTGAAACCTCCAAGGACAGATGGTAAGGTAGATGCCAGCTTTCCAAATGTCCTTCTCCCCACACTGAATGGAATGACAAAATAAATACAAATAAGTTTAAAACTACCAAGAATACTAGAGCAGACCTAAAACTAGGGTGGGCCCCCTATACTTGGAAGGTGTGTGTCCCTCCAAAATTCATATTTGGGTGACAGGAGGCAGAGTCTTTGTTGCTAATTAAGTCACAAGGGCTCCACCCTTGGAATGGGCTAGTACCCTGGTAACTGGGCCTGAAGAAGTGGCAGTGTTCCTTTGGCCCTTCCAGCTCCCACTGTGCTCCTCCCTATGTCCTCTTGTGCCTCCCACCCTAGGATGCAGCAAGAAGACCCTCACCAGATATTAAATACCCATGACTTCATCTAATAAATTTTTGTTCTTTATCATTACCCAGTTCTCAGGTATTTTGTTATAGCAGCAGAAACAGACTTAGGCAGGATCCACTACATGGGTCAAAGTTTACAAACTATCTTCCTGAAAGAGGACAGTTTGGACCAAATTGGAAGTAGGCTCTGATCATTGATTATGGATCATTTCTGTGTCAGTAAAATGTTGGATAAATGAAATCCAGAAAGACTTCAGAATGGAATTCAAATGGACATCACTCCATTTGGTGGGCAGAGACAGGGAGAATGCCCAGTGCAAAAGAGAGGCTAGGGAATGGAGATCCAGAGCTGAGCTTCTTAGCCTCTCTGTTAACACTTTGGACCAGAGCAGTCTCTGTTGTCGGGGGCCGTCCTGCACAGTGTGGAATGTTTAACAGCACCCAGCTTCCACCCTTGGGTGCCAGGAACAGCCTTCCCGACCAGGCCAACTGGAGATGTCTCCAGCTTTTGCAAATGTCCAGGCAGAACTGCCCCCAGATGAGAATCGCTGGTTTAGAAGATCCTCCCTCACTCTAAGAAGAAGCTAATTGGCCAAATCCTGACAGACCCACCCAGACTAAGTGTCCCTCCTGCACCACCCGCACATATGGGTGCCCAGCTTCCCTGCAGGGCTGCGGGTTTAAGTTTCACTCACTACCGATGCCTGAGGCCCCACAGAGAGCAGACTTGCAGCCCAACGTCACAGGGGCACAGAGAAGCAGGTAGACGGGGAAGGGAACGGGGAGACTCTGGTGTTCTGTGTTGGGCAAACTACAGACTCTGATAAAATCGCCTCGCTCCAGAGATAAACACAGCAATGACAAAGTCACATCGAAGCCACAGGAATTTTCAAACAAAACCTGTGAGGAAAAGGAAGAAAGAGATCAGGCAGAAGATAGAGTCCGTTATGGAAAAGAAGAGCCAAAAAGAGTCCGTTTGGGGAAAAGGCATGGCCTAGGAAACAGGAAACAGCAGACCATAAATGCACAATTGTCTCGAAGACACTGAAGACCAGGTGGCAGTTCAACAGGAGACGAGAGGGTGCCAGAGCCCAGGTAAGACATTATGACTGGAGCAAAACCACCCCGGGCTCATCCAACAGATGAGACCCAGTGAGGTCAGAGCCCGTGGCAGGAAAACGAACCCCCAAAGGAGAGAAGTGTCTTTTGGGGGGTACCAGAGGTTGAACTCCGGGCTCTTGACCACTGAGCCACATCCCCAGCCCTATTTTGTGTTTTATTTAGAGACAGAGTCTCACTGAGTTGCTTAATGCCTCACTTTGGCTGAGGCTGGTTTTGAACTCGTGATCCTCCTGCCTCAGCCCCCTGAGCCACCGGGATTATAGACGTCTGAAAAGAAAGTATCTTAGAGGAGTATCTTTAAAAAAATCCATCATACAAAATAACCCAGTATAAACTAAAGGAAAAAAAAAAACAAATATGAAGAGTTAAAAAGTAAATGGCATTCAGAAAACATCAGAGAGACGAAAATCAGATAGGTTCTGACGAAGCGGTTTCGGTTTCATGGACCCGAGAAGGAATCGTAAAAACTCCTGCCCAGGAACACGAGTCACCAACCAGAGGGAGAGCGTCTCACTGTCCTCCTTCATTTGCCACACTGATGTTCGACGTCAGAAGACCTGAGGAGTAATATCTGCCAAGCTTGAGGGAGTCTAGGTGTGACTTCCCTTCACGCCACTGAAGTCCACCTTCACATGCATTCAGGACTCTGGGCTCCATCAGCAGGTCTTTTTAAAATTTAATTTAATTTGTTTTTTGAAGTTATCAATGGACAGTTATTTATTTATTTATTTGCAGTGCTGAGCATGGAACCCAGTGCTAGGCACACACATGCTAGGCAAGCGCTCTATCACTGAGCCACAACCCCAGCCCAACAGTTCTCTTTTAAAAAGTGTGTGTGTGTGTGTGTGTGTGTGTTACTGCAGAACTCAGATAACCAAAAGATGGTTCAAAACAAAGAGAGAATGGGGAGGCTATTTAAAGCAGGAGCAAAAAGTGAGTCTTAGAGGCTTCTCGATGTAAAAATAATCCTTGATAACTGTGAAGCTCAATTTTAACTCAAAATCATAATTCCTAAAAGAAAATCCATATTATGTAAAAAGAAACAGTAAAATACCTATGGTGGACTAGAATAAAAATCTCAGATCATAGCAAAATTGGGACAAGGAAGAAGTCTGAACCCACAGAGGCTGTAACTTCTCCCGTGGAGAGTTGCTGCTATGTTCTGTCAGACGCTCTTTTGTTTCTTAAAAGAAAGATTTAAACATGTCTTTTTAGAAAATAACTTGTTGATAGTATTAGGGGCAGGAGGGAGAGGGAGGGAAGGAAAAGGACAGGAAAGGAACTGGGAATAAAATGATTTTGAAGGAGCTGCCGGGTAATTTCAAACTGAAAGATCAGGATCTACCATACTGACCTTGGGCAAGGTTGACTTGAAACCAAAAATTCTTAAATGAAACAAAGTATCGCCCATAATGATAAAGGATATAAAACACAATAAGAATAATTGTCATGACACTCTGTGTTCTAGATAACGTAGCCTCAAAAATACATGAAGCAGTGCACGCCTTTAATCCCAGCAACTCAGGAGGCTGAGGCAAGAGGATCATGAGTTCAAAGCCAGCCTCAGCCAAAGTGAGGTGTTAAGCAACTCAGTGAGACTCTGTCTCTAAATAAAATACAAACTAGGGCTGGGGATGTGGCTCAGTGACTGAGTGCCCCTGAGTTCAATCCCTGGTACTCCACCCCCAAAAAATACATAAAGCAAAAACTCCAGAGAAATACAACATAAAATCAGTAAAAAACTCAAGAGTAGAAACTAATCTCCCTTCTCCATTTTCAACAGTGAAATAAGGAAGGATGTAGATAATGTAAATATTATAATTAATAAAATTGATTGGATATGTGTATCTGATATATTAAACTCCCACATCAAGAACAAGGACATTCTATTGTTCACAACCTCTGACCTTGATATGATAAAAACCTAAATTAATAGTAAAGGCAAACCAGAAAATAGAAATTGAGACACTTTCTCCCTCCCAATCCCTGGCTCAAAGAAGAAATCAACTTAAGCAGCTAAAGCTGTATTCAGAAGGAAATTCATAGGCTTAAACAGTTGTAGCCTGAATAACTGTTAACCGATATGTTCTCTCTTCCAAAGTCTGTGGCCACAAATTTATGTCAGGGTTCAAATTGCTAACACCCTCCAGCTCCCATCCCACTAGTGAATTTTAAACTGTAGTTAATATTTGTTAAGGATTTACCAGGTACTAGGGACATTTCCATGAAATAGGTACTATTTTTATCTTTGTGTTAAAAATGAGAAAACTAGGGTTCAGAAAAGTGAATTCACCTGGCCATTGTCAAACAGCTTGTGAATGACAGGTTGTCCTGTTCCAAAGCCCATAGGTTTAACCATCAGTTCGCACCTCCTCACAGTGTATTTCCACCTGGATGAATAATCCTCGTTAGGAAATATGATGGAAAAAGACATTTTCTAATAGCGACCAAAACAAGTACTTAGGCACAAACTTAACAAGAAATGTACAGAACCTACCGTCCAGAGAAATATAAAAACCACTCAAGGACATAAAGTCTAACAAACAACTTGCATGCATAGTGATAGGTATCTTCTAGGTACGTCTAATATCATAAAAAATATAAATTTCTCTTCAAAATAATCTAAAATTCAATGCAATCCAAATTAAAACCTCAAAACCATTTTGGGGGGAAATCTCAGTAAAATAATTCTAAATTTTTGCCAGGAAAAATAAATGTAGAAAGCTGTAAAAATTCTTTAAAAAGAAAAATGTAGGGGGATTTGCTTTGTCAGGTATTGAGACATGCTGTGCTGGGCACAGTGGCAAGTAAGTGCCTGGAATCTCAGTGGCTCAGGAGGCCAAGGCAGGAGGATTGCAAGTTCAAAGCCAGCCTCAGCAACTTAGGAAGGCCCTTAGTAAGACCCTGTCTCAAAAAAAAAAAAAAAAAAAAAAAAAAAAAAATATATATATATATATATATATATATATATATAAAGGGCTAGGGATGTAGCTCAGTGGTTAAGTGCCCCTGGGTTCAATCCCCAGTACCAAACAAACAAACAAAAACAAACAGATGTGTTGTAAAACCAGACTAATCAGCACCACAGACCGTTGCCTAAAGAGATGGACCAATGAGTGAAATGCAATGGAGGATCCAAATTAAATCCAAATATACACTGAAGTTTACTTGATAATAAAGGCACTGTTTGAATTGACCAGAAAATGACAGATTATTTAAAAAAAAAAATGTTGAGATAACTGTCTAGCCAGTTGGAGGAGGGGGAGATCCCAAACCTGTTCTTCATACTAAAATACATTCTAGAGAGCTTAGTGATTTATCTATTCAAAATAACCACAATGCTGGGGAAGGTATTTTTAAATAAAAATTGGGGAAGATAAAGCTCTAAAAAGAGCTTATCATGTAATTTTGGGGGTGCTGGAGATCAAACCCAGGGCCTCTCATGTGCTCAGCAAGAGCTCTGCCCCTGAACTACACCCCCAGTGTATCTGTGAACTTTGTAAAATGGTAATGAAGATTATAGGCACAATTAAAAAGCAAACTATAGCATGTGACCAAGATCCAAGGCCTCTATTATACAAAGAGCACTTTCCTATCAATAAGAAATGACTGAACTCCATAGAAAAATGGGCCAAGTAAGTGAACAAGTCACTGAATAAGAAATAACCTGAGAGATTCTCAACCTCACAATTGATTACAGAATTCATATTACAGTATGCTTCAACCATGGTCCCAAAATATTAAATGGAAAATTCTAGAAATAAGTTGATCATAAGTACAGGGCCTGTGGGTCTGATGATGGAGGGAGCTGGGTGGTGAGGAGGGTTTGAGGGCTGCATGGAGGTGTGGCACTGTCACTGGAACCAGAGGTGCAGGCTGGCAAGAGGAAGTCGAGGTGGTGATAAGACAGCAGACCAGCCTGGGGGATGGGCTAGGTCATGCAAATAAGTTCCTACTTGACGGTAATGAGAGATAAGATGCCTGCTGCCTAAGAAGATATTTACAAATATATATATATATATACACATGTGTACATAGAGAGATTTCATATAAATACATGAATGTGTGTGTGTGTGTGTGTGTGTGCGTGTGTGTACATATATGTGAGCTCTAAGGGGCTGGATCAGCATTGGAAGCATTGGAGGCACGGGCATGAACTCATGGTTACGTAATATATAGAAAGATAAAGATATAGGTACAATTTATAGATGAATGTATGAGGACGTGTGTACACACACATGCACACACACAAGCACATACCTGGAAGCAATAACACCCCAGGTGCAATGAGCATACTGGTTTTAAATATCATTCTCCATGAAGATGAATCTAAGTTCTTCAAAGAAATGACTCATTTCTAGGCCAAGACAGAAAATGCAAGATGAGAAGATGAACTTACAGTGTATCATGGTGCCAGAAAAGGAGGACATGACCCATGAATGATGGAGTCATGGTAGAGGACATAGGAGCCGCTGTGCTCTTGGAGGGCCTCCCATCAGCCAAACTGGGGACAACCTGAGCATCCAGACAGACATGGTAGACAGGGATTCTCAAGCAGCCACCCATACACGTGCTTTCCCTTGAGTAGAATATTAACTAATAAGTGTGGGAGTGGGGATGGGAGTAGAAATTGGTCACTTGGCGCCCATCACAGAAGTGGTTCCTCCTTCAGGAGTCACCCCTGGAGGAGGCTTAACAAGAACAGGACTTCAGCGTCACCTCAGAAAACCTGCCTGTGACGCATCGGTCAATTACAAAAGGGAACTGGTGAGTCTAAGACGGGGAGACCAGGTGGTCAGGGCTAACACCTCGGGTGGGGGGTCGCCATGCTGCGCTCCTAGATAACGCACTGGAGGACAGCGCCGCTCCCAGGGTCCTCCCCGCAGGAAGCGGGACAGGAGGAAACACCAGAGGAAGGTCTGAGGGTCGAGCTGGGGAATGTGCAGCCCACACCCTTCAAGGCTGTGGAGGGTCGGCAAGAGGTGGGAACGGAGGAGACTGAAAACACTTCAGAACTAAGGTTACCCATCTTCTTGGAGAAGATTCTGGACCCATCATTGGGACAACTGGAGCGGGGCTGGGGATCGGATGGTGGTATCTGCACCGATGTTGATTTCTCCGTTTGGAGGGTTGCAGGGGTTTATGTAGAGAAGGGACGTGGTTTGGGGAAATGCACACAGCAGTGCTCAGAGATGGCGGCGTTATGTCTGCCCTTGCCCTCCAAAGATTCAGAAGAAGAAGAAGAGAGAAATGTCACAAAACGTAAACAATTTGGGAATTCAAATGTGGCCTGTGAAAGTTCTTTGTATTGTTCTAGCAACTTTTCTGTAAGCTCAAAATTATTTCCACATTACCTTTTAAAATATCCAAAAGAACAAGAATCCTGTCAGAAGTGTTAGTGGCATTATGGAAGCACTTTTGCTATATTCTAAGTGAATTTAATTTTTGTTGCATAAAGTGTGCTTACATTTTGCCAAATAAACGTTCAATGCTAGTGAAAGAGCACCAGAGAAATTTCTGATGACAGATTGTAATTTGGCTGCCATTTGGCACAACCTACAGAAAGGGCCATTGGGCAACATCTTTCTCTGAGTCTAAAGTTACCTAAAGAGGTATGCAAAGACATGTGTGTTATATAAGGCTGATTGGAAATTGGAAACAAGCAAGTCCCCCCGATGGTCCTTAAAGAAGTTCATCACGTCCCTACAACTTAGTTCTCAGCTACTGCAACAATGAAGTGGTGTTTAGTAGATGTACCACGGTGCTTATGCTACATCTTTGAAAATAAATTCACACAGTCAGTAATGTAGCAAATGTACATATTGAATCCTACTGTGTATCAATTGTTGGGTAAGGTATTAGGTGCATAAAGATTCATAAAGAGGGCTGGAGTTGTGGCTCAGTGGTAGAGCGCTTGCCTAGCACGGGTGTGGCACTAGGTTTGATCCTCAGCACCACATAAAAATAAATAAATAGAAAAGTTATAAAAAATAAGATAAAATAAATAAACAAAATAAAGATATTGTATATATTCACAACTATCCCCCCCCCCAAAAAAAAGATTAATAAGGCACAGGATCTCCCCTTCTGAAACTCAATCCTACTTGAGGAGACAGAGGCAAAGACACGTAGCATTTTTTGACATCTTACGAGAAAGGGGCCAAGGGTAGCCTCATCTCCTAGGGGTTCTCTCTGGGAATAAATTGAAATGGGGGGATTTGACATTCTGTAGTGTTTCAAAATGTTTACAATAAGCATGTACTGCCTGTATAATCTGGGAGGATAAAAGAAATAAAAAATATCTATGACTAAGAGGAAATAATCAATGTAATGTTACCCGGACAGGAAACAAGGAGAAGATTGCTCCTGGTCTCTCACACGGGAGAAGCTGCAGCTTCGCTCGGGAGAAATTGACCTAAATTATTATTAATTGCAGTGGCAGCCTCAGCGTTTTGCCTTGTCTGCAATTTTACAAAGTAAACAAACATCTTGTCCTCAAGATAATCCCCAGCTGTTTATATTTGGTCTTCCTGAGAAAGGACGGTGTGTGACTCACCAGCCACAGGGAGGAAGTGGCAGGCCCCCTCCTCCGGCCTCAGGTCGGCTGCTCTTGCCAGGGCCTGTATTGGGGACCGGCTTCCACTGCCCCCCGTTTCAGCCATGGAGGGTGCACGGGTCATGAGCACCTTCCTTTGTCGAAGCATCCTGGGTTCCCGGCTCACCCGGATCCCCAACAATGACCAGGGACCTTGGCAGGTGAGATCAGTAAACTTGAAGGAAGAAAAAAACGTGTTACATCCGTCCCTCCAGGAACATCTGGCTGAGATTCAGCATTTCCTTGTCTGTGAATGTCAGCTCGCCAACCACAGTCCCGGGAGCGGGGCCCTTGACTTTGTCTAGAAGTCACGGATATTTTCATATCGTATCACAGTCGCTGCGGCTATCTGAGAGATCGTTGACACTCATCCCTGATCCCAAACGATGCTCATTGGCGCTGTCCCTGGCTCTTGTTATTTACTATATTAATAAAAAGACACATTGCTCCATCATTCCTATTTGATAACTGTCTTTCCATATGATTGGGAATCCTTTGTAACGTAATGTATCTTATCTTACGTAAGTGCTCAGGATGTCCGTAGCTCAGAAAGGTTAGGAATCTTTGATCTGGAAGATGGCAAGAGGTTGAGCATTTGGGAGGCCCAATAATGCCCCTAATGGCCAACCTTGGACAACCCGACATCTTTGGCAGGAAAATCAGTCACCACCTTCTCCTGAGAAGTGCTGGCAACGCTGGCCCTGCCTCCCCTCCTGGAATCCAGCCCCTGGCGTAAGTAGATCCTGCCCTGCCAGCAGGGGCTTCCTCTCTCTGGTGCCCAGGCTCTGCCATGCCCCCCTCCCAGTGCCACAGGCCCCATCTTCCACGAAATGTCAGATCCACGTACTAGCCAGGTCTGCGTGCACGTCTCCGGGTCCCCGGATGGCATTTCTTTGGTGACCCCTGATCTAAATCTACCCACCCATTTTACAGACGCCCTAAAGGTGGCCTGAAATGCAGGCAGCCGCGATCACATAACTACGTCCTGACCTCCTCCAGAGCCCCCACCTCAGGCTCCGGCTGCCCTCTCCCCCCAGCGTCCCTGCCTGCCTTGCCTCCTTCACACTCCACGGGAGTCACCTGGGAGCAGACCCAGCCTCAGACCCTGCAGACCTGCTGGGGAACCGTGGATGATCGGGGCCACTGCCCGAGTCTTACTTCCTCCTCAGTAAGGGCTGTGGTTTTACCAGGGCTGGAACAAGGTGCAGATTTTAAGGGAGTGCACACTGGCCTCGCCCTGGATGTCCCCTCTTATCCAGCGACCAATGAGGCCCACAGGAGAAAACGAATGGGAAGCAGGTGTCTGCGGGTGTGGAAGAAGGCACTGTCCCCTGCCGTCCTGATTGAAGTACTCCAGCCCCAGAATCCTTTCTGCAAAGCAACCCACCCATCCCCGCAGCAGCCCTCTTCCTCCGACTCGACCAACTTCCTGCCCCGGGACCACAGCACCTGTCCACCCACCCGGGGTGGGAGTGAGGCTTGCTGCGATCCTAGCAGAACATTACCTTCTAATAGAAAATACTTTTTAAAAATTTATTTATTTATCTATTTATTTTTGCAGTAGTGGGATTGAACCCGAGGTGCTCTACCACTGAGCCACATCCCCGGCCCTTTTTATTTTTTCGTTTTGAGACAGGGCCTGGCTAAGATGCTGTGGCTGTCCTCGAACTTGCGATCCTCCCACCTCGGCCTCCCCAGCCTCTGGAAGGACAGGCGTGAACCAGGGCACCAGGCTCAGAATACTTTTTAGTGTGGCAGCAGCATCTATAAGAATTTTAAATGCTCTTGCCCTTGACCCAGTACTCGAACCTCAAGGAATTTACCTACACGAATAAAAGCTTGGGGTGCAAAGGTGAAAACTTAGCCAAGGATGTCATCTGAACCACCCAGGATCTCTCCCTACGAGAGAAGCCAAGCAGCTCTGGGGCTGCTGGCCATGCAGTCCCACTTGGCTCCTGCCTAGGTGAGCAGAGCTGTCACCTCCTGCGGTAAAAACTCCCGCGGGGACTGCTGAGTGGCAGGAGCTAGCGGGAGGCAGTGTTCAGCCATGACACCTTCTCCGAGCTGCAGAAGCAGGAGACCCCTGAGCCAGCTGGCCCACCCCAACAGACTCTGTCCCTGCTCCTGGGCTTCTGCAGAGGAGTGGGGGCCAGGGGACTGCAGAGGCTGGGCCGCGCGTGGCTAGAGGAGAGGGTCTGAGGCTGGAGGGCCCCAGCGCATTTCCAAAGACGCATCGATGGGACTGTGGGTCCAAGACCTGGCAAATCAAGACGTGGGCACAGAGAACCGTCTGGACAGTTCCCCAGGCAGGATGAGATGGTCTCCTGTCTCTCATTTTGTATTTTCCTAAAGTCCTGGGGAGATGGCATGGATCTTTCAGTAATGACATGGAGAGATGTCCGCAGACTGCTTCCTGGGTGGGGGCTGTTATAGCGACAGGATTGACAGCACTTTTTATTTATTTTTTTATTTTTTTATTTTTATTTATTTTTATTGTAAACAAATGGGATACATGTTGTTTCTGTTTGTACATGGAGTAAAGGCATACCATTTGCGTAATCATACATTCACATAGGGTAATGGTGTTTGATTCATTCTGTTATTTTTTCCTTCCCCCCACCCCTCCCACCCCTCTTTTCCCTCTATACAGTCCCTCCTTCCTCCATTCTTGCCCTCCTCCCACCCCCCATTATGTGTCATCATCCACTTATCAGCGAGATCATTCGCCTTTTGGATTTTTGAGATTGGCTTATCTCACTTAGCATGACATGCTCCAATTTCATCCATTTGCCTGCAAATGTCATAATTTTATCATTCTTTATGGCTGAGTAATATTCCATTGTGTATATATATACCACAGTTTCTTTATCCATTCATCAATTGAAGGACATCTAGGTTCCACAGTCTGGCTATTGTGAATTGAGCAGCTATGAACATTGATGTGACTGACAGCACTTTTTAAATGCCACAGTTCTGATTGTGGGACAGATCAACCGCTACACACCAAGCTATTCATTCTCCCCAGTTTCTCCCTGGGAGGGGACAGGGAAAGGGCAAGGAGGCTGCACTGGTTACCCACCTCCCCTCTGGGGAAAGGGTTGGTGCCAAAATCCCGGCAAGAAGCTTTGAGCCCAGGACGTGGCACCTAGTGAGGGTTCAGAGGACGTCACGGCTTGGCGGAGCTACAGAAGGGGGGGCATTTAGTTGAATAAATATTGTGGTTCACGACAGCTAATGCTATGATTAGCTCACAGAATAAGTTGTTCTATGACCTGGGCTTCTCATCTGAGCTTAGAACAGTGCCTGGCACATAGTAGGGCCTCAATAAATATTTGTTGAATGAATCACTGAGGGTGGTTGGAGAAGAGGCAAGCGTTCTGGATAAGTCCCAGGAGCCTAAACTCCCCCTGAGTCCTCTGTCACCAAGGAGAGGATGGAGCAGGGCAGGGCAGGGGAGCTGGGCTTAGTCTGCTGCAATGAGGTCACCAGGGACCCTCGGGGGGGCCCAAGGCAGCTGGCTTGCTGGGACAAGAGCTCAGAGATGTAGCTGTGCAAAGAAGCCCAGCCTAAATGGTCAACAAGAACAAAAAATGTGCCCCTCTACCTACAGCTGGATTCAGACGTGGGGGTTTGAACCCCGTTCCTCCATTACTGACTGGGACTGTGAGCAGGTTCTCTCTCCGCGCTGAGCTGTTTCCTCGTCTGTCTCATGGGATGGTCACTGCACAGCCCCCCGTGGGTGCATCTAGAGGATTTGAGATAATATGGAGAGCACTAACTGTGCAGGACGCACCTGTCCTCTTTCCAAGGGCCAGGTGACAGGGTGGGCTGCAGGCCCGGGAAGCTGGCCCGGGGACTCCTCACCTCCAAGTCCTACCCGCTCAGCTTGCCAGCTCAGTCGTCCCAGAGTCCCCGCCTCCCAGAGTCCCATGTGCCAGCTCTGCTGCATCTGGGACTTTTGAGAGCAGGCTTTGGGCCCGGTGACCCATTTCTCCAGAGACTCGTGAACTCAGATTCAGCTTTGAAGATGCGGGCAGCTGGCTGCCAGCGAAGCTCTCACAGGGGGCCAGGGTGGGATCCGAGTCACTGTTCAGAGTTCATGAACTGGGGACTCCGGCCTCTGCAGCTAACGTCCCAATCAGGGCAAGCACTGACCAGGAGACTCAGTGCCACGTCACCCTCCTCTCGGCCTGGCCTGGCTTCCAGCGGGGGAGAGAGGGGAAGGGGCAGAGGCCAGCAGCCTCACAGAAGAGGATCGTTGCCAGAGGTCAGGGGCTGCGGCAAACCTGACCTGCATGGTGGTGCCTCTCCTGGGAGGCCAGCACCGGGGCTGGGCTGGCCCCTCTGCCGACGGTGGGGACCCGGATGCCTTCACAGGCAAAGGCTGCCTTCCGCAGGGCTGGCCTCTGCCCCTCCCTGGGCCTCAGTTTCCCCATCTGTAGAATGGCACTTCAGAGGAAATAATCCCCAGGGGTGCCGTCTACTCCGGTGGCCGCCAGTTACAGGTGGCCTCTGAGCGCTTGAAACGTGGCCAGTCTTGTCAGCGCAAAACACACACCAGATTCATCACTCTTAGTACAAAAAACAGCAAGAGCATAAAATGTCTCGTGAGCACATTTCTGTTTGGATTGCATGTTCAAATGATAATATGTTGGACGTACTGGGTTAAATAAAATACGACATTAACGCGAACTTCATTTTTCTTTGTACTTTCACTGGGGCCACAGAACTTGCAAAATTACACCTGTGGTCAGCCTGCTGTTGTGAGGGCTAACAAGCTGTGCCCGGGGCCTCCCGAGTTTGAATTTTTCACGAGGTGTGCGGATGTGGGAAGCGCGTGTGTGTGTGTGTGTGTGTGTGTACGTATGGGGGGAGGCTGGAGCTGGCGGGGCGCACCTGCTGGGCACGTGGGAAGAGGAGCCCTCGGGGGACCCAGGTCAGCACCCTGACCACTGGGTGGCCCTCCACTGGCGGACAGCTCCCCGCTTCTGTCACCTTACAGAATCCCCATTTTGTGAATGAGGAAAATGAGACCCAGAGACTTCCGCAAGGGAGGCCCCGTCCACGAGAGCAAAGAGGCCGCTCGCTCCCAGCGGGTGAGCCAGGGGAAGCGGGCGGGTCGTGGGAGTGTGGAGTGCATGTGAGGAAACTGAGGCTCAGAGGGGCCCAGGGGGCCCGTGCCCCACGATCCACCCAATCCCCAAACTAAGAGGCACGGTCCCTGCCTCCTCCCTCACCTTCACGTCCGCCCACACAGCTGACCCTGTGGGTCCCGCTCTCTGCAACCTTCTCTCCATCCCTACCAGCCCCACCCCAACCGACCCCTCATCCTGGCCACCGCAGCCCTCCTACTCCTTCTCCCCAAAGTCGCTAGAGGGAGCTTTTCAAATTGCCAGTCAGATGCTCCTGGGCCTTCCTGCTCTCAGGACAAAGACCACAAGCCCTAGCAAAGTCCCCAGGTCCTGTGTCCTGGGGCCCCAGCCTGTCTCTCAGCCCTCATTCCCCGTTATGTGCCCCTTGACTTCCTGCTCCAGTCCCACCAGCCTTGTTCGGTTCCCCAAATGTCACATGGTCCTTCCAACCACAGGACTTTTGCACAGCTGTTCCTTCAGCCTGGAATGCTTGTCCTTCCCACTGTTGCCTAGCTACTGCTGACTCATCTTCCATAGTCAGCTCAAAGTCATTCCCTCAGGGAAGCCTCCGGTGACTAATCATGACAATTACCATGACAAGGATGATAAAATGATGCTAACTTTTTCTTTTCTTTTTTTGTACTGGGGAGTAAACCCAGGGATGCTTAACCACTGAGCAACACTCCCAGCCCTTTTTGAGACAGGGTCTCTCTAAGTTGAGGAGCCTGGTCTTGACATCCTCCTGCCTCAGTCTCCTGAGTCACTGGGATCACAGGCATGTGCCCCTGCGTGGAGCTTTTTACTTTTTCAGTTTTGCGGGGGGTGGTTGGTACTGGGGATTGAATCTAAGTCCTCACCAGTGGGAGGCAAACACTCTGCCACTGAGCTACCCCCCAGCCCTGGATGCTTTGTTAAAGTAACATTCATGCACCCTCACCACGTGCCTCAAACACTCTAAGCCCTGTGCATGATAATACTTCAATTAAACCTCATAACAAATGTCTGAGGAACGTACATTAAGATGAAGAAAGTGAAGCACAGAAAGGGTAAGCAATTTGCTCATGGTCACACAGCAGTTCAGCTCCAGAGCCCTTACTCTCTGGGCCAAGTTTCATACCCACCCTCTGCTTCTCCTCCCCAGCATTGCTCACCACCCTACTTAACCTCCACTAGGCAGGTACTGCGGTCCAGACATAGTTAACGGAATCGTGGAAGCCTTATCCACGCTGCAATTCTGCTCTTGGCTGTAGAGCATCGGCCACGTGGCCGTTGGAGTGGTCGCACCCGGAGTCACACCGCTTCATTCACATCCACGCCAGAGCACTGGTCAAGGACAGGAAGCCCGAGGACCGTGAAGTTGAAGTCCAAGACAATGAGCATCGTCCTGACGATGATGATTCCCTCTGTCGCCATCTGATCAGTCCTTAAAGAGCACGGCGTGTGCTTCCGGCGGCAGCTGCCAATCCCTGGGGAAGCCCCGAGCCCGCCGAGCTGGCTTTGCACTTGGTGGCGGGGGAGGCCGGTTCCACCCCAGCCTGTTCTCCAGCGGGTCCTGCCTACCCAGCCCGGAGCCCTCTCTCCTATTTATAGTTGATTTGAAGCAAAACCTCAGAATTAATCAGAGGCTTGTATTTTGGAGAGAAAACGTACAAACCCTGACGTGGGGCCGTGGAAGTGGTCGCTCTCCGTTCCGATGGTGGCCCGGGTTTTCACCATCCGCCTGCTTCCCAATCAAACACCAGGCGTCATTCAGAGACGTATTTGTCAACAAGCCGTGCGATGTGTGACAAATTAATTCAGAATAAATGAATCGTACTTCTTCTTCACGGGGCCGGTAAACACCGTCTCTGTTTGTACTCAGCGTGAACTTCGTAGTCCAGTCTCGAACAGGACGCCCGGCCTCGCGGATGAGCTCATCTTTAACGGAGACCGTGACCCGAACAGCCTCTAAACCTCAGAGGCTGCGGAGGCTGTCTCACGGGGACCGGGGCTCCCCGAGGCTCCCCCAGCCCAGCCGGGGGAAGGACACTAGCGGGAGATGTGAGGGGTCCCTACCCGCAGCTGGTCATCCGGGAAGGAAGCAGAGCCACAGGCAGCTGCCGGCCTCCCCGCCTGGACAGGGGTCAATCCTCAATCCCCAAATCCCCTCCCTTGACCTCCCACCTAGAGGGTCTCCGCCACCTGCTCGGCTCCACCAGCACCCCCTGACCTGCCGCCACACCTGGGCTACGGTTCCCTCTGACGCTCGTCCCATTCAGAGCCCATCTTCCCCAGCGCTGGCTGACTCATTAGGGAACCTGTCACCATGGGGCCTCCTGTCCCCCCCCCCCCCCACCAAGGTGTGGCCTCCTCCAGATCCTGCCCCCGACCCTGCCTCCTGGGAGGCCTCCAGGTTCAGCCTAGGGAGGGTTGTGTCTTAAAGGGAGGCTGTCGGCCCTCAGCACCTGCAGGGCTGGGGCCTCTCCTGAGTTGGGCTCTCCTACTCCCCAGGGATGGGTCCCTGGGACCACCAGGCCACAGGGAGAGCAGACCCCAGGCTGTGGAACTGAGACGAGCTCAGTCTGTGACCCAGATTCTCCACCCGCTCACATGCCTCTGTGCGGAGAGGAAGCTGAGGTTCGAGCTGCCAGTGCACCATTTGTAAAATGGGGGTGATTCCAGCCAACCAAGCTGTGCCGCCGGCATGTGAGAACAGACGGAGGGGACTGTGCACACGGCCGGTGCCTGGCAGCCCCGGGAACCCACGTTCCTCTCACTCTCCTCCCATCCCCTGCTTGTTCCCCGGCAGCCCTGGAATCTGGGAAATTCTGGAATGCAGACATGTCTCTAGATATTCAGAAGCAATTACCAAGTTTCTGCGGGTGTCTGGCTACCTCTCTGGGACATTGAGAGCCTTAATTAATTATGATCTGAAAGGGTTTGAAATTCCAGAAATAAAAAGGCATAAGGGGGCCAGACTATTTTCCGGAACATTAATTATTTAATGGACACTATTTGTAGAAAATTGGGTCTGTTAAATATAAGTTTAGGGTTGGGAGCACCGTGATCATTCTCACCCCAAGTCCCATTCTCCTGCACCATCACCAAGAGGTGGCTGCTGATCCAGCAGAAGAAAGAGGAGGTTCTAATCTGAGCTCTCCTGTGTTCATGCTGTGTGACCTTGAGCAGGTTGCTGTTCCTCTCTGACCTCAGTTTCATCATCTATTGGAGTCTATATTAGATGGTTTCTCAGGTGCCTAAACAGTGACAAGAGAATTGAGAAATGTCCCATCATGAGTCCCACTTCTAAGATTCTCATTCAATGGGTCTGGGTGGCCCCTGGTACCTGCATTTTAACAAAACTTATGAAACTGTCCCATGAGCCTTTGGGTCATACTCCAAAGAAAGCTGGCTGTGACTCTATGACATCTACCCAGGACCTTCAGTAGACATGAAAAATATCCATTTTTATTATCTGCTTACATGCTGAAAGGACATATTAAACTATATTTGAATGAATTTACCTGGTCCTTGGTATTCCTCTTCATCAAAGTTCATGTGGTTAATTCTGAGGTTGAAACATAAAAACATCTTCTTGTAATTAGCTTCTAATCAGCTCACACCAGTGACTCCCCGAGGAGAGGTCCATAGGAACTGGAGAGGAAACACACAGCGAGGTGCTCTGCAGAGAACCTGCACGTAGGGATGTCCTGAGCAAGAGGAGACGCTGGCATCGGAAACTGTGGGGGCTGGAGGTCATCCGTCCATTCATCCACCCATCTGTTCATTCACCCACTCACACCCATTTATCCATCATCCATCTCTCCATCTCCACTCATCCAGCTATCCATCTATCCATCCATCCACCCACTCACCCACCCATTTGTCCATCTATGCATTTATCCATCATCCATCTCTCCATCCATCCATCCATCCATCCATCCGTCCACTCACACCCATTTACCCATCTACACATTGATTCATCATCCATCTCTCCATCTCTCTGCCTATCCATCTATCCATCTGTCCATCCATCCATCCAAGAAATACTTATTAAGGACCTACTATGTGCTGGACACTGGAGATAGCGAACATGGCGACTTGGTTTCTACCCTCCTGCATCTACAGTCTTGCAAGGCATTTGCACATCCACAATTCAAACAAACTGAGTAATGACAAATGGTGAACATAATCCAGCAGGTCTCTGACACGGAGGCGGATGGGAGTGCGGAGCGGAACCTCCCGTAAGTGAGTGATCCAGGGGTGCCCCCGAGGGGTGACGAAGCCAAGACCAGAAGGGTGAGAAGGCAGGGCGTGAGGACCTTCCAGACAGGAGGGGCTGTCCTGTGAGGCCCTGGGCGTGAGCGGCCGGGCACCCAAAGCCCCCGAGCGCCATTCCTCTCCAGAGTCCCAGGGGAACCATCTTCCAGGGTCTGCACTCACAGGGACAGGGAACCTCCTGGCTCTCACCACTGAGGGTTTTGATAGGGCGAATGTCATTCTCACGCGGACCCCATCATGTCCACTGCCGGGTCCCAGGGATGGTCTCATTCTCAGCTAGTCCAAGGCCACCCTTGGGCAAATGATGCCTAGTCCGCTGCCTCTTGACGGATGTGCCACCCGCCTCCTTTAGCTGTGACTGCCGGCCACCTGACCTACTTACCATGGCACTGGTCCCTCTGACCCCGAGTTCTTCTTACGCCGCAGGCACAGAAGGAAAGAGCTCTGGCCTCATCGCAGTGAGCAAGGATCTCACCTCCTTTATTTTGAGTGTTATACCTCTTCAATGCATCCCAGGGCATCACGGTCTTTTCTTCCTCCTTTCACAAAATGAAGCATGTTTTCAAAAAATTAAAAATCGGATTATTCTATGGGCCAGCAATTGCACTTCTGAGTATATAACCCAAAGAATTGAAAGCAGGATCTCCCAGAAATATTTGTACATCCACATTCCCAGCAGCCTTCTACACAATAGCCAAGAGGTAGAAGCAAACTAGGTGTCCGTGGACAGATGAATGCCTAAAGGGATTATGGTACACACTTTCAGTGGGATATTATTCAGCCTTGAAAAGGAAGGAAATTCTGACCCAGGCTATAATAGTGACAGAGGGTGGACACATGGGGCATGGAGATTGGGGGATCGCTACTGAACAGGTACAGAGTTTCGGTTTTGCAAGATAAAAGTGTTCTGGAGATCAGTTGTACAACTATGTGAATGGACTTAACTCTACTGAACCACACATTTTTAAAAAGGGTCAAATGGTAAATTTTATATTATGTGTACGTTACCCCAGTTTTTAAAAAACAAAGTGGGTCACTACCCAGATGTTTGACTTGGAGTTTCTACAATTACAGAAATATCATAAACCGCCACCCCAGAGTCAAGCGTGCCTTCTTACCATGATCATCAACGAGAAGAGGCTTCATTAGACATCTAACAACTGATTTTAGGATTCTTATTGAGGAAAGTGATATATATTCAGGTTCAACTTGCCCTGAAAACGACTTATGATGGGAATTTATACACAATTGCTACCAGAGGAGTCAGCCCGTAAGAATATTCCAAGCATTTAATTGACTTTTAAAAGAATAGCTACAGCCAGCTAATTAAATATCAAGTTAGGGAATGTGTTAATTGATATTTAATAAGGATGTCAATTGATGTCTGACTAGCCAATATGTCTCTTAAAATATGTCAATTAGATGCTTAAAGATCCTTTCAAGGGGATTAGGAGCTGGTGCACTGAGGATGTAATTCGTTAATTTTCTTTTAATTACACATCGCATCCTTCCCTGCCGACTTTGGATGGTGGAACCGCTGTGAGCTGCTCTGTCTGATCTCCAGGCTGTCTGTGCGTACAGACCCACGAAGCCTCGGAAGCCTTGCTGGCGCTTGCTCAACATCTGTAGGAAAGCAGCGCCTAGGGAGGGTGAGTGAGCCCTACCCAGGTTCCCCAGCAAGCCAGGCTCCGCCCACACTCACCATGGCTGATTCTGGATGGGCACGCATGGAGACCACCGAGCGTGGAAGGCTCACCCCACCTGACTTCCCCCACCCTTCCCTTCCCTGGGACAGGAGGAGGGACTTCAAAGGCAAGGTCACCACACCCCTTCTCCAAAGAGACTCCTCCCTCCTGGATACCACCATACCTGAAACCCACCCGGGCCAGGACCTTTCCTTCCTGTCTGCTCCTTGGTCACAGTAGGAAGTTCAGTCTGGGGATCCCTGTGCAATTTGGAACCAATAGCAGAAGCCTCCCAAATATGTCTAACAAACAGTGTCATGAAAACAGAGCCTTTCTCCATTCTCTCATGCATTCGCTGCCCACTGCTTGCCAGGGTGTGCCAGGCAGCATTCCGGGAGCTGGAAGCCAGCTCTGGGCCCCGGCCTGGAGGAAGTCACTGTCCAGTGCGGAAAGAATGGAGACACGGGGTTCAAAGGTCACCAGGGTCCCACTCACGAGAAGCTTGACACGTGATGGACGTCCATGACGGGGCCCGACCTGGACTCAGGGGTCACTGGAGGAAGTGACGGTTGAGACTGAAAGGGGAGGCTGTGGTGGCCAGCTGAGGAAGGAAGAACATTCCAGACTGAGGGAACGAGGAGAAAAGCACTGAGATGAGAAGATGCGAGAGTGTCACGGCTGCAGGTGCTCGAAGGCCAGCTGTGAGATTTGGGTCTGGGTCCAGTCGCCTGCTCTGGCCACCAGGCCTCCTTCAGTAACGCCATCTCAATGCTCCTGCTGTCTGTGGGTCAGTGTTTAAAACAGGGAACACAGGGCGGGCTTGCCCCGGGCTGTACCTGAGGACACGGATGTCTAGGAGGGACACCGTGGGGCGGGAGGCGTGGAGACATCTCAGTCTTCTTCACCCACGCTCACGACTCACGCTTACAGCTCAGTCATGCTGTCGACCAAAGCTCGGCCATGTGGCTCCCGTGACTTGGGCTTCTTCAGAGTGTGATGGCCTCATGGTGACCAGATGTCTTACGTGGAGCTCAGGGTCCCAGTGTCCCCGTCACACCAGACGAGAGAGCACCCGAGTGGCCTCAGCCTCGGGAGCCGCACGGGCTCTCTCCTGCCGCGCCGTGGGAGCAGCTCAGATCCGGGGCAGAGAGTGTAACGTGCGGCCTTTTTAAACCCGGCACCATCACCACGGGGGCGGATGAGGCGGGGAAGCGGGGGACCTGGCGGGGGACCTGGTCAGTGTTCAAGACACTCCAGCTGGAGGAGAGAGGGCGTCCGCAGAGCGGAGGCAGAGACGGCAAGCCACCGTGGTGAGTGGATGGAGATGGGACTGAGCAGAAGGTTCTGGAGACTTTTTGGGAGACGGAGTTAACAGGACCGGGTCATGGGTCAGTCAGGGGGTGAGGGAGAGGCAGGGTCACGAGTGCTGCCCATTCCTGCCCCAGGGCCAGGAGGACAGCAGCTCCAGCGCCCTGAGACCGGAATGCTGGATGAGCAGAGGGGTGGGACGAGCGTGTGGTCAGCTTTCGTCACTGTAACAAAATGCCTGGAGGAACGGGTTTCTGTGACTCGCTGTTTCGGAGGGTTCAGTCCATGAGTGGGTCCCACTCTTAGGGCCTGAGGTGAGGCAGCTCCGCATGGCAGAAGCTGACCAGGAAGGGAACAGGAAAAGAAAGGGGCCAGAGTCGCACGATCCCGAATCTGGGTTCCCTCTTGCTTCCAGGTGGCAGGGCCCGCACTGCAGGGGGCTGAGCGGTGTGTCTCCACCTGAAGTCCCTGCGGCATTCAGTGTGAATCCTTTTTGGGGGCGGGTACCAGTGATTGAACTCAGGGGCCCTCCACCACTGAGCCACAGCCCAGCCCTCTTTCGTATTTTATTTAGAGACAGGGTCTCACTGAGTAGCTCAGTGCCTCATCATTGCTGAGGCTGGTTTTAAACTTGCGATCCTCCTGCCTCAGCCTCCCGAGCTGCTGGGATTACAGGCGTGTGCCTCAGTGGCATCCGGGTCGTTCTGAATCTTGACAAAAATGATTTTAAAGTTTGTCCGGGAAAACCAAACAGCAAAATTGGGCCTGAAATGTGGAAAACAAGGATCTTCAAAGAGCGGGGGTGGGGAGTGACAGGGCAGTGGCCCACGGGCCTCCACAGGACGGCTCCGGATTTCATCCTGAGGGCAGGTCCACTCTGCTGCTCCAGCAGGAGGGAGCAGGAGTATGAGGCAACGGCTGGGAGAGAGCCGCCTCTCTGAGCCTCCGCAGCCCCAAAATCCTAGGGCTCCAACCTCTGGAGGTCCCACCGACCCCACTGCAAGACAATCCAGGGATAGCCTCTCAGGTAGCCTGTGTGGACCACGAATGGCTGCCAGGTGCTACCCGTTCCCAGAAATAATTAGACCAGCGGGTGGTGTCCCCAGGGAGCGCTGACAGGCTTTCCCGCGACCTCTGCAGAAAAAGACAGAGGCAGGACAGCCATGTGGGCACAAGTGTGGGTTTCAGAACCAGACAGGTTGGATTTCAAGTCCTGTGTCCTGCGGCTGGATCTCCCTGAGCATGCTTCCCCGAGGAAGCGGGAAAATTGACACTAAATCAGTTTGTCCCACCCCTGCAGTGGCAGAGGTCAGAGGAGAGACAGAGGGTGGCTTCCGCTCCCCAATGTCAAGTGAAGATCCCCAAATGAGGCCAGGAGCCGGCACCGGGATCAAGCAGCAAAGAACTGGCTTCTCTCACTTTCAACTAGAAAGGAAAACCCGTCAGCAGCCCTGGCCGCCGTTCTCCGAGATGCTTATTCAGTTACCAATAACAACAGTTGCCATGGAAACGGGCGGTCCAGCCTGCCAGCCTGGAATTAGTCTCAGGCCAGGGCCAGATTAACCACCTCCACACCCTTTCCCAACCAAAAATGCAGCCCGAGCCCCGGCTCTCCCGCGATTACCCGCCAGAGGAGTCGGACCCCAGGTCTTGCTTCCTGTTCCAACGCCCCGCGAGTGAAAGTTAATTGAAAAATAGCAAAGTCAAAGGACAGGGATGTCAGGGCGGGGGCGTCACAGAGCGCGATGAAGCAGATATGATTGGGAGCTGCCAGAGATGCTCTCCCGCAGGGAGGAAATTGAAACCCTGGAGGATTTCAAACCCTGGGGGTCTAATCGCAGCTACCCTAATCTCGCACCCAGGAGTCTTCTCTCCCAGTCTGGCTTCTCCCCATCCCAACAGAAATCTGGTTGCTCCTGGAAAGTTAGTCAATGTAAGTGGAGCTTTTTAACAATGAGAGCTTAGGTAGTGAGTTCCCTGTCATCGGATGTACACAAGAAGAAGCCCAGAGACCGTTGGGTAGAGCATTGTGGAAAGGGTTTCGTGGCAGGCATTCAAAACCAGATGACCTTGGGGGCCTGTCTTCTCTGAACCCCACGGTTCTACAAAGAAAGGAGGTGTCTCCAACTCACCCTAGTGTAGAGCACACAAGACCCAGGGCCTTCTTCCTGCAAAACCGGGGCTGGGCCCCCAAATGTGGAGAAGATCTCCTCAGCCCTTGCACAAAGCAGTGACCCAGAATCACCTCCAAAGGCAGCATCCATTCAGTTCTTGCTTTGGCAGCGTGAACAAGGCTGAGGCCAGAGGGCTCCTCAAAGATCTCTGGAAAGAACACCCATGTGAGAGACGGAAGAAAACAAGGGCCTTTCCCCAAATCCCAATGGGACAAAGACACAGGCAGACGGCAGCCCCAACAACGCCAAGCCAAACTGAGGAGACTGTATCATAACGCTTGGGCTCCAACCTCTTGTGCCCTTGGCCTCCAGGGTATGGAGGCCCAGTTTCCTCACATGAACAAACCAGATACTCCTTCCTGCAAATAAAGCAGAATTATTATAACAATCGAGAAGATACAGGAAAGCACCCTCACAACACTGGCAACCATTGACATTGATGGTTAGTGGTTTGCATCAAAATAACTGGGAGTGAGGCAGGGAGAAGGGAGACCGGAAGTGAGGCTGACCCTGAGTTGATAATCAGAGCTGAGGGTGGCAAGCACTATCTTCCTCATGTTTGCCTTTCTCCCTCTTCTTCTCTCCTGAGGTGCTGTGGAGTTTTCCAGAGGCCAAGTGACCTTTGAGATCAGGGCAGCATAAACCCAGCAGCAGATGTGAGGACCCAGCGGCCTCCCAAGTCAGACATTAGAGTTTTGCAAAAGATAAAACAATGCCTCTTTTCTCACTTTTTTTTTTTTTTTGACTTGAGGAAATATTTTATTCTTTATTAAGAATTTATTTAACACCTGTTTAGATTTTTAAAAACATAAAACAAGTGTTGGCGTGCATGTAGAGAAATCAGAAGCCTTTTGCACTGTTGGTGGGAACTTAAAATAAACAGCCACCAGAAAACAGCACTGAGTTCCTCCACAAATGAAACAGAATTATCAAATGACCCAGCCATTCCACTTCTGGATATATACACAGGAGAATTGGAGTAGGGTCTCAAACACGTGTCTGTACCCCAGGGTCACAGTAGCATTCACAATATTCAGAGGGTGGAATCAACCCAAATGTCCATCAACAAATAAATGGACGGGATATACACACAATGGAATATTACTCAGCCTTCAAAAGGAGGGAAACTCTGACACAGGCCACAACATGGATGAACCTTGAGAATATAGTGACAAGTGAAATAAGCCAGTCACAAAAGGGCAAAACTGTATTATTCTACTTTTCTGACATACTCTGAGGAGAGAAAAATCATAGAGACCGGGTGGTTACAAAGAACTGGGGGAGGGGCAGATGAGGCAGTGTGGTCTAACAGTCTGGAAATGGTGTAGGCGATGGTGGTGCAACAATGTGGATGTACTTGTGGCCTTCAGCTGTGCACTTAAAAATGAGTGGATAAAGAAAATGTGGCACACTTACACAGGGAGTGTGGCTTGTCATTTGCAGGAAAATGGATAGAACTTGAGAACATTATGTTAAGTGAAATAAGCAAAACCCAGAAGGTCAAGGGTCGTATGCCCTCTCTCATATTCGGGTGGGTGGAAATCTCACGAAGATTCAAGGGAGATCAGTGGGGTGGAAGAAAAAGAGCTGGGCAGGGAGGATGGAAGGGAAAAGGGAAATCCCGAAAAGTGACATTGGTCAAGTTACACTGTTATATCGCGTGCATGTACAAATATGTAACAACAGATCCCACCATTATGCACAACTATAATGCACCAACAAAAAATATGGAAAAGAGTGGTTAAAAGGATATGCTTTATGGTGTGGATGTGATATGCAATGAAAATAAAATCTATTGGATAATGTCTAACTCACCTAAAAGCTAATGTTAGAAACAGAATGTCAAAAACAATGTTACTAGTTTTGACATGTAATGGGATTATTATTATTTTTGAATGAGTTCATAAATAAACATTTCCAAGGGTCTGAGTTTTCATGTCTAATATGGGAAATATCAAGAGATGATATTGATATCATCCCACTTAAGCCAAAGCTCCTTTAGGTCCTCAATAATTATTTAGAAGTGCAAAGCATTCCTGAGACCAAAATGTTTAAAAATAGTTGTACTATGTCGATCTCTCAAAATATGTAAATGTTTTTAATTTTCCAGATGAAAAAGTTTTAAAATCGGGGCTGGGGAGAAAGCTCAGTCGGTCGAGTGCTCGCCCAAGGCCCTGGGTTTCATCCGCAGCACCGCAAAAAAAAAAAAAAAAGTTTTAAAATCAAAGTGTAATAAGAATTGATCATTCTTCCCCTCCTGTGTGGGCAAACTGCTTACTCTCGATGGACTTCAGCGTCCTCATCTGTCAAAGGGGCAGAGTTTCAAAGCCCGAGTCCACTTCCCACAGACATGGGGGTGGTCATCCCTCCCACTGAGCCTCAGCAGCGATCCGAGCATCTCTGCGTGGAGGAAGAGGGACCGTGCTCCCGTATTAACCAGCTCCCATTAATTTTCAAAGTAGACAACAGCCCACCTACTCGTCTCCCATAGAGCTTCATCCATAATTGATCCTGAGCTGCACTTATCCAAATAGACCAAGAAGTGCTGGTTTCGTGTGGGGCTCTGGGAGGACTGTCTGCTGATGCCCGGGCTCTCTGAGTAGCAAAGGCACTCACAGTCAGGACGCATTATAACTTAAAGGGCCTGCACTTCTCCTGCATCAGACAAGGAGAGAAAGGATCACCCCCTCGGTGCTCGGAAGGGTTGCTCTGAGGTTATTTCTACGTACTGCCAGCTTGAGAGGAATTAGAAATGGTCCATCTCAGTCAGCCTAACCCTGTGTCTTAGTCCGTTCGGGTGCCATAACAACGGAAGATAAAAGTCAATGGCTGAGAAGAACAGAACTTTCTTCCTTACACTTCTGGAAACTGGAAAGTTCTAGATCAAGACTGGCAGATCTGGTGTCTGTAGAACACCTACTTCCTAGTTCACAGATTGCAGCTTCACTTGGTGGGAAGGGCAAGGGGTCTCTCAGGCCCTTATAAGGGCATTCATCCTACTGATGAGGGCTCCTCCCCATGTCCTAATCACCTCCGGCAGGTCCCATCTCCTGATGACATCACCCTGGGTGTAAGGATCTCGACGTGTGAATTTGGGGGAACATGAATACTCAGGCCATAGCAACCGGCAAGGCCAGCAATACAGACCTGGGAAGACCTGTGGGATCACTTCTAACCTCATGCCCTCTGCCTGAGGCCACACGCCCCTCAGCCCGGCCCCCACGCCAAAATAAATACCAAGTGACTGAAGATTTAATTGTCCCAAAAAGAATTAGTTAAGATCTTTAAGATGAACATAAGGAGAACATCTATCAGATGAGTCAGGACTTTACAATGAGAAAGAGAAGCAGCCCTGACATTGGGGTTTGCCAGGCACTCACAGTTGGGCCCTGGTGTTCTGGTAAACACAGAATGTCACAGAAGGCCAACGTCAGACAAGGCCCTCTGTCCTTGTCTGAGCGAGACAAAAGCTAGACCGCGCCATGATCACATCTGAGCTGTACTGGTTTGCTGGGGATGGTGTGACAAACCACTACAAACCCAGGGGCTTATGTAGCAGGAATTTCACTCCCTGCCTCAGCTCTGGAGGCTCAAAGTCGGAGCTCAGGTTGGGCCGGGCCGGCTTCCTCTGAGTGACAGGCAAGGGTCTGCCCCAGACCTGGCTCCTCAGTGCCGGTGCTCCCTCGGCTTCATCCTCAATAATCACAGCATGTTCTCCCTATGTGCCCGTCTCAATGTCCAGAATTCCCCCCTTTCTAAGGAGACAGTCACACTGGGGTAGGGTTCCACTCTATTGACCTCATCTCAGCTGACTACCTCTGAGACAGTTCCATTTCCAAATGAGGTCACATTCTGAAGTACTGGAGGCTAACACTCCGACATAAGAATTTAGGTGGCGGCATAGCTTCATTATATCGGCTTAGGACCTGCCTTCCTTAACAAGACTCCTAAAGCACAAGAAGTAAAATTAAGAATCAATAAATGAGATGGATTCAAACTAAAAAGCTTCTTCTTAGCAAAGGAAACAATCAATAACATGAAAAGAGAGTCTACAGAATGGGGGAAAATCTTTACCCCACACACCTCAGATAGAGCACTAATCTCCAGGATATGTAAAGAACTCAAAAGACAGGATATATAAAGAATACCAAAAAAAATAGTAAATAAATAACCCAATCAATAAATGGGCTAAGGAACTGAACAGACTCTTCGCAGAAGAAGAATTACAATAAATCAACAAATATATGGAAAAACGTTCATCATCTCTAGCAATTGAAGAAATTGCAAATCAAAACTACTCTAAGATTTCATCTCACTTCCGTTAGAATGGCAATTATCAAGAATAGAAGCAATAATAGGTGTTGGTGAGGATGTGAGGAAAAAGGTACACTCATACATTGCTGGTGGGACTGCAAATTAGCGCAACCATTATGGAAAGCAGTATGGAGATTCCTCAGAAAACTTGGAATGGAACCACCATTTGACCCAGCTATCCCACTCCTGGGACTATATCCAAAGTACTTAAAATCAGCATACTACAGTGATGCAGCCACATCCATGTTTATAGCAGCTCAATTCACACAATAGCCAAACTATGGAACCAACCTTTCTGCTCTTCGACAGACGAATTGATAAAGAAAATGTGGTACATATACACAATGGAATATTACTCAGCCTTAAATAAAAATGAAATTATGGCATTTACAGGTAAATGGATGGAACTAGAGAATGTCATGCTAAGTGAAATAAGTCAATCCCAAGAAGCCAAAGATCGAATGTCTTCTCTGATAAGCAGATGCTGATCTATGGGAGGGGGGGGCAGGTTAGGAAGAATGAAGGAACTTTGGATTATGCAGAGGGGAGGGGTGGGGCGGTGGGGATGGGAAGGATGGTAGAATGAGACAGACATTATCACCATACATACACGTATGACTCTGTGACTCAGCACCATGTACAGCCAGAGGAATGAGAGGTTATGCTCCATTTGTGTACAATGTGTCAAAATGCACTTTACTGTCATGTATAACCAATTAGAACAAATTAAAAAATTTAAAAAGAAAATAAAGAATTTAGGGGGCAGGGAGTACAGTTCAACCCCTCCTTCACAAACTTAGAAAAAAATAAGGACATTGACTAAACCAAAAAATGGCCAGCTATCCCCGTATTAGTTACCTATGGCTATATCAAATTACCACACAATTTGCTTAGAGCAATAGAAATGTATCCTCTCACCGTTCTGAAGGCCAGCGTCTGAGATCAGGTTCACCGGGTTGTAATCGAGGTGTCTGCAGGGCTGCGCCCCCTCCAGGGCATCCAGAGAGGACTGTTCCCTGCCTGTTCCAGCCTCTGCATAACTTGGCTTGTGACCACATCTCTCCAGTCTTTAATGTTGGTATCTTCGAATCCCTCTCAGCTCTATCTTCACCCCACTTCTCCTGGGAGAAAGGCAGAGGGATGGCATGCAGGCACCTGAAGTGTCCTTCTGTCTCCCTTATCAGCACACTTGGGGGTGTGTACAGGCCCCACCCAGGTGACCCTGGGTAATCTCCCTAATCTGGAGATCCTTCATTTCATCATGTGTGCATTTCCCCATTTAAGGTCCCCTTCGCAGGCTCCGGGGAGTAGGATCTGATCTCTTTGGCAGCCATTATTCAGCCTGCTATGCTCCCCATCCTAGTTAATGAGGGTATTGCTATTTCTTTACTAATTACAACTTTAATCTCACTTCATCACCCCAACCATTGAACAGATCCTTGAGATCTTTAAAAATATTCAATCATAGAGTCGCTTCCACTATCAGGAAGCATCCAATTCAGAGAAAAGTCCTGCTTTCTTCTAACCTCCTCATAATCATTGGTGAAAGCCCAGCTTCTGTAATCATACCTTTGCAATGCCTCCCAGGAGGTGTTTCCTGCTTCCCCAGGATGTGGGGTCTCCCATTGTAAGGAGCCAAGGTACTGGCTTTGTGAAATTTAAGATCTATTCACAGTGACATTTGGCTGGAGAATATTTACAGTAGCACAAAAACCATAAGAGATGTCACCAAGAAGAACATTGTGATGGGCTGACAGATCTGGCTCCATGAGAATGTTATAGTCCAGACTCTAAGGAAAATGACTAAACAGACTCCATTTTGCTCTGAGACTCCATGTTATGTAGGAAATAAGTTTCTCCCATGAGAATACCCCGCCTCTGTACCCATCATCAGTTATTTAGTGTGACATGTTTAACAATACAAAATGACAATTCTTATATAATAAAAAATTGCTCTCTTTTGATCCCTATTGCTCCTAACCAATGTACCACGTAAATGGTAATTGTGTGGTTGTTAGTAACCATTCTTTAGTTTGTACCTAGGTGTCCCACTTCCCCCTCTGTCGATGATCTCATGATGTTAGTTTGTAATTTCAAATCATAGCAACAGACACTTATGATTGATGTGACTTTTGGTATAAGAACCCCTACAATCCTGTGGTCGGGGCTGTTCTCCCAATAGCCATTTTTTGGGGGCATTGTGTGAGACAGCCAGCTGGCTGGCTGAATAAAGACTCTCAAATTTGGACTTCTCAGTGGTGATCGATCTGTTCTTAAGTTGTGCCCCATAACAACATGTTTAAGTTTGTCTACCTGGAAGTGACATCATCAAAAAATGGCAGAGTAAACACCCCTCCCCTGCAAATATTTTCCTCCCGAAAAGCAATGAGAACACTTGCAAAAAAAATACTTGCCAGAATTAACTAGTTCAGAACTTTAGGAAGTAAACAAAAGTCTGCAGCAATCTGGGGAAAACTTAATGGAGAAAAACGCAGACTCTTGATGAGATAGTGAGATGCCTGGCGTCTTAACTTGCCCCAGCCCCATCCCCTGCTCTTCAGCCCACTGTAAAGTTGGAAACTAACAGTCCATTGACACAGGGAGAATCAGCAGCCGAGCAGTCACTGAAGAAGCTGGAACAGAGTTAGATCTCTTTCAAAGTTCCATTCTCAGAGAATCGTCATGATTTGACCTGTCTGGCAGCCCTCTGGAAAGCCCCACGGGCAAGACACACCTTCATTTGACGTGACTCAGAGTTCGCCATTGTAACAGGCATTTTTTTTTTTCTCTTTGGGGACATTTTTCAAAAACAATAAGCAGAATTATTTAACACTGTAGTTTCCTGTGGTGGGGATAAAAGTGAGCAAGCAACAACCCAATTTAAAAAATCCTTTTAAAAAGCTGACTAATGAAATTGCAAAGTGGGTTTTGTAAAGAAGACCACACATGACAAGCTCCTGAGCACCCACCTCTGGCAAATCTTAAGGCTCCCTGAAAACATGAGGTGAAGTCTAAGTCGAATTGCAAACTGCTGGGTTGAATATTAAAGACATGCCCCAACATGCATACAAAGCCCTGTGAGAAAGACTGGAAGACTTAGGGAGTCCAGGTGTTTCAGGAAATTTCCACCTAATCAATAGCTAACACTAAGCTAACCCAGGTCGAGACTTCAGGGGTCACAAAAAAATAGCACCATTACAGAATTAGTCTGGTAAAATCACTAAACAAACAATAAAAAATGATAACAACAAACAACAAAAACAACAAGGCCTAGGAAAAAGGCAGAATCTGTTGTTAGTTAGATTGCCCAGTTTTTGATGAAAAAAGAAAGACATGTGAAGAAACAGGTAAGTATGATCCATAAATGGGGGAGAAAACAGTCAGTAAAAACTAAGGAAATGTTTGAAGAAGCACAGACATTGGGCTGACTAGGCAAAGCCTTGAAATGGGTTCTTCAACATATATTTTTCAAAAAGAAAAAGAAACCATGTCTAAAAAACTGAAGGAAAGTATAAGATGTTTCATCAAATACAAAATATCAATAAGGAACCAATGGAAATTCTAGAAGTGAAAAGCATAATAACTGAAATGAAAAGTTAACATGAAGTGAAAATCTGCTTCAAGAGATTTGAGCAGGTGGAAAATAAAAATAAAACCAATTTAAAGATATTTGAGATTATCCAGTCTGAGAAACAGAAGGAAAATAATTAAGAAAATGTAGAGAGCTTTAAGGACTTGTAAGACACCATCAAGTTTACTGAAATATACACTAATGGGAGTCCCAGATGGAGAGGGGTGAAGAGAAGAGGAAAGAAAGAATATTGAATAATGGACAGAAATTACCAAAATTTGATGACAAATATTAACCTGCACACCCAAGAAACTGAATGAAGTTCAAGTAGGAAGAACTCAAATATTCAGGACTAGAAACATCATAATTAATGGCCAAATCCAAAGAAAACAAGAAATCTTGGGACCATCAGCAGAAAAATGACTCATACATTAAAAAAAAAATTCTCAGAAAGGATAACAGCTGACTTTTTATTAGAAACTATGAACAATGTAAAGATGTATTGGAAACACTGGAAGGTAAAGCTTGTAACTTTTTTCTCCTGTTTTTTTAAAAGACAATTTCATAAAACAATAATAGTAAAACTGTATTGATAAGCATACAACATATAAAGATACCATTTGTATGATAAAACAGCACAGAATAGGAGGGATGGAATAGAGCTCTGTGCAAGTTTTGTATACTAGCAAACTTGAATGGATATTAATCTGAACTACATAGGTATAAACTGAGGTATTAATTATAATCCCTAGGGCTACCACTAAGAAATTCACTGCAAAAAATACATGATAAAGGAAACAACAAAGGAATCAAAATCATACACTAGAAAATACCCACTTAATACAAAACAAGGCAATAATGGAGAAATAGAGAAAGAAAAAGATCCAAGATAAGAGAAAACAAATAGTGAATGACAAATGTAAGTCCTATTTTATCACTAATTACAGTAAATACAAATTTATTTAGTATTCCAATCAAAAGACAGATACAGGCAAAACAGATTTTTTAAAATGATCCAACTATGTGTTATCTGTAAGAGACACTTGATATTAAAAAAAAATAAAAGTAAGATGAAAGTAAAAAGATAGAAAAAGATCTGCCAAAATCAAAGGGATACCTGTAGTCATATGTTTATTCCAGCACTCTTCATAATAGCCAAGATATGGAAAAAGCCCACATATTCAATGAGAGATGAAGGAAAGAAACTGTGGTATATGTACTCAGAGGAATATTATTTAGTGATTTAAAAAAGAATGAAATTCTTTCATTTTGTGGCAACATGAATGAACTAGAGAACATGATGTCAAGAGAAATAAGTTAGGCACAGAAAAACAAAACCACGTGTTCTCATTATATGCAGAAGCTGAAAAAAGTTGACCTCAGGGAAGCAGAGAATACAATAGTGGTTACTAGAGGCTGGGAAGGGCAGGGGACAGGGGGTGAATGAAGAGCAGATGGTTAATGGTACAGGGATGTAGCTGTATAGGAGGAACAACCAATGTGGTATAGCATAGTAGGTTAACCGTAGTTGATAATGGTTAATTGTATATTTCAAAATAGCTAGTTAAGAGGATTTTGTGTGCTCACACAACGAATGATAAAATGTTTGAGGTGCTAATTATACCAATTACCCTGATCTGATTTGACCATTAGTACAGATTGTATAGCTGTATGGAAACATCACACTACTCCCCCATAAATATGCAATTTTATTATGTGTCAATGAAAATGAAATAATAAATAAAATTAAAAAGCCATATTATGAAAACAGTAGTCAAGAGAGCTGGTGTGGCTATACTAATATCAGGTAAAATAGACTGCAAGACAATCATTTTTTTTTTCTTCTTATCTTTTTTTTAATTTATTTTTATTGTAAACAAATGGGATACATGTTGTTTCTGTTTGTACATGGAGTAACAGCATACCGTTTGCATATTCATACATTTCAATCATTTTTTAATAGAGACAAAAAAGGATATTTTATAATGATAACAGGGTTGGTCTATATAGCAATTATAAATAGATATGAACCTAATAACAGGGTCCCAAAATATATAAAGCAAAAACTGACAGAATCAAAGGATGAAATACATAATTAAATAATAATAGTTGGAGACTTCAATAACCCACTTTTAATAATGGATGGATAAACTGGGTAGGAGACCAGTAAGAAAATACAAATATGAACAACACTGTAACAATATGTTCTAACATCTACAGAACATCCCACTCAACAACATCAAGAATACACATTCTTCTCAGGTGGACACCAAACATTCTCAAGGATAGACGGACCATAAGCTATAAAACAAGTCTTAATAAATGAAAAGGGGTAGGAATCATACAAAGTATATCCTCTGACCACAATGGAATGAAATTAGTAATCAACATGGAGGAAAATTGGGAAATTAACAAAAATGTGAAAACAATGTGCTCCTAAATGACCAATGGTTCAAAGAAAAAAATCCCAAAGGTACAGAAAATGCTTTGAGAGGAATAAAAACGACAATAAAAATACTGTCTATCAAACTTACGTGATGCGGCTGAAGCAGCGCTTGGAAGAAAATTTACAACCTTAAACTCTTGTATGAACAAACTAAAAGATTTCAAATCAATAGCCAAAATGTCCACATTAAAACTAGCAAAGTAAGAGTAAACTACACACAAGATAAGAAGGAAGAAAATAATAAATATTAGAGTAGAAATAAATTAGAGAATAGAAAACCATGGAGAAAATCAATGAAACCAAAACTTGGTTCTTTGAAAAGATCGATAAAATTGTCAAACTTTTGGTTAGACTGACCAAGAAAAAAGAGGGAAAACTCAAACTAAAACCAGGAAGAAAATAGATGACATTATTGTCAACTCTACAAAAATTAAAATGACTATAATGGAATACTATAAATAATTATACCCAAAAAGTTAGATAACCTAGATAAAATGGGAAAATTCCTAGGAAGACATAAACTACCAAAACTGATTCAGGAGGAAAATAGAAAAATCTGAATCAACCTATAACAAATAAAACAAATGAATTTGTAGTCAAAAAGTTTCCCACAAAGTTCAGAACCAGATGGTTTCACTGATGAGTTCTACCCAACACTTACAGAAAAATTAACATCAATTCTTCACAAATTCTTTGAAAATATAGACAAGGTAACACCTACTAACTCATTCTATTTGATATTATCCTGAGATTAAACCTAGACAAAGGCATCATAAGAAAGGAAAATCACAGATCAATACCTGTTTTGAATATAAACACAAAAATTCTCAACAAAATACTAGCAAACCAAATCCAGAACAAGTGAGGATTATACACCATGGCCAAATGGAATCTATCCCAGGAATACAAACATGGTTCAATATATGAAAACCAGTCAGTGGTAGAACACTTCCCTAGCATGCTTGAGGCCCTGAATTCAATCCTAAGTACCCACCCCCAAATAAAAATCTCAGAAGACACAGAAAAAGTAATTGGTAAAATCCAACACACTTTATAATAAAAACACTCAACAAAAAAGTAACAGAAGGGAACATCATCAATCTGATAAAGGTCGTTTACAAAGAAATCACAACTTACGTTAATGGTGCAACTCGGTCAAATTCACCTCACAGATCATGAAAAATACAAGGATGTCCCAACTCACCACTTATTTTAGTCAGCTTTTTTGCTACTGTGACCAAGAGACCTGACCAGAACAATTTGAAGAAGGAAAAGTATATTTGGGTTTCATGGTTTCGAAGGCCTCAATCCATAGATGGTCAACTCCATTCCTCAGGGCCTGAGGTTGGCAAAACGTCATGAGCAGAGGAAAGCAGCTCAGGATATTGCACCAGGAAGCAGAGAGAGAGTCCTCTTTTAACCAAGGACAAAATTTAAGTCCCAAAGGCATACCCCCAGCCTACCTCCTCTGGCCACACCCTGCCTACCTACAGTTACCACTCAGTTAATCCCTATCAGTGGATTAATGCACTGATTAAGTTAAACTCTCATAACCCAAAAATTTCACCTCTAAACCTTTCTTGTATTGTTTCACACATGAGCTTTTGGGGGACACCTAATGTCAAAACTATAACATCACTTCTATGCAACATTGTATTGGAAGTTCTAACCAGGACAATCAGGCAAGAAAAGGAAATAAAGGCACCTATACTGCCAAAGTAGAAGTAAAATTTTCTCTACTTACAGAAGACAGAATCTTATATATAGGAAAATCTTAAGGGGTTCACGAAATAGCTGTTCACCTAGGTTGCAAATACAAGATGAACATAGAAAATCAATCTATTTATACACACTTGCAATGGACAACCAGAAAATGAAATGAGGGGGAAAATTCCATTCAGGATAGCAATGAAGTAAAATAAAATTCTTAGAAATACTTAGAAATAAATTTAATCAAAGAAGTATAACTTGTACACTGAAATTAGAGAGCATTTTTGGAAAGGATCTAAAGAAGATTTAAACAAAAGGAAAGACATTCATGTTCATGAATTGTAAGACTTAATCATACTAACATGGCAAAATCCCCCCAAATTACCCCAGAGGTTGAATGAAGTTCCTATCAGAGTTCCAGGTGATGTTTTGCAAAATGAACAAGCTAATCCTGAGATAAATTTATGAGACCTAGAATAGTTAGAGTAACCTTGAACAAGAACAAAGTAAGAAGATTCACACTTTCCAATTATAAAACACATTACAAAGCTATAATCATCAAAATAGTGTGAAACTGTCATACATTAAAAAACGGAATAAAGGTGATTGATCAGACATAACCCTTGGAATATGGATTTACAGTTCATTGATTTTTTTTTCAGTGCTGGGGATTGAACCCAGGGGTACTCTAACACTGAGCTACATCCCTATCCCTTTTTATTTTTTATTTTTGAGACAAGTTGTTGCTAAGTTGCCCAGGCTGGCCTAGAACTTATAATCCTCCTGCCTCAGTCTCCCAAATAGGCACCACCATGCCCTAATGTCCTTTGATTTTTGACAAGGTGTCAGAACAATTCCATAGGGGAAAGTTTGTCTTTTCAACAAAATGTGCTGGGATTACTAGATGTCCATGTGTTTTAGTCAGCTCTTCGATGCTCTGACCAAGAGACTCGATAAAAGCAATGTAGAGGAAGAAAAGTTACTTTGGTTCTTGGTTTCAGAGGTTCAGTCCTTGATTCTGTCCTTCATTCCTCTGGGCCCGAGGTAAGGCAGAACATCATGGCGGAAGGGATGGCCACCAGGAAGCAGAGAGAGGGAAAGTTCTGCTCACCAGGGAGAAAACATAAACCCCAAAGGCATGCCCCCAGTAACCTACTTCCTCCAGCCACACTCTACCTGGTCATAGTTACCATCCAGGTAATTCAGCTTTCATAATCTAATCATTTTGCCTCTGAATGAACACTCTTGCATTGTCTCACACATGAGCTTGTGGGCAACACCTCATAACTAAACCATAACATCATATGCAAAAACATATACCCCCATATATAAAAATTAACTTGGAATAGATGAAAGATCTAAATTTTAAGAGCTAAAACTATAAAACCCTTAGAAGAAAGTTAGGCTTCAATTTTTGCAACCTTGGATTAGGAAATGATTTCTTAGATATGATATCAACAGCACAACAAAAGAAAAAAATAATAAATGTTATCAAAATTTAAAATGTTTGTGCTTCAATGGACACAATCAAGAAAGTGAAAAGGCAATCAACAGAATAGGAGGAAATACTTGCAAATCAAATATCTGATAAGGTGCAAATATTCAGAGTATATAGAATATTCTTAAAACTCAACAATAAAATAATCCAATTTGAAAATGGGCAAAGGATTTGAATATCTCCAAGGTATATGAACGACCAAGAAGCAGGTGAAAAGATGCTCCACATCATCAATTATCAGGGAAATATAAACTAAAACCCAGTGAGATATGACTTAACCCACTTGAATGGCTGTAATCCAGAAGGCAGAGAACGATAAGTGTGGGCAAGGATGTGGAGAAAAAGGAACATTTGTCCTGCTGGTGGGAATGTAAACTTGTGCAGCTGCTGTGGAAAACAGCTTGGCAGTTCCTCAGAAAGCTAAGTGCAGAGCTGCTCTGTGAGTGAGCAATCCCACGCCTGTGTTTATAGCCAAGAGAAGTGAAAACATATGTTGAAACAAAAATAATTATACAAATATTCACAGCAGCATAGTCACAAATAGTAAAAAAAAAAATTATCCACTGATGAATGGGAAGGGATGCAGTGTGGTATGTATGCACAGTGGAATACTGTCATTCATAAAAACGAACCTAGTTTTGAGTTCTCCTATAGCACGGAGGAACGTGAGGATACATGACTATAGCCAGACACCAAAAGCCACATACTGTATAATTCCATTTATATGAAATGTCCACAATAGGCGAACCACAAAGACAGAGAGCAGGCCAGCAAGGAGCAGGCACTGCTATTTCTGAATGGGTGCTCAGAGAAGGCCTCCCCAACTTGGCATTGGAAGAGCCGCCATGGAAGAGACAGGATGCAGCCTTGCAGATTTCCTTGGGAAGCACATTCCTGGAGAGGGGAACAGCCAGTGCAAAGACTCTGAGCTTGCTGGGGAGGAGCTGGGGTAGGGCAGATGGGCAGAGCTGTGTGTTGTAGGGCCCAGGTGCAGCCCAGGGAGGCTGAAGCTGCTCCAAAGACGAAGGACGGACGCTTCGGGGCCCTGATGGTGTATGGAGAGCTGGGGGTTGATTCGTGTTTTGCAAAGACCTCTCTGACTGCTGTGTGGCAAATGGACTGAGGGGGTGGCACGTGCAGAACTGAGCAGCTCAAGGAGGAGAGATCAACAAGGAGAGAAGAAATGCGGTTCTGTTGCGGTGTGAGCTAGAGGAACAGACAAGTGGACACACGTAAGAACCATCCTGGAGCCAGAGCTGAGACTTGCTGATGCACAAGATGTGCATCTCCTAACAAGAGCGTCCTCCCAGTCCTTTCAGAGGCTTTTACTCTTCCCTCATCCATCTGCAGAGAGAGCGAATGAAGTTATTTTTAGAAAGTCATTAGGACCCAGAGCTGAAGAAATCAGGCAAAAGATTCCCCACCATGTGGACCGTCCAAACTGAAGGGAAAGAATAGCGCAGGACTATTGGCAGCAGCTCTATCCATAACAGCCCTGACTGAACACAGCCCAAATGTCCCTCAGCGATAGATAGAGCGGATATATTAGGGGGTGGGGGCCCTACAACGGAACACTGGACAACCACAGGAAGAGCAATCTACTGCTACCAGCAAAAACAAGGATGCATCTCAAAAACACTATGGTGTCCTGCCGGGTGTGGTGGTGCACACCTGTAATCCCAGCGACTCGGGAGGCCGAGGCAGAAGGATTGCAAGTTCAAGGCCAGCCTCAACAATTAGCAAAACCCTATCTCAAAATTTAAAAAAATAAAGTGCTGGGGATGTAGTTCAGTGGTAAAGGGCCCCTGGATTCAATCTCCAGTATTGAAAAAAAAAAAAAATTATGTTGTGTATACAAAAGCCAGGTAAGCCCAGTCCATACTTAGGATTCCTCCATGAGTGGCTCAGGCAGAGGCACCATAGAGGTAACTGACAGTGATAGAAATCTGCCCAATGGGTGCCTAAGGGTGGGGGGCAGGGGTTGAATGGAGAGGAGTTTTCTAAAGCTACATGTGGGGGTGGCAAGCAGGTATATGCACTTCTAAAGGCATCAATCCATCAGCAGTCGTAAGTCATGTGGACCTCCCATGATATCCCCAATACCACTGTGACAGGAAGAGCCCTTTGGTCTTCCCTGAAACCCATGGCCCTGGTCTAACCATGAGCAAGGCACCAGAGAAACCCAGATTGAGGGATAGTCTACAAAATACCTGGCTGTTGAGGTCATGAAAGACAAGGAAAAACTGAACCTGTCACAGAGCAGAGGAGGCAAAGGAGACATGAAGACTAAATGGGCTTTGGGAACCCAGAACAGAGCACATGAACGGAAAAGTTAGCAAAATCAAAATAAGATCCAGAAATGCAAGATGTTAACAGTAGGGAAAGTCAAGGGCAGGGCACATGGGAACTCCATACTAGGTTTGCAATATTTTTGAAAACGTAAAATTATTCCCAAATAGTTAGTTTCAGGGGAAAAAAGTCATCAAGCTGAATACTTAGATCTGTGCATTTTCCCATAAAATGGTGGGGAGGGGACACATCAAGTGCTCCCTGCAGACAGGCAACCGGAACCCAGCAATGGCGGTGCAGAGCCCCGGCCGCGGCCTCCCCAGGCAGGCGCTCAGGGAGGAAGGACTGAATCCTGCTCTTGCATTTATTTCCCCAACACGGGGAGAAATGCAGGTGCAGCTGCAGAACTCAGGCTGTTCTCTCAAAGGGGTCTGAAATCCCTTCTCAAAGATCCTGTTTCTGTCTTGAATGTTATCATCGAAAATTCAAATTTTCCCACCATCTCCAGTGGCCCCCCCGGGAGTGGCCCCTGAACAGGAGTGGGCTGCTGGGAGGGGCAAAGAGGAGCCATCCGCTCTGGTAAGAGGGCAGCTCCGGCCCCGGCTGCCCGGTACTGTCATTAAAAGCACGGGCTCTGGAGTCGCCCGCCGGGGTTCGAATCCCAGCTCCGACATACCAGCTGAATGACCACAGGCATATTAGTTAGTCAGTTGGAACCTCGAATTCTGCATCTGTGAAACGGGAATGTCTGCCTGCTCATGGGCCCTAAATTTACCTGTGTGCTCTACAAAATCCAGAACACACCTCGTCACCTCTGTTTCTGAGCCTGGAGGTGATTATATCCTGTGGCCCCCATACCCTGCAGAGCCCCCACCAGCCCTCTAGGCTTGACCTCTCATTTCACCAGCAAATACCTTCTGCTCGGAAGCCCGCCAGCGCTGCAGTGAACACCCTTGCTCCCTACCCGAGGCCTTCCGACCCCAGCCCTCACCGCCTCTGTGGCTACACCCCCTTCAGGTCACACAAGTGCCACTTCTAGAAAGTGACCCCCTGTGCCCTATAGGGAGCTCCTGACTTCTGCAAATTCTCAGCAAGTGCTGAATGCATCGTGAGCAAATGAGCAAGTTCCATCATTCAGCCTGGGGAGTTGGGGAAGGCTTCAGGGAGGAGGCACTACGTCATTGGTTCTTAAAAGATGAGTGGAAGTTAACCTGGGGAAAAGGTGAGAAGTGGAGAGGGAAGCCAAGGTGGCCAAGCCTGATGTCTTCCGGACTCCCAAGGGGAGGTGGCAGATGAGGCAAGATTTTAGGGCTTGATCCTATAAGCCACAGGCGTTGCCCAACAGAGCGTCCAAATTGCCTGGGCCCTAAAGGTGTGGAATCTGGTCCAACCAGTGTGGGTCACCAAGATTCTAACAAGCAGCCAAGGTCAGGGGCCCCTGCTGGGCCACCACTTTCAAGCAGGGCAGGAACCAGATCACACCTCCAGATCCTTCTCTGTGCAGGGAACGAGGTGGACAAGACAGAGTCCAGGTCAGAGCTGAGGGCCAAACGGGGGCAGCCTGATCAGGAGGGCAGAAGCGGGGAAGTCAAGGGCCATGCGGGCTTCCTCCGGGGTAGGACCCCAGGGACACAGGGCTGACTTTGAGCCATGGAGAAGGCGAGTTGTGTTACGTGGCTTCTGAAGTGGCAGAAAGTCTGTGGGAAGCAGGTGCGTCTGACGCTCGGCATGCTCCAGCACCGCACAAGTCCTCTCGGGAGCCACTGCACACACACACATGCACATGCCTGCACACGTGTGCACAAAGCACACACATGCACCCACACAGCACACTCAGTCTAGCAGAGACCCCCACCCTTGTTGCAAACACTGCCCGCGCACACACACTGGCAAGGCGAGGCACGGCCAGCCCCACGCTCCACCGTATCCGTTTCCACGGAACCAGACAAGCGGTGGCTTCCAGAAGGGGCTTCAGGCTCCAACAGTTTTGCCTTTGCTCAGAAGTAATTGCTACTTTCATAAACACCGGGTAGGGGCCTGGCAGAGAGGGCGCAGACAGGCCGGGGCTACGCTGTTGCTCATTACAGGCAAGTCCTGATACAGAGCGCGGGAGGGAAAGCCAGTCTGCTCTCTTCAAATATCACAGTGTTGTGACTTATAACAGCATCGCTGGATCTCGCTTCATTACAACTGCCAAAAGGGGAAAAAATTGAATTACCATGCTAATGTCTTCTCTTTCGGTGAAATCTGTGATTCAGGTACATGGATATAAAATACATCATTAGTTGCTTTTAAACTTGTCCCTAATGCTGAAACACAGAGCGGGACAGGAAGGGGAGACGGAGCTAAACCCAGCCCAGCGGCAGCACGGGGAGCGTCATGAAAGCCCTAATGTGACAATGCAGTTTCTCTCTCCCTCTGAGATGACAGTTAATTCCAGACCAGGAAGGCTGTCAAAAATGCTTAGTTCTGCTCCACTTGAGTTAATTACCGGCCCCGGGGCAAGCCGCCCTCCACTCTTCGGCTAATGGGGCTGGGCTCCAGGTAAAAAATCCATTTGCAAGAATGTTTTCCTTGCTCCAGATCTAATTTATTGAATATCAAATATTTATGCCAATGCAATTAAAGTGACAACATTGCTCTCCCTTCTCCCTGCCCCCACCCCTGTCCTCGGCAAGCCCGCGCAGCTGGCCGAATGCTTTCTCCAGTCCACACAGGGGGAGAGTTTTCTTTGAACTTGAAAGCAAGAGCTTCGAAACCTCTTGGACCCACCAAGTCACCTGGAATTCTTTTCTCTTCCTCTTCCTTTGGAGGCAGCCACATGTCAGGTTATGCACAGTGGCCGAGATAGGGCAGGAGGCCCATCCGTGGTTTCAGTTCAACCGACTCCCGCCGAAGCCCACCACGTACCAGGCTCCAGACTAGGCTCTGTGGGTTAGCCAGGCAGGGCAGACCGAGCTCCTATCTCCAACAGCCGCCCAGGCTGACAATGAACTCAGGGTGCAGGTTGGGGTGACAAACACTACTGACAGGGCACACAATCTGGGAAGATTCCAGAAACAAGTCCCTGTAGATCTTGGATGTGGGTCTCCAAGGTTCGAAGGCCACCTATGTTCCCCCACCCAACCAAACCTAAGAAGATGACAGCCGTGCGATTTCATTTGTTTTTATCCAAAACCATCACTCACCAAGAGGGCCTCGGAGTGTCCAGACCCTGGAGCCTTGAGGTCTCCCTGCTTAGGACAGCCCCCAGGGCCCAGTTTGGTCATCCGCCCCAAACGGAGGCGTGTCCAGTGAAGACGGTCAATACGCAAGCCGATGTTACCCGCCTCCAGGATGCTCCAAAAACATGGGAAGGAAACGCTTTTTCAATTCTCTATCCTCCCCTGAAGCAAGGAGCTCAGCAGAGCCTCAGCCAGCAGGTGACACTGTCAAATACAGTGGACACCTGAGGTCAGCCTATGCCTTCAGCTGTCTGGGAGTCTTCTAGGGACTGGCTGCTACCTGCATCGCTCCCTTCTCAGGGTAGGTGGAACAAAGGTCATTCCTGGTGTCTGAGTGGGACTTTGAAGGACAAACAGGCATGCAAGGTGGGCATCACGTACTATGGCTCAGGAGAGGAGCTGCGTTTAAAAAACTAAAAGTCAGTGGATTTTTGGGGGGCAGGGTGGGAACCAGGGATTGAACTCAGGGGCACTTGACCACTGAGCCACATCCCCAGCCCTATTTTGTAATTTATTTAGAGACAGGGTCTCACTGAGTTGCTTAGGGTCTTACTTTTGCTGAGGCTGACTTTGAACTCGAGATCCTCCTGCCTCAGCCTCCTGAGTCACTGGGATTATAGGCATGTGCCACCGCAGCTGGCTAAAAGCCAATTGATTTTTATTGGAGCCTGAATTGCAAGGGAGGGAACCCTGGGAATATCAACATTGACGGGGTAATCTAAGCATGTTAGAAAATGTCACATCCTGGATAAAATGTGAATTATCACCCACATCACAAGAACGTTGGGGAACCAAATGGTATGCTACATATACACTTGCTTTCCATTAACTGGAGCTATAGGAAAGTATTTTGGAAGAAAATGAATCAAGCTACAATCCAGAAAATAGATCAGAAAATATACATGTATGTTCATTTCTTTGAACCCCAACTTTTTAGAACTATATAAACTGAGAATTTGGATAAATTTCCTTTCTGTTTGAGTTTTCAGGTGAACACACTATGCCCAACTATTTACTGCTTAGGATATTCTTCATTTTCTGTCGATCCAACCATTGTGCTTCAGGTTTGGAGTTTTGTGATCATATTTTATAGCCAGACAATTCTTGCCTAGTACATGGGGGGAAGATGGCTGGTATCTCTATACCTTTTATGTCTTTAGTTATCACCCTATTCAAAGACCTGCTCACAACACACTTAAACTATCACCATGATTTCTTAACTGTGTGTTCTGTCTCTAGCTTTTTTGTCCCCCAAAAAATTTTCCTCTTGGATGCTCAAATACCAGCATCACTTCACTTTAAAACTAACTGTAAAAGAGCCTTTACTATAGCCAATGTGATAGGATAAGAAAAGGAATAAGAAAACTTTGGGGAGGGAAGAGGCAAATTCATTATTTTTTCAGGATACACCCCCCCCAAATCACAGAAGGATAGAGATCTGCAAAACACAAAGCTATTTATATATAACAGTAGTTTTCCTATATATAATAACAGTCAATTAAAAATATAATAGAGAAGTCTGGCTCATACTATATATTCTCTACCATGCTAATATCTCTATGAGAACATATCAGAGAAACTTCAGTGCAAAAGCAAATTTGGAACTTTTCACTCAAATTTGCTGCTTCTCCCGAGCTCAGTGAAGGGGTTTTCCAACCACCCATCTGCACAAGGCAGAACCTAGAGTTCATCCTTTTCTTCTCCCGGTACCATTCATACCCAGATCTGAGGCTATTGCTGTGAACAGCCATCTGCCGTCTCTCCAACCCCACTGCCTCTATCCACGCCCCTCACCTGGATGACTGCAGTACCTCCTCACTCTCCTCTCCAGGCCTCCTACCCTCTCTGATCTGTCTCCACAGAGCAATCACAAGGATCCTCTGAGCTCTGAAGCTAAATTATTCCTTTGCCCTGCTGGTAACTCCCCGCTAGTTGCTAACCCCCATGTCTGTGCTGCTGGGCTTCCTGTGGTCCTTGGCCACCTCTATGGCTTTGGCTCAAACCATTCACCTCCTGGTTCCCCATGGTCTGCTTGAGGTTCTTCCAGGGCCCCCAATCTCTTTCCCACCATGAGACCTTCCCTACTGGGAAGAAGGATCAGTGATCTTCCTCCAGGAAGGCTGGGGAGAGCCAGCAGAGACTTACTCCTTATCAGAGATCTCCTTGACTCCCTGGCCTCAGTTTTCCCATCTGCAACAGGGGTTGTTTGACTCGATATTCTCTCCGGCATCCTGTGAACCAACTTTCAGTCAGAGGTGATAGCAGTGTGAACGGATAGAGAAAGAGGATGGGAAGTGGTGAGAGGGGAGATGATCCTGGGGAAGACGGCATGGGGGGACAAGTCTGGAAAACTGTAGGTCGCCACCTTCAGGTATTTAAAACATTATCACTTTTTTTTATTAGCAGAAAAACTCATTAAATCTTAACAAGATTTGGTAGCATCATCATCATCTTATCAAAAAGAGAGACAAAGCCAGCAAATTCGTGGTATTTAAATTTTAAACACATGCACTATATTGAAACTTGATTCCACTCCATGAAAATAATTCACATCATCTAAGGCCAAGAAAGAGGAGACGTATTCATCCATGCAAACAGCTTCTCGTTAGCCAAGAAGGGACTGTGTTGGCTCCTCTCGCCCCTGGCTTCCAGAGACTCCTGGTGCTTCCTCAAATCTGTCTTCCTAACAGAACTTCAGTTTCACTCACAGAAGCCACGTGCCAAGTTAAAATTCTGCGTTTTCCTTGCCAAGAGGGGTGGCCGCGTCCTATAGTCTGGCAAGTGACTGTCAGAAGGAATCGCTAGGCGGATTTCAGAGAAACATCACTGAAGTCAGCACAGACTGAGCCACACGAGTCCGCAATGGCCCTTGGATTTTCACAACCTTGTGACCTTCATCCTTTCTTCAACCTACTTGTGACCTTGAGGTGACCATGAGGGATAGGCCATGAGAATCAGAGACCTCCATTTAAATCCAGGCTCTGCTGCCTGCAAACCTGGTGCACTGGGACAGTCCATTTGGCCTCTCTGAGCCTCATTCTTGTCTACAAAGTGAGAGTCATAATGCCTCACGTGTGCTAGTGTTAATTAATTGAAAGGCAGCAAGGCGCACACCTGTAATGCCAGTTGCGTGAGAGGCTGAGGCAGGAGGATCGCAAGCTCGAGGCCAGACTGGGCCACTTAGCGAGACCCTGTCTCAAAATAAAAAGAGAGAAAGGACTGGGGATGTGACTTGGTGGTAAAATGTCCTTGGGTTCAATTCCTAGTACTGAAAGTAAAAAATTAAAGATTTTATCACACCTAGGTGACAGCACTTTGTAAATCATATAACTTCAAAAACAAATTTCTTGTTTACCCCTCTGCCTCATTTTTAAGTGACAGACTTTTCCTCCTGACCTAAATCAAAAATACTTTTTAGAAATTTTTAAACACCGTGTTTCTATATGACAGTCTTTCATTGTGGGAACGTGTATTGCCCCACGTGACTCAGTCCATTCTGTTGTCACAAAGGTCCTTCCGTCTGCAGTCTGGCCTCACGCACACCACTTGGTAACTTGGAGTTCACCTTTCCAACTTTGGCATCAATTTTCTTCTAAATAAGCCAAAAATTTCAGATGTATGGTCCTTAAAAAAAAAAGAAATCTCTTTCCGAAGATGTGGGTCTTACTCACGGCATTTGATGATCTAGAATTCCACATCCCTTGACTCTGGGAATTTTTCTTAAATTAGCCCTTTGGTGACAGATTCGTTTGTTCCCTGAGTCCCTCATTCTTCAACCCCTGTTATTTGGATGTTGGATCTCTCAGGCCGATCCTCTAATTTTCTTTTCTCTCTCTCCCATCATGTCACTCTGCTTCTGGAAAAGGCTTTGGTGTCTGGCTGTTCTACTGAATTTTCATTTTTGAGCATTTCTCATCTTTAGTTTCCTTGAATTTCTGTTCTAAGGTTCTCTGAACTGTGTGTTCTCTTCCTTCACATGTCTTACTCATTTCACGAATGCCATATCTCTTTATCTTGTATGATTTCTCTGAGAATGTTAATGTTTTTAAGATTCCTACTCCCTTTAGAGCTGCTTTAGTTTCCTTGCTTGTTTGCTGGATCTCTGTCCTTCACGGTAGAGGCTTTTCTTGACTGTCAAGTGACCCTTGGTTTTCTGCTCATATTTAACACTGAAGCCCTAGAAACCCGATTGGGACTTCTGAGCTGCTCGGCTATGAGATCTATGCAAGCAGATCTGTCCGGGCCACTGTGTTGGGAAGACTCCAATGTGAGGAGGCCTCAGGCTCCACTTTTAGGCTGGTCAGATTCCAGAGAAGACTCGTCCCAACACCAGCTTTCTCAGGGACCAGGGGGGGTCTTAACCTAGTTAACTCTCCATCACTCACCTGCCAAACATCCTAAATGACATCTGAATGTCTACAGATCAAAGAGCACACAAGCACAATTCAGTTTTCAAAGTTAACTCTTGACCCTTTCTACCCACATTCCTGACTCCTAAGATCTCTGAGGTCCCTGTGTCTCATCTACACTCTTCCCTCGCAGATCTCCCTGATGATTCTCAAGAGACACCAATCTCCCTCCTTTTTATGCAGAGTAATTGAGCTCAGGTTAAACTCCCCTAGAGCATTTACATCTATACCTGTCACCACTGAATATCAGTGAAGGAACCTAAAGGGACAGGAGCTATCCTCCCTAGAAGGCACCGGAGAAGTCTAAGTAACAAATACTTCTTTCCTATCACACACACCAAACAAGCCAATCATTTATTTATATTTAAGTGCTTTCCTGGATAACATTTAGGCTGAAAACCCCAAATTAAAACTACAAACAGGCTATTTAAAAAGAGAATATTGGGGGGTGGGAGTGGGGTGAAAATGGAGGAAGGAGGGACTGTATAGAAGGATAAGAGGGGTGGGAGGGGTGGGGGAGAAGAAAAAAATAACATAATGAATCAAAAACTATTACCCTAGGTAAAAGTATGATTACACAAATGGAACGCCTCTACTTCATGTACAGAGAAATGAGATGTATCCCATTTGTTTACAATAAAAATGAATTTTAAAAAAGTTCATTTTAAAAATTTTGAAAAAAGAAAAGAGAATATCATGTAGGAAATCTTACAGAATAAGACAAAGCTGATTCACAGGCAAATTCATAACCTTAAATGCCTTTATGTTTAATCAGAAAAGAATGAAAATAGGTAAACCAAACATTCTTTTAAATAATTTGGTTTTTGTTATAAAAGTTCAAAATAGCCAGGGAAAAGGAGCTGGAAACATAGTCAAAGCAAACATGATTAATTAGTTATCTTAATAGTCAGAAAAACAGTCAAATGAATTTTAAAATTGGTTCATGGAATACTTTTGCTTTCTACCATCAGGGGAAACAAATAAATGCTATAAATGTCCAAAGGGAAACTACAGATTTAAAAACTCTGAGGACTCTGCAAAATTACATGCTTGTAATTTCAAAAATTCTGCAAAATGGATTATTTTTAGGGAAAATACTACATATCAAAATGATCTCAAAATAAATGAGCAATCTGGATAAAACAATAATAAAGGAAAATTTTAAAGAAGGTTGTTACAGTATTGCTTTCTATGATGGCTTCCAGCCTCAGAGCCTGTCACAGGTGAATTACCCCAATCTTTGACAGAACAGATCGTTGCCATGTAATAAAAACTCTTCAGAGAATCAAAGGGAAAAAATGAGGGCTAAGGGATAGCTCAGTGGTAGAGCACCTGCCGAGCATGAGAGAGGCCCTGGGTTCAATCCCCGGCACTTCTTAAAAAGAAAAGAAAGAAACGAAAATCTTACCAGTTGAGTTTATGAAGCTAGAAAATCTATTGACACATTGTTTTGGATGAATCTCAAAAACTGTTGAATAGAAGAAACCAGACACAGACGAGTAGAAATTGTAGGACCCCATTTATATGAAGTTCAAAAAAAACCCCAAAATTTATCTTTGGTGATAGAAATCAGAGAAGCAGTTGCAGGGGGTGGGATGGAAGGGGACACAGGGAATGTTCTAGATCCATGCAAAAGGCACTCCATCTTGATGTGGAGGAGGCTCCTGGGGTGTGCACACCTGTCAAAATTCATCAAGCCATACACTTAAGGTTGTGCATTTTACTACCCAGAAATTATGTCCTATTAGGGAGAAAAAAAAACCCTTGCTGCTGTGACTTAAAACACGGCCCACGAAAGAGCTAATCATACTTAATATGTTGTATGTACGAAAAACACGAAGCCAAATACAGGCAAAAGTCATCTTGCAACAGACTAGAAGAATAATACATCGAAAAAACTGCAAGAGGTTGTCAATATTAAAAGTTTATTACTCTAACAATTCAAAGGGGAAAAACATAAAAACCTTGAAATTAAGCTATAAAGTTTATTTAAATAAATTCAAATAAAATGAGATGACACCTTAAAGTGATAAATAATATCTATGTCAAACCGAAAGCCTGAAACGTTCTCAACAGTGAAACTCGGGGGCCCACCTTGCTAATGTCAAGAACAAAACAAGGGTGGTCCCTGCCCCCGCCGCGGTTCACTGTTGTTCTGGAGTTTCTACACAATGTGAGAGGACCAGAAATAGACATGAATCATGGCAGTGGGAGAGCCGCAGAAGCATTGTTTTGGTCCGTGATAATATCTTCTTTCTAGAGAACTCAAGAAAGTTACCGGGAAGTAATATGATGCCTGATTTAATAATAAATACAGAGAAACAAGCCGGGATGGTCACTGAAGCATCCCGTCAGGAACCATCGGAAACCACCTAAATGCCCAAGTGCAGGAGGATGGATGAAGATAAGTGTGTGCACCATCAGAGACTAAGACAGACGCGGTACGTGAAAAGGAAATTGCAGGAGGATGTCGCAGCGTGGCACTTCAAACGTCATGTTCACAAACACACGGCTTCACAACAGAAATAACACACTGCCAGATTAAACAAGGAGCAGGGACTGGGAAGGGACATTTCTCCAGAGAAGACAGACAAATGGCCAAGGAGTGCATGAATAGATGCTCAGCATCACAATCATTAGAGAAACGCAAGCCAGGACCACAGCGAGGGGCCACCTCCCGCCCAAGAGGACGGCTACTGAGAGAGAGAGAGACAGGGACGGTGAGGATGTACGGAAATCTGAGCTGTCATGCAACCCACGTGGGAATGCAAAATGGCGCAGCCACGGTGGAAAACAGTATGGCAGCTTCTCAAAAGAAAGTAAACGTGAAATGACCACAGGCAGCGAGTCCACTCCAGGTACACATGCGACAGAACTGAAAGCGGTGTTCGCAGGGGCATAGGTACGTCCATGTTCAGAACAACAATATTCACAGCAGCAAGAAGGTAGAAGCCACCCAAATGTCCACCCATGGAGGAATGGACACACACGCGTGTGCACACACGCACATGCTTCTTACTCAGCCTTAGAAACAGGACCTTCTGACATACAGGACAACTTGAACGGTCCCGAGGACATGACGCTCAGCGAAATGAACCAGACACAAAAAGACAAAAGCTGCCCAATCCCACCCACACGCGTCTTCTAGAACAGAGAAAAGCAATCGCAGGGCTAGAAAGCCTGGTGGCCAGGGTGGGGGGGAAGGAGGGTTAGTTTTTAATGGGTATTAAGTTTCTGTTTTGCAAGGTGAAGAGAGTACTGGAGGTGGATGGAGGTCATGGCTTAACACCATCAAAATCTACTCTTAAGGATGGTTAAGATAGTAAATTTTACATTATGTGTATTTTACCACACTAAAAAAAAAATATCGAAAAAGACTCACTAAAGTGTGGAAATGCAAAAGCAAGGTTGTGAAAGGTCCTGACCAACTTCCCGACGCTGGCTGCTTCTGGGGAGGGAGGAGGGGCAGGAGATTGGGAGCGGTACAAAGAATGACACCAGCAACCATTCTCTGGCTTCCGTCCCCTGAAGTGAGTTTTGCGCGTCTGTGTAAACAGAGTCCTGGGTTTTCTTTCGAGCTCCCTGGTCTTCCCCTGAAGACTGGTCCTTTAGGATGCCCGGTCTCTCTAAGAGACCGCACTAGTCTGGCCAGGCAGAGGCCACACATCTCTGGACACTCGGGCTCCTGCTTCTCAGGGAGGCAGATACCCAGAGGGCAAAGCTTGCCCGTCTCCTCAGTCACTGTCAACACCCTGCTGTGCCCGCAGGACAAGGCCATAGGGAGAGGCTGGGCACAGTACAGACACAGGGCCTCCCAACCCGGCAGGCGGGTATTGGGGTTGGACAACCCTTTGTGCAGGGGCGTCCTGGGCACTGTTGAAGGCCCAGAGCATCACCAGCTCCGTCCACTCCATGCCAGGGTCTGGTCAGTCTATAGTCATGACAACGAAGGTTTTCTCCAGACACTGTCCAAAGTCCCCTGGGAGATGAAATTGCTCCCAGTTGTAAACTATTGTGATACAGACAGACAGACAGACCGATGACAGGTAATAGAAGATAGATTAGATAGATGGGTGATGGGTGATAGATTGATAGATAATAGAGACAGGTAGGTGGATGGATGGATAGATAGGATGAACTGATTGATTGACTGATTGATTGACTGATTGATTTTTTTACCCTGGCAATGGAATTGTTAAGATATATTCAGAAGAATCAGAAGCAGCAGTGAAACTGCAGAGGCGGGAAAGACCTGCCTATCACAGCAACGTGCAGTTGCTCGAGGATGGGGAAATGCTACAATCTATTGATTCTGCCCCACGTCACATGTTAGCTTAATGAACTTGTAATTAAAATGGCAGGCAATTCTCCGGGACTTATAAAAATGTGAGTCGAAAGCATGAATGGAAACATCAACGGGGTGAATATAGGAATTTTTCAAAAATATAAATAATAGATTGTATCTACCAGATCTGAAATGGGTCGTAAAATCATAATCACTAAAACAGTGTAGAAGAACAGACATAGCTACGAAAGAATTAAAAACCTGGAAACAGGCCCAAGAGTATGTAAGAATTTAGTATTGATTAAAGGAGCAATTAAATTAATGGGAAATTATGTGGGATGCTCAATAAATGATGCAGGGATGATTCATTAACAATTTGGGGCAGGAAAAAATAAAGTCAAGGCTTGCGCCATACGCCAAGATGAATTCTAAAAGAATCAGAGAGTTATTGTTTTAATTAAACCAGAAGAACCAGAATAAAATAAAGATCAATACTTTTTGATATCAGAAGACCAGTGCTCCAAGCAGGAGGACTCAAAAACAGAAGAACTGGAAACGGGAGGAGCCCAGGCTCTTGGACGTGAACATGGTCTTTTCAGGAGCAACACAGCAAGGTTGAGATTCAGAAGAGCTCCTTCTCCTGTAACAAGGAACTTAAGGTCTACAAAGGCTTCCCATCAATACGATGGAGTCCACACCCCATTGGCACCACCTCCAGGGGACAGAGGACCATTCAACCCACAGGAGAAGAAAGAGAAATGGCCAAAAGCCACTGAGAAGTTATTCGGTGGGTTGAAATTCACATCCACGGAGGAGAAATAAGTTCTGTTCTGTTACCCAGAAGCGTGACTGTCGTTGACAGCACGGCAGCATACAATGCAAAAGAGCTAGAGGATCGTGAATGTTCTCATCACAAGAAATGGCAGACGTTTGAGATGACGGAGCCTGAGCTGATCTGCACTTGAGGTATGAATTGTATATCCCACGTGCCCCATAGAGATGTAGAACTAGATGTGTCAATCATTTTTTTTTAACATTTAAGTTAATCACATCGGAAATACAAGTTATGCAAATCAAAATACGGAGACATCATCTTTCACCTATGGCACCCGCATGGATTTTTCTGAGTTAATAACCAGCACTGGGGGGATTGCCACATCCTCCAGAGTGAACCTTTCTGGAAAGGAATTTAGCAGTTATTTTCTAAGGCCTCAAGTTTCTGTCCACACAGGAGCCTGGGGTCTACACCTCCGGAGCAGAACGCTCCTGACTCCACGCTTGGCCGTCCAGCGCCCTCCCACCCAGCACTTCTGGTTGGAGGTCTAATGAGTTTCTCGGGGTCCACGCCGAGCTCGGATTCCTACTGCTCCCAACACCCGGAAGCTCTTCGCTGATGGCTGCCTTCGTCGCAGGACCAGGTCACTCTGCCCTTCCTGCTGCTCAGACCAAACATCCTGATACCATCCCAGACTCCTTTCTGGTACTGACACCAAGTTCTGGGGCACGAAGCTTCAAAACAGATCCAGAATCCAACCTCCTCCGTCACCAACACCCTGGCCCTGGCACCCTGGGCCCTCACGGGGACACTGTGACAGCCCCTTCCTCCTCCTCCTGCCTGCACCCTTCCAGGTCTTCATGGCTGCCAGAGGGGTCCTTTCAAAGCCTGACTCAAACCAGGTCCTTCCTCTCCCAAAACTCTGTTCGTTCCCCTTTTCAGGGAAAAGCAAAGCTCAGATGAGGGCCTGCAAGCTCCTGCAGGATCTGGCTACTTTCCTCAAGCAGTCCTAGAAAAGCCACAAAATCATAAAACCCGGTGCTGCAGAATGTCATTGCCAGGAAGACCAAGTTCTACCTCAGCTGGTCTGGAGGGCTGATATGTACGAAATGCTTCCCTGGTGTCTCTGATACTTTGGAGCCGCTGAGACCCTAATCCAACAATTCCATTCCACCAAAGAACAAGCTGTGGCTTAGAAAGTGAATTAATTCCTGGGGATGCACAGTCAGCAGCACGGCACAGGACATCCCCTTGATCCAGCCCTTCCTGCATGCACTCTAGCTCCTAGAGTCTTAATGACCTGTTCATCTCTCTCCACTAGCTGCTCCACTAGTCCATCACATATTTAGAACTAATGCTCAGAATAAATTCTAATTGCCCAGACAACAGAAAATTTTCACTTTGTGTATGAATGGAAAACATTTGTGGAGGGCCATTTCTGCTGAGGTCTACAGTTTGCCAAAAATCATTCATCACACTAAATAAATTATTGGACGATGAAAGCCCCAAGGCAGATGGTGTGACCGATCTCCCAGGGGGCTCCTGTATGTTACTGCGGCACCCACACATCTCTTGCTGCTCCCAGCCAGCCAGTCTGTCAACATTTCACACCCACAAACTAGCGACCCAGTTTGCATTATCGTCACCTGCTCAGGCCCGGCCCTGTGACGCCCAGACTAAAAGCCCCAGGAGTCCACAGAGAGCTGAGAAATCAGTCAGAAGCAGGTGGGGGGATGGTGGCCCCAGGGAGGGCTGGGCAGGTCAACACCAGCCACACCAGCAAAGAAGTAGAGGCTTCAACACTCAGCTTCCCTGTCGCCACAACAGACAAGGAAACCGAGGCACAGGAAGACCCCGAGTCACATGCGAGTGGTGCAGAGCACAGCCCCAGCCCAGGCCGGCAGTGCTTCCACCAGGATGTGGTCCACGGGGTGCAGAGCAGGCGGCTCTAAGGACGCCCAGGACCCAAGTGGAGACTGGCACTTGGGCGCACCCCTGGGAATGACCTTGGCTGAACTTTGGTTCCCACCATTCAAACTTCTTTCCCCTTTAAGTGAAGCCCGGGTGGAAACAACCACTTTGCCTGCGGCATGTCCCCACGCCCCGAGTGGTCCAGGAGGCCACTCTGCCTGTGTCTGCAGGCCCCAGTCCTCCCTCTGCACAGGGTGTGAGAGGTGTGTGTCCTCCAGAGCCTGCCAGGGCCACGTGGGTGCCCAGGAGCCTTGGCAGAGCTCCGGGCCAGACCCCAGATGACGCCAAGACTGCTATTAAAACCCAGCAGCAGAAGCCAGCCAAGAGCCGCCCGGTGGTGACCCCAGCCGCAGCCTCGGAATACTCCCTGTCCCTCTCGGCAACTCGGAAAGCAGCCCTTGGCCACAGCCGGGGGCGCAGTGCGACCTCCAGGGCTTGTGCCTCGCCCCAGCCTTGGGGTCCACGCAGGCAGCGCTGCACACGGCTCCCAAGCGACTCCGACCCGGGAACAAGGAAAGGCAGCCTGGGGAAGGTGGTGGCCCAGGCGCACCGCGCTCTAGGCCGCAGCTGGCGTGAATAATCCTTCGCGGCTCCTCTCGGGGTCTCCCTCCAGCGCCCCAGCCTCTTAGGTGTTCCCGCCAGAGGTGGGCGGTGGGCAGGGCCCCCTGAAGAGCGGCCCTCCAGAGAGGCCACGGGCTCCCTCGCCTCCGGCTGGTTTGGTGACCTCGCAACTCCGAACCTCGGTTCAGACACTTCTGGTGGCGGGAATGAGCCACGCTAAGCGTGGGGAGGCCGGGGACTCGCAGCTGGCCGCTCCTGCCACCCTGCACTGCGCATGGGACGCGCCCTCCAAGGCCCTTCCAGCGCGTCCTCCGCAGACGGGGCTGCAGGCCCGGGCCCTGTGCAGAGGCTCCAGGAGGAGCCGCGAGGCCGGGGGCTGAAGCCCGGCCAGCACCTGACCGCAGAGCGCGCAGCGGGCCACCGGCCAACAGAGTGGGGCTCGCAGAGCCGGCGCAAGCCACGGCGACTTGCAAGGGGCGGCTCGGGCTGTCCTGAGGGTCCTGCGCCAAGTGCAGGACCCTGGAAAGCTCTGGGGTTCTGAGGCGGATCCAGTTCCCGGTCCTGGAATGATGTCAGGAATAACCAGGGCCGTGAAGGAGTAAGGAGGACCGCCTGCGCCCAGGTCCCGGCTCCACCCTCTCCAGCCGTGAGTCCGCCAGCCACTGACCTCACCAGGCTGCTTCCCCATCTGTAAAATGGGGATATTATGAGCCCCATCTAACAGGGATGCTGTGGAGAGTACACAGTACTTCGAACAGTAAATAAGTGTTATTTTTGTTGTTCTTCTTATCTCAGGCACCAGAGTCAACTTACCATGCCCCTTCCTTTAAACACATTGGTACGAGTTCCCCAAGGCTGCAACCACCGCATGCTTAACTGCTCAGACAAGGCTGCTGCATTGCGAAACTCTAAGGGAACCATGCACATCTGTTCCATTTGAATAGTGTCCTCTGGGCTTGTGCAGTGCACAACCTATACACTTGTGTCTAGCAACCCTGTACTCAGAGCAAACTATTGGGCTACCAAGGATCTGGATGTCAGGGTCTCTGAGTGGAGGGCATGAGCACCACAGGGCCAGCAGAAGTGTCCTGGTTCAAGTGTCCAGTTGAGAGCTAGAATCCAGGATACCCCAAACAAGCTGGGGGATCTGTCTTGCTGCCAGGAGGAAGAGGTGGTGAGAAATGACAGACGGATTCAGGCTGGGGGGCTGGACTGCTGGGTGAGGAACCAGGACTTGCGTAAGTGGTGGTCTCAGCCCCGGTTAAAGGCCTCTGAGTAGAAGTAATCCAGAGTGGAGGGACGGGCTCGGTGTCTGCCATGGAAACAAATGTCAGATGCCAGGGGCTGCCTCAGATCCATGCAGCGTCTGCACGGCCCAGCTGCACAGGTGGCGAGCTGAGGCTCCAGAGGGCTCCACACCCTCCTGCCAAGCTGGTAAAACCGAATACTCAGGAAAACCAGCAAACCCCCGGCACCAGCCCATTGCCCCCCTGCCCGCTGTGGCCTCTTCAGCTATGGGGGTGCATTTAACAAGCCCCGGAGGGCCACGCTGCCAGGACGTGATGGGGAAGGGAGTCCGGAGCACGGTCTGTCCTGGTGAGGACAAGCTCTTCCCTGCACAGCAAGCAGGGCCAGTAACCAGCAGCAGCAGCAGCAAGGCAGGGCACCTCACCATGGGCCTGGTACCAACGTCCACTGGTGGAACTCAGGGCACCCAGCAGTGGGGGCATCTGGGGAGGCCTTGAGGCAGGGAGCAGGCACACTGCCCTGGCCGCATGGCCACAGGCCCCTGAGCGATAGAGCTGGCCGGGGAGCAGGGAGGGGTATTCTGGGGTATTCTGTACCCGCCTGCTGATTCTCTGCGGAGTTTATATCTTCCTACTTTATTCTATGTCTGCATATTCTTATCTAGACATAGTTCTGGGTTCAATCCCCAGTACTAACAAATCTGTATCTATATCTTTTTTTAAATTTTTTTGTGGTGCTGGGGATTGAACCCAGGGCCTTGTGCATGCAAGGCAAGCGCTCTACCAACTGAGCTGTATTCCCAGCCCTGTATCTATATCTTGATTGATAGATGATTGATTAAATAAATATAGGATCTGATGGGCCAAGATAAAGGCCGGAGGAGAGAAGCTGAGCCAGACCAGTGCCAGGGACAGATCGTGTCTTCAATTTTATTTTTGATATTCTGTTTATGATGGACCTATGGTGCATGAATTTTTGCACCCAATCTATCTTGATTGCTGAGGGCTTTTGTCTTTATTTGTTGGTTATTGGGGTTTTCTGATTGTTTGCTTGTTTGTTTGCTGTTGTTGTTTTTGGTTCCGAGGACTGAACCCTGGGTGCTTAACCACTGAGCCACATCCCCAGCCCTTTTTTATATTTTATTTAGAGACAGGGTCTCACTAAGTTGCTTAGGGCATCGTTGAGTTGCTGAGGCTGGCTTTGAACTCTCAATCCTCCTGCCTCAGCCTCCCGAGCCGCTGGGATCACAGGCCTATCCCCCTGAGCCCGGCTGCTGGTTGCTTTTTGTTCCCTGGCTTCAGTATTGTGCCTGGAGTCAGAGCCCTGCTGGCCGTGCCTGGGTCCGGGCCCCGCCTGCCCCATCTGCTGGGTTCTCAAGAGCTTCCACAGGCTGCAACCTGCAACTGGCCCTGCTGAGTGGCAGGGTCCTGTGCCCACCTGGACCCAGGCAGGACCTCCTCTTGCCTGGAGCTCCATTCAAAGCTGGTAGGATTTTAGGAAGAACAGTCACTAGAGGAAATAGGGCCACCTAGACACAAAGAGCCACTTCACAAGGGGCATCCCAAGAGGCCCCACCCCCTGAGGCCCCAGGAACTTCCCCGGGGGGGGCTGGACCCTGAGAGCCTGCTTGCTGCTCTTTAAGAGACTACTTTTAGAGCGGATGGGGTTTGCAGAACAACTGCGCATAAACTGCAGAGTATCCTGTGGTGGCTCCTCTCCTCCCCAGCCAGCTGCTGCACGTTGACATCCTGCGTTTGACGGTACCATTGGCTCACTGCTGCGTCAACGTGAGCGCATCCTCGTAACCAAAGCCCGCGGCGGCATTAGGGTTCACTCTTTGTACACATGAACTATGGGCTTCGGCAAATGCCCCGTGTCATGCATCATGCATCACAGGAGAGTTTCACTGCCCTAAAAATGCCCGGGGCACCCCGACCCACCCCGATCTCCTCGGATCCCCTGACACCACTGACCCCTTCCTGTGTCCACAGTGCTGCCTCGTGCAAGAGCGCCACTCAGCTGGCCTCACACAGAAAGCAGCCTTTGCAGACTGGTTTTTCACCTAGCAATTTGCCTCTGAGTTCCCTCCATGACCCTGTGTGACTTGATTGCACTTTGAGATAATGATCATAATAGCACCGATTAACGCTGCCCTGCAGCCACGCACCCAACGCTGTCTCTCTGTCGCAGGTGAAGACCACCTGGCTGCTTCCCAGTGCTGGCACTTAGCAGAGCTCACAGAAATGCTCGTGCACAGGTTTTTGTGGGGACACAAGTCTCCAGCTCCTCTAGGCAAACCTTATGGAGCATGTTCGGCCCCTGAGTGTGGAGACCCAGCAAGACCTTGGAAATGGGCCCTGGTGATTTTCCAGGTCCCAAGGCATGGCCTCTTCAGAGGCCTGGACAGTAGGCTGCTCTCTAGGATGGGAGACCTTCAGTCCCGCACCCTCAGAGCTGGCCACCTCTACCAGGACAAAGCAAACACCACCAGAGCTCCAGGGTCCCAGAAAGAGGATTTCCCACCACCAGGGTTGCCCCACCTTAGAGGGACATCATGCCCAAGGACAGGGAGGGAGAGAAGCCTGCATTTTCCAACTCGGCGTGACTCTCTCCTCCCGGCGTGGGCAGGGCTGTGTGTGGCCTCTAGGTGAGGAAAGGCCTTACGAGCCACGCAGCCTGCCACAGAGGCCAGAGTCAGGGGCGAAGACGGGTTTCTAGAAGTCAGAAAACTGTTTTCTAAGGACAAATGGAAGCGCCATTCACATTACCCAGCTCTCTCCTTGGAGATCCCCCCCACTCTCAGCACGTTGGAAACCCACCAGGAGTGGGTGACGGGGAACTGTCCTCAAAACCCATGCACTGCCACCCTGACCCCAGGACCCAGCTCTGCCCTCAACGGGCAGTGGGTTCACTGCCGAGGCCGGAGTTTGGAGGAGGTCACACTGCAGCAGGGGGTCTCCCCATGCAAGGGACCCGGGTCCTTGTGAGGAGCGAAACGTAGACACAGAGGAGAAAAACGCAGTGACAAAGCAGGGGCGGGAGTGACCACTTAGAGCCAAGGGACCCCAAGGATGGCTGGTGACACCCAAAGGGAGGAAGGGGTGAGGAGGGATGCCCCTGCCTCAGAGGAGCGCGCCTGCCGCCACCTTCACCTCGGACTTCACCTCCAGAACCGAGACAGTTCGCCTGGGTGACCTGTGGCGCCCGGCTTGCGGCGCTGTTCCTGCAGCCCAGCCAACCCGCCCGCAGGGCACCGCGCTCCGCGGCCAGCGAGGAAACCTGGGCCGGGCGGCTGCGTGGCCAACCTGAGGTGCCGAGCATGGGGAAGGCCGTCGCAGGATGGCCTGTCGCCCGAGGGTGGCGGCCTTCCCGGGGCGGCCGTGCTCCATCGGGACCGGGGTGCTCGGGCCAGCCGCGGGGTGGCAGGGGCGCGCGGGCTGCGGCGACCCCAAGACCCGGGTGGAGGAGGTGCGCGCCTGAGCCGGGGAGGGGAGGAAAGCCTGGCTCGGCGCGGCAGTTCCTGCGGGGAGGCTGACCTCCGTTTTCCAGACCAGAACCAGCCTCAGGGAAGCTAAGCCTCACACCCAAGCCTCCGTGGCTCCAGTCTTCGCACTACTGCTCCGAGCCAGCCGGTCTCTTCCACGGCCTTGACCTCTATGCCCTGGGCTCCGATTATTTCTCTGCAGCCCCGTCTCCCTCCCCGCTCAGCCTCTGCGCAGCCTCTAGCAGGCATCTCACACCCAACGCGTCCGAAAAGTGTCTCAACCCCTTCCTGCGAAAACCAGGCACCCTCAGCCACCAGGAGGCCGCCCTGAGAATCTGGGCCACCCTGGCGCCCGCCTGCCCCGCCCACCCTTCATCTTCCGCTGCGCACACAGCCCAGGCGCGTGGCCAGGTCCCGATCTTGCGCCCCTGCATCTCCACGGCCTCCAGCCTGGCCTGAGCCGCTGCTGCCTGGACCTGGGCGCTGCCGCCTTCCAGCTGGTCCCTCTGCGGTGCTGTCTAGTCTCCCTTCTGGCGGCAGCGACAGCGCCTTCTGGAAGCACAGATCTCGTCGTGCTAGTCCCCTAATGAAAGCCCTTCAACGCCAACTGCGAATTCCTGCCTACCATCCGCTGTTATGAGCTTAATTCTGAAACCAGCCTGAATAGGCCCCAGGTGGTTCTCCTTGGGCAAAGGAGGAGACTGGGATGCTGAACGGTCAAGTAACTTGCCCCAGGACTCGCTAGCAGGGGCAGCCTTCATGGTCTTCCCGCTTAGGCTAAGCGCCTCCACTTGGAGGCCCTCCTGCTCTGGGTAGCACCCAAACTCTTCTCTGGCCTGCAGGGTCAGCCGCACCTCCCGCGCTCTCACCCCTCCCTTCCCACCTCTCTTACTCACACGCTCCCTCAAGTCCAGAGCAAGGCTGGGATGTCTTGAGTCCTCAGCATCCCTGAGCTTCTCCCTGCCTCAGGGCCTTTGCACGGAGAACTCTGCTGTCCCCTGTTCTTTCCTGGCTGACTTCTCCTCCTTCATGTCTCACCTCCTCAGGGAAGGTCTCTTCAAGCCCCAGACCAGGTCAGGTCCCCTGTTATGCATTCATGACACCCACATCTCCTTTGTGGTCTTTACTGCAATTGTAATTGTATGGTTTTCTGTCCTCTGTTCCCGCTAGTGAATGGCAAGCCCCAGGAGGAGAGGGGCTAGGTCTGTCCTGTTTCTCCAGGGTGTCACCTGGCAGCAGATGTCCACTACCGTGATGGGCAGAAGAGCAAAGGAAACGATGAGCAGAAGTCTCAAGGAATGACGGGGTCGGGCTGCCCTGCACTGCCTGTCTGGCGAGAGGCACGTTTCCTGACGAGACACACTTTTCAAAGGACGGCACCTGGCACTTCAAGTTGATCCACAGGCCACGAGGCTCTGGCTAAAATGCAGGTTCTGATTCCTGGGCTGGGGCTGAGTCTGCATTGTGGACCAGCCCCCGTGAGGACCGGGGACCAGGCTGGAGCCACCCCTCTCACTGCAGCCCCTCCGTTACGAGCCAGATCTCCTCCCTCCTTCTTTCCAGGACGACCCCTGGTTGTTGAGAGGGCTTTATGCCTCCTCTACATGTGACTTGATGCAAACTCTCGCTACAGGGCGTGGGGAGAGAGGACGGCCATGGGCACAGAGCTGGCTCTGGGCTCCTGCCTGGGTGTGCAGAGGCTGTCTCTCCAGGAGGCAGGGCAGAGGGGTGTGCATAGCTCAGTAGCAGAGCAACTGCCTAGCACGTGCAAGGCCCTGGGTTCAACCCCCGGCACCACAAAATGAAGGAGGAGGGGGAGGGGGTGGGGGGAGGAGGTGGGGAGGAGAGGGAGAAGGAGGGGAAGAGAAAGGAGGGGGGGAGGAAGAGGAAAAGGAAGAGGAAGAGGAGGAGGGAGGAGGGGGAAGACCCGCGGTGGCCAACATTGTAATCCCAGCAACTTGGGAGGCTGAGGCAGGAAGATCACAAGTTCAAGGCCAGCCTGGGCAACCGAGCAAGACCCTGTCTCAAAAATAAAATGAAAACCGCTGGGGGTGTAGCTGGGAGCCCCCGCATTCAGTTCCCAGTACCACCCCCAGAACAGTCAGGGCAACACCAGAGTCCGTGACCAACAGGCCCCAGGTTTCCGCGGCTGGACAGTCTGGCGCCACCTCTCACAGCGACATCCGCGGGGCCATTCCTAGTCCGTGGGCAACCTTCCTCCCCGTAATGGCCCAGGTGTTAGCACCAAGAGACCCGGCAGGACGCAGGCCTGTTTATTCAGGAGCAGTTCCACACGGCTACCGGGGAGGCAGGGAAATGGCACCCGTGGACCCACCTTCCTGGTGGAAAACGAGCCACTGACAAGCTGGGACTGGGTTTGTGGAGGTTATTCTGAGGGGCGTCCAGTGAGCACATCAGTTTCCTTGGGCATCGGGAACTGGAACTTTTTGGGCCCGGGGTCTGTGGGCCGTGTCTGGAGAGGACTTACTTTGGAGGAGACGTTACTTTAGGGGTGATAAGACACCTCCTCCCTGTTCGCAGCTGGCACCTGGAAAACCTTTGTCCTGGGAGACGAAGGCTGTCGGCGCCTGGCCTTCTTTTTCACCCCCGTTGCCCACATTATCTTGGGGATTTTTTCATTCTCCGTATCTATTACCAGGACCCCAGGTTCTTTCCAGCGTTGGTTTTGCCAGCCTCTGAGACCACAGAGTCTTCTTCTAGTCACTGGGAGAATGAAGAACAAGAAGCCCCACCTCTTAAAGCCTCTGCTCAGCTGGGCAGGCATCCCTGCCACGCACATTCTTTGGGTGAGGACTTGCCGTGTGACCAGACACAAATGCAAGGGTAGCTGGGAAATCTGGGCAGCCTGCTCCTAGCGACAGGTCCTCACTGTGGAAGGGCAGCACAGGTGACCACGAGGCCGATGCTAGACATCCCTTCAGCTCTCGCTCGGTCTGTGATCTACTCTGTACTAGCTCTTCGGGGCGGCTCTGGAGTCTTCTGGGAACCTCTCCACCCCTCTGCCTGATGGCCCCGTCATCCCTGGCAGGAGCCTCTGCTGTGGGCTCCCCTCCTGCTCCCCGCAGCTGCCCGGAGGACGGGCTCTAGGCTGGAGCCTTCCGTCTGCTCCTTCTGGGCCTCTCCCTTCGGGGGTCTCTACGCTGCCTCCACCCCAGTCCCAAACAGGAGACCAGGCAGAGGCCTGGGGCTCTCCGGAGCAGCCACCCGCGCCCTGCTCAGGTCCAGCTCAGGCTGTGCGTCCCCCTCCCTGGCCCCCACTCCTTCCCACAATCCACCGGGGCGGGAAGCAGGGCAGTCCCTCCCTCCTCCTCCTGCTCCCGCGGCAGTGGGTGCTGTTCCTTCCCCACCTTATCCCTTTGCCAGGCTAGTGTCCCCAGCCCCCAGATCCTGTGCAGGTTCTGCTGAAGGCCAGTGCTGCCCCCTGCCCTGGAGGCTTGCCCTGGGCAGATCTGCCAACCGAAACCTGACCTGAGGCTCCTCCTCACCTGTCCTTCCGCAGGTGGCCTCCACGCCCCTTTCTCCAAAGCCACAGTGTCACCTGAACCAAGCAGGAGAACACAGCATGCAGGTGACAGCAGAACCCCGGGAAGCAGTCAAACCGCACCGGGGGACGGCCCAGGGCCTTCAGCACCACGCAGCGCTTCCTTCCTGGCCTCAGCCCGGCACAGACTCCCACCCAGGCCTCTTGGAGGGAGCCCAGCCACCAAGCCAGAGGAACGTGTGTAGACTCCACAGACTCGCCCCAGGTGAACAGCAGAGACCCTGAGCCCCAGACAGAGCCCTCTTCTGGCTACCACGTGGCCATGGATGGGGGACCGAAACTGCAGTTCAACAGTCTGGAATCCAAACAGAAAGGCACAGCCGACTCCCTGGGTCCCACAGCCGCTTGCTTTGGCCCATCGGGAAACCCACCCCTCACCCCAGGCCCACATGCACCACCCAGATCTACAAAAGAAATGCTCTGGGGCCCGGGTGCAGCTCAGAGGGGGGCGCAGCTCAGAGTGGGGTGCAGCTCAGAGCGGGGCGCAGCTCAGAGTGGGGTGCAGCTCAGAGCGGGGCGCAGCTCAGTGCGGGGCACAGCTCAGAGGCGGGGCGCAGCTCAGAGTGGGGTGCAGCTCAGAGCGGGGCGCAGCTCAGAGCGGGGTGCAGCTCAGTGGCAGGGCGCAGCTCAGTGGTGGGGCACAGCTCAGTGCGGGGCGCAGCTCAGGGCAGGGCGCTTGCCGGGCATGCGCGAGGCCCTCCCTGTGCTGCAGAGACACAGAAAGAAAGAAAGCAGGCTGCTTCCAAGGCTCCGCCTGAGGACAGGCGTTGGGGGCTGAGGGCCAGGGAGGCGCCCTTGGCCGAGGGGCAGGGGGCGTTGGGGAGAGGAGAGGGTTAAGGAGCCGGCTGCCCACCAGGCACCTTCCCCACCGCACGCCTGGCCATTTCTTTTCTGTGAATTTAAATGCATTCTGTCACACTGAGTTATGTCACCCGGAGGAAATGCCCAACTCGGCGACGTTTTTAAAGATTATTTTTTAGATCACCTATCACTATCCATTTGAGGAACGATTGTTCAATCTGAAAAAATAAATTCAAAACTGTCCCCATCTAAGCAAGATGGAAAAATAACTTTCCCTATTCTTTTCTTTTCTTTCTTTTTATTATTTTTTTTTAAAGAAGGCTTATTTCTGAAGGACAGATTTGAAAATCTGTTTTCACCTTGACATTCCGGTTGGATGTGAGCACGTTGCTAAGCTGAAGATCACACCTTGCCACACGGGAGAACAAATGAATGTGTAGAGGGCTGTGTGACCTCAGGCAATTCATTTAACCTCTCTGAGCCTTAATCTCCTCAATCGTTACCCTGAGATAACAATCCTGACCGTGATCATCAAATGAGATGATGTCCAGGACTGCCCTCGAGTGTGCGACAGATGTAAGGTGTCAGTTCCTCTAAGCTGTCCATTTCTCAAGGGCAGGGAGCAGGCCCCGTGTCCAGTGCACCCTCTGGGTGGACCCTGTACAGGGCCTGGCACACAAGAGGTATTTGATGGGTGTTGGATGCACGAGTGGTCCAGTGGGGGACGGTTTGGTGGCTGGATGTCTGGAGGTAACAGAGATGGCCACATGAGGGAGGGGTGGATGGATGGGACCGTGTGCGGAAAATAGTGATCTAGAAAACAAATGCCCCCCCCATAAAAAAAAACCTTCATTTGCAGGGCCTACCAATTTCCGTGGTGTAAACATTCCCACCGGCTGATCTCAAGATACATGCCCATCAGAGATGCACACACAGCTCTTTGGGCTCTGTGGAAGCTCCAGGTGGGGAGGGAGGAGAAAACGAGGGAAGGAAGCAGGGAGGAAAGGCAGAGGAGGAAGGAGAGCCCCGAATAAACGTTTTCCATCACAAGGAAAAGGAAAATAGCAGGGACGAGGGAACCCGCGGAGACGGGAACGCGGGTTCTCAGGCGATCGTCACTGACAAGCGCAGGATCCAGCGACTTTCTAGAGTAAATGGTTCCTTCTTAAGAACCAGGTGGAGGGGGAGGCGGTTCTTAGCGCAGGACAATGATTCTGAGGTGTTTTAAAGAATCAGAAAAAACTTTTTTTCAAATGCGATTTTTTTTTGGCAAACAATTACTACTGACATTTAGTGTTGTGGTCAGATGCACAGAGTTCCCTTTGACTCCTCCCAATCGCTCAGAGAGACAGACCCGCCTCCTGTCCCCAGCTCACCAGCGGGCTGGAGGGAGGCCCGTGTCCAGGGTCATATCTGTACTACAGCCAGCATTTAAACCTAGTCCTAGCACCTCAACTCTCCTGTCCTAACAGATCAACAGGAAAAGGTAGGGCTGTCTGCTGACCTTACCCCGCAACTCCACAGAGCCTGTACGGGCCTCGGAAAAGAAACAAGAGAAACAGGCACCAGCTCTGTGGCTGGCTGTGTGTCCTTGGGAAAACCTCTGCCCTCTCTGAGGCTTGGTTTTTCATCCATGAAAACGAGGTGATCATTCTCTATAACTATGATAGATTATGCATTGGGGAATTCTCACAAGAAGGACCAGGAGGACTTCAAAACCGAATCACTTGAATAAGTTACATTATCTAGTTTTTATTTACCTCTAGGACACCAGGGCTGGCTGGATTTAGAACACATCCATTTTGAGCTTCTATGACATTCTGGAAAATCCCTGATGGTAATCACTTCTCTAATTAAATTAGATGATTTTATTTTCAATGATACTTATTTTGAAAACTATCTCTGTGAGTGCAGTCATATTAATTGGTGAATTTTACAAAGGGACAATTAAGCCAGTTTCTGTAGGGAAGAAAAACGGTGATGAAGAACAGAGCAAGGTGGTCCACTAGGAGCACATTCCTTTCTTTGGGTTCCTGTCCCTTGGAAAAGCTAAAAAGAGATAGGAACTTTTCTCCCCAGAGAAATGCGACACTTAACCCAACTTCAGTTAAAAAGTTGGGATGGGAAGGAAGAGGCGACCATAAACCAGGACAAAGGAGGATCTTTGCCCAGACAAGAGTGTGGTGGAGGTCTCAAGGATTCTTTGGGTCCTTCCTTCAGCATCCTCGATCAATGCAGAAAAAGAGCCGGCAGTCAGTCAGAGACTGCCCGAGATTTTAAAATGAAGAATGTTCTTGATAAATAAATCTCTTAATGAAATACAAGCAATTAAGCTAAAAGTCCTATCAAATACAGCCTGTCACTCAGCAGCCTGACACGTAATTGAATTTCTTTCTCCATCTCCCCGGCTCCTTTTCCCAGATAAACAAATCCATTCACTGCGGATCAAGTTTCCTTAACCCAGAAACCAATGGTAGTCAATCAACTAATTGACACAACAAAGATTTCTATTTAAAAAAAGGTCCCCTAATTAGAGTGGGAATAAAATTTTACAGTACTCGAGGCCTGATATTAATTACTCCTCTGTTAATCCTCCCTCTCCTTTTCCTCAGGCACCTGGTCGAGGGTCCCAGAGGACAGGGGACCAGACCCAGGTAAAATCCAAGTTCCAGCTTTATTCCAAATATACAGTGTGACCCTGGGAAGTCCCTCCCCTCTCTCTTTCCTCATGTGACATGAGGGACAGAACTAGGTGGCTTCCAAGGCTGCTTCTGCCTCTTACATTTTATAGTCCAGGGGACCGTCGGGTGGTGTAGCCCTGGCTCAGTGACTCACTGTTAGCGGGTCCAGCTGTCAGGAGCTCCCTCGGGTGACTTCTTCAGTGGCTCCTCGACCTGGCCATGCAGCGCGGGGACGCAGCGCCCACTCTCCCAGGCGTGCACCCCCGCCCCCCCCACCTTTCCACAAACCTCCCGTGGAAGAGCCTATCACCCCTCACGTGCCCATCAAGTCAGGTGCACCCCATTGACACTCCCTGACACATGCACACAACACACACACGTGCACAAAGTTAAACACGTGCCCCTCAAGAGCAAGGCCCTTAGTCAAGCCATGTGCCTCCCCTGCACACACGCGTGCGTGCACACACACACACACACACAGACTCCATGCTCGCAGGCACCCTCGCACACATTGGGACACCTGCTGAGAGAGCAGATCCCAGGGCTGCGCAGGCACCCATCCCCCTCGCCCCCGACAGAGCACACGCGTGTGTGCGTGCCCCAACTCCCTCGTAAATGCCCTCTAAGCCACGCCCACTCTCACACCCGTGCCACACACATGTGCCCGCTTGGCGCCCACTGTCAAATGTGAGCGGGGGCCTGGTCCAAGCAGGTTCCCCAACTGCAAGGGAATAGAGAGCGGGCATCCTGAGGCCTCAGATTCCCCCTCGAGGACCCTCCGGGACCCCCCAGAACCGATGGGGTTCAGGTCATCCAACTAAGGGCCCCTGCGCCAGGCGCTGCGGGCGGAAGCATGGAGAGCCAGACAGTCTCCCAGGGCAACTCCGTTCCTGGCAGTCCTGGCTCCAGGTCCTGTCTGCCCTGCCCGGACCCCCTGCGGGTAGTGAGGGCCCGGCCTGGGGCCTCAGGCAGGGGTGTGTTTCCATGGCATCGTGGTCAAGGTGGGCTTGGGCCGGGCCTTACAAGACAGGACAGAGTCACCAGCCAGACGCAGTGTGAACAGGGCAGGAGGGCTGGTGAGCCTTGGGTAGGTCGCTTCACATCTCTCAGGCTCCATGCCCTCATCTACCAGGTGGGGTTGGAGGGAGTGACCACCAGAGGAGGACCCTCATCCACTCTGCAAATGGAGACTGAGCAGCTATTGGCTCGCTCGGGCTGTTGTGTATATTACAGGAGGCGACAGATCGCAGCTCTCGGTGCCCGGCCTGGCTTGGCCAGGCCCAGGAGGGGCTGCAGCGAGCAGGAGGCCTGAAGTCCCGCGGAGGCTGGACTTATGAATGGGGGCCAGGGCCGACTTTCCCGCTCTCTAGCAGGGAAGCCAGGAGGGAGTCTAAGGAGGATGGAAGGGACAGAGGCTGAGGCTGGAGGCCCCAGGAGGAGGGGGCGTGGAGAATAACTGGTGATGGAGCCCCCAGGCCCAGCTGCCTGTCACCTCCCCAATCTTCAGCCTGGGGTAGGAGGCCCCATCTCAGTCCCCTATAGAGCCCTCCCCTGTCCCTCCTGGGGACCCTTCCAGGGAAGAGGCCTGGCCTTCCCTACAGATTTGCAAAGCGGGCCAGCGTGGCGGGGACAGGAGGGGGCCCACTTCTTCCCCCTTGGACCGGAGCGGATGCTCTTGGCATCTGGTGCCTTCTGTTTTCATGTCTTCCTCTCTCACGCTGGCTGTGTGGAGCACATCTCTCAGAAAATACTTGCTTTTGAAAGTTGTTGCCATAACAACCACTTCATTACACGCCAGGCCCAGTATCTCAGAAATGCAGAATCTTTCCTTAAAAGCGTGCGCTGCACATCAAAGGGGAATAGGAGCTCATTATTTTTACATTATTTTGCAGGCAAATAGATATTTTCCAATACACATTTCTTTTCTAAGTTGATTTTCTTGTTCAGTGGAAATGCACATTTCTTTCTTAACGCTTTCCTGCCTGCAGGGCTCAAGGCCTGGAAACCCAAGTTCCTTAGAGCAGGAGGCAGCAGATATTTCTCTGTGGTGCTCGCCAGCCCCGGGCCCCTGGGCGCTGCAGCTCTCACAAGGGGTAGTTTGCTCCAGTTCCTGATTTTGCAGCGAGAAATTCTAGAGAAGATCGACAGCGTGGGTTACGCATGCCAGAGCCTTCGCTGGCCTGGCTGTTCTTTGCAAGTTGTCATAACCAGTGAGGCTAATTATTTAAGGAGCTGAATCAGAACCAACGAAAAGCAAAGGAAACCGTTTGGGATGGAGGTGCATCCAGGCGGAGTTTCCTGGACACAGAACCCTGACACGTCCATCCTTCGCTCAGGTGAATGCCCAGCATGTCCCTCTCCCTCGCTGGTATGTGAGCTCTGGATTTCCAGCTGTCTGGCTCACCGTGTTATTACCGGCACCTCACACAGCACGTGTGTGTTGCATGGACCCTGAGGACACTGTGAACACTGGCCATGGCGCCAGAACAGGCTCGCCAGCCCCACTGAACAGAGGAGGTGCTCTAGGCTCAGAGCCCTTAGGACCATGACGCTCTGCACAGTGATAGGGCCAGGGATGTGTGCCTAGCACAGGCGGGCCCCAGGCTGTATCCCAGCACCGCCAAAAGCTAACAGCAGCTAACATTTTAAACCTTTTCTTCAGCCAAGATGCATAGAAAGAGCGCAGGGAGTGTAAGTGTGCGGCCCTGGGATTTCATAACTGAACACCCAGATCAAGAGCCACTGCGATCCGTCCCTGTGATTCTCTGCATCTGTTCTGTTTTCCAACAAAAACAGCAAGACCCCCGGAATCAACCCTCTGACCAACCTCTCAGGTCCCAGGCCGACTTTGCCTGCTTCCGAGGTGTCTGTAAACAGAGCCAGACCACAGGCGCCCCGCCCCCCCCCCTTTATTTGGTGGTGCTGGGGATTGAACTCAGGGCCTTGTCACTTTGCAGCCGTCCTCGCTCCCTCATCGTGTTTGAGATCTGCCACGTAGTTCACGGTCATTCTCCCCGCCGCTAATAGCAGCTAATTCTTCATGAGTGTTTCCTGTGTGCCCTGGAAGCTCAGTTGAATTCTCCATCCTCTAAGACGAGATGCTATTGTAAGGGATTTGCCGGGAGCCCCACGGACAGTGGGTGGGGAACTGAACTCAGAGCCTTAGGTCCTGAGGCTCCTGCTGTCCTCGGAGCCTCTCTCCAGATGCCCAAGACTCTTACCAGGCTGGTGAACTGCTGTGCCAGGCAGGCTGAGTCAAGAGCTCTGTGCTCCACCCCGGCAGCCCCACAGGCTTCTGGAAGCTGCTCTGGTATTGGTCCAGTTCCCAACCTCCCTGCCAGGACCTGGCTGCTGCTTCTTACCAACCTCCCTGCCAGGACCTGGCTGCTGCTTCTTACCAACAGCCATGCCAACAACTCTTCCTTCCCCTGTAATCCCAGAAGACAGTGCTTATTAGAACTGTGTGCAAAGCAAGAGAAAACGGTCGTGAGCGAGTGCTTGCCAGAGCAGGTGTTTAAAGACGGCTTCCCGAGTGCCGTGGGAGACACTCCCAGCAAGTCAAGGGCTGGGCTCCTTAACTTTCCCCCTTTGACTGCCAGGGTGCAGCCCCAGGGTTTCATCCTGGCCCTGCCTCTACAGCCAGTGCTGATGGTCAGGACCCAGCAAGACAGCTGAGGCCTTATCAGTCCTGAAAGCCCAGAAGGGGGCCAGGAGAAGCTCACGGGCCCATGGATACTGAAGGTTACCTGTGCTGGCGTCCAGCAACTCGGGTCCTCTGGTCCGTCTGAAGGAGCCCAGGGAGGCTCCTTCCCAGCCCTCATGCCCTGATTGTACTCAGGGCTTTTTGCAGGGTCTGGGGGACACTTAGCAGGAATGGGACAGGACCCACCCAAGCCCTGTCCCTTGACAGCCCTGTCCCCTCTGTGTCAGTGCCTCGGCCCAGCCCTGGACCTGTGCAACCCGGAGGGGCTGGTCCACCCTCATCGTTCTACTAAGCTCTGCTTGGCTCCCAAATGTTTTATTTAATGAAGGACTAAATCTCAACCCCACTCCTCTTATGCTCTTGTAAGAAGCCAATTTTTCATCCATTAAACAACTTGCTCCCCTTTTTTTTTTTTTTTTTGGCACTGGGGATCCAGTCTGGAGCTGCGCGCACACTGGGTGCACGCTCTGCACCCTCGCCCCGCCCAGACACATTGGGATTATCTCCATCCACCTCTGGATTCTCTCCTGAGCCAGTATTTAACACCTTACTGATTTCTTCAGAAATTAATGGATTAAAAAAAATCTTTGACAACTATTCAAAAAGAGCAGAAAAGAAACAGAATGAATCTGTCCCTGGGGAGCACTCCCCCAAGCGGGTGAGCATCAGCTCCCGGGGCGTCACTCCCTAAACCCAGAGACGACACCCGAGAGAGCCCACCTCATGGTGGGAACAGCCACTTGCTTTCCAAAGCCCTTTGCAGCAGCCCCGACGGCTGTGTTATAAAAGCCACTCCAGCCTCGGCCCACGGTTGGCGCTGGGCAACTTGTCCCCTTAATGGGTGCACACGCGTCTATTGTGAGCACTAACATAAGAGTCGCCATGGAGACATGGTTACAATGGCTAATTAGACAAAAGAGAGCGCTTCTCAAGTCTTGGAAGGCACAGAGGCGGTGATGGGCGAACATCCTCCTGTTCAGCTGTGCCCTCCCCTTTCTCCCCAGAACCACCCCTAGGTGGTCCCTGGAGACGTGACTGTGTTATGTAGGTGGACCTTTAACCACCTGCTCAGAACCTTCCAGATCCTCCACCACAGGATTCTGATCCTGACATCTGCTCCCAGAACAACCTCAGAGGTGCCCACCCACTCGCTGCCAGCATCTCCGGACCGGGCCGTCCACTCTGCCCTCCCGAGCCCCCCTCATCGTAGCCATTGAGGAGACCAGGTGGGTCCAGGCCGTGTGGTCCTTGTCCCTCTGCCTGCATCCACGTCCTGCCCGCCCAGCCCCCGCTACCCAGGGGCCCCACCCAGCGCTCCATGGATTTGTTTTGGGATGCTGGCTGGGATTTTCCATTTTGTGCTAAGGCTGGGGTCCTGGGGCGCTGACGTTTTAAAGAGAAGCTGCCTTTCCCCCCCGGCAGGGCTACCCCTGGGGTAATGTCTTTACACAGTCTCAGGTGAGAGAGCCAGGTCTCCTCCAAAGACCGAACTCCGCCCGGCGAGCTGGTTCCCCTGGCCCTCATCCCGCCTGGGGAAAAGGTCAGAACACAAAACCCCAGGCCTCGAACTGAGACGTGAGCCCAAGAGTCACACTTGGGACAGACACGCTCAGACACAAGTGAGAAGCAGGTGGTGCAGGTGCAAACGCTCCTACCGGAACCTCGAGATAAAGGCGCCCCAAGAAAGCACCGGCCTGCAAGAAAACATCTCCCCCGCCAGAGGAGAACGCCACACGCGGCTCTCTGTGACCCGACTGCAGATCCAACGGATCTGAAAATCCTAAAGACGGGTTGACAGAACAACAGAACGACGTGAAGAAGAGAGATCCCAGGGAACAGGCTGAGCCCAGAACAGCAGGACAGGACCACACAGACCGGCTCCAGGTGTCAGAAGCAGAATCGACCCTGCTGACATGACACACACCGGAAACGCTCAGGAGCTGATGGATTCGCCAGAGTCACAGGTGACCCTGCTTGGGCAGCTGGGCCCAGAAGCAAAACCGATACGGAACAAAGGCGGTCAAAGTAACAATAAGGAGGAAAATCCCCTCAGAGAAAGAAAAAGCTGATTCTGCCGATTAGGAAATTTTATACAGAATGCCGTCGCCCAAGACAGATCTGAATTGGATTTCACGGCGGAAGAGAGTGTATTTGAGACATTTGACTGATCCTGACAGACCGACCCCAGTTTGTATTTTCAGTCCTTCCTGAATCCCACAAAAATGACACCAGAGGAATATTTTGAAAGCTGAATTCTCAGCTTTCAGGCATGATGGCACCCGCCCATGATCCCACAACTCAGGAGGCTGAGGCAGGAGGATGGCAACTTTGAGGCCAAACCAAGCCACTTTGTGAGACCTTGCATCAAAAAAATAAAATACAAAGGGCTGGGGCTGTAGCTCAGTGGTAGAGTGCTCCTGGGGTCAATCCCCAGTGCCCCCCCCCCACACACACACACTTACACGCACACCAGCCACACGGTGTGAGATACCAGGTGAAAACACCAGACCCTGGGGCAAATGTGAGCCCTAACCCTCACTCAGGAGGTGGGCTCCTGTTTCTATCCGACCCCAGGGTGCATGCAGACAGCTTGCTGCCCCGTGCACAGAGCAGAGGGTCCCTCTCCGGAGACATGAATCCAGGAGACATACCAACATTTGAGGTGTCTCCACAGCACACCTAGATCCTGCCCCTTTGCCCCAAAGTGAACCCAACAGCCAACAAGCACCGCCCCCTCAACTCACTCGAGTGTCCGGCGAGCTCTTAGGGCCCCGCTCTGAAATGTGGACCAACAGCCCAAGATCACCAGGCAGTGGACAAACTCCAGCTATGAAAGGTAAAGGACAAAGCTGTGGTGCAGAACTCCAAAGAAGCCAGCCCAACGGAAGGGCCGGGGCACGGGCCTGGGGTTTACATAGAGAACGCCCAAAGCGGGGGAATAGGGTGGTACAGCAATACAGTCACGGTGTTTGCAGATGGAATAAAGCTAAGAGAAGAAGCTTAAGGGGCCTGATGCTCGTTACGAACTGAGGAGCCCCGTTTGACATTATAAATTATATGCATTTGTACTTCATTAAAAAATGAACTTGTAACTGGGCATGGTGGCACACGCCTGTAATCCCAGCAGCTGCGGAGGCTGAGGCAGGAGGCTTGCGAGTTCAAAGCCAGCCTCAGCAACCTATTGAGGCCCTAAGCAACTTAGTGAGACCCTGTCTCTAAATAAAATATATTTTAAAAAGGGCTGGGGATGTGGTTCAGTGGTTAAGCACCCCTGGGTTCAATTCCCGGGAACGAAAATAAAAAAGAAATTGAAATTGCATATTCTTAGAGAAGGAGAGATTGACTTTAGCAATAAACCTTCAGACATTCCAGCAGTTAAAAAAAAAAAAAAAAAAAAGGAGCATCTACAAATGAAAAATAAAAATCAAGCTGGAAGCAGGCTTCAACTCAGCCGCAGCCAAAGTCAGATCGTCTTGGGGAAATGGCTCTCCAGTGACAAATCCATCTGAGCCAAGGTCAGCCCATCCTGCACAGCTGTGGCTTATGTATGAGGTTTAACAGCACTGGTCAGCTGAGAGCACAGCCCACCTGTGAGACTCGCCTGGGAAAACTACTTGATAATAAAATCTAGCAAGTCCAGAGATAAAGAAACAGACCAATCATGAGCATGAGCACTTAACATTAGAGTTCCCATTTAAAAACTCCAAATTGTTATTTCACATCAATGTAAGTGTTTGGAAACAATGAGTAAAGGTGATAAGGGAGATGGCGGGGTGGGAGGAGATGTCCTGGGACGTGGGGTCCATCCACACTAACATCCAAGCATGGCATTTTAAAATTATGATTCTCCGAGAAGTGCAAGTAAAATCCAAGATGCAGAAAATGAGGTTTCACTGAGTATGGTGGCACACGCCCATAATCCCAGCGACTCAGGAGGCTGAGACAGGAGGATCACCAGTTCAAAACCAACCTCAGCAACCTAGCAAGGCCCTAAGCAACTTAGTGAGACTGTCTCAAAACAGAAGTTAAAAGGGGTTGGGGATGTGACTCAGTGTTAAAGCATCCCTGGTTCAAACCCGTTAAAACAAACAAATAAACAAAAACTGGGGTCTCACTAAGTGGCTGAGACCAGCCTTGAACTTGAGATCCTTCTGCCTCAGCCTCCTGAGTTGCTAGAATTACAGGTGGCGTGGCACCATGCCCTACTTAGAATAAATTTTTAAAACAAACTGTGAGAAGCCAAGCATGGTGATGCACGCCTGTAATCCCAGGTGCTCTGGAGTCCAAGGCAGGAGGATGGCAAGTTCAAGTCCAGCCTCAGCAACTTACTGAGGCCCTGTCTCAAAACTAAATAAGGTGGCACAGCACTGCTGGGTTCAATCCCCAGTGCAAAAGCAAACAAACTCAACAAACAGATGAGGACAGAGGGCAACCCGAGTTCTTGTACACGGTGGGGACGCGCAACGTCACGACCACTGGGAAACAGTCTGGCAGTTGATTGGAGGCCGGTCGCTTACCCTGCAACCCAGCGATCTCAACCCTGGACGTTCCCCCGCCAGCAGAGGAAGCGTGCGCGCCCAGAGCCCTGCACCCAGCAGCTGCACTCATTGTCGCCCCAAACCCGGCGAAACCCCACGTCCTTTGCTACGGCCAAGGCCAACGGTGGGACGGTGGGACATCCAGACAGCAGCCTCCGCGTAAGAAGTGCCGACCGCGACTCACACAGCACAGCCGGGCGCAAATGCCAAACTCCAAGTTCCGGCTTCTGTTCAGGAGGCTTGATCTTCTGGAAAAGACACGCTTTTCCCCAGACACAGACAGCGGATCGGTGGTGGCCAACGTGCGCGCAAGGGAGGAGAGGCCCAGGGTCCCCGGGTCCCCGCCACGCTGGAGGAAGGAGACCGCGTGCCAGGGGCCCCGGGGAGAAAGCCCCTGGGGACAGCTTTCCCTGCACCACCCTCCTCAACAGGAGAGGAAAACCGGGGCCCAGCAGCGCGGGAGGTGGCGCGGGAGGTCACACGCGGCCGTCCACTACCTGACGTCTAATGGCATTCTCCCCGGGGGACAGACTGCGTCTCCCACGGAAACCCTGCCAAGTGGGCGAGCCACTGCAGGCTGGGGACATGGAGGCCACCAGAGGCTGGGCAGGTCCCCTAGGCTCCTCCGCGCTAGGGAAGTCCACCTCCGCCCTTTCCAGTCGCCCCAAAGGCTGTGACATGGCACCGCCTGCTGCGCACTGGGCGCTGCAGACCTGGGTGGGGGTGGAGGTGGGTCAGACCCTCAGCCAGGCAGTGGCCAAAGCCACCCATTCAGACCGACTCTGCAGGGCTCCGTTTCCTCTCTGAGCCAGGCAGAAGACAGGCAGAGACATCTGTGGGCCCTTCTGCTCACTCACAAGGTCTCCTCAGTTTTGCTAGGAAGCTCACATGTCCCCAGCTACTTCCAGGAAGTGAAAGTTTGCTTTTTGTAAGACACGGTCCCCAAAGAAACCCAACCGCTTGTGTCCAGAACAGCGCTGAGGAGGAAGTGAAGAAAAAGTGCCACCCAGGGAAGTGGTGGTGGCAGGAAGACGGAGCAGGAGCGTGAACTTGGCAGCCCCAGCTCAGATCCCCCCAGCAGCTTCTACATCCGCTCCACCACACCCAGACACACAGCCCCAGAAGCCTCCAGCTAGGGCTCCCGCAAAAGTGCTTATCAACAAAAGTTCCTGCATTCTCTGGATCCTTCAATCAACTCAACCATGGCTGCTTCGTCCTCCCACGGCCCAGGAGCTAGCCTCGGCTCTAGCCATGTAGCAGGGAATAGGGCAAAGTCATTGTTTTCATTGGGAAGGATCATAAACAGATCCCAGGTCAGGTGGAGATAAAATATGAAGACCCGTGAGACAGGCAGGAGTTACGAAGCTGTGGCATTCCACTTTAGGAAGCTGACACTATACAGAGACCGATCAAGAGGAGCAACTCCAAAGAAGGGGAGAGCTGAGCAGAGGCCTAAAGAGGCAAGGAGGAAGCTGAGCAGACATCCAGTGGGACAGCAAGTGCAAAGGCCCTGTGGTGGAAGGGATAGCAAGAAGGTTGGAGGGGCGGGAACCAGATGAGCACAGGAGGGAGCTGGCCCTGACTCAGGGTGAAAGGGAAACCACAGACGGGTTGTGAGCAGGAACCCCAGGATCTGCACCAGGCCCTGCAACTGCTGTGTGGAGGATCACACAGGGGGAGAGGTCTGTGCTGGTGGCTTGGGCGAGGGTGTCAAGCGGAAGTGGTGAGAAACAGTCAGGTTTGGGATGTAATTTGGAAATCACATGCCCATATCCAGGGACTCTTCACAGCCACCCCTAGAGGGCCTTCTTTGAGCAAGGATTTTTTTTTTTTTTTTTAATTTTTTTTAGATGTTGATAAGACCTTTATTTTATTCATGTATTTATATGTGGTGCTGAGAATCGAACCCAGGGCCTCACACATGCTAGGCAAGCGCTCCACCACTGAGCCACAACCCCAGCCCCTCGAGCAAGGATCTTTCAGTGGTGTTGAGCAACTTGCAATTTTGGAAATGCTGCTTTACATGATGCGTTGTACTTAAGCACATCACTGACAGTACTCAGCGTGGCTGGCGTGCAGTTTTGAGTACAGTTGTCATTTTGGTATGAACGCCCAGCCGGCCACCGTCTGCATGGGAGATGACTCATGACACTCCTGCTATTTGGAGGTGAGGTCTGAGTGCAGGCAACCAGTCACGGACTCCATGGCAGATATCCCAGCAGCTCAGGAGACTAAGGCAGGAGGATCACAAGTTCAATGCCAGCTTCAGCAACTGAGGGAGGCCCTAAGCAATTTAGTGAGACTCTGTCTTTTATTTCATTTTTTAAAAATAAAATTCAAAGGGCTGGGGATGCGGCTCAGTAGTGAAGCTCTTTGGAAGACCAACTAAGTGGCTGGACACAGACACCGCCCCACAGGACGCTCTCCCACCATTCAGCTGGTCCACAGGAAGCCTCATGCCATCACACGGCCACAGCAGGGGGCGGATGCAGCCCTGCGGACAGTGAGAAGTCCCTGCCTTCCGAGCCAGACGGAGGCAGAGGACAGGCAGAGACATCTGTGGGCCCTTCTGCCCACCCACAAGGTCTCCTCGGCTTTGCTAGGAAGCTCTGCCTCGCTTGTGCTGCTAATGGCCACTGCATGGGTGTAAGGGTCCTGGTCCCAGAGACGCGGGCAGCATCTGCAAAGCTGAGGAGGGTGGAATGGACAGGCCTGTGAGCAGCCTCTGCCCCTTCCTCACTGCGTGGCCTCGGGCAAGCTCTCGGCCCCACCGGCCCTGGGGGGAATAGGGACGTCGGCCCCACAGGGTCACTGTGAGGAGCTCGTGGGATCCTGAGCAGCCCGGTGTCCACGCTGCGTTCGGCACTTGGAAGCCCCCACCCATCTCTGGCCCCAACGCCAGCTCCATGGCTGCTCCCTTGCCTGCCCGGAAATGGAAAGTGACTTCTTTTTTTTTTAGTGACTTTACTTTTATTGGTTAGAACAACTAAGTGAATATTTAAATCTAGATCCAAGGCAAGTTTATTTTAAATGGATGTTGACTATCCAATACCTGAAAAATTAAAATGAAAGCTTTTATTATTTATTATTTTTATTTATTTATTTATTTTTTGCTGGAAAGTGACTTCTGAAGGGCTGGAGGGGCCTTCGGGGCCCCTTGGGGCATGAGCGTCAGAACCCACACCCCCCAGGTTCAGGGACCCAGCAGACCCGTGCATTCCCACAGTGGACCATGCTGGGCCCACCACCCCGACTGGAGCGCAGTGGCCTGGTGCATCTCCAGAGGAACCCGTGGACCCCGCGGGGAGAAGCCAGAGGGCTTTGCTCCTGAGGGGTCTGCGGTGGAGGACTGAGTCACCGGTCTTGGCCAGGGAAGGGACCACCATGCAGAGCCAAGTGAAGGAGCCTCTCCAGGACCCTAAAATGACCAAGAGGAGACGAGAGCGCTGAGCCCGCCCCAGCCACCCACTGAGAAGCTCCGCAGGACAGCACTGCAGAGGCCCTCGAAGATCGCGTCAGCCTCCACTGTCCAGATGGGGAAACGGAGGCCCGGAGCGGAGGGAACTAGCCAAAGCCACACAGTCGCAGGTGACAAAGCCAAACCTGGACGGGCTCCCAGACTCCAGCTCGGGGCCCCGCCTGTGCTAGCCGACGCGTCACGCACCCCAGGCCGCCTGGCAGGGCTCTCCTGGGCGCCCCGCGAGCCGCCCGAGACACTCCGGGGAGCAGTTGCTGAGCATTTAGTTTTGAGTCACGCCTGCGGTGACAGCTGAGTTAAACAGAAGGTTCACAGTCATTAGGGCCAGAACCCGCGCACGCGCTCCAGCCTGGGGTTTCAGGATGAATCAGGGCGCCACGCTCTCCGCCCTCCGTCTCATGGCATGTCTGTATATGGTAACCTTTCAAAGTGAGTCTGATAATTAGTCATCTTGGCCCAGGGAAGGAAAACAGAATGTTCTCCAATTTCACTTTGCTTTCAACAAGAGAGCGATGCCAACGGTAATTTTCACCCTGCTGAAAACACGCTTCTCAGCTGGTCCTGCAGCAACGTGACAGCAGTGGCCTTGCACCTGTTGGGGCTTCCCCCCGCCCCTGGTGGTGCCTCTGCCCAGAAGACCCCCACTTGGTCACATCCAGGTTTGCCCCTGTAGTGACGCCAACTGTGTTCTGGACAGGACACTGGGAGTTTCCAGCTCCCCTTCACGCTCAGTCCTCTTTGCAAGGCAGACTTGACCGCCCCATTTTGAAGAGGAGCCAGAGAACCTGAGCACACGGACTCCGCCTCCTGCCTGGACCCCAGGTCCAGTCACCCTGCCCTTTCTCCTTGCTCCAGCCACGCTGGCCTCCCCCCCAGAGTGAGCGCGGGACTTTGCACATGACATGCCTCTGCCTGGAATACTCTTCCTCCTGGCTCTTTGCCTGGTGAATTCCTTCACCCTTCAGATCTCCCTTCAAGCATAGTTTCCTCAGGGGAGAATCCCCGCACCCTCCCTCCAGCCACTGAACCCCGCTTCACTCACACAGCAGCCTTCCTGTAAGGCTGCTCTTCCAAGGCAGCTGCCATAGCTGCCATTTCATATTTAAGGGAAATGATTTGCTATTATCCGGCTCATCCCGAAAAGCAGGGACTGTGGGAGGGAAAGAGTGGTGTCTGTCTGGTTCACCACTGTGGCCCCACATCTAGAAAGAACACAGGCAAGGGTTTAGTTACTACCCACTGGATGGAGGATGGTTGGATGGATGGAGGGATGGATGGAGGGATGGAGAGATGGAGGGATGGATGGATGAATGGATGGGTGGTGAGATGGAGGGATGGATGGATGGATGGATGGATGGATGGATGGAGAGATGGAGAAATGGAGAGATGGAGGGATGGATAGATGGAGAGATGGATGGATGGATGGATGGAGAGATGGAGGGATGGATGGATGGATGGATGGATGGAGAGATGGAGAAATGGAGAGATGGAGGGAGGGATGGATAGATGGAGAGATGGATGGATGGATGGATGGAGAGATGGAGGGATGGATGCATGGAGAGATGGAGAGATGGAGGGATGGATGGATGGATGGTGAGATGGATGCATGGAGAGATGGAGAGATGGAGAGATGGAGGGATGGATGGGTGAATGGATGGATGGAGAGATGGAGGGATGGATGGATGGGTGGAGAGATGGAGGGATGGATGGATGGAGAGATGGAGGGATGGATGGATGGATGGATGGAGAGATGGAGAAATGGAGAGATGGAGGGAGGGATGGATAGATGGAGAGATGGATGGATGGATGGATGGAGAGATGGAGGGATGGATGGTGAGATGGAGGGATGGAGAGATGGAGAGATGGAGGGATGGATGGATGAATGGATGGATGGAGAGATGGAGAGATGGAGGGATGGATGGATGAATGGATGGATGGTGAGATGGAGGGATGGATGGATGGATGGAGAGATGGATGGATGGATGGATGGATGGAGAGATGGAGAAATGGAGAGATGGAGGGAGGGATGGATGGATGGAGAGATGGATGGATGATGGATGAAGAGATGGAGGAATGGATGCATGGAGAGATGGAGAAATGGAGAGATGGAGGGAGGGATGGATGGATGGATGAATAAATGGAGAGATGGATGACAGATGGATAGATGGATTGAGAGATGGTTGGATGGAGAAATGGATAAATGGATAGATGGATGAATGGATGAATGGATAAATGGAGAGACGGATGGATAAAGAGATGGGTAGATAGACAGTGGATGGATGAATGATGCGTGGGTTTTTTAAATGCTTAAATGCTCCCCCCCACACACACACTCCCCAAAAATCTGACCCCGTAAGCTGGTGTCCACCTCCCTAGATCCCTGTTCCCAAATGTCTTCTGGCCATAAACTTGTTCAAACCCCCAGCCTCCTATCTCACACACCTGGAGCTTCAGAGATGCTAATTTAATGAACCCAAGAGGGTTCCAAAATCTACATTAACAAGCCTCTGGTAATTTTGAAGGGAGTGTGTCCCAGACCTCCATTTAAGGGTCCTTAGGCTGGGGTGAGTCTGGGCAAATTCGTGTTCCCAGCAGGAGCCGCCCCATGCGCGCCCCCGCCAGACGCTGCCGGGCAGCAGAAGCTGGGGCCGTGCTGCCCTCTGGTGGCGCGAGGCGGCGCTGCAGCAGCGTGGCGCCTGCCGCCTGCTAGCGGTGTGGCCTCTCTGTGGGGGAACAGAGCATCTGGTTTCCAGACTCTGACCCTCCAGTGACCTCTCCAAGACTCTCTTTCTTCACAAATGGAACCTAATCAGTGTTTTCCAAGCTTCAGTTCTTTGGGTACCGCCTTAATTTTGGCCCTCATAGAGGTGCTACCTGAACTTTTTTTTTTTTTTTTTCTAAATGCACTTGTGTGAATAATTCATTGCATGGGGAACATTAGATTTTGAGAAGTGTGGTGGAAATGAAAGTGTGAAGTGTTTTAGGAAGTAGGGTAGAGATGGGCCACAGCCAGAGGCAGAAGAAAGGTTAAAGTTTGTTTTCTCTTTCTTTCCTGAAAGAGGTGGGAAAAGAGATTCAAAGTTTAAGAAGCTGAGAAAGAAAAAACAAAAGCAACGAATCCTCATTAATAAAATATATTTTGTTTTGATGTGTGCATGGGTTTGTTGGGGTGAACCCAACTACCATGTATAACCAGAAAGCTCTAATAAATAAATAATTCATTTTAAAAGAGAAGCGTGAACACCCACCAGTAGCTGGGAAAGCCAGTTTCGATGGCCATAACAGGGGAGGGGAGGAGCCATGGAGAAGTGAAAACATGAAAAATCAGGATTATCAATATTTTTTTAAAATAAAAGAATCCCCACTTACAAACAATGGCTTCCCTAAGTGGTGGAACTATAAAGAACAGCAAAGAGATTATTAGTAGCACATAAGAGTCAGAGTGTGGCTCTAGGGGCTGAGGGGACACGGTCACTGGGAAGGGGTGGTGAGGGTCCTGGGAATGGGCATGGCGTTGTGGTGGTGACCGCACGTAGGAGCTGCATGCATTTTCTCCCTAATTTTTTCTTCCATAGTTAGGTCATTTATTTTCCTTCTAATGTTGGGCTTAGTACATAGATGGTTTCTTGTCACCCTTTGGGTGACAGTTTTCTCTCGGTTGCTGCTGATGATATGATAAAGCTCAGCGTAGAAGGCCCTGAGGTCCAGAACCTCGGCCCTGAGCTCCCCACAGGCTGCCTCATCTCCTCCGAGCACCAAGGCCCTGTGGGTCTCCTTGGAGGGTCTCCTTGGAGGCCTTGGCCACAGCATCCCCACGTTCTGAGAAGTCTTGGATGTCTGAAAGGCTTTCACTTTGGTCTTCACAGCGTTCACCCTCTCCAGCACCTTCTCCAGGATTGCCGCCCCCAAATCATTTCCATCCTCAATCTTAGGGATCAGGTGCTGGATCCAAGCCATCACCAGACTGCACTTCTCTTTGAGAGTCCAAACTTCTGGCTTCACGAGAGCAAGCAGGGCCTGGACCTTCTCATTCCCAGGGAGAAAGCCACACTTGGGGACTTCTTTCTTCTGCTTATCTGTTTCCATCTCACTGTCCTTGGGTGGGGGGTCTGGGATGGGGATGTGCAGGGGGGCTTGGAGGGAGATCAGCTCAGCCACACAGAGGGAGTCCTCGTGCACAAGCTGACTCGGGTCTATGATTTTCTGTGGCAGGACTCCATAGAGGAATTCCTCAGCCTTCTGGAAGATTTTGTCTGAAGACATTCACCTGTTTTCTGGCCTCCCCACTCCGGCACACCCCACAAGGCTTGGCCATAATGCTCCAGTACCCACAAGGCTTGGTCATACTGCTCCAGTGCCCACAAGGCTTGGTCATACTGCTCCAGTACCCACAAGGCTTGATAATACTGCTCCAGTACCCACAAGGCTTGGTCATACTGCTCCAGTCACTAGATCTCGGCTCGCTAGCCTCGGCTTTCGCTTTCCCTCCCCTCTCCCTAAATTCTATAGCACGATTAAAAACGTCATGTAAGCGACAAGTCACCAGTGAAACACAAGTGCCTTACAAAGGTAGAACTGCCAGCAACAAGATGAAACTGAGCCACCGCTGGTCAAGGGCGGATGGCTGTGAGGGAGGGAACGTCTCCGGGTCAGTCTCTGATCGTTCAGCACCTCCCAGGGATCCGGGGTGAGAGGTGGGCTCCAGGGACAGCCCATCATCCTTCCTTCCTTTTCCTCAGGACTCCAGAATCTATGCTCAGAGCAGATGTGAAATACAACACGCACTACACGCACCTACCCTTGGGGGACCCTCGCTCCACCATCGCCAGCCGGGTGGAGAAACCCAAGCTCTTCTCACTTCAGTTCCAGGCAGTTGGGACACTCCAGCACCTGTTCTGACTGGTTCACCTGGTTCCATTCCAGTTGTCAAACAGGTCTCCGACCAGCCCTGCTGCCGTGCATTGAGACACGTATGTGGCAGGCATGCAACTCAGTGGTTGGGCATGTACCCAGCACACGAGAAGCCTTGGACTCCATCCCCAGAACCACGCATGCAAAAAATTATTAAAATCAAACTGTCCATTGCAACGCCATCGAATAGCACATGCCAGTGGATATGACAGACATCACCTGAGCCCTGTAGGTGATGCGACCCATTTCCCATGGCGGATTCTAAACGCGCACACAGGGGAGAGGAAACACCAATTTGCCTCCTGGTCCAGGAAACACCAGGTATTCCCAGTACAGAGCAGAACACGGAGACACACAGGACGCAAGTGGCCCCACAGGAGCTCCCAAGTCACCTGCCCTTTGCTTGTCTCTCCTCCTCTGCCAAGGAGCAGCTGGGGAGGCTGAGGCTGGCCGAAGCACCAGCCCTTCTCTCCCTCCACCTCTCTTCTCCTCTGCTCAGGGTGACTTTTTCCAAAGAACCTTTCCTTCTTCCAAGGAACTCAGTGTGGGCCACACTTGATTCCCAGCCACCAGCTCTCCCTCCATTCCCCGGAAGTGCGTGTGTCCACCCAGAGAGAGGCCATCCGCAAGAGCAGACCCAGGATGCTCTTCTTTCTGGTTTCCTTCCGCAGTCAGGTTCGAAAACACAGTTGCCTGTTAAGGAGACTAAGCGGCACAATTGTGCGCGGCCAGCTGGAATGCAGCGACCAGGACGCTGGGCCGCGCCCTTCGATGCTCATGGCCTAAAGCGAACTCCTCCCCATCTCCCCACCTCTTCCTTCAGAAGGGCGCTGGCTATTCCCGCCCCAGGCCCAGCCGCGCACTCTTCTGTCCTGCTGTGGGCCCTGGAAGACTGGCCCCTGTGGGCAGCAAGCCCTGACCCCCTTGCCGGTTGGCTTTAGGGGTCTGAGGCTGCGTGCTTCCTTCTTGGGTCTCATTTCTGCCCATGGCTAAGTACCCACAGCAGCCTTCCCTCGGGTGGCCCTGCTTTCAGTCTCCAGTTAGCCTGTTCCAGCAGCACCGTCCCCTCCCCTGCCCTGCGGGCTGTGGCCAGGCCTGGGAAGCTCCCTCTACCCCACCCACGCCTCTGTGCAGCCCTTGGAATCCAGCCTCAAGTAATGCAGGGCATTAGTCCACGGGGCAAGTAAAGGCTCCCAGACCACAGCCTGCGGGGTCGAGCCTGTCCATTTCTCCATTCCTTCCTATCGACTCCTCCGAGCTCCGAAGCTCCCATTTCCACCAAAGGGGAGAGCGTTGCAAATGCAAAGCATAACAGCGCCCGCGAGCAACTCTTCTTCCTTTAGGTGAATGTCCACTGTGTTGGGACCTCTCTCTCTCTCTCTCTTTCTCTCTCTCTCTCTCTCTCTCTCTCTCTCACACACACACACACACACACACACACACACACACACACTCACTCCGCCCAGAGCTGATGCAGCTGGTGGGGGAGGGTTTACCTGCTACACCAGCATCTGGGGTGGGCTCTCCAGCTGGGTGGTCCTCAGCCCTCCTTGATCTCCCTGGAGACTAAGTCACTGTGGTTCTTGCTGCTTCTGTCAAGGGTCTGCTGTGGCCCCTGCTAATCTACTGTGGGACCCTGAGGCCCACCCAGGGCAGCCGTGCACTCCAACCCCCTGCAGGCCCTCTCTCAGGGCTGAGGACTCTGCTCCGCTCCCCTGCACTGTGCTTAGGCCGGGACATTCTCCAGTGTGGCCCATTCTTCTCCCTCCTGTGGCCTCTGGTGGAATGGGTGTGCTCTGGGTCTGCTTGGCTTCGTGCACGATAGAGCAAGCCATGCTTGGAAAAGCAAACACAAGAACGTCGCTCTCTCCAGTATCTGGCTCTTAAACCAAAGCCATGGCTTCCAAGAGCACCAAGGGACTCCCACTCTCACATCTGACTCGCATCTCCCCGGCTTCTCTGGGATCCTCCCTGCCCTGGACCTCACCCTTGAGGACTACTTTTAATATAATAGTGATGTTAATCCCCAGCACTGCAAAAAATGATGATTCCCCCCCCATCCCGCATCCCCCGTCCTTCTCCTTCTTCTTCAATGGCACTTTGATACGGTTTGAATAAGACCCTATAAAAAACCCAAGGATTGGAAATCAAGTCCCCACTGCAATAGAATTGAGAGGTAGAGCCTCTCATGAGGGTCACCAGGGTTCCACCCCCATGAACCGGTTAATGCCAACGATTAAATGGCTTGAGGGTGTAAGTCCCACCTCTTCTCTGGCACATGCCCTTTCTCGCCCTTCCGCCTTCCACCATGGGATGACACAGTGCAAAGTCCCTCACTAGGTACCAACCCTTTGACCTTGGATGTCCTAACCCCCAGAACTAAAGAAAATAACTAAATAAATAAATGTATTTTCTTTATAAAGTACCCAGTCTACAGCATTCTGTTATAGCAGCACAAAACGGACTAAGACACACTTCTGGCTGCAAGCAGCTCTGAATCATTCACTTACACACTTACTCAGTTAACAAATATTTCTTGAGCACCTTCTGTGTGCCAGGTGTTATATTGGGCTTGGGGATACAGTCATGGATTGAAAAGGACAAGGTGCCTGCTTTTGGGGACTGAGTCAAGTTCTGTGAAGGAAAGCTCCGAGGCTGCGAGGATGAAGAATGGAGGGATCATCCAGGCACTGTGGTGCAGGCCTGTAATCCCAGCAGTTCAGGAGGCTGAAGCAGGAGGACGACATGTTCAAGACCAACCTGGGCAACTTAGCAGCCCTGTCTCAAGCCAGGGATAGAGATGCCCTGGTGAGAGTTCAGGGGAGCAAGCTCCAAAGACCAGGTGGGAGCTTGAGGGTGCAGAGAAAGAAGAGCAAAGCAGGGGAGCCATGGCTCTGTGCTGGCAGAGGGCAGAGGCCACGGGAGAAGATGGGGGGTGGCTGGAGTACAGACAGGAGAGGAAACACCTGCTAGGAATGGCCACGGTGGACCGTCCTCAGGGGTGAAGGGCACCCGAGGGACCCTGACCACAGCACAGCAGGAAGCAGAGGAGGGACAGTGCGCTGCCTTGCTAGTTGTTCCCTCAAGGTCTGGTCTAGACAAGAGAGGCTCAGGTGAGGTGGGAGGAGGAGTTAGGAGACTAGAACATGAGCCAGGCCAGAGATGGAGTCGCTCGGACCAGCGGTGACGAGGAAAGCGGAGACTTGGAAAGATTCCAGTTGTCAAGTTAGAGCAGCAGGACTCGGGGGTGCGTGAGACCTGGGGTGGGGGCAGGACCCAGGACTGGTTTGCAGGAGGGAATGAAAACAGGCAGGCGAGGGCGTGGTCCACTGAGATGTTAGTGCACGTGCCACCTTGACTGGCTGGAGGGGGTCCAGATTCGACACTTTCTTGGTGGGTCAGTTGAGATTCGCATTTGAACCGATGGACTCAGAAGTAGATGGTGCTCCCCCATGTGCCTGGGTGTCATCAATCCAGCGAGAGCCTCACAGCTGGTGCTGGGACAGCTCATCTCCTGCCGTGGACGGGACCCTCCCCTGGTTCTCAGGCCTTTGAACTTGAATTGAATTATATCACCAGTTTTCCAGGGTCTCCAGCTTGCAGAGAGCAAGTGCTGGGACTTCTCAGCCTTCATGATGACTTGAGCCAATGCCTCATGTTATCTCTCCATCTATCTACCTACTTATCTCACTATCCATCCATCCACTCTATTGGTTCTGTTTCTCTGGAGGGCCCTCACCATGCATGTCAACAGGGTAGGGTAGGAAGGTCATTTACAGATTGGTTTGGGGCAGGCTGAATATTAGATGCCCTTGCAATGTCCAAGGGGAGCTACCCATTTGCAAGAGGAATTTATGGAATTGTGCTAAGTAGATGGTTTAGATCTCAAGATGTGTACTGGAGACTTATGTACATCTTGACAATAAACACGAGAAGGGAAAACTGAACCCAGAGGCACCAACATTCAACGGCCCTCTAGCAGAGCCTAACACTGAGGAATCTAAATAACAAATTCAAGAATAGGAAATAGGGGCTGGGGATGTAGCTCAGTTGGTAGAGTATTTGCCTCGCAAGCACAAGGTCCTGGGTTCAATCCCCAGCACCGCAAAAATAAAATAAAAAAAAAAAGTCATACAAAGGAAATAGAAAACATCAACTAAAATGTAAAAACATAGACCCGACTACAAATAACAAGACATGAAACTTACTGCAGATGCTGTAAATAAATATTAAATCTGAAGATACGTGATAGGTTAAAATAATGTATCATCAATGAACTTGATGGCAATCATCTTGTTCTGAAAATTCCAAATAATTTCCCCAAACATGAAATATGTGAAAGGAAATAAAAATATGGGGTGGGAATCAATGCTGTTTCATTTTCACTGTGTGATGAATAAAGAAAATGGTTTCACCAGGCGTGGTGGCTTATGCCGTAATCCCAGCTACTTGGGAGGCTGAGGCAGGAGGATCATGAGTTCAAGGATAGCTTGGGGGTTCTAGCCAAAGCACATCTGAAAAGAAAAGAGAAAGTGGGTTCAACATTTTTGTATTTAAAATATCCCTGATATCATAAAAACAGAATGCTTAACTTCTAATGCACCAAAGTAAACTATTTTTAAAAAGATATGGCTCACTGAAAACAAAAAGCACAAACAAGACGGCGGAAGTAAGGCCAAACACAACCCTATCCCAACAAATGTGAGCAGGTTAAATTCCTCAACAACTCTGAGGCTGGATCGAAAGACAAAATCCAGATTGTTAGCTCAAAGTGAAGTTTGGATATTATCCAGGGGCAGCTTACTGGAGGACTCAGAAATACCCAAGTCCCACCCTGCCAATTACCCTTCCTCATGAAGTTCCTAAGGAGCAGATTCTCAAAGAAAACAAAAGAAAATGGAGAAACAGATTTCCAAGTTCATGTGATTAAGTTGGAGCCCTAATAAGAGGGCTCAGTGGAATCCCAAGCCTGCATCTGACAGCCAGCAGTCCCAGGAGATTTCCCTCCCATCAACAGCTGCCTGAGAACATGGGTTGCCAGATTTAGCAAATTTAGCACAGAATGCCCAGGTAAATTCGAACTGCAGATAAACACTGAATAATTTTTAACCTAATTATGTCCCAAGCAATATTTGGGATACTGTGGTTTTATTTTTTTTATTTTTATTTTATTTTTTGCAGTGCTGGGGATTGAACCCAGGGCCTTGTGCTTGCGAGGCAGGCACTCTACCAACTGAGCTATCTCCCCAGCGCCAATACTGTGGTTTTAAAAAGTATTTATGATTTATCTGAAATTCAGACTTTTGTGTCACATCCAGCACACCATAGCAGGAGTGCTAGAAAATGAAAGCCAAGAAAGAGGCAGGTGGCAGCCACCCAGATCCATAAGGAGAAGAATGAAAGAGGAGGTGGCCCTCCCTCCAGGGAGACAAAGGGCAGCAGCTTTCCCTCCCTGCTAGTTACAAAAGGCCCACGTCCAATGAAATGCTGTGTGAAGGCTAAAAGCAAAGGGATGTCCCCATGAGTGACTCTGGTATACATTTAACCACTCCCTGCAAAGTGCCTGCCAAATCAGACAAAGAAAAACACAGGTGAATCTCCATCCGCATGTAAAACAGGAAGGAAGCCCCAGCACATGCCAGAACCTTGAGGTGAACTGTGAGGTAGGGTGGACCCCGTGTGATCCCCCCAACCTAGTGCTATGCTGGGTGAAGCTGGCTCAAGGTCCCTCTCAGCAGTCAATGGTTGTTAAATGACTGTTCAACCTTGCAATTGGATGTGGCGGGAGAAATTACACCTTGAGAATTGGCAGATACTACCCATGAGGGGTTTTTAGTTTTGAAGGTTGGTTGCTAAACATTTGTTGAACTAACTACTCCAAAATTCACCAAATAAGAAGAAATAAGACAAATCTAAGAGACCCTAAGGCAGATGTGGTCTGTGTCCCACCCATATCCTTGTGACCTTTCAGTATGTTCTGGCCATTTCTACCTCATCTCTGCCTGGGTGTGTGAGACCTCTTGTTCCCAGAACTGCCCAGGCTTGCAAGTTGGATGTGCTAAGGAACTTACAAACCCCGGAAATGGCCTCAACAAAGGCCTGTCTTGGGAGCTGGTGTATCAAGGCCCCAGCTTCCTCCCGTGTTGGGTTTTGCATCATTTCCTGGATTTCCCCAAAAGACCTTCATATGCCCACCTAGCTGGCTTCATCACACACATCTTGACCTCTGAAAGTCCTTCCACGTATGTACTTTTCTAAATATAACTTTTGCTTGATGTTTCTTTTTTTGGAAAAATACACCCCTTAAAATTCTAAAAAATACAAAAAAAGATACAATTACAAGTTTTCCTTTTTCTTTTTTCATTTTTTTTTTTTAATATTTGTATGTGAGCCCATGGGCCTCACTCCTTCCCCCTCCTACAGGTCACCTTCACTTCCTGAATAAACTACTTGCACCTGAACCCTTGAGAACTCAAGCATATCCTGGGTCCGGCTCCACCAGCCAGGGAGCTCAAAACAGCAGCAGCAGGAAACAAACGACACCAGGGGGCGCTGGGGAGTTGTGCTCGGTGTAGATGCTGTTGTGGGCAGGACTGGCCGGTAGGGTTACAGGCATGGCCGTCTCCTGCCCTCCCCAACTGATGTTGGAAGGAGGCATGGGATGTTCCTGTGGCCAGGTATGCAAAGGAGGTCTGGTTAACTGTACGTATTATGGCACCCAGAAAAACCCTTGAGCACAGCAGTCATATCGCCATGCCACCTCCTTCTGCAGCGAGGTCCCTCAAACAGCGGGGCCTTCAGGGTGATCAAGCAAAAGGACAGCAAATCCAACCTGAACAGAGCCTGGCACAGCTGTTATGTAGAGACCACATAGACATCCCCCCCCAGTCCCTCCTGAGAAAATGAGCAGAGATACAACTTGGCACTCGCACGTGGCTCAGAGGCTCAAAGGAAGAGGTCCTATCTGCAGAATGAGTACTGATGGGCCTGTGTAAATAGTTGTTTCTTAAGAAATAAGAGGAATTTTAAAACAGTTTTCTTAAATATGTTCCAAAGAAAACTAGCTACTAGAAGTGATGTGTTAGTCTGCTTTCCGTTACTGTGACAAAATAACTGAGATAATCAACTTATAAGGAGGACAGGCTTGCTTTGGCTCACTGTTTCAGAGGTTTCAGTCCATAGCTACTTGGCCTGTTCCTTTGGGTCTGTGGCAAAGCAGAGCAGCAGGTGGGAACACATGGAGAGCAAGCTGCTCATCTCCTAGCCAGGAAGCATGAAGAGAGGAGGTGAGGTCCCAATACCCACTTCAAGTACACACCTGACGACCTTACCTCCTCCCGCCAGGCCCTGTCTCTTAGTTTCCACCAACAACCTGGGCTGGCAACCAAGCTTTGGGAACGTGTCAGATCCAAACCCCAGCAGGTGGCACTCGATGCAAGGCTGGACGGAGGCGAGGCTGGGTGGAGCGCAGCTGCAGGGAGTGCCTCCCAGGTACTACCTGGACCCAGGCCACGGCGTGAAAGTCCCCGGGACAGCGCAGGGTGCCATTCCCAGAGCAACTCGTAGGATTCGTGTTCCGAGGAACGCCAGCCTGGAAGAGTAAGCGCCGTTCAAAAGACGTGTACAACAGAAAAGGTGTCCAAGGCAGTGACAGAGACCGATGACACCGTGGGCCACAAAGGGACCCTCAGCAGGGCCAACGCCCAATTGTTTTTCAGGCCACATTATCCACAATGCAGTAAAAATAGAAAATAAAAATGAAAGAATAAACACACACACAAAAAAAAACCCAAATCACTTGGAAATTTATTCCTTAATAACTCGAATCAAAGAAAGGAAGAATTCCGCAATTATAGGCCACGGGAACTCCACATAGCGAAACTCAGGGAGTGCCACCAAAGTGCTCCCCGCTGCTCGAAGTGTTTGTGTTATTAAACAAGAAAGACTCAAAATAAATGAAGCATTGAACCCAAGGAGCAAGAAAATAAGCAACAGGATAAACCTAGGAGAGAAGTAAAAGATAAAAATGGATGAGCCAGGTGCAGGGGTGCAGCCTGTAATCCCAGGGACCCAGGAGGCTGAGGCAGGAGGATCACAAGTTCAAGACCAGCCTCTGCAACTGAGCAAGACCCTGGCTCAAAATAAAAAATAAAAAAGAACTAGAAATGCGACTCAGTAGTAAAGCACCCTGGGCTCAATCTTCAGTACCAGATAACAATAACAATAATAGATAAAAGAGAAAACATAAAAATCAGTAGAACTAACCAAGTTGAGACATGGTTGCTGGTAAATAGCTATCAGATGGCCAGCTTTGTGGAAATCTAATTAAGAGAGGACTCAGGAGGAAAGGGATTGAGACGCAAACACTCAGCATGAGAAAAGGAAAGCAAGTTAAACCCAAGGTGCAGAGGATTGTTCAGGTCCCAAGAGAACTCTAAGTGTATGGTGCACTGGTTCATTTGGAGAGTTCGGTGGTGAGCAGGTCTTAGCTCCGGCTGCCATGACCAAATAGCCTGAGTGGCTTAGACAACAAATGCATTTCTCACAGTTCAAGTCCAAGGTCCAGGTGCCAGCAGGGTGTATTCTGGGGAGGTCTCTTTCTGGATTGCAGACATGAGCTACTCCATGTGTCCTGGGCCTTTCCTGTGTGCAGGGTGAGAGGGCTTTGGTGTCTCTTCCTCTCCAGTCCCATGTGATTAGGGCCCCGCCCTTATGACCCCATTTAATTGGACCTCCTTATATTCAAATAGCATCACCTAGAGAGTTAGGGCTTCAACCTATGAATTGGAGAGGGACATAATTCAGTCCCTAACAGGATGCTTTTCTAGGAAATGGAAATTACCAAAAAAGAAAATGGAAATTGCCAAGAGAATTAGAAGCCATGGAGTCAACTTTACATTTGATTGACCTTAGCCAAAAGGCCATGAAGCAACTGGAATTGACTTAAATTGACAGAACCATTTCCAAAAAGGGTGTGGATCAAGTAGTTGGCAAGATAGGAGGCAAGTTCTTTCAGGCTTTCAAAGAATGTATCTGGACAATTAAACTGTCCAGAAAACAAGCAAAGAAAAAACTGAATGCAGGCTGGTTCATTTTACAAATCTAGCACAGGTGAGACACCTGCCCTGGCAAAGGTGATCAACCTCCACCCAGTCGGCCTTTGCCAAGATGCCAGGTGAGGAGCATGCATGTCATAGGCTGAGAAACCACGTGAGGCTACACTGAATGTCATACCATGGAAAGAGTTTTCAAAATAAGACCTTCAAGATTAACACCCACAATATATAAAGAATTCAAAACACACCCCCCAAACCCCACAAATAGCCCAATTAATAAATAGGCAAATTAATTAAATAGGTACTTCTCACAAGAACACAAATGGCTGGCAAACATATGAAAATTGTTCAACATCCAAGCAATCAGGGAAATGTAAATCAGAACTACACTGAAATTTCATTTCACCCCAGTCGGAATGGCAGTCATCAAGAATACAAACAATAATATATATATATAATATCATAAAAATACACACACACACACACACACATATATATATATACATATATATATATATATTTTTTTTTTTTTTTGGTGGTGCTAGGGATTGAACACAGGGTCTTGTGCATTTTAAGCAAGTACTCTACCAGCTGAGCTATATCCCCAGTCCTACAAACAATAATTAATGTTGGAGAGGATATGGAGAAAAAGGAACACTTCTACACTGTTGGTGGGATTACAAATTAGTACAACCACTAAGGAAATCAGTAGAATTTTCCTCAAAAGATTAGGCATAGAACCACCATATGACCCAGCTAGATAGCTCCTCAGTATTTATCCTAAAGAATCAAAGTCAGCATGCTATATAACAGTACATGCACACCCATGTTTATAGCAACACAATTCATAGTAGCCAAATTATGGAACCAGTTTAAGTGTCCATCAGTGGATGAATGGATAAAGAAAATGTGATAAATATGGTATATACACAATGGCATTTGATTCAGTCATAAAGAAGGAAATCATGTCATTTGCAGAAAAATGGACAGAACTTGAGAAACATTATGTTAACTGAAATAAGCCAAACTCAGAAGGTCAAGGGTCATATGTTTTCTGTCTTATATGAAAGTAGAGAGGAAAATTGAAAAGAAAGGTGATAGTGGGGGGAATCTCATGAAAATTGAAGAGAGATCAGTAGAATAAGGAAAAGGCAGGGGGAGGGAGGAGGGAAGACAAGGGGACTATGGGGCAGTGGTATTAGCTGCATTATATTGTCCTGTTGTGCATGTACAAATACGTAACAATGAAGCCGCCATTGTGTATAACTAAAATGCACCAGCAAAAATATAGAAAAGCAAATAAATAAATAAAATAAATTAAGACCCTCAAATTGAAGGGGCTGTCAGGAGTCCAACAGTTGAGACCAGGGGACCTTGAGAAAGGAGCAGCCCCCAGAGAAGGGCGGTGTGCAGAAGTCCTGGGTCAGAGCTCAGGTGCATGCTCGGGTGGCCTGTGCCGTCCACACCACCTGCCTTGGGACACAGCAGGGAGACCATAGAGCGGTCACGCCCACCCTAGTGGCACCTCACATGGCGTGGTATTGCCAATCACTGCTTCGTGGCATGCGGAGGGAGGTGAGCTCCGTGGAGACCTAACACTGAACTGTGTGGAGAGGGAGTGAGCTCCCCGTGACTAGGGGGCCATCCTCCAGGTGTGCTCCGGAGGGGACACTGGCCTTGAAGACATCAGACTTCCTCCACGCCTGAAGAATTCAGGTTCATCATGACTCAAATCCCCCAGGGGTTCCATCCCACCCACAACAATAATCGCTGTCCCCGCTGACCAGGACACACGAGTTTCGTTGTTAGAGAACACCGTCTGCATGCCTGGCGACTTCCCTCCCTGTGCCTGCCTTACCACCGTCAGCAGCATCTCTCGGGCTAGAGCTTAGGGCGGGAGGGGTGAGAGGAAACAGACCAGACCTCACCTGCATTATTAGTCACATCCACGCAGACAGGCGTCTGTGCATCCCTCTTTCTCTGCTCAGGTTGCCATGGTGAGCAACCAGTCACATCCCAGGCTCAGAGCAGGTGCGGGGAGCAGGCTGCCAGCTTGAGGACCTTTCAAGATGTCCATTAAAAGCACCAGCAACCCCGACCTTCTCTCTACATAATGGACTTAATATCAGCCCACGGCACTAATGGGTGCTTGGCCTCAAAGAATCGTGCAGTGGTTAATGCCTGTTCCTTGTGATGTGATTTCCATGAACAATAAGGAGCTTCTTCTGGCCTCCCTAGGCAGACTTGCAGGGGCCCCAGTATCCAGTGCGGGCCACCTGAGTGAGCACCAGGTGTGGAACCAGGAATAAGAGGAGCTTTGGGGTTGTGTGGAAGGATGCTGGCCTTCCCGTTGACGGCCAGGAGAGCCAGGGCCCGATTCCTCCACACTGGGTGGCAGGTGTGGAGAAAATGGGCTCCCCGTCACACATAGGGCATGAACTACACTCACCAAGGCCAACTTCTCAGCAGAGGGAACCGGGAGCTTCTCTTACCCCATGGGTGGGCTGGAGCACCACGGGCACAACTCCTCAGCCTCCTTCCTCCCAGAGAGAAGCTGGCTGGGCTGGAGACCCTCAAATCCCACCCGCCTGGGGCAAGGGCCTGCCAATCTCTAGAAGGCCCGAGTGAGCACCGACTCCTGAACCCCAGCTCCAAGCTGGGATTTGGGTTTTCTCCTTGGGGAGGAGGGCATGTGTTATGTGTGTGCAGCGAAAAGGGAAAGGAGGGCTGGAGCAAGCAGGGTGGAAGGGCGAAGTCCTCGGCACACCTGGTGAAGCTCCTTTTCTCTTCTGGGCACGTACAGGATCCTAGAGGTCAGGCGTAGCCATAGGACTTACTTTGGGAGCAAATGTCAGTGGGAATTATGCTCATCATTTTCTGGGGACAGCTTTAAAAGCCAGTGTGTGATTCTCCACATCCTCCTCCTTCTTCGAGAAGGAAGCAAGCATTGCTACAGTCACTCCATGGGTCCCACTGACCATGAAGAGCAGATTCCCCCCACCCCACAGCTACCTGTTCAGACTTTATATAGGAGTGAACCACAAACCTTTGGTGCTTTAAGAGCCTGAAGTTTTGGTGCTGTATGTTACTGCAGCCTAACCTCACCTATTCTGACTGGCACACCCAGCATAATTAAATAGCATGGTCATGAAAGCTCCTTTTTCTGGACTTCTCAGTCTAAACCTGGGTTTCCATTACAATTTCTTACTATGACATCAATGACTATCATATAACTATGTTGTCCACATGTCATATGATAGGAACGAGATATCCTCCATGCAAAGTCACATCACAACAATGTAACGATGGGGACAAAGTCAATCCATTCAAGACTCAGGAGGGCCATGTACCATGACCAGGATGTGGCAAAATGGAAAAAGTACCATTTAAAATGGTGGAAAAATGGTCAAAAAAGGAAAAAAAAAGTCTAAAGCATCAAAGATTAGATTTAAAATGAAACAAAACATGCAAGATCAACATAAAGAAAACAAGATGCCTGGTGGTGTAGCTCAATGGTAGATGCCTACAAGACAGGACATCCTGTGTTCCATCCTCTGCATGGGAAACCAGGAAGGAATGAAGGGAAGGAACTAAGTCAGCAAACTAAAACTGAGAAGATACCATCAAAAGAGTTTAGTAGGGTTGGAGTTGTGACTCAGTGGTAGCGCATTTGCCTGGCATGTTTGATGCCCTGGGTTCGATCCTCAACACCACAAAAAATAAATAAATAAAATAAAAAGATTCACTGACAACTAAAAATATTTTTAAAAAATAGAATTTAGTAAATTCAAGGCACTACACACACACACACACACACACACACCCTTTACCCAGATTCACACAGCTGATAAGAGGTGGGACAGAGGATTTAAATCCAAGCAGTTTTTTGAACCACTAGCAAATTAAGAGATTGGAAAAGAATTGACAAGTTGTTTACAAAATTCATCAAGTTGTTGGCAAACTTTTCTGAAAGGGGCAGTCAGAAAACATTTGCAGTTCTATGGATCATCTGGACTCTGTTGTAATTACTCAAATATAGTTTGACAACAACCGATAGACAGCATGTAGACTTTATTTACAAAGTTTAATTACCTGGATTCAGAACATAGGTCATAGTTTCTTGATACTTGATGCAGAAGAACTAACTTTTTAACGATTACATCACTGTTATTGTTTCCCGCCCAGTGATTTTTCTAGTTTCAATGTCTTCCCCTCAAAGTTAAATGAGCCGTCAGGTGGCATACGCCTGTATTCCCAGTGGTGGGTGGGGCTGCAATAGGAGGATCAAAGTTCAAAGCCAGCCTCAGCAAAAACAAGGTGCTAAGCAACTCGGTGAGACCCTGTCTCTAAATAAAATGCAAAAAATAAATAAATAAATAGGTCTGGGGATGTGGCTCAGTGGTCAAGTGCCCCTGAATTCAATCCCCGGTACCCACCCCCGCAAAAAAAGTTAAATGAAAAAAACTTTTTAAAAAGTCTAAAACTGGGTCGCTTGGCCCTTTCTCTTCTTGTCGCCTCCCCGTTCTAAAGGCTCCTGTCTCCTGATGGCCAGCGTCCCCTTGCAGCTGCAGTTTGTCTCAACACATTCAAACCTTAGCACAATCTTCTTCGTGGTTTTAGCCTTGGCCGAGCTGCTTCCGGTCACAGCGCTTCCTCCCTTGGGTGTGAAGGGCTCCTTGCCCTTCTTACGCGGGTCCCTCTGTGAGGCTGGTGCTCACTCGCCATGCTTTCACAGGAAGTCCTTTGGGTTTTATGTCCATTGACAGTGTTTGCGGCAGGTGCCTACATGACAAAAACTGCAGATCTCGAGGCTGCAGCCCGCCCCTCTCCACACTCGCACCTTACAGGACAGGGAAGGATGGACTTAAAGGACTAATTCTCGAAGATAGTCAAGCTTTAAAAAATAAAAAACACTTGGAGATTTAACTCAAGGGTACTATGCCGCTGAGCCACATCCCCAGCCCTTTTATGTTTGTTTTGTTTTGTTTTTTGAGTTGGGGTCTCCTAAATTCCTTAGGGCCTCACTAAGTTGCTGAGTCTGGCCTTGAACTTGTGATCCTCCTATCTTAGCCTCCCAAGTTGCTGGGATTACAGGCGTGACCACCACACCCAGGATTCAAGCTTTTTCTCTTTCAATAAATAACATGCAGAGACTTGGTAGGCATGTGCTCTACCACTAAGCTAAAACAAAACTACTACAGTTAATTGTTTAGAACTTCATTGTACTTATATATATTAATTTACATTGACTATATAATTTATATCATTTGAAGAGGATGCTCATGTTTTATCTATGATTCTGAAGTTCCCAATCAGGAATATGGTATTTCTACTACCACTGAGATCTTGAGAAACAGAAACAAAACAAAACAAACAAACAAAAAACAGTTTAACTCTGGAGAACTCAAGGCCAATTTATCCATGAAAACTTGGAACTAGGAAGGTGAGCAGAAAGTCAGCACACCAAAACCACTTACACCCAGAGACGTTGCCAGTAGTGTGCATTTGGACTTTGGTTCAGTCCTGTGTGGGCAAGTAGAGCCACCCAATATGAAGAGTTTCATGAAAAAAATCTTTCTCACTTTAAGCTGGGACACCAAAGGACTCCATCTTCAGGGCTCTATGGATAGATTTAAATCCTTCCTCACCCCAAAGAGACTGTACCTTGGCTTCAGCAGCACAGCCGGAGGGAGAAAGGCAAGCCTGCCAAGTCTGCCTACAGACCAGCCCTCATGCCAATTCCGACCAGGTGCAGGAGCCTGGCCTAGCTAAGGAAGCATGAGGTGGGTTAAGGAACCCTCTGCCTAGCAAAGCCCTTCTGAGGAAAGGCACATCTACCCCAGGTTTTGTGAAAACTCCCTAAATAAGTTCTCAAGGACAATAAACAGTAAGTCATTAAAGATAATCAGCGCACAAAGGGACAGTGCCCATCAGTGAAAACCTGCAGAAACAGATCCACACAGGCTCAGACACAGACTGGAAAACAACACAACTTTCCATGCTTTACAAAAGTTACAAACTTGAAAATACTTCAGGGAATGAGAAACTATACAAAGTGATGTAGCAGTTTTGAAAAATAACCAAACTGGGATCCTAATTAGAATAAGATGTACTCCATGTTTGTTACAATTATGTCAAGATACACTCTACTGTTAGGTATAAGTAAAAAGAGCAAATAAAAATGCAAAAGAAAAAGAAAAGCAACCAAAACCTCTAGAAACACAAAATATAAAAACCAAAATTCAAAGCCAATGGGCATATTTAACAGCAGACTGACCTCTACAGAAGAGAGAAATAGTGAACTAAAGTATAGATCAGAGGAAATTATCCTAAATGAAGCACACAAAGAAAAAAATATACAGAGGAGAGGATGTGAGATGCTGACAGGATAGGAGAAGGCCTACCACTGGGGGCTCCAGTTTGAAGGGACAGTGGATGCACATTTTCAAAACTATTGAAAGATACCAATCTACAGATCCAAGATGGCCACAGGTAAATAAAAAGAAATTTACAACTCAACATCATGATGAAACTGTAGAAAAACTAAAGATAATAAAAAATTCTTTATAATACTCATAAAGATAAATATTACCTTCTAAAGAAGTTAGGCAGCTGGGTACACCTGATGGTGCACACCTGTAATCCCAGGGGCCAGAGGCTAAGGCAGGAGGATCATGAGTTCAAAGCCAGTCTCAGCAACTTAGCAAAGCCCTAAGCAACTCAGTAAGACCCTGTCTCTAAATAAAATACAAAAAAGGGCTGGGGATGTGGCTAAGTGGTTAAGTGCCCCTGGGTTCAATCCCCAGTACCATGAAAAAAAGAAAAAAAAGAAAGGAAGAAAGGAGAAAAAAAAAAAAGAAAAAGAAAGAAGAGGATGAATCAGACTTCTCCAGACAAACAGAATCAGAAAAGTTTATCAATAGGAAATTCTAAATGATAAACTAGCCAGGCATGGTGGTAGCATTCCTGTGATTCCCAGCTACTTAGGAGGCTGAGGCATGATGATGGCAAGTTCAAGGCCAGTCTCAGCAACTTAGTGAGATCCTGTCTCAAAAAATAGAAAGGGCTGGGGATATAATTCAGTAGCAGGATATTCCTGGGTTGAATCCCTAGTACTGTGAAATATAAATAAAAGTTAAGCTTTAAGCAGAAAGACAGTGACCCCACATGATAGGTCTAAGTGCAAGGAAAAACATAATAAAAAAGACAGGAGGAAAGATGAGGACAAATGTAAACAAACTTCTTTTAAAATATTTTTTTAGTTGTCAATGGACCTTTATTTTATTTATTTATATGTGGTGCTGAGAATAGAACCCAGTGCCTCACACGTCAGGCAAGTGCTCTACCATTAACCCACAACTCCAGTCCCTGTAAATGAACTTTGACAATACAAAATGACAATCACAATAATATCTACTTAAGCTTTTTAATTAAATTTAACATGGAATAGAATCATAATAAGTGATGATGATTATGAGAGGATGAAATAAATAAAAAGCCCTATATTACCCCAGAAGAGGGCAAAATATTTAAACTTTGAACTTTAATAAATTATCTATGAATGTTTTAATTTGTAATTACCAAGCCATTAGAGCATAGGTAAAATAGTTGGGGGTAATGGAAAGATTTTTTGAAGTATTTAAAATAAGGAAAGGAAAAAAAAAAAAAAGGAGCTGGGGATGTGCTCAGTGGTAAAGCACTCCTGGATTTAATCCCCAGTACCAAATAAAATGAATAAACAGCAAAATAAAGTAAGGGAAGTGGGTGGGGCATAGCTCAGTGGTAGCACTTGACTAGCGTACACCAGACCCTGGGTTTAGTCCCCAGTGCTGCCAAATAGGGGAAGGAAGGAGAAAAGATAAATCCAAGAATGGGTTAGAAAGCACAAAATAAGATGGTAAACATTTAGGGACTTTTATTAAAGTAATATGGGAGGTAGAAGACTTAAATAACAACATACATGGCATGAACAATTTTGAATGTTTTCCTCCAAAGCCATGCCCCCTCCCAAGCAATGGACAAGAAGTAGCCTTTTCCTGATGACTTCAGCTGCCCATTGTGACTGCTCATTGACATCACACAGCATATCCTATCCCTCTGAGTCAAGGGGGGCGGCCACATAGCTTCTTCACCTCCCTGTGCGGCTGCTGTGATTTTGGCTCTTGCGTCTGCTTTGTGTAGTTCTTCTGCTCCACGGGCCTGTGTGAACTCTGTTCTCTGCAGAGCTGTTTCTGACAAAGCTCAAAGGTTCAGACCTTCACCTACAGAGTTCTAAGGGCCACCACTGGGCAGAGGACAGCTCCACCCTTCTTACAAAAGGGATTTTCCACAAGGGGTATTTCATTTAGACTCTGGGCAGTGGGATACTCAACTTCAAGTACAACGTCTCATGGAGCCAGAAGCCTTAGAAATCTGCCCTTACAATCCTCACCACCGAATCCCACTCAGCAGATTCCAGTACCACCTGGCATCGTGCAGGAGAAAGAACCCCAAGAAAGCCAAAAAGATGGCCAGCTGCAAATACAATGCCTGCCACGTGGTCCCCATCAAAAAGCTGGAGGAGCACGAGGCTGCCTGTGTCAACAGGAGCTCTGTGGAGGAGGAGGACACCCTGAGCCCTCTGAGAGTGAGTCTTCCGAGCGCACAGCCCAACGACGAGCCCCTGCAGGTCTCTCCCTGGCTTTCCAACCCGGATATCTGGAATGTCGATGGCGCCAACTGCCACCCCATGTTTGTCCTTAAGACTTTTGTTCCCCAAAAGCTTGTTTGTGAAAGTGACACAAGAGAGTCAGAGAGAGAGGAGACCAACCCCCAGAAGATCCTCAGACCGGGAGAGTAAACTACCAGCAGGAGGAACAACACACATCTCTCAAATGCATGAAAGGATATGCAGCTCATCAGAATAAAAGGCATGCAAAGTAAAAGACCCCGGATGCTCTTTCTCCCCCAGCACCTAGTGGATGGTTAGGGTTAGAATGTAAGTTGACCCCACCTCCAGGGAGGGCAAGGTGGCAATAGCTACGTGGGCTGTGATGGAGCGATTCTGCTTCTAGGCCTTCATCCTGGAAATGCACTCACGCAGGTAGAAAATGGGGTAAGTACAGCTATTCCCTGAGCTGTCTGGAGCAGCTGCCAAAGGTCAGGAGTGACCTGACTGTCCACCAGGAGGGGCTGCCGAAGTCGGTTATGGCGCAGTCTCCAATGAGAGTACGCAGGCTGCTATAAACCAAGTGCTGAAGCCTTGGTACTGACGCGGCTGGGCTGGATGAATAGCTCCATCAAGGGCTTTGCTAGACTAAACCAGGCAACAAACAACTTGACCGTGGCCATAGCACGAAAACAGTCACAGATGGGGCATAAAAGAGGGAACAGGGGTTCCATTAACCTATTTACAGAAACAGGCAGGCGGTGGGCTGGATTTGGCTGGTGAGAAACAGTTTCCCGATCCCTGAATCTAACTGATGAAAGTCAAATCCAGGGCCATCTGTAGATATGCCACCACTTTTTCAGGGTTGAGGGGGGAAGAGGTGACTGTCTGTGCTTATAGGTGCTTAAAATTAATCTTCAAGGATACACTAGAATAGGGCTCTGCCCACAAGGCCTTACGTGTTTACCATCTGATCCCGACAGGAAGTTTGCTGACCCTGGGCTGGGATCCTGGCTCAGTGGTGGAGCACTTGCCTCTTGCGTGTGAGGCACTGGGTTCGATCCTCAGCACCACATAAAAATAAATAAATAAAGGTATTGTGTCCATCCACAACTAAAAAACAAAAAGTTTGCTGACTTCTTCCCAAAAACTCAGCCCAACTGCCTCAGGGAGAAGTAGGGAACTGCAGGATGGGAAGAGAATACATGTGCATGTGTCCTCCAGTCAAAAAATTAAAATCCGTATTTTTAAAATAGCAGATGGAAGCCAGGCACAGTGGCCCATGACTCTGAAGTCTGAGGCAGGGGGATATCACAGGTTCAAGGCCAACCTGGGCAACTCAGCAAGAGCCTGCCTCAACATTAAAAAAAAAAAAAAAAAAAAAAAAGGGCTGGGGATGGAACTCAGTGGTAGAGCACCCCTGAATTCAATCCCCAATACTAAAAACAAAAAAATACAAAACACCCAGCAGATAGAAGACTTCCTTTTGAAAAATTTTCAAGAGGAAACCTTAACTGCTATTTTTTAAAGAAATAATCACAGGGGCTGGGGAGGTAGCTCAGTTGGTAGAGTGCTTGCCTTGCAAGCACAAGGCCCTGGGTTCGATCCCCAGCACCAAAAAAAAAAAAGAAATAATCACAACTTTCCCACTATTCCACCCTTACTCTTTCACCTGTTTCCATTAATATTGTTTTTCCAAGAAGGAAATAAAGATATCTTCTTGCGGTAGAGAGATAGTAGTTCTGGGCATTGGCCTTACGAACTCCATGATTTTAAAAACAGCGCATGAACTAGAGAATTGCCTGAGAGGAAGCAGAGGAAACAGTGATGTGGAGAATATGTATCTGCACACTATGAGCCAACAGGACCAGGAGAAAGAAATTAATCTTGTTTGGGGTAAGAATGAAACAAATCAGTCATGAGCTAATCATTGTTGAAGATGAGTGACAGATAAATTCTACCATTCTCTCTACTTTTATATATTTATTTTTTACTCCTTTCCTCTTCTAATTTATTCATTTATTTTCTTATTTTGGTACTGGAGCTAAAACCCAGGGCCTTGCTCAGGCTAAGCACATACTCTACCACTGAGCTATACCCTAGCCTTCTACTTTTACAGACACTTGGAATCTCCCATAATGAGAACTGTTTTAAATGTATACACATATATACAAAATGCAGTGGTGTCTTCAATTGGATTGTAGAACAGAAAAATATGCAAGTGGAAAAACTGGAGAAGCCGAAAGTCTGACGTTTAACAACGGGCTTCTTGGTTTTGCTGATGCACCATTGTTCCCTAAGATGCGAATGTTTGGGGAAGCTGCGTGAAGGGTACACGGGTACTCTGCACGTGATCTCTGCAAGTTTTCTGTACATCTAAAATAATTTCAAAATAAAAAGCTTAAATGCAGAGAATGAAGAGCAACAAGACAAGAACGGACTCTGCGCATGCTGTCTGGGTTGAACCCCAGCTCTGCTGCCTGCTGGCTGCTGGACTTCAGGGAGTTACTTAAGGTCTCTCTGATGGTTTCTTCATCCACAGTTTAGGGACAGTAAATTCATATGATTGTGAGGTGGAACAAATGATTCAACATATGTAAAATTATCAGAAAAGCCCTCAATATTAACAACTATTAAATAGTGGTATTATTCAGCAAAAAATGTAAGGGGTAAGAGACAATGATGAATAAGTGAATTTATGAAAGAGTTAAGCAAATTTAATCATCTGGAAAAATAATCAAATTTTGCATTTAAAATGATTTTCAAAACTTCTAGACAAAAAAAAAGCTAGGGGAGGATATCATCAGGATAGAAACATTGAATAACAAATGCATATATTAAAAATGTTAAATAGTTTCTAAAATAAAATATTTAATATTTCCAAAACCAGGCAAGAAGAGAAATGGGACCAGAAGATTACAGAAAACTTGATAAATTCAACAGTAAAGAGAAAACACCAAATTAAATGGTAAATAATCAATCCAAAAATATCAATATATCATATAAATATAAAAAGGGTTTAACTCACCTATTTGAAAACATTCCATTTAATGCACTAAGTCAAATACAAGTCCATTCTGATCCATAATAGCCAATTCTTTTGAACCAGAAATAGTAGTAAATATCACCAACCCCTCCCAGCCACAACTAACCAATCACAGCTCTCCTTCCCAAGCCTGGACAATACCTTCAGAATCCTCAACACAATGCCCCAGGCCACCACACACAGTGACAGGAAGCGCCATCTTGCCCAAGTTCCCTGTGGGCAGGCTTCTACCCAACCCACTCTCACCCTCCTGGCCTAACTCAGGCTGTTTCAGGAATGACCTGTCAAGAAAGGAATGTCAGTTCTAAAACTCCTGAGCTGGGATTTGTTCCCTCACCTCTTCATTCTTCATACTGTGGTCCACTGATCACAAAATCCTAGCCATGACTGGCCATGGCCAGCAAAGGATGAGGCTGCCCCTGGCTGAGCCACAAAGGAGAGCAAGTTCTCTAAATTGGGTTCCTGGTGGAAATAATCTTGGGGAAGAGGAAGGAAGGAAGAAAGAGGACCTGCCCTGGGGCCAGGTGTCTTGCAAAAATTATTTTATGAAGTCCTCGGCCCCAATACTTGAGGAACAGGTTCCAATACTCAGATATAAAGAGTGAGTCTTAGTAGCTAAGTAATTGCTGTGGTTCACAAAGCTAGAACCCACCCCACAAAGCTGGAACCCACCCCAGAAATTCCACTCTCAGATATGTAGAATACAGAGATGAGCACAAGAGCTTACCAAAATATGAGGACAGGATGCTCACAGGAGCACTATTTATAACAGCCAGGCTGGAAACAATCCACACACCCTTGGGGAGCATGGGTAATTTGGGGAAAAGTCATATGAAGAATACTAGGCAGTTTTATCTATTTCAAAATTGAAAAAAAAAATAGATTTTAAATGTCCTTATCACATGCCAAAAAAAGATAAGCTTAGGCATGTGAGGTAATGAATATGTTAGCTTGATTTAATCATTCCACACATGAAAGCATCACATCATACCCCGTGAATATTTACAATTATTGTCAAAAACAAAACGGATGGTCATGAGAATGAACCATTGACCCAGATAACTTGACTGAACTCACATGGTGTGAAATTCAGTTCACATGCCTTTAAGAAGAAAAATCTATGGCATTGGAAGTCAGGATGGTGGTTATCCCTGGTAGGTGGGGGAGGGTCCCTGGGCACCAGTCCAGTTCTGGGTTTTGGTCTGGAAGCTGTTACATGAGTCTGTTCACTTTGTGAAAGTTTACTCACACCCACTTTGGGTTTGCGCTGTTTTCTGTATGTTGCACTTCCACGGAAAGTGAACCTTTAATGCTGTTTTCCTACTGCACCGGACTCCTTCATGGTTGGTTACTACGACACAGGGCATGGAACAGGGCACACTGGGGTGCTGGCCTTGAAGTCCAAGACTGGGTTCAAGTCCTGACTTGCCACACTTAGAACTAGAAACCCAGCCACTCATTCCTCCTCTCCCGTGTAGGGCTTACCATGTACAAGAAAGAAATAAGAAAGAATTTCGTAATAACTGAAGAGCCTGTGTTCATCTGAGCACCAAGTGTGTGTTATGTTCTCTCTAATCCCTTTGATGGCTCTGAAAATTTAGGGATTTTCCATTTTATAGCAGAGGAACCCTAGGATCAGAGCAGTAAAAGAGACACACAACTAATAATAGCCACGCTGGGATTTATGCCTTGTCTATGGGATTCAAAGTTAGAGCTTTAGCCAGGACTACCAGGAGGAACATGGAGGGTGCCAAGATGCCAGGCCCCCTGCTTTCCCCAGGTGCCTCCAGCCCAACGGAACAACCAAGACACAACATAGTCACAATGGTTCTGCATTCCAGAATCCTCCACCCGACTGGTTTCCAGCAAAGTTCTGGAATCTCCAAAGTTCCTAAGCTCCTCCCCCACCTGATTGAGCCCAGGACACAGCCTTCATTTTCCTCAGGGTTTTATAGTAGACACAAGTCGCTCTGCTGTAATAGCTAGTTATCACAAAAATGCCAAGAAACAAAACCATCTTAACATACAGTGGCTTAAAACAATGTTCTTACCATGTATCATTTGGGGTCTGGCTAATCTAAGTCCACAAACAAGCAACCCCAGGATATTGAATATTTGGAACATAGTGTGAACAAATGACCTAACTTAGAAAAAAAGGGGACACTTCCCTAGCCACATTCTTTTCAGATGCAGAAGACATTTAAAATGTTGATCATATGCTTGACCATGAAGCGAATCAACAAATTTTAAAGCTTGGAATCCAAACAGACCATGTCCCCTGACTATAGTAGAATTAAATTAAAAATCAACAATAAAGAAAACAACAAAGTCTTCCCTACCCCTTTGGTCCCAGCTGCTCTAGGATTTTCTCTGCCCCATTGCTTCATGGCAGGATAGAACAATTACTGAGCACCAACTGTGTACTAGGCTTGTGCTGATGCTTGCTGAGCAGGTTGCAGGGGCTTTTATGGAGAAGATGGACATCCTTCCAACTACCCCTTCCCAAGGGGCATTTGACTCAGGCTTGGCACCCATCCTTGATAGAGACCAACATAACTTTCACCTGCATACCTGCAGGTCAGTACCGATTAATACACAAGTCACACCTTCATCCTGACCAGGTGAGACCACTCGTCTTATCAATGAAAAGCTTGATTCCCAACTCTGAAACTCAATTTTAATTACTTTCAAACACATCTGGCCAAAGGTAGAAACATAAAACTCATCCTAGGGGGGCTTAAACCTACACTGCTATGATCTCTAGAGACAATAAAATAGACCAGACTTGCTCTGGGGGCTGCTGAGAAAGTGGCTCACTCTGACCCTCAAGCAATTCCTGGTCTACCTGTCCTGGGAAGCAGTTTCCCTATGAACCAGTTTCCTGTGCCCCTTAGCTACTTCTGATGCTCTAGATATTGCAAGCAGATTTTTTTTCTTCGAGAAACAATTCACAATTGCTTCCCAGAAATGAACTTGACCATCAAGTAACAGTCACCTCTCCCATTACTAGAAGTATTAAAGCAAAGGCCAGAAAAGTGCTTGGTAAAGATGCTGAAGAAGGGGCCTAAAATTCAGAAAAATTCCTTCTAAGGCCCATTTTATCTGCTGCAGCAAAGCCACCAGTGGCCACAAGGTGGCCTCAGAGAGGCACCATCAGGGCACGGTCTAATCCACCAGCATACTGCTCTTCCTGCAAATAGAAAACCTAATTGAAACAAAGCATAAACTATTAAAATTAAATATACAATTGACATGTGACCCACCAGTCCACTTCTTATTGCCAAGGGAATCACAAGCAGCTTCTTGAAGACATTTGTGAGCTCACGCTCATAGCAGCATTATTCACACTGGCCTAAAAATGGAACCAGCCCAAGTGCTCACTGACAGATCAACAGATAAACAAAATGTGGTGTAGCCATACAATGGAATAAGATTCAGCCTTCAAAGGAAGGAAATTCTGACACATGCTACCACAGGAATGAACCTGGAGGATATTGCTAAGTGAAATAAACCAGTCACTGAAGGACAAATTCTGTGTGATTCCCTGTACATGAGGTTCCTGTAATAGTCAGTCAGAGACAGGAAGTGGGGTGGTGGTTGCCAGGGGCTATGGGGAGAGGGAGCAGGCACTGTCTAGATAGGTAGTTTCGATTTTGCAAGATGAAAATGTTCTGGAGGTTGGTTGCACTGGGTTCTGCTGAGCTAGACTTATGAAAGAGTAAGAAGGAAGCCAGGTATGGTCAGGTTTCCTGTGATCCCGGCTACTAGAGAAGCTGAAGCAGAATTGGAAGTTCAAGGCCAGCCAGGGCAACTCAGTGAGACCCTGTCTCAAAATAAAAATTTAAGAAGGGTTAGTAGCTCAGTTGTAGAGCACTTGCCTCAGATGTACAAGGCCCTGAGTTCAATCCCCAGTACTAAGGGAAAAAAAAACTTTTTTATGTGTTTTTAAATTTTTTTGATATGTGTTTTCACCACAATTAAGGAAACAGAACATAAACCCAGTACAGTGGTGCACACCTGTAATCCCAGAAACACGGGAGACTGAGGCAAGGAGGATTGCAATTTCAGGGTCAGTCTCAGCCACTCGGTGAGTCCCTAAGCAACTTAGTGAGACTCAGTCTCAAAATTAAACTATAAAAAGGGCTGGGAATGTGGCTCAGTGGCTAAGCCCCTCTGGTTCAATCCCAGTAGCAAAGAAAAATAAAACAGAACATAAACAACTGAGCCCAGCCTGCAGAAGGGATCTGAGTCAGGTCTGCAGGGCCACTGCAGGACCTTGGCACCCCAGGACAGTAAGCACTCAAGAAACACGTCATTTGATATGGGACAGGGAATCCTGCATCTGGGGTGTGACTGGGCTCCTGGAGGGGTCTATCTGGGCACTGCAGTGAATGAAGTGGCAGCTCCTTCTATCAGCCTCAGATAAAGTGCATCCCAAGAGGACGTTCTGTGGGGTGGACATCACCAGGGTAGGGGCATTTGTGATCAAAGGTGCCTTGAATCTGTCAAACTGACTCCCTGGAGAGTGAGGCTGTGGGAGATGCTATGGAGACCCAGGAAGAAGGAAAGATGGCAATGCCCTAAATCCTTCAAATAATGAATTTGAATAAACAATATGGGGCCTGCTGTTCTCACCCTGTGCCAATGAGCACACTGGCTCAGTGAGCGCCGTGCCCAGAATGCACCACCTAAGAGCTTCCTGGAAATGCAACGGCTCAGGTCACCTGAGACGGAGTTGCAGCCTGCATTTGACCAAGGTCTTCAGTCATTCATCTGCACAACCCAGGAGCTCTTCACTAGCCCCTTAGTGCTGGTTCTCTCTGAGGAAAAGAGGCATAGGTGGTTAAGAGGAAGCTGCTCCATTTTAATTTCTACATTTATGAATGTCATTTAAATGCTATGTAAGTTTTTTAATAATTAAAAAAAAGACAAATATAGAGGAGTGGTGGGGTAGGCTGAACATATCAAATGCATAGGGCTGGAGATGTGGCTCAGCGGTACAGTGCTTCCCTAGTATGCGTGAGGTCCTGGGTTCGATCCCCAGCACGACGAAAACACTAATAGAAAGACATACGGCATGGCCATTAAAGGGGAGATGATGCAAGTAAATGGGCTCCCACGTCTCAAACTGCGCCCCAAGCCCACGCCCTGTGCCTTGACCTCTCTCCCCAAGAGCCTCCCTCAGTGTCACCTCCCCACTTCACCAAGCCCTGTGGCTCCCTCAGTGATACCATTCTTCCAGGCAAGCTTCTCCCAGCCAAGCCTCCTCCTCCACCGTCATGTTGGCCCAAACCCAGGCTCAAGCCATTGGCTGTGACCTCCCCCTGCCTGTCCCTGCCAGTCAGGACACTTGATTGATTGATTGATCCTGGACCACACAACCACTCCTGCACCCAGCTCCCTATGCCAGCATCTGTCAACTTCTGCTATGTGACAAGCCACCCAAAACTTCGTGTTTCAAAACAATACAGATCTACTATTTCTACCAGGTCTGTGATCAGCTGAGCAGTCCTTCTGCCTGGGCCACATCAGGTAAGGCTGGTGGTTTGGGATGGCCTCGCTCCAGTTCTCAACTGGGACAGCTGAGAATTCTTGTCACCTTCAGCAGATTCCAAGTCACTGGGCAGAACAAGTCATGTGACCCACTCGAGCATGTAGTATAGGGAGCAGTGACTCACTGGGGGCCACTACTGGAATAACCCACCCCAGCCTTTGTGTGGGCTTCTGCTTCTCCCGGAGGCCACCATCCACGATCTTACCTAAAAAGCCCCTTCCCAGGCAGCCGCCAGCGCTCCCACCCCTGTACCCCCGTCCTCTGCCCCTCGGCACTCAGGCTGGCGCATCTCACAGATCTAGGAAACACCGACCCTGGACCAATCCCATGACCAAGTTCTCTCATGGCTGCAGAGCCCACTAGAAAGAACTCTGAGGTGCCCCAAAGTCATGATCAAACAGCAGCTGGGCTCGAGGCTCAGCTTGAGGCAGTGGTTGGTTTGAGGCCAGGGGAACCCACGGCCAGTGTCACACAAGGTTCAACTGTGTCATCCCACTGCACCTTCCCACCAGTCAGTCCAATCTCACCCCATTTATGGCCAAGAGTTCTGAGAGCTTTGCAGAGATGCCTGCTGGGAGCAAAGCCAAAAGAACCTGATCACTGGGCCCCTCTGGGGAAAAGGGTCTGGAGCACCTCAGCCAGAGATGTACAGGCAAGACTGCATTCCAAGGATGAGGGACCAGGAAGAGTCCAAAGCAGCACAAGGAGAAAGGCATTTTTATTTTTGCAAGAAAAGGTACCAACAGAGGTTGAGAAAAGGAGCACCCAGCCCTGTCCCCTGTCCCAAGCAGGGGTCTGAGATGAGGCCAGCCTGACCCAGAGCTTAGGAGAAGCCAATAAGGGTTGCTCCCTGTGGCACTGGGGAGGGGACAGGCAGGCCCAGGAGTGGGACTTTGTTCTGTTAGCACCAGGAACCGCCTGCAGCTGGACTTGGTGACAGGACAGCGTGTGGCCCTCCTGCCGCCACCTGAGCAGTCAGTCGAGGAGGGGCTGGCAGCAGAAGGCTCCCTGTAGGTAGTCACTTGAGTGTGACTCTTGAACCCAGACCCCTCCGCCACCTCCGACCCCTGTAAACATGAGAACAGGTACGTGTCCTCCAAGCCCTTCAGGACAAGATGAGGGTCCGCGATGTGTGGCTGGGTTTCAAGCGGCCCAGGAGCTGCCGGGCTTTTTCCTGCATGAAGAGCTGGTCCCTGGTCCCCCCGCAGGCCACCTTCTTCCAGGCGCTGGTCATCTGGGAGGAGGCAAGAGGGTTACCAGCCAGGTAGGACAGCAAGCTCCCAGCAAACCTTTGTGGCCCTGGCCAGGGAGGGTGAGGGACATTTCTATGACCCTCCCTCTAGAAGCCAGGACACCTGTCCTCTCTCTGAGACTTCCCTGGGTGGCCCTCAGGGAGCTGCTCCCCGTCTGTGGGCTTTAATTGTGAAGCAGGAGGCTGGTGAGGACAGAGATGCACTAAGCAAACCCACAATGCCTTAGTTACAGTGAGACCAGGTCGGAGTGAGACACGGGAGTCTCTCCGCGTGGGGTCGAAGGCTTCCCCGAGGAAGTGGTGCCTGGACTGAGGTGACCGACAGCAGGGGCAGCATTCGGGCAGAGAAGAGCCTCAGAGGCCCGAGGTGAAGGGGGCAGCAGAGCAAGGCCCAAGGAGGTGGACCAGCACTCACAGGGGCAGGGGCTGGAGAGGGGCCTCTGGGCTTCGGGGCGGCCACCTTCCCGGGCTTGGCCTGTAGGAAGCCCTGGTTGAGCAGGCTGTTGTCCTCTTTGACACCTGGCAAGGTGAGGCTGGAGGAGCCGGATGGGACATTTGTCGGCTGAAATCAAAACCAAGTCAGTTGCACTTAGCGACAAGATCTTAGTGAGCCGGGAGGAAGACAGTCTGGCACCACCACCTCCGGGCTGCTGAGATTCTGGAAAGGACATTGGCTTCCCTAAGCCCGAGCCCTGGCTTCCTCCTTCAAATGTGGAGTGTGATGAACTTGCCCAACCTTCTAAGGATCGAGCACGTCTGCAAAGTGCCTCTCAGAGGCTGCACCCACCCCGGCAGAAACGCTGCTCCTCTTGTGGAGCCCCAGGGCCAACATGGCACCTAGCTTTCCTGGTGCCAAAAACGCCCACCAATACCAAGGAGATGCAGCAGATCACGGGAGAGGACTCCAAACCCTCCTGCCACCCATCCAGCCTCCCTGCTCTGCTCTGCTTGACAGTCCACCAGACCTGTGCCCTTTCACAATGAGGACCCCAGAGAGTACACGGTGGCATCAGGGCTCAAGCCCCGCCCGCCCGGCCCCTGCAGGCTCCTCACCACCCGCAGTGGCGTTTTCCTTTGGGGTAACTACTTCACAGGCCTCTCTCGCACAGAGAACATGCCTGGTGTGTATGAGGCCCTAGGTTTGATTTCCAGCACCACCAAAAGGGAAAAGAGACATGCCCAGCCTGGTGGGGTCCAGACACAGTGAGATTCTCCACCAGGAGCACAGGAGCAGCAGTCTAATTTAAGACATTATCAGATGGTTATTAACCTCTGGTCATGACCCACTACTCCTCTCACCGTCTCCTTCTGGAGGTCGGGACAAGCCAGGCTCACCCTGTCCTCAACTGCAAGGGATCACCAGCACAACAAGGCCTCTGGGACCCACACTCTGTGTAGGCACTGACCGCCCATCTGAGGTCAGCCAGGCTTAGCACAGGAAGCCTATTGGTCTGGGAGCTGGATGGCCCCCGCCCCAGGGTTGATGTGTCCCAACCACCTAGCTGTGCCTTGAGACACACCACCGACCCTCTGTGGGGTGACATAATGCAAGGGAGGGTGCTGGGGACCCAGACCCATGGTTTGGAAACCACAGTGTCCTAGCAATGCCACTCCCGCCAGATAAAACCTGTGAAAGACAAGCAGAGCTGCTGAGGGAGGCGGGCCCACCCCTCCCCGCTGGGCCCGGCCCTGCAAGTCCAGTTGGAGAATCACAGACCACCACAACCGACACTGGCAAAACAGCTGCAGAGGCAGAGGCTCCCAGGGAGATCACCTCCCCGGGCAGAAGAGCCTCTGCAGCCCTGAGGCAGCACGGCCACAGCCGACCCCTTACCAAGGACAGACCCTTGGGCAGCGTAGACATCACCAGCTTCACATCCTCATCCACGATGTCAAGAGCCAGAGACTTTCGCACCTTCTTGATGGGGCTCCTCCGCAGCTGGGTGGGGAGGAAGGAGTTGTTAGGGATTCCTGTGGTCTGTGCGGGGACGGCCCTGCCACAGCGGAGTCAGTGAGGTCTCACTGGTGGGGACTGGCTGTTGTGGACATGGGGAACCAGGACCCCTCAGCCCTGGTACCAACAGCACCCGGGTGGACCCTGTCCTGCAGGACACTGCAGTAGTGAGCAGGACACAAGATGAACGTCTACCCACTAAGAAGCCTGCTCCTCAACCCCAGGTGGACCACACGCAGCCCCGTCACCCCAAGCTTTCATCACTCCAAACTCGTCCCTAAACATGACTGGCAGAGAAATCGCCCCAAGTGATGCCAAAAACATGTGCCCACAGGCAGTGCAGTGGGAAGGAGGCTGGCTGAGCTTGGCATCTGCGCCAGTCTGAGGACAGCCCTGCCCTCACCCAGGTGTGTCCACCTGTTCCGCCTCACCTAAAACCACTCCCCAGCCCCTCACACGCCACACTCTTGCCCGGCTAGCTCTTCCCACCTGAAAGAGTCCCTGGGAACCTGAGTCCCCTTTCTACTGCCCTTCATCCCCGTGGATTCAGAGGTCATGGGATGCCTGCCCGCTGAACTCTATGAAGGGGTGACGGGGCCCTGGCACTACTGCAGCCACCACAGCCAGCCCAGGGCCCACCTCAGAAGAGTCCGGTCACAACACTGGGTCAGTGAATTCACCATTCACAGGGAGAAGGGAGGGTCCAGGTAAAATACCGGGCCTCTCGTCAGTTTTCTCAATGAGGCATCCCACTTTCGCCAGCTGTCCCCAGGCCCATGTTCCTCCCTATGGCTCCGGCTCCCCTGCCCAGGCTGCGGGCAGGGACTCGCACCCCCTCCACTCACCCCAGGCTTCCTCTTCTGTTTCTCAGGCCTCATGTCGTCCTCGATGATCAGCTCAATGCCGGCCTCAGAGCGCAGCACCTCCTTCAAGTCTTCCTCCAGATGTGGGGTCTGGGGCTGTGGGCAGGGCAGAGGTGGTCACATGAGTCTTACACTCAGGCTACAGGACACAGCCTGCTCATGGGACAGTGGGGCACATCAGTCACAGCTGGGCCAGCCGGGAAGCAAGCCTGTGCTAGGACACTGACCTCACATACATCATTCCCAACAATGGACAAGTGGACAAAGACCTCAGCTCCCAAGGCTGCCATGGCTGGAGTAGTCCCATACCCCACAACAGCCCCCACAGTCCTGGGCAGCACAGCAGAAACTCGGGCCTGGGCCAAGCACCTGCCCAAGGCCACCGGCTGCTCTAAGAGCCTGAATTTGCTGAAAGCCTCTGCTACACACTAATGGGGACTCTTGGATCCACTTCTCTTGCCCAGGCCTGGGGTTTTGGCAATCTCTCCAACCTCAGGGGAGGGAGGGAATTCCTGGAAGTGGAAGGTGTAGGGCACAGTGACACATGCCTATGACCTCAGCTATTAGAGAGGCCGGAGGATCACAAGTCTGAGGCCAGCCTGAGTAACTTAGCAAGACCTGTCTCAAAATAAGAAATAAAAAGGGGATGGGGACATGGCTCAGCAGTAGAGCACCCTCAGTTCAATTCCTAATTCCACACACACACAAAAGAAGAAAAACAACCAACCCTGGGCTTAGATCACAGCTGGCAAAGCAAAGCCTATTTGGACAGCACGCAGATATTCAGCATGGCCTAGTATCTCCACTGCAGCAGGAAAGGGCGGTGCGACTCATACCTTGCCTTGACCACAGGCCACGTGGTCCCTAGAAATCCCATCTAATTCAGAATAGTGCCACTGCAGACCAGGGACCCCAGCCACGCAGAGGGCAGCACACAGTGGAGGCCCAAGGCATGGCAGGCTGTTCAGACTTCTCTGCAGCCATGTCTTTCTCTCCCCCACTCCCCAGTTCCCAACTAGCCTCCTGTTTCAGAGGGGCCCTGAAGGACGCCTGCTCTTTCTTTTTTCCCAGGGAAAGCAAGACCTTGCCGTCAACGGAAGCTTCCTCGCCTGCCCCCGCCCCACCCCCCCAAGCCCTGGTGGCTTCCCTATGCGCTGAGAGTCAACAGGCTCCAGGGTGAGGAGCGACGTGCCACTTTTCAGAAGCAGGCACGGGACCTGAGACACCCTTCAGCTTTCCAGCACCTGCTTCCCAGCCTGCACTGTACACTGAAAGCAAAGCAGTCATTCGTGTGTGCTCCACCATCCACATGCTGAGCAGAACCAGGGTGCTGCTGTGAACCCCAGCACCTGCTCAACACGCTGGAGGAGCTCAAGGAAACGCCAGCCAAGTGATGAGAGACAGCCTGGTGTCCTCGTTTATAAAAACATGCACCTCAGAGCGGAAGGGCCCTGTGACCCACGTGCTGGATGAGCCCAAAGACCCTCAGCGACCGCCCACGTACCAGGGGCTTCAGTGGTCCATACTTCTCCAGGGCGTTCTTGAATGGGGTTGGCGTGTGGGGAGTGTTGTCCATGGAGTACTTTTGATCTGGGGTTACGAACCTGCCAGGGACCAGAGGAGCAGGGTCAGTGGTGGGCCAGACTTCCACCTTCCTTAGGCTCAGGGGTTGGAGATCCCGCCCAGCTCCCTGCCCCTCAGGTCTAGGCCAGGGGCCCAGAGGAATGGCCATCCTCAGAAACAGGAAGGACAGGAATGAGTTTTAGGGGCCAAGAGACCCAGACAGTGACACAGAATGCTGCTCGGTCACAGTCCACAGCCAGACCTGGGACTTTCCAGAAATAAAGTCTATGGTCATGCTTCAGGCACGGCGGTGGTCCTGGGGACCCCGGAATCTAGGAAGACCACATCCCTCCGCAGCCTCTCTCCAGAGTGTGTGGTGAGCAGCCTCAGGTACACGGTAAGGCCAGCACCCCCCTCCCAATCATCACAGCCGGGTCAGAAATATAGAGGGAACGCGTTCGCAGGGAGAAACCTAGAAGAGCCTGGCCCAGAAGCAGAAGCACTGCGATCCCTCCCTCAGACACAGCATCCCAAGAACGTGCCTGTGACGGAGAAACCTGCGAGGGAAGAGGGAGGGGAAGGGGACAGAGACGGAAGTGGCACCTCACACCCCAGAGTGCCAGCAGCAGAGGCCAGGGTGGGTCACGCAAACTTCAACTCTGGCAGCAGGAACCAGGCTCCCAAAACATGACCCCCTGTGCAAAGCCCTGGGCTGGCCTGGGTCACCTACAGAGGCTGCCCACTGATTCTCAAGGTAGAGTAGGGCACCTGGAAGAACACACCCATCGTCAGAACGAGGGGGCAGAGGCCAGCTCCTGGATGTGGCCACCTGTGCCTCACTGGCTCCTTCCCTTAGCCTGAACCAATCCACGGGAGAGGACAGGTAGGTCCAAGGCAGGTCATTCTTATCTTCCTTTCTCAGGACTCGGAGCTTAAGCAGGGAGCCACCATGTCTTCCCTACCTCTACTCTCCCCCACGCAGGGCTCCCCTCTGGAAGGCAGAGTGAAGAGAGAAGCCTGGACAGGCGTCAACACCTGACAGTGCAAACCATGGCTCAAGGGGAGCCTGAGAAATGCCGGCAACTCCAGTCTCCCCAACCCACCACGTCAGCAAGACTGAGCGCTCGTGCGTGTCAAAGACCCAGCAGGTGGGGGTGAAAAGGAACCCAGCTGGGAGTGGAAGATGGAGTTCTGGAGGCAGGGGGCTCAGTGGTGGGAGGCCACAGAAAACCACAGCAGCAACTCCAGAGACATTCCACGCGTCCTCCCTGCAAGGGCCTCAAACAATGAACAGGAATATGAAGGTGAAAAGGAAGGTGGAAGGGGCCGGGCTGTGGCCCTGGTAGAGCACTCACCTCGCAGGCAGAGGCCCGTGGTCCATTCCAGAACGGGTGGAGGTGGGGGCAAAAGTAAATAAACACAAACCCATATGCAGCTTAGCAAATTGAAGAGGTAAAAAATTCTGAGCCTGGTGGCACTGCCTGTAATCCCAGCTACTCGGGAGGCAGAGGCAGGGTGATTCAAGTTTGAGGCCAAACTAGGCAATTTAGCAAGACCCTGTCTCAAATAAAAGGCTGGGGATGCAGTTCAATCCAAAGTAGGGAGGGGAGGGGAAGGAAGGAAAAAAGAAGAGAAGGGAGAAGAGAGGAGGGAGAAGAGGAGAGAGGAGAAAGGAAAGAGAAGAGAAGAGACTAAAAAAATAAAAAACCTATAAGGAAGGATCGAGGCAGAAAAAGACTACAAAGGAAGCACCTGGGTGGATGTCAGCTTTTCCCACGACCTGAATACTGTAAGAAAATGAGGGACAGGCCACCGTTTGAGGTCATGTCTATTCTCAAGATTTCTGTCTCCAGCTTCATTGCTGAGAAACAGGAAGAAGGCCCAGATCTGAGCACAGCCCTCGCCCAGGCAGCCTGAGAACTCTATTACACCCACTCTACTTTTTAGAAATAATGACATACGCAAAACTTTACTGCAGAATAGGTTCATGTCAGATTTTGCCCAACCAACTGCTCAAGAGCTCCGCCACTTTTAAAGCAGGTGGAGCTCAGCTGTGATGTTCAGGAGGATGGGTGTGCAACTCGCACTGGGTGTAAAGGGGTCACAACCCCTGGTCAGTCAAGAAGCTTCTAAATTTGTTAGTGAACACTCCCTTTCAAAAAACCACAACCTTTTTTCTTCTGAGAGCAATAAAGCCAAAAAACAATAAAACTAGAAAGATGGGATATAAGATCAGAGGGCAACAAATACCAATAAAGTCTGGAATTTAAGTCTAAGTCATTCTTGTCCTGGCAAACATCAAAAAGAAGTTTTGAGGGGCTGGGGAGATAGCTCAGTTGGTAGAGTGCTTGTCTTGCAAGCATGAGGCCCTGGGTTCAATTCCCAGCACTGCCCAAAAAAAAAAAAAAAAAAAAAAAGAAGTTTTGAGAGAGAATATAGAAAACCAAAAATTCTTTAGTGATAATAACCTGAATGAAAGATGAAACATCAGGCTTCTACTTCTGCCCAAAACAGACCATCAGGGAGCAGATGTAGCCTCCCACGTGGAAGAGCAAAGAAACCAAGATGCAACAGATGAACAGACCCCAACACCAGGCAACAAAGGACAGGGACCCCTGAGACGGGCTCGTGGGGGCAGGTCAGCGACTGCTCCAGCAAACTGCACTGGGACTGCTGGCCACGGCACAAGCAGCGGACACTCAGGTGAAGCCGGCAGACCCTGGAGTTGCAGATACTGAGAGTCCAGGGAGTCCTAGGCAGCAGCTAGAGGTCACAGGGCACAGCACCAGAGAGGAGAGGGGGGCAAAGGAGAGGCTGGAGACGTGCAGAGGAGCCCTGGTGTACTCAACAGAGTGCTAAGCTGCACATTCGTGTCAGGAAACACCAGAGACCCAGGGAATGACCTTCAGAAAGATTAGAGGGGCTCGGTGCAGGGGTGCACACGTGCACGCCTGTAATCACAGCAGCTCCAGAGGCTGAGGCAGGAGGATCGTGAGTTCAAAGCCAGCCTCAGCAACACAGCAAGGTTCTAAGCAACTCAGTGAGACCCTGTCTCTAAATAAAATACAAAAAAGGGCTGGGGATGTGGCTCCAAGGTTGAGTGCCCTTGAGTTCAATCCCCAATAAAAAAAAAAAAAAAAAAAAAAAAATGATTATAAGGGAGCAGCACAGCACACACAGGGCTAGGAATACTGCTCATTCTCACCAGTCAGAAGGGACAAGCTTTTCATTCACAAGGCATCCGGTACAGCACTGAAGGATCTGGAATTGAACTGCCCTATCCTGTTCTCTGTTTTTTTTTTTTTTAAGTTGTAGATGGACACAATACATTTATTTATTTATTTTTATGTGGTACTGAGGATCGAAGCCAGTAACCCTGAGAGACCAGGCGGTTGGGAGACGGGGGTGAGAGCCAGCGACTCATGGGCAAGGCAAGCGCTGCACCACTGAGCTAAAACCCCAGGCCTCCATCCTCTCTTAATGTATCTTGAGGAAGACCCTTAGGATCAAACTTTTTAAGTAACTCAACTGCATCACAGAACAAACTCTAAAAGTATGTAGGAATACAAAAATATACACCATTGCTGGACATGGTGATGCATGACCATAATCCCACTGATTTGGGAGGCAGAAGCAGGAAGATCATAAGTTTGAAGTCAGCCTGAGCAACTTAGTTACATCCTCAGAATTTAGTAAAAAACTTAAAGACCTGGGTGTGGTGGTGTATGCCTATAATCCCAGGCTCAGAAGGCTGAGGCAGGAGGATCTCAAATTCAAGGCCAGCCTCATCAACTTAGGCCCTAAGCAAGTTAGCAAGACTCTGTCTCAAAACAAAAAATAAAAAGGGCCAGACAGGTAGCTCAGTGGATAAGTACCCCTGGTTTCCATCTCCAGTACCAAATAAATACATACATACATACACACAGCATCTCACAAAATAGAACCGTGCCTGGTAGGTAACTGGATACTCCTGGGCTTGAGAAGGGAAAGAGGGGAGGCATCAATGCCTTCTGGGGTTTGGCATCTCTGTTTAAGGGCTTAGATGTAAAATCTAGAATTCTGGTTTGAATGGAGAATCATTTCTCACAAAACCTATCTTTTCATTGTGTGTGTGTGTGTGTGTTTACCTACTGATTTACTTGTGGTACTGGGATCCAACTCAGGGCCTGGCACATACTAGTACTCTACCCACTGAGCAACATCCCAGTCCTAAAACCTATTTTTTTAGATCTACTGTTGAGATTGATTTCTAACCAAAGGATGCATGAATTGTTTCTGAAATCACCCGTCATCATATGGGGCTAAATTCCTGAATTGGTTCCTGAACCACACAAACTTCTTCACAGGACACCAGCAAACTTCTCCTGCAGCAAAGGCAACAGGCAAAAAAGCAGGGAAGCAACTCCGTCTGGAATTCAGTTACCTGACCCATGGGGAAAAGACCAGAAAGCTCTTCCAAAAGACAGGCACTGGGCAGCCCATGCAAGCTGCGGAGGCGAGCTGCTTCCAGCCCACACGCAAGGCTATCAAACACTCCAGGTCTGCACTCGGAGTTTGTAAGAGGGGAAGAGATCTCAGTTTGTGTGTCAACTTGGACTCTGCTCAAGTTAAGAAATAACAAAAATAAGGGAAGAAGGTAAATAGCAGTCTACGCTGACAAACATGAAGAGGTGTGGTGACCCAAGGGAGAACACTTCCCAAGACTGATGTGCTTTCCCAGGAGCAGCTCCCCACTGCCCCAGGACACGCACCGGCCACTGAGCGGGGAGGGGCAGGTGGAGGCCAGCACTCACGCAGCATGCTTCTGGTGCAGGGGTGTCTTGTCCCGGTGTAGGGGCGTGGTGACTACCACCTTCTGGCTGCACACTGGAGTGGACGTCAGCGAGGGGCTCTCTAGCTCCAGGGTGTCCTGTTTGTTCCAGAAGTTCAGAAACTGCCAGGGAAGAAAGAACACAGGACAGGATGACTTACAGGTGGCTTCCTGAGGCCCTGGGACTGGGGCAGCAACTTCAGAAGCCCCTCCCGCAATATAGCTGCCCTAAGGCCGAGGTACCCTCCTGAGCTGTTGGGCACCAGCAAAGACCAAGACAGGTGGACAGGACCCACAAGTAGTTGTGAAGACCCAGGCTCACCATCACCCAAATCCTAACTCTGACACAGTGCAGTTAAGACAGAGAAAGCCGACTGCGGTCCTTTACAGCTTTGAAGTGGCTGTGAAGGCACAGAGGTGGCCATTTGCAGGACTAAGCACTCCAAACAGGCATTAGTCCCTGTGAATCCTGAGACTCAGGTACCCCCAGCCCTTTCACAGAAGCACGTGGTGTTCAAATCCTTGCACCAGGTGTGTAGGCCAGGCTCACAATCTAGCTAGAGCTGGCATCTGCGCTCTCTGCACACCTGCACCTAAGCCCTCCCTGCCCTAAGGGGTTGTCCTACAGGTAGCCTTAGGCCCACCAGCCCAGGCAGTGTCTCTGGGGAAAGCGGCCATGCTCCCTATCCCTCAGGGCTATTTGGGTAGCCCAGGGCTCTGCTGTCATCCTTCTCCACCCAGGCCCCTACTCAAGACAGGCTAAACCATGTCCCTCTCAGGCTCACATACTAACATCTAAACCCCAGCACCTCAGAATGGGATTGTATTTGGAGACAGGGACTTTAGTTTTGTTTTTCAATTCTGGGGATCGAACCTGGGCCTCGCATATGCTATGACTGAGTCCCCAGTCCCTGCATATGTGGATTTGAAGGAGGTAATTCATTTAAAAAAGTCATTAGGGTGGGACCTAACCTAATGATTGCTGTTCTTATGAGAAAATAAGGGACTGTAAGAGAAAAGACAAAAGATTAGGACAGTGTCCCACAAGGGAGGACAATTAAGACACAAGGAGACCTCAGAACCAAGGTTGCCCACTCCTTGACCCTGGGCTTCTTTCTATGATAAGAAAACATTTCTGCCATCCAAGCCACCCAGCTACAGTACTTTAATAAGGCAGACCTAGCAAACAGGATCCCCCCAGGAAACGCCATTAGCCATTTCGAACCACAGGCTGAGCCTCAATCCTCCAGGACAGAAGCCCTCCTGCACGTGCCACTGCTGGGCTGGGCTCCCTCCACAGCCTCACAGGACAGGCAGACCCTGTGCCTCATCTCAACAGTCACGCTGTGGAAGATGGGAGATGCAGGACCTGCCTGAGCAGGTACGATACTCCTATCCTCCCACTGCCCAGGGAGCACGTAACCTAGGCTATGCCCAGGCTCCATGGCCTGTCCTGCCCCCAGGCAATTTCACTCTTGGTCAAGGTGATGGAGGAAAGGAGACCCAGCTCTAACACTGCTTTCCAGGAAGCTTGGGTGCCTCCCCAGGCCCTTAAAAAAGGGCTAGCGTCTTTCCTGGCTGCCCCAACACCAGCCCTAGAGGCAGACCCAGGATCTGGCTTGCTTTCTGTAAGCTCCTGATGACCCAGCAGTTCCCACTTTCTACACTGTAGTCTGGTTAATTCACCGTCAGCCGGCCCCCAGGACTGACTACCCCACAAGGGGCTGTCACCTATAGCTCAGCTCCCTGGGTACTTGGCCAAGTGCTGTGGAACAGATGGTCAAGGGACAGGATATTCTAGCAAGTAAGATGGAGTTCTCTTCCCCTCTTCAGCGCTCAGTGGTCACCTGCGCTCCACCTCCTGAGTCCTCGCGGCCCCCCAGCCTAGATGCACACACAGCACCACAGGCTGCCTCCTTCACACCTCTTATCACATTTGAGCTTCCTTATTAACAGCCTTCCTGCCACAGCGGAAGCTCTACACAGGTAGAGCCAAATACAGCTGCGTATCGCCAGCTCACGGCAGCTGCTCAGTCAACACTGGCTCAACGGTGCGTGCTTCTGGGTCTGGCCTGAGTCGGGATACGCACCTGGGAGGGCGAGAAGGGCAGGGTCTTGACAGGCGTGCTCTTAGGGGTGAGACTGTTGCAGGAGTCCAGGAATGACAGACTGGCACTGTTCTCTGTGACAGGGGACAGGGCCACTCGCCGCTTCTTCTGCCGCTTGAGCACGGAGGGCGGTGTACCAATGCCCAACCCCCCAACCTCAGTGCTGGGGGAGATGGGGATCAGTTCGCCCCGGCTGCTCCGGCTGAGGTCTGAGATAGTGTGGCCATCCAGGCGGTACTCCGTGACATTGGGTGCCGATGCAGCTGGTGGGCAGGCTGGCAGTGCCTGCGGCTGCTGCTGCTGCGATGAGGCTTGAGACTGCCCCGGGCTGCTACCAATACTGCCCTCCACAGAGGGCTCCTCCGGGAGGTCGAATTTACTCAGGTCACACCAAGCATCGGGGTCCTGTCAGAGAGGGAGGTTAGGAACCACTCTACTTTTAAAGCAGAAGGACTCACTCAGAAAGAAAATACACACGGTCCCTTAAAACCAATGTTGACATTTCCATGCATTTCCTCAAAGAGTTTCTGGTGGCCCAAGGGATCGAACTCAGGGCCTCGTGCATGTTAGGTGAGTGTTCTACCGCTGAGCCACGTCCCCAACCCTGTACATTTGTATTTTCATAGTTACTTTTAGAAATCAAAATATAGACAATGGAAGGGATGCCTGTCCATCATAGGTGCCTCCCTGGGGCACTTTGAAAGTTGTTTCAATCCCAACAATCCTACTGGGGAAGCAAGACTTCTCCTATTTTCAGACCAAGGAACTGGCACTAGGTTTCTGAGAACAAACCTGAGAGTCACCCCAGGTCTTTCCACCTTTACCCAGAAAACGACAGTGCAAGCCCAGAGGCTTCCGGAAAGAGGACTCTGCTCGGTCCTGGAGGTGCAGCCCTCAGCAGAGCCAGGCCTAGCAGCGTTTCTGGTCCTTGGGACTTGCTGGAGGTGGAGGAGGTTCATTCTTAAAGGTGGAAGCCAGCTTGGGGGCAAGGTGACCTCAGGCCCACGTCCCAACCTCAGGGAGGTCCCGGAACTGACAGCATCTGGTAGATCAGAAGCACATCCCACAAAAGCAGCCTAGAGCCAGGGGGACGGCAGGTTTCTCACACACTGCAACTCCCCTTCAGAAGCAGAAAGAAACGGAAAGAACCCGAGTTCTGGGCCAGACAGCCAGCCTGATTCCGGGACGATGCAAGAGGTACAGACCCCAGCTCATGCAGCAGCCTCGCATGGATACGGGCTGCTTACCCTGAGCAGCAACAGACCACTTACCACTGCAGAACCAGCCCCCAAACTGCACTTCCTGGGTCTCCCTCCAGGGAAACCTAACCAACCGTGTGCCCTCATCCTTGTGGACTGTTGCAGCGCCCTCCTCTGGAAGGCCTTCCCACCCCACCCGGTGCTGCAGAGAGGAGTCAGGTCACCTTGCACACACCGATGCTCATACCAGAGGGCAAGAACCAAGTCAGTGTCCTAGGACCTGCCCAGGGTGGCTACTCACATCAGGTCAGTAAATGGTAGTAGGATGACAGAGTGAAGAGAAAGACAGGTCCATGAGGAAAACGTTCCCTGCTGGGGGTGCCCTCTGTGAGCTGCTCTGGCCAACATACCGACTCGATCAAGTCCAGCGCTTCAGAGAAGCTGGACCCCACAGCAGGGATGAGGAGGTTTGCCGCCTCCACCACCCACTTGTAGGGCAGGCTGGTTTCTGGAGGGGAGCCCTCTTGGTCTTCATTCTTGGGGAACTCCTCCAGCAGCTCTGGGGTGCGCACCCCATCCGGCTCTGCAGGGACAGGCTCCTGCTCCTTAGACATGGCAGCTGCCACAGTGTCCCCCTCGCTGCCCTCCTCTTCCTTTATGGTGGTGGACGTTGGCGGCCAGCTGGTCATGAGATTTTCCTGTTAGACACAAGTGTGCATTTTTGTTTCGAGATATGGACTATGTAGTGGTTTTCAGCTAAAAAATACACAACTTGAATCTAATAATAAGCAAACTCAAATGAACCCCAAATGAGAGACATTCTACAAAAAAACTACCCATACTGCACACTTCAAAAAGTATCAATGTTGTGAGACAAGAAGCCTAATGAAAGCAACAGAACAGCTAAAGGCACAGTCCCAGAATGATTATGGGAAAAGGTGGCATATGGACTGTGGATGAGATGAAAGCCCAGAATTAATTTTAAAGTCCACTGGATAGTCATACTAAGGTAATGGAAGTGAATGCCCTTATTCTTGTAAAATCCACACTGAGGCGTTCAAGGGCGTAAAGGCACAATAACAGACTTTCAAATGGCAGATACATAAAAGAAATACATACAAAAAAAAGAGGAAGCAACTGGCAAAATGTCAAAAATTAATGAACCCAGGAAAGCATGTACGGGAGTTCATTATACTATTCCTGCAACTTTTCTGAAAACTTAGTGGACAATTTGAAAAAATGTATGTACAGTGTATTAGTCTGTGATAGGAAAGAAAAAAAAAAAAAAAAAAATGAAGGCAAATCCTTCAGATCAAAAACTCCCAGCAGAACTCTGGACACAGCTCAGCATGTTTCTATGAGATGCTAAAGCGGTCTTCAAAAGGGCACATGCAGCAGCGAGAAGGCTGCCTGACAAATAGAATTACCACCAAGGAATAACTGTAACTTTTTGCTGAATCTCTATTTCATCTTTTGTTTATTTTTTTGTTGTTGTTTATTTGGGGGGGCAGGTACTGGGGCTTGAATCCAGGGACACTCAACCACTGAGCCACATCCCCAGATTATTTTGTATTTTATTTGGAAACGGTCTCACTGAGTTGCTTAGCACCTCACTTTTGCTGAGGCTGGCTTTGAACTTGTGATCCTCCTGCCTCAGCCTCCTGAGCCACTGGGATTACAGGCCTGTGCCACTGCATCTGGCTTCTATTTCATCTTTTGTGTGGCAAGTTTTTGACATAGCTGGCGTCAGGCTGTACCCTCATTCACAAGGATTTTTTTCCATTTTCTATCTCATTACAAGTTTATTACTGACAGTTTTTGATAACTGGTTAAGATTCTATTATGATCTTAAGAAATTACTTGTTCAAGGAATATGCTTTTAAGAAAAAAGAAAAACCTGTCTCTTAAAGATACATCCTTAAGTATGTGAAATCTAGGGGTTAAAATAATTCAATACAGGCAAGTGAGCAGAAGTACAGATGAAAGAAGGGTAGCCACGAGTTAGCAATTGTCGGGCTGGGGTTGTGGCTCAGTGGCATAGGGCTTGCCTAGCATGTGTGAGGCACTGGGTTCAATCCTCAGCATCACATACAAATAAATAAATAAATGAACCGTGTCCATCTACAACTAAAAGTATTTTTAAATTAAAGAGTTAGCAATTGTCGAAGATTAAAACTGAATGTTGGGTGCATGGTGGTTCCCGGTACTCTTCTTATTCTTCTTATCATCTACAATTTTCAAAAGTTTTTGAAAAAGAAAGAAAAAATAGCACATGGGATAATCAAGGCCATGTGGAGAACAAGGCGCAAGATCCCACATTAACAGGGGCACAGTGGGGCTGGGGGAGAGCACAGGCCTGGATTCAGATAGAGCATTGCCACTGCGTAGCTGACTCTGAGCAAGTATATGACCTCTGCCTGTAAAATGAGGACACTAAGGTTTACAATGCAAGGATATTAGGCAGATCAGCAAGGACCTGTGAAGTACCTGACCGAAATGAGAGCTGTTAATGTCACTGCTGTCAGGTGGATACAATGAAAATGGTTTGTCACACACACACACACCCAAAGAAAGGAGATAGGATGGATTAACACGTCTGATTGAAAACTTTTAACTGCTACCTATAATGGGGCAGGTGGATGCCAAAAACACTATTTAGAAACTACCAATAAACCACCGCCACTTAGGTCAAGCACACAACTGCAATCTCAGTGAATCAGGAGGCTGAGGCAGGAGGATTCAAGTTCAAGGCAAGTCTGGGCAACTTACTGAAACCCTCAGCAACTTAACAAAACGCTATCTCAAAAGAAATAAAAAGGACTGGGGATGTAGCTCAGTAGTAAAGTACCCTCAGGTTCAATCCCCATTACCAAAACCAAAACAAACAAAAAACCAAAAGAGAGAACAACCAGTTTTAGGAAACCAGTTTTGTAGCTTCTTATAAAGTTAGGAATACAGTCACCATATTTACATAAAGAAACGGAAACACATTAAAGCAAAATCCTGTACATGTGCCTAAGGATATAGCTTAGAGGTAGAGCACTAAGGATATAGCTTAGAGGTAGAGCACTTGCCTATCATATGCAAAGCCCTGGCTTCAACGGATGGCTCAGTTAAAACAAAACCCATAAGGTGATGTTTACCATAGCTTTATTTGTAAATACTACCTGGAAACAATGTCCCACAGCTGGGAAATTGATAAACTGTAGTACATCCATACAACCGAATATTATTCATCAATAAAAGGGAACATACTACAGATAAACACAACATGGATAAATCCTAAATATATTATGCCAAGTGAAAAAGTAACACTATGTATATGGCTCCATGCATACAACCTTCTTATAAAGAGAAAATTACAACCCAAAATAGCCAAAGTAATCCTTACCAAGAATGAAGCAGGAGGCATCACAATATCAGACCTTAAACCATATTACAGAGCAATAGTAACAAAAACCACATGGTATTGGCACCAAAATAGACATATAGACCAATGGTACAAAACAGAAGATACAGAAACAAACCTACATGAATACAGTTATCTCATACTAGACAAAGGTGCCAAAAATATACATTGGAGAAAAGATAACCTCTTCACCAAATGGTGCTGGGAAAACTGGAAATCCACATGTAACAAAATGAAATTAAACCTCTATCTCTCACCTTGCACAAAAAAATCAATTCAAAGTGGATCAAAGACTTTGGCGCTGAAACCCTGCCCCTAAGAGAAGAAAAAGTAGGCCCAAATCTTCATCATGTCAGCTTAGGATGGGCCTTCCTTAACAAGACTCCTAAAGCACAAGAAATAAAATTAAGAATCAATAAATGGGATGGATTCAAACTAAAAAGCTTCTTCTCAGCAAAGGAAATAATCAATAATGTGGAGAGAGCCTACAAAGTGGGAGAAAATCTTCACCACACGCACCTCAGATAGAGCACTAATCTCCAAGATATATAAAGAACTCGAAAAACTTAACACCAAAATAACAAATAACCCAATCAATAAATGGGCTAAGGAACGGAAGAGACACTTCAAAGAAGAAATACAATCGATAAACAAACATGAAAAAATGTTCATCTCTTGCAATTAGAGAAATGCAAATCAAAACTGCTCTAAGATTTCATCTCACTCCAGTCAGAATGGCAATGATCAAGAATGCAAGCAACAATAAGTGTTGACAAGAATGTGGGGAAAAAGATACGCTCATACATTGTTGGTGGGACTGCAGATTAGTGATACCACTTTGGAAAGCAGAATAAAGAGTCCTCAAAAAACTTGGAATGGAACCACCATTTGACCCAACATTCCCACTCCTTGGTTTATATCCAAAGGACTTAAAATCAGCATAATACAGTGATGCAGCCACATCCATGTTTATAGCAGCTCAATTTACAATAGCTAATTATGGAACCAACCTAGATGCCCTTCAACAGATGAATGGATAAAGAAACTGTGGCATATATACACAATGGAATGTTACTCAGCCTTAAATAAGAATGAAATTATGGCATTTGCAGGTAAATGGATGGAACTGGAGAGCATTATGCTATGTAAAAAAAAAAAAAAGCCAATCCCAAAAAACCAAAGGCTGAATGTTTTCTCGGATAAGTAGATGCTGACCCATAGCAGGGGGTAGGTACGGAAGAATGAAGGAACTTTGGATTATACAGAGGGGAGTGAGGGGAGAGGAGGGGTAGGGTGGGTGGAAGAGGAAGGACAGTAGATTGTGAGATAGACATTATTACCCTAGATACATGTATGAAAAGGATTTTTAAAAAAAAAAATATTTATCACTGTCAGAAAAGTTAATGAAAATAAATAAAAGTTAGAAAAAGACAAGATTACAGACAGACAACAGGCAAAAGTCTTCAGAGGATAAGGGCAGAGAGAGTGGGCAATTATACTTTGGAATCTGGGGGGTTAATAAAACGTTTGGTATTGATTGTGATGATGGTTACCTAACTACATGCATTGTTAAAACCAGCAGAACTCTCAACTCAGGGTGACTTCTGCTGTGTGTAAATTTGACCTTTCAACTTTTATAAAATAAACAGATGAGGAAGCTACCAACACACCGGAAAGAAAGTTACAAGATAAAGGGACAACATTTTAATATACAGTATAAATATATTTGCAAATCAAACAACACTGGGTACCGTGGCAAACGCCTGTAACCCTTGTGACTCAAGAGGCTGAGGCAGGAGATGACAAGTTTGAGGCCAGCCTCAGCAACTTAGGGAAACCCTAAGCAACTTAGCAAGCCCTTGACTCAAAATAAAAAATAAAAAGGGCTGGGGATGTGGATGTGGCCCAGTGTGCAAAGCACCTCTGGGTTCAATCCTCAGAATCAAGAAAGAAAAAAGATAAACAAAAACAAGTGAAGGCAAATGACACATTAAGAGAAAACAGTCACCCTCACCAGTCAGAACATTGCATTGTGATATGTGCATAAAAGTTACTATGCCACACAAACATTCCACAGCAGACATTATAAATATATGTAATTTGTATCTGCTAATTATGTCTTTTTGTTTATTTGTTCTTGTGGTGCTGGGGACTGAACCCAGGACCTCACACATGCTACCTAAGTGCCACACTCCCAGAACTGTCAATTATGTCTTAACAAAGTGGGGGGATAAAGATCAACTCAAAAATAAGCATAAAGTTACAATTAAAGCAATGATAATTGTATTTGGTGCTCATAAAACTGGCAGATCTTTTATGTAACCACAGTCGGCACGAACAGTAACATGTGCAACGAGCAGTCCCACGCTGTCACCATAAGGTCAAAATGGCGCCCAGTGTGGTGGTACACACCTGTAATGCCAGCTACTCAGGATGCCAAAGGAGGAAGATGGCAACTTCAAGGCCAGTCTGGGCAACCTAGCAAGACTCTGTCTCAAAATAAAATTTTAAATAGTGCCCCTGGGTTTGGTTTCCAGTACCCCCCCCCTCCCTCTAAACATCACTGGAGGGACAGGTAAAAACAGTTGCTCTGGGGTGTGGGATGGGGGTACATTAACATGTTCATATATCGGTTTTATTTTTAAATTTTAAATGGAAAGCTTTATGATTTCATATGACTTTCTAAAACAGGCAAAATTACAGAGATAAAAAATAGGAGGAAGCGAGGGGTAGGAAAAAGGTCATCCAATAGCAGCACAGGGGACTTGGTGGTGGCTGAACATGACTGCATGCTTTTTTTTTTTTTGCGGTCTTGGGGTTTTGAACCCAGGGCCTTGTGCTTGAGAGGCAAGCACTCTACCAACTGAGCTATATCCTCAGCCCTGTTTTTCTTTTTTTAACAGCAAAAATGCTTTCCATTGTAGGACTGGAAAAAGCAACAGGTGAGAAGGAAGCTGCTGATGAGGACAGGAGACTGAGAGCCTCTTCCCCAGCCTGTCTCAGCATCCACACCAGACAGCTCTGTTCTCCTTCACCTGCGGGCACACAGGTATGTGCAGTGCCTATTACAAGAAAGGTCCTAGGACACCAGCCGCGTGGAGACCCTGTGGCAGAGCCCAGGGACGCAGTGGATGAGGAGTGCTACAAGATGGTGTCAGATAACCGTGAAATGGAACCAACTGGAGGTGAAGCCCTGAGGCTGGGCTGGGTTGCAGCCACCTCACCTGGCCTTCTGCAGGCTGAGCACTCTGGTGGCCGTCCTTGTCCTCAAGCTCCAGCAGCAAGTACACAGGGGGCTTGCAGTCTTTGGAGTCGCTGAGGAAGCCTCCCGTGTCCACCTTCCTCTTGATGGTGGAGTTCCAGTGATTCTTCACGGCGTTGTCTGTCCTGCAGGGGAAACCAGAGACCTCTGAAGCCCCAGTTCTGGGCTGGCGCACCCCGAGGCACACCACAACCTCCCTGAGCTGAGTTCCACTTTGGCAGATGGAGGTGCAGCAGGATGAATTCTACGGCTTCACAGCTCTAAGGCACTATCTGTTTCTAGCCCTGGAAGAGGATTTCTACCCATCTCTATGAAGTAAGCAAAGGTATTATTTAGGCTATGGTGAAAACTGCAAAATCTAAAATGTATTTGGAACTCACTCCCCCCACTGCCGTTGTGAATCTGCAGAAACCGTAAGCATACTGCTGACCCCTGACAGCAGTCTCACAATGACCTTGCATGCAAGTCTTGCTGAGCTTGCAGACTTGGAACGGCTGGAGAGGGTACAGGGTCCACGTACTGTCTACCTCTCTGAGCCTCTTCACCTGAAAGCACAGAAGACTGCTTCGTGTTCCATCACTTAATGGATACTGAGGACACGTCAGCAGAAGTGTTAACAGTACATAGAGGACAGCGGTTGTGGAAAAGCACAGAGCAGGATGGGGTAGTACAACCAGCATGCGGAGGCACAGAAGCACACAGCGTGGGCGTGGAGATGCAGGACACTAGAGAAGGAGGCAGGGTGTGGTGCACGTGGCAGTCCAGCCAGGAGCCAGGCCACAGCAATGCAGAGCTGCCAGCACACACTAGGCACCGCCTTCTTCCGGGCTCTGAACAGAGAGCTTTTCCATTGAGACACGATCAGAAGAGAGTAACAGCTCAACTGAGCAGTTCAGGAGGAGGGTCTGTATCTCTGGCCCTTCAGGACACAGGGCTGACAGGGCAGGGTGTGGGGCATGGGATATTGGTGCTTTGCCCAGATCCTCCAAGTGCACGTGTACCCAGCTCCCAGCTGCTCTAAGTGCTGCGGTCAACAGCTTCTACCTATGACTTTCTCTGGAGGACGGCCTTGGAAGACAACCCAACCCCCGCAAGCATGCAAGCCCCTGCCTGCTCACGCACCAACCCACACACCGTGCCTCATTCAGGCCCAGACCAGACTTCACCAGAGACCCCATGCTTGCTCCACCCTCTCCCTGTTCTTCTCCGCTTTTTCCCCCCCGCACAAGTGGCAGCCCCTCCTCAGTAAATTCCTTGTACTTGATCTCTGTGTCTCAGGTTCCTGACCACTAGGAGACCCAACCTACAACACCTCCCCAGTCCTCCCACCCACAGGTTAGAGCCCAGGATGCTCCAAGCTGTGAGACTCGTGCCTCTGCTCACAGACATTTATGACGCACCCACTGCACGCCAGCCTCGTTCCAGGTACTGGGGAAACCCAGCAAATGAGACAAGTGGTTGTCATTTAGTCTCATCTAGTGGGGGAGACAGGCATTAAATCCACCTGCAACTGGGTACAATTACTCAGAAGAAAGGTAGGGCACTGCACTACAGAGGTCACCGGGGACTAACCAGAGTCTGGAAGGACAGAGAGAACTTCACTGAAGAAATGAGACCCTCACGGAGAATGAAGGGCAAGAGCCCAGAAGTCACACAACAGGGACAAGGCAGCAGAGGCTTCCAGGCCCCCAGAACAGCACAGAGCTGTCAGGAAGAGTTCATGGTGTCTGAGGGACTGCAAGGAGGCAGAGTGGCTAACGACTACCAAGTGATCAAGGGTGACAGAAGATCAAGGTGAGGCTGGGTGGCATCTGCAAGGCCAACCAAGCTAACGAGGGTAAGAGGCCTGCATCTCCAACCCAAGTGTCAGGGAAGCCCCCAAAAATGACACACTCGGGCTTTGAGTTGTGAAAACACCTAATTCCAGACTTCAGGAGAAACGTCACCTGGAATTTTCTTCTCCCTCCCAGGGCTGTACTGCCATGACAGAGAAAAGAACTAGAATGAAAATAAATACTGTAAGGCAAAAATGCACAAGGACTGAGACCAGGGTAGAAGACAGCACAAACAGATTTTCACAAGTACTTGCAAGCGGAAGGAAGATTTATTCTTAGGGAAGAAATGACTGGGCAACCCTGGCCACAGCAGAGGGCTGGAATGGTGCACTAGGCTGAAGTTGGAACTGACAGAAAATCTGCATACCAGATGGGAGGCTCCTGCCCGCTTCTCCATGCCCTGATCTCTAAGTCCCATCAGGCATCAGTCTGAAGGACTTATTTATCTCTAGGAAAAGTAACCACCCAGGGAAAACTGATCAGTTCTTGGAATATCCTTCTGAAAGGCCACTGGCTACTCAGTCACATGCAGCAAAGTCCATCAGCAGATACGCACAGTCTGTGTGCAGTGGGCTTCCGAACCATTTTTAGCAACTGGTTCCTAAAGATGAATGGCCGTCAAGAATCAGGAGACTCTCAATGAAGCCTCCAAAATGAAATGATACTTGCAAAACAAACAAAAGAAACAGGGAAGGAAAACAATGTAGGAAGGAGGAAGTATTTTCAAAAAACATAAAATTGTGAAAAAAGTTGTTACAAATATAAAATAAAAATAGGGCCAGAAAAAGTGAGGAAAAAGTGTGACCTTATAAAGTAAACCTTCTTAAGTCAACATAATTTCCAAAGAAAGGTGAAAAGTAAGATCAAAATGTATACACAATGGAATATTACTCAGCCATAAGAATGAAATTATGGCATTTGCTGGTAAATGGATGGAACTAAACAATATCATGCTAAATGAAATAAGCCAGTCCCAAAAAACCAAAGGTCAAATGTTGTCTTTGATATGTGGATGCTAACACACAACAAAGGAGGGTGGGGGGAGGAAGAATAGAAGTCCATTGGATTAGACAAAGAGGAAAAAAGGAAAGGGAGTGCGGAGAACAGGAAGGACAGTACAATTAATGGGACGTAACTTTCCTATCCTTGTATTTGAATACATGACCAGGGTAACTCCACATCATGTACAACCACAAGAACAGGAGCCTAATTAGAATAAGTTATAGTCCATGGATACAAAATAGATCAAAATACACTCTATTGTCATGTATATCTAAAAAGAACAAACAAAAATAATGGTAATTCCTAAAATCCATAATTATTAATAAGCTCATAATACAGTCATTATAAGGTTTCAGGTGCTGCTCATGAATTTCTTATTGAATCCTCTAGAATGTTCTCTTTAAAAGAGTTTACTATTGTATCTATTTTATATATAAGGAAAAAATAGATAAGAGATTTTGTTTTGTTTCACATGCTGGGGACTGAACCCAGAACCTCATGCTTGTTAGGTAAGAGCTTGACCACTGAGCAACATCCCAGCCCCTAGATGAGGACATTTAAACACAGGGAAGAAGAGGGAAGAGTAGAACTCAGTTTTATTTACCATAATGCTTTTCTCTAAAAGATTTCTAACTAGAATACATTGAATGTGATGCAATGAAGTATTTACCAAAATATATTGTAACCCAAATCTACCAATAAAACAATGCTTGTTATGGAGATAAAGAAAAAAAAAAAAAAGAAAGAAATCTCCCAGAAAACCAGAGATGGAAAATAGGTCGTATGTGAGACAGTACAATAAGGTTTAGAGGTGAAATGACTAGGTTATGATAGTTTTAACCCAATCAGTGAATTAATCCTGACAGGGATTAACTGAGCGACAACTAAAGGTGGGCAGGGTGTGTCTGAAGGAGGTGGGTCCCCGGGCATGCCTCTGGGGACTAATTTTCTTAGCTGAGTTTAGCTCTCCTCCCTCTGCTTCCCAATCATCATGTCTTCAGCCATTTCCCTCCACCGCTCTTTTGCCATGATGTCCTGCCTCTCCTTGAGCCTCAAGGAATGGAGCCGGCAGTCTATGGACTGAGATCTCTGAAACAGTGAGCCCCCAAATAACTTTTCCTCCTCTAACATTGTTTTTTCAGATCTTTCAGTCACAACAGTGAAAAAGCTGACTAGAACAAATGCTTTCAATATTCTGAAGGAAATTATTTCCAGACTCTTTTCCTCCAAGTCATCAATCAAATGTGAGGTAGAATGAAGATGTCTTTGGATGTGCCATTACCAAAAATTTACCTTCCTCGTACTTATCTCAGGATGCTAATAATGTGCTTCACCAAAACAAGGAAGTAAACAAAGAAAGAAGAGAAAGCTAACACAGAGGAGGCAAAGGAATGTTCCAAGGTCACAACAGGGCAATAGTCCTGGAAAGAAACCAGCAAATGGAAAAGAAAAGATCTCCAGGATTGGTTCACTGAAAAAAAAAAAAAAAAAAAAAAAAAGTCAAAAATATTGCCAGATACATTATAAGCATTTCACTAAGGCCCTGGGTTCAATCCCCAGTACCGCCAAAAAAAAAAAAAAATCATTATAAGCATTTGTAAAATAGCACTTATGGATGCTCTGAGAACAGGATGGGCCACTGACAAAGACTTAAGAGCTATAAGACTTAAAAACTGTGAATCAAAAAAAGAGGCAAAGATTAACTCCACGAAAAGCAATATCAGACAAGAAGGAAATACCTCAGATATCAGTTCTAGCAATTGAGTTATATTTACAAGGTAGTAATAATATAAGCACTGTTATTTTAATTAAAAATTTTTGTACTATATTGGGCAATAGGTAGGTCAGGAGGATAGGAAAGTCTAAGAAAGCTAAATGTTCTCCTGTAACTAAAAACCAAGATTAAAGAAGAAATCAGCACATCCATTTATAAATATGGAGGTAAAAACCAGAAACTAAAAAAAGATGTCTATTTCAAAAGAAAGTGGAGACTTTCATTCAGTACAAAGTGGAGGAAACTGATGTTTTGGATTATAGTACAGTACAACCCGATTTTCTGGCTGTAGCCCCCCTTGGCACTGTGTCCTCCGTGGTCAGGAAGCCTGGGGCACCCACCTTTTCTCCTGACAATGTGTGCCTCCGGGCAACCTGGAGACGAGGCTGGATGGAAAGTAGAGAGCAGAGTACAGGACCGCAGTGCCCTCCAGGAAGCATGGGCTTGCCTCCTGGACCATCACCCTCCTGCCCCAGTCCCCACGCCCCCAGAAGGCAGCTCACCTCCCCGGCAGCATCTTGGCAATCTCGGCCCATCGGTTGCCCAGCACCTTGTGGGCCTCACAGATGATGCGGTCCTCCTCCTCCGTCCAGCAGGACTTCTTCACCTCAGGGTTGAGGTGGTTGTGCCAGCGCTCGCGGCACTGCTTCCCCAGCCGGCCCTTCAGGTGCTTGGCGATCAGTGTCCACTTCTTCGTGCCGTACTTCTTGACCAGCTCAATGACCTTGCAGAAAAGCCTCTGTGAACCAGGAGGTGCAGGCCCCCCTCACCCACACTCTACCTTCACATCCGTGCGAGCCTCACTGTGGTGCTGAGAGGTACCACTGGCCACAACCCCTCAGGAACACGGGAGTTACTAAGGACGCAGCTCAGAGCATGACTCTCTGCGGTCCACGTCCATGTCCCTGTCAGTTATTGCCTGAATGAACCAGGGCCAAGAGCAACTGAGGCTCTCTAAAGTGGAGATCAAGCAAAGGGAAAGGACCCCAAGGTCCTGCCTTCCTCTTTAGGGCTCAAACCAGTCAATGCTCTAAAGAGAAAAAGGCCCAGAAGCTGCCTACAGGGCTCAAACCCACAGCACCTAAGGCTCACTCCCCAGATGCAGAGCCATGTACACTAAGCATAGGAGATGTATCTTCCTACTCCCAGACACATGCCAGGGTGCCACAATCCCTCTAGCACTTTTGTAGAAATCAAGAGGGTACAGTCCCCAAGTCACAACTGACCATGGCTTGATTTCAGTTCCCAACTGCCTCTCGCCAGGCTCTGTTGCTCAGAACACAAACCACAGCAAATGCAGCCTCCAGAACCAGACCAGGCCCCTCCTGAATTCTAAATACATACGTTCTCATGTACACATAGGCCACAGCACACTGGGAAGAGCAGACCCTTCTGGGCAAAGGGATTTGGTGAGGAAATATAAAATTTATTTTTGTGTAGTTTAAATTTTTATAGCAACCACACATCACTTTAAGAAGGAAAAAAAGGAGCTGAACATGGTAGAACATGCCTATAATCCAAATGTGGGAAGCTGAGAAAGGAGGATCGCACATTTGAAGCCTGCTGGGCAACTTAGCAAGACCCTGTTTCAAATTAAAAAATGAAAAGGGCTGGGGATTTAGTTCAGTGGTGAAGCAACTCAGGTGCAACCTCCAGTACCAGGAAAAAAAAAAAAGAAGGGGGGTGGAGTTTAAAACCAGTGTAAGCATTTCCAGCTCCCTTCACTTCCCTGTCTTCCTGGGCTGTGCCTGCCACATGGAACAGCACCCCTGGGCTGACATCAGGGAGAAGCACCAAGATGAGGAACTCCCGCAAAGCCGCCCAGGGCGGTCAGGGGCTGCCTTCCTAGTGTGCACACATCCTCACCCTCTTTGAGCCTTGGCCTTCCTCTTCTGCCCACCTCAAAGGGCTATGGGGCTACAAAGAAACAAGGCACCCCTAAGCTCTGAGCTCCTTTATATCACAATAAAGATCAGCAACTGCCGCCTGCTAAGCAAACCCCTCGCACGCCACCCGCTCACTGTGTGTCATAAAGCAGGTACCATTGCCGTTTCCTCTTATGAGTGGGAAAAAGCAGTCAGGCAACTTGTCCAACAGCCCTGAGCACATAAGTGAGAAATGGGGAGACCTGCAGACACTCTGAGACTCAGAGCCTTGGGGCCAGTGTGGCCATGTCCGGATTGACAAGCAGGATGAGTCACACCCACCATTTAGCTGGATACTCCTGCCAGCAGGCAGGGCAGCCTCACGATGCCCAACTCGCTGGCAGTGAGTGAAGTCCCACTCTGTGTGCAGCCTGTGCCAACAGTTACCTTCTGGTCTTCCTCTTTGGTCCAGGGCCCTTTGACAAGGTCCGGATTCAAAACCCTCAGCCACCGGTACTGGCATTGCTGGTCTGTGCGGTTCTGGGAAGAGAACAGGAAGAACAGGAACCTGTGAAACTTCTGGGATGAGGACACTGGGCTCAGGACCCTGAGGCCTCAGGTGGCTGCATCCTATCCCACGCACCCATCACATGCCACACTCCCACATGACAGAACCTGGTGCGTTCCCTGTACTACAAAGGAGGACAAACTCAGGTCCTTGTGGAAAGCGACCTCCCACACCTGAGCCCAGGGGCCCTTCTACAGAAGCCTTCTGGGGCAGGAAGGGATCCGTTTTCTGGGGAAGCAATTTTATTCCTTGAAGTATTCAGACTACATATGAGAGAGGGAGATGAAGGGGAGAGGGGTCTGCTGACTCTGCCCTGGAGTTGCCTGAGGGACCCCAACAGTCAGCCAGATGGCAGCTACAGTGACACTCCAGACACCTAGAGGCCAGGGGCTGGGGTCCCAGCAGAAGCCCTTCACCCTCAGAAGGCCCTAAATGCTCAGAGGTGGTGGGACCAGCCAGCTCTCAGGGGCCTCACTGTGAAGCCTGCTGCAAGTATCACTTCCCCTCTGTGGAGACTGAGCATCTATTCTCTCCCAGTTTGCAGGAAGAAATGCAAATATGCTGGTGACCACGGGTTACAATGTCTCCAAGCCTAAAGGCTTCCAGGCATGCTGAAGCAGGTATGAAACATTTCTGGGAGGCTTCCTCACACCGGTATGGAAAGAAAGGTCCTGGGCAGGTAGTTTTGTTGGGGGCAGCAGCAGGTGGGGAGGGGGTTGGTAAAGAACCCTCTTTTTTTTTTTTCCCTTGGCAGAAAGTCTACCCCAGCAGAGGGGCTCCAGAAAGGCCTACTCACGGGAAAGTGGCTGGCCAGGAACTTCCAGTCTTGTTGTCCAAACTGCCTCACCAGAGCCCTCAGCTGCTCATCCTGCCAATGAAAGGAAGACCCGCTCACATTGGCAGGAACCCTCATGGCCACCCCTGATGGAGCCCCTGTTATCCACTCTTCATCAAGCGAGCACTTACTTTGTGCCAGGTGCTAGTCCTAGCAACAGCCAGCGACAATTATGTCCAGACCTCATGGGGTTTACAATCTGGAAGGAGGCAGATGCTAATCAAACTGCCCCATTACAGGGGGATCCCCTTACAGGGGACACAGTGATTGCGTGTCCATAGAGACCAAGGGAAGGTTCTAAAGAAATGAAGTATAGCTGGAATGCAGGGAGGCGCAGAGGGAGAAAGATGGTTCTGGAAGGGATGGCAGGGGCCAGAGCACAGGGAGGATTCACTTAGGCCTCTACCTCAAACAAAGCCACTGGTACATTTGGGCAAAGCACAGTTAAGGTTCCATGTGTTTGTTACAAAGTTCCCTTTGGATGCTCCAGAAAAAACTTAAAAGAAGAAAAAGTGCATATGAAGGCCATTATCACACCAAGGCCAGAGCTCATGGCAGAATCAAAAGTAGCTCGAAGGCAAAACAGAAGCTGTAAAAATATTCTCCAGAAAATTAAACGACGATTCACACAGCAACATGAACCTCAGCACCATGATGATGAGTGAAAGAAGTCAGACATCACAAGTCACTACATAATCACATGAATGAATTCCAGAAAACATAACCCAAGGTAAAGGGGCAAAAGGTAGTCAGTGGTTGACTGAGGCTAGTGGTGGAGGGAGGACGCTGGGGAAAATGGAAATGTTCTAAAACATAACGATGCTGGTAGTTTCATGGCTGTAATATAAGCATCTGTGGAAACTCACTGAATTGTACTGTAAAAGGTTGTGGTTGGTTTTACATTAAGTATTCCTCAAATTGATTTTTTAAAAAATCTGCCAGGAGTGGTGGTACACACCTATAATCCCCGGGACTTGGGAGGTTGAGGCAGGAAAATTCCAAGTTCTGGGCCGGCCTCAGCAACTTAGTGAGACCGTCTCAAATCAAAAAATAAAAAGGATAGGGGACGTAGTTTAGCACCCCTGGGTTCAATTCTCAGTACCGTTCAACCAAAAAAAAATAAAAAAATTAAATTAAAAATAAATAAAACTTCCCACAGCTCCAAACTGCAAACTGCACACTCCTAGAGTTTCGGAGTCCAAAATTTAAGGCCTCTAGGAACTGATCTCACTCTTTCCACCTCACTCAACACTTCCCCTTCAAAAGCCAAACTCCAGCCAAACTGGACTCCAGCACTCACTTTTCTTATCTACAACCACTTCCTACTCTGAGTTACCCAGTTTTTTCCAGTTTGTCTTCCCTCACTGATGGATTTCAAAGGTGCTTGCATAGCACTCCCTAACCTCAGGCAGGAGTGATCACTCCTTTGAAAGGTGTGCCGACACCCCTCATCCAATAATCAGCAAGTGCCTCCTACTGCCAGGAGCCCGAGGGTAAGACAGAGGAGACACAATGGTGAGCAGCCAGACACCACCCTGCCCACGGGGTGACTACTCTCCAGCCAGGGCAGCCACTGCCCTGGGTCAGGAACCCAGTCTTGTTTGTTCAGGGCCCACAAGAGTAGAACTCAGTGCCTGGTCCACAGTGGCAGGAACAGAAAAGGCATGTTTAGTACCTGACTGAAGAAACATCAGGAAGGACTAAAAAGGGAGTTGTAACTTGTACAGAGAGGCTTGCTGGCTGGTTGGTTTGTCTAAGATGAGCAACTATGTTGCCCAGTTTGGCCTTACACTTCTGGTTTTAAGAGATCCCGCAACCTTAAGAGTAGCTAGGATCACAGGCCTGGGCCACCATGCCAGGTTTTAAACAAGCAGACCTAGAACTAAACACGTAAGGAAATCAGAGGTGGAATGAAAAGACAAGACCAGGAGTATAAAATGGAGCAACCAGTTAAGGAGAAGATCTGGCTGGAGGGCGCTGCTCAGCGACAGAGTATGTGCTTAGAGTACGTGAGGCCCTGGTTTCAACCTCCAGTACCAAAAACACAAAAAATAAGGAAAAGAAAAGGTATAGTGGTTTCTATAAAATTAAACCAACACCCATCCTATGAACACTATTTATGAATCTTGCCAAGAGGAATGAAAACATATTTACATACATAAAACAAAACAAACAAAAACTTATAAAAGAATCTTCATATAACTACTATCCACAATTACCAAAATCCCCAATAGTCCAAACATCCATTAACACAAATATTGGAATAACCCCGTAATAAAAATGGATAAATTACCCAATCATGCCAGATACAAGCCAGGCAGTGGTGCATACCCATAATCCCAGGTACCTCAGGAGGTGGAGAAGAAAGACTGTAATTCGAGGCTAGGCTCAACAATTTAGTGAGGTCCTAAGCAATTTAGCAAGATCCTGTCTCAAAATAAAATATAAAAAGAACTGGCTACATAGCTCAGTGGCTTAGTGCCCCTGGGGCATAATCCCTGGTACAAAAAAAGAAAAAGAAACTGTAACAAGTTTGAGGCCAGCCCTGGCAACTTAGTGAGATCCTGTCTCAAAATAAAAAATAAAAAAGGGCTAAGGGTGTAGCTCAGTGGTAGAGCAACCAGTTCAATCCCGAATAGTAGGGAAAAAAAGATACAGAAGAATACAACGGTATGATTCCATTTATAGAATGTTCAAGAATAGCACACACTGAGATATTAGTTCAGTGATTGCCTGAAAGTGGGGGGTGGGGAGTGCCACACCTAACCAGGAACCCATGCAAGAGAACTTTTGGAATAATCAGGATAGTGTTTACACGAGTATGTATTTGCCAAAACTGATCGAATTGTTTCATTTAAAAAGGTGCATCTGTAGCGGGGGTGTATCTCAGTGGTGGAGGCTCTGGGTTCCGTCCTACCCACCTCCCCCACCAAAAAACACAAAAACAAAAAGCATCTGATTATATACAATGTGCTTAGTGTACATGAGGCTCTGGTTTCAATCCCCAGAACCAAAAAACAAAACAAGGAAAGAAAAAGAAAAGGTCTGGCATGTCTAAAAATTAAACCTTCACCCACCCGATGAACATTATCTATGAATCTTTCTAAGGGTAATAAAAATATATTAACCCCCCCCAAAAAAAAACTCAGGCAAGAATCTTCATTTGATTGTACACAAATTAAACTTCATTAACATGATTAAACAATAAATTATATTTTCAATACTTCTTCTAAAGAACAAAAAGATGTAGCTAGTAGAATTCAGAGTTTCATGTTACAAGATTCAATATGATTAATTAAAAAATAAAGAGGGGGTTGTAGATGTTGACTGCAGTCCAAAGATGCTATGTTCAGATGTTCCCACCAAAACTCACGTGACAATTTAATCCCCCCACTGTGAGGTATGAAGAGATGATTATATCAAGTCTCTGCTCTCATGAATGGATTAATTCATGAAGGATTAATTCATTCATAGATAAATCAATGGGTTAATATCTTGATAGTGGATCTGTCCAAAAAAATTGGTTATTTAAAACTCTTTCTCTCTTACTTTTTTTCAGCACTCGGGAGTGGTACATACCCTGTCCTTTTTCTATTTTGAGACAGTGTGTTGCTGGTCTTGAACTTGCGATCCTCCTATCTCAGCATCCTGAGTCACTGGGATTACAGGCATGCACCACCAAGTCCAGCTGATTCTGTCTCTTGTATGTGATGCTCTGAACTGCCTCAGAGCATGCAAAGTCCTCAGAGCAAGAAGGCTGTCACCAGATACAACCTGTCAACTTTGGATCTCCCAGCTTCTAGAATGGTACAGTCAACAAATCTTTATTCTTTGTAATTACCTAGTCTCTGGCTACGAGGTTAGAGCAATGATTAAGATAAAGAATATCTGGGCAGGGTGTGGAATATCTGTAATCCCAGCAACACAGGAGGCTGAGGCAGGAGGATTCCAAGTTCAAGACCTGCCTTAGAGACTTAGCAAGACCTAAGCAACTCAGGAAGATTGGCTCAAATTATTTAAAAAAAAAAAAAAAAAAAAAAAAAAAGGTCATGGGATGTAGCTCAGTCAGTGGTAAAGCATCCTTGGGTTCAATCCCAAGTATCACAAAAAAGAAAAAAATAATAATAATAAGATAATAAGCACAATCAATATTCATAATATCCATGATGCAGAACACACCAGACTTTCAGGCAGCACAAAAAGAACTGTAGGCCCTGAGGTCTGAGACAAACTCCACCCCACGGTGTCCTCAGATGAGAGTGCCTAAGAATGTTCTGAGAAGAGACGCGGGAGAAGCCGAGGACCCATCCCCGTCTTCCTTTGGCTCCTCCTCTTCATCCCATCAGTGGGGACATCAGGCAAACAACCCAGGCTCAGCTCTCTGGCCAGGCCCCCAGGCGCCATCAACCCTCTTCACCCCAGTTCTAAGGAGTCGCTGTGTCACTCACCTCCTCATGGGTCCATTTGACCTTGCACTTGCTGTCTCTCTGCTCCAGAACGTCTGAGTCGATGTCCTGGTAGTGCAGCTCATCCAGCTCCTCACTGCAGGGAGAAGGAGCTAAAGGTCAAGGGCAGTGTCCACATGCTTTTACATCACGAGTAGACTGTGTGTGTCCAGCAACCAGACAACTCTAGGGAAAGGTTTGGGGAGGCAGCCTTTTAGTTATTCTGCTTTTTAAAAAGTTGGTACACTTTTGCCTTCCTCTCTTTCTACATTTGTTAATGAAATGAGGTTATGGAGTTTTTTTGTTTTCTTTCTTATTCTTTACTGTTAGGAACATTCTAATGATTTCAAAAGCTACAAGAAAAAAAGTTAAGGTTGGAGATGTGTTAAAGAGTTTTGCCAAGAATGAAGCCTGGGTTTGAGGCCCAGCACCACCAAAACAATAAAAAATTTTATGATATTCAAAACCAGATTCCTAGTTGGGTGTGGGGGGGTGGGGTACACGCCTATAATCCTACTGACTCTGGAAGCTGAGGTGGGAGGCCCACAATTTCCAGGGCAGCCTGGGAAATTCAGCAAGACCCTTTCTCGAAATAAAAAATGAAAAGGGCTGGGGACGTGTGGCTCTGTGGCAGAGTCCTCAGTTCAATTCCTGGAAACACACACATATACACAAGATTTCCAATCAATATTTTCTTTTCAATAAAATTACATTTGCAATGGATATTTTAAAGATAATATATGCGATCATCAGGCACCAGAATTTTAAGAAACATTAGTTACTTGGGAGCTGGGCGTGGTGGTGTACACCTACAATCCCACCAACTTGGAAGACTGAGGCAGGAGGATTCCAAGTTCAAGACCAGCCTCAGCAAGCAGCTAAGCAACTTAGCCCTAAGCAACTTAGCAAGACCCCTTCTCAAAAAGTAAAAAGAGACAGGGATACTACTCAGTGGTTAAGTGCCCCTGGGTTCAATCCCCAATACCCCCCACCAAAAAAACTATTAGTTTTATTAGTTACTTGGGGAAAACATTTTAAATACATTATCAGTAACTATGATTTATCTAGTTTATTGGCTACAAATTTGGCGATGATGCTTATCTCCAGGTTATGTCAGGTGTTCAGAGAGGACTGGTGACCTCCCCTGGTTCCACCCAAGACCTGTCTTAAGTTACCTTTGTCAGATACATTCCTAGGTCAGGCATTTGTAAACTGAAAAAAAGCCTACAGATTTCCAAACAAAGCAAGCACAGGTCTTGTCGCCTAAAAGAAGGCTTCCTTTGGCGTCTCCACTCCTTCCCCTTCTTCCCCAGAACTCAGCATTGCTTCCTAGCTACTCCTACAGTTCCACAGGATGCTAGAAACCCTCAAATGCAACTGCCTGTCTTGACATCAACCACAAAGGTTAGCTCCACTTGTGTACTCTGGAGTGTGGCACTAAAAGGCCTTGACTGTTTGCCCAGGGAATGACTGGATCTAGAAATGAGTAAATAAATGTGTAAACCTGCTGCCTCCTGGTCACTAAGAAATGCTAATGAAAGAGGAAGTGTGTCTAAACCCAGCAATATATTGGTCACAGAAGGATCTGGAATTCAGTCTTGTCTTGTCATTCCTGACCCAATTCATGAGTCTACCACCATTGTGAAGGAAACAAAAATCTATAAGATTCTAGTAACAGAATGAAATAGGCTTTAAAAATCAACTGCCCACAAACACCTTGCTGACAGAAATAATCTTTGCTTCTCCAGTACTCAGCACAAAGCCCAGCTTCTAGGAGAAGCTCAGCCAATGTCAAGTCCAGGGTGAAAGGTAGTATGCACATTCTGGTGACAGCATCTCAGAGCTGGGAGAAGTCTGTGTCACCCACAGGTGCTGGCCATCCACTTCCATTCTCATTGTACCCATGTAACAGATGTGGAAATTCAGGCTCCCAGGAATTATGCCACTTGCCAAATCCACAACCAGGCTCTGAACCTCCTTAACTGCACAGTCCTCACCTTATAACCTCAGCTTTAAAAGTAAAGGTGCAATATACCCTTTCTCCTGCCCTTGGATGAACTGGGCTCTGCACCAGGGCCAGATGAGTAAGGCTGAGTGAGAAATGAGGCAGTGAGGAACAGGACAGTCACAGCAAGTGGCCAAGAGCTGAGGCTGTGGAATGCCCAGGTGCAGAAGCCATCCCTCATATGCAAGGGGGTTCCTCCACTGAGTTCCAGGGGCAAAGTTGCAGAGGACCTGGGGATGGCCAAGGGAAAGTCATTCCTGGAGTAACACTTCCTGAAAACTCTTCCTGGGCATTAGAGCTGCCCTAGGAAACTGGGGACTGAGGAAGACATTCCCTGTGCCAGGTGTCCTGACCACAGCTAGGAACCAGATGCTTCCTGGTGGAGAGGAACTCTGGGGAGAGGCAGCAAGAAGGGCTTCTCAGATCTGTAACGTCAGCCTGTGAAGGCCAGCATCACCATCTGAAGACCAGACCAAAGTTATTTGGGTTGCACAGACCCAGGGCGGGAAGAGGGCTGGATCGCACGGGCCCCACACCCAGACAAGATGAAAAGACCACAACTCAGGTCCAGGCTCAACCCTGTCATTTATTCTCTGGGGAATAAGTAAAATGAAGCCGCAGTTCCTCCCTTTGCCCCAGGGGCTGCTGGCAGAGCGGTCCTGATACACATCAGTTTCTGTACCTTCAACCCCAGCTGCCCAAAACTCGTGTGGAACAGGAAGAGAGATCTCTGAAACTAAAGCGAGGCAGGCGCGTGACCCAAGTGGGAGAGACAATGGAGCCCCCGCTTGGCACACACCGCAGTCGGGGCAGAGGGCTTGGGGGTTCTGTACTTCCCGGAATGTGAGAAGGAATACCTACGGGCAAATATGAACCATAAGCGGGCTTGAACGACAAGTGTACCCCAGTCTTTGGCCTCCCACTTGCTGTGACTTGGACAATCACTTTCTTCCCATGGGTGGCCTCCCTCCCCAATAAAGGGCTTTCCAGTTTAACGCCGGGCGTCCCACCCCCACCCCGAAATTAGGCGGGAGACAAAATGACATCACGCAAGGCTTGGTCCGGGTCTCTGGAGACCCGCCTGTTCCGGCTCCGAGGCCCAGCAGGCCCGAGACCGAGCTAGGGGTCCCCAGAGCCCCCCGGCGTTGCGCGCGACCCAGCGTCGGCTGGACGCGGACGCAGCATTTTTCGCCGGCACCCCTCCACCACCATCTCGTTGCGCTCGTAGGGGCCCCGGCGAGGCAGCGAGGAGAAGAGGAGGACCCCAGCCCACCCGGCTCCGCTCACCCGCGAGTCCGCCGAGACATCCCCCCGGCCCGGGCCGCGCCGCGCTCGCCCGCCCGCGGCTGAGCCCGGAGCGGGAGCCGGGCCGGGGTCAGGACGCGGGCTGCTCCGGCCGCTCCGGGCCCCTGGCCGCGTTCCGAGATGTCAGAACGTCCGCAGGTCCCGCCGCCCGCTCGCTGGAACTGCGGCCGCCACCGGCGCGCACAGAAGCACTTTCCTATCTCCCGCCAAGCGCGTCGGCGCCGCCCGGGCCTGGCGCGCGAGCGCAGGGGCGGCGCTGGAGCGGGGGTGGGGCCTGCGGGGGGCGGGGCCTGCGGGCCGGAGCCTCAGGGAGGGCGGGACCCAGCCAGTGCTGCGCGCGCCCCGAGCCCGGAGGGCCTGGGGCAGCGCCTTGGGAGGCGTGGGCCGGCTTAGGCTGCCACGTGACTGAGACCTGATTCGGGCCACGTGTGGATCCTGGGCGGCTCAGGAGTAGCCCACAGAGCAGAGACCCAGAGACAGTGAGGCACCAGGGTGGACAGTCAGGCTAGAAAAACCACCTGGGCAAAATCAAAACTAGTCCAAGCCACTCCTGCGTCCCTACAGCTCTCAAGCCACCCTTAACAGGCGGACTGCGCCTTCTGAACAGTTTCCTGTCCCGCCTCAGAGCGTCCCTCCTAAAATGCAAACGAGATGTCTTCAGACCTTAAGTTTTCTCTCCCAATGTCACCTTAGATTAAATACCCTACTCCGTAATAGGGCTTATAGGGTTCTGCCAGTTAACCACGCAGGACCTTGCTGAGAGAACTGGGCTGCTTTTGATTGAGCCACAATCTGAACCAGGAACTCCGCGCCCCTCCCACCAGGCTAATTCCTGCTTTACCCTGCCCACCATGTTTGTTGACTGATGCATTTCCCCCTTTCAGCTGTGATCATAGGCGGGTGAGCAAGGGGAGGCAAGCAGCCTCTCAATTCATCCCCAAAGCCAGTACCAGACCTGATGCAGGAAGCCCCAGGTAAAGGTTGTTGACTTTTAAAAATTCAGTTTGTCATGCACTTAACAAATTCCTAGAAGGTCAGCAAGAATTTTCCATTTTATGTTGTCACTAACCAGATACCCACTTAGTGTCACCCTGGGAGGAGTGGGAGAGGCCTGGAAATGAACTGAGAAAGGAGTCTGGGGCAAACATGCCAAAAGCCAAAAGCCTCAGATCCTTCCAGAAACTGCTGGCTACCTGGATACAGTTCAGTCAGCCTCTGCAAACTTCATTTACCATAGAAGGAAGACTTAAGAGCTAGAAGATTGCACATCATTTAATTCATGACTTCCTCCACCTACTCTGGAGCCTGATAAAGTAATTTACATGGACACTCCCTCTTCACTGTGAAGCTCTACAGCCAGACTTCTTGGGGTTTAAGTCCCAGGCTACCACTCATTGTTACTGGTTATTCTTTTTTCTTCTTTTGGTACTGGAGATTGAACCCAGGGGTGCTTTACCACAGAGCTCCATCTCTAGCCCTTTTTTTATTTTTTATTTATTTATTTATTTTTTTTTTTGTGGTGCTGGGGATGGAACCCAGGGCCGTGTGCATGCAAGGCAAGCGCTCTACTGACTGAGCTATCTCCCCAGCCCCCCTTTTTTATTTTTTGATAGGGTCTCAGTTATTTGCTTAGAACTTTGCTTAAACTGCTGGTTTGGAACTTAGGATCCTCCTGCCTCAGCCTCCATTGTGGCAGGGATCACAAGCATTTCCATGCACCACTACACCAGGCAACTAGTTGTCATCTAAAGCAAATTACCTAAGTTCTCTGTGCCTCAGTTTCCTCATCTGTAAAAATGGGACTTATCAAACTCTTTGATTTTACTCTGTACTAGTCACTGTTCTGTGTATAAATTTTAATTCATTTAATCCTCATAACAACCCTAAAAACTGAGACAGACTTTCCTAAACCTCAGTTGTCTAGTTCTAGAGTCTGTTGTAGGAAAAATTAGCCTCCCTCTGCTGCCCTTTTGGCTTTTTTTTTTTTTTTTTTTTTTGTACTGGGGATTGAACCCAGAGGTGCTTAACCACGGCACATTCCCAGCCCTTTTTAAAATTTTTTTAGATTTTGAGACAGGGTCTTACTGAGATGCTTAGGGCCTTGCTAAATAGTTCAGGCTGATCTTTAATTTATAATCCTCCTGCCTCAGTCTTCCAAATCGCTGGGATTATAGACATGCCCTGTTCACAGCCCCTCTGGCTTCTTTGCCTGGGCTACAAATTAAATTTATATAAAACAGATGATGAGGTGATGAGAGAAGATGCTTAATACTACATCCTTAAAGAATGTAAATTAAAACCACAATGAGATTTTACCTACTAGAATGGTTAAAATTAGAAAGACTAATCATACCAAATGTTGGTAATGTTACTAATTTTTGACCCACATTGGGTTCATTCTTTCTTGGAATCTTGGAACCAAAACCAAAGCTGAGTGCTGATTACACAGTGAAGGAAAGTTTATTCTTCTGCTAGAGAATAAAGAGAAGTCAGGAGAAAAACCTCCCAGATAAGCTCCTCAAAGAATTAGGGTCCTTTAAGAGTAAGGAGCTGGGCATGGTGGCACACACCTGTAAATCCCAGCAGCTCAGGAGGCTGAGGCAGAAAGATCGCCAAACTCAGCAACTCAGTCAGACACTATTTCAAAATAAAAAATAAAAAGGACAAGGAATGTGGCTCAGTGGTAAAGTGCCTCTGGGTTCAATCCCCAATACCAAAATTAAATAAATAATTTTTTTTAAAGGGTAACAGGAAACCAGGCATAGTGGCATATGCCTTGTAACCCCAGGCACTTGGGAGGCTGAGGCAGGAGGGAGGATCACAAGTTCTAGGCTAGTCTAGAAAATTTTTATTGTTTTTGGTAAGGACTTGCTAAACTGCTGTGGTGGACCTTGAACTAAGGATCCTTCTGCCTCAGCGTCCCAAATCGCTGGGATTACAGGTGTGCAACACCACACCCAGCCAACCTAGACAATTTAGTGAGACCCTGTTTCCAAATAAAAATTTTAAAGGGCTGGGTGAGAAAGCTTAAGATGAAAAAAAAAAAAGAAAGAAAAATTTAAAAAACCATTTTCAAGATCAAAAGTGAGGGGACTGGGGATGTAGCTCAGTGGTAGAATAACTGCTTGGTATTTATGAGGTCTTAAGTTCAATACTCAGTTTGCAAAAAGAAAAAAGCGGGGGGTGCAGATTTCAGTTAAGGAATTTGTTCTGGGGTGGAGTTGAGTCCATTCTGGAGATAAGGGGCCCACTGATCCTTGACCAGTTTCAATCTGGGTGAGAAGCAGAACAAACCAAATAGAGCTAGCAGAGGGGAATTTTATTAGGGTCCTATGCTACAATGAGGTGGTAATGAATCTGGGGGTGAACAGCAGGTCCACAGGCATCCCTTCATGGCTGGAACTCTTGCCCATTCCATTTTGTATCTGGTTTCACAGTAGCAGCAGAGGTCCAGGATGTCAGACGTTGATGAATATCAGATCTGGAATATAACACTGGTTAGCAACAAGTCGGTTTCTTAGGGTTTGAGAGGATGTTTGCCTAACAGTGCGAAACAACTAGAATTCTCAAATATTAATGGTGGGAATGAAAAAAATTTATATGGCCACTTTGGAAACTGTTTAAGTCATTTTTGTTTGTTTTGGTGGTGCTGGGTACCAACCTGCGCCCTTGGGCACATCAGGTAAGTCCTTTACCACTGAGCTACATCCCCAGCCCCACCCAGTTTAGTAGTTTCTTAAAATGCTAAGAGAACTGTAGTGGTCTGGCCTCCTTGCTTTCACTTGGCCCATTATCTGAACCAGGAACTCCCACCCCTCCCACCAGGCATGCGAGCACTATGGTATATGCCTGCAGTTCCAGTTACAGGAGGCTGAGGCAGGGGGATCACTGGAACCTAGGAATTCAAGACCAGCCTGGACAATTCAGTGAGACCCTTCTCAAAGGAAAAAAAGTACAAGCATACACCTATAATATGATCCATCATTCCAAAAAAAAAAAACGAATGCATATGCCACAAGAACAAAGACTTTTACATAGTTTTATAGCTTCAACCTGGAAAAAAAATCCAACAATTGATTGGATAAACAACATGATCAACATAAAACAGATCTATCCACACAGTGGACTACTACTCAGCAATAAAAAGGAGCTAATTACTAATATAAATAAATTCAAAATAATTATGCTGTAAGAAGCAAAACAAGAACACACTCTGGTTCCATTTATATAAAACTCTAGAAATTGCAAACTAACCTATAGTAAGACACCAATCTAAAGTGACAATGGACATGGAGGAGGGAGGATAGCCAATAAATTTTGGTAAGTGATGGATATGTCCCTTTTCATGACTACGGGTGTCTCCTGAATCAGTGGAAGAAGTGTGGGGGCACTGATCAACACATAGGACCATAATCATTGTCTGGGTTTGTAGAACCTCCTTACCAGCCCTGCCTGTGACTTCATTTATGCAATTACAAAGCAGAGAACTTTAGTCTCTCAGAAACGAATTCAATTTCTGATGAGGGAGATGAGACCCAAGACAAGAGCTGGGGTCCTGGGCTAATACACACAGTCCACGCTCAGGCCCAGGCCCCAGGCCCAGGCCCAGGCCCAGACCCCTTACCCTGAACCTTCAGGGACATCAGCCTTCGCCAACACTTAGCCTTTTCAACTTAATTCTTTCAGTTTTGTAACACCGTCACTTGCAGTTCGGCAGCCGAGCACGGAAGGGCTCCCGGGGCAGGGAGTCGAAGTCGGGGAGAAGTCGCCAAGGCCTCCTCAGAGGCAGGTGGAAATCACAGCCGCGCGGGCTCCCAGCTGTAGCTGGCGGCGTCTGCAACCTCCTCCTTCAGACCGAAAGGGGGCCAGTGCTCGGAGTCACCCCGGCAGTGTCGCCACTGGTTGGTGGCCCCATGCCAGTGACATGGTCTGTTTCGAGGGGCCTCCCGTGTTAACTGGGAGCCAAAGACCCCGGCCACAGCTCAGGGAGAGCACCAACAGCACCGCACGTCCACCCCGAGTGCTCCGCGTCAGGAGCCCGCGCTCCGCTGCCGCGCAGGGCATCGCGGGAGTCGCGCCGCCTGACGTCACTAGGGGGCGCCTGCGCGCGGGGCGGGCCCCTCACCTGAGGAGCCCTGGCCACGGCCCTGCACCTGCCCGCCTGTCATTACTGTGGAGCTCGGTGGTCCATACTGCCCAGGGCGGGTCATAGGCCCCGCACAGGCCACTAGCACCGCAGATTTCCATGTCACTCGTCAAGCCTGGAGACTTTTTTTTTCGGGAGCGGGGGTACTGGAGTTTGAACCCAGAGACACTTGACCACTGAGCCACATCCCCAGCCCTGTTTTATATTTTATTTAGAAACAGGGTCTCACTGAGTTGCTTAGCACCTCACTGTTGCTGAGGCTGGCTTTAAATTCGCGATCCTCCTGCCTCAGCCTCCGGAGCCGCTGGGATGACAGGCGTTCGCAACCACGCCCGGCTACACCTTGAGACTTTGACTAGGTTAACTTCTCTCTGCAATTAGATTGTGAGCTGCCGGAGGGTACTGAGGATGATAGGTTATTGGGCTTCATGTGAAAATCTGTTATGTATCACATGAGCAAGGCGATTCTTTTCAAAGTACGTATTTCTCCTATCTATAAGGCTCTGGGAAAAAAAATCACTAACACTGGTTGCAGACAGGGGAACTGAGGATAGAGTTCTTTCCCTTCAACAATCTTTCGTTGTATGCGCAAGAATTACTTGGTTAAATTTTTTAATTAAAATTAAATTCAGAAAGTGGTGGGAGCGGGTGGGGATGGAAAAAAAAAAGGCATATGTACCCTCTAGAGGACCTTTTAGCAAACAGTTTTAAAACTGTCCTGATATTTGCTTTTACAAATCAGAAGTAACTTATCAAAGTCACACACATCCATGAATCATAAGATGCCACAAATTGGCCACGCACGGAGGCAGAAGGATTACAAGTTCCAGGTCAGCCTCAGAAACTGTGAGAAACCCTGTCTGAAAAAATACAAAGGGCCAGGCACCGTGGTACATGCCTTGGGAGGCTTAGGCAGGAGGATGGAGAGTTCAAAGCCAGTCTCAGCAAAAGTGAAGCACTAAATAACTCAGACCCTGTCTCTAAATAAAACACAAAATAGGCTAGGGATGTGGTTCAGTGGTCAAATGCCCCTGGCCCCCTAATAAAAAATAAATAAGTAAAAAAAACTGGGGCTGTAGCACAGTGGAGAAGCACCACTGACTTTAATCCCCATACCAGAAGAAAACAATCAAAAAAAAAAAAAACAAAAAAAAAAAACAGAAATAAGGGCTAGAGCAAGCAACTGTACAGTTCAGTTGTTAGAGCACTTGTTCCCTTAAATGCTAGTATTTCATCCCTAAATACTTTATAATACTGTTAACATTTTTACTATCAATATTTAGTGCATTTTAGACTGTTATCCCCAAATTATCCCCAAAATGGGTTTAGATTTTTTCATTTAGATAAGGGTTATTTTATTTTTGAGGTAGTAGGAGTAAAACCCAGAGCCTTGTGTATTCTAGGCAAGCACCCTAACCCTGAGCTACACTCCCACCCTTCCCCCCAATTTTTAATTTCTAAAAATGTTGATTCCTTGACAAACTAGTTTTGTGACTTAAATGATAAAGCTTCATGTGAACAATTCATATTTTGGGACTGAACATCTTCTAAAACTGCTCACCCTTCAGGATATCCCTATCTTCTGTGGCAATCAGGGTCCAAATCTTGCCAATCTGACCTTCAACACCAGACTTAATCTGTTTTTGTTGGTTTCTGGTTTTTGTTTTGGTGCTGGGGATTGACTCCAGGGGCACTTTAATACTGAGTACATTCCCAGTTCTTTTTATTTTGAGACAGGCTCTTGCTAACTGCTGAGGGTCTTGTCAAATTGCTTAGGCTGGCTTAGAACTTGTGATCCTCCTGTCTCAGCCTCCTGTGTTGCTGTGATTATAGGAGTGTGCTACCACATCCAGCCCTAATCTGTTGTGAAATGCCACCTTTCCTACAAAGGTAGTTTAGTCCAAATCTTTATTATTTCCTCTTGGAGTTTATCACATTATCCCCTAAATGGCCCTCCTTCTGTTCTTCCCATCTGATGGAACCTACCGGCTAAACTATCCCCATTATGCCATATCTCTTAAACACATTCGGTGGCTCTGCAATCTTTGATCTGGCTTCAGGATTCCCTAGAGGCGATTCCCAGTACATTTCAGTACACTGCTATATACTTCCATCCATCAAGTGCCCCATCAGGCAGAACAGTCTCTCTTATTTTTCCAGGACAGCACTGTCTACCTCTTTAGGAACAGAGTGTCATATTTTGCCCTGCGTTATAACCCCAAATGATCACAGAATTGAATGCTTCAAGAGTTCAGAGGAGGTTGGGCACGGTGGCACCTGCCTATTATCTCTGCAAATCAGGAAGGTGAAGCAGAGGGATCCAAGTTCAAAGCCAGCCTCAACAACCTGTCTCAAAATAAACAGAGTTGGGTATATGGTTCAGCAGTTAAGCACCCCTGGGTTCAATCCTTAGAATTAAAAAAAAAAAAAAAAAAAAAAAAAAGGTTCAAGAGATCAGAGAAGAGAGGGAAATGTGTACGTGGAGACTACAGCCTCTAAGTGTCCAGTGGACAGCTAGCTGACCAAGGGTGATTTACCTAAGGAAGGTATCTATTATTTTGTCTTTTTCCTTAGGTACAGTGGGGCAAAGAGACTGTGGGTTAAGTGTGTTTTGTATTCCTTTGAATTAGTCCATAAAGCTGTACAGTATTTCAATAAGCTTGAGAGTTTTGTTAAGTCTTTGACAAAAGAGATTCAAACCCTGAAATGGAGTCAGAACAACAACAAAAAAAGACTCCAATGATAGACTGTTTCATAAATTATGAAAGAACAGATTCAATCATAGATTTAATTTTAAAAAGAAACATTTCTTCCAAAAGCATTTTGTAAGTCAGAAATCTTACCTATCTGAATACTACAGAAGATGCACAGACCTTCTAAAACTTGTGAGGAGTGTATAGACACTTTGGTAAGGAGTTGAGGAACAATTAAAAAATAGAAAGAATCAGGAGGCAGAAAATGCGTCACGAGGCATGGTCCTCAGAAGTTGTTCTGGAATGCTATTTCACTTGTATCGATGTCATGTTCCTGGATGAGAAAATAAAATGTAGTATTTTAATATTTCAGTACAGAGCCTGAAATATGAGCTTTGGTTTTTTAAACTTTTTTTATGAAGAGATTGTGAATCACCATTAATTAGGGCACACAAGTACCCTCTGGCTTTAAGACTGAATTCAACCCTAAGATCATTTCCCACTGCCAGGACAAGAGTTTCTGGTCACTGCCCACCACCTATGGTAATGAATGATAGCAAGCACAGTTGCAAAGACTGCACTAGACTTCTCAACCTTGACCTTGGGTGCCTGTCCTCTATGCCACCAAGGTGAGTAGTACTGTTGGGAATCTAAACACCCCCTCACTCCCCCCGCCAACCCACATGTCCCTGCTGAGCAGCATCTGTTACCTCTTCTTTGGGCTCCTCTCATGGCACTCACCACAGTAACTGCCTGTATGTCCCACACACACAGCTCTGACAAAGCCAGGACTGCATTCATTTTGCTTACTGCTATGACCCCAAATTCTTGCACCATGCCCAGCACCTCTCAAGTGTACAGTGAACACTGTCAAATGAGTACCCAGCAGAGCTGGCCCCCTTCTAGAACAGGCTCAGGCCCAGAACCTAACTGGTCTTTTTTTTCTTCTTCTTCTTCTTCTTCTTATTATTATTAATATTATTATTTTGGTACTGGGGAATGAATACAAGGGCACTTAACCACTGGGCCACATCCCCAGTCCTTTTATTTTTTTATTTTGAGACAGGGTCTCACTAAGTTCCTTAGGACCTTGCTAAATTGCTATAGCTCGCTTTGAATTGCGATCCTCCTGCCTCAGCCTCCCAAGCTAGGATTACAGGCATGTGCCAACATGCTCAGCCTAACTAGTCTTTCACCTCAGTATTTAAAATCCTAAGCATTTATTTTGCCTGCTTACATTAAAATACAAAACATTATTTTTTTTCTACAAAAGTAACATATTCACTGTAAATATTTTAATAGGCAAGGAAAATTAAAATCCCTCAAACACTACAAACCTGTACCAATACCTTTACATTCCTGTATGTATCAGGCAAGTGCTCTACCAGTGAGCTACACCTGCAGCCCTTTCAATGTTACTTTGAGACAGGGTCTCTCTAAGTTGAGAGGCTGGCCTTCAACTTATGATCATCCTTCCTCAGCCTCCCAAGTTGCTGGGATTACAGGCATGCACCACCACACTGGCTGGGAAAGAGGATTTCTAATACAGGTGCTGCCGTCACGTTCTGCTGCTGTTCTGTCCTCTGCTCAGTTGTCTCTGGCTACACTGGCATCACTGCCACAACTGAAGTAAGACAAGTGCAGCTCAGCCTCAGGGACGTTGCAAAGTCTTCCCTCTCCCAGAGCACTCCTTCCCCATCTGTCTGCCTGGCTAACGCCCCTGGGATCTTTAATCTATGGTCATACCCTAGGGTACTTAACCAGTTACTTTCTGATGAAGATTTTTCTCAACTGAATTATATTAACTGTGCAGTGAGGCCGACCTTGACCACTCTATTGAATGCTCACCACTTGCCACCACCATACGTGGCACACTTGATCCCTCCTTTCCCTGCTCACCAGCAGTTTATACCAGAACACTTACCATCCAGTACACTAAGGGACTTGCTTCTATATTCTATTCTTGTATATTGTCACGATGCTCCAGCTAGAATATGAATTCCGTAAGTGCAGGGATCCCTGTCTGTTCTACACCCAAGAAATACTTAATAAATACTAATGAATGTCATAAAAAAACTGTCAATGGACCGTACTATCACTTGATGGGCTCCAACCTCAGTGGGCCTCCTGGGTCAAATTTCTATACCTGGTTCAATTTCTTGAATTCCACCACTTGGAAAAAGATGTGCTCAAGGATATGTTTGGCATCCTGTTGATCCTTTGGTAGTTTACTGGTTACTCCAAGAATGTCCCCACACTTTCTCACATAGAATTCCAGGTCCTCTTCAGTACCTACGCACAGTATAGACTTAGTGTATTTTAGATCTTCCCTATCAAGATCCTACATATTTTAACTCACTGTTTACTAGGCTGACACAACCATAGGACTTAAACAATGACAAAGTTGATATCTCAGATGTGCTATTTTTATAAATTAAGACAAAAGTAAAAAATGACACACTTTATCAGACTAAAGTTAGATTGGTTTTGACTTTCTCTTTTTTTTTTTTTTAAACTGGGGATTGAACCCAGGGGCCCTTAACCACTGAGCAACACCCCAGGCCTTTTAATTTTATTTTTTATTTTGAGTCAGGGTCTTGCTAAGTTGTTTAAGGCCTCATTAAGTTGCTGAGGCTGATCTCGAACTTGTGATCCTCCTGCCTTATCCTGAATGAATGTGACACAATTTACTACCATTCCCCTGCTACTGGACAGTAAGGCTATTCCCAATTTTACTGCATTTTTAAAATAAATCATGTAGAAGTCATTTATAGTCCTTCACTCATCTCCTTAAATTATATTCCCAGGAGAAGGTAAGTGCTGCCCTGTGGACCATGCCCCTGGGCACATGTGCACAGGTCTGCTTGCTGGGCTAAAGGCAGCGCACAGCAGCAATCCAGTCAGGTCCACTCGCCATGGAGCTGTGTGCCTGGGGCCTCATTTCCTCACCCACAGGTCCAGGTGGGCATACCTGGCTCCCAATTCGAAGGCTCTTTATGACATTCTTTTGGCCATGACTCGTTTTCCTTATCTAACTGTTCATATGACCAATGGCTTACATTTGCTAGGTGGGCCAGGTCAGGATTCAGTCTATGGTTACTTAATAGGTCAGAACTAAAGGCCTATAAGATCAGAGCTTAGCACTGGGTTCTAACTGAGCTAACCAGTCTCAAGAAAAACAACCAATATCATTTACATGAAATGAAAAAAAAAAACTTAACTTTAAACATCTGTACATATTTTTTCTCCCTAACCAAATTTCTCTTATAGCAAATCTCAGAAGTTCACAGTTAAATAAAAGTCATAAAGAAAATTTAAAACTTGGCCACACTTACACTTATTGGTGATCTGAGCAAGCCGTGCTTTCTCGGATGAGAATGTCTCATCTAAGTCAAACAGTTCCAGAGGAGGAGGTGGTAACTCCCTGAAGCTAGGGGGAAAAACCTAAAAAGAAACAGTCTTTCCTGAAAGAGTTATCCAAAGCCATAACAAGCAGTGCTGAGATGCACAGGAAATTAGAGGCCAACTTAGCCCTTCCCTGGGGATGAACCACCCAAGCTCCCATCACCTCCTCCTGCACTCATACAACAGATCCATGCCAAGCAGACTTGAGCTCATTGTAAGTAACCAAGTAGAACCAGCTCTAACTATGCCATTAAACTGACCAAGTCAACATAAGGATGCCAACTAACTTGGCACATTGATGCAAAGGTTGGAGCTTAAGTTTGTACTAAACATTTGATTATTCAATTTGTTTCTCATTTGATCATGAGATCTTTAGGGACAGAATTTATTTGGGGAGGCATTTTAGTGTAGCAAGTGGTGAACTTGGTCAGAATTCATAGGAATGAACCAGTAATGTGCTGGTACACACATAACTATGAGTTCTCAAAACAAAATAAAAGTTAGCAAGCTAAAGCCAACTGGCTCATAATATTCCAGAATGTACAGGACAAAATAAGGAAGGTCTTTCTTTCCTATTCTATTCCATTCTATTCTATTCTTCTATTCCAAGTTATAGTCTATATTCTTTTCTATATTCTATTCTATCTATTCTAGTCTAGACTATTCTATTCTCTATTCCATTCTATATTGCATCCAAGGGTGCTTAACCACTGAGCCACATCCCTAACCCTTTTCTAAATTAAAAAAATTTTTTTTTACTCTTTTTTTCTTGCTAAGTTGCTCTGTCCTCACAAAGTTGCTAAAACTAGCCTCAAATTTGCAATCCTCTGGGGTTGGGACTGTGGCTCAGTGGTAGAGTGCTCGCCTAGCATGCATGAGGCCCTGTGGTCAATCCTCAGCACCACATAAATATAAAATAAAGGCATTGTGTCCACCTGCAATCAAAAACAAAAAGAATCTTAAAAAATTAAAAAAAAAAATTTGCAATCCTCCTGTCTCAGCCTCCTAAGTTGTTGGTATTACAGGTGTGCACCACCAAGTGCAGCTCCCCTGGGCATTTAGAACTGCAATGAATCAGAGTGTCCAATGCCTAGAAAAGCAGCACAAAGTTTGTTTTTTTGTTTTTTTTTTTCTTTTTTACTTCTTGCCAGGCCAACTCATGATATGCTCTCCTGATCCCTCAGGAAATTCACCATGCTAGTCCTATAGAATACTAACAGGTTGCCTGTCTAAGCATTTCCAAGACAGAGCACTATGACTCAGTGAAGAGTGCCACAAAGAGCACATGGAAGGGTCTGCAGTGAGAGCAAGGGTAGGGCTCTGCAGTGGGAGTCCCTGAGCACACCTACTTACCGCAGGCTGAAGGGCTGGCAGTGGCGTCTCAAACTGAGGTTGGATGAGCTGGAGTGGTTCATGCTTCACGTTTAGCTGCTCATGAGCCCTGTATTAATAAAACAAAAAAGCTGGGATCAAGGGGAGATGCTGTAGCACACCTGTCTCACCACACTGCAATATTCTCCATCAAAGATGGTGGTTCAGCACTATTTTTTTTAATTACTGCTATATCTAATGTAATGATTCTTTTATAAATCTCTACTGTATCATACAGTATTATTTATTGAGAACTGAAAGGAAAACTTTCTTTCACATATTCTCATCAAGCTTTTCCTAAATAGGCTTTTGGTTTTTACCAGATGCACAATGATGCACAATGATCATTGTGACTCTGTTTCCTTGTTTGATTTTACCATCAAAAGACAGGAGTACAAGGCTGGGGATATAGCTCAGTTGGTAGCGTGCATGTCTTGCATGCACAAGGCCCTAGGTTCAATCCCCAGCACCACGGAGAAAAAAAAAAAAAAAGGAGTACAACTCAGATGTTTCTCATTTAAAAAAAAAAAAAAAATTAGCCACAAAAAACAGACAGGAGTCCAATCTAGTCTTCTCTGGCTAATGAACACATTTACATGCTCTGCCCTTCCATGTCCTTGTTCACTCCATAGATTCTGACCGAACATCTACTAGTCCCAGGCAGTTTACACACGTACAGTTTCCGTAAAAAAAGAGAGCCAGCGGGTTCTTGTGGAACTCACATTCTTGGGGAGGAGAAACACATAGTAAACAAAAAACAGTGATATGCCAGTTATCTCTAAGTATTAAGAAGAAAAGCAAATCCGGAGACAGGGCAGAGGCTGGGAGTGACTTGTTGGAGGAGTCCTAAGTGAGAGAGGGAGGAAGTCACACAATTATTTTCAAGAGTGTCCCAGGCAGAGGCAAGAGGAAGGGAAGAGGTAGAAGGGAGTTAGGCCTTGTCACATTACACAGGGACCAGAGGGGCTATGATACACAGAGCAGTAGGAAGAAGTTTACAGCGTCAAGTGCCATCTTACCCTGAGGTGTTGGGCTGTGTGTCTACTCTAACACTTATTCTGTCCTTTTGCATTTTACCTAATTATGAAAGCTAGTTAAACTCCTCTGCAGAAGAGGCTAATTAAAATATACTCACCCAATTTAAATTTTATACATATTTGTGACCTTTCAAAATTAAGCTAGAAAAGTAAACGCCAGTGGATGGACAGGCTCTATGCTGAGTGATTTCAGAAAGATGGTCTGTGAGGCCTGTGGCTGCAGAAAGGTGATCAGCTGAGCTTACTATACTCACCGTCTCCCTGTTCCCAGGTGCTTGGGGAGAACCTTTCCTAGCAATGAGCAGCAGATTCCCATAGAAGGAAGAGAAAGAACTTACTGAGTACCAACTACCTGCTACATATTGTGCCTGACCCTGTGCTAGGTACTTAGACTCACTTAATCACCAAAGCAACTCTGGAATATGGGTATAATCTCTTAAGGAAGAGGAAACTGAGATGTAAAGACTTTACATAGCTTCCAAATTCATACGGTTAATAAAGGACAGAGGAAGATCAGAACACAGAAGCTCAGCAGTCCTGCCAACCAGTATCACCTATACTCAAAGAATCCTGCTGCTGAGTCCTGGTCTTGGCCATCCTGCCATGATTTGATTTCTGTTTTCTGTCCCTGGCAAGCTGACTGTGCTGGAGCAAATACTTTGTTTCATTAAGTCTTCCCCTTCTCTACTCAGTTTGCCACCTACCCAAATCTTCTTCCTGTCAGCAGTCAGCATGTGCTTGATGGGATGGGAAACTAATCTTCAAACTAAACAAAATCTAATTCGTATGGTCAATGTGAATGGGAGAAGGGGAAGAACAATGCCAAAGTAAATACAGATCTGTGAAATGGGACTGAACTATGTATTTCCATTTATTTCTAGAAAACTCTGGCCTGACCTCTGACACTGCATTTTCACCACCTTGTTTCAATCCCAACCCATCTTACCATGAACTCTCAGAACAGGGTCATCACGCCATCTACCTTTACCTCAAATCTCACAGGCCTCAATAAATATGAAATGAACAGCCAGGTGTGGTGGTGCACGCTTGTAATCCCAGTGACTTGGAGGCTGAGACAGGAGGGTTGCAAGTACAAGACCAGCCTCAGCAACTTACTGAAACCCTAAGCAACTTAGGGAGACCCTGTCTCAAAATAAAAAATAAAAAGGGATGGGGACGTGGTTCAGAGGTTAAAAGCCCCTGGGTTCAATGAAATTAATCAGAACATCCTATAGCTGATATAAACATTTAAAGCCTAAATCAATTTTAACTCTGAAAAGAAAATTCACTTGTTACTGACAAACCAAAACACCTGAGCACATTATGTTGCCATCTGGAAGTCAATACTACTGCCCTCTGCTGTGGTATGAAAGACAATACACTCAAGAGTTGTTGAAAGCCAGGCGCGGCAGTGCTCACAGTAATCCCAGTGGCTTAGGAGTCTGGGGCAGGAGGATTGCGAGTTCAAAGACAGCCTCAGCATTTTAGCAAGACCCTAAGCAACTCAGTGAGACCCTGTCTCTAAATAAAATATAAAGAAAGGACTGGGGATGCAGCTCAGAGGTTATGTGCCCCTGGGTTCAATCCCTGGGACCAAAAAATAAAAAATTTCTGAACCATTCACTATTTGACTCTGCTGACACTAAAACAGTAAGCAGTCCCAATCAATCCTTTATTCACCATTGAAACTAATGGCCTAGTTGAGCACATCAAGAGAGAATTAGGCCCAAACAATAGAAGCTAGTTGAATTGCCACTGCCCAGTTTAACAGTCTGGTATAATTTAACATGGTACTTGCTACATTATTCTAAGAGCCTTGAATTGCAGAGGAGAACATCAGAGCTCAAAGCCAAGCAAGCAGTCATGGCACATGCCTATAACCCCAACAGTTCAAGAGGCTGAGGAAGGAGGATTGCAAATTCAAGGCCAGCCTCAGCAACTTAGTGAGGCCTTAGGTAACTTAGCGAGACCCTGTCTTAAAATTTAAAGGCAAGGGGGTTGAGGATGTAGCTCTGTGGTAAAGCACCTCTGGGTTTAATCCGCAGGTATCACCTCCTCAAGGATGCCATTCTGAACTGGGCATGGTGGCACATGCCTATAATCCCAGTGGCTCAGGAAGCTGAGGCATGAGGATTGCAAGTTCAAAGCCAGCCTCAGCAATGTAGCCAGGCCCTAAGCCACTTAGTGAGACCCTGTTTCTAAATAAAAAATAAAAAGGGCTGGAAATGTGGCTCAGTGGCTAAGTGCCCCTGGGTTTAATCCCTAGTATCAAAAAAAAAAAAAAAAATCATTCTGACCATTCTATTAAAATATAACCTGCCCAGCACTCCCAGTGCCCAGTAGTCCACTTGAACTATGTACCATCTTCTAACATATTCTTCAATTTACATATGTACCTATGTAAATGTCTTCATGCCTATCTGAACTTTGCTAATACAAGGACCTCACTGAAAACCTCTCTCTCAATGTCCCCAGTTCATCTCCTGAAATCCTTCTCACCAAGAATACACAGAGTGCTAAGTAGACAGACACAAGGCCTTGAAGAAATGTTTGTTGAAGCAATCAACATGCAGCTAAAAGAGCAATTCTTCCATAAGATTCTTGGTCAGAATCAAATTCCTTATATTCATTATGCCCACCTCTAGTTTATACTTCACATTTAGGATTTATCTAATAAGCTTATATCTCCTCCATAATGGGAAATTTCAGAGAAAGTTTGTAGTACAGTAGGCACTCAGAATTTGTTGAACTTGAACATAAAGACGGTACAAAGACAAGTACCTGTACTTGTACCCTCCACCTTTGGTTTATCTAGGTATAGATCCTGAGCCAGGCAAAATATGCTTAAAATTGTTATTCCCTGACCATCAGGGATGGAAAATAATGAAGCAAGAAATGAAACAGGAGAAAGCACTGGCTTGAAAGTCATTTGGGCAAGGCTTTAAATCCCTGCTCACTTTGGGAAAATACTGTCCCTTCTTTAAACCTCAGTTCCTCATGTGGACACTGAAAAAGTATTCAGTGACATAACTGTAAGGGCCTGCAGAATGACCTACCACCTCAGTTTACTGGGACTTAAATTCTCTGTGTTAAAACCTAGAAAAGTCCTGGGTTAAATGGAAAAGGTCAGTCATCCAAAGTGCTTGGTACAGAGCTTGGAACACATGGAGGCTAAGAACTAATAACTGCTGACAGTTCCTCTACATCAACCACACCCATAATCCCAGTTTCTCTTTTGGCTTCATCGAAAACCTGAGAACATTTTGTCTGCCATCTTTCCTGTGACCCTAATTCCGTCCCCAGGCTCATGTTTTCAAAGAAACATGAAAAACTGCAGTGTAGCTCAGAGAGCCCCAGGTACTGACTTGATGACCTTGGGGAGGGAGGCTGTATCCAGCTGGGAAATGGACAGGTCGAAGAGGGTGGTAAAGTCACGTGGGTTCTCATCGCCCTCCTGGAGACACACTCGGAGCCGCTCTGACAGGGTGGCTGTGTCAGGTAGCATCATGTAGTCGGAGATCTGAAAGCCACAAGAGGGTTCCTTTCAGCACAGCAGGAACAAGAGTTTATTCTGTCGAGTCTCCATTGTCTGAGGTCTCAATCTGCAGTACTTACACTTTCTAGCCAAGAGACTTCACTATTCATGATCACGGACTGCTAAATCTTAAATAAGCCACTTTAAGTGGAAAGAGGAACAAAACCCTCTTGGTTAAAGCTCAAGGCTGGCTAAGTCCAACTCTCCAAATACTCAAGCAGGTACCAACACAGCTGAAGAAAAACACAACAATGCTAAGGGTCTCCTTTTAATTTCACAATGTCTCATCTTGACTACGAGGCACTCAACTCTATCTTCCTAGTCCACTTCCATACCCATACCGATGCAATACTTGCCTTTTGTCAAATCCCATCCAAAACAATTTTCCTTTATGAAATTTTAGTGCATAAAGTGACTTTATTTTCTATTTTAGTGAGAAAACAGAAGCAATCATAAAAGAAAGTCCACCAACTCCCACTACGATGTGTACCCCACACCAGCATCTGGGTCATACTGCCTGCTTTGTGTCCTGTCAAGTGCATGACTGCCAGTGATTCCAGCACAGATGGCCCTTCCTTAACACTAGATCCCAGCCCTTCTCTCTTAGCCAGGGACATTCTCCAGCACTGCGCAGAGTCCTCAATGATGACATATGCTCAATGCTGGTAATAGTAAAAGACCAGGGAAACCTAAACATCAATAGGAGATTGTTCAATACAGTACAGTACATTCAAACAATGTGAAATACAGTCTTAAAAATAAACAGAAAAAGAGAACATGGAAATATTGGACACATTGGTAATATTAAAAGGTAAGAATACCTTTTATATTACCATTGGTAATATTAAAAGAATAGTCGACATACATAGCATAAAAGAAGAGGGTGAAGAGTACACACATACTCACACACTTGCTTTTGTAAGTATAACATATCTTTGGAAGAACATGTAGGACACTACTAAGATTGTGGTCATTGGAAGGGGAACAGAGCATCCAGAGTGAAAGATAGAAGGGAGATTATTCACTATGTATGCTTTTGAATTCTGAACTATGTGAATGTATTACCTATTCAAAAAATAAATTCAAATTTAACTAAATGAATGCTGCCAACAAGGAATTTGCTCTTTATTGCCCTTTGAAATGCATTTAGCTAACAAGGCCAACTTGGTAATAGTTTAAAAATGGGTCCTCTGAAGTCATCTGCAAGGTACAGTTTCCTGTATTCTTTAGCGCCACCACTGCAGGAGACAGGCCTGAACATTACATAAATAATAAACAGACAGGCTCACTTTTTTCTGTAGCTCAAGGGTCAAAACGCTCTAATCTTCTATCTCTTTTATTAAACAACAAATGAGAGAAGAGCATAAACAAATAAAATATCCTTCCCAGCAACTTGAGGGAAAGAGCAATAACAAGGGTACCAACTGTGCCAGACACTCTAGAATGCAACTCAGAGCCCAGGCCTGGGACAGTAAGCACAAAGGTCCTGAGGCTGGTTCCCTTAATTCTCTGCATAGGGTCCTTCCACAAAATCCTAATCCAGAAAACCATTAAAACCTTAGGTATACAGAGAGAAAGAAATTTAAGAGTGCTCGTGGAACTGACTTCCTGGCAGATTTTGAGGTTAAAACTTGTTAGGTCAACTCCTCCAGCTTTTTAGTGAACTACTGTTTTACTAAGTACTACTTGATACTAAGATATTATCTGAGTTTAAAACTCATTCCAATATAACAAGGTTTGATCTAAAACCATATGAAGTTCAGGTTTTCAGAATTTCTCACTATGCAATGTTCCTGGATGCAGCATTTACCTTTCCAAAGCCTTACAATACAAAGTACAGTTGCTACCAGGTCTCGGTCTCAAATCTGGGAGATACAGGCATGGTTTGAGAGAAAGGCCTTAACACCACAATCTTCCCCTGGCTTCCTTCTGAATTAGTCTTGGGTTAGGTGTGATGGACAGTGAAGAACAGGACAGCAGGAAAGGAAAGGCTCCAAAACCAGGCTGACCTGGGGGTTAGCAATGGCTTGGCCAGGAATTGACCTAAATACAGACTCCGAAGGTTTTCCCTACTTTAGTTTCCTTAGCTAGAAACCAGGAATGATAGAAACTTAGCAGGACCAAGGTGTCACCCAGAAAAAGAGCAGATGTAACCTCTCAGCACTGCCCCCTTGACTCACTATACTCACTAGGACTGGCAGTTATCAAAGATGCTGTCCACTCTGGCCTAGGTATTGTGAGAGCTGAAAAGTGAATTCCATGCTGTATCCCAGTCATTTAACTTTGGGGCTTACAAAATTTTTCAAGAGAAATTCAAGGAAAATATTCAAATGTTTAATTTAATCCAAATAAGGGAATATCTCAGACAGGGGCTCTCTTGTTTCCTAAGGCAAACCAGCTTCTCAGAAGCCACAGCGGAGGGAAGAAGCAGTCAGTGGACAGCCATCTCTGACGAGATACCTTCTTGCCATATCTGCTACCCACAGTCAAAAAATAAGTTTCCTTTCATTCAGAGTTTAAGAAACAGAAAATTAATTTAAAAAGGCTTTGAATCAGGAGACCTGGGTTTGAGTCCTACCTCTGCATTTGCCTACAGTTTGATCACATTGCAAACACGCAGAATTTTAGTTTTCTCATCTATAAAATGGGAATGAGACTATCTACCTCCCAGGATTGTTGTGAGAATTAAACACAATGACCTATGTGCACGTATATGACAGAGTCACATCCCCAGCCTGTTTTTTAATTTTGAGACAGGTTCTTGGTAAGTTGCTCAGGGCTTCACTAAGTTGCTGAGGCTGACTTTGAACTTGCAATCCTCCTGCCTCAGCATCCCAAGCCACTGGGATTACAGGCACACACCGCTATACCCAGCTCATTTATAAGTTTCTAATGATTCACAACGTCCTACCTCTGGGTCTTCAGCATCAATCTGGTTTAGATGGATGTCTCCTGTTGTGAGCCACTGGAAAACAACATCCTGAATTTAAAAAAATAAATACAGTATTAGATACCTGGTAATTTAGAAAAGCTAAAGGTTAGGCTGGGGAGATAGCTCAGCTGGTAGAGTGCTTGCCTCGCAAGCACAAGGCCCTGAGTTCGATCCCCAGAACCGCAAAAAAAAAAAAAAAAAAAAGAAAAGCTAAAGGTCAAGACTAGAGATTAAGTCAATCAAGAAAAATAATAAAGGGAAAAAGACTAAACCAATGATTCAGAAAAAGAATAGCCAGACTTCTATTGGTGAAATCACATGAAAACTTAAAAGGTTTTCTTCCCCTAATGCAACCTTTATTATCAGAAATTCATCATTTATCTTAGGATACTCTAATACCTAACTATAAGTCAAAATTTATTAAAACTTGTTCACAATCCTGGAAAAAAAACTTTTAATATGATGACAGTCTGATCTTAAAAATATAGCTACTAAAAAGCAGAATATCTAAGCAAGGTACTATGCCAACATGTAATCCTAGCCAGTCAGGAAGCTGAGGCAAGAGAAGCATAAGTTCAAGGTTGACCTAGGCAACTTAAAACAATAAAGGGCTGGGGATGTTGCTCAGTGATAGAGCACCCCTGGGTTCAATCCCCAGTACTGCAGGGAAATAAAAAAGATCATCTAGCTCTCCCAGATTATACCCAGAGGTACTGGAACTTCATGAGGATTCCATAGAAATAAGACCGTAATCAATCTCCCAATACAACCCTTGTAAGGCGGAAGGAGTTAATTTCACTAATGGGTGCGACTTCCTGTGGCAAGTAAGTCAATAGAATCCCACAATGTACAGATCTGTGAAGACATCTGCTTCCCACTCTGCTGTTCTCTCAAGACATGTGTTCTTTACATTATTCTAATAGAACAACTGCAATGTCTCGACTTTGCTCCCTCATCAGTCAGTGACCAGTCCTGTACATAACGTCCATAACGCCCCTCTTCTCCACTCACCCTTCACTCCTTGATTCAGTCTTCACCTTCTTGCCTGGATGACTCCACCAGTTTCCTAACTGGCTCTAGCTGCCTGCTCCTTTCTCATTCCACACAGACGACAGAGGGATTTGGCAAGGCCCAAGGCTGTGGCAAACCCTAGAGTGGTCGCCATGGCTTTTAGCATAAAGTAAGTTCAAGTTCTGCGGCTTTACACTTGAGGCCCTTATTCAGTTTGCTCCTCTAAGGATAGGCTCCCATCCCTAGTTGGCATGCTTAGAAACATTTTTTCTGGACTATTCCATATGTCATTCTCTTTCTCTATGTGCTATAAACTTTCTATAAGCAAGGGACTATGCCTGATTCAACTCTGTATTCTTAGTGCTGCCATATAATAGATTCTGAATACATGGTTTTAAATGAGTAAAGGTGTTTACAAACATTAATACATTAATTTGATGAAAGAGAAAAGCTTACCATGATTTTGCTGTTTTCTTCTTTATCCAAATACTGGTCACTGAACATGTGACACGAGCCAAGCACTGCCAGCTTCCCACCTTGGTTCTACTGATGACAAAGCACTGTCAGACACTAGGATCCTCAAACACACTGCATGTATCCCAGTCCCCAAATATTTACCACCAAAATCATGTCAGCAACTGTCTTACATACTAAAAAGTGCCAATTCACATTAGGATTTTAACAGTCTAGTGATATCCACTATGATAACAACTACAACTTACTCTGCCTCTCATTTTAGACATTTCTATATTCTCCTACTCCATTTTAACAAAAGTAATATAAATTGGTTCACCAGCCTTTTCCCATTGTTAGTTATCATATAAATGAAGATCATTATTTTTTTTCAATGCCACAGATAGAATTCAGGGTCTTGCACATGCTAGGTAAGCACTCCACCACTAAGTTATTCTCCCAGACCAATAATAATTTTTTTTTTTTTTTTTTTTTTTTTGTGGTGCTGGGGATTGAACCCAGGGCCTTGTGCTTGCAAGGCAAGTACTTTACCAACTGAGCTATATCCCCAGTCCAATAATAATTTTAAAGGGAAAAAAAAGAGGTAAACCCAAAGATATTCTATCAGAGCTATAAAGACATTTATGAGGACAAAAAAACAAAACAAAAAAAAAATCCAGTGTTTAAGATTCAAACAAAAACTAAACTATTCGTAAGAAAAATTCACAAAAGAAATATCAACTGGTTCATAAGGAAAAATTTCAGTATTAGTCAAAGTATTTTTGCCTATCAGATTAATAAATATAAAAAAGACTATAAACAGTGTTGATCAGGTGCAGTGAGATGAGTTCTTTTACACATTGTTGCTGAAACTGTCACACACTGTTGCTACAATTGTCAAAATATGCAACAAAACAGACCGAAATACACAAAAAGTCTACACGCAATGTTATAGCCATAATCACAAATAATTAGAAATAAATCCAAATGAAACACTAAGAGTAATGGAGCCAGGAATGGTGGCACACACCTATAATCCCAATCACTTGGGAGGCTGAGGCAGGAGGATCACAAGTTTGAGGACGACCTTGGCAACTTAACAAGACCTTATCTGAAATTTTAAAAAATTGTTTTAAAAGGCTGGATATGTAGCTCAGTGGTAGAGTGCTTGACTAGTAAGCAAGAGGCACTGGAATCTCCAATATCATCAAAAATAAGTGAAAAACAAAACAAAAAAAGGAATCAAATAATCATGGTTGTAGTAAGAAACCACCAGAGGTCTTTTAAAATAGTATCTCATTTACGGTTTACTGACAGTTTATGTAAACTGTTCCCACATCTCAAAAATAATGCTTTAGTTTTAAAATAATATTTCCAGACATTTCGAAGAGAAAACTACCATAAGAGTCCCATGAATTTTGTTTAAATCTTTCACAGCATAGATATTAATTTACTTCAGAAAAAAAATGAGGCCCTTAACTAAGGAGAGAAAGATAACAGCTAGGTCTCACAAAGAAAAACAGGAATGTGAAGAACAAGGGATATTTAAGTCCCCAGAAAAAATGGGAAGCTGGTGAATTCCATGTCTTGATGGACAGATGAAGGTAAATTCAACAAGACATGAATTAAAAGGCAGTGGGAAAATGGCATCATAACACAGAGCCCTCTGGACCACTGTTGCCACACTCCTTGGGGGTCTCCAAAAGAGAACTGGACAACTAATCTTCTGATAAGTTCTCCTGGGATAAACCAAAACAAGAACAGCATGATTCTGGGCAATTCTGTACAGCTAACTCCCCTTTTCCTGAATGGATGCTCTGTACTCTGTGAGCTCACAGAATCACAGGATAAAAATGGTTTAGAGTTATAAAGCAGGTACCTTCATGCTCTTGGGGAAAAACTGTGGACTTAGAACAGTAAGGGATAGGTTTAGGACTTGACAACATTGATTATAAGATGACCCACTGCTTCCCATGAAGAAAACGTGGATACCTAAAATACTACTTCACAGGACTGACAGGAAGATCAGTGAGAAAAATGTCAAACTCTCATATACAAACTGGTAAAGTAGTTTTCATAATTTCAATAATAAAAATAACATGCACACCATATTTAACAAAGGCTGTACCTTTGAGTGGTAGAAAGCCAGAATGGGTCTGTTAAGTGGGAAGCAGACAGAGCCTGTGGACAGAACAGCCACTGCTGGTTTCATGACACTCAAAGTGGCACCAAAAGGATAGACAAAGGTGAGAGCCCTGGAAGAAATTAGAGAAACATGCAAGTGTTTATGAAATGAATTTTTAAAATCCAAAAGTAAACTTAAGTGTTTCTTGGGCAAAAGTCTGATGCACCATTAAATACAAATTTTTTTCTAAGTTTTGGTTTGTTAACTCAAAAACTGGGACAACTCTAGTTACCAGATAAGGAGTGTCTTAGCAAATATGAATGTGAACTAACAGTAAAGTGCAAATGATTGTAACCAGAAAAAGTAAAGTAGCCTCAATGGAGGGGGAGGCCAAGAGGGGCCTCATCAAGGAATGATCTAGGGTTACATACATATGAGCCTGCTCTGCATAATAATGTCTTAAAAGTATGTATTTTCCTCTTAGATTTGGCTGCTGCAATCTCTAAGAATTAATGTCACATCATGGGAGGGCATGTCATCAGGTAAATGCTTAGGGGCATTTATGAACAGGGGCATATATGTACCTCACATTAGACACTGCTACAAAGACTTGCCTTGGAGTCCTTTCTCACTCTCCACCTCTCTAACACAGACTTAAGAGCATTTAGCTGGGTACAGATGCACATGCCTGTAATTCCAGCAACTTGGAAGGCTGAGGCAGGAGGATCACAAGTTCAAGCCCAGCCTTAGCAACTTACACTCTGTCTCAAAATAAAAAATATAAAGGGCTGGGAAAGCAGCTCAGTGGTAAAGTGCCCTGGGTTCAATCCCCATGTGACCTGGGGCAAAGTATCTCTGGAGACTGTGGGGTACAGATCCTGGGGTGAGGGTAACCCATGTAGGAGGGACTAGGGTTTTACTGAAAATGGAAGCTCTACAAAGGTAGCTGTTTGAAGGAAGTGCTCTTAGAATGGAGAGAAATAGAAGTCTTAAGTTCAGAGCATAAATTAAAGATCTGGGAGTAGGAGAAGTCATGGAAAAAGCACCCATAAGGAATAACCAATAAAGATTTTCATTTTCCTCTTTTTTTGGACCATGAGAAACCTTTTCCTAGTTTAACTTTAAAATTATTTCCTGCCAAGGTTTGTTTTCCCATCCCTTCAGTAATGTCTTTTCTACCCTTTTGACTTTTGTGGTCACACCATGGGAAAGAAGCCAATACCTGCCCACAATCTCCATTCTCCCCCATCTGCCCCTAGTGCAGCAGTATCCCAGTAAGTAGGGACTACAGTCATGAGTTCTAGGCCAGGAGCAGAAGGAAATCATTAGTTGACCGTGGGGGAAGAACAGATAAGTGAAAATAGCCACATGGATGTCAACATGAATCTACCCCCCAATTCCCTGACATTTCCCCCAAATGACCTCAGGGGAGATGAGCTAATTTTGTTTTCTATGAATTTTGTTACTGCCTTTTGATGATTTTTTTAAAAATGTTTTTCTGGGAAGGGAAAAAATAACAAAATGAATCAAACAGCATTACTCTATGTAAATTTATGATTACACAAATGGTATGCCTTTACGCCATGTACAAACAGAAACAACATGTATCCCATTTGTTTACAATAAAATAATAAAAAAAAAAGTTTTTCTTTTCTCATTCCTTTATAAGACCTCTGTGTACTGCAAATATTTTTCTCAGTTACTATACTGAGAAAAATATAATTTGAGGTATATTACCCCATAAAAGTTGAACTTTACATAAAAAGTTAGAGTATGTTACAAAGTTCTAGCAATTAAAATAATATGATACTAGTGAATAAAAAACAAATAATATGGATTAGAATCAAACTCCAAATACATATACAAGGTGAGAGTTATTATATAATAAGAGTGACATTTTAAACTACTAGAGATGGATGGCATAATTTCAGCTATTTGGAGAAACATTTCCATTTTCATACCATACCCTAAAATATATTCTCAGATGAATTAAAAATTTATTTAAGAATAACCATAAAAGAACAAAAAGAAAATATAGGTGAATATTTTATTATCTTAGAATAGGAAAGACATACTCGCATGTACTAATAATCAAAGAAATGCAAACTAAAAAACAAAAAGAGACACTATTTTTACTAGAATACTACATTTTGGCAAGAGAGGAAAAGGGGGCATGTTCATAGGAACTGTAAGTGTGACAAGCTGCTGGAAGGGCGACTGGGCAATGTATCACATTTGACAATACGTCAACAAGAACACTTTTGACTCAGAAATTCCAATGCTACCTTACTAAAATTAGCATAAGAACACAAAAACTATACCAAGATGTTCACTTGTGCTTTTTATTTGTAACATATAAAATCTTGTTTTTAACCACACGGAACAGAGGTCAACTGCTGCCTTCTCCCTTTAATGTGTGCTCCTTGCTTTATCTCAAAAGCTCCTCACTCTCAAGATGGTTGGCATCCTCCTTTGGATGTGTATTTCTTACTTTACCCCAAAGACAGCTCTCTCTCGAGATAGCCTACTTTCTTTCCTGAAATGTGCATCTGCTTTCCTAAATAAATCTACGTCTCAGAAACAAACAGAAAGGAAGTACAGGTTCTGGAGCAAACTGCCTAGGTTTAAATCTAAGTTCTGACAGTCAGGTAAATTTGGGCAATTACCTCTTTGCATCTCATCTCCAACCTTCTATGGTTGTTGTGAGGATTAAATGAAGTAATATACATCTATTAAAAAGTAAATGCTCAAATAAATGTTAGGTGGTATTATTAAGGTGAAATATTAGCCAGGCACAGTGGTGGAGGCCTGTAACCACAGCAACTTGGGAGGCTGAGGCAGGAGGATTTCAAGTTTGAGACCAGCCTCAGCAACTTAGTGAGATTCTGTCTCAAAATAAAAAATAAAAAGGGATAGGGATGGAACTCAGTGGTACAGTACCCATGGGTTCAATCCCAGTACTACAAAAATAAAGAAAAATAATACAGACTTACTTAAATGTCTAACAATAGGGGATTGGTTAGATAAAGAAGATATATCCAATTAGACATATCCAATTTAGTTTTGTCATTAAAAGATAAAGCAATTATCTATGTTTTTATATATGAAAAAGAACTAGAAATCTAAATTCCATACTGTTAAGATTGATTATCTTTGAAAGGCTGAGGCTGGAGGATGACAAGTTTGAGGGTAGCTGCAGCAACTTATCATGGCCCTAAGCCACTTAAGTGAGACCCTGTCTCAAAATAAATAATTCTAAAAAGAGCTGAGGACTTAGCTCAGTGGTACAGTGCCTCTGGGTTCAATCCCCAGTACCTTCCTGCGATCAAAAAACAAGAGAGGCTGGGGATATAGCTCAGTTGGTAGAGTGCTTGCCCCACATGCATAAGGTCCTGGGTTCAATCCCCAGCACCACAAAAACAAAAACAAAATCACAAGAGAGAAAGAGAGAGTGAGAGAGGGCAGACAGGCAGACAGACACTGATTATTTTCAGGAGAGGGGCATGGATTTACAATGCAGAACTTCTACTTTCTACCTCTCTTTTTTGGTAGTGAGTATTGAACCCAGGGGTACTGAGTCACATCCCCAGTCCTTTTATTTTTTGAGATAAGGTCTTGCTAAGTTGCTGATGCTGGCCTTGAATTTGCAATCCTCCTGCTTCAGCCTCCTGAGGTACAGAGATTACAGAGATTACAGAGGTGTGCCACTGCCTGGCTACTTTCTTTCTTTTGAACTGTTCAAACTGTTTTTATTTGTTATTGATGAGAATTACTTTTTAAATTAGAAAACTCTTCACCTTCAAAAGGAAAATCCTTTGAAATAAATCCAGCCTCCCCAAGTGGCCTGAGAAACACACTTACTGGGCATTGTTCCCACTGCTCTCCTCATCAATGATTCCAGGCACCGTTTTTCCTGCTGCTCGGCTAATTTCCCTTGAAGAAAAAAAATAAAACCTAGTCAATAAAAAAAATGGAGAATCTCACATTGCATTTATTAATAATAAATGTGAACTAGATGCAAGAGTTTTGTAGACTTTGTGACACATTTTTTTGAGCCAATAAAATTCTTTTTTTCTTTACAGATAAAATACATGGATTTATTAATAGTAAAATACAGCATCCAGAATAAAAAAATCTTTACAGCTCAAAGTAAGGAGAAATTAATTTTAAAATGTCCTAAAAATTCAGATATTGCATGAAGAAGTAGTAAGACTGGGTTAAAATAATACAAAGCTCATTCTCCAAACATAATGAAATTAGTAAGAAATCAGAAATTAATAAGAGGTATCCACAAACATATAGAAATTAAATAACACATTGTGAAGTAACAATGGATTAAAGAAGAAATCACAAGGGAAATTAGAAAATAATTTGAAATGAATGAAAATGAAAATATGAAAGAATTCAGGTTATTCAGAACATATTCTTTAATTAAACAGAATTAAATTAAAAATCAACACCAGAAAGATATCAGGAATATTTTCAAATATTTGGAAACTAATGTACTCGTGGAGACAGCATATTGTTGGGTCTTGTTTTTAAATTCAATCTGCCAGTCTATGTCTTTTGATTGATAAGTCGAGGCCATTTACATATAATGTTATTGAGAAATCATTTTTATTCCCTGTCATTTTTATTTATTTCTGGTTTTTAATTTGAATTAGTTTCTCCTTTGATTGACTATTCTTTTAGTGTAGCTCCTCTCTTTGCTGGCTTTCACTTTTATTTTTCATTCCTTCTTTATGAAATATTTTATTGAGTATGTTTTATAGTGTAGGCTTTCCAGTTGTGAATTCTTTTAACCTGAATAATCTGAATTCTTTTAACTTTTGTTTATCATGGAAGGTTTGCATTTCATCATCAATTCTGAAGCTTAATTTTGCTAGGTATAGTATTCTTGGCTGGCATCCATTTTCTTTCAGAGCTTAATATATATTATTCTAAGACCTCTTAGCTTTGAGGTCCTACATGGAGAAATCAGCTGATATCTGAATTGGCTTCCCTCTAAATGTGATCTGACATTTTTCTCTGGCAGCCTTTAAAATTCTATCCTTATTCTATATGTCAGGCATTTTTAGAGTAATGTGCCTTGGTGTGGGTCTTGTAATTTTGTATATTTGAGGTTCTATAAGTCTCCTATATTTGATTTTCCATTTCATTCTTTATGTTTGGAAAATTTTCTGTATTATTTCATTGAAAACATTGTGCATTCCTTTGGTTTGTATCTCCAACCTTCATCTATCCTGATAAATCTTAAATTTGGTCTTTTCAGGTTATCCCATATTTCTTGGAAGTTCTGTTCATGGTCTCTTTTAACATCTTTTCTCCACAATCACCTTTGTTTGCAAGATTATATATTTTGTCTTCATTGCCTGAAACTGTCTTCCAAGTGATCTAATCTGTTGGTGATGCTTTCCATTGAGTTTTTAATTTGTTATATTGATTCCTTCATTTTGATGATTTGATTTCTTTTCAGAATCTCTCCTTACTGAAGTGATCTTTTACTTCCCATATTTTCTCTCTGATTTCACTTCTTACATTGTCCTTCACCTCGCAGATTACTTTAACTATGTACATTGTAAACTCCTCTGGCATGTCTTCCATGGTGGTGTCGATGGATTCTGTTATTGGAGTATCTTGGTTTGTTTGGGGCAATTTGTTCCCTTGCTTTTTCATGTTGTTTTTGTGCCTAACCATCTAACAGTGTGGATCTGAGGCAGTGGAGTTTCTACCCTGAGGACTTAGAGTGTCCCTGAAGGTTTCCAGTACCTCACAGTTTATGGGGAGACAAATAACAACAACAATCAATGCAAGCAATATACAGCATGAAACCATAGTTCCTACTATGACATCTGCAATGTTAATTTTCACAATCAACAAAAATTATATGATGAGTTATTTTCTACAATAAAGACAGTAAGTTTGTAAAAAGGATTTACCGTTTCAAATGATGAACAGGGAGAGAACAGAAGTCATATAGGATGTGATGATTATGAGGGAGGAGAGAAGATAAAAGTAAAAGATTAAAGGAAGAGTGAAAGAGAACAATAGGGTATTAGTAAAAGAAAAGAAAAAAGACTTGAGGGAAACAGGTGAGAGAAAAATAAATACGCAAAAAAAAAAAAATTGGGTTGGGGGGGGTACCAGGAATTGAACTCAGTGGCATTCAACCACCAAGCCACATCCCCAGCTCTATTTTGTATTTTATTTAGAGAAGGGTCTCACTGAGTTGCTCAGCACCTTGTTGTTGCTGAGGCAGGTTTTGAACTCCAGATTCTCCTGCCTCAGTCTCCCAAGTCGCTGGGATCACAGGCGGGTGCCAACGCGCCTGGCTAAATATTTTTAAAAATAAAAATAAAAGAATACAAAACAAAACTGAAATATACCAATCAAACATCCTAATCCTCAAAAACCTTATCCATGAAAAATAACTGGCTTCAAAAATGCTAGAAATGAGGAAAAAAAAATATGAATATGTATCAATGTCCATGGACCATGAAGGTCATGATTAATCAGATAGAGAAAAAAAAAAAAAAAAAAAAACCTTAATGAAAAGTTAAATTGTTTCCTTTAGAGTTCAAAAGATTCTCAGCTTCTCTTTTCAGCAGTGTCAGGTGGGGTCATCTGGAGTGTGATGCTCCACCTTCTGGGTGGACTGCTGGAGTAAGAGAGGTAATCCAGTAAGCAGAAGTCCTAGAGGCCAGGTTTAAGGTATGCTCCACGTTCTTTGTGGAATGCAAATTGGTTTGGAGATTTTAAATCAGCGCACCTGCAGGGACTAGCAGTTGCCAGTCCACACTGGAAGTCTGCACACCAGGGATCCCCCTAAGTTCCACTCATTTGGTAGAGAAGCCAAGTCTTATTCCACTATGTCACCTTGCTGAGAAGCTGCCTCTCTGCCTTCTTGGTTTCATGCATGGAGCAGGCAGGAAAGTGACCTTCTCTTTCTGCCATCTTGAAACTTCTCTTATGACACATTTTTTTAAAAATTAAAGTATACCCATACACCCACATGTCTTTCAGGAAGCTTACAAAAGTTAACAATATATTAGGATCAGTTCTTTTTCTTGAGTCCTGAGGAAAGAGTGCATATCTTAGACCCACACTCTAGACTATCCTCAGGGTCAGTAGAATGCCTGGCCTACAACATGTTCAAGTGTGCAATGAATAATTCTGAATGCGAGAAAAAGCTCCTGGGGGCATTGGATGTTGCCCCTCATGCATTCATTTCCTACTTCCCAAAAGCCCCTAATCTATTTTAGACAGCTAAGAGAAAGCTAACCCAGCCTCCAGGAGATAGCCTTGCTACACCATCAGGCTTGTCCAGGATGGGCATGAGGCCAAGCCAGATCAAACAGATTCTCATGATTATTCTTAGTGGGAATGCTGGGACCAAGTCCTGCTCTCTTGCCCTGGACAGCATGCAGATATGAACGTAGAAACTTAAAAAATAAATAAATAAATAAAATTCAGTCCACACATACAGAACTGTAAAGCCAAAAGAACTGGACAGAAATGAAACTAGAGCCCTGATGACATGAATCTTTCAGTCAATCCATATCCAAACCTGCCCTATTTCTGGGCTTTTTCAACTACACGAGTCAATAATCAAGTTTAATCCTATTTGGACATGGTTTTCTGTTACTTGCAACTGAAAGTATTCTAACTGACAAAAGGTGAATGTGAAGAAAGGTTGCAAAGGATGGAGGAAGATGGCCAGGCACAGTGGCACACACCTGTAACCCCAGTGGCTCTCGAGGCTGGGCAGGGGGATTGAGAGTTCAAAGCCAGTCTCTGCAACAGCAAGGGGCTAAGCAACACAGTGAGACCCTGTCTCTAAATAAAATACAAAACAGGGTTGGGGATGTGGCTCAGTGGTAGAGTGCCCCTGAGTTCAATCCCTGGTACCAAAAAAAAAAAAAAAAAAAAAAAAAAGGAGGAATATAATTTGATGAATAAGAAGTAATAAAATAAAATAAATTAGAATAAAGTAAAAAGAGAGTCAGGGCAATGAAAACATGTAAGAAGAGATAAGAGTCATCTGTAAAGACCTCTCTGCTTCTCAACATGCTTACCTGTTCAATACTCCATTGGAAACCAGAGCTTCCTTAGGATGGAAATACTTGTAATATACATTTCTAACCACAGCATCTTGTAGGGAAGAGAGAGAGATGCATTTTAGATTAGAAATAAGTTTGATGTTAAAGTCTTTTACAACTTTTGATCTGAAAGGAACCCTGGAACTCTGTTGCAATCCATTGAATTTTATTAGTGGAAGAAGCCTAGGTGCAGAGAGCTCAGACTACTGTGAGCTCAGACTGCTGAACCATATTACCTCAGCCAGATCTTTTTCCATTGTACCAGTGGGCCGGGAACCCACTATTTATTGTTCCACTAGGAACAATAAATAGGAAATCACTGCTTCTATTAGAATTAAAAGAATACTACTAATAATTACCATTATTAACCATGATTCCATATTCTTCTAGTAGAAAATTAATATTGGTGTCAAATCTGGATTCTCCACCTTCTCCTAGCATCACAAGGATATCCCCACCACTGTCAAGGTACTTCTTCAGAACTTCAAACTACACAAAGAAAAAAAAATCAATCTATGAATATACATACTCAAAAGACTTCTGACCAAAACATTATACTATGAATAAAACTTTACTAAAAAGTAAAAACTTCGAATCTATAAAACGTTTAAATATAAATGTACATGAGATAATATAAAATATACTCTCTACATAGGATTTCCAGGCTTATCTTTGAACATAATGCCTCAAAATACTCAAACTGAATTGCCATTTTCAAAATTGACTATCTGGACAGCATAGCAAAAGTGTAAAACTATTAGCTAAAGGAAACTCGCAGATCTCCATCTAGTGCATCCCTGGTCTCCAACTACCAGATACAAGTTACACCTACTCTTCCAACAACCAAAAATGTCCCTAGACACTGCCAAATGTCCTGTCAGAAGGAGAGAAGGAAGAAGAACTACCTCAGCTGAGAAACATAAATCTAGATATACCTTCCTTTCACTGCCTGCCAAGAATATCAGGCTGAAGGCATTCCATACCTCATCAGGGAAGAGTTCTGACCAAACCACAGTGAGAAATTTAAGTTGTTGGCTTATCTCCTGGGAAGCACTCTCTAACTCTCACAAAGCTGAGGAGGGGAAAAAAATCTGGAGTTGATCTTGCTGATCTATTCTGGGGAAAGCTGGCAAGGGGAGGATGTCTAGACAAATAGTTTTGTTTTGTTTTAATACTGTTAAACCCAGGGATGTTTTACCACTGAGCTACATCCCCAGCCCTTTATATTTTTTAAATTAATTTATTTATTTTTTGGTACTGGGGATTGAACCTAGGGGTGCTTAACCACAAAGTCACATTTCCAGCCCTTTTTATTTTTTATTTTGAGACAGTCAAGCTAAGTTGCTGAGGCTGGCCTTGAACTCGGTCTCCCAAGTTGCTGGGATTACAGATGTGCACCATCATGCCCAGCTTTCTTTTTTTTTTTTTTTTTTTGTTTTTTTTTGAGAAAGGGTCTTACTAAGTTGCTGAAGGCCTTGAACTTGCAACCCTCCTGTTTTAGCCTCTGAGTTGCTCGGATTATAGGCATGTACCACCCTGCCTGGTACAGATCAGTAGCTTAATTTTCTTCACTAAGTATTCCACCAGAAAAGAAGCTGGGCACTGTGGCTCTTGCCTGTAATCCTAGCTATTTCAGAGGCTGAGGCAGGAGATCCCAAGTTCAAGGCCAAGTTCAGCAACTTATCAATATTCTATCTCAAAAACCAAAAAGGAGTACAAACAGAGAAACAAGATGTACCCCAGTTGTTTACAATAAAAAAAATTAAAAAAAAAAAAAGGGGTGAGAATGTAATGCAGTAGTACAGCAACCCTGGGTTCAATCCCCAACATCACAAAAGAAAACAAATATGAACATGCACTCTAATATGTGTATATCTGTATACATATTTTTGTTTTCTATATTCTCAGAACATAGTTTTGGGATGGGAAACACTACTGAGACTTGGAACCTACTATGACTGTGGTTCTGGGATTTGTCAATGGTATCTAAATGCAGTGGAAACAGAGGTGGTATTGGTATCTTTTGTATCCTACCAGCTGTCTGGCATTTTGAGAAAAAGAGATATATGAAAGGACTTGTTATGTAAATAAGGAGTTTCACATTACAATGTGGAAGCAATGTGGGATATTTGTATGATTCAGGCCTGTGACTCTCAGCGGAGGCATTAAACCATTTAGCATGTATTGTGAATTGATCTAACATTAATATTTAAGGACATTTTAGCAGATGGTGGGAAGGTATGCTAAGGCCCTGCAATGCTCAGACCAATTCCCGTAGTAAAGAATTAACCCACAACGTTTGTCTTCTCAATAGTCACGTGCATTTAAAAAAAGGGAAAAAACCCACCAACAACATAAACTGATCTAGAATCTAACTCCAATTTATATATATAAACAAAAAATATTTTTGCATGATTTAATACAAACCAAATTCTCAGGTATGCAACTACCATGTAAATTGAGAAAATTATACTTTATTTTTTTCAGCAATTTACCAAGAGTGCGTCAGTATTTTGGCAAATTGCATCACCAGTGCAATGTGGCTCATGATCTGAAATACCAACACACCTGCATCAGCTTGCTTTTTTGTACTTGTCTTACTCGTAGTATTCCATGTATTTGTTTAGCCTTTATTTAAAATGTCAAATATAACGATGTGTTCTAGGGTACATATGCCTAAACACAAACTGAAATATGCATATTCTTCTAGTGTGTCCATGCTTAAACATTTTCAATGTGAAGAATGTATATTCTTTTATAAATCATCTTCTTTTAATTTCTTTTTATTATAGGTAATCTACTATATTGACTTGTTTTCAATGGCGGTGGGTTATATTATCCATGCATTTCAATTCAGGAAAATAAAGGTGGTATTTATAATCAGGATACAATGGTGGATGCTGTTCTGACAGGTTGGAAAATACTCGTCTGTCATGTGGTCATCTGGTGGTAGCTTAATAATGTCACCAAGTGAGGTGGGGTAGTTGAGGTGGGAAATGCAGTAAGACTCTTCAGCCTAGTTTCTAGTCTGCTATTAGCATCTAATACCAGACATAGGACAGTATCAAGGAAGTATCACCCCTTCACCCCTTTATTAGTCTTAGGAGGCCAGCAATGACCAGGAAAGAATTGATCTTTTTCCTTGAGGAAGACCCCTGCTACCATTGGAATCAGCCCTTGGAAGAATAAAAACAGAAAATGTTTGTATTCAGAAAGAAGCCAAAGGTTCTTCTCTTCCTTTCCTTCCCTCCTCACTCCAACTCCAAAGATCTGGTGAGAGGACATTTTATTAGGCTAAAGTTCCAAAGAACCAAGTCTGCCTCTCAAGGATGCATGTCTTTCGGAAGCCTGAAGTAAGTCTTGGCCTGGTGCCTGTTCTCACTTGGAAAAAGGCCTACTCATCGGGCTCTGACCTTCTCTCTGGACACCCTTACCTTCCTGAGGCTGCCTCCTTTGTGGCAAAGATCTAAACATTTCTCTGGCTTTCCTAGCTACAGAAGGGAGGTGGCCCCGCAAGTAATAAAGTACTCCTCCTCTATAGGCTGTTGCCCTCGGTGATACATTTCCCTCAAGGTCTCAGTGGGTAGAGGCACTGGTCACCTCTAATCTCAACAATAATTCCTATTCCTGCTCTCGATTAACCTGAGTTACATCTCCAAGCCCGTCCCAGGTAGGAAGGACATCTTGCAATAAGTTAAGAAAATAAAAACACCAGAAATGTACCCTTGTGACTCTCCTCCCACTGGCTCCACCTAGAGTAAGAGCAGGAGACCCGGCCTGCCTCCACAGCCTGCCTCCACATCATCTCTTAAAACTAAAACTCTATACCTATTAACAATTCCCCATCTCTTCCAGGCCTGCAAACACCACTAATTTTTGTCTCTATGAATTCAATTACTCATATAAGTGAAATCATATAGTATTTGTCTTTTTTTTTTTTTTGGTACTGGGGATTGAACCCAGGGGTGCTTTATTACTGAGTTATATCCCCAGTTCTTTTAATTTTTTTATTTTGAGAAAGGGTCTCAAGAAGTGGCTCAGGCTGCACTGAATTGCTGAGGCTGGCCTCATACTTTCAATCCTCCTGCCTCAGTCTCCTTAGTCTTTGGGATATTAGGTGAGTGCCACAGCACTTGACCAGTATTTGTCCTTCTCTGACTGCCTTAGTTCACTTGGCATAATGGCCTTAAGGTTCATCATGTTGTAGTATTTATCAGAATTTCTCCCCCCACCTTTTATTTGGTACTGGGGATCAAAGCCAAGGACTTGCTCATACATGATACCACAGAGCTACACTCTAATCCCTCTCTATTTCTAAGGCTGAATAGTATTTCCAGCAGGTAAATACCACATTTTGCTTATCTATTCATCTGTAAACAGACACTAGGGCTATTTCCATCATTTAGCTATGGTAAAAAGTACTGCTAAGTACAAAATTACTTTTTGAGCTTTTGCTTTCAAGTTTTTTGGACGCATATCCAGAAATGAGATTGTGGAACTCAATTTTATCAATTTTGAACTGCCATACTGTTTTTCATTAATGGTTTCACCATTTTATATTGCTGCCAACAATGTAGAAGGGTTCTAATTTTTTCACATCCTCACCAACACTGACAATTTTCAGCATGGGTTTTACATTTATCATTTTTTATCTAGCCCATACAACAGAACTGAGAAAGTCTAATTTTAAATCAAGTTTTACTATTTTCAAACAAAAATATGGCAAAGAAGTATGACTAAAGCTTGATTAGCCCTCCTTATGTGTTTGGCACTTTACATGGATTATCTCAGTTATCACAACTCCATCATGAAGTCAGATGACGTGACTGCTTTCAGGCAACACAGGAAGTAGTGGAGTGGGATCTAAGTTCAGTGTCTTAGAGCCCATCTTCCTAACCACGCCTCTGTATTTCTGTTTTATGGATATTTCTTACCTCAGCTGCAGTAAATTTTTCCCTTGGCCCAGCTGTAATCCACAGTTTCACTCCAATTAGCTTCTCAGATGTGATTTCCTCTTTTAAGCTGGAAACATTTTAAAAGTAAATGTTAAATCCGTAACTTAAACCAACTTAGGAACTATTTTAGCAAATTGGCTGCACAGAACCAAGGCAACAGAGACCAAGAGATGAAGGGGCTCAGAGGTACATCTAGCAGCCTCTCTCCCAAGGTTAGAATCCTCTCCTAAGCCTGCCAGAGAGATATGGCTTCTAGTCAAACACTTCCAAAAAGCCAAGGTGTCCAAATTAAGCCAAGTTAAGATATGAAGAAGTCCTCCAGCCAGGGCAACAGCACTGTAATCCCAGCAACTCAGAACACTAATGCAGGGGGTTTACAAGTTTATGTCTGAGGCCAACCTTGCCAACATAACAGGGCCATATCTCAAAATAAAATTTAAAAAGGGGTAAGGGATGCAGCTCCATTTAAGCCCTGGCTTAAATTTCCAGGATTGGGACATACACAAAGAAGTCCTCCAACTACTAATTCAGTCATCTCTTATTTCTTCTATCCATTAGTTTATATGACTATAAATTCATTCTCATTAAGAATACATACACAGACACGTACATATAAAGACAGAGATGTTCTCATTTAATCCCATTTTTCCTTTCCCTAAACTGATGTGTTGACCCAAGTTAAAATATGGAGAAAATCTTCAACATCTCTTTTTTTTTTTTTTTTCAGTGCTGGGGAGCCCTTTATCATTGAGCTACACCCTGAATTTTCTTTTTTTTTTTTTTTTTTCTTTCTTTTTTGCAGTGCCAGAGATCAAACCCAGGTCTCACACATGCCAGGCAAGCACTCTACCACTGAGCCACCTCCCTAACCTTCAACATCTTATTATATGGATATAATAAGAAAACTTTTTGTTTGTGATTTATAGAACAACTTAATAATGTGGTGATTGCAATCTTTAAAAGATGTTTTAAAGGGCTGGGGATATAGCTCAGTTGGTAGAGTGTGTGCCTTGCAAACACAAGGCCCTGGGTTCAAACCCCAGTACCACAAAAAAAAAAAAAAAAAAAGATATTATTAATAATAATTCATCCGCCCTGAATAATAATAATAATAATAACAACAACAACAATAATAATTCATTTACTTCTTTTGGAGTGATGGTACCAGGGATTGAACTCAGTCAAGGGCACTCAGTCACTGAGCCACATCCCCAGCCCTACTTTGTATTTTATTTAGAGACAGGGTTTCACTGAGTTGCTTAGCACCTCACTTCTGCTGAGGCTGGCTTTGAAATTCTGATCCTCCTGCCTCAGCCTCCCAAGCCACTGGGATTACAGGCATGTGCCACCGCACGTGGCTATAAAAATTCATTTACTTTTGAACAATTTTTTTTTCTGTATTAGGGACTGAGTCCAGAGATACTTTACCACTGAGCCACATCCCCAGTTTTTTTTATTTGTTATTTTAAGGCAGAGTCTCATAAAGTTGGTTACAGTCTTGCTAAATTGCTGAGGCTAGCCTCAAACTTGTGATCCTCCTACCTCAGCATCACTAGCCACTAGGATTACAGGCATGCCCAACCATGCTGAATCTTTTGAACAATCTTTAAATTGAGCTCTTCCTACCTAACCAATTTATCATTCATAAGGAAATCAAAACTTTTCAGTTTAACCAGTAAACTATCATCACTTAGAAGCAAAGATAATACACACAAGATTCAACTCACTTCTGAATCTTCCAATTACTCCGAAGTCTTTTCTGCATGGATTTATAGCCATTGTTGGTGGTAAATACCTCCTTTTTGTATGCATTGAAAAGAATGGTGCTCCGAACCTCCTTCTCCATGGTTACCTTATGGAAAAAAGATAGATCAGAAAAACAATACACAATATTCCAAAAGAAAGACCCCAAAAGGAATAGTTGCCTTTCAGCACGTGTGCTTGCTTGCTCCCTCCCTCCTTCCCTCCCTCCCTCCCTCTCTCTTTTTCTACAGTGTTGGGGATTGAACCCAGGGCCTCACACATGCTAGACAAGTGCTCTAACAGTAAGCTACATCCCTAGCCTATTGCCTTTCATTTCTAATTTACCAAAGAAGGGTATACAACTTCAGCCTATCTATGAAACATTCACAATTCTCAAAAGTGGAGAATGAAATGCATAATATAGCTACAGAAACCAAAGACCAAACCACACCCAGCTCATCCCTGGCTTCTGCTTCCAGGTTCTTACCCAGGCCCTCCCACCAGCCTACTTCCATGGCTTTGCCCACCACCACCCTGCTCTTGTGGCCTGAGACCATGATTCCACATTGATTCGCCACTGCTAACTGCTATTAAGTGTGGGATATCATCTTCTAAATTCTCCCCTCCCCCCACCCTCTCTCCATATACACATATATATTTTAACAGTTTATTTCACTAAATAGTGTATCTTACCATATACACTATTGTCCAACACAATTTTTTCAATTAACTTTGTATACCTGACATCCTTCCATGTCAATACATATGGATCTACCATATTCTGCTAAATAACTATACGTATTCCATTTTGTGGATGTATCACAATTTATTTTATCAATTATATATGACTGGCAACTGTCATTTTTTCCAAAAATTTTGCTAGTAAAATACTAAAGACACCCTTTGTTTGTTTTTGTTTTTGCAGTGTTTGGGCTCACACAGGGCCTTATGCCTGCTAGGAAAATACTGTATCATTGAACTAAACCCCCCAGCCCTAAAAACATAACTTTTGAACATGATGTTTTTATGTACTCTGGATATTTGTAGAATAAATTCCTATTTTTTGAATGGCTAAGTCAATGTACAAATTGCCCTCCAAAAAAAAGTAATCACTGTACTTCCATTAACACTAACACATTTTTGTTTTCAGACGATCCTTTCTAGCTCTGGTCTTTGTCATCTTTACTGATAAAACAGTAGTATCCCCTTATCCTTCACGGTTTTTCTTTCTCAGGTTTTGGTTAACAGAGGTCAACTGTGACCTGAAAATATTAAATGGAAAATTGTGAGCCATTCGGAGTGGCATGATGAAATATCGCACTGTCTCCCTCTGTTCTGACCTGGATGTGAACATCCCTTAGTCCAGTATACCCATGTTTTATGCACTACTCAGCTGTTGGTCACTTGGTAGCTGTGTCAGTTATCAGACTGATAGTCTTGGTATTGCAGTGCTTGTGTTCAAGTTACCCTTACGTCCTAGCCTAGTGATATATATTTCTGCTATTGCCATTGATTATTTTTTGGCAAAGAACAAAAACCTAGGAAAAGGGAATAAACTTCTTTTGTTCATTTTGTGGCTCTTAAAGGGAGAGTGCAATGAAAGCTACAATTTCAGTTAACAGCTTATTGTAGTTGAGTCCCTGGTGAAAGCAGCAGACCTGGGGTCCTGCCCTATCAAAATTATTCAGAAATAAGTTTCCTTAAGGATAGGAAGGGACTTTAAAACAACAATAATAACATTAAAACAATACCTGGAGAGTGCTGCCCAAGCATTCTCTCGGCTCCCCCCCCCCCATAACCTTACCAGTCAAATCGGGACTTTCCCAGATGAGTGATGAATAGACTAAGGGTGGCAGCAATGACAAAGGGTCCAAGACCTTACGACTGCTCATCCAAAGCTCTTTCATACTCAACAGAACAATTAAAACCCGCGCAGTCCGAGGCGGTGGAGATTCAGGGCCCAGCCAGTTACCTGACCCCAGCAGACCTCAGATTTCCCAGGAGACTGGCCCAGAAGCCTCGCGGGTAATCGGGCTGGGCCGCCGTTTGCGCCTAGGCCGCCCCAACGCCCCGGCCCACCCCTTACAGTCGGAGTCCTTCCTACCTGAGGCCCAGTGACCACCATCTTCACCTGACGTCGCCCAGCATCCCGCGGACAGGTATCCAAGGCCGCCTAGCAACTGCGGAGGCGCACCCGCGCGTGAGAAGGTGTGTCCCGGACGCGGAGCTCCTTCCGCAGCGACGTGATGACGACAGAACGGCCGATGCGCGTTGGCGGCTGGCGTCCGGCGCGGGCGGGGCTCATGTGGGATTATACCATTACTGTGGATGAGGGGTACATACCAACACAGCGAGGATTAACTTTTGGGTAAAAAGAAGTCCTTTTCATTCTTTCCCTGAATAACAACTGCGATTAAAAACTGATAAGAATGGCAGGTCCCAAAAGGCCAAAGTTCGCTCCAGCCCGAGGGCGGAAAATAGTGGAAGCTTCCGGCGGCGGGGGCAGGCGGGGAGGAGCGCCCCGGCCTGGCTCCCCAGGGCGCAGGCGCAGAACGTCTGGGCCGGAAGGCGGGCGGGTGGGTGTGACGGGAGTTCTGATCGCTGGCTGCCGGAAGCTCCTGCCTAGAGGTGTGAAGCGTGATGCGAGGAGATTGGGAGGCCAGGGAAGAGGTCCCCGAAAAGGGCGGGCCGGTGAAATGGGGAGAGTGGTACCCTCAGATGTGCCCTTTTATTAGCCAGACATCGTAAAACGCCACAGTGCCAGGCCTGAGCGTCGGGGACATAGCGGTGACCTGCTGCCCTCTAGGCGTCCGCAGCCGGGGAGTTAGACCTTGGCCGGGTCCTAGCAAAATGTAAACATATAAACTGTCTTAGGGAGTTGTGAGGGGGCTGGTCAGAATGGCGCCCCCTTGAGCAGAGATCTGAAGGAAGAGTGGCAATCATTAAGTCAAGAACTAGGGGAAAGCGTTGTGGGCAGAAGGGCTTGTGCAAAAGAGCCATCACCACATACATGTTGTCTTGACATGGCCGTGAAAATGGGAAAGAAGACGCCCACAACCACCAGCCGTCCACCCTTCTCCCCAGGTGAGCACTCTGTGCCTGCCTCAAAGGGCTATGGGCTTGTCTACAGGGCTGTGTGGCAGCCTCCAGGCTCAGACAGATGAGTGCAGAGACATCTAACTGTTTTGATTTACATTTATGTTTGTCTTCAATATATACAGGGTAGTGAGACTTCAGGATATTAAAACACACACAACTTGAGTTGCTTTTTCACAGCTATCAAGACAGCAAATTCAAAAGAAGAGGGTGATGGAGAGGTTTTTGGTTTTGTTTTTGTTTTTTCCCCTGTGAAAGGGACGGAACCCAGGTCACCCACGTGCAAAAACGCCCTACCAATAAGCTGTATCTCCTGAATGAATCCTCTTCTTGAGGATGCTGCTTTTGGTGCAAAACTGGGTGAATACAGTCTGCAGTTAGGGATATAAATGGAAGTGATGAAATTGGGACAGGTCTTCAGATGCTTCTGCCTTTCGTGCAGTCACTATTTGCTTGAAGACTAAGAGCACCTGCCCAAAGCACTTCTCTCACTGTCCTAGGTTTTTGAAATAACAAGGTTTTTCAGTCAGCTGCCACCAAGTTCAGTTCCTGGCTGTGACTTGCACCAGCTGGATGCAAGACTTTGGGCAGTTTACTTAATCTGAGTGAATGTTTCCTATCTGTAAAGTGAAGTTAATAATTTCTAAATGCTGGCTTATAGTGAGAATTGTAAGTCATACATTTAAAACTTGGAATGTGCTCCATAAACATAGGTGTAGCATGATCAATTCAGTAGCATAGTGTTTCTTTGTTTTTATTTTCTGTCCTGGTGAAAATTTTTGTGATTTTACAATCTTGGATAGAACCACTGTGTTTCACAACTCATAGCTGATTATGTACCATTGTGTCTTGTAGCTACACTCTTGATTTTTGTTTTGAGGAGTTGGGACTTTGTTCTCACGTTCCATATTTGGCAATCAGCAAGCACTAGTAAGCTGGAAATTAGAGTTTCTTTCAATGTTCTCAGCACATGTCAAAACTTAACATCAGTTCTTCCTGACCCAGCTCTTATCTCCAGTAGGTCAGTGTCCTTGTTGTTCTTTCCATGGTCTCTCAGCCACCCCCATAATTCTTGGGGTAGGAGATTGGGGGAACAAAATTGGAAGGAAGAGAGTGGGACTGAGTTCAGAGGCAAAGGCAATGAAATCGCCAGCACACTGATCCTAAGAAACTTCCTCCCCTTGCCCCCAAACCAAAAAGCTAATAAAGCTACCTTAAGTACATACTACAGGTTTGAGAAGGAAAAAAACACACTTTTATACTGAAATAAGGCAGTATAATTTATCCTATAAGAGCAGGGTTCTGGACTTCCTGAGATTGTACATGTTCACATTCTGTCTGCTATGAATTGCCTTTAGAAATGACTGATATTGAACACATAGAGCTGCATAAGTGTCCAGGAAGCTCTGGTCACCAAGACCTGGGCTCCCCACAGGAGGTGGGGCAGGGCATGAACTTGGCAACCAGGTTCAGACCATGAGTCGGGGTCCAGTTTGCTGTCTCTTCCACAAGACCTCTTTTTACCACCACCTGGTTGTCCCAGCCAATTCTTGCCGTGGCTCTCACTAGAGATTTTGATGGTCATTCTGCTTGAACCTAACAGTCTGAGTAAGGGTCAGACTCGCACAAAGGTTAAAGGTGAGAGCCATGGAGCCAGTTATATGGCTCTAAATCCCAGATCTAACCTTTATTAGTGACATAGGCTTCAAGCAAAAAGCAACTTCTCCAACTGTTTCTCAAATGGCAAAAATAAAATAATAATAATTCCTACCTTATGGTTATTTGGGAGAAAATTACTAATGGATATCAAAGAGTCTAACACAGAAATTCCCTCAGCATAGGCAGGCATTCTGAAGCTGACTTTGGCCAATTAAGCCAAAAAAAAGGAGTGTGTTAAAAGGCTCAGAAGCTCAGGCTGAGGCAGGAGGATTGCAAGTTTGCCAGCCTCTGCAACTTAGCAAGACCCTGTCTCAAAATAAATAAAAAAGGACTGAAGATGTAGCTTAATGGTAGAGCACCCCTGGGTTCAATCTCCAGGACCTCCCTCAAGAAAAAAAGCTCAGATGCTTTTTTAAAATAAGTTATTATTTATTTTGGTGGTACTGGGGAATGAACCCAGGAGTGTTTTACCACTGAGCTACATCACCAGCCCTTTGCTTTCCGTATTTTTTATTGATGCATTATAGTTGTACATAATGGTGGGTCAGATGCTCTTGAAATCATTGACACAGCTAGAGAATTGGACTTGAGGCTTTCAGGAATGCAGACTGGGCTGATGAGGAAACTGCTGCAGTTGCTGCTGCTGAGGATAAGTTACTACTACAGTTTGCACTGTTGCTACCTCTATACCAGGAAACCAGTTTTGTAGCTACCACCTGAAAGAGAGCTTCTGGTCCCTTTTATGGTATAGATGCATTTCTGGGTCACATTCCTGGCCCTAGTTCAGGGGAAGGAGGTAGACTCATCGTGGCTCATAAAGTAGCGGATTCCCTGACTATTGGAAGGAGCTTAGATGCCAGGCAACCAACCCAATAATATGTTTAGTACTACCCACAACAAAGAAAGACACCATCAACACGGAATGAGAGAGACTGGGTAATACCTGTAGGTTTGTTACATCTCTGTCTTTTTATGCACTGAGTTCAAAATCCAAACATCAAGAGGCCTTTCTGGTTAAGAGTGCCAGCTGCCCTTTGCTATTGAGGGTATTCATATGTCCAGGCTCCATTACAGTAGGAATGGATGGTTAATGAGATATCAGCACAAGTCGTTGGATGGAGCTTCTGGAAAAATACTTTATTTTTTTGTATTGGGGATTGAACTCACATCCCTGGTCCTTTTTTTTTTTTTTTTTTTTTTTTAAATCTTTTATTTTGAGACAAGTTCTAGCTCAGTTGCTGAGGGTCTGGCTAAATTGCTGAGGCTGGCTTCAAATTGCAATCCTCCTGCCTCAGCCTCCTGAGTTGCTAGAAAAGCACTTTTAATAGTGTCCTTTTATTCCCTCCTCTTACTTATTCCTTTCTTTTCCCTGTCCAGGACACAAAAGTGGAGACTAGAGAACCAGTAACCAACTTGTGATAATGTATCAACTCTAATATCAGAAGCCATTTGTCAAGAGACCCAGCAGAAGTACAGAAAGCCTCTGAGTAGCTAATGACCTGTCCTACCAGCCCAGGCCACCTAACATTGTCCTTCTATGTGATGGGGAAAAAAATACCTACTTCTTGTTCAATCCATCAAACTCATTACATTAAATCTTAGTAGCAGCTGAAAGTAACTCCTCCTATTACCAGCTGTCCTCAGAGGCTTCACAAGTGCTTCCTTAGCAGTCCAAGATGTCATCATCTTCTGGCGCATAGGAAAATCCCAGGAATGCACTTGAGGCCCCTGAGCTGCTAGCCATGGTATCAGGGGTACAGCCAATAGACTTGGATACTGCTTCTTGGGTGAACTCTGGGTCAAAGTGTTTCAAGTCAGCAGGTCCTGCCTGTCAACAGAAGCCAATAATGAGGAGGGGACACTGGGATCATAGCTGCCCAAGGAACCCAAAGCCCAGGAGAGGGGTGTCAGGCCTCCCCTCAGTGCCTCTTGGTGATCCACACTTAACCGTCACTTTCCCACGCATTTACATTAATCATCTTATTCCACGTGACTGATTTCTCTAACCCCCAGGCCCCCTGCCTGCTCTACACCAACCCTCAGACAAAGGTCTGTCAATCGACATATATTCACTGAATGTTTACCAGGCATTGTTCAGGACACTGGAAATATGGGAGAACAGACGAGAGCGAGCCTCTGCTTACTGGAGCTTACAGTATGTGGAGGGCAGGAGGATTGAACAGAGCATTTATATAGGTAGAGAGCTCAGGGTCCTAGATGGAGAAGATAAACGAGGGTAATACAGTAGACAGGGACGAGGGCCGCTTTAGCGACTTTGTAGGAAGAGTAATCTGAGAGATTGCAAAAATCATTACAGATTCTCCATTTACCATCCAGAGATGGAGGTTCTTTCTCCATCTTTTAAATAGGGGTTACAACTTGATTATGCCAATGGAACAACTGGCAAATCATCTGAGTGGAGGCTGGAAAATGGTGCCTTGGGAATCACCTCCCTTGCTGTGCTTGGAACACTGAGACCAGCCTGGGAACAAGCTCAGAATACTTTCTGGAAAGCGAGAGTCTACAGGAAGGAGGACCCAGGTGCCCTGGCAGCCTGCCAACTCCTAGACATGTAAGGCAGTTCTAGATCAATTCCATCCCATTGCTGACCACAGACATGAGAGAGCTCTACACAGAACAACTGACCTGGCCCAGATTGAAAAAAACACCATGAAATATGAACAAGATACAATATTGTTGTTTAAAGCTGGGGTTGTAGCTCAGTGGTAGAGCACTTGCCTAGTATGTGTGAGGCCCCGGGTTCAATCCCCAGCACCCCATAAGAAAAGATTGTTATTTGAAGCCACCTAGTTTTGGGGTGACTTGTTATGCAGCACGAACTAACCAATACTGTCTTTCTGCAAAGGTGACCCAATCAGAGGAAAAGATAACACCCCCTGGAGGTTGTGAAGTAAGCAGGTGAGCAAGTGGAAGGGTCTGCAGACCTGCTTTCACATGCAAGTCTTGGGCTCCAGAACCAAACATGCCATGGTTTCCAGCTTCTCAAAAGGGTCACAGGCCCAGTGTAGTGGCACACACCTATAATACCAGCTCCTTGGGAGGCCAAGGTAGGGGAATCACAAGTTCAAGACTAACCTGGGCAAATTAGCAAAAACCTGTTCAAAAGAAAAAAGGGTTGGGAATGTAGCTCAGTGATAGAGTGCCCCTGGGTTCAATCCCCAGTACAAAAAAAAAAGCCACTGGGCTCAGAGCTGCAAGACCAGAACATGGATCCTAGTTCTGGCCCTTGTTAATTGTGTAGCCCAAGTCAATGCAGTTCCTTTCTATCATGGGACCACCAAGAGCTAATGTTTAAACACTAACCACCTCCACCATGGATCAAAGAAATATAAATAAAAATGCTAAGAGATGCCACTTTTTATCAGATTTGCATAGTTAAAAATAAGAACAGCACGTGCTGCAGAAGTTGAGTAAGATGAAAACTCACCAGAAGACAGACAGGAGGAAGATTGTTCTCACTGTGGACAGGCATATGCAAACCAAGAGCCTGAAAATGGTGATTTTTTTGTTTTTGTTTTTGTTTTCGTTTGGTACTGGGGATTAAACTCAGGGGCACTCAACCACTAAGCCACAAACCCCAGCCCTATTTTGTATTTTATTTAGAGACAGGGTTTCACTGAGTTGTGTAGTGCCTCACTTTTGCTGAGGCTGGCTTTGAACTCATGATCCTCCTGCCTCAGCCTCCCAAGCCACTGGGATTACAGGTATGCGCCACCATACCTAATGGTGGGTGTTCTTTGACAGGGCAGTTCCCCATCTGAAACCCACCTTAAGAATATAACTAGAATTCTGGGCAAAGATACATAAAGATGTTCATCAGCACATTATGACATAAATAAATGGTAACAACCTAAAGTTCACCATGAGGAGCATAGTTGAGTAAGTTTTTTTATAGACATAAGATGGAAATATTATGCAGCCACTAAAAATAATATTTATATAAAGTTTCATATTGCATGGGGGAATAATAACATAGCCTTTAGGCAACAAAAAGGAAAAAGATTGTACACATACTCGTATATAGTCAAGCCTCTGCATCCATGGGAATCTATAACCATGGATTTAAACAACTGCAGATTGAAAATATTTTGGGAAAAAAGTGTATTGGTTCTGAGCATGTACAGACATTTCCTAAATAATATAGCATAACAAATATTTTCATAGTAATTACATTGTAAGCGGAATTGTAAGTAATCTAGAGATGATTTAAAGTACATAGGAGGGGCCTGGGGTTGTGGCTCAGTGGTAAATGCTTGCCTGGCATGTGTGAGGCACTGGGTTTGAATCTCAGCACCACATATAAATAAATGAATAAAATAAAGGTCTATCAACATCTAAAAAATGCAGATCAAAAATAAAGTACATAGGAGGATGTACATAGGTCATATGCAAATACTGTGCTATTTTATATAAGGAACTTGAGCATCCCACAGGGACAACTGTAGATAGATAGATAGATAGATAGATAGATAGACAGATAGACCAATACATACACACACACAATGTATGATTTACTATGTAAAACATACACACACACACACACACACACTCACACAAAGACTGGAAGCCTGCCAGCAATGGTTCCCCTTGGTTGGTGCGATACAAAGCATTTCCTCTCTGCTGCTTTGAAGTTCTCTGCTCTACACACTTTCTGCAAGGAATGCATGCCATTTTTATTGTCAGAGAAATGTCTAAAGCTATCTCCATAGGGCGAACCCCTGCCTGGGTGTGCAGTGTGACTCAGAGCACTTCACAAACTGGAAAGGGCTCTGCCATGAGGGTTATTGGTGCTCAAGATGAAGGAGCAGCTGCATGGCTCTTGCCCCAGAGCTGAGCTGGCAGAAGGGACTTGGGAGTGCTAGAAATGGTTCTGCCTCTAATTTTTGCATGTGACTTGGATAAAGTATCCAATCTTGTGGGCCCTCAATGTCCCCGTTGAGGCCAGGCACAGTGGCACATACCTGCAATCACAGTGACTCAGGAGGCTGAGGCAGAAGGATCACAAGTTCCAGACTAGCCTCAGTAATTTAGTGAGGCCCTAAGCAACTTAGTAAGACCCTGCCTTAAAATAAAAAATAAAAAGGACCGGGGATGTGGCTCAATGGTAAATTACCTCTGGAATCAATCCCTAGTACTAAGAGAGAGAGAGAGAGAGAGCAAGCTCAAATACTCTCCAGACTCCCACCAGTGCTAGGAATCCAGAATCCAAAATCCAGAATGCTAAGCCCTCTTACCACATTTGGGTTGAAAGGTGGAGTCAGTCTCTTGTGGTACAAGTCATCCCAGTTTATGGGACTGAAGAATACATGGTTCTTTATCTCCAGCTGCAAGAAGAAGGTGCTAATCAGAAGTAGCCCTCCCTCCCCACCCCCACATCCTCCTGAGTCCCAGCTCTGTAGCAACTGGCTTTTAACTGCATGGTCCCTTGCAGTTCTGGATGGTTTCCTGGGACAAGAGAGTGTTCTGCAACCAGGCTCTGGCCCCCACCATCATCCAAAACCCCCACTTCCATACCCTCCCCAAAGTATATCCACAACTGGGTACCCTCTCTGAGTACTTAGACCATTCTAGGCTCTGGAGGGAATGTCAGGGAAAGAAAACTGGTTCTGGGAGGGGTGGGGGGAAGCAAGTGAGCAGGAAGTTGGGGACCCACCCCTGACCCTGCATCAGTACTACATCTTGGGTCTTCCCAGAATGCAATCCAGAGAAATAGATGAAATAGACCCTCTCAGGAAGGTTTGAGAAATAAAGCCCCAAAAAAGCCACAAATTCCCGGAGACCCAGAAGTGAGGACTCAGCCCGGGGCATGCTTCATTACCTCTTTCCTTATCATAACCAACACAGGGCCAGTGCAGAGGCACGTGCCTGTAATCCCAGCAACTGAGAAGGTTAAGACAGGAGGATCGCAAGTTCCAGGGCAGCCTCAGCAATTTTGTGAGACCCTTAGCAACTTAGCAAGCCCCTGTCTCAAAATAAAATGTACAAAGGATTGAGGAATGGAGTTCAGAAGTAAAGTAGCCCTGGGTCCAATCCCCAGCAGCAAAAAACAAGCAAACTAGCAAAAAAACAAAATCCTCAACAACATTGGCACCCACTTCCCTCCCAGCAGGACCCGTTCTCTAACTCTGTTTCTCAAAAATTGAGTCTCCCTGTATCAGGACTGTGCTGTGAGCTAGTTGAAAAGTCAGACTCAAATATCTCCAGAAGAATACCCAAGAAATTAGTAATTTGTGCTTCCTCTAAATAGAGGCAGAGGGACTTTTTCTGGATACCCTTTCGTAGCCTCTGAATTTTAATCTGTGTGAATGAATAACCTATCCTAAAAATTATACATGTCTTTTTCTTTTCTTTTTTTTTTTCTTTTTTTTTTTTTTGCGGTACTGGGGATTGAACCCAGGGCCCTTGTGCTTGCGAGGCAAACACTCTTACCAACTGAGTTATATCCCCAGCCCAATAGGTAAGTCTTAAAGATGCAAATTTCCCTTGGAATGAGAGAACTTACCTTTCTGGGCAAGGATACCTATGGTTCTTTAAGCTGGGCAAACACCCCAAAAGTTCACTTCCCTAAATCTGGCGAGTCAAGCTTTGGTGCAAACACAAAACCTTTCCCTTCCATTACTGTCCATCTCTGCTTATTATTTCCTTCCTGACTTTTGTGATAATTGCATATGATCTTTATTGTTGTTGTTGTTGTTTTTGTCAGCCTCCTTCTGCCCCCACACTTAATAAGGGCAGAGACCTAGACTGTTAAATTTCTAGCACCTAGCTCAATGTCTGGCACATAGTAGGTGCTCAGTAAATATTGGTCAACTAAAAGAATTGGATTAAAGAAAGTAGACAGATGGTAGCAGTAGTGAATTTCCAATGGATGTGTGAGCAGACTGATTTTAGAGGAAAGCAGGAAGCATGTTGATGTACCACTGAGCTGCCTTTGCAGGGAGCTGGGAGCCCCAAAAGAGGCCTGTGCTCTAGCTGGCAGGTCACCTACAAAGTCTGCCTTGGAGCCCAGCCGTTGCCTCTGGTCCTTGTGGAGAAGGCCTTGCAGGAGGTCACAGGCTGCCACTGTCCGGCCCCCAGGGATCTGTAGCGGCTGGTGCAGAATGTTCTCATACATCTGGGACACATCTTGGCTGTAGAAGGGTGGCTGGTAAGAGAGGGAGAAGCTGGAAGGTCACCCAGGTGAACGTGGAAATGGGTCTCAGGGAGACTTGGAGCCAGTGGGTTTGCTAGGAGGATTCAGTCAGACCCATGGCACGTGCGCTGTGGCTCACATGGCACATGGGGAGAGATGGGACCTCCAGGCACCCGTCACAGGGGACAGACAGGGCTGCTGAGAAGGTCGCAAGGCTCTTACAGTGGGAGGTTTGCGGACCTCCTGGGGCATCCCCTGTCCCAGCTGTGCTAGTCCAGCTGTGCACCAGGCTTACCCTTTGACCTTCATCATTTCACTCCAGCCTCACAACCATCCGCTGAGAGGCTGCCGTTTTTCAGATGAGAATACGAAGTTCAGAGCAATTAAACTGCACAGCTAGGAAGACAGTCAGCCCCCAAACCATATTCAGGGTCCACTTCTCCTTTGCTGCTCCTCCTCCTCTTCCTCTATCAGTTGGTCCTTCTCCTGACCCCACACAGCCGGCTCCTTCGCCATGCCCCGCCCCCAGAGAAAACCTGGTCCACCAGGTGGAGACCTACACAGGCAACCCGGATGGGTTCTCAATCTATCGGAAGGACTGTGACCACTTTGGCCTTAGTTTCCCTCTCAGTAAAATAAGAACAACTCTGGGTTCTGTAGTCCCAGACTCCAAAGGCTGTATTGACGGGGCCAAGGTAAGTTGGTGTGCAAAAAACTGTAAAGTGCTAAACTAACATTATTGAAAAAAAAAATAGGTCTAACCTTTATATTCACTTTGGCATCACCTTTTATCACCCGGGGTGAGATGACTCGTTTAGTTCCCTGAACACAGCTTGAGCAAGCCCATGAAGGAGAGACTCCCCCAAGGCCTTCCCCAGAGAACATGTCCCTTATAGACAGGTGTGGCCCACTCACCAGGCCGTGCAGCATCTCGTAGAGGACAGCCCCTAAGCACCACCAGTCCACTGCCCGATCGTAAGGCTCCTTACGAAGCACTTCAGGAGCCAAGTACTGTTGGGGAAACACACTTATTTAAAAGGTGTTCAAGATGTGGAGAAAAAGGAATGCTTTTACGCTATTGGTGGGATTGTAGATTAGTCCAACCACTCTAGAAATCAGTATGCAGGCTCCTCAGAAGACTAGGCATGGAACCACTGTGACCCAGCTACTCCACTCCCTCAACATTGGTGCCCATGTATTCAGCCTTAAGAATTAAAGTCAGCATACTACCAGACACAGCGGCACACATCTGTAATCCCAGCAACTCTGGAGGCTGAGGCAGGAGGATAGCAAGTTCTAAGTCAGCCTCAGCAACTTAGTGAAGCCCTAAGCAACTTAAGTGAGATCCTGTCTCAAAATAAAAAGGACCAGGGATATAGCTCAGTGGTAGAGCCCCCCTGGATTCAATCCCCAGTCCCAAAAGTAAGTAAATAAACAGAGTATGCTATAATGATACCCATGTTTATAGCAGCACAATTCACAATAGCCAAACTATGGAACCAGCCTGGGTATCCATCAACAGATGAATGGATAAAGACAATGTGGTATATTCAGTCATAAAGAAAGATGAACGTATGTCATTTGCAAGAAATGGATGGAACTTGAGACCATCGTGTTAAGCGAAATAAGTCATACTCAGAAGGTCAAGAGTTGTATGTATTCTCTCATATGTGGAAGCTAAAGAGGAAAAAGGAAAAGAAAGATGGCGGTGATTCCGTGAAAAGCAAAGGGGAATCAGTAGGATAGGAGAAAGAGACCAGGCAGTGGGAAGAGGGAAGGAAGGGGGAAATGCTGGGGAGGGATGTGGGTCAAATTGTTATATCATGTGCCCGTGCTAATATTTAACAACAAATCCATCATTACATACAACCAAAATGTACCAGTAAAAATGGAGATTAAAAACAAAAAGATGCTCAGCCTCCGTTTCTCCATCTGTAAGTAAACCACTTAAAACAGAAGATCGGCAGAGGTGGAGCCAGCTGATACTCGCGGGGTGAGCACGTGTTCATTTGGCATCCGTTTGCCAAAGGCCTGGCTTGTGCAGGGCCCTGTGCCATATTCCGGGGACAGAGAGATCAGCAGGACTGCCCTCCACAGCTGCACAGCTGGACACCACAGGGAATGTGTAAAGGGGCTGCGACCCTGGCCGTGATCCGCTCACCAAGCCATAACCCTAGTTCAGAAGTGTATCTAGCAACTTTATTTTTGCTCAAGGGGTGCTTTTCTAATTAGTGTGTCCAGCGTGGGTGTCTTCTAGTGTGTACAGAGGCATCTAAGGAGCTCTCAGTGTCTTAGCAATGGGAGCGCCCCAGAGTGCTCACAGTGCAGTGGGGACACTAATGGACAAAATCTCCCTCATACACTTGTACTGAAACCTGAGTGGCAGAGAAGAAGTCAGGAAAGTGTGACATTTCAGGAGTGCTTGCCACACACCTGTGGCTGGCATGAAGAGAAACCCGAGGCAGAGCTGTGCCTTCTTCTGAACCCCAGAGCTTGGCGGCCTCTTAACCTGGGATCTGTGCCAATGAGGAGAGTGAGCTCAGCAGCAGGCAAAACTACCCTGAGAGACATGGTGTGGGTCTGCAGAAGGGCAGAGTCACACAGACCTGAGCCCTTCTTGGTGAGGTCTCAGGCAGGTCAATTAAACTCTCAGAACTTCAGTTTCCTCATCCACAAAATGGGGATGCAGAATCCCTCCTGGTGTCTGGTGTAAGGCCACATGCAAGCCCTTGAACGAGGGAGCCATGATGGTTACTCTTGTCTGCACCCCCTGAAACAGTGGCAGTGGAGTTGTGGAAGACATGCACTGGGGCCATGTGTCTCCTACACAAGTCAGGATTACATATCCCCTGGCAGTGACCAGCTGCCAGCTCCTGGCCATGTCCAGGGACTGGATGTCTTGGCTACCAGGATTTGGAGGGCCAACCTTATTCAGGGAACACTGTCCACCCACAAACATAAACAATAGCTCCTGTTCAGAGAGGATATCTGTCCATCAGCCACTCTGGTTCCTGACCAAAGAGGCCCACCTGAGAGTTGAGGCCCAGGTTTCTAAGCCTGTGGGGTAAACCACAGAGGCTCAAGTGCTGGCCAGTGCAGGTGGAGAGGAGCTACCCAGCCTTGCAGCCTCGGCCCTGAAATCCGTCCAAGTCTATGGGATCCCCTGCAGGTCAAAGATCCAAGGTCCAAGCCTCGGGGGAGCTCAAGGAAAGATCATAATCCCATAGCTGCAGGGAGTCTGGGCCTCCTGTGTGTGGAGAGTCATGCAGAATTACCACTGAGATCCACACATTTGACCCTCCAGGCTCAGTGACCAGAAGAGGGAGGTGGACCATGTGTCCGACACTCGTGAGCCCCTGTTGCATGTGGACTTTTCCCTGTGAAGCAATGCCATTCGGTACAGCAGCCAAAAGCCATGTGTGGCTACTGAGCACTTGAAATGTGACTAGTACTCCCAGTCAGATGTGTGACAACTATAAAACACACGTTTGACCCCAAACGCTTGGAAACACGAACAGTTCAATAATTTGTATACTTATTGTATGTTGAAATGAGAATATTTGGAATATATCGGGTTAAATAAAGTGTAGTTAAAATTAATTTTACCTGTTCCTGGGGTTTTTCATTGGTGGTGCTTTGTTTTGTTTGTACTAGGGATTTAACCCAGGGTCACTTTACCACTGAGTTATATTCCCAGACCTTTTTATTTTACTTTATTTTTTAAATTTTAAGACACGATCTCACTTAGTGGCTTAGGACCTTGCTAAGTTGCTGCAGCTGAAGAACTTGTGATCCTCCTCCGTCAGATCTGAGTCGCTGGGATTATAGGCATGGGCCACCACGCCAGCTTGTTTTGGTTTTGAGATGGGGGTCTCACCATGTTGCCCAGGCTGGCTGGAACATGTGACCACCCAGCCTCAGTCGCCCGGGTAGCTGGGATCACAGGCATGTGCCACTGTGCCCAGCTCTCCCCTGTTTCTTTGTTTTATTTTTGCAGTGCTGGTGGTTGATCCCAGGGCCTCACACATGCTGGGCAAGGGCCGTACCACTGAGCTACACCCCCAGGCTTGTCCTTTGACTTTGAAAATGTAGCTGCAGGGAAGTTTGAAATAGTGTCTGTCGGTTTGAATGTTATTTCCCTTGGACAGCAGAGCTTCACCAGAGCTGGCTGCGTCCTTGCCTCTCCAGGGTCTCTCCATTACACAGAGGAGGAAACCAAGGCTCTATACACAGCTGGCTGGTGTGGGTCGCGGGGGCGGTGCCTGGCAGATGGCAGAAGCCCCTCAGCTGTAACCTGATGGCTCTACTCAGGAGCTGTGGCCTTGGCCATCCATGGCCCGCCCTCTCCTAGGACACACACACTTACCTCAGGGGTGCCACAGAACGTGGACGTGGTGTCCTCAGGCTCCACGCCTTCCTTGCAAAGGCCGAAATCTGTCAGCACCACGTGTCCCTGAGGATGAGAGACGGCAGGGGCTGGAGGCTGGTCTATGTCCCGCCTTAACCCCAAAGCCCAGGTGCCACAGTGCAGGCAGTGGCTATGGATCTGATGCCCAGGCACAGGCTGGAGGCTCCACTCAGACCCAGGGCTTCGAGAGGACCGCAGGGCACAAGGTGGGGACATGCCATTCTCCTGTCTTTCTAGCTCGGCATGGACTCACCCAGGCCCAGAACAGTGAAACTCCAGGAGGTCCTGGCTGGACAGCAGCCACGTGAGAGAAGGCCCTGTGCAGCGTGTGGGGTGTGGAGTGGGTGGACACTGCGACTCTGCCTAGCCCTCCCCTGCTGAAGCTGCCACCCGCCACGGCTGGGCCCTGCCCCCTCCCTCGGGTAATCCATGTCCAGTGATAGGTTGGCGCTCCGGGCCTTGACTTGGGACAATCCTTAAGATCCATCCCAGCTTGGGTCCCCATCCCTGTGAAATCGGCTGAGGCCTTGCTTGCAGCCACCATGCAGGTGAGATTTTCCCTCTGCCCAGCCCTGTCTTCTTCACCCCTTAAAGCTGTATCTCCCCAATAAACCTGCTCTCACCTCTCCATCTCAGATTCTATTTCCAGGCAGACTGTCCTCCTGGTCCAAGACAAGGAAAGACTCTAAAACCCACCAACCCTCCCATCTCACGGACCTCGTATACACATGTGCACACACACACATGTGCATATAATGCACACATACGTGAGTAAACTTGCGTGGGCACCCAAGCATGTGCATACAGAAGTGCACCCTCTCCCTGTGTGCATGCATGTACAACACATGCACACCCACGCACACAGACACATGATCAGAGAGCTCTCTCACGCACACACCAACCTGGCAGTCCAAGAGAATGTTCTCTGGTTTTAGGTCCCTGCAGAAAATAAGAGAAAACAGCCTGGTGGAGTCTCCGCTCCATAGTGAGAGAGTTGGGGACCCTGGGTCCTGGCAGGAGAACCATTCACCGAGGTTCCCAGAGTGCAGAGGGAAAGCCTAGGGAGGCTGGGCACTTGGCTCTCGGAAGGAGGACACCCAACCCTAGTCCTCTGGGATCGGAATGTAGGGGTCCACACAACCCCTGGCTGTTGGGACAGGAAGGCCCTGGCCTGGCTCTGAGCCACAGTCCATCCTCACCTGTAAATGATGTTGAGGGAGTGCAGGTAGCCGATGGCGCTGGCCACCTCGGCAGTGTAGAACCTGGCCCGGGGCTCCAGGAACCTGCGCTCCCGCTGCAGGTGGAAGAAGAGCTGAGGAGAAGGAGGCGTGTGAGAGGGGCTCTGGCTCCAGCTTCTAGGGCACCCACAGAGGAGTCGCCATGGCCAGAGTGGCCGTGGAAGGAGAGAGTTTCCAGCATTGACGAAGCACAAACTGTGCTCCAGGCTCCGAGTCAGGCCTTTGCGTCTTATCTCATCCTCATGACGACCGTCAAGGTATCAAAGAGGTCACCAGTTTCACATAAGAGCGAAGTGGGAGGTGTCTCGCTCAAGGTCACAGAGCTCATAATTGGCAGAGCTGGAATTTGAAACTGGGTGGTTTAAGGATGTGCCTTTCTCCAACCCAAGCCATACACCCAAGCCCTGTCACACGAAGGTCAGGATACATCTCCCAATGGGTCAATGCCTGGTCTATTTTATTGACATGCAGAGCCCTTTACTTAGGGATGCAGGACAAAAACTCCCCTCTTGGCTTCAGACCAAAAACCATTCAGTCACAAGTTCAATCTGGGGTCACTGAGGGAAGTCCCACTAAATCTTGCCGTCTTGCCCAGTGAAACAGAGTGAAGTCCAAGAGGGAGCCAAGTTTGTCCTGGCCATGCTTCTGGTCACCAGGTGGCTCCAATTATGACAGTGACAAGTTAACCCCCTGTCCTACGGCCTATGGTATCAAAGGGCAGTGTTGGAAATCTTGACCAGAGAGCATCTCTTAGTATCAACCTTTCCCGGGTCAACTGAAGGGGGTCTGTGGACAGTTTTGTGAGAGAAAGGCAGGAAAGCAGCATTCAGGCCTGGTGTGGACTGTGTGACCTTGAGCAAGTGATTGACCTCCCTGAGCCTCAGTTTCTTCAGCTACAAAATGGGTCTATTGAAAGGATGAGGTGAGACCATTCTTATTACATAGTGGGCTTGCGGGATGGATGCCCTCCCTTGGACCGCTGGTCGCTCACCTCTCCTCCATTGACATAGTCGAGTACAAAGTAGAGCTTCTCAGGTGTCTGGAAAGAATAGCGCAGGCCCACAAGGAAGGGGTGCCGCACGTTCTTCAGGAGCACGTTGCGCTCCGCCATGATGTGGCTCTGCTGTGGAGTCAGATGGGTCCATGTCACAGCTATGGTCTCTCTCATCTCACTCAGCAGAGCCAGCATGACCTTGCTATTGGAGGTTGTCCTGCCCAGGACTTTCTTAAGCTCCTGCTCAAACATCCACAATGGCTCCCTAGTGCCCTTCAAGCCAAGCCCAGTCTCCTTGCCTAGTATTCAGGGCTCAGCATGATGGCTTCATCCCCACCTGCTATGTACTGGTATAACTTCAACCCCTGGATCCGCAGTCCCTGCCCCACCTCGGCCACCAGGGAGACTGAGGCAGGAGGATCACAAGGTCAAGGCCAGTCTCAGAAACTTAATGAGACTCTAAGCAACTTAGCAAGACCCTGTCTCAAATAAAAAATTAAAATGACTAGGAGTTAAAAAAAAAAAAAGGGGCTGGGAATGTGACTCAGTGGAAAAGCACGTCTGGGTTCAATCCTCATTACCAAAACAAACAAACAAACAAACAAAGTGTATGTGATACCTGCATAAGTGAGTTTCAGGGAAAAATCTTTAAGGAAAAAAAAAGCCATGTGCTATCTATATTCACATCTCTGCTCTTGCTATTTTCCCTGCCTGGACATCCATCCTCTTTTCGGACCACCAGAATGCTATGTCAAGGCCAACTACAATGCGTCTCCCTCCAAAAGACCTCCCCTCCCACCCCTTGAAGTCCTTGTGTGTGTTAATCACTCTTCCCCCTGAGTCTCCTGACTGGATCAATCAATCCTCTCTCCCTGTCCTCCTGGTGGGGTTGGGTGTTAAAGGGACTCAAGTTGGCTGAGTATCTAGAAATCCAGGTTGGCCATGGCTTGAAAGACCTTTGGAGAATATAAGGTGTGGCCCCACAAAACGTGTCAGCCTGGAGAGGGCAGAAAGGGTGTCCATCATGGAGCCCTGGATTTCCATGGGAAGTCAGAGGCCTGGGTTGGTTCTCCTGAACGCCCTGAAGGTGAGCAGCCTCACCTGCCTTTCTGGAGAAGGGCCATAATCCTGGACACAGCTGGAGCCCCTGCTGTGACCCCCTGTGTACAAGGTCCCCTGGAGGTGGAAGCCATCTTTGGAAGCTACTCAGGAGGTCAAGAAGCAGAAGTGCGTGTGCCCGAGCTGCGGTACCTCTTTATTCTTTAAGATGGACTTTTTCTGCAGCACCTTCACTGCGTAGAACATCCCATCCGACTTGCGCTTGGCTAGGAGGACCTGAGCATGAGCAGGGATATAAGCCCTCTGGTGACAGGAGGTGGCTCCAGCCCTGTCCTACTTGCATTCTGCAGTTCGCAAGCTCTCTCTGCGTTCATGCAAGTGGCGGGCAGGAGGGCAGGAGGTCGCCCACCCCCACCTCCCCACTCACCTTCCCATAGTTCCCTTTGCCAATGACTTTGAGGAAGTCGAAGTCTGTGGGCCGGGCACTGGGGACAAGGAAAAAACATGATGGGCATTTGCAAGCTCAGGAAAGCTAGTTCCTAAGCGCGAATCCAGGCTTCTTTTTAACTTTGGAGCCACGCCTCTTGCCCCTGAGAACGTCCTGTCCTCCCTGCCCAGAGAGGCTTGCAAGACTCACCCTTTACCCCACGGGGCTCCAGTTAGCAACAGGCAGGGAGAGAAAAGCAGACACGCTACAGAGAAGGCAGGCATCTGGCCCCCCAGCACTGGAGGGGCAAGAAGTTGGGAAGCTGCTAACAGGGCAGGTGCTGGGGGCTTCCCACACAGAAGGTTCGATATAGGCAAAGGCTGGAGAATTAGCAGAAGATGACGCTGGGGCAGAGCCCTGGGCCCAGAAGGCAGAGGGCCTTCAACACCAGACCAGAAAGCTTGGATTTCATTCCCAAGGCTCGAGGAGCCAGCTCTGAGGGGAGCCAGGTGGGAAAGTCAGTTGAGAGACCAGAACTCACTTTGGGTTGGCTGAAGGCCCCAGGTTGATGTTCCCATTGGCTCTGGAGGGCTGAAAACATTTAAAGGAAGAGGTGATTAAGATTGGTCAGCCTCCTCCCTTTCCCTGGGCTGGGCTCTGGTCAATTCTCCAACACCTCCACCAGACTGCTTCCCTCCCTCCCTTCCTTCTTTGGTTTCCTTCCACCCTTCTCCCCATCCATGTGTCCACCCCAGCCAGACAACCACCATGGAACCTGCTTTTCACAAGAACCTTCAACAGCTGTTGGCTGTTAGATGCTAATTGTAAGGCTGAGAAACTGAGGCCAAAGAGCTGTGGTCAGGGTCTTACAGGCAACCAAGCTGGGACTTGAATACTCCTGTCTTCTCAATCAACTCCATAATTTTGCTACCTCATATACTTCTTGAAGCCCTTGCCCAAATCTCTCCTCAGCTCACTCTGCAAATGGCCCACCTCCATGAGCTCACGATGACCCTGTCACTTCCCAGTCCTGGTCTAGGACAGCCCAGGGGGCTGACTGGTGTCTCCATAAATTCCCTCAACCTTGGAAGAAAGTGAGCTTCCTGGTTGAGACCATGAGCCACTCACCTGTGGGCTAGGGATCCCGATAGGGCTAGAGGCCATTCCGAGGCTGTGATCGTGTGGGTTCTGGGAGTACAGGGAGGAACAGAAGTGAGAGAGCCCCCATCCCAAGCATCAGGCATGGCTGCCTTCTCCCTCCTCCCCAACCCCGAACCCCCGCCATAGCCTAAGCAGCTTCTTTCCCAGAGTCCTTCCTGGAGAGATACGAAGTGATACCTCCTGAGCCCAGCCTTTCTCACCAAACATCTCACAAGGGGCGGCCCCTTTCAGGCTAGGTCTTTTCAAAAGTTGGGGACAGCTAGGGCAGCAAGATCCCTGAAAGTCATGGCAGCTCCAGAATGCCAGGATGGCAGGGGCAGCAAGTAGTCCCCAAGCTTAAATCCTTCCCACCCCCGCCTCTCAGGCGGACACCTGAGGCCTAGCGAAGGACTTTCCCACAGTTTGTGAGGGGCAGACTGTGCTCCCCAGACTACCATATAGGCATGTTGGTGACTCTGGATTCCTGTGGACGGTCCCCAACTGAGCTCTGTGCTGACTATAATCCCCTTGCCATGAGGACTTCTGCCCAATGCCCAGGAACAGCAGCTGCCCTGGGGACCTCAGACCGGATCCCCAGAGAGCCACAAGACTGGCCAGTGCCGATTTGAGGTCAGGCAGTGGAGGGAGTGGCCGGCAATGTCCTCCCTGCCCTCGCCCTGCAGCACGGAAGAAGCCAGCATATTCAGACCCAGCTCAGAGTGCTCAGGACCCCACAGCCCCTGCACCTCCCACTCAGAAGGTCAAGGCTGAGAGCCAAGATCTCACCTGAGAGCCCAGTTGCTCATGGGGTTCTGGAAATTTTACATTCCAAGACCACAGCTTTGACCTGCTGTGGGGCCTGGGCCGCAGCCTTGTCTCTCTGAGTAGAAACCACCCATCTGTACAAGAGTGGCCTGGAGGCTTCACCCCGTGGCTGTCTTGGGAGCCGAGAAAGTGACCATAGGGGAGGGAGGGAATCCTCCAGCCAGGCCGCTCTGAGAAGCCCGGCCCTGCGGCGCCCCAAGGGAGGGAGCCGCAGAACAGGGAGGACAGCCAGCACCCAGGGCGGAGTTCCTGCTCACGCTGCAGCTCCTTCAGCAGCCCTGTCCTCTCTGGCCACACATACCTGAGCAGCTGAGGAGCGCTCTCCGGGAGAACCAGCAGCTGGAGCCGAGGACAGGCGGCGGACAAGAGAGCCTCACAGTGTTCTCCCAACAAGGGCCGATGTGTCCGTGCCTGGTGCTGCTGGGCCCAGCACGGAGCTCAGAACTCCCAGCGGCAGCTAAGGGGCTGGCTGATGTCACACGGCATCCAGCAGAGCTTAAGACAAGACAGGAGACTTCTATTCCCTCGGGGACATCACCTCCCCTGGGGGGCATGCGAGGGGTGGGCAATAGCCCCAGAAGAGCCTGGACACCCTGGGGATTTGTTGGAATATAGGGAACTGTGTGTCGTGTGCATGTGTAAGTGTGCATGTGTCAGCGTGGCCCTGTGTTTCAGGTGTGTGTGTGGGTGGGTGTGTAAGAATGTGTGTGTCAATGTGACTGCAGTTGTACATTTTTGTCAGTGGGTGTCATTGTATTTCTGTGCCTGTGGTTGGTTGTGGATGTGCTTCTGCATGACTGTGGAATGGTCAGTGTGTATTTGTGTACGTGTTAGTGTGGTTGTGTGGGGAGGTGGATGGGAGTCTCCAGATGTGTATGAATTTCTGTCCCTGTGGGTGTGTGACCGTAGAACTACAAGTATGTGTACCAGTACGTCCGCTTGCATCTGTGTCCATACTGGTGTATATCAGTAAGTTTCTGGGTGTGTGTGCATGCTCGTGTGCACACATGTGCAGGGAGCCCGTCTGTAAGAACATATGATCCAGCAGCCTATCCAGGAGCTGCGTAGACCATGTGGGCTGAAGCCCAAGAACTTGCAGCTGTTTCAGAGAGGCAGAGCTGGGTCTTGCTCTGTCACTGCTGGGCACGTGCCCTTTGAGTCATCCCTGCCCAGGCCAGGGCTGAGTGGCCCATAGCTCTCCCGATGTGTAAGAAAGCGTCCCATGGCACCCTGGCACGTGAAGGCCTTGCTGTCTGGTGAGATCATTAGGTTCTCACAGGACCATTTCTGCTCCCTGGGGCTCCTGAGGGGTGAGCTAATGTTCTAGGGAATGAGCCCAACACAGCCCCTGTCCTTCTGGAACTTTCTGTGTGGCTATAACCCACTCCACAGGAGGGACCCCCAGAGCTGGGGCAGAGGGGTTGGTCAGGAAGGAAACTGAGCCCAGTGGCCTCAGGAGCTCCCGGCAGGCTCTGAAACGCAGGGCCCCTGGAGGCATTGGCCCAAGAAAACGCCAGTGAATAGTATCAAAGTCTTTCATCTTTCCACAAAATAGAAATGTTGAACCAATACACAGATCTGCAGGACGTCATGTTGACAAAACACATGGCCAGAACAAGGGCATTTCTTTTCAATAACAAGACCCTGGCGGGCCCTTCATTCAGTAACACTATTTATCAGAACAAAATAACTGTGACAATTATATGCACCCCACAGGGCACTTCAGAACGCTGCCATCCGCGATGACTCCCGTTCCTGACCTTACACCCTGTCCAGATACTGTCCATTTCTCTGTTCTCCTTTTCAGTTAAACTCCTCAAAGGAGTTGTCTGGACTCAGTGTCTCTGCTCCTTTTTTTCTTCCTTGAACCCACTCCAAACAGGCTTCCATCCCAACAGTCTAGTAAACCAGTGAACAGAGATCTCCATGTGCCAAAGCCAGTGAGGAGTCCTCCCTCCTCCTCTTCCTCAACTTCTCTGCTGCAGAGGAAGGTTGGCCTCAGGAGCTTCCGGGGTCCTTCTAGTCTCTGCCTGCTCCTTCTCCATCTCTTACACTGAATCCCCTTCCTCTTTATCCTTCAATCCTGGCTTAGTATCTACACTCATTCCTTATTTTGATCAACTAAGGAATCAGTTTAGTGGCTTTACCAACTATATTCAGAAGCTCCCAAATTTCTCTATCTAGCTCTGATTCTCTCCTGAACTCTGGACCAACTGCTTCCTTGGCACTTCATTAGTTAGATATCTCAAGGGAACTGGGATTGAACTCAGGGGCTCTCGACCACTGAACCACATCCCCGGCCCTATTTTGTATTTTATTTAGAGACAGGGTCTCACTGAGTTACCGTAGTGGCTCACTTTTGCTACGGCTGGCTTTGAACTCGCAGCTTTGAACTCGAGCTGCTGGGATTACAGGTGTGTACCATCATGCCCGGCAAGAACTCAGTCTTAAAATGGACAAAATAAGTCATGACTTCCATTCCTTCTACTCTGCCCCAGCCTGGTCCTCCCTGTAGGGTTCTACTGCCTATATAAAAGTTCAAGTTAGCAACTCAGAATCATCCTGGAAACTTAATACCCTCATACCACTTCCATTCTCATTAAAGTCCCATTAAGATATGTCCAGAAAATAAAACCTGCACAAGAGGGAGACATCTGTGCTTCATGTTAATTGCAGCACTATTTGTGATAGCCGACATACGGAATGAGGCTAAGTGTCCATCGATGGAGGAGTGGATTAAGAAATGAGGGTGGGGGCTGGGGAGATAGCTCAGTTGGTAGAGTGCTTGCCTTGTAAGCACAGGCCCTGGGTTCGATCCCCAGCACCGCAAAAAAAAAAAAAAAAGAAAGAAAGAAAGAAACGAGGGTGATATATGTATAATGGAATACTATTCAGTCATAAAAAGGTTGAAATCCTCTCATTTCTGGCAACACAGATGAAACTGGCAGACATTATGTGAAGTGAAATAAGCCAGGTACAGAGAGACAAATAGTGCATGATCTCACTCTTTTGTGAATTTTTTTTAAAGTTGTCATAAGAGTTAGAGAGTGGAAAGTAGAATAGTGGCTACCAAGCCTGGTGTGGCGGCTGAGGCAGGAGGATCATAAATTGGAGGCCAGCCTCAGCAATGTAGCGAGACCCTGTCTCAAAATAAAAAGTTAAAAGGGCTGGGGGTATAGCTTAGTGGTATAGCACCCCAAGTTCGATCCCTGTTATCACCAAAGAAAAAAAAGGAAATCAGATTATGTGCCTTCTTTGCTCAAAAACTCTAGTGTCTTCTTGTCATACTTAGAATTGAAGTTCTGAGTCTCCACCGAGTTCTTATGAGATTGCACACAGGAGACACCTGGGCTCATCTCCATCTCCAGCCGCGTCTTCATTGCTTCCTCACGCCCATCCCCCCATCCTCAACTGTCCAGCATCCACCTGCCTATCCATCCTACCCAGCAGCTTGGGTTTTCTCTCCGTCCCTGAAACACACCAAGTGCCCTCTGGTCTCTGCCCCTTGCGCTTACTTTTCCCTTTTCCTAGAAAGTTCTTCCCCAAGACATCTGCATGTCTGAACATCACAGAGATCTCTACTTCCATGCCACCTCCCAGAGAGGCCTGTGCTGATTACAGGTGCCAGGTTGTAATGGTTTTTCTGGGACTTAGGGCTGTCAGTGCTAAAACCGGTACTGTCCTGGCCACACGAGGGTGGCTGGTCACTAACAATAGCAGTCCCACCTCTTCCCTACCCTCTTTCTCTCTTTTTATTTTTCTTTGTAGCACACGTATTGCTCTGGTACCTTATCAAGCCACTACTTAAATGGTTTTGTTTTCTGTCTCAAAAGAGAACATCAGTTTCACAAGGGTGAAGATCTTTCTAGTTCACTACTGAATCTTCGCCATTTAAAACAGGCCTGGAAGTGATAGATGCTCAGGACATATTTGACTAAGGAAATCAGGAATGGATTGATAAATTATGGCACATACATAAAGTGAAAATTCCACAACCAAAAACTCCCTATAAACCTACATTAGTCAAAATGAGAACATGTATCTGATGCAATCTCAAGCAAAAAAGCAAATTTCAAAATGGCACATACAAAACAAGTATGTGTCCATGTGTATTCATGTGTCTAACCACACACGCACACACACACACACGCACACACAAAGGTGGGAGGCCATGGCAGTAGGTTCTTAGGTTGCTTTTATTGTTACTTTTGACCTGCTGCATAAAATTCTGTGTTGTGTAAAATTTCTCCAGATGTTGCTGTTTGGTTACATTTAAATATGAAGTCCCTATGGGAACTTGGACACACCATTGCCCACTCCGCCCTCTCCCATTGCCTTGACCATGACTCCCACTCCCGAGCATCTCTCACTTCTTCCCTCTTTGCACCACTGCCTGATTATTTGGCTAGAGGTCAGGCATTGAGATCTCCTGACTGTCCTGTGGTGGCCCCTGTGAGCTCCCTCTGGGCATCTCAAGCCTGTCCCTCCCACCCCTGACTTGCTGCACCCGAGACCTGCCTTCCTCTGCCCGGTCACTTTGTGAACCTGCAGAATGGGGTGGGGTAGGGGCACTGCTGAGTTCTCTTTCCCTGGAACATTCCCCCTCAGCCTGGTCTGCTTGGCTGACCCTGTCATGGGACCTGGTAGCCTCGCCAGCGCTTCCTTCCTTCTGTTTTTTGGCACCTGCCTCCCCCACTGTCCTTTATTCCCTGTGCAGCTCAAGGGCCAGCTTGCTCTGAGGCTGTTCCCACCGCCCCACGGGTTAGAAACTGTCATCATCCTGCTCCGAGGAGGAGGCGGAGGCTCGCAGCAGGGAAGTGAGTTGATCAAGACCCAGGTCAATGAATCGTGTAACTAGAATTTGAACCCAGGCAGTCCCACTCCCCAAACCATGGTCTGGACTTCCCAAAGAAGTCAGGAAGTTAGGAAAGGGAGGAGTGAACGTGGGGAAGGAGTGAGGACGTCAAGGTGAGCCAGGGAAGAGGGGAGCAGGTGGTGCAGTTCAGAAGGGGAGGAAGGAGGAGCGGAGGGAAGAAGTTAGAAAAGAAAACCAGGGGGGAAGAAAGGGAGGGAGGCGAGATGTTAGAAAGGAAAAAGAAGGAAGGGCCCGAGGAAGGAGGGAAAGGAAACAGGCAGTCAGGAAGGAAACTAGTTAGGCAGCTAGTTAGTCCACTCAGCAGGTGAACAGGCAGGCAGCAGGCGGCTGCTCACAGCTGGCCTCTCACCTGGAGACTCTGGGTCCCGGTGCCGGTTCTGGGGAGCTCTGCCCCCTCTTGCAGCATGGTCCTTCTGTCCTGAAACCCAATCCTGACTTGCCGAGTGAGCACCCTTCCCAGGCAGGAGTGACCTGTCACCCAGTCGCCTGACTCTCGAACGGGCTGGAGTTCAACCTCCCAGCCCTGCCAGCTGGGAGCTGGCTTTGGGGCCTTTCAGTTATTAATTAACTGCTGGACAGGATTACCATGCTGGCTGCACCCACTGGCGGCTGGACAACCCCGCCCTGGGGTCCCTCTGACCTTTTAAAAGGTACTTCACAACTTACGTTGTGTCACCTTGGGCAAGTGACTTAGCTCCCAGAGCCTCGTGTGGACTGGGGATGGTGCAGGCACCTCCTGCTGGGAAAGTCCTGAAGCCCTTTCAACACTGTCCTGTGTCCCTTCTCCAAAAAGCCCTTCCAAGCGCAAAGGCCAACTCCTCCTCAGAGCCTTCCTATGCCGGTGGCTGAACCACTTCTTTCTCGGCACCTGGAGAACTGACAACGGAAAACTCACACAAGACTCTCTCCCACTGCTTCCCTGATGGGGGCCACCAGTCATGCCATCCTCGGAGAAATGGAGGACAGCAAAACCTCATGTCCTCAAATTGTCCTTCTCTGTTCCCATGAACCCAAGTTAAGCCTGGACCAGGATGTCCACAAATATCTTGAAGGACTCTGACTTTTTCTCATGTACTCTGGGAACTAGGGAAGGCAGTGCTATCCCTGGAGAGCTGCTTTCTGGCCTGTGTGTCAGGTTCTTTGGGATGCTGTTCATACAACAGGACAAAGCAAGCTAAGCTAATGATGTCACTGCTTCTGTAGCCTAGCTTATAAAACCCCTCTCCCCACAGTAACTGGCGTGGGATTGAGGGCGCTGTGGAGAGGACAAGTACCACTTGTCCAGACAGCTGCCACTGCACAGGGTGTTGTGGGGGGTGGAGTTGCTAGTTGACGGAGCACAGAGAGTGATGGAGGTGTGATCTGGCCATCCTGTCACCATCGGGCCTTCCTTGTAAAAATAATACCTCTCCAGTCTTGCACACTGGCTCCGATTACTTTCTTTGGTCTCTTGGCAACCTATTCCCCTGCCCTAGCTGGACTGTGAATGGTTGAGTCTCTAGATGCTTCCAGAGATGGCAGCTCCTTCCCTTCTGAGCTGGCCTCATTTAGGGACACCACTGGCCCTCTCTTGTGTCGAGTCAATGCCTGCCACCCAGAGTTCACCTGCCCTGGCACTGCCCTGTTATTATCCTGGGAGGAGAATCACAGCAGAGTTGAGATTATGCCTTGCTCGGCTCTTTGGAGACTGAGACTTAGAAACCAGTGCCCAGCTGATCCCAGCTGTCATGGAAGGAAGGCTTTCTTGTGATTGACCCAGAGCTGTGCAAGTCAAATGTTCTAACTCAGGGCAGGGGCAGGACTGGCCAGCTGGACAGGTGGGAAAAGCCCCGCCCAGTGATCCTTCTGCTCTAAGCAACTCAGAGTTTGACTTTCACTCTGCTTCCACCATTGCCTTTTCAGTAAATGGTCAACAACTTAATGGTCAGGTCTGTTGTCTTTAAGAGGGACCGCTCTGATGTCCTGCAGGGCTGAACTCACCGCCTCCACCAACATACACACAAGCCCGTGCCTGGCCCCAGCCTGGAGAGGGCAGGTGACTGGCCGAGGTGCCCGCCCCTTTCATTGCCTCTGCCCTGGAACCCCACCAAGCTCCTCCTCCCTGAACTCCCAGGGCTGGTTTTAACCAACCCACGGGATGGTGTGATTGCACAAATTGTATCAAAGAATTTCAACAGACAGAAGAATGTCAAATAAAAAGTGAAATCTTCCCCTCCTCAAACCCATCTTCAATCTCATTTCCAGAGGTAAATGCTGTTAACTAAAGGTTGCCAGTCCTTGCAGATTTTGCTTTATGCCCTGATCTACACATCGGGATATTATATTCCCCCGAGAACAGGGCTCTATGACACGTAGCTTCAGGAATTCTTTTTCTCACATACATCTTTCCATGTTAACACAGAGTGATTCATTCTTTTTCAATGGTTGCATCCATCACACTGCATAGAGTGGGATTCATTTCACTACCCCGGTGCTCTGTTCTTTTTTCTGATAAGACATCTGGGTCTTGGGCAGACTCTGTTGTTTGAACACGAAGGTCAAAGACATTCTCTGGGATGAGAAGAAGGATGCCAAAGGATTGAGCCAGTGGGAACCCACCTCCATGAAGATTCCTACCACCTTGATATTGCTCAGCCCACTTCTCTGTCCTCTGACCCCACCGCTATCCCCACCTGCAAATTCATCCACAGGCAGAGTGAATAACAGGTTCCAGGTCAGAACAGAAAAATCTGCTCCTCACATGAGCCGAAAGCAGGACCCTTGAGTCTACAGACTCACATGTAGGTGAGACATGGGCCCCGGTTTTCTTTTTGAAAAAGAAAAAAAGATTTTTAGAAAGCGAAAAATGCATAAAGTTGAAAATCAAATAGGACTACTAGGGAGATAAGGAAAAAGATCAGTTCCTTGGTGTTGTGTGTGTGTGTGTACACACGCATGTGCATGAGATAGAGAATGAGAGAGGAGGGAGAGAGACCGGGGCCGGAACCAGGGGTGTTCTACCACTGAGCTACATCCCCAGCCCGGTTTGGTTTTGTTCATTTTTTGTGGTACTGGCGATTGAATCCAGGGGCACTTTACTACTGAGCTCCATCCCCGGTCCTTTCTATTTTTGAAAAAGGGTCTTGCCAAGTTGCTAGGCTGGCTTTGAACTTGTGATCCTCCTGCCTCAGTCTCCTGAGTGGCTAGGTTACAGGTGTGAGCTGCTGTGCCCAGTAGTCATTCCTTGCCTTTTTCAGATGTTTCCTTTGGTATTTACCTCCATGTGTCTAAATAATATGCTTATCCTTGTATTCTTCCATCTTTCATTTCAATACATTTTCAAGGGCTTTTCTTCCTACCCTGGAGCATGGATATTTAAATCTTGCTCATCCAAACACACATTTCTGCTTTCCCCAAAGTTAATTTATAATTGCATTTGGCGGTTTGAGAGATTGTGTAATAGAACATAAATATATATTCAATACATATAAAGAACATACATAAACAGTCACGAGTTGCTTAACAACGCAGGCATGTGTTGAGTAATGAGACATTAGGCGATTTGGGTTATGCAAACATCATAGAGTGCATTTACACGTACTAAGTTGGCAGCTTATTCAATCTTATGGGACCAACCATCCTCTGTGCAGTCAATCATTGACTGAAGATCATTATGGGATGCATGACTGTACATTCGATGTTCTTGAATAGTCCAGATGCTAAGGCAGGAGGATCACAAGTTCAAGGCCAGCCTTGGCAACTTAGTGAGACCCTGTCTCAAAAAAAAAAAAAAAAAAAAAAAAAATGGGGGTACTGGAGATGTAGCACAAAGGTAGAACCCTTGTCCAGTATGTGCAAGGCCCTGGGTTCAAACCCCAACACTGCAAAAAATAAAAAAAATCATTTGATGAAGCGCATTCTCCTGTGGCGTCCCCAGGAAAAATTCAGACAAGGTTCTAAACTTGTGTTTGAAGATGCTCTGCCTTCACATTTGATTGACAACTTGGCTTCTCCCTTTCGAATCCTAAAGATATTACTCTACTGTCTCTTATCCTTTCAACGCATTGCTATTGAGTGGTCCAAGGCCATTGTAATTCATGTCCCTTTGAATAAGACCAATTTTATTGTGAAAGTTTTTAGGATCTTCTTTTTTGGTCTCATTATTCTGACATTTCAGGACAGTGTAGCTTGGTGTCATTCCTTTTATATCCTTTGCTGGACATTCAGAATGACCTCTCAATTTGGAGAAGTTTCTTCTTTTACTTTTTTCTTTCTCTTTCTGGTTCTGGGAACTGAACCCAGGGGCACTCTACCACTGAGCTAATCCCCAGCCCTCCCAGCCCTTTTCATCTTTTAATTTGGGGACAAGGTCTTACGAAGTTGCTGAGGCCGGCTTTGAACTTGAGCTCTTCCTTCTTCAGCCTCCCTAGTCTCTGGAATTCAGTTGTGCAACCCCAGCTTTCCATCTTTCTTAAAATGCAGAAATACTTTTAATTTTTTTTAGTTGTCAATGGACCTTTATTTATTTATATGCAGTGCTGAGGATCGAGCCCAGTGCCTCACACATGCCAGGCAAGTGCTCTACCACTGAGCTATACTCCCAGCCCCTTCATTTGTTTTTGATTGATATAATTTGCTTTCTCTGTGCTGGATATGTAGCTCAGTAGAATGCTTGACAAGTAGCTTGAAGTCCCAGTTTGAAACCCAGTACTGAAAAAAAATTTTAAAAGTGACTTGCTTTCTCTGTTCTCTATCACTGGAATTCCTATTAGTTGTGTATTAGATTTTTCACTAGTCTTCTGAATTTTTTAACTCTTTCCTATTTTTCATCTTTATAAAAATTCTGCTTTCTGGGAAATGTCCTCAATTTTCTTTCAAAACTTGCGTTTTTATTTCTGCAATCACATTTTAAATTTCCAAACGCCCTTTCATCCGTTTCATTGCCCCCTCCTCCATTTTTGTTGTAGCCATGGCTGGTAAAAGATTAACTTCTGACAAGTGGAGTGATCAGCTCTTCTGCTGTAATAGGAAAGCAAGAGGGAAGGATGGATGCGGGCCGGAGGGGACATGCAGAGCAGGTGGCAGGACGGAGTGGTGTTTCTTTTGGTGACTTTCATTTTCCCTGTGACATAGATAGGGAGGACATCCACTGAGGTAATGGAGAAGGTAATGGGGTAGGAGGCTGAAGGAGCATAAGAAAAGTCAGAGCTAGCTCCCCAAACTCGGGGCTCCATGCTTCCTAGGTCGCCCTGAGGGCTCTGTCCACGCTGAAGCCAGAGGTGGGCAGTCTGCCATGGTGCCAGTCTGCTCAGTCGGGTCACTTCCTGGTGGAGGTGGAAGATGGGCCCCTGGACAGCTCCATGGCTTGTGCTCTCCTAGCCAAGTGGTCTGGAGAGCAGCAGAGCAAAGGAATGAAGGGTCTTGGCAAGAAAGGGCTGGAGTGACTGAACCTGACATTTCTCCCACGTTCCTCCTGCTCACAGGCTCGGGGACCTTACGTTCCAGTCCTTCAGACTGACATTTCCCCACCTCAGAGTTCCATGTCTTTTGAAAAGCTGGAGGCTTCGTCGACCCTTCTGCCCATGACCACCACAGCATGTCAAGGATCAGGCCCCTTCCACACTGTTCTCTGTGGGTTCTCATCGCTCGCTCTTTCCATGTAGACAGATATACCCGGTTCTCCTTGTCCTTTATTTCTTACCTTTAAAATAGCATAAAAGCCAGCTTCTTCAGGACCTCTATCCAACAGCAGAGAGCACTTTGGTACCGGTGGCACTAGTATTCATTCACTTAGTGTTTTCTGGGTATTTTACCACGAAAACAGAAACAGACTCTGACTGCGTATCATCCAGTTGTCCAAATTTATTTGTTTCAATACACTGACAAATCACACCATGTTTTATTTGTAAATTTTTCTCCTTCAAGTCACTTCAGCTTAAACCAGAGGATTCTCTTAGCACGCGTGCGTGCACACGCGTCCACACACACACAATAGGCAAGTGCAAAAATGTAACCCCACCAAAGTGCATGTGAATGAAAGTGCAAACAGGCTTCAATGTCAAACTCTGGGACCATTCTCTCTGCCTCAGAAATTAAACAGAAAGGTCGTTCCTGTCTTGGGCTAGGGCAGGGCAGGCACTGGGTGAGCCCGCCAGGGCCAAAGTGTAAGTGGTGCCTGTTGCTAGAGAGCAGGGCACAGGGCACCTGAGGCCACTGCCCGTTTCCTCCCCTCCGCACTCCCAGGTCAAGGTGCAGTGATCTCCTTTGGGAACATGGTGGGGTGTGGGGCAGTGGGGTGAACAGAGGCAGACTTCTTTCTACTTCTTTATGATTTGGTTTTTTCCCAGAGTTTGACATTAATGCACAAAGTGCTGAAGCCTTGAAGCTGGGAGGCCTGGGAACACTTTCTCCCATGGCCTTGCCCACAGGCAAGCGTGAGGTGGCTCGCAGTCCTGCACCGCAGACTCCCCGGTCCCTGTCCTCAGTGGTAAGGCCCCGCAGCACCAGCCATGAGCACTTGATGCCTTCCCATCCCATAGTCAGGAGCAGACTATGCGCCAGCTGAGGAGTTGCTTCCACCTGGGCAGCTCAGATAGAGAGGTGCAGACTTGCCCCCTTCGTCTCAGTCAAGGGGGCAGCAATGCCACCCAACAAGTGGCAGGGCCTGCCCAGTGTCCTCCCACAAAGGCTATGCTCAGGGCCGCCTCAGGGCTGAAAGGGAAGGGCCTCCTGAAGCTCCACAGAGGACAGTGGGGGGTGTCTGGCCTGCAGGGCAGAGCGGCCCCACAGGGCTATGGTAGAAATCAATAGACTTTGGGTTTCCCACTTCTAAGAAAAAAAATAAAGCTTTATATTTTAATAATAGCCCTTGATATAATCCCAACACTGAGTTTCACATCTGCACCCTATCAAACACGTCTCAGAGTGCAACACACACACACACACACACACACACACACACACACACACCAAATGATTGCAAAGGGGTCTGGGGACCCCCTGGCTTCACAGCCTGCAGACCCATCTCAGCACCCAGGGCCACGAGAGCCTGGTGTAGGCTCCTCACCTCCATGTGGGGCCCTGGCCCTTCCCACCCAGGTTGGGAGGCAGGTTTGGCAGTGGCTTAGAGAAGGCTGGGTTGCCACTTGAATGAAGAGGTCAATGTCCCAGAGCCCACAGGGAGCCAAGTGGCAGTGCAAGACAGATGGAGAGTGGAAAGAAGGGCTTGAGGGACCTGGAGGATTCAGACAGAGTTCACTTTCCGAATCCCCAAGCACAAGTGGTCTTTGTAAGGCTCCTCAAGAGCAAGTGGTAAACACCTAAGGGACAGATCAAATGTGACATCATGGGGTGCTAGACAGAATGCGACACTCTCACAGCAGGAGCCTGGCAGGCCTTGGCCGAGAGCCACAGTGGCAGAGAGGGTGCTCTCCGGCTTCTGGTGCCATCGCTCTGCTGGAACTGCCCTCTGGCCAGGCCTGAGATTGTCCGACACATCCTCGGTTTGGTCTCCTGGCCTGGGTCACCTACCAGATGAGGCTTCCTCTTGCCCACACCCAACACAGAGAAGGTGTGCGGGAGGCAGCAATGAGATGCAACCTCTGCCAGCTGCAAACCCAGCTCAACCAACCGCTCCCTCTGCTGGAATCAGAACCTGGCACAGCCACTGAATGCCAAGCAATACAGACGGGGCGTATCAGAGAAGCGTGGTGGCTGTGAGTCTCCTCCACTGCTGGGTGAAAGGGCCAAGGGCAGCCAGAGGCTCCCGGTGGGCCCCATGACACATGTCTGAGGTTTACATGTCTCAGGGAGGACAGTCATGGGGGTCTGGCTGGGCTACACTTGGGGCTCTGCCCAGGAAATCAGGCAGCAGAATAAGGGCCACAAAACCAGCAGGCAGAAAGGGAGGCGCTACCTTAATGCATAAAGGTGTGTGACAGGGTCACTTCGTGGTAGGAAGAAAGGAGCCAACGAGAGAAAAGCACAGAGACACCAAAGAGGAAAAAGGGCCTCAGCCTAGGGGACTGTTGCTCCACCACACGCTTCTTCACTGCTAAGAAAAGACCCTTTGGTGACAAGGCAAGTTGGCTGGAGATGCGGGGCTGCCTCAGGCAGGGCACCTCCAACCCGCTCCATCAGTAGCGACCCCAGCTTAGTCACAGCCCACCAGGGCATCTGGAGGCGAGTGAACCCCAGAACCTGGGGGGCCAGGACCCCACCTTCCCTAGGACTCCTCTGCTCCATGTACCTTCTAGAAAGGACCAGCCCTGGTCAGATAGGGAGGGGAGGGGGCGCAGGTGGGGGTATGAGGAACTCAAGTCGGGAAGGAAGCATCAGCTGAGAAGAGGTCCAGCAAGGACCGGAGGAGGACCCAGCCCCAGTTCAGTCACTTTAAGGTGTCATCAGCATTTTTGAACATGAGAATGGCGTTATAGATCTTCAAGGCTGGGCCCAGCTTGACGCTCATGATCTTCACAATGTCCGCCTGTGTCAGCAAAAGGAAGGCCTCGCCGTCAATCATCTGAGGGGTTGAGGGGGGTGGAAAGTGGAGAAGGTGGGAAGGGTCGGGGGAAGGGAAGGAGGAAAGGTGGGGACATATGCGTGGGGAGTGGAGAAGGAGAAAGAAAACGGGAGTAAAGGATGTTAAATGTGGGGGAAGGGAAGGAGAAGGGAGAGAGGAAGAGGAAGGACAAGGAGAAAGGAGAAGGGAGGAGAAAGGAGAAAAGGAAGACAGCAATGGGGACGGAGAAGGAGAGAAAGATAGCCACTGGTTCCCCGTGTGCCACGCATGCCCTCTCCCTTTCGGCTGGCCAGTCTGAGTCTCAGTGTTTGCATTTGCAAAATGTCTCCAGAGTTCTCTTCAACAGTAGCGTCAAAAAACCTGCTGCTACTACATAATTGTGGGGCTCAGTACAAAATGAAAACGTAGAGCCTTTTGTTCAAAAATTATTACAAATTTCAAGATAGCAACAGATGAGCATTAAGCCACCTGTGGGGTTCTCCTAAGGGGGACCCTGGGAGGCTGCTCGGATCGCACCCCCACAAAGCCCGTCTGCCTGCCTCCTTAAGGAGCTTCATTCACTGGCCATCCACTTTACAGCGGTTTCCTGAACTCCTTTGCAATCTGTGTAAACCCGCCAAATCAACATGTGGGATTAACTAATCTTTGAAATGCCCAAAAAGCAATAAAGCAACAACCCCCCCAAAGAAAACATAAAACAAAAAATGCTGTTGTCCCAACATGAACCCAGTGGTAGAATTTAGTGTGCTAACAGTGGACAGGTGGACACTGTGCATTCTGATGTGGTGCAGTATGAGGCACACTGTGACCTCTGACCTATTCTTGCCAGAGAGAGAGAGCGTGTGGGGAGGGATTTAACCTCAATCTAACCAAGCCTTTGTATCTGACTGCTAGTTTATAGCATACAGGAAACAGAGGAACAGGGGACAGCACAGAAAGCAAGACAAATCCAGAAGGGAACATTCTGCAAGACATTTTAAAACATCAAGAAAAGAGAAAAAATAAAAGTAATAAAAGTAATAAACAAAAAAAAAAAAAAAAGGGAAAAAGGGAGAGGGGGGCACTCCTAGAATAGAAGATATTTAAGAGATATAACAACCCAAATCAATTATGTGGTCTTATTTGGACCCAGGCTCAAAAACTGAAGGAAAAAAATTTCTGGGGCAACTAGGAAAATCTGGATACAGCCTGGGCATGGGGTGATGTCAAGTAACTCTCACTTTTGGGGGGATAAGAATATTGTGGTTATGTAGAAGTTCTTAATTTCAGGAGTGAAATGCTATCATGTTTGTAATTTATTTAAAATTATTCAAAAATAAGAAACAAACATGGAAAATGCTGGTAACTGCTAATTCCTGGGGACAGGGTGAGGGGAGCAGCAGGGAGGGAAGAAACCTGAGCAAGGAGTGAGATGAAAAGAGCCTGGAGGCTGTGCAGGGCCAAGGGCTCGGGGAGGGAAAACAGCCCAAGGACCAGGAACAGGACCGAGGTGTGTTCATAAACGGAGCACCGCCCAGCAGTGAATAAGCCACAGGTCCACGCAGCAACAAGGAGAACCTCAAAAACATTACACTGAGCAGAAAGAGACAGACCCAAGAGAGTCCAGGCTGTTAGATTCCATTTATCTGAGTTCAAGACCAGGCAAAGCTAATGTATGGTGCTAAAACTTAGTGGCTGTCTTTTGGGATGGGAACTAAAAGAAACTGAAAAAGAACTTTCTGGTATGATGGAAATGTTTCCTATCTTGATTGAAGTGTTGGGTTCAAGTGTACACATTTCAGAAAACTTGTGGCACTGTTCTTTGAAGATGAGTGCATTTTGGTCTCCTTACATTTAAAAGCCATCGGGGGCGGGGACAAGGGGCACAGGTTGGCAGAAAGCACATATTTAGCATGCACACGGCCTGGGTCCAAGCTCCAGCACCAAAATCCCCAAACATGTGGGCAACAGCCCAACACATTCCAGGTTATCTGTTTTTCACAAACATTTCTCCTCCCCAGGCGCAGTGGCGCACACCTGGAATCCCAGCGACCTGGGAAACAGGCAGTTCAAAGCCAGCCTCAGCAACTTAGTGAGGCCTTAAGCAACTCAGCAAGAATCTGTCTCAAAATAAAAAATGAAAAGGGTAGGGGATGTGGCTCAGTGGTTAAGCACCCCTAGGTTCTAGAAACAAATACAAAAATAAAAATAAAAAATAAAAACATTTCCACTCAATTCTGGACACAAACACAAAAATCGGATCACCGACACAGAAGGCAAGAGGAGCACAGATAGGAGGAGGTGGGACGCTCCCCTGCTCAGGGGCAGAGGGAGAAACTGGCTGTGCTGGGCTTCGATGAGGACATCCTTCCAGGGAAAGAGGAGTGGTCTCCTCATGGGCACTGACCTAGAATGGGCAGCTCTGAGCAGCTGAGACCAAGCTGTCCTGGGTGGAAGGGGTTGTACAGGAGGGATGTTTCTATTCTTTGGAAGGAAGCCCTAGACAAACTCAAAGGTCCCTTGCAGTTTCAAACTTTACAAATCAGGAGTCATGACAAGTTCTTTCTTTAAGGGCAACTGTACACTCCTGTGCAGCGCCATGATTAACCTATTACTTACTCTGTGTACACACACTAGTGCGTGACCATAAATGGCACTCTGGCATAAGGATCCACTCTGCAATTCCAGTGGCTCTGCAAGGTGGTCCTCGCCATGCTCACTCCATCTCCGCCTTACAGACAAGAAGCTGCAGCTCAGAGACATGGAAGTTCCCACTGGGTGAGCTGGAATTTCAACCCAGCCCATCTCCAGAGCTGGCAATCTTTTACCTATAACTCACTGCTTCTTGTCTTTGCAAAACTCTTGGGTCGATTGGAAGTGTGGGTTGGGATCCTCATTCCTCAAACGTGCTTTGGGCTGGGGTGTTAGCTCAGTGGTAGAGAGCCTGTTTGGCCTGTGCAAAGCCCTGGGTTTGGTCCCCAGCACCAAGAAAGAAAAAAAAAAAAAAAAGGAAAAAGAAAAGGAAACCACAGACAGACTTGAACTTACTGTCCATCACTGGGGAAGCCAACTTTGGCAAACAAAAGACCGGGCAGAGAGCAGTGTCTCCTTCCTGAAGAAGGTGTGAACATACAATGTCCCCAGATGGGCCACGGTTCACACCAGATTCTTCACAGAGACATAGTCTCAGCCAGGTGGGCAACAGAGGCACTGGCTGGGGCAGCACTGATGAGAGCCCCCGCTTCCTGCTGTCTCAACGACACAGTGACCTTGTCTCTGTCCCCCACTCTGCACTTGCACCTTACCTCATCTTTGAAGAGGCGTGCTTGGTCCTCACAACCTGTCAGAGTCTGAACGAAGCCAAAGACCTTGGAAACCAAAGAAGATGTGTTGACAAGGGATGGGCTTGGGAGTGGAGCGGGGACTGATCCACACGGCCCTGGGGCCTCTGGGCTGTGCCAATGCCGCTTGCTCTCATCAGCCTCAGGGACCCTGGTGTCCACGCCAGTGGGCACTCAAGGTGAGGCTCCTTGCTCCTCAAGCCCAGGGCTGAGCTCTGTCCCCCCTGCTAGGTTTTCGCCCCACCCCACCCCTATCTGACACAATGGGCCTTGGAAGAGCATCTTGGTCAGCCCCGCGGGGCAGCGGGAAGGATGAGCAGGGGTGGTGCGGGGCTCTACCTGGCCAGGCCTCTCCTGAGCCCTCCTACAGGGGTGGTGAGAGGGAGGAGGGTTGGAGGAAGGCTCCTTACCTCCTCAATGGTCCACTTGGAGACTGTGGAGGCCGAGATGCCCGCCACTCCAGGCAGGAGCTTGCAGTGCTGCTCCCAGCACACGGAGAGCGAGCGGTCCGGGTGGGCTGACAAGGCCGACATGAAGAGGGACTGGTGGACGACGTCAGGTGAGAGCGCTGGAGGGGCAGGCAGAGGCGGCGGCTGATCTCAGGACGGTCTGTCCCCTGAAGCCCGCCCACGGCCATGCTCTACAGGAGACTGGCTGGCCCACAGACAGGACCAGGCTGCTTCTGGCAGCCCACAGAGCCAAGAAGGTGACCTGCATATCCTGACTCCTTACCTGGGCTGCTGCTCCTGGTCAGTGGGTCCCTCACTTAGACTCAGGTAGACTGTTCACTTTATCCCTGGGCTACAGAAACCTGGGCCCTGAAAGGTGCTCGGTGGAGCTGCCAGGGCATCTGCAGACACTCTTCTCTACACGTCTCGCATCAAAGTTGTCCCCCACATCCAAACAGGCTTGGCCCTGATGTGACCAGTGCATTCTGTTGGGCCTTCTTTCCCAAGTGCTGTGGCCCCAGCCAGCTCTCAGAGCCAAGGTGATCTTGCCTCAGACACCTGCCTTACCTGGCCCTGGGAGTGAGCTCTGACCTGCTTGGCTTCCTGATATGCTTGGGAATCTCTGGCTCCTGACCTCCAGCCTCACACTAGCTCCTTGATCTGGTGAGGGATACTGCTCTGCTCGGCTTTCTGCTGGCCGGGCCTGGTGCTCACCCATTTGAACTTGGCCCACCTCAGGCTGCTCTGACAAACCCGACCTGGCCCTCCTCCACTGGCCTTGGCAGTGTGGCCATCTTTGCGTGGGGCCCTACCACTGCAGGAGAGCTGTTCTTTCTTCTTTGCTTGGTGCCAACTCTGGACGCTGGTGAATGAAGTGACTCCAGCACCCTCTTCTCCATGATCTCCCCTGCTTGCCAGAGACCATTCTGCCCTCTCCCTGAGCCTCAGCCTTTCACTGACCCTCCTGCTCCTCACACTTGACCTTAGGATCATCACCAGCCCCATGACTGCCGTTCTTCTGCAGCTCTCTTCCCTGCTGCCTTTCACTCATCAGCCTAACCAGATAGTCCCCCTTTGTACCTCCAAGGAACCGATTGCCCCACTCCATCAGCCAGCTCTTCTGGTGGCCCACCAGGGCGCACCCAGGATCTCCCCTGAGATCCACTAGCACTTCATTCTACCTGGCCACGCTCTGGCCTCTTGTTCACCTAGGAGCTCCCTCTTTGAAGTCCTGGGTTTGATCTCCCTCATAGCCTTGGGGGCAACACCAAGTTTGTCAGGAGTGTCCCTCCTTATCTTCCCTTCCCAGGACACAGCTGGGAGCTCACAGGCAAGTTACAGCCTCTTATTCAACCACCTTGATGCAGATCAGAGGTGGTGCTGCTGCTCCTGGGGACTCCACAGCAAGCAGTGCCAAGCCCTGTCTCAGACAGCTCTCCCCACGGAGCAGTTTACCAGAGAGCCCTGACCTGAACCCGAACTGAGGTCTGCCATGGATGTGTGAGAATCTTCTCCAGAAGGGCTAGGAGTGACCATTGTCCTTCTGGGAGCAAGGCCAGCTGCTAGAGCACACAGGTCAGAGGCTGGGGCTCTGTGCCTCGGGACCTTGGGCAAGTCCTTTCTGCCCTCTTTGGGCGGTGGTCTCAGTCACAGGAAAGAATAACTTCCTAAGCATTCTACACGTTGGTTGGCAAGTGCCCTCTGGAGGTCAGAACTCAGTCCTGCAATGGAAGATGACCAGGCAGCTGAGGTGAAGAGGTGCTCACTACCTAAGGGCCTAGAGGCTGGTTGAGACCCTTGTCACTCAGGCCTGAGGTTGCAAGAGGTGCCTTCTGTTTGCACCAAAAGGACACAGTATAGAACAGCAAGAGAGAGTCTGGCAAGATGGACTAATAACAACTGCTGGTCACTGTGCTCAGCATTTTACATGATTGCCTCATCTCATTTAGGTCTCCCTACCCAAGAAGGGGATGCTGTCATTATCAGAAAAAATAAGAACACTAAGGCTCCAGGAATTTGGACACACAATGAGATACCAGGGGTGTCCATGCACAGAAGACAGATCGTGCAAGGACACAGCAAGAAAATGGCCATCTGTAAGCCAAGGAGGGAGTCCTTTAAAGTATCAGTCCTACTGACACCTTGACTTTTAGCGTCCACAATCGTGGGAAATGAACATCTGTCGCTTAAACCATCTAGTCTGTGGCGTTTTGTTATGGTGACTCATGCAAAGTGATTCACAGGGGAGCGAGAAGTGACCTGACATTTGGATCAGGTGCTTTGTCTTATACCTGTAGCACACAGCAGAAGTCAGTCCTAGTGTGAACCCAGTTCAGCCTCCCACAAGATGAATGGCCTGGAGCAAATGAATTCGCTCTGTGCCTCTCATTTCCCTTCTCTCAGATATGTTATAAGACACTTGTGAGAGCTGAAGAGTATATATGAAGAACTCAGCGTAATGCCTGGCCCATAGCAGGTGCTCAGTAAATGGTAGTAGTGACCACTGCTTTTTTTTTTTTTTTTTTTTTTTTTTTTTTTTTTTTAGTACTGGAAATTTAATTCAAGGGTGCTTTGACATGGAGTTATATCTCCAGTACTTTTTTTTTAATACTAGGAATTGAACCCAGGCGCACTTAGCCACTGAGCTACATTCCCTGCCCTTTTTATATTTTATTTAGAGACAGGGTCTCACTGAATTGCTGGGAGCCTAATTAAGTTGCTGATATTGGCTTTGAACTCCCCATCCTCCTGCCTCAGCTCCCAAGTCACTGGGATTACAGGTGTACACCACTGTACCTGGCCCGTTCTTTTTGTTTTTTTAAGACAGGGTCTCACTAAATTGCTTAGGGTCTTGACAAATTGCTGAGGCTGGCCTTGAACTTGTGATCCTCTTGTCTCGGCTTCCTGTGTGGCTGGGATTATGGGTGTGAGCTAGATACTGGCATTTGAAAGTTAGGTCTCCTTTCTTTCTACTGGCAATGCTGGGGATTGAGCATTTGGCATGCACACGCTAGGCAAGCTCTACCACTGAGCTGCATCCTCAGCCCAAAAGGCAGGTTTTACTGATGTTTTCAAGTAAGGAAACTGAGGTTCAGAGAGGTTAAATGACTTGCTCAACATCAAACAGCTAGAAACTGACTGACTTGGTCTCCTCCCCAGGAGGCCTAGAATCAGAATAGCAGAGCTGGGGCATCATCCTGCTTCATAGTGGAGAACCAAATGCCCACACTTTGTTTTTTTCAGATTAATGGATAAAGAAAAGGTGGTATACATACACAATGAAATATTTCTCAGCCTTAAAGAAAAATGAAACTATGGCATTTGCTGATAAATGGATGGAACTGAAGACTATCATACTAAGTGAAATAAGCCAATCCCTAAAAACCAAAGGTCGAATGTTCTACCTGATATGTGGATGTTAATTCACAATAAGTGGCAGGGGGCACTAGGGAAGAATAGAGGTACTTTGGATTAGGCAGAGGGGAGTGAAGGGAGGGGAGGGGATATGGGGGTAGGAAGGAGAGCAAAATGAATCGGACATTAATACCCTACGTGCATATATGATCATATGACTAGTGTGATACTACCTTATGTACAACCAGAAGAATGAGAAGATACTCCATTTATGTATGATGTGTCAGGAATGTGTTCTACAGACGTGTACAACTAATTAGAACAAATTTAAAAAATACAACCTGACTAAAATATCTTAGTTAAGGTTTTACAGACTAAATAAAACAGTACCTTAAGACTCCTAAAAAGAAAGAAAGAAAGAGAACAGAGATAGCAGGCTTCTCTGGAGAGAAGGGGACCCAGGGCAGGGTGCCCACAGGAGGGGTGTATCTTGCCTATTTATAGATCCCAGATTCCCCCCGCCAGATGCCCACACTTGGTGCCTTTTCATGCACCAAGGCATAGCAAGTCCCTGGGACTGGAACCAAAGGCCACTCAAGGTCTGTGCTCTTGCCACTCCTCTGTGCTTCTGAAGAGCCTGGAGCAAAGAGATGGCCTCCCTTCCAGCTTTCTCCTGCTGTGGGCACCCTGGATTCTCATCCCCACCAGCTAGAGCACCCGCTGGGAGCATTGAGGGGAAGACACCAGAGCCAAGGACCCAGGCTTACTCTGGAAATCTTCCTGTGGCATCTTCCGATACTTTGGAGGGCGTCCAATCCTGGAGAGAGAGGGACCAGGTCCATGGCAGGGGATCAGTTTCTGGCCTAAGAGGACATGAGGTCCCACACCCGGAGAGCCCAGGCCCTCACTCCCTGGCCTTCGCACCGGCCGTGATGGCGAGGCTTCTTCCTTGGGGACAAACTTGAGACGTTCTTTTTACGTGCTGAGGCCTCCGTGTCAGACAGCTCTGCTTTCAGCCGACTCTGGTTCCTCTCAGCCAGTGGGCAGCCCGAGAGGCAATGGTGAGCTGTGAACTTGCCAGTTACATGGCCAGAGCCGTCACAGCCAGGAGTGGGACACTTCCTGGGGAGGAAGAAAGCTTAAGTTGGGCTGATCCACTCGTCCCACTGAGTCCTCCCAGGCTCTGGCCCTAGTCAGAAGGTCCTGGTGAGCCTTCATGGCCTCACTCAGCAGGTACAAAGCAGACCCTCCCAGAAGGTCCACAGATGCCCGAGTGTCCCAAGGTCTGTACTCACCGGTGGTGAAAGCTGTATTTGGAGGTCTTAGAGTGGGACAGGCTCCTATAGCTGAGAGGGGGGCAGCTCCCAGGGGAGGCAGAGCTGGGCTCTCTGGGCCCTGGAGGAGCAGGAAGAGAATCAGCACAGAGTCCTAGAGACGGGGAAGAGAGGGCAGGGAAGGGATGGTTTCCATGCAGGAGGTCAGCGCCAGGAACTGGTCCCCCAGGAGCAGGGCCCTGAGCCAGGTCAGGCCTCCATTCCACACTGTCATCTATCTGCCTCTCGCTGGGAAGGAAGGCTTGGTTCTTTAAAGTTTGCTGAAACCCGTGGGCCATGCCCTTGCCCTCTGAGCCAGGAGCACTGCTCAGGGTAGCAGACAGCTCTCGGTGGGGAGCATGGGTGTCCTGGGGCTCACTGTGGGACCAAAGTCCTGTGTCAGACCTGGGTATGAGGGAAAGACCCCTAGGCAGGCCAGGGGAAGGAAGGGAAAGGGATGGAGAGCCCCAGGGTACACACGGAGAGGAGGCTCCAGGGGATGTCCCGTCTTGGAGCACCAGCCCGCCGGGTGGATGTCTGGGTGGTCTGCGTCGATCCAGAAGTCATAGCCATGACTCCAGCCGTCAAAGTGGAGCTGGGAAGGAGAAGCCCGTGCAGGTCAGGTGTTCCTCACTCAGCCCAGCTCGGCTGAGGGGCTCCAGGCTCCAGCAGGCTCTCCCCAGCCCTGGGGCCTGTAGAAGCAAGATCCTGGACTGGAAGAGCCAAGGCCCAAGCCCACAACAAGGTTTACCAAGGGCTTCACCCATCAAATGACCGGCACATGTCGTGCACCATCGGTCCTTGAACAGGACAAGGATGATCGGGTCCATTTGAGAGAAAAGAAGATTATAGCTCAAGCCCTCAGAAGACACTGATGCGGCAAAAACGAGATCCAGCATCTTCATCTTCCTATCTCATGCCACGCCCTTGACCTCTAGCCAGTCCACAGAATTCCTGCCCAACTGACCTGTCCACTCCCCTAGCCCTAGGGTCCCGAAGCCACCTTTATGCGATGGTCCTCCACATCCTCCACACTGGCCACACGGATCAGGGCTGGGTTCCTGCGGTCCACAGCCTCCAGCTTCATGTTGACCAGGAAGCTGTGAGGGGGTCGCTGCAAGGGGATAGATGCCCAGTTGAGGAGAGCTGGGGCTCCAGGAAGACAGCCCAAGTACTACTCCTGGGGAGCTGGCCTGCCCTAAAGGGCTGGCTGAGGGCTCCACATCTGCCGGAGCTCAGTTCCAGGGAAAGGGAGCATCAGCTTACCACTTTGAAGGCCCAGGAGGGCACAGCAGAGGTCCCAGTTTCTTCTAGATATTTCTCCCAGCAGAAACTATCAGGGTCTGGGTAGTCTACGAAGAAAGCAAGAGCAATGTCCAGCAGGTGACTGGAGGAGCTCTCTGCCCCCCAGCAGGAATCAGGAACGTGGAAGGGCCGAGAGCCTTGGAGTAGAATCCCCTCCATGACCGCTGCCAGCGCCCTGCACAGGTTGCTGAGGCAGACGGGTGCTGTGAAGCAAGTGCAGCAGGCCGTCTGGGAACCCTGATCCCTGACCCCATCACCCGGCCCTGCTGCTCCCACCCCAGTCCTGTCTGGATCTCTGCTGGACTTGGCCAGCTCAGTGCTCCCAGGAGGAAGGTCACTCTCTGCTTTGGACCCCGGCTCCTTGATGTGGCAGTCCTCTAACTTTATTCCCTTAAGCCTCACCAGAGATAGGATCTGACAGGACTCAACTCCTACACCAAGAAGTGGCGGCCCCGGGCCATATCTGTCCCCTCACCCTGACCCTAGAGAGCTGGTTATCAAGGTTCTGGTAAGGCCAGCAGGACAGGCTGGGAAGGCGCCTGCTCAGCGCAGGGTTACCTTGTGGAGGGGTGAGGGGCTTCCCTTGCTTCTGGCACCAGCCCACTGGGTGGATGTAGGGACTGCTGGGATCACACCTGAAATCAAGAATGTCACTGTCCCAGGAGAAATGTGGCCGGCGGAGCCTGCTGTCCGCTCATAGCATGGCTTCAGGGCTGCCCATCCTACTTCTTAGCCAGAGGGAGACAGGTGGTTGACAACAGTCAGAAAACTACTGCATTAACTAAAAACTCCTGCTCACCACAACATCTAAGGGAGAATTGAGTCACAAGGCACGTGCATCTTAGCCAGGAAGCTTTGGATGTAACATGTAAGACTGAGCTGTATTTCTTATGATATAGTTCAAATCCACAGGACGGCCAATTATCCCCCACCTTAAGCAAGATCTGAATCTTGCCCCATGGCGCCTGATGTGAAAGTAGTTGCCCCCTGCCACCCCCTCCCCCTGCAGATCAAGTCTGGGACCTTCCAGTACCAGTAGTCGTAAGTATCATCCCAGTTGTCAAAGTGCACCAGGAAGCGGCTGTCCACCACGTCAGTCACACTGGCCACGCAGACAAGAGATGGGTTCATGCGGTCAACAGCCTCCAGCTTCATGCCCACCTGGAAGCCCAGGGGTGGGGGACTCTAGGGATAAGAAGGGATGTTGTGACCAGGGCCAGGTTGGCTAGTGCTAGCCAGAGCCCACTAGCAAATATAGGAGTTGGTTTCCTAGAAGGGCCCCCTAAAAAAAAGTGGGGAGGGAGGGAGAAACAGGCTGGGAATGAGGGTCCCTCCAGGGCAGAACCAAAACCCAGCTCTGAGTCGCTCAGAACTTCAGGCCTCCGGGTGCACTCAGAGGAAGCCTGACTTGCAGCAGAGGGTAAGTAATAGGCAGAGGCCGTGCCTTTATCCAAAGCATCTGACAGGTTCGGTACAAGTCTCCCGTGCTGGCCTGGCCTGGCTTGGGGGCCACAGTGGGGTGGGTGGTGGGGAAGGAAGCACTCCCGTGTTTCCTGAAGGAAGCAGGGAGTGGGGAGGGAACCAGTTTTAACTGGGCACCTGCCATGTATCAGGCATAAGCTTCAAAAGACATCACCTCCCTCCATCTTTATGACATTCTATGAGGTAAGAGTTATTAGTCCCACTTTAGAAGTTAAATAGTCTGACCTGGAACACAACCCAAGTCAATGGGTCGGGGACAGGATTTTAAAAGTTCTCTATTTCCTGTCACAACAGCAGGTGGGACCCCCACCAGCACCTGCGAACCTGCAAGTGTGGTCTCTGGGGCTGGACTAGGTAGGGGCATAACTCTCTGTGCCTGAGCAGTACGGTGGGGTCTCTAGCCCATGGGGGCCCTGGAACTGTAATGTGGTTCTTGTTTTATTTATGTATTTATTTATTATTTATTTTTCAGTGCTGGGAATCAAATCCAGGGCCTCATGCATGTCCAAAGACCCTCGATGGTCGCACTGAGCTACACCCCAGTCCCCAATATGCTAATATCTCTAATGGGAGTTCCCTAGACTCTCAGACTCTTTGTTAGGGATCATGAGATACTTTAGCTGCTGAATAAAGCTGCCAGCTGTCTTGAATAGAGTTAAAAATAAGGGGTGAATTATTGGGGATGAATGGTAGAGCCTCAATGTTAGCAGAAAAGGAAAAAGGAGCTCCCAGAGCAGAGGCTTTGACTTACACCACAGAACTAGAGAGCAAACTAAGCCCAGCGATGGCACATCAGTGCGGCTAGGCTGTGGGCTAGGGGCTCTGAGGGAAGGGGTGGAGGAGAGTTCTGCAGGTGGCAAGTGCTAGGGTGGATACGGTTTGAAAATGCCTCCCAAAGGCTCCTGTGCTGGAGGGTTGGTCCCCAGTAGGCAATATTGAGAGATGCTGGAATCTTTAAGAGGTGGGACCTAACAGGAGATAATATCAAGTTATTGGGGGGTATCACTCTTGGAAGAGACTAAGGTAGTTCTTTTTTTTTTTTTTTTTTTTGCGGTGCTGGGGATTGAACCCAGGGCCTTGTGCTTACAAGGCAAGCACTCTACCCACTGAGTTATCTCCCCAGCCCTAAAGTAGTTCTTGTAGCACGCTGGTTAGTTCCCACAAGAGTTAACTGTTATTATAAAAAAAAAAAAAAAAAAAAAGGCAAGCCTGGCCTCTGAACCCCTCTGACTTTGAACCATGCCCGTGATCGCTTCCACGAGCTCCACCATCATGATGCCATCTGCCATAGGGTCCCCCCAGAGGTCAACGGTTGGGGGTACCTCATCTTAAACTTTCAGTCTTTAAATAACAGTCATTATCCAGGCTTGGGTATTTTGTCATAGCAACAGAAAATGGACTGAGACAGACTGGAAAGAGGGAACCTGGGGAAAACCCACGACCAGCTTTTCCCACTCCGGCCCTTGGCTACGCCCCTTGCATCCGATAGAGACCAGAACGAAGCTGAGCAAGAGCAAATGAATTCTCTTCAGATGAGTCAGATCCTCGGGGACGGCTGCAGTGACTGGCCTGGGGGTGCTGTCCACTTGCTCAGGGCACTCACGTGGCTCTGGCTCACAAACAGGTGCTTGGGGGCCGCCTGGGCTCTGGTGCTGCGCAGGTACTGGCTCCAGTTGAACTCCTCCTCCTTGTAACCTGGGCCCCTCAAGGGAATGAGAGGGCGCTATGCAGAGGTGGGGACACGGGAAGGGTACCGCACACCAAAGCAGCAGAACTCAGCAGATCTGAGGACCCCACGACCCTCAAGAATCTTACCAGGGAACCCCAGTTAAAGCAGGATGTGACCTGGTGAATACTTGAAGGGCAAAGCAGAAGCCCTGGGGCTTATGGCCAGGGCAGAGATGTATCAGAATGTGATGGAGAGGTGGCTTTGGACCAGGATGAAAGGTTTGAAAACATGGCAGCTGGAGGGATCACTGACAAGGGGAAGAGGGGGTCTGAGCGCAGCCTCGCTGGAACCAACCTGGGTGGGCCTTACCTTTGGGAGGCTGCAGCTTGTGTCCAGTCTTCTCAAACCAGCCAGCGGGGTGAATGTCAGGGGAGTTGGCATTGACCCAGAAGTCATGGCATTCGGAATACCCATCAAAGTGCAGACGTAGGCGGTAGCCACACACCTGGCCCCACGAAGGGAATCTCAGGGACTCCAACACTAGCAAATGCCCGGCTCCCTAACCCTTACCTCTCCTGGCCTAGACTGGTCTCAGGGGCCCTCGGGCTAGCAGGCTTTCATACCCGCTTTTCTTCCTCCATCCTGAACTCTTCCCGGAGCCCTCCCATCCTGTGGTGAGGACAATTCAGGTACTTGTGAACCCTGAGTGCTGAGTACAGGATGGGTCCATCTATGACAGCCTCCTGTCCTCCTGGGCCCTGGACAGAACTTGGAAGGTTCCCACAAGGTTCAGGCCTGCTCAGGGCCCGCATGGCCTTCCCTTCTGCGACCTCTCATTGTTCCCCACTCACACACCCTGCTCTGGTCTTGCTGTCCTTGAACATGGTGGTCTCTTCCATGCCCCAGAGTCTTGGCCCTTTTGCTTCTTCTGCCTCAAACTCCCCCTCATTCACCACTCTTCTCAAGACTCAGCAAGAGACCCTCCTCTACGCTCTTCCTGACCACTCCGACCAAACACAGCACTCCACCTCCGTCATGACCCTGTGGCATGTGGCATGTCACTGGTGTGTATCTGGTTGATTCCTACACAACTGTGAGCTCCCGGAGCACCAGGACCTCGTCTGATTCGGCCAACATCCCCGACCCTTGGAAGTGTTCTCAAGATCCCCCGCACAGGCTGTCGATGTGCATTCGGTGACATCGCCAGTCTACAGCGCTTCATCTGTCTTTTTTTAATAAAGCTTTCTCTGTGTTCCAGTTCCATCCCTACAAGATCAGCCTTTCTGAGGCGAAGCAGTGTCTCCCTCTGTGCCCCAGAGCCACCTTACACTGAGACATCACCAGAAGGGGATTACAGAGTGCCACTCACCTCGGCCACGGTGAGGATGAAGTACATGGACGGGTGCTGTGGGTCGATGCCTTCTAGCTTCATGCCCAGTTTGAAACCATTCTTGTTGTGAGTGACGGCCTGGGACTGTCAACGCACAGAGTGGAGAGGACCCAGCTTCCATCCAGCCTTATCCTTGCCTAGTGGGCTCGGGGTGAAGGAGCTGCCTTAGGCCCCACCTGCCTGCTTTACCAAAGGGGGCAAGGTGCGTGGGGAGCTGAACTGCAGGGATTCAGAGGGACAGAACAGTTGAGGGGCTCTTCTGAGGGGCCCACGCCACGGCTGGACTTAGGGCTTTTTCTAGCCTGACTCGTGGAAAGATCAGTGCCAAACTGAGTAGAAGGCACTAGAATTCAGAAGTCTGTAGGCCCAGTGAAGGACGGCCTGGATGCCATCTCCCCATTTCTTCCTGCCCCTGATGGTGGGCCCTCTCCTACTCCAGGCACCTAAGCAGTCTCTTCCCCTTCCATTCTGCCAGTCCATCGAGGAATGTCAAAGAGAAAACACCAGAAGGTCTGAGTATGGTGCTGAGTCCCTGGTTGGGAAGACCAGCTCTTCCCAGGTGGAAACTGCCCAACTCACGTCCTGGAAGAGGCTGACTGGGGCGGTGACGGCCTTCTGCTCCTCCAGGTAGGACTCCCACGACCAGCCTTTCTTCTTCTCACCTGACGCTGTGGAAGCAGACACACAGGCCAGCTCCTGGGCTGCTGCTGATGCATGCCTTTTCTCTTTCCCCTGACCAAACACTATCTTACCCTCCAAAACAAAGCTCTGCAGTCCCACGTATCCGCTGACCCACTAAGCCATGGTGAGCTCAGGGGAGGCAACCAAATCTTGCCACCACTCCCCCACTCCTAGGCCCCATCAGCAGAAGCACTCAGCAAGCAACGAGGCTTATAAAGTCTCAGCCCGAGGCACCCTGTCCTCGAAACACAGGACAAAGGAGCAACAAGTCCTGAGCCAGAGGACTTAAATCACAGCACTACCTAAGCTTGCAAGGAAAGAAGAGGAAAAAGAGAAACGAGAGAGAAAACAAGGAAGCGAGAAATGGAGGAGAGGGGACACACAGAAATAAGAGTCCTTTTTATAATTCTTCCTTTTCCTGAACACGTACAGGCACACACAGAGCCAGGCAAATGTGTATCTATGTGCTTTGTGTATCCCAGAGTAAATGGACTGACTCCATGGCCCTCCCAGACACAGACACACTGTGTGTGAGTGTGCCTATGTGCAAGCCTCCCCTTCTCTCTCTCTCTCTCTTTCTCTCACACACACGCACACACGCACATGTGCATACACTTGGTCGAGGCCTACACTCAGGCCCTGCCCATACCTTGGAGTCTTGGTGTCCTGGGGAGGGAAGATGAACTCCTCTGCAAGTGGAGTCCTAGCCTCCAACACGGAGGACAAACACTGTGAAAGGCTAAAATAGTGAGTTACCTGTGAGGTCCTAGCTGCCTTCTACTGAAGGCCTCAGACAACCCAAAAGGCAACAACTCACAAGAATCAGTTCATATGCCTTCAATAAAGAGCTCCAGCTACTTCTGGAAACTTCAATGCCTCCATTTTGTCATCTATAAAGTGGAATCTATCACAGAAGGTCGTTCATGAGAACTACAGAAGACGCTTTGGGTCGGGAGTTCCTTATGAACTCATGGTATTGGCTGTTTCAGTCAGCTTTCTTGCTGCTACACCTGACAAGAACACTTTTAGAGGAGGGAAAGTTTATTTGGTGCTCAGTTTCAGAGGTTTCAGTCCATAGATAGCTGCCTCTATTCCTTGGGGCTCGAGGTGAAATGAACATCATGATAGAAGAGTGTGGGGGAAGAAAGCAGGTCAGGACATGGCCACCAAGAAACAGAGAGAGAACTCTCCTCAGCAGGACAAAACATAAACCCCAAAGGCACCCCCTAGTGACCCACCTCCTCCAGAAACACCTACCTGCCTTCAGTTACCACTGGGTTCATCCCTACAGGGGATTAACTCACTGATAGGGTTAAGGCTCTCACAGCCCAATCATTTCCCCTCCAAACCCTCCTGCATTGTCTCACACAGCAGCTTCTGAGGGACACTTCCTATCTAAACCATAACTGGCCTTCACTAAGTCTGTGAGACCTGGATCCTAGTTCGACTCTCTGCCCTGGGTATTCAGGCAAGGAGTGGTTTGCCACTCCAGAAGATGGTTTTTCCTCAGCCGGAAACTGTGTGTGTCTTGTAGCCACCTCATTCCTCAGTCACTGCACTAAACCAAGAGATCCAACCACCTGATCCACTTGGCTAAAGCTGTATGCTGTTCACCAACTGCTCAGCCAAACCGTCGAACCCGCTTAGGTCCATTCCCAAACTCTAATTTAGAACACATCTCTTTGGGCTATCTTTTGTCCTAAGTGAGACCTGGACTGTTCTTTATAACATAGAGCCTACTAAGTTCCTCATGAAACCCTCGAGGGCTGGGGGTGTGGCTCAGTGGTAGAGCACTTGTCTGGCATAAATGAGGCACTGGGTTCAGTCCTCAGCACCATAAAAAAGTGAATAAATATAATAAAGGTATTATGTCCATCCACAACTAAAAAAAAAAAAAAAAATGTTTTTTTAAAAAGGGCTGGAGCTGTAGCTCAGTGGAAGAGTGCTTGACTACCGCTCTGTACAGTACCCCATAAAAATTTAAAATAAGGTCCACTGACAACTAAAAAAATAGTTCTTCACCCAACTTCATCCACACTGAGTAGGGGAAAGAGGAGAGAGGCTGGGCCTCAGGATGCCAGGTTTAGTTTGTCTTGCTGCCTCCTGCCACAGGGATTCCCTATCGTTCTGCACAATGCCTCTACTTATTCCAAACCACCAGGACCAGGACAGAGCTCTTCCCAACGGCCAGCTCGCTCTCTCTCTCTCTCCCCTCACCGTTCCCCTACTGCGGCACCTGATAAGCAAGGGCCTGACTACTTGCCAGAGTTCTGATCTCAGGTATCCTTGTGGCTCCCCAGCACTTCCTTCTGAGCACCCCTACCCGTTAGCCATCCTGCAACACGGCCATGCTCTAAGACCCCAATGCCACAGCAGGCACCTCTGAGCAGCACCCTCTCTACTCACCGTCTCTTCCACGACCGCCCCCAACCCTCCCTGGACCTGTGCCATCTTGACTCTCACTAGACCTAACGCACCTCCACGTTTACTATCGCACACTTCTTTGTTCTACCTTGAACATTCCTTTCCCATTCAGTGGGGCCACAGGTCATAACAGAAGCTGGGGGTACCGAGGGGCCTCAGAGACTTCATACGCATCGTCTCCGTTAGGTCTCCCAATGTCTTGAGGGGACAGGGAGGACTGGTTGTAAATCCCTTCAAGATGAGAAAAGAAATTAATCCACTGGAAAGAGGTCTGCCCGCTAAACCCTTCTGTGACATCTGGATTCCTCCCCTGGGCAAGCCCCCAACTTCCTCCAGTTTCCTTCATTCTTTTTCCATTGGTGAGAAATGGGCTGAGCCTTTAGGCACATCCCCAAGACCAAATCAATCTCAAACTTCTGGGTATGGCTGTGCAATCTGCACACTGTCTACAGATGCCCAGGCAAGCGGAGGACGGGGACTGAAGTCCAGCCTGGACTTCTCGCCAAGTCATGTGGCTGGGTCTACAGAGAAGAAAGGTGCCCTTTTCTAACTGGGCAGCTCAGAAAGGCACCTTTCTATGCTTTGTACAAGGCACCATGCAGGCTGGCTGCAACACGCACACTTGCTTCCAAGAGGCTCCCTTGCTTACCCCTGCGTCCTTCACCTAGGTGCTCCTGGTTAGCACGTTCTTTGGCAAGCCCAGTCTGGCCAAAACCAAACCTGTAACTTCCGTGCCAATGTCTGCGGGTCCTTTGGTATTCTTCATCCTAGTCCATGGCACCACCACCTACTCGCTGTGTCGCACAGGCCAAGAACCTGGATGGCTCTTTTTATCTCTAACTCTGCACGTTTGCTTCCTTGCTTTGAACCTAGTTCACAAGCCCCTTATCTGACCTCGCTGCCTCAGACCTTCTCCACTCCCAGAGTATCTCTAAAATAATAAAAACTTGTTTAAGTTCCACAATGGCTTCTCCTTCCCAGCCAACACAACAACAACGAAATAAATTCAAATATCTTTCCAAGCCCACAAAACCCTGAGGGAACTAGCCACTCCATTTGCTTCAGATTCACCATGTGCCTCCATATCCCTGTGCCCTGGGCCCTGCACAGGCCGATCCTCTGCTGTAAAGATCCTGTCCCCACTTTGTCAACCCATCCCTCCTGTCATTTTCTCCCACTTTGAGAGCTCCAGCACCCAGTTCAAAGCTTTACACAGAATAGATGCTCAACAAATTTTACTAAGTGACTGGAAAAATGGGTGGGTGGGCAGGTAGGCGGATGAAACCCCAACTGTCCCATGAAGCCTTCCTTTACTGCATGAGGCAGAGTCCGTTCTGTGACAGTTCCTTGTATTTACATACTTCAAACACAACACTTACACTGTTATACACTAACTACCTGTTTATAGGCCCATTTCTGCATCTTGTCTGCAAGCTCCGTTAAGTGTGGATATTGTGCTTTCCTCACTCTGAGCCCTTAGCATCTAACCCAGTGCCTGATACACAGTAGGCAACATCTACAGGAGAGAAAATATAAAGGGAAGAACAGGATGCCAAAGTTTAAGGACAGCCAATTACACAGTCATCAGGGTACCACTAAAGACTGTCTTGTTGTTTAAAATGTTACAGACATATCTTTGTGTTTACCACCTCTTACATAACATAGTTAGCCAACTCAGAATCAGTTCCTGTTTTTGTTTGTTTATTTTCTCAGTGCTGGGGCCTTCCTAGGGCAAGTACTATACTACTGAGCTACATCCCCAACCCAGAATCAGTTTACTTTAAGACAGTTAAAGTGCTCTGAAGTTGTAGCTCAGGAATAGAACACGTGTTCTGTCTGTGTAAGGCCCTGGGTTCAATTCCCAGCACCAAAGGAGAAAAAAGATACTGGAAGTTCATTCCTGGTACTTGTATTTACCATGTGCCTCTTAGGGCTCTATGCCTACAAACACCAAACTGAAGAGGCAGGGCTTCAGAATGCTATGGTCTCTTGTCTACCTTGTGACAGCCATAAGGGTTGCCTAGTTTCTAGGGAGCATAAATGGACCTTGCTGTGTTTGATCGTCCCCTCCAACTCTCATGCTTGATTAAAAAAAAAAAAAATTGTAGTTGTACATGGACAGCATGCCTTTATTTTATTTGCTTGTTTTTGTATGCGGTGCTAAGGACTGAACCCGGAGCCTCACATGTGCTAGGCAAGTGCTCTGCCTCTAAGCCCCAGCCCCAGCCCTCATGATTAAAGTACTTAAAAATACTTTCAGTTGTAGTTAGACACAATATCATTATTTATTTGTTTGTTTGTTTGTTTGGGGGTTGAACCCAGGGGCACTCGACCACTGAGCAATCCCCAGCCCTATTTTGCATTTTATTTAGAGACGGGGTCTTAATGAGTTGCTTAGCACCTCACCATTGCTGAGGCTGCTTTGAACTTGCGATCCTCCTGCCTCAGCCTCCCAAGCTGCTGTGATTACAGGCATGTGCCACAGCGCCTCACAGCTTTAAGGTTTAATGTTGTTTTTCCTGTTAGATTTGGAATTATGGTTATAGTTAATGGGTAGAGTTAATTAATGGGTACAGTTACTACTTTTTCTTTCCTCTTTCCCCTTTTAGGAATGGGAATGTTTATCTTACACCTATACCACTGTTGCATCTTGGAAGCAGACAACTTTGATGAAACAGGCTCTTGGCTGGAGGGAAATTGCCTCAGGATGAATCCGTCCCTTGAGTCACACTCACATCTAATTTAGGTATGATTTAGACTTTGGACTTTCACGTTGATGCTGAAATGAATTAGAAGTCTGGCAGCTATTGAGATGGAATGAATGTATTCTGTCAGAAGGCATGAGTCTGGGAAGGAAAGGGGTGGAAGGCTGTGGCTTGAATATTGCCCCCAGAACTCGTGTTGAGATGTATTGCCATGGTGATGGTACTGCGGTAGGACCTGTAAGAGCAACTAGGTCAAGAGGGCTCTGCCCTCAGAAATGGATTAGTGCTGTTATCATAGGACCCTTTTGAAAATCTAATGAAAGCCAAACTATCTTCTTAGATAAATGAACAAATCACAGATTTTTGCGTGTAAATTCAGATTAGGGACCTCAGATAATAAAGTGTTTCTGTAAATAGGGCACGGTGGTACATGCCTCCAGTGACTCAAGAGGCTGAGGCAAGAAGACTGAAAGTTCAAAGCCAGCCTCAGCAATTTAGCGAGACCCTAAGCAATGTAGCAAGACCCTGTCCCAAAACAAAAAATAAAAAGGGTCTAGGGATATAACTCAGTGGCAAAGTGCCCCTGGGTTTAATCCCCAGTATCAAAAAAGAAAAGAATAAAGAAGAGTTTCTGTAAGTGACATATTCATTGATGTCTTGTACTGAATTATACACTCATATTCTTGACTTGTTCCCCAATTCCATATGGCACTCTTGAATTTCAATATAAAATCTGTTTCTTATACCCAATTAAAAAAATTGGCAAGGATTGCACATTTCTCCAAAGAAAATATATAAACAGCCAATAATACCATAGAAAGATGCTCAACACATCATTAGCCATCAGGAAATTACAAATCAAAACCACTAGACTGGCTAAGGTTAAAAAAAAGAGAGAAAGAGAAAGAGATCAAGCACTAGTGAGGATATGGATGAACTGGACTCCTCATATATTGCTGGTGGGAGTGTAAAATGACACAATCATTTTGAAAAACAGTCTAGCCTGGTCTGGTAGCATACACCTATAATCCCAGCAACTTGGGAGGCTGAGACAGGAGGACCACAAGTTTGAAGCCAGCCTCAGCAACTTAGTGAGACCCTGTCTCAAAATAAAAAATCAAAAGGGCTGGGAAAGTAACTCAGAGGTAAAATGCCCTTAGGTTAAACCCCCCGTAACAACAGCAAACAGCAAAAAAATAAAAGAAAAAGTCTGGCAAATCCTTAAAAGACTAAATATAAATTATCACAGGAACAAACAATTCCACTCCTAGGTATACGCCCAAGAAAAATGAAAACATGCCAATGCAAAAACTTGTACATAAACGTTCATATTAATTGACATTATTCAGAATAGCCCCAAAGCAGAAGCAACCTATATATCCATTAATTGATAAAGTATGATACATACATACAATGGAATGTTATTAGATAAGAAGAAGGAATAAAGTTCAGATGCATGCTAATGAGACAGGGGTGAAGGTCAGGCAGTCAGCCTAGATAGTAAATGATTGGGTCAGAAAGACAGGGCTGATCATCAAAGAAAAGGAAATGGGTTGCCAACATCTGGGGGTGGGGGATCATACTTCCCAAAACAAGGAGTTGCTAATGACTAGCCCCTGGCCGCTCCTTCCTGCCCTTTGACACCTATGTGCAAAAAAAAAGAACAGGTGAGGAGATTCCGATTTGGGGATTCTGGGGGTCTATAAACCACCTAAGAATAAAGGTATTGTGTCTACCTACAACTAAAAAATATATATATAAAGAAAAAAAAAAAAAAAAAAAAAAGGCAAGGCACCCAGTTCTGGGCCCTGACTTCTCTCCAAACAAGTCTGCTACCTCTGCTCCATTTCTTTCTTAAAAAAAAAAAAAAAAAAAAAAAAAAAAAAAAAAAAAAAAAAATTTGCTTTCGATGCTTGCCTCAGCGTTTCTTGAGTGTTTAATCTTCAACACTGGGGAACCAGGACCCGATCCTGATTTCCAAGACCTGTATCACTAAAACATGACTAAACTTGGAAACAATGTGCTGAAGTGAATTAAACCATTCACAAAGGACCACATATACAATTCCATTTATATGAATGTTCCATATAGGCAAATCTATTTATACAGGAAGCATACTGATAGTTGGCAACAGCTAATCCAAGCTTGGGAGGGTACAGAGTTTCCTTGGGGGGTACTGAAAATGCTTTAACATTGATGTGCTGATTATTACATTACTCTGTGAAGACACACAAAAAATTGTACACTTCAAATGGATGAATTTCATGTTATGAGAAACATATCTCAATAAAGCTGTCAAAGAAATCTGTACCCTATAAAAACTGATGCATAAAGCACTAACAACTTAAAAAACTGATAATTAGACATCATTGCTATGGTTTAGACAGGAGGCATTCCCCAAAAGCTCATGTATGAGAGAATGCAAGAAATGGTTACGTTATGAGAGCCTTAATCCATTGATATGGATTAACTGAAAGATAATGTAGGCAGGTAAGGTGTGGCTGGAGGAGGTAAGTCACTGGAAGTGTGCCTTTGGGGTTCTGTTTTGTCCCTGGTGAACAGAGCTCTCATTGCTTCTTGATTGCCAAGTCCTGGGTTGCTTTCCTTCTTCACATACTTCTGCCATGATGCTCAGCCTCACCTTGGACCCAGAGCAATGCAGTTGGTCATCTATGGACTGAGGCCTATGAAATCATGACGGTCAAATAAACTTGTGCTCCTCTAAAATTGTTCTTGTCAATCTTTTGGTCATAGTAGTGAAAAAGTTGACTAGAACAATCATCAAACTGAAAACTTTGTTCCTCAAAACACATCATTTAGAGAAAAAGGCATATTTAGTGGAACAAACCAAAGGTGTGGCCAAGGGACAGTTTGTTAAAAGATTGATGTGCCTAAAAGGAAGCCAGGTTCTATTCATCAAGACAACTGGATAACTTCAATATCATTTCAGGAAAATTTCAAGGCTGCTCCTCTCATTCAGAGATCTAGGAAGGCAGGATGGTTTCCAGGGATGGGCCTGGGACATCCTGGGACATCATTTAGAAAAGGTAAGACAAACCTAGAGGAACTATTTGTGAATATATTTCTGACAAATGACTTATATCTGGAGTATATAAAGAATTAACATTAGAGAAATAACACAGTTACATTTGCCTAAAGTAACTATAAAGAAGCGGCGTAGGAAGCTCTGGATCTGAAAAGGCTGTGAGGAGCTGATCCTGGAGAATGTCACTACGGACACTTGATCGGCTGTGTGCAGAACAAGACCTGGCATGAAAATGTCAGGAACTGTTAAAATGGTCAGAATAGCTATTCATGGCTAAGTAAGTTTCGAGGACTTTCACCGCAGTGTGTCAGAAAATGACCATTCACACAAAATGGCAGTTGAAAAGGTGAAGGAAATATATGAGAAAGAAGGCCCAAACGTGTGAGTCACACGTTCCCAACTCCTGGAGAACTCCACCAGCACTAGCTGTATCAGGTCTCTGAACCAGGACTCCAATAGCTGGCCATCGCGCTGCCAAAGAGGGGACAGATAAAAGGATTCTCCACACACACAGAAAACTCAGGCAGTCCTGCTTCCCCATCCCTACCCCCAGATCCTTCTGTCAGAAGACTCAGAAAACGAGTAGAAAACATTTTAGTCATAAATGCAAACTTCCGTCTGCTGAGATTTTTTTTTTTCTTGAAAAAAAGAAAGAAGAAAAGCACAGGGGAAAAATACTCAGCAACAAATGTTGCACTAATGTTCACAGTTGAGATGGTGAGTGGCATGAATCAAAGATAATTCTGGAACTGGGGTGTAGTTCACTGGTTGAGTGCTTGCCTGGCAAGCATGAAGCCCTGGATTCAATCTCCAGCATCAGAAAAAATAATAATAATTCTGTACCAGCTCATGGGGCCCTGCTAAAAAAAAGAATGTTGACTCATGAATTTATTTCCCTTAGTAAGATAGGGCAGTTGGGCCAAGAGTAGTGATCCACTGTCTCTTCCTTTTGCGTAAGCCATACACCAAAGAGAGATAAGCCTTTGATTTCTGATGTGACTGCCTGTGACAGTAGTAAAAACTTGACTGGCTGTGATGGGCAGAAGTGGGTACTATCAAGTTCTGAGCCCTGGACGCAGACTGGGCACCTTGGGCTAATGGAGGCTGATGATGCACTAAGAACTGACTTCATCCTTCTAGTTCTTTCTGTGTGTGTGTGTGTTGGTGGGGGAGAGTCAGTGACTCATGCAACTGAACTATACAGTTCATAAGGAATCATCCAAATCATCCATTCATCTATTGAACAAAGTATTCACCGAGAACCTACTCTGTACCAGGTTCTAGGCTAAGCAACTGAGATATAATGATCAATAAAACAATTTCAGTCCCTATTGATGGAGTCTAAGTTTCAGGGAGGAAGATAAACATTAAACAAATTGCTATCCAGAATCTAGGTGATGACAAGTGTGATACATGGTACTTAGTTCCAGTTGACAGTTGTCATCTGGGAATACTGAGATTGTAACAGAGAAGGCCTCAGGGCTGGAGCCAACTAGGAATGATCTCTGCTCCATTTTGTTTAGATTCAAAGGGCCAGAAAAGGGCAAGTCAGACCAATGACCAGCAATGCCATCTGGTGCCAATAGAGGCTGCTCAAGTCTTCAGATATTGAGCTACGACATCCCTGGCTGTGGGGCCTACTCTCAACTGAATAATACAGGATAAACAAACACATAATATAACCCCCAAGGACACACATATACTAACACACAAGCTAGAAGCAGTCTCTTTCTTTCACATACACTAACCCATGCTCATCTGGTTATGTAAAACCTACCATCACAACCATGACCCACACTCCCGGCCTCACACATCCAACAGGCATGTACACACCTCACACAAATATATACACACAGGCCCCCATACCAGGTTGGCTGCTGCTCCACTCCTCGCTCTCTGCAGTACTGGTAGTGGGCTGTCCCTCTGGATCCTTTCCTTCTTGCTTCTCCTGTAGAAGGAAAGCCTGATCCCAGCTTCCTGTCCTCATAAATCCAAGGTCCGATCTCTGATCCTGGCCCCTGTCTGACTCTCTGGCCACATGTGTTCTGCTCCAAACAGGCAGAATTTATTCTAGGTCACCAGCAGGAACACAGTGTCAGCAGACAACCTGCTGCCACTTGGGCACACACCCTTGCTGTACTGCCTGGCTGGGTTCTCATTCCTAGGTGGGGAAACTGAGTACATGGTCAAGTGCCCTGTGCTGATTTTACCTGCTCAGTAGAATTTTCATGCTCTGTCTCTTCCCACTTATGCAGCTAGAGCCCTGTTTCCTGATTTGGGCCTGGTTCATGGCCTCCAGTGATGCAGTTTCCCACCTCCTAGACATCCACCTTGGGTACCATTTCACAAGAATGTGTCTTAATCCTAATAATAGACTGAGATGGGCACTCCAGGAAACAGAGTGATTTATTTATTTCCCTCCAACCGGGTATTCAAGATGAGTTCCAAATTATGACAAGTCATTATGGGAGTCTTCTCTGGCCTAGCCCCATCTCTTGGATTGATGAAAACGCAGGAATTGAGGCATCGGCTCTAGCCTCCCTCTTCCCTCCCACTGCCCTCTTCCTACCATGGCCTCTGGCTCCGACTCCTCTGATGGGCTCTGGTATTCCCTGCGCTTTCTCTTCTTCATGGGTTTGAGGAGTTCAGAAGCACTGGCACAGCCTGAGGAATTCTCCACTATGACTGACCTGAGGGAAGAGCAGCCTTAGCGAAAGAACCATCTGCCCTGCACCACCCAGCCCCCACCTACACCTGAACAGAAATGGGGCTTTGGGAGCGGAAGACAGAGTTAAGTAAGCTGCGACCCCTACTCCCTTACCGCTCCTGGAACAGCTGAGGGCAGCTGGCATTGGAGGAACCAAGATCTGGATCGGCGCCTTGCGGAGGACCGCACGCCTGGCACCGACAGGCGCTATCATCCTCTGGGGGGTCCTGAGAGGGCTCCTCTGAAGGGTCCTGGGGGAGGGCCCCTGTGGGGCCAATGGGCCTTAGGCCTCCCACCCCTTCACAGTCACGCTCAGGCTCCGCCCACGGTCCTCGGGCCCTGCCTCCCCTTGGTCCCACCTCCGCACTGGACAGCCCCCCAGCCTTCTCCACGCAGGACCCACCCCGGGGCGCACCTGCAGGAACCGCGGGGCCACGCCCCCGGCTGATGCTCCTCAGGAGCTCAGGCCGCACCCCACACCGCGCGGTGCCCCAGCTCAGGGCCCGAGGCGCGGGCTCCTACCGGGCTGTTGGGTGCCCGCATCGCCACCTCCCTCCGGGGCCCCGCCATCTTCATGTTCAGCCACGCCCTCCTGCCGCAGCTCTGGACTCCGTGGTCGCTCCACTCCCACCATGTTTAGCGGCGCGTACTCGCTTATCCGGAACTGGAGCACGGGAAAGTGTGAGGACGGCGAAGCCCACCCGGGCCTCGGCCCACTGCGGGGCGGTGGGCACCCTTCTCACGGCCTCATGCTGGCCAGCCCCCCACCACTAGGCCTCGAGGCCCCGCCCCCTGTCTCCTGGGCCACGCCCCCTGCACCTGCAGAACCAGTCCCAGGGTGCCTCACTCCCAGCCACGCCCCCACGGCCTCCAAGGCCAGGAGGGCTTCGACCCAAGCCACACCCCGAAAGCCCCCCATTCAAGGCCCCATCTGGCAGGATCCATCATCTCAGTCCACCTCCCCATTTCCATCTCAAGCCCCGCCTCCTGGCCAACAGGCCCCGCCCCGCAGCGGCCACTCAAGGGACTAGCCAATTCCCACAGGCACTGACCCGCAGGCCACTCCCAGGGGGCGGAGCCACAGCTTCTGTCCACTCTAGCAGCTGCACTGTGCTGGTGCTAGTACTGGCCGCTGGCCCGGCGCTTAGCTGCGGCAGAACGGTGGCTGTAACTGGTTCATTGCCGACCACCCGCTCCAGGGCGCCTACATGGATCGGCTCCCCTGGGAAGCAGGACACATCCAAGGCACTGCTGGGCAGGCCAAGGGTGGCCGAGCTGGCTGCGAATGAATGCGGAGATAGATACACAGGTGGGCCTGGTGGCCCTGCTTCGATTCTACCACTTGTGTAGGCAAGTCAAAGAAGGCAGGTGTAGGAAAGTGAAAGGTGTCACCTTCTACCTAGGATCCACACCTACTTTAGCAGGTTTGGTAATGTTCTGCCTCCCCAGACCTGAACTTGACCTACCTGGAATGATGAAGGCAGTTGCCGGCAGGAGGGGACCGGAACCAGGGCTGTCTCTGGTCACCAGATGCACGCTGACCTCCCCTGTTGAAGACCCTTTCAGTGTCCTCAGCACCTCCATTTCAGTATGCCCTTCCATCCTGACAGGCCTACAAGCCAAACACAGTCCCCAGTGTGATCAAGAGGGGACCTTTGTTGAGAAAGCAAGGGAAATGAGAAGGCAAGGGGCTTTTTTGAGGAGGAGCTGACCACACACAAGCCAGTAACCTCCAGAGAAAGGCCTCAGCCCTGAGAAAAGTAGAGTATTAGAGGCCCACCATCAGGCCTGGCTCCCGGGTCTACTCAGGTCACTGTGAGAGATCCCGCCAGACACTGCACTTCCCCATCCTCTGTGAAGATGGGCATATTGGCATGGATGTGGGTGCTATGCAAACTGTGTACAGAACTGACTCCAGGAAGCATGACTCAAGTCAAGCTTCTATTTGGCTAGGATTCTCATGACAAAGTCCAAGGCAAGCCCAAACTCTCCTCTTTCCTGACCCTACCTCCATCTCCACTAGAAGCACTCCCTTCTCCTTCTGGGGACTCAGAGCCCGTGTATATCAGGTTCTCTATCTAAACAGGTTCATCTTCCTGGGAAAGGGAATCTTTTGTTATTTTATGCCCCCTGCCTACCACACTCTCTGTACTCGAGTGGGCACTGAAACATCTGTTAAACCAATGCATGTATCAGAAGAACAAAGGGGTAGTGTATAAAAACCCAGTCAGCATGAGATTCTGCTTTAATAAAGCAAAGACAGTAAAGGCATTTAATAAAAAGTTGAACATTAAAAAAAGACATAATGACATAATATATTTAATATCTAGCATTTATTCAGCTCCTAAAATGTGCTGGCCACTGTCCCAGATATCTTACCAGCACTGTCCAATAGAATTTTCTGTGATGATAAAAATGTTCTACACATATGCCACCCGATACTACAGTCACTAGCCACACGAGACTATTTGAAACTAAGATTGTGTGATGGAGAAAATGAATTTTTTAACTGAATTTTAATTAAATTTAAATAGCAAGAGTGGCCATGATTAATGTACTGGACACCACAGCTTTATGCATAATTGGCCTGTTGGCGCTACCTCTGAAACACATTTCCGTGTCTGATCACTTCTATTCCTTGCCACCATACTAGGCCCAACCACCATTAGCTTTCCTTGGACTTCTGAAAGTGCCTCCTGACTCATTCTCTGCTTCCTCTCCTGCCCCCTATGGTCTGTTCTCCAGTAAGAGGCTGCGGGTAGAGCTCGGAGGTAGAGTGTATGCCTAGCATGCATGAGATCCTGGGTTCAATCCCCAGCGCTACCGAAAAGAGAGAGAGAGACTGAGATTTTCCAATGAGAAAAAGCTATGAAAATATAAAACTAATTTCCCTATGTGAAATTCTTCAATGGCTCTCTACTGACTTTAGAATAAAGTAAGTGTGCTTTACCCTCCAGAATCTCACCTCCAGCTTCCCACTACCTCATCCTCCACCATTCTTTCCTTATTCTGTATCCGTGACAGACTGGTTTCTTTCTACTGCTTGACTAATGTTCCCGCCTCAGAGCTTTGCCATTGCTGTTCCTTCCACCTGGAAGGTTATTCCCCAAGTCCCACAACTGGCTGGCTTGTCCCCATCCTCTAGGCTTCAGCTCAGAGTCACCTCCTGCAAAGAGGTCTTTCCTGAGCACAAGAAGGAGCACACCTCTCACCACTCCCATTACTGTGTTTCTTTCACATTTTTTGTTATCAATAGTGATTTTGATTTATTTATTTATGTTTGATCAGTCATCCCCACATAAATGCAAAGTCTTTATCTTTCTTTGTTCACTCTCTATCCTGAGTGAGTAGTTAGACTAGCACCTGACACACAGTAGGTGCTCAAAAAGTATTTGTGTTGAGAGCTGGGGATGTAGTTCATTGGTGGAGCACCTGCCTCGCATGCATGAGGCCTTGGTTCAATCCCCAGCGCCACGAAACCAAAACAAGAAGTATCTGTGTCAATCCCCAGTACTGTCCCCCACACAAGTACCTGTGTTAGCTTTCAGTAATTCTAACTTGTTAATAGAAAACCACCATAGACAGGTTGGTGTGAACAGCTCAAGAGTACACTGTGTTCTTAACATGCACAAGGCCTTTAGTTCAATCCCCAATACCAGAAAGAAGTGGGGGGGGAAGGCGGGAAAAAACAAACGACATTGTAGAGTTGTTTGTACTGCAACTTGTTTGTTTGCAGTACTTAGCAATGGCTCTGGTGCAGAAGTTAACAGAAATCCCGGACCTAGGCCTAAGGCAGACTTTGAATCTCAGCTCCTCCACCTAATGCCCATGACTCCAAATAAGTAGCTTACTCCCTCTGAGCCTCAGTTTCCTCGTGTAAAATGAAAGTGGTAATGATACCTGCCTCAAAGGGTTTTGGTGAAGTATTGATACCAGCAGGCCTTCAACAAATACCAATCCACTCCCCTTAAATGGAAATTCCAAGAAGCTTCGCAGCTTCTGGTCAATATAGGGAAGCTGCCTGCTTGCAAAGTCAGCTTACAGTGGTTACCATCTCTCTTGCCCTCCCTCTCTCTCGATAGTCTTGTGCACTCGTTTTTCTAGCTTTTTCTAAAATATAGAACCCATCCTTTATATTATGGAGGCATATAAACTAGACATATACTCAGGTAGGCAAAGTTTAGATATATAACCTGATTAAGGAAACATCCAAATCAATCAAGATCAGTTTTCCATTTAAAAAATAACACAGAACCCCCTGAGTTTCAATCCCAATTATTTTGCTTTGCACAGCTGAAGTATCTGTACAATTCTTAATTATTTTAAATAGAATTTAACTTTTTATTCAAAGTATTGGCAATTGTTAAAAGCAAATATAGCTACTTTTATTTTTTGGTACTGGAGATTTAACCCAGGGGCACTTTACCATTGACATAATCTCCAGTCCTTTTTACTTTTTAATTTTGATACAGGGTCTTGCTAAGTTGCTTAGGGCCTCGCTAAATTGCTGAGGTTGGTCTCAAACTTGTGATCCTCCTGTCTCAGCCTTCCAAGTTGCTGGGATTATAGTCATGAGCCACCGTACCTGGCAAATATGGTTATTTCTTAAAGAACTCCCCTCTGTTTCAAAACCTGTCTCGTTTCAGGTCTATCAAGGAGGAGTGGCTGAGAAGATGACTTTCTGTTCAGGTTTTGTGCCCTTTTTGGCAAACCTTGGAGAACCAAGGAGGCATCAGCACCACTCTGTGCTCTGGGGATATGGCTACAAACAAGACTAAGGGCTCTTCTGTAGTTTATACTCAAGAGATAACAGATCCTCTTGGGGATGAAGATACACATTTGAAAGTCATCGTGTATACGTGCCATTTAAAACAGAATGACTCAGGAGGTTGAGGCAGGAGGATCACAAGTTTGAGGCTAACCTCAGCAACTTAGTGAGACCATTTCAAAATTAAAAATAGGAAGGGTTAAGGATGCAGCTCAGTAGTAAAGCACTCCTGGGGTCAATCTCCAGTACCAAAAAATTAAAAATTAAAAAAAAAAAAAAAACCAGAAGAGTGGGAGACTTGGAGTTGAGAAGAGGAAGCGTATCCAGTGAAAGACTCAGAGGACCTGCAACCAGGTGAGGGGGGATCCAGAAGAATCTGGGCTTCTGGAGGGTGCTAAAGAAAGTTTTCTGTCTTCAGCTATAGGTTCTCTTGGAATTGCCCAGGGCCAAGGGAGCTCCATCACCCCAGGGTTTTCTCCAGTAGAACCACCTGATGGTTATTTGATAAGAGTTATAAAGGCCCCAACCCCTTGCCTTAATTTGGGGCATCTGCAGGGTCACCTCAGTTCCAGAGTTTCCCTTGGGACAGACTGAGACCCCCCACCACCCGGCCGCGTTGAGATTATTTCATCATTCAAGCTTGTCTCTGTCCAACCTTACGGTCTTCACAAGGGCATTAAGCTGACACTCAAAACTCAAATCTCCCAGCGGCTTGGGATGCTGAGACAGGAGGATGGCAATTCAAAACCTGCTTCTGCAACTTAGCGTGAACCTAAGCAACTCAGACCTTGTCTGAAAATAAAATATAAAAAAAGGTTTGGGGATGTGGCTCAGCGGTTGAGTGCCCCCGGGTTCAATCTCCCGTACAAAACAAAAACCGCCCAAACAACAAAAAATAACCCCTCGACTCTCAGTCTGTTTACAGGGATCTGTTAAAACGACCAATAAATCCCCAGACCAGAGCAGGGCACATAGTAGATGCTCAATAAATAATTGAATAAATGTGCCCATACTGTCTCTTGCTGCCTGCCAAGATTTCCCCACTTCTTGCCCATCATGGCCTTGTAAACAACAGACGCCCAATAAATGCCCTGGTTGGTGCTGGGGGTGGGAAGCTAAGTGTCAGAGGCAGAAACCGCACAAGCCACGCACGAAGTGCTTGCAAACTTGGGGCCCCCGCCCGCTCCCTGGCCGAAGCGTCGGAGCGGTTGCGGGACGGCGGGTCCGGGGTCCCCGCCTCGACCCTCCACCTGCCTCCGGGACTAAGCCAGCGGCGGGCCGGGCGGTCACCGGTCCGTAGGTTACTTTTTTAGAGGCCAAAATGGCGGAAATCTTCTTATTCTTTCCCTTTACATTAAAGGAAAAAAAAAAAAAAAAAAAAAAAAACTAAAATTCTTTAAAATCCCATTTTCCGTTATAAATACCGAAAATCAACGATAAGAAAGAGAAAGTTTGCCGAATGGCCGGTTTACTGGGGAGACCGGCGCCTCGCCTTCCACACCTCCTCCGGCTCCGGGAAGCTCCCGCCGCGCCCGCGGCCGCGCCCGCCCAGCCCCGCAGGTCCCGGCGGCGGCCGCCCCGCGGGCTCCGCTGGCCCCCGGCCCGCCGCCCGGCCCCCGCCCAGTCGCCTCGCGCTCGGCTCGGCCCCGGCCGCCGGCCCAGCCCGCGCCCCCGCCGCGGGAGCCCGAAGGACCGCGCAGCCCCGCGCTCGCCGTGCGGGGGCCGCCGGGGCCGCCCCTCCGGCCGGCACGGTGCTCACCTGCAGGGCCCGCGGTGGCCGCCCCGCGCGGAGCTGCGGTGGGAGCGGGCGCGGCGGCGCCTGCGCGCTCAAGGGGGCGGGCCCGCCTCGCTGCGGGACGCAGAGCGCGGAGCCCGAGCGCCCGCAGAGCCGTCTGGCCTGGGCGGCGGGGCTTCGGGTGCCCGCGGCCTCCCGCCTCTCTTCCAGGCCCCCGCAGCGCCGGCCCAATTCCCCTTATCCCCGGGACCGGTTTGCGCAGGCGGGCGCGTCGAGCTTCCTGCTGCCCCCCACCCCCTGCATCCCAGGCCGGGGCGCCCAGGGTGGCTGGCCAGGGACCACCGAGCCGGCAAGACCGCGCACCTGCTGGATCCCCGAGCTGGATGGTGGGTGACGAAGGACAAGGCTGCACCCCGCATGCACCCCAGGCAGTAGGTCGCTCCGTCCAGCCTTCTCACCAGGCCTACCCCTCGTCTGGAGAGGGGGAGTCCAGGGGCGTCAGGAAACTGGCCCAGGAAAGGTGAAGTGCGACTAGAGGAAAGGAACCTTGGCCCTGCCTGGCACGAAGACTAGTCAGCCGCTCCCGCTTTTGGATGACCCCATTACCATTTGACTGATGGTGTGACCTGGGAAAATATCACTTTATCCCTCTGGTCTTCCATTTCAACACCCGTAAACACAATCACCTACTTCATGGCGTGTGGCTCTTTTCAGTAATGGTTCCCCTTTTGGAGTTGACTTGAGCAAGTCATTGTTCCCCTGTGCTTCGATTCCATTGACTAATCTCTCTAGTCGAATCTTATTGGTTCTTGGAAAACAAAACACCTGTCTTATGTATATCACAGCTATAATTTCATATAGATGTGAGTAATTCAAGAGTTTAAGAGACTGAAATCTCCAAGAAGAAGGAAAACACGTTTTCTGTCTGTATTTTACTGGAAATGGAACCTAGGAATTGAACCCAGGGCCTCCTCACACACTGGGCTAACATTCTACCACTGAACTACATCCCTCCACCCAACATACTGAGTTTTGTTTTTGTTTTTGTTTTAAATCGCTGGTACCTAGCGCAGAGTGGGCGCTCAATAAGTATCCTTTGATCGACTAATTTATGTACCCCAAGCAAAAGAAACGGGGCAACCAAACAGGGCAACTCTCCAGGGCCCCATCCTTTCACTGATTTTTAAATTTAATTCCCTATTTTACAGACGAGGAAACTGAGGTCTAATTTGACCTTGGGTCATGGTCAGCATTCAGACATCTAGGCTACTGACTCCCAGTCCAGATGAAAAAAGTGTTCATAATGAATTGTGGGCAAGTCCCCCCCAAATTGCTCTGATCAACAGGTTTAAATTTATGCAGAATTTAACTATTCTGGTTACCACGCCAACGCATTACATGTGTTCTGCCTTGCTGCAATGTCAGTTTTTAATCACATCTCATATTATTGGGAACAGGATTGCATCAGTTAAGGATGCTGGTTGCCATAACAATGGAAGCCTCTTTATACGCACCAATACGCACACAACCATCACAAGGTTTTCTCTCATCTCTACCCAGACTGTGCTTGTTCTGGATTCCAAAAGGTTTATTTTAGGTATTCAAAGGATTAAAAAGGAAGTAGTGAACCTACGCAAACACACGGCTGCTCAATAACAAATGCATCTTTTAGACAGTGATTAAAACACACAAGTGAAATTTGAACAAGTGGGATCAAGAAACAAACAACTAACATGGGTCTGAGTTGCTGAAATATTTTTTTGTGCCCATTAGCAGTATTTGTTCGTCTTAGGTCCTAGCTTGCTAGCTTCATTCAGCACCTTCAGGGATGGAAAGTCCTTTCCAAGTTGATGTAATTTGGGGAAGGGTCTGCATTATGGGACCTGAGTCTGCTCTGCTGGTGTCCATTCTTCAAGAGCTAGTGAGTACCAGGCACAGTGGCACACGCCTATAATCTCGGGAGGCTGAGGCAGGAGGATCTGGAGTTCAAAGCCAGCCTCAGTAAAAGCAAGGCACTAAGTAACTCAGTGAGACCCTACAAAATAGGACTGGAGATGTGGCTCAGTGATTAAGTGTCCCTGAGGTCAATCCCTGGTACCAAAAAAGAGAGCTAGTGAGCAAGTCCAACCTTTCCTTTAAGTGACAAACTCCTCTGTTTTACAGATTGACAGCCCCCAGTTGCTTCTCCGTGTTAACCCCCTACCCAAGAAAGGACCCAAAATATATTGGAATGTAGAAGCATTACAAGTTGTTTATAAGCAGTCTTTAGTTTTGTTTCTACAAGAAAGAGTAGAAACAAATTGGGGCAGTCCTTTACTTTTAGAAAAATCATCAGGATATGCCCTTTATGTGTGAAAACACTTCTGGTATCAGTGACATCAGACTGCACTAGTAGGGAATCCTTTCTAACACAACCACCTAAAAATCCTGCATAAAACATAAGACAAGCAGCAAGCAAGCACACAAGGATGGGAAGGAAATTCACAGCTGAACTTGCAAGGGGAAGTCCTCAGGAGCCAGAAACAAAGAGGAAAACAGAAACAAGGAGATGGTCTGACATCTCTCTTGTTCTGGAAGCAACAACTGAGTGATGGTTGTGACTGGGTAGAAACAACTCAGCTGCTGGAGACTTAGGTTTTACCACCCACTTAATGACAGAAAACAGGATCTTGGGACCATGCGGTATTGGAACTTAGAACTAAACCTCCCTGTATAAAGATTGGACATTTCCCCCACCGGACTCTATAATTCATTGAAGAGAGTTCTAGAAGAACTCAGCATGTGTGAGTGTGCTGGGGGGTGTGTGGGCAGGCTGGAAGGAAGTTTGTCTCCATCTGGTATACTCAGTGCCCAGGGGAGAGGACAAGACAAGCCAGCCCTTGGAAAATCAAGTCCCTCAGTCTACACTATGTAGACTGGGATTCTAAATTTGTACTACTCTCCTGCTATAGACATCTTCAAGCTAGGGAAGCAATACAAAAACTGATCCTGGGCAAGTGAAACACTTGCTGAAATAAATATGCAACTGCTCGGAAGAGATACTGCCACGATTCGGGCCAAGTAGAATGCTCAGGATAGAAAAACACAAAATAGTCATAGAAACAAGCTGCCTTGTTTAACCACCGGCAGACTAGAAGTAGGAAGATTAGCACCCACAAGAACCTGAGATGACAGTACAACTTAAGGAGACTATTAAATAAACGTGTAGCTGGGTGCAGTGACATGCATCCATAATCACAGTGACTTGGGGCTGAAGCAGGAGGATTGCAAGTTTGAGGCCAGCCTGGGCAACTTAGTGAGAGTTTCTCTCTCAAAATAAATATATGAGTGAATAAAAAGGCAGATTGATTAACAGGTTACTTCTGATGACTCTCCTTGTAAGGGTTAAAGCAGAGGGCACTTCCTTATTCCTCACCATGCTGGCGAAAAACTGGTCGTCATCTCTTGATTTCTTGGAAAGTCACCTAAACAGCTTAGTTTTGGTTGGTGGCGTAAACCTTTGGTCTGAATCATTCCATTTTGGCCTGGTCAGTTCCACTGGGGCCTAGTGCAGCAGCTCAGTCCCAAACAATGGCCTCCCATAAATTTCATTTGTCAGATTAAGTCGAGGTAGAAAATAAAGCCCAGAATTTTAGCTCCTGAGCCCACCCTGACGGAAGATGTTACATTGCCTTGTTTAAACCCACAGGCTGCTGAAGACTGGGGATCTGTGCTCTTTGGTCTCTTGTGCCTAATGGAGGACCAAACATAGGTGAACGAACAGAGGAATCAAAGAAACAGGGGAGGTGATGGCCAGGTGTGGTGGTGCACACCTATCATCCCAGCAACTCAGAAGTCGGAGGCAGCAGGATTGCAAGTTGGAGGCCGGTCTTAGCAGCTTGGTGAGACTCTCTGTCTCAAAATAATAAAAAAAGGCTGGGGCGCGCGCACACACATGTGCTCGTGCGCACAAAACAAAAACCCTTGACAATGGTGTGACTACTATGACTTAGTATGACAAGGCCTTTTCTAATAGATCCTTTAAAAATGCCACATATCAGAATAGATGATCCAGCTAAGCAGACTCACACATCAGACATGGAACAAGATGGAAATTTATTCTGGCCTAGAGAATCTCTGGAAGCCCTGTCCTTGTTACCTGACACAGGGCATAGTTCATGTATACGCTTTTTTTCTTTGAGGTGCTGGGGATGGAATCAGGGTCCCACACGTGCCTGGGCAAGTGTGCCCCAACTAAGCTATACCCCAAGCCAACTTAATTTATTTTTAATGGAGAGGGGAAGTGGCTGCATGATAGAGGTGGAACCATCAAATAGGGCCTCGGGCGGCAGCAGGGGGTTGAGGAGGAAATACTGTGTACTGCGGTTGGAGTCCTTCTCCATTTCCTCATTATTAAAATATTGTGTTCTTAAAAGAACTGGTGGTGAGCTGGTTGTGGTGGTGCAAACCAATAATCCCACAATCAGCTGTTTGAATGCATTTGCTAGGGAGTTATCTTTTAATCTCTCTTCTTCCTCCAAAGAACATGTTAATTTTCAGGTACATGCCAGACGGATAAACTTGGGCTGACAGGTAGGTCAGGCACTGCCAGAGGAGGGCAGTAGGTGGTGCCCTCTTGGGAAAAGTTAAAGGGTGAGAATAAAATTGCTTGGTGCACTTGTTAATTCAGGAATCTTTTCCTGCTTTTTATGGTTAATGAAAACTTCTGTTAACTTTGCTTAATCTACACCATCAAGTGTAATGTTTTACACTTTATTGAAATAAACACTTTAAAGGTGTGCGTAGGGTGGAGGAATATTACAATTGTTAGCATTGCACCATGGGGCAAGGACATGGGTGTGGGGGTGGGGGCCCTTACCAGGACTTGAAACAAGAGGACTGTGTAGGCCATATACTGAGACCTTTGGATGAGGGCCACAGCCAGTGTCAATTAAGCCTGCAGGGAGGGAGTTATAAACACCCCAGTTTTAATCTTCTCCCTCCCTCCCAAATTCTACTGGTGCCCCCTATAAGCTGAACCTATGCAGTGTGGATGAAAAGCTAGCTTGCTGAGGCTCTGAATAGGCAGAGAAAGAATGGGAGCCTGGGTGCTCACTGCACCCGTCCCCATACATGGTTACTGTACAGGCATACGTATGGGAAAGACGTGTAGGGCTGCCCAGTATCGTGTATCAGCTAGCTATTATTACTGCTAACCTCCAAACTGAGTAGCACCTTTTTTTTCTCCCACTACTGAGGATTGAACCCAGGGATGCTTTACCACCAGGTTACATCCCTATCCCTTTTATTTTTTTGAGATGAGTCTCACTAAGTTACTAAGGCTGGCCTTGAACTTGTGATCTTCCTGCCTCAGTCTCCCAAGTTGCTGGGATTACAGGCATGTGCCACACCTGGCAACAGCACACAACTTTTGTTTTTCACCTTTGCAGGTTGGCTGATCTGGCTGGGCTCTGCTTCAAGCTGTAGGTGGGTGGGGCTAAGACAGTTCTGATCCACCCGTCTTCCATCTCCTTGAAAGGCAGGCTGACTGAGGAATACTATTCTCATGGAGATGGCAGACAGTCAAGTGAGCAAGCCCAGTTGTGCAAGGTTTCTTAAACCTTCAGTTGTGTTGCAGCCATGGGAATCAATCACCACAAACTTTGTGGCTTAAAAAAAAAAAAAAATTATCACATTATAGTTCTGAAAACAGGAGGTCCAAAGTGGATTTCAGTAGGCCAGATCAAGGTGTTGGTAGGACTGCCCTTCCTCCAGCGGCTTCTGGGGACAATTTGTTTCCTTGCCTCATGGCCCCTTCCATCTTGAAAGCTAGCAGTGCAGCATCTCAAACCTGACTTTGCTTACCTCTTCACAGCAGTCTTTTCTGATTTCTTGGCCTCCCAGCTTCCCTATTCATAAGGACTCTTGTACTCTGCTGGGTCCAGCCAGATAACCCAGAATAATTTCATCTACAGACCTTTAATTAAATCTGTGAAGTTCCTTTTACCATGTAGCTTCACCTTATGACATACACCCAGATTCTGGGGATTGGCGTGTAAACATTTTAATCTAAGGGGAGGAGGGCATAATTCAGACTACCAAACATACCTAGCTAAAATTCCATCGGCCAAAACCAAGAAATGGAAAGTACCTTGCTCATGGAGGTGGCACAGGGAGGTAGTCAGTGTTTCTGACAGTAATCTGATCTACCACATGTCCAGGAAAGGTCTTGTTTACTGAATATGAATTTGGACCACATGGTGACTCAGGGCACTATACTCTGAGGGTCCCTTGAAAATAATGAGCTGTGATCCTCTTATTAAAATAACAACTACATTGTCTGGGCTTGAGTTCCTGCTGGGTCTGCAGCAGTGGTGGATGAAAAATGATAATTTAAAATATTTACTCATTCCATTGATAGTGCTGTTCTGTACTCAAGAATCATATTGAAATTTAGGTTCCGAATGTTCCTTCTTCATTACCCAGAGCACACTATTTGCTTTAAACTCTTTGAAGATGGAGAGGAGTCTACAGGAGTCTTAGAGAAATATAGCTCTTTCTATTCCTCTCACACCTTTTCCAGAAATGATCCAGAATTCAGTTGAAGAAGCATCTATTAGGACAGGAAGGCCAGGTAATGCTGTTTTGATCAGGTTAGAGGAAACCTGGAGCCCTGTGCCTCCAGTGGGCCCTACTCTGTAAAAAGGACACTCACAAACCTGAGGACAGGAAGAAAACTGAGGAGGTCAGGGGATTCAAAACTGCTGCATGAGGTAGGACCCCAGATGACCAGAAGGTAACATGATCTGTGTGACTAGAGGCAGAATCAAGGACCAAATTTTCCAACTCCATCCACTGAAATGACCTATGATCAAAGAAGTAGCAGTGATGGTGGGGCTGCAAATTAGTGCAGCCACTCTGGAAAGCAGCGTGGAGATTCCTTAGAAAACTTGAAATGGACCCACCATTTGACCCAACTATCCCACTCCTTGGCCTATACCCAAAGGACTTAAAATCAGCATACTACAGAGATACAGTCGCATCAATGTTCATAGCTGCTCAATTCACAATAGCCAGATTGTGGAACCAACCTAGATGTCCTTCAATTGATGAATGGATAAAGAAACTGTGGTATATATATACAATGGAATATTACTCAGCCATAAAGAATGATAAAATTATGGCATTTGCAGGCAAATGGAAGAAATTGGAGAATATCATGCTAAGTGAGATAAGCCAATCTCAAAAATCCAAAGGATGAATGATCTCACTGATAAGCGGATGATGACACATAATGGGGGTGGGAGGGGGCAAGAATGGAGGAAGGAGGGACTGTATAGAGGGAAAAGAGGGGTGGGAGGGGTGAGGGGAAGGAAAAAATAACAGAATGAATCAAACCTCATTACCCTATGTGAATGTATGATTATGCAAATGGTATGCTGTTACTCCATGTACAAACAGAAACATGTATCCCATTTGTTTACAATAAAAATAAATTAAAAAAAAAAGTAGTAGCAGTGAGCACCCTAAGGCCTAGATTGTAGTTGCTAAATACCATTTCAAACTGAACATACCAAGGCTCTTTTGGAGAAATGGCTGATTTTAGATTCCAGACTGGAAATGTCCACTATGATCCTGAAAATCTTACCAAACGTGAAAGCATTAAAACTGATCAGGCTTATTTCAGAACTCAGGAGGCAACTTAAGTCTTGCTGCTGTAACAATTTTAAGAAATGCAATGAATTGAAGTATTTTAAATCATGAATTCATGGTTTGATGGATCTAGGCAAAGATCAATGACTGCCATTATAACAAGCCACCCAAGTAGTCTTGCAAAAAAGCATTAGAAGCCAGGTGCGGTGGTGCATGTGGCTTGGGAGGCTGAGGCAGAAGGATCATGAGTTCAAAGCCAGCTTCAGCAAAACTGAGGTGCTAAGCAACTCAGTGAGACCCTGCCTCTAAATAAAAGACAAAATAGGGCAGGGGATATGGCTTAGTGGCTGAGTGCCCGAGTTGAATCCTGGGTAGCGTCTCCCCCAACCAGAAAAAAAAGCATTAGAATTTGATAAAATTTCTGGAACAGTCTTACATTTTAGCATGTACCAGAACCAACTGGAGGACTTGCTAAAATATTTTTGATTGAACTTCACCAAGTGTTTTTTATTCTGAGTCTGGGAAAGGGCTGGAGAAGCTGTATTTCTAACAAGTTTGTAGGTGATGAAGATTCTGGTCAAAGAACAACTGCTGTAGGCCTATTGATTTAGAAGAAATCCAGGGATAGAATATGCTTCATGACACAAGATTGCAATTAACAAAATCAAGACTGGGAAGCAACACAGGACAGTGACCTGGCTTCCTCAACAAACACGTTGTAAGGGAAATACAGTGGGACTGTCAATTTAGGCTTTCCATGTCTTTTGGAGGTATACACTAAATTATCTACAGATGAAGTGTCTAGTATTTCCTTGAGGAAGTGGACTGGTATATATTGTTATAGCTAGATAAGTATGTGGGTGACCTATCATACTATTCTTACTGGTGTTTGAAATTCTTTATGCCATAGGAGCAACATATTTAGTACACTCAGACCATTTACCAATGAACTATAGACAGCACTCACTCTATGAGTGCTTTAATAACAGCATCTATTTTTCTCAGTATTAGGACATACTGTTCTACAGATGAGGACACACGTTTCTCTTGCATATTCCTCTTACACAAATCATGTCTCCATTTTCTCTTTCCAGCCTTGGGCTAGGGGAATCTCTTGCTTTGAGTACCTGAGCTCAAGCTGGTGCGATCATGGTTTCCCCTTTGGCAACTCCTTCTCATCTCCATACTGACTGGCTCCCTCCTGAAGCCCCCCCTCCAAGACCTTTTACTAGACTTAAGACAGTTCCCCAGAGAAAGCGCTTCTTTTAGAGCATGCCAGCTGTGATGGCACATGCCTGTAATCCCAGTGACTTGGGAGGCTTGAGGTAGGAGGAGGATCCTAAATTCTAGGCCAACTTTGGCAATTTAGTGAGTTGGTGTATCTCAAAATAATAAAGAAAAGAAAAAGGGTTGGAGGTGTAGCTCTGTGGTAAAGCACCCATGGGTTCAAGCCCTAGAACTGCAAATAAAGTACTTATCACTAGTAAATGTCCTCAGAAGATATTTTGACAAAGATGTGGGTACTAAACAGACTTGTCATTCCCTCACCAAGCATTAATTACAAAGGAGAAAAGTGACTTTATAGTGATCCAGGTTATTATTATCGATCACTGGATATGATAAATGACAGTCTCATTCTTGAGGCATTCCTGTGGACAGGGCAATCATGTAGATACATGAGACAAACCCAGATCAATGGAAACTCAGCTCTCCATCTACAGGTTCCACATCTGCAGATTGTTATTATTCCCAACAAGTACTGTCCCATAACTACTGTCATGTGTTAATGCTAGATTTCATTGTGTGACTATTGTTGAGGTCACTTTAAGTTACATCACTAGGTGACACCATCTTCTGGGACCAGTGAGGTATGTGCAGTCCACCGTTGACTGAAATGTGCAATGCACAACTGCAGGTGCACAGCATTTATACCAATTAGGTATGACAAGTAATCGCAGGATGATTTCAAGCATACAGGAGGATGTATGCATGAATCACTATGCCATTTGAGCTGGGCATGGAGGCACAGGCCTGAAATTCCAGAGATGCAGGAGGCTGAAGCAGGATCACCAAGTTCAAGGCCAGCCTCAATAACTTGGCAAGATCCTTAGCAACTTAGCAAGACCTCAAAATAACAAATAAAAAGGACTGGGAATGTAGTTCAGTGGTAGAGTGTCCCTGGATTCAATCCAAAGTACCAAAGAAGCAAAACAAACAAAAAAACAAAAAACAAAAACCCACTATGCCATTCGGCGTACTAGGCTGGCTGCTAGTGCACTCCTCCCTCCCTAGGGTGCCTGTGGATCCCTCCAGATCCTCTTGTTGGAAAACCTGATCCCAGCATCCTGTCCTCATGGGTTGCTCCTGGCCCCTGCCTGACTCTGGCCTTGTGTTCTGCTCCAAGCAGAATTTATTCCAGGACCCCAGCAGGAACACAGTTCCAACAGACGACCTGCTATTGCCCGAGCAGATTCATGTGAGCATATCCTAGCCCCAGAAGTAGTCCCCTGTGAATACTAAAGGACAACAGTATGATTTTGAGATTTTAAAGGAGCAGTTTCCTACTTTCAGATGGCTCAGGAAGAAAATCATGTAAATGAAAAACGTGGCTGATGCAGGAAGACCCCAAATATGAGGTCAGCCTGGGCAACTGAGACCATCTGAAAATTAAAAAGGGCTGGGCTGTACTGCAGCGACACAGTGCTTCTGGGTTCAATCCCTGGCACTATCAGGGGTGCTCTACCACTGAAGCTATTTCACCCCACCTTCTCTTAAGACAAGGTCCCAGTTGAGGTTGGCCTTGAATTTAATTGTCCTGTCTTACTGGGATTTTAGGCATACAACATTTACAAGTGACCAAATCTTTTTTGGCCTTCTTTAACCTACTTTTGCTTGGTGTTGGGGACCGAACACAGGGTTGCCTCTACCTGTGACATCCCCAGCCCTTTTTAAAATTTTATTTTTGAGAGGGTCTTAGTAAATTGCTGAGGTTGGCTTTTGTGATCTTTCTGTCTCCTGAGTTGCTGAGATTAAAGGCATGCACCACAGTGCCTGTTTAACCTGGTTTTTAAAGGAGAGCTTTTAATAAGAGGAACAGAATACCTGATAGAGGCACTGAACTTCAATGCTTTAGAGTTGTTAGGAACTGTACTGAGATTTAAAACGCTGCCTCTACTTAGCCTTGTTACACCATATATTCTCAAAAATACCTTTAAAATAGGTGTAAACATATGGAAGTAATTGAATACAAATGATAGAGCTTCTTAATATAAGCTTTAATACCTAATATTACATTGATTTTGTTAAGTTCAAACAGGCTGTGATCAATTTATGTAGGGGAATGTGAATTCTTCTAGATTTGCATTAAGCATTTCCAGGAGGCATAAGAACTAGTAATCCTGACTTCCTTCAAGCAGTCAATGGTGGACTTTGCTGTTATTACCCTTTCCTATCTATTGATTTTAGAACCATAATTCCTTTCTATTGAAGAGGTATAAGAATCACTTTATTAAGTGCTGACCTGGGAGGACTGTTTCTGGGACTGCTGCTTAAGAGCAATTTAGGATTTAAAAGAACAATTACACAACTGCACCAACACATCTTTTTGGCAAATTTAAGAACACACTGTTAGGAACATAAACATACACCTTATTCAAGATGTGGCCACCATGATAGATTAGTGTGAAATTACATTAGGTTCTACAATCTAGGAACATTAAGTTTCATGATGCTGTCAAAGTAGTTTTAAAATTCATGTTACTAGAGCCAAAATTACTTAAACTCGTGGCTCTGAAAAAATGTACTTACATATTCAACAGTGTATTAGTTAATCATCTAGAGAATGGTATTAGATGTATTATGCAAAGTAGCTGCACATTACCACTCATGGTTCAAATGAAGGACACGTGGCTACAGAAGTCTGAACAGACACAGGAACTATTAATGGCGACTACTTCATTATGTGAACTGAGGGATACTTGTATTTCAATCATATTTTTCTTTTTGGAACACGGTGCTGGGGTCAAACACAGGGTGTCACAAAAGCTAGGCATGCACGAACTGAGATACACCTCCAGCTCTTAGATTTTTTTTTTAAATATATAATTAAAAAAATCAAAATGTTCCTTAACAGGCTCCATTGCTACATATCTGAAACTGAATGTTATCATAGAAAGTGAAGTTGGAGAAGAGTGTTTTCTGAAGCCAACGTTAAGTAATGGAAACATGATAGTACTGCAGCATAAACTACCAAAGTTTAGAGTACTAAATCCAGAATTAAGGAAATAAGGTTAAGGACTTAGGAAATGATTAAAGCTTCCTACTTTGATTATTTGAGAAATGTTAGAAAATGTTCAGACCATTAAAAGATAAAAATGAGTGAATTTTACATGAGAACAATGCAAGTTAAAAAAGGTTAGCACACTTACTCATCATAGGAGGTAATATTTAATGTGGTACTAAGTACTTTTCATACATTTTTAAAAAAAATTTGTCAGTGGATCTTTAAAAAATTAATTTATATGCAGTACTGAGGTTTGAACCCAGGGCCTCACACATGCCAGGAAGCGCTCTACCAGTTTTAATCACCACAGTCCATTGAGTTTTATCCCTAGGTGACATGGAGGCACAAGGGTTAATGATTTGCCTAGCATGTTGATTTCAAACTGTTTTAGAACTGAAACAAATCTTTCTCATACAAGACAGCAATGGCTAGTGAGTGCCAACTCCAATGCAAAAAGTAAGAATTTGGTATTAAGTGGTAATACACAACGAAATCAAACAAGCTTTTCCCTCAGTAAGCATTTTATTGAGTTAACATAAAATACGTTAACAAAGTGGAAAAAAAAGATACCAAGATGAAAGGTGGTAACACAGAAGAGTGGGAACATAAAAGCTGGAGTAGGTAGGACTCAAACTGGCCATAAAGGCACTAATGGCATATCAAGAAACACTGTCAAAAAAGAAAGGGGACTCAAGATGTTCCTCAATCTTTTCCGCCATCAGGTTAATACTCATCTAGCCACTGGTGACTGCGGCACACTGCTGCCTCTCAGATCTTGCTCACTGGGAAGCAGGAACTTAACATTTTACACCAGTCAACTCTAAGTTCTTAAGTAGGCCAACGTTATATCCAATGACTTGGGTCTACAGGTTTAGAATAGAACTGTTTTTAATAAACTGGTCTTCTTCACCATTACTAGAAGGATTTAATGGGTGCAGGCATTTACCTATACAATTACCCACTTACTGGGGCAGCTTAACAATGATGTCAAATATGCCTCTTACCATGTGATGTCACAATAACAACAGAAAGCCCAGCTGAAGATGTTGCATACTTTTAGAAAGCCAAAATTCACTGTAATATCGCTCCCCCCCTCCTTTTAAAAGGCTGTGGTTCAAAAGCTTTTATGTTCTTTCCCTGGAAACAAGAGAACTTTGGTCAAAGCCAATTCGTAATCATCACTTCTGTTCTTTGAATAGGCAAAATAATGAACTATAATTAGACACCATTTTCTTCTCTTAAGTTCTGAAGTTTATATTTGAAAAATAAACCCATTTCTTATAAACATCTAAACAAACAAAATACCAAGGAAAAGATAATGGAAGCAGCATCTACCTTATGGGCCACTATTTCCCAAAGTTAGGTTTTTCAAGACTTTTTTTTTTTTCTTAAACAGGAAGTCTAAATTTCTTACAGGTGAAGCTTTTTTATTACCAAGTACTCTCAGCTACTCTGATTGACACCCAGATCCTTGACTCAGTTTTCCCCTCAGCCTCATTAAATGTCCTCTGGGTATTATTTAGTTCTCCAAACCAATCCCAGAATACCATGCTCAGTCACAATCCTGTTACCTTACATAACTGACAGCTCTCTAAGAAGATATTAAACCTGAGCCATTTCTTCTACATCTTAAGTGGACAATAAGTATTTTTAAGAGAAATTATTTAAAAGTATCCCAAAGGGATATAACTCACTTTTTGACCTGCAGTCTCAACTTATTAGTCTTATGGATGTATGAACTAATTGCTAACCCAGTAATCCCTAGAAATTTGCAGTACTATAATCTGGTTTACACAGTACTACACTTCATTCATAATAAAGGACTAATGGTTTTTGAGTTTGCCCATTTTCATTGCTTTTCAAACCAACCATACAGAAGTCTAAAAAATTTACAAGAATAATCCAACCAATTATCACATAACCTCACAAACTACAAAGAGGACTGACTGACTGCTGGAATTTTACTTGTCAAATGATCTGTTAAGCAACCGACTTTACCAAATGATCTAAGTGCCTGTTGAATGTTATCTTTCAGCAGAAAATGCGGTATGTGCCTATCCACTTTGAACAATACACTTAATTTCTAATCAAAGAAAGGCTACTTCCATTTTTACATAACATTAAAGACCACTGAACCATACTCTTAACTACACTAATCTCATTAACCACCTCCAGAACATGGGATCACTAACTAAAGATCCCAAATACTAGGAGCTATTTCCTAAATAATTCAGTCAAATTATAAGTTTCAAAACAGTTTCACTATTTAAAAACTTATTACTTCAGGCAAAATTGTTATAGATTGACTACAAAATATCTTTTATTTTTAACCCAACTTCTTAGAGGGGCAGATAAAGACTTTGGCAAATTTGATTAACAGCACAAAATAATGTTATCCAAACTGAATAATTTATTGCTGGTCTGAGGCTTGCCTTGTTTTACACTTTAGTAGAATTTACACTGTTTCCACAAATAGCAGGTATCAACATTTAAAGGAATTTAACAGTGACCTATTCAATAAGGCAATCATCTTGGTAGCAAACTTTTATTTAAATCTTATATAACTCAAGCTTTATAAAAAGCCAACATAATTGAAAATTGGGTTCTCCCTCTAAAGCCTTAAGTATCCAAAGCTTGAAACAGTTAATTTAAAAATAAGCAAACAAATGAAACAAAAAACCCCTGCAGCAGATCCTGCTGAAAATACTTAAAAAAAAAAAAAAAAAAAAAAAAAAAAAAAAAAATCTAAGTGAGCTTAATCTTTACAAAAGTTATTTTAGCTCAAAAGCTATAAAATCAAAGTTATCTTAATTCTACAAAGAAGGGAGAGGGTCTTTGACTTCATGCCACCATTTTAGAACCTCATCTTTTTCATCAAATTTGGCCACAAATCAAATTTTTGTGTGCTCCTGTTTTCAGGAGATTCCTCTTGCAGAAGAGGCCAAGTATAAACATGGAAGAGTAACTGCCTAAGCAAGTAGGAAAGTGTTCCATAATAGTGTGCAAAGAATGTAGAGTTCTGGGTTAATCTCTGGAACTTGATCTGGACCTTGACCTTGAGCGAGATCTAGAACGGGATCTTGAAGTAGCTCTTTTTGGTGGAGGGGACACAGAACGAGCCTTTGAGGGTGGAACAGGAAGGGGTGAATTGGAACGAGACTGGCTCCTTGATCTGGATTTTGACTTTATATCACCTTTTCCATTTTCTTTGGGGGACCGAGATCGAGACCTGCTTCGGGACTTTTCATACTCATCCTTAGATCTGCTTCGAGAGTGTGAATGGGAACCCCGATCAGACTTGGGCTTAGATTTGCTTTTTGATCTAGATTTCCTGCCTTTTGATCGAGACCGTGATCGACCTTTGCTCCGTGACCTGGATCTGGAAAAGAAAAGGCAGAATTTTTTGAGTATTGGATCAGAACACACACACACTCCATGAAGAAGTATAATTATATTTAGGGGGGGGGGAAAAATCCTAATACCACATCATTTACCTGGAGCGACTTTTTGAGATACTTCGAGATCTACTGCGGCTGCTCCTGCGACTCCTACTTCGTGACCTCCTTCTAGATCGTGACCTGTAAAATACAACGAATCTCAATCTTGAGGATGTCTGTGCCATTTAGCAAAAGGAATGATAAAGCTAAAAAGGATGTGTGTGCTTACTATAAAATCTAGCTCATTATCAAAACATCTGAAAAAGAACCCAAGGAGACACACCAAAATGAAACCCATCTTAAGTTCAATTAAGCAACAACTGAAAATGACTCCAGTACCCCTTTTTCCTCCCCACTACAAGTCTTTCAAGTTACCTAGATCTGCTTCCAGAATAAGACCGCCTATGGCTTGCTCGTGGCTTATCTTCAATAAGCCTAATATTTCTGCCATTTATCTCTGTACCATCCAGTTTATCCAGAGCACGCTTCATGTCAGAGTAGGAGCGAAATTCAATCACACCTTCATTTGTGCGTTCTTTGTGAGCATCTGCATATGTTACTTCACCTGCTTGCCGCATGAAATCCTGAAACAGTAAGATTTATCAGATTCAGAAAAAGATCTAGTTATACTGGTTTTAGTTCTTAAAAAAGTGCTAAAAGGTCCTACCTTTTAAGAATTAATCATATTATTTTTCACCTCAAATTACAGCACGTACCTTTAAATCTTGCCAACTGCAACGACTAGAAAGATTTTCTACAATAAGCCTGTACTCTGTACGAACAGGTGGTCCATATTTGTCTCTGCCAGAGGTTCTCCGACTGCTGTATCCACCTCCACCACCTTTATCACACGAAGGGAACAATTAGTTGCTTTGTAATGATAGGGATGCATTATGTTTTTGAAAGTTAGTACAAACATATCAACTTTTATTTACTGGAGTAGGACTTTGCTATTATACTGCTAAACCTTTGATACATTTGTGATTTGCCATAAATTAAATTAAGGGCAAGTCAAATAGACTAAATCCAACTAAACCTCTCCTACAATCTGTTAGAGAGTGACTGCTCCTTTATTCAATTTACCTCGCTAAGTTTTATTTTACAGAACATTGTAAAATATAAAACTTAACTGATTACATGCATTTCTACATTTTACAAAAATTTTTACTAGTTACACTAAGTACTTACATCACAGTGTGAGGTTTTTGGTGGTGGTTTGGCCACAAAACACGCAAGGTAACAGTCACCTAGTTCAGATTAACCAGTTTTGTCTAACCCTTGGAATCCTCACCATCACCCTGCGTCTAATGGCAAAAGGCTGCTGTCGTCATGGCTTCCGGTAAGGTCAGCCAAAGGGTCATAGGGCAAGGGTCACACAATGTATGGAAAAGCCAAGGCCAATCAGGAAAGGCAGTCATCTTAGCCTCAGTGGACACAGCCTCAGCCCCATTGGTCACTTTCAAATTGAAACATCAAGGACTTGTTAAAAAGTTTGAATTCAACATGCAACAATTTCAACATCAAACATTTAACATAACCAAAAATCCCCCCAACCTCCTCCCAGTAACATGCCCCAACTAGTTTAAGTACAGCATAAAGCTCATTTAGATTTACTCTGTGGTACAATACCACATTACTTTAGAATAGTATTTTCTCTGGCCCCCCTCCGACTTTACTCTTAAGCCCTACACCTCAAGCTCCTCCCCTTTCCCCAGCCCCTACCCCACCTCCACCCAGCCTGCCCCCAAACTTTCACATTTCTAACTAACGCACTGACAAATAAGCAAGGGGGATGTGAGAAATACAGTCATCCCTTGCTTCTGAAGTGGGAGAACCCACGACAGTGCCAAGGAGGGCCCAGCAGAAGCCACCCCCTCCCAACTTGGCTCAAACCGAATACCCAGACCCAATCCCCGCGCTCCGGTGTCCCATGGCTGCCCCGGGCAGGCGCGGAGGCAGCGGGGCCCGGGGACACCCGGGTCAAACGACTCCCGGCCCCCGCACCTGCCCGGGCTGGGAGGCCCCACCCCGCCCACCCTAGAGCCTGCGCCCGCCCCCCAGGTCCCAAAGGCGCGGAGCGCGCGGGGGTGGGACTCACTGCGGCTTCCGTAGCTGTAGCCGTCGCGATCGCGGCGCGGGCCCCGGGCGTGCTCCACGATCACGCGCTCGCCGCAGAGCTCCTTGCCGTTCAGCTCGTAAACGGCGTCGTCGGCGTCGCGGGAGTCCTCGAACTCCACGAAGCCGTACCTGGGGGCGGCGCGCGGGCCGAGCACCGGCGGGGTCGTCGTTAGCTGGTGTCGCGCACGTGCGCGCACCCGCGACCCCCGCGCGCACCCGTGGCGCCGCGCCGCCGCCATCTTGGAGGCTCTGCCACGCGGCGCCGCGGCCTTGGCCGCCTCTTCTCTCCGACAGCCCCCGCCGTCACCAGGCCCAGGGAGCTGGGCGCTGGGTACGAACGCGGGTGTCCGGGTCCGACTCACCCATTTTTGAGGTCTACTTCGAGGAGGCGGCCATAGCCGCTGAAAAAGCGCTGGATGTCCTTCTCCCGGACGTTGTAGCTCAGGCGTCCTATGTAGACGCGCGGCATGTCCGTGGCGGGCGAGGTCCCGAAGGCCGGCTGTCGGACGGCGGACAGCAAGGCAGGAGCCGCGGTGCGGGTGCGGGGACGGCGAGAACCCGAACACGCGCCTCACACCGCAGCGGCGGCCGAGTCCAGCCACACAATGGTGTGCGCGCGCGCCAGGGCTACGCTATATGGGCGGCCAGGGGGCGGGGTCGGCGCGTGACGTCAGTGCGCAGCACGTACCCTCCCGCGTCGAGCTCTGGACTCGGGGGTGACTTGCGGGTACTCTGCGCGTGGGGTGTCGGTGGAGTGCGACCTTGCTTTCAAATGTTCCTCCAGCACTCTCACCCGTCTCTGTAAACAATATCCTGTGGTCCAGCCGCGTACGTGTCTTCTGATTTGTGCCTTTTCGTAAACTTCCCCTCTGTATTCTTGGGCTGAACGAATCCCCCTTTTCAATTGGCTCTCGAGGTTGTCATAATAAGTCACCCTGGTTTCTGATTGGTCGGTTAAAACGAGGCTGCGAATTTCCACCACCGATTGGTTCACGCCCACTTTGTTGGTGGTAGTGGTCTCGCACACAGTTGGTTAGCCAGTTTCACTAAGTCCAGGACATGCTGGGACAGCGGTGTGGGTTGGCGAGCACAGTGCCCTTCCAGCTTCAGTCTCTCGGGGTCTTACGGCCTTCATCAGCTTTCACTGCCTCCCTGCACCATCCCCTCTCCCTCCATGACTTTTTCTTGGAGCGCTGACAGCTTTGTAGATTGGAGTGTACGTGGGAATCCCGCCCTCGCTGCAGTTGCTCACAAAGGGAGCATGACACTAAAGGCAGGTGCCCAGGAAGGTTGAGCAAGACCTGGCAGCCCTCCCACATCAATGAGCTCTTTCCTCCAAGTGGAGAGTCCGTGGTACCAAATCTATCTTTCCCCCCTTGGTTTGGAAGGCATCTTTATTTGTGGCAGAAATACACATTTGTGAGTTTATCAATAGAGATGCCATTTAAAACTGCAGAACTAGATAAGCACAAAGGAGTAAGTTTTTCAGTTGCGAACAGAAGACCCATGACCATACCCTGGGGTACGCTGATATTAATTATAGGAAAGGAGACTGGAAAAGGAGTGACTACAAAGTCACAAAAGATCAGAAGTACAATGTCACAGACCCTAAAGGAAAAAAAAGGCTATCGCTGAGATAATACAGGTCTTTACATATTTCTGTATTCCTGCCCAGTTTGAGTCATGTGGCCTCAATATTCTTCAGCCTCTAGTTGAAGATGGGCGAATTTGCTCCCCTAGAGTATATTTGGCAGAGTCTGCAGGCATTTTTGGTTGTCCTGACTGGGGGGCAAGTTAATACTGTCATCCGGTTTAGCCTGGTGGTGCACACCTATAATCCTAACTACTTCAGAGACTGAAGCAGGAGATTCGCAAGTTCAAGGCAGCCAGGGCAATTTAGGGACAAAATAAAAAGGACTGCAGAAGTAGCTCAGTGATAAAACACCCCTGGGTTCAATCCTGCTACTGCCAAAAAAGCTTAAAACAACAAACCCCAGCCGCCACCCCACCCCCCGCCCCCGCCCCCTCTGGTGGGTAGAGGTCAATCTTAAAATTAGATAAATAGAAATTTAAAACAAAATTTAAATATTTATGGAATATAATTTGGGAGATGGGACTTCAACAATGTTGTAATTTTTTTAACTCATCAAATTGTCAATATTTAAAAATTTGTGAAAATTCATTATTTGCAAGAGGTGAACTGGGAAACTACCCTCGTATAGTGTTAGTGGGGTGAACATTCCTTTAATTTTTTTTTAAATGGTACTGGGGATTGAACCCAAGGGAGCTTTAATACTGAGCTATATCCCCAGTCCTTTTCATTCATTCATTAATTTTTTTAGTGGCAGGATCTTGCTAAGTTGCTGAGGTTGACCTTGAACTTGCGATCCTTGAATCATTCTGCTTCAACCTCCTGAATCTCTGGGATTATGGTCGCATACCGCCATGTCTAGTTGAACATTCCTTTTGAGAAGGAACTGGAGTAGTATTTCTTAAAGGATACATGTGAAAAGTGGTGTTGCTGCCTTGTTCATTTGCCCCAAAAGAAAGATACCCCCTGCCATCAAGGTCCTTTTACCTTCTTTTCCAGAGTTGAATAGCTACTCTTAACAAAACAAACAAACAAACAAACAAAAACAAAACAAAACAAAATCACTGGTAATAGAAACAGCCTCCTATATCATCCTTAAGCAGGTGGTAGACCATCAAAATTCTGTGGAGTCCTGTCGATAATCTAACTGTTGATATTTTGGAAGAACAAATCAATGAGAAATGATTGCAGCACAGGAGTTTATTTCTTTAAACATCTGCAATTGCAGTTGATAAAGATCACTCCAGTGCTGCTCATTTTAAAATTATGGAGGTAACTGCAGGAGTCTGTCAGGAAAGGGTGTGCTAATCTCATCTCATCCCAAAGAGTATTAATAACTTCAAATGCCTAATGACCCAGATCGTAAAAGATAGGTATATAATGATGGTGGCTTTCAATCCAGTGCATGCTCTTTCTTACATAGTTAGCTGGAAGTCAAAGAGATTTTCAAAGCACTGTGTTTTTTGAAGTGGGTGTAAACTGCGTTCTGAAAGATTCTGCTTTCCATCTGAAAAAACTTGGCATCCCAGTCGCTGTCATCATGAATGGGTCTTGGGAGATCATGGCAACTGCGATGACCAATTTTAGGAGTCAACCTGACTGGATTAAGGGATACCTAGATTTCTGGGAATGTGTGTGAGGTGTTTCTGGAAGAGGTGGACATGGAATCAGTGGACTGAGTAAGGAAGATTCACTCTCGACCCCATTCAACGGCAGGCATCATTCAACTGACTGAAGTTCTGGAGAGAACAGGGTAGAAGAGGGACTCTGCTCTTTCTCCTGTAACTGGGACAACCCTCATTTTCTGCGCTTGGATGTCAGAACTTTATGGTCTTTGGACTCCAGGACTCACACCAAAGACTAGAGATCCCTCATGTTCTTAGGCTGGTGGCCTCAAACTGAGTCATACCATCAACTTCTTTGGTTTTGACTGGGATTCAGTTACTCTACTGGCTTCTCTAGCTTTCAGACAGCCAATCATGAGACTGCTCGACCTCCATGTGTGAGTCAGGTCCCCTAGTAAGTCCCTTCTCATCTCTCCCTTGCGTGCTCTCTCTCTGTCTCCTATTGATTCTGTCTCTCTGTAGAACCCTGACTAATATAGTGACTCAGGGGTGTTTGTTTTGTGAATGGAGTGAATGTAAAGGGGTTGCTCCAGAAACCGAATCCAGAACTGGAAATTGTCTGTGGTAGAGTTAGAATAATGGTCAAAAGAGCCTCTGAGGCTTTTCCTGGGAGATTGGGTTAAATGTTTCTGAGCAGTCCAAACTCTTATTAAAAAAACATCTGTATGAGATTCATCTAGAGCAGAGTTTCTTAATCTCAGTACTGCTGACATTTGGGGCCAGATAATCCTTTGTTGTAGGACCATGCTGTACATTGTAGGATGTTTGGCAGCATCTCTGGCTTCTACCCTTGAGATGCCAGGAGCTCCCTCCCACCTCCAGACGTGACAATCAAATGTTTTCTACAGATGTCTCCTTGGGGGACACAATTGCTGGGGGTTGCGACCACTGAAACAGTGCTTCTGACAGGGGACTGGTGTTCTGAGATTGGGCCTCCCTGGTGTTCCACATGTTCAAGGATTAACTTTAGTTTTCAACTAGATGTTGATGGAAAAATGAGCTTCCACTGTTCTGAAAGAGTAGGGCTATGCTGAACCACCTAAATACTTGTATTATCTGAATGATGTGGTGAGGAAATGTAATCGTTAGAATATGACTAACTGTGAACACACAAACTTTTTTTCCCCTCCTGAACACATGGATTTGGGCCCACAGCATCTAATCACACACCCAGGAAAATGCTTGTGCTAAGAACCTGTGAAAAATAAAATATGTTCATGTTAAGTGGGAAAAGTGAACATAGAGGACCAGAGATATCCATTTGTGAGTTGGTCACAAACTGGATGCAAAGCCCAAAAGAACAGTCTTAGCTGGAGAGCAGAAGGTTGAGGATGCTCTGGGTGACCTGGATTAGTTTCTGTATAGAATTCCTATGACCACTATAACAAATAGCACCCAGTCAGTGACTTGAAGCAGCACATTTTTGATCTTCTAGTTCTGGAGGGGTTCACTGGGCTAAAAGCAAGGTGACAGCAGGGCCACATTTCCTCTGGGGCTCCAGGGGAGAATCCATTCTTCTGCATTTTCCAGCTTTGAAGGCTGTCTGCATTCTTTGGCTTCTGGCCCAGTCTCCATCTTCAAAGCCATTGACTGTGGTTGAGACCTTCCTAGGCCAATCCCTCTGGTCCTGAGCCCTGCTTCCTTTGCCTCCTTCTTTGACTTGGACCCTTCTCCCCGCTCCTGTAAGGACCTGGATGGTGGCATTTGACCTGCCTGCAAAATCCAGGATGACCTTCCCATCTCCAGATGCTCGACTTCATCATATCTGCAAAGTTCCTCTTACCATCTATCGTGACATCTGCCCAGGTTCTGGGGATTAGGACACAAGTGTCTTCTGTGAGGAACCTTGTTCTGCTCATTACAAGGACTCTTAAATTTAAATTCAGGAGAGGTAACTGGGAAGGAACTGCTAAAGAGATAGGGGACGGGGAACCTAGGAGTGGAGTGTCACTAGATTTTAAGAATGCAGTCAATTGAAAGCAGTAAGTTCAGAAGACTTTGACCCACAACCTCACTCCTTAGAAGTCTCTTTGACAGCCAAGAGGGCCAGTTTGTAAAACTATAGTCTGAGGATGGTTATTTCAGCAATAGAATACTCTTCAAGTATTAGAAAGAATACAGTTCATTCAATTCACAAATATATACTGAGTGCCTACTGTGTGCCAGTGATTGTTAGGGTTACAGCAATAAAGGTATGTGTCCCCGTGGAAATCTGGACCCCCACCTGTTTTGTAAATAGTTTTATTGGAACACAGCTAGATTCATTCATCTACATGTCTTCTATGACTTCATTCAACAAGGGCCATATTGAGTGGTTATGATTGCATGGAGTAGTTGTGGCAGAGATCACCTGACCTGCAAAAGCCTGAAATATTGACTAGCTGGCTTTTCTTCTTTCTTTCCTTCCTTCCTTCCTTCCTTCCTTCCTTCCTTCCTTCTTTCCTTTTTTTTTTTTTTTTGTGGTACTGGAGATTGAACCCAGGTTGCTCTACCATTGAGCCACATCCCCATCCCTTTTTATTTTTTATGTTGAGATGGTCTCAATTTGTTGCTGAGGCTGGCCTTGAACTTGCAATCCTCTTCCCTCAGCCTCCCAAGCTGCTGGTGTTACAGGTGTGGGCTGCCACACCCAGCAAGAAGTCTGCTTTAATATATTCACGAACCCATTTTTGTGGACAACAACCACCTCAAACCTTAAAAACCCCAACTATTTATTTATCTATTTATTGTGCTGGGAGTGCTAATCATGTGTTCTGCCACTGAGCTGCATCACCAGCCCCAGCCCTTTCTGTGACTATCTTTGCGGGCTGGCTTTGTGGTTGATTTTGAACAGCAGTGGGGGCAGGTCCCCAGGGGACTCTCACTGCCTTCCTACCCCTCTTCCTCCCACTAGCTTCTTTCTTGAGAGTGCACTCCCCACCCACTGCCACACCCCGGGGCCTTTTTGCTGAACAGCTTCCTGTTTCTGGAACTTTATTTCTCCATGGTTTGTCCCCTCACTTCCTTCTGGTTTCTGTACAAAGTTACCAGCGGAGCTTCCCCTAACCATCCATTTAAAATTGCATCCCTCCTCTACATCTTCTTGCCCCGGCCTATTTTTCCTTGTAGAACTTTTTATCCCTTGGCACATATTTATTTACTGTCTCCCCCACCTCCAGGATGGCGACTTCATTAGAGTAGGGATGTAGTCTTGTCTCTTTATCCTTTGTTTGGTGGTGGTAATGCGGGTATTTTGTATTCCCATTAGGAAGTGCTGGATGCTGAGGAAGGTGTAGCTTTGGCGCCACCTGGTGGCTGTCTGTATGATTACAGTAGTAGATAAATAACATGGGTCTCAAAGCTCAGAGATGAAGGTCTTTGAAAGGTCCAAATCTTCTGATTGTCAAACCCCTTATTCACCCAGAAGTTTTCTGTCCCTTATTTGACCACCTTCTCTGATGAACAGTTCACTGTCTTACAAGGCAGCCAAGTTCATTGTTGGACTTCTTTCACTGTACATAATTTATTCTTTATATATAGTAAAAAATTGCTGCCTCAAATTGTCTCATATTTCTGTGAACATGCACACATGTTTCTCACAAATGGGACGTCACTGAGACCCTTGTTCAATAGCCTCCCTTCTAATGCATAGTCTCCCAAATTGCCCTCCGACCTGGTTTCAAGTCCCTCTGTCACCTTTACACGGACACTTATGTTCTCAGACTCCTGTGTGACCCTCAGGGCTGGCCGTGGCCCTCCTGGACACGTCTGGGTTTTCCCGTCGATGCTGCAGTGAAGAGCTGGGGTTATTGTTTGCAAAGTGGCAGCTGGTGCCTAATCCCTTAGCCCTACCTCTGCTGTTTGGAAACAAACAAGGTTTGGCTTAGAATGGAAGCAGTGTAGACAGCAGGGTGAGAGTCTGTGCTTGTTGGCAGGGTGTTTTGGGGTCCTTGCTCAGGATCTGGGGCCATGGGGAAATGGAGATACTGAAGAGGAAGATCCTTACAGGCCACGTGTCCAGGGTGGAGCACAAGACCACAGGGGAAATTGGAAGACAATGACACACAGCCCTGACGGCAGACTTTAGTGCCCTTCCAGCCCCTAGAAATTCCATGAGAGGCAGTGCAAGTTCCCTCCCAGACCCTCCCAAAGCTGGCACACGTAGAAGTCCATCCTTCCCCTGGGTGCTGAGCTGAGGCTGCAGATACCTTACCTATCAGTAGGTCCACATGCCTGTTCCTGGACTCCTGTGGGCCCTCTTGCTTTCCACTATAGCTCTTATTCTATGGCTGCATGGAATGATGTCCCTCTAATGCCATCTGGCAGGAAAAGCCAGAAGTACAACGCCAGAGGTACAGAACCTGCTTCCCAGGAGAGTGAGGAGAGGCAAGTCTTCATGGGCGCAGTGCTTGTCTCAGGAGATATAACAGGGAGGAAAGAAACCTGGATCCAGTTGGGCCATCCCCAAATTGTGATCTTGAGGCAGTGGTCCTCGGGCACTGGAGAGCATCATTTAAATACTGACAGGTTGGTTCCCTGGGTGGGCGAGGCCTGGGGATTTATATGATTAACTCCTGCTGCAGGACTGCCAGGTGCGTGGTTAGCTGGCCACGTGGAAAAGGCAGAATCAAAGGGACGGCAAGCAGCTTAGTGTTACTTGGGACTGGTGGTTGGGGTGAGGGTGAGGGGACAGACTGCAAAGAGGCAGGAAAGGACTTTTTGGAGTGAGGGGTATCACCTGATCAGGAGCATGATCAAAACCCATACTCTGCAGCGCACAGCGCAAACTAGGTGTTAGATCAGGTGCATTCAACGCATTTGTGACTTAAGACATTTCCGACTGATGACAGGTCCCTCAGGATGTGACTCCGCCCTAGGTCAAGCGCTTCGGTACTCCCCATGGGTAAATTTACTGTCTGTGAATTACACATCAATAAAGATGATAGAAAGGACGGGGTTGTAGCTCAGAGGTAGAGCACTTGCCTAGAATGTGCAAAACCCTGGGTTCCATCCCCAGCACAGCAAGAAAAAGGAAAGATCAAAAACAAAAGAAAAAACAAAAAGCAAACCCACGAAGTTCATTTTATTTTTTCTATTTATTTATTTTTGATCATAAGAGAACCTTGGTTAAGCCTTTTACATCCTCCTTGTCTTGAGCCTCCCCCTCCACTGTACAAAAATGAAAACAGACCTCCAGGCCTGCAGGGGGCACTGTCTCCTGAAGTGTCTCACTTGACGGCTACCAGGAGGTAGCCTAATATAGGTGCCTCAGATGCCTTTTGATAAAGAAGGTTCAGTTCATACATATCTTTGGAACTAGATCGCTTGGGTCCAGCACATCCTGTGTGACCTTGGACACGTTTCTTAACCTCTCTGTGCCTCAGTTTCCTTGTCCATAAGATGGAGAAAGTAATTACATCTTTCCCAAGGAATTTTGTGAAAGTTGACAAATTTGTTGTAAAGCATTTCGAACAGCATCTAGCACATAAAAGGCACGCAAGGAATGTTGGCTTTGATTATTTGACAAATGTAAATTTCACCCCTATCATCTTTTCCTCCAGTTTTGCCACAGAGATCATTTTGTGAACTTATTACAAACTAAGTACTCTTAGCTCTTTATGAACTCTGCCTTTTATGACAGGCAGGTTCTGGGAGCAGACCCCGGTCCCACTCCAGATGTTTTCAGGAAAGGGGAGGATTCCTGGGGATGGCAACATGGGGTGGGGGAGCTGGGGCTGGAGCAGAATGAGATCGAGGGGCCTCAGCCTGGGCCTGGGATGGTTCACTCTGTGGTCAAGAAGACAGGCTCAACTCTCCTCTCCTTTCTTGCGCACTCTGGCCTTTGCTAATTCCTAACAGTATAAACCCCTAAGTCCTCATCTCTGAAAAATGCCGGTGGTCCCAGCTCCCAGGGAAGGTGGGGGGATGGTATGAAGAACTTCCACAGCAAGACCTGGTTTGGATTCACTGGGAAGCTGTGGGAGGGGCAAGGAGAAGCTTTTGAAGACACAAAGGAAGCTCATGCATGCTGTTTGAAACACCCTCAAACCTTTTGGCTACCCGTGCTTGTTGTGGGGTTGGCTCTGGTCACTGGGGGACGCAGTCATTTGCACAGGGCCGATGTCCCCACAAGTGTCTTATGTGGAACACTGCAGGTGCACTTTTTGTTTTGTTTTGTTTTTCGTTTCTTCTTCTTCACAGAAGTCAGTAAATGCATTTTGGGGATGATAACAACCTGGGGTAAGTGGAGCTTACTGTCCCCGGGAACTCTGGGAGACGGAGCGGAACACAGCGCAGGTACAGGAGGGAATGGGAGGAAGGCTGGGCGCTTACACAGCAGCCTCCCGGCGATCCTGGGTTGAGGGGGGCTCCCGGGGCACTCACTCTGACACGTGCTCCTTGCCCGAGGGGTTGAATGTTCCCGTAGCCAGCACTCAGGCCCCTGGCAAGGAGCAGGTGTTCCCAGCAGGCTGACCTGGTGGCGGAGGTCGAATGCTGGGAGGACAGAGAGACGGCACCTGCCACAAGCAGGTCACCTTGCCTCGCTTGCAAATTTCATTTCCATGGCATCCCCCCCCAACCCCCCCCCCCGAACGGATTAATGTCGCTTCCTGAGAATTGGCCTGGGCTACTTTTGTCATGCAACACACTCCTGCCGGCGCCCTCTGTCATGTCCCTGCCTCTGCCAGATCTTCCATGGCATGGCATGCCAGCCTGCGTGGTTGTCACGCCGCCCTTCTCACAGAGTCTGAGTCACAAAACCAATAAAGATCGTCACAGCAGCCTCAGGTGGTGGGTGAACATGTGGATGCCCGTCTGCCTCATGAAGGGTCTTGGGATACCTAGGAGAAGGGCCCCCAGGCAGGGCCGGACCAGACCGGGTTCTGCTCTGAGACCAACTTGGCAGCTGTCAGGTGGCAGGAGAGTGGGGACTAGGGGCCTTATGAGTGGCACGCTTTGTTCTGCTTTGGCTGTGTGGATCTTTACGACTTTCCCTTGCTTTGTTATCTTTTACTATATGGAACTTTAGGGAATATTATATGAAAATTGCAGTGTTATGTGTGACTGTGCAAAAACCCAATGATGCGACCCTAAAAAAGGTGTAACCAGTGAGAGACGCCCCAGATGGGGTGTAACCAATTGAAGTAGCTTAGAGCAGCCACACCGGACACCCGCAAGTGCCATCCATCTTATTGAGCCTGGACAGACACAAGAACTGTAAGAAGACAGGCCAGAGAGCAAGGAGCGGGTCAGCGGAGAGCTGAGACCAGGCCGGACTGGACGTCAGAGGACACCAGAGGTCACCAGATGTCACTAGACAGCTGAGACCCTGGGCAAGTTGAGCCGAGGAGGTGCAGCGGCCTCTGCTTCCCGTGTGGGGAGCCCGCCGGGCGGGATGGAATCCCAGGAAGCCGGGCGCGTCCAGGGTGAGCACGGGATGCGCGGCGTGAGACCGGAGTCGGGTCAGGACTGGAGCTGGCGCCAGTACTGTGTGTGATCGTGCGCAGTGAGAAACTGCCTGACTCACGTCTCAGGTTTTAACCGCTCGTGACAAGGGGCTAGCCCAGCGCCCACTTCCGCTAGCGGGCTGGGGAGTGTCCAGTTGGAGTGTTCAGTGGTCGGCCTCTCATGGGGTCTGAGGGTCCGGGGGGATGGCCCACTGCACTGTCCTCCTCTCTGTGGTTTGGTTAGGGTAGGAACGCTCCCCCAAAGTTCATCGTGAATAAAGAACTGGTTCCCAGGGCGGAGCTGTTGGGAGGCGGGTTCTAGAGGGATGTGCTGAGAGTCGCTGGGGAGTGGGCGGGTGGTTTTCCTGTGACCACTTGAGTTCTCCAGGGAGGATCATTGTAATAGAAGCAAGTCTGACCCCACTGAGCATGGGGCCTGGCGCATAGTAGGTGCTGTGGAAGTGTTTACTGAAAGGAGGAAAAAAAAAAAAAAAACAGCACAGGACACAGGCAAGAGAATGACCTTGGGAATCCCAATCAATTGAAGCAAGTCTGACCCCACTGAGCCTGGCACATAGTAGGTGTTCTGGAAATGCTTACTGAAAAAAACAAAAACAGCACGGGACACAGGCAAGAATGACCTTGGGAATCCAGTCAACTTATTCTGTATGTGGCCGGAGTTCAGACGCTTCCCTCCCTGAACCTCTTATTCCATAAAGTGAGCATAATAAGAACCCCACTTACACACATTTGTTATGAGTATGGACAAGATCGTGGACAGAAAGCATGAATCCAAAAAAATACATCCTCACAGAAAAGCGTGAAGGCATGCAGGCACCACCTCCCCGATTTTTAACCTTTGGCCTTTAACCCCTAGTTCTTCTGCACTGAGGACCATTTCTTGTCTTCTCCAGTCTGTACCGTCAGCCTTCTCTGGTCCCTCTCAGGCTCTGAGAGGAGGTGGGGGAAGGCATCAGAAGAGGAGTCTGTAAGGAAGGTGAGGGGAAAGACAAGCCAGCTGGCAGTAACAGCAGACAATCAGTTTTTGCCCCAAGGGCTCGGAATTGGCTATAAAGAATTAACGGCCAGGAAAGGTGTCTGCCCATTATTTTTCCACTCAAGGTGTAGAGATTACAGAAAAGCAGCCAAGTCCATTTCAGATCTAGGCCTCCTGGTGCTCGCTGCGATCACCCCCATGGACTTCCCTCCCAGGAGAGAGCTGGGGGGCCGGGGGGCTCTCCTTTGAGGGGATGCCCGGACTTCCAAGTGTGTGCAGAACATTTTGTGTTTCCACGGAGAAGAGGGATAAAAAGGAAGGACACGGGTATCTTGGTTTGGGTTGTCCTGAGAGTAAATCTTGAGGCAAATATGTGCAACAGATTGGGGAGACTTCCCAAGAAGCCTCATGTGAGATGGGGAAGGGACCCAGCACAGGGGTACCTTATCAAGTTAGTTACATTGGGGTGACGTTGGTTCATCTCACCTGGGGACTCTGGGAAATGAGGCTTGAAATTACATCTCCCAATTGTCCCATCCTAGGGGCGAGAGAGTTGGGTGTTCATACACTGACTCCTGTGGCTCATCAGTTGAGGGTTGCTCCAGGCTGTTAATTACCCAGCTCTTCCAGTCTATCTCTCTTGGTAGCCAAGAAAGTCCTCAGGCAAGAAATGCAGGTACCGACAGCAGGTGTGCCTTGAAATGGTGAGGCCTTGCGGAGGAACCAGGTACCCACAGAGTCTGCTGCAACAGGGACTGACGGTCTACTCTGGCCCAGGAGTTTAAACACAAGTTCTCATTTAATCCTCCTGTGTATCCAAGACTGAATTTTGGTTGACCTCCTCTCCCCAGACCTCCGCATCCTGGGATTAGGGGAGGTGAGCGGAAACCCTCATCTCCGGTGCGACATTTAAGTCATCAAAACCACAGTGATTAAATGAGGACTTAGTGCAGTATTAAAAACAAAATAAATAAAGGCAAAAATATCCATGATGAACCAAATTTCAAAAGTTTTAATCAACATAGGATCAGTAACTTAGCTGAGCCAAACCATGTTGAAGCCTGAGGCAAAAAGGAAAAATCAGTAGTACTGATCTTGTTCATCATGGATTTTTTTGCATTCATTCATTTTGATTTGAAAAACAATATCGCATTAAAATGAACAGCGGGGATTACAGGTGCGCACCAGTCTCAATTCAGATCAACCTCCAAACATCCCTTAAAATTGTTCTCTCTTTTCCGTCTCCATTGCTGCAAGTCTCCCTTTGGCAGATGGGAATGGTTTCTTGGATTTTCCCGAAAACTCTGATATCCAGCAGACACATCATGGCTGTTTCTGTGGCTTTCTTTCCTCCATGCCCTCCCACGTCAGTGGAGTTTTGCTCCGGTGTGATATCTCTTGTTCGTACAGTGCTCATTCCCTGCAGCAGTCTCAGAGCTTCCGTGGACGAAGCCCTCTCTGATCTTTCCTTACCCTTTACGTACTGGCATTTCTGTTTTCTTACCTCCCCGGTTGGCACCCAGGGCTGAGGAAGGTGTCCCTGAGAGACTCAGGCTGTCTTTCTCCTGGGCACATCTCTGAATCTCCTTGGTTCCACCTTCAGGTGTGGAAGAGATCACTTTCTTGCGGGGCAGACACACTCCAGAGTGCTCTGAATTCCATCTCCCCACTGCTTGTGAGAAACTCCAAGCCCAGACCGCCAAGCCCTGTCCTTGATACGGAAAAGGAAGATTTTGGAATTAAGATCCTCCTTCCCCCCTCCAACCTGGCCAGTTATCTTATTATCTCTTGTAGTACTGGGGATGAACCCAGGGACATTCATTCTACCACTGAGCAGCATCCCTAACCCTTTTCATTTAATTTTGAGAAAAGATCTGGCTCAGTTGCCTCAGCCATTTGCATGGCTGGGATAGGTGTGCGTCACTGTGCCAGGGCAGGTGGGTTTTTTAAGATGACTGTCTCCATGCAGACTTGAAGCTAAGCTGTGACCTCTTTATTTCAAGTGGCGACTGCCCTCCTCCGAAAGTAATAAATGTCCTTTGCTTAATGGGATGGGGTGGGGTGGGGAGAAGGGACACAGAACATCATGACTTGTAGGGGTGGAAACTGATGAATCTGTTTTCTAGTTTGTAAAACATCATTGCCTTAGCATGGTGAAATGGGTCTCCAAGTTCTCAATACCTTTGCTCTCCTCTTGGGCATTTTTTATTTCTGGAGAGTTCTGGCAAGTTCTTTTCTGCATTTCCTTCCTATATCAGGGCCATCTTTCCTCTACTCTCAGAGGCCATATTCGTCTTGGGCAAGTGGTGGCCCCTCGGCTCACCTATTTAAGTTTGGTGTGGTTGAAGAAACTTCTCCAGTCACTGGTGGTGAAATCCAAGCTTTGGGTGAACATTTCAGTGAGTAAAAGAAAGACCTGGATTCCTGTCCTGGACCTGAAGGAGTCCAATGAGGTCCCTGAGTAGAAAATGGGGAGCAGAATCCTAAGTGGGTGTTTGGAAAGATTAGATGAGCTATTGTGGGAACAGCAAAGCTTCACAGGGATGCTGACCCGGACTGAGTCCTGGCCGTGTTTTCTTTCCTCCTTCTCCTCCTCTCTGTCTCCCGCCATCCCCTGTTCTCTGAGCGGAGCCACCCCAATCTAGAATTCTGGGCTTCCCTGAGCAGAGCTGGCTGCCTGAGTCCACTCTGCAGAGTGAATCCAGCTCTGGAGGCCTGCCCATCGACTGCTGCTGGACAGTGCTGTGGTGGGGCATGGGTGGGCAGCAGCTGACCGAATGACAAGACAGAGCCAGGGGTGTTGGTCCCCCAGTGTCCCAGCTGACCTTGGAGCTGAGGATTTCTGCAAAACCACTGAGTATTTGAGCACCATCATGTTGCACACATACATACACCTGCACACACACACATTTTTGGGTCCTGGGTCTTAGCATCTGGGAGTCTTGAGACTGCAGAAGGTATTGGGTTCAGGGACGTGGGTAGGGGGAGCAGGGGAGAGTCCAGAGGTCCATCTGGGTGCCTGAGCCACCCTCCTTCTCCCCAGCACTCACTTGCCCAGCCCTGATAGCCTGGGGCTTCCCTGTTTTGTGTCTACCTGTTCTGAGTCTTTGCACCCATGTGCAATGGCCCCTGCAGACTGTCCTCTTCACTCTTTGGTGCTGGTCTGCCCCTCCAGTCTGTCCCCTGTACCAGCCACACTGGCCTCCTTTCGAAGGCTAGACCAAACCAACTTCTTTCCCTCTGCAGGGCTTCCCCCCACCTGCAGTGCCAGTCCCTCCGGGGTGACATTCCCTTTCCTCTCTGTTCCCCCCCACTGGTTTCCTGTTCTTCAGGTGTTTGCTCCTGTGTCCTCTTCTCTGAGAAACCTTCCCTGACCACCCTGTCTCAAAAGGATGCCCTGAAATTGTTTATCACAGCAGCTCACGTGCTGCTCTCCCCGGTACTGAGCACCATCTGTACTTACTTATCCCGCGTCTCCCCCTGATTCTCTGTTCTCTCCACCACACTGCATACCCCACAAGGGCAAGAGCATTTGTGTTGTTTATTACTCTCTCCCAGAACCTAGAATAGTGCACATAATACGTGTTTAATAAATATTTGCGGGAATAATGAACGACCCCCACTTCTCCTTTTTTGCCGTTCTGAGAATTGAACCCAGAGCCTCACACAGGGTGGGCAAGTGCTCTACTATTGAATTATAACCCTAGCTTTTTTTTTTTTTTTTTAATTTTGAGAAAGGGTCTCATTAAATTGCTGAGACTGGCTTCAAACTGGTGATCCTCCTGTCTCAGTCTCTCGAGTAACTGGTAATACAGGCTTATACCTCAACCCTGGCCATTTTATTGTCTTAGGTGGATTTCTCAGACAGCTGGTTGACCCCCCCCCCCCAACCCCTAGAGATAATTTCTGAGGCCGTGTCTCCTTCTACCCCTAGAAGGGGCTGAGGTCGGATCCCCAACATGCAATGCCTGCATCTCCCTGGCATGAGTCTTGGACTCATGTTACTAAGGCTAAGCCCAAGCAGGTTCTTTCTTTCTGATAAGCAATTCCCCTACATCTGCCAGAGGAAAGGGGGGCGGGGGCTAGAAACCAGTCTTCACTCAGAACTTACTATATGGAAAGAGTGAACTTGGGCAAAGGAATCTCCATGGGGTGCAGTTTCCCCATCTTTAAAAAGGGAATAACAACAACACCGGATTTTTCAGTTTCAGCACTATTGACATTTTGATCTGGATAATTCGTCGCTGGGTGGTGTGTGTGTCCTGTGTATTGAAGGATGCGAAACAGCATCCACCACTAGATGTCAGTAGCAAACCCAGTTATGACAATCAAGAATGCCTTCACTTTGCCAAATATTTCTGTAAGGTCGGATGCGGGAGGCCAAAAAGGAGTCAGACCAAAAGCGACTGAACAAAGCTTTATTGGGATTGGGTCTCCGGCACGATTCATCAATCCTCCAGGGTGAAGGCCAGGGTAGAGGACCGGGGAATCCGTGCATGGCTTCGGCTGGCCAGGGTCTTTATATAGTCGGGAATTGGCTGGGGGTGTCCCGCTGAGTGACAAGTGGGTGTGAAGCCCGTTAGGGTTCATTTGCCGGAGTCTGATTGGTTGTTCTTTGGCGCGCGCTGCCTGATGTCCCGCCTCCATCCAGCCGCTCAGATCTCCCTAACAAAAACCGCATCTCTCCTCCTCTCTGCCCCTACTCCTTGAAGAACAGCTCCAATAACATCTGCCTTCGAGGATGGTTGGTAGTTTTAATGAGATAGCCATGTTAAGTGCTTGTGAGTATGCCTAGGGTAAGGATTTAATATGCATATATATTTAAAATCTGTTTTTGCTACTAGTATTATTACACTGAAGGCTGCAGGAATTTCAGGGAAGAAAGGCACACATGGGCAGGTACACAGACCCAGGAAAATTCACTCCTGTGCAATGGTGGGCTGGAGCTAGCTCAACTGTGCTCCCCAGGATGCTGATCGTTAAATTTCCAGGAAATGTGCAAACCAGTTGTTAAACACAGTAATCGTTGAAATTGGCAATGGTAGGAATATTTACACCAAGGGAATTGGCAAATGTTGTATAGCAGAGCTCTATTTTCCAGGAGCCACTTGGTTACCACAGTACATCTTTATTAACACATTAAATGACAAGATCCTGTAGGAGGTCTAATAACTACTGACATTCTGAAATAGCAATGAACACAAATGACATTTTGAGACATCAACAGCTGCTGTAATATGATATTGAAGTCTGTGATTTATTTCTTCTTCCTTTCTTCCCATACTGGGGAGTGAGCCCAGGGGCTCTCTACTACTGAGCTACACCCCTGCCCTAGCAGGGAGGCGCTTTATAACATCTCTCCCCAGCCCAAGTGTCTGCAGAGATCTCTGGATTTGAACAGCTAAGGCTAGTGGCAGGTCACATCCCAGATGGCGCTCCTGGCTCTTCTCCACTTTTAGTTTCTGTTTGGATGAAGTGTTTGCAACACGTACACGGGGCAGAACAAATAGGATTATGATGCGCTGTTTGCAAATTGTGTAGTGGGTTTCACAGACTTTCATGGCTGATTTCCCACCGTGTCTTAAGCTGTTGCAAAGTGTTTTCTTCCCCTTCCTTTGAGACGTTGGGACATATGTCCCACTGGGAATGGGGCCCCGCACGCCCCTCCCCTTGCCTTCCCCACGGCAAAGCAAGCGGGGACCACATTCTCTCCCTCCCTCTGCCTGGAAGCTTCATTATTCCCAGGCACAGGACATTTTTCCAGCTCATTAGAATCTGGAGCTAAGATAAAAGAGGGCAGAGCCATTAGGTAGCAATTTATATGTAAATGTAGAAGTTACCAAAGAAAGAGATTTGGCTCTTGTTCTTTAGGAAGCAGTCAAGTTGAGACTTTCTGGAAAGTGTGCATCAGCATCTAGAGTCCCAAGATCTCACACGGGCTCTGAACCCCTATGGCTCTGCTGCCAGGTCAAGGGAAGTCTGTCCCAGGGTCAAGGTATTCTTCACCTACAGGGAGACTGAGGACCAAGGTCACACCATGAGTACTGTGCTGGACCAGGACTTAAATCCGGTAGGTGGACACTATAGCCTGTGCTCGGCCACGTGGCCACTCGGGGGGGCCTCAGCGGGGCGGGTCCTCTGGCCCACCTGCAGCCTCACACTCTCCTTCCTCCTGACTTCAGGGTTTTCAGCTGTCCAGTCTGGCGAAGGCTGAAAACCCTTCCACCAGCACTTCTGATGGATCCTCTGAGCCCTCATTCCCTGAATGTCTCTGTAGAATCCAGTTTGCACAAGAATCCTGCTAAATCAGTGTAGAGAGGGTCCCAGACCCTCTGTGTCTTCTCATCCTGGCCCACCTTTAGCAAGAATTTTGTCGTTTTGATTAACAGCTTTTGTCCGCTAAACCTGTCATCATGGACCCTTTTGAATCAAGTTTTGCCTTAAGGTCTTAAACAAGTGTCATGAATAATTTTTTTTTTTTTTCTTGAAGACTGACCTTCTGGCTTGGGGACTTGGACATGAGCTTGGCAATGAGGGGAAAGTACAATGTATACTCCATTAATAGAAACCAAATGAACAGTCTCTGTGCCTGGTACTCTGAAGGGTACGGATGAGGGCCAGTTGCTAGCAAGGGAGCCATCTGGGCTTGGTCCAAGCTCTGCTGTGGAGGTGTCAGGAATCTAAAGAAGGCTGCTCTGAAGGCTGGGGTGGAAGCTTCCCTCCGAAGCTACAGGACAGTGGGCTCCTCCTGCCCCAGGCTGGTATGCTCTGTGGTTGGTGGCCTCCCACCCCACCATTTTTCCAGCCTCTTGAGAATGACAGTCAAAGGGACTAGAGAGTTGCTTTAGGGGGAGCAGCCTCGGGCCTCTTCTTTGGCCCCATAGAGAGCAGATTTCCCAGAAGAGGAAGACGTTCTCGCCTCCGCCCCACGTTCTAGTTCTTGAATTTAGGCTGTGCACTAGCGTAGTGCCCTGGAACCTGGTCCACGTAGTACTCCACCTCCTGAGAAATGAGGCAGACAGAATGTGTGTTGGGGATGCTGAGCAAATCCTTCCAACAAGTGGCCTATCAATGGGGGTGGTAAGTGAAATAATATGGCATGTATGCTATTTGGTAAGGTTCTTTCAAATTGAATAATGTTTTGATATCTATCTATCTATCTATCTATCTTTTTTTTTTGGGTAGTACCAGGGATTGAACTCGGGGACACTCAAACACTGAGCCACATTCCCAGCCCTTTGTCACATTTTATTTAGAAACAGGGTCTCACTGAGTTGCTTAGCACCTTGCTATTGCTGAGGCTGGCTTTGAACTTAAGATCCTCCTGCCTCAGCCTCCTGAGCTGCTGGGATTGCAGGTGTGCGCCATTGGGCCCGGCAATATTTATATGTTTTTATGGTACCAGGAATTGAACCTATGGCACTTCACCACTGAGCCACATCCCTAGCACTTTTTAAATATTTTATTTAGAGACAGGGCCTTACTCAGTTGCTTAGATCCTTGCTAAATTGCTGAGACTGGCTTTGAACTGGCAATACTCCAGTTTCAGCCTCCAGAGCCACTGGGATTACAGGTGTACACCACCACACCTGGCTGAGATTTGTTAATATTGTTGTTTGTGCTTTTTAATTGCTCAGTCATAGTTCATTTATGGATACACCATGGTGTTTTTCACCATTCTTCTGAGATTTTTTGGCTTTTGATCATTATGGACAAAGGTGCTATAAATATTTGTGTATGAGTCATTTTGTAGACCTATACTTTCCTTTTTTTCTTGAATAAATACCTAGGAGTAGGAGTGTGGGCCATAGAGCAGGTGCATGATAGATTTTTTCACCCAAATTGATTGTACCCTTTTACACACTCCTTAATAATATGTGCATTCTGGCTACACTATATTTCTAACACTCATCATTGTTAGTCTTTAAACACAGACATTTGGTAAATATATAGAATATCTCCATTATTTTAATTTGCCTTTCCTGATAATTAATGATGTTGAGCACTTTAACATGTGAATACAAGTCTTTTACATATTTTCTGTTGTGGAATGTTTTTTAAATCTTTTACCCATTTTTCAGTTGACTGATCTTTTAAAAAAAATTGAGTCGTAGGAGTTTTTTTTTTTTTTTTTTTTTTTAAATACATTCAAAGTACTGGCTATTTGCCAGATACATGTGTTTTGTGAAAAATCTTTTTCCCAGTCTGAGAATTGCATATTAATTTTCTTAAAAGTGTCTTTTGATGACCAGACATTCAAATTTGGATAAGTTAATTTATATTTTTTCTTTTATGGTTATTGCTTTCTAAATAAAGCCTAAGAAACTTGCCTAAGGTGCCTAAGTCTCCAAGTTGGAAAGCAGTTTGCTATGTTTTCTTCTAGGAGTTTTATTGTTTCAGCTTTTATGTTGGGTCCATGAATCATCTTGGTTTAATTTGGGAATATGGTGTGAGGAGGTGAGGGTTAAATATAATTTTTTTTGGTACCACTAAACTACATCCCCACACTTTTTATTTTTTATTTTTATTTTGAGACAGGGGTTTCTCTAAGTCACTTAGGGCCTTGCTAAGTTGTTGAGGCTGGCCTTTTGGTCCTCCTGCCTCAGCCTCCTGAGTTGTTGGGATTACAGGCATATATATATTTTATTTATATATATATATATATATATATATATTTTTTTTTTTTTTTTTTTTAATGTGATACTAAGGATAGAAATCATGGGCTTTCACATGCTAGGCAAGCACTCTCTCACTGAGCTATATCCCCAGACTTTTTCCTTTCTTTTTCTTTTTTTAAATTTTTTTTTAGATGTTGATAGACCTTTATTTTATTCATTTATTTATACATGGTGCTGAGAATTGAACCCAGTGCCTCACACATGCTAGGCAAGTGCTCTACCACTGAGCCACAACCCCAGCCCCCTCTTTTTCTTTTGTTTTGAGACCTGTTCCTGCTATGTCGCCCAGGCCGGCCTTGAACTTGCGATCCTCCTGCCTCAAACTCTCAACTGGGATGACAGCTGTTTGTCACTACACCTGGCCACTCCCCCACCACATATTGGATCTGCAGTTGTTCCAGAACCATTTGTTAAAAACATTGCCTTTCTTTATTGAATTGATTTGGTGTCTTTGTACAAAATCAAATCACCCTGTGAAAGAGCATCTGTTTCTCCGTTCTTGATTCCATTCCCTGAATCTAGTTGTCTTTCTTATGCCATTGCTAACATGCCCTGATTACCAAAGCTCTAAATCAGTTTGTGTTAGGCCTTTCAACTGACCTCTTTCAAGGTTGCTTTGGATATTGCTTTGCATTTTAGTATCAATTGACCCAATTCTACAGTATGGTTGGGTTGACTTATGGTCAGGATGACTTTAAATGTATACATCAACTTTGGGGATAATTGACATCTTAAAACACTGAATATTCTCATCAATAAGTTTGGCATATCTCTCCACTTATTTAAGTCTTCTTTAATTTCTTTCAGTAATATTTTGTGGTTTTTAATGTAGAGAGTTTTTTTTACATAGAGGTAACATCATTCGTTATATTTGTGTCTAAGTATTTCATGTTTTTTGACAATACAGTAAATGAAATTGTTTTGCATATTTCATTTTCCAGTTTTTCTCTGCTGGAATATAAAATGCAATTGATTTTGCTATATTATCCTTGTGTCTGCTGGTTTGCTCATTTACTTAAGATATTTTATAGATTTGCTCATTTACTGTAAGATATTTTATAGATTCCTTAAGATTTTCTGTGTAAACAACCATTTCATCTATGAATAGAGACAATTGTACTTCTTCCTTTACAATCCATATGTGGTTTACTTCTTTCTTCTTACCTCACTGGCCAGCATCTCAGGAACAATGGCAAAAAGAAGTAGGAACAATGGATATCCTTGTCTTATTCCCAGTAGGGAATACGTTCATTATTTAACTACTAAGTATAATGTTAATTCTAGGCTTTTTCTCTTTGGCTGAACCTAGGACCTCATATACTAAGCAAATTCTCTACCACGGAACCACATCTCTATCCCTGACCATAGGCTTTTGAAAATGTTATTAATTAGATCAAGTAAATTCTCTTTTATTTGTGGTTTGCCGGAAGTTATTTCCTTTTTGTTTTTCTTGAGACAGGGTCTCACTATGTTGCTGAGGCTGACTTCAAATTCCTGGGCTCAAGTGGCCCTCCTGCCTCAGCCTCTTGAATAGCTGGGGCTAGAGAGACAGGCCATGGAACTTGGCTTTTGTTTTTCTTTCTTTCTTTCTTTTTCTGTGGTGCTGGGGATTGAACCCAGGGCTTCGTGCATGTGAGGCAAGCACTCTACCAACTGAGCTACATCCCCAGCCCTTTGTTTCATTTTTAAATGAATAGCTGTTGATTTTTTTAAAATTTATTTTTATTGTAAACAAATGGGATACATGTTGTTTCTGTTTGTACGTGGAGTAACGGCATACCATTTGTGTAATCATACATTCACATAGGGTAATGGTGTTTGATTCATTCTGTTATTTTTTCCTACCTCCCACCCCTTCTACCCCTCTTTTCCCTCTATACAGTCCCTTCTTCCTCCATTCCTGCCCCCCTCCCACCTCCCATTACGTGTCATCATCCGCTTATCAGTGAGATCATTCGTCTTTTGGTTTTTTGAGATTGGCTTATCTCGCTTAACATGATATGCTCCAATTTCATCCATTTGCCTGCAAATGCCATAATTTTATTATTCTTTATAGCTGAGTAATATTCCATTGTATATATATACCACAGTTTCTTTATCTATTCATCAACTGAAGGGCATCTAGTTTGGTTCCACAGTCTGGCTATTGTGAATTGAGCAGCTATGAACATTGATGTGGCTGTATCTCTATAGTATGCTGGTTTTAAGTCCTTTGGGTATAGGCCCAGGAGTGGGTCAAATGGTGGGTCCATTCCAAGTTTTCTAAGGAATCTCCACACTGCTTTCCAGAGTGGCTGCACTAATTTGCAACCCCACCAGCAATGTACGAGTGTATCTTTTTCCCCACATCCTCGCCAACACCTGTTGTTGCTGTGATAATCGCCATTCTAATTGGGGTGAGATGGAATCTTAGGGTAGTTTTGATTTGCATTTCTCTTATTACTAGAGATGTTGTGATTTTTTTTCAAGTGATTCTCCTGCTTCTATTTCAATGAGCATATAATTTAAAAATCTTTTAATACAGTTTATCATAGCATTTGGATTTTTCTCAGTTAAACCAACATTGGATTCCCAGGGTAAAATCAATTTGGTCATGATGCATTTTGCTTTTTACATATAGCTGGATTATATTTGGTAACATTCTGTGAAGGATTTGCTGACACTAATTCATGAGGATATTGGTCTGGAATTTTTTTTTTTTGTAATTTTATTGTCAGGTTGGGATTATATTCGTCTCATAAAATGAGTTGGAGAGTATTCTTTTCAACTACTGGTGAAACCATGTAGTTTTCTTTGTGGGAAGTTTCTTTGTGGGGTTGGGAAGAAAGTTTTAAATTATGAGTTCAATTTCTTATTAGATATAGCTATTTAGATTTTTCTATTTTATTTTACGTCAATTCCGTGCCTCATCTTCTGAGGAAACTTCATACTGATTTCCTCAGTGATTATACTAGTGTACAATCCCACTAACAGTGTAAAAGGGTTCTTCTTTCTCCACATCCTCTCCAGCATTTATTACTGTTTATACTCTTGACGACTCCCATTCCGACTGGTGTGAGATGACACCTCTGCCTAGTTTTGATTTGCATTTCCCTACTTGTTAATGCTGTTTAACATTTTTTTCATATATTTGTTGGCTATTTGTATTTATTTCTTTTTTTTTATTAAAATCTTTTTTATTTTTACAGACTGCATTTTGATTTATGGTACACAAAAGGGGTACGACTTTTCATTTCTATGGTTGTACACAATGTGGGTTCACACCATTCACGTAATCAGACATATACATAGGGTAATACTGTTGGTTTCATTCTACTATCCTTCCATCCCCCACCCCCTCCCACCCCATTTTCCTCTACACCATTCAAAGTTCCTTCATTCTTCTCTTCCCCCCATCATCCCACCTCGTTATATATTGTCATGCACTTATCAGAGAAAACATTCAGCCTTTGGGTTTTTGGGCTTGGCCTATTTCACTTAAAATGATATTTTCCAACTTCATCCATTTACCAGCAAATGCCATAATTTTATTATTCTTTATGGCTGAGTAATATTCCATTGTGTATATATACCACAGTTTCTTTATCCATTCGTCAATTGAAGGGCATCTAGGTTGGTTCCACAGTCTAGATATTGTGAATTGAGCTGCTATGAACATTGATGTGGCTGCATCACTGTAGTATGCTGATTTTAAGTCCTTTGGGTATAGGCCAAGGAGTGGGATAGCTGGGTCACATGGTGGGTCCATTCCAAGTTTTCTGAGGAATCTCCATACTGCTTTCCAGAGTGGCTGCACCAATTTGCAACTCACCAGCAAGGTATGAGTGTGCTTTTTCCCCACATCCACCCAACACATATTATTGCTTGTGTTTTTGATAATAACCATTCTAATTGGAGTTAGATGAAATCTTAGGGTGGTTTTAATTTGCATTTCTCTAATTACTAGGGATAATGAGCACTTTTTCATATATTTTGTTGATCACCTGTATATCTTCTTCTGTGAAGTGTCTGCCCATTTCCTTAGCCCATTTATTGATTGGGTTCTTTGTATTTTGGTTGTAAAGTTTAAGTTCTTTATAAATTTTGGAGATGAATACTCTGATGTGTGTGTGGAGAAGATTTTCTCCCGCTTTGTAGGATCTCTTTTCACATTATTGCTTGTTTCCTGTGCTGAGAAAAAACTTTTTAGTTTGAATCTATCCCATGTATTGATTCTTGTTTTTATTTCTTGCGCTATTGGGGTCTTGTTAAGGAAGTCTGATCCTAAGCCAACGTGATGGAGATTTGGCCCTACTTTTTCTTCTATTTGGCGAAGGGTCTCAGATCTAATTCCTAGATCCTTGATCCATTTTGAGTTGAGTACAGGGTGAGAGGTAGGGGTTTAATTTCATTTTACTGTATATGGATTTCTAGTTTTGCCAGCATCATTTGTTGAAGAAGCTATCTTTTCTCCATTGTAAGTTTTTGGCACCTTTGTCTAGTATGAGATTACTGTACTTACGTGGGTATGTTTCTGTGTCCTCTACCCTGTACCATTGGTCTACCTGTCTATTTTGGTGCCAGTACCATGCCATTTTTGTTACTATTGCTCTATAGTAGAGCTTAAGTTCTGGTATCGTGGCACCTCCTGCATCACTCTTCCTGCCCAGATTCCTTTGGCTATTCTAGGTCTTTTGTTCTTCCAGATGAATTTCATGATTGCTTTTTCTTTTTCTATGAGAAATGTCATAGGGATGATTTTAATTGGAATTGCATTAAATCTGTATAGTGTCTTTGGAACTATGGCCATTTTGATAATATTAATTCCACCTATCCAAGAACATGGGAAATCTTTCCATCTTCTAAGGTCCTCCTCATTTTCTTTCTTCAATGTTTTGCAGTTTTCATCATAGAGATCTTTCACCTCTTTGGTTAGATTGATTCCCAAGTATTTTATTTTATTTTTTTGAGGTTATTGTGAACAGAGTTGTTTCCCTTGTTTTCCTTTTAGATGTATCATCACTTATGTATAAAAATGCTTTAGATTTATGCATGTTGATTTTATATCCTGCTATTTTACTGAATTCATTTATGAGGTCTAGAAGTTTTCTGGAGGAGTTTTTTGGATCCTCTAAATAGAGAATCATGTCATCAGCGAATAGCAACATCTTGAGTTCCTCTTTTCCTATTCATATCCCTTTAATTTCTTTCATCTGTCTAATTGCTCTGGCTAGTATTTCAAGGATGATGTTGAATAGAAGTGGTGAAAGAGGGCATCCCTGTCTTGTTCCAGTTTTTAAAGGGAATGCTTTCAGTTTTCCTCCATTAAGAATGATGTTGGCCATGCGCTTAGCATAAATAGCCTTTACAATGTTCAGGTATGTTCCTACTATACCTATTTTTTCTAGTGTTTTGAGCATGAAGGGGTGTTGTATTTTGTCGAATGCTTTTTCTGCGTCAATTGAAATAACCATATAATTCTTATCCTTAAGTCTATTGACATGATGGATTACATTTATTGATTTACGGATGTTGAGCCAACCTTGCATTCCCGGGATGAACCCCACTTGATCGTGGTGCACTATCTTCTTAATATGTTTTTGGATATGATTTGCCAGTATTTTGTTAAGGATTTTTGCATCTATATTCATCAAGGATATTGGTCTAAAATTTTCTTTCCTTGATGTGTCTTTACCTGGTTTGGGTATAAGGGTGATATTAGCTTCATAGAATGAGTTTGGTAGGGTTCCCTCCTTTTCTAATTCCTAGAATACTTTGTGAAGTATTAGAATGAGTTCTTTGAAAGTTTTGTAGAACTTGGCTGAGAATCCATCTGGTCTTGGGCTTTTCTTAGTTGGTAGGCTTTTGATGGCTTCTCCTATTTCATTGCTTGATATTGATCTGTTTAAATTGTGTATGTCTTCCTGGTTCAGTTTGGGAGGAGCATATGTCTCTAGAAATTTGTCAATGTCTTTGGTAGTTTCTAATTTGTTGGAATATAGATCTTCAAAGTAGTTTCTCATTATGTTATATATTTCAGCGGTATCTGTTGTGATAGTTCCTTTTTCATCATGAATTTTAGTAATTCGAGTTTTCTGTCTCCTTCTCTTTGTTAGTGTGGCTAAGGATTTGTCTATTTTGTTTACTTTTTAAAAGAACCAACTTTTTGTTTTGTCAATTTTTTGAATTGTTTCTTTTTGTTTCAATTTCATTGATTTCAGTTCTTATTTTAACTGTTTCCTGTCTTCTACTACTTTTGGTGTTGTTATGTTCTTCTTTTTCTAGGACTTTGAGCTGTAATGTTAGGTCATTTAGTTGTTGACTTTTTATTCTCTTCTTGAATGTGCTCCATGCAAGGAATTTTCCTCTTAGTACTGCTTTCATAGTGTCCCAGAGATTTTGATATGTTGTATCGCTGTTCTCATTTACTTCTAAGAATTTTTTTTATCTCCTTCCTGATGTTTTCTATTATCCAAACTTCATTCAATAGCATATTATGTAATCTCCAGGTGTTGGAGTAATTTCTTTTTTTTTTGTCATTGATTTCTAATTTCATTCCATTATGATCTGATACAATACAAGGCAGTATCTCTATTTTTTTGCCTTTACTACGTGCTGCTTTGTGGCATAACATATAGTCTATTTTTGAGAAGGTTCCATGTGCTGCTGAGAATAAAGTGAATTCGCTTATTGATGGATGGAATACTCTACATACGTCTGTTAAGTCTTAGTTATTGATTGTGTTATTGAGTTCTGTGGTTTCTTTGTTTAGTTTTTGTTTGGAAGATCTATCCAGTGGTGATAGCAGTGTGTTAAAGTCACCCAGAATTATTGTGTTGTGGTTTATTTTGTTCCTGGAATTGAGAAGGATTTGTTTGATGTACAGGGATGCACCATTGTTTGGGGCATAAATATTTACTATCGTTATGTCTTCCTGATTTATGGTTCCCTTAAGCAGTATAAAATGTCTTTCTTTATCCCTTCTGACTAACTTTGACTTGAAGTCTACTTTATCTGAAATAAGGATGGAAACCCCTGCTTTTTTACTGAGTCCATGTGCGTGTTAGGTTTTTTCCCATCCTTTCACCTTTAGTCTCTGGATGTTTTTTTCTGTCAGATGAGTCTCTTGAAGGCAGCATATTATTGGGTCTTTCTTTTTAATCCATTCTGCCAGTCTGTGTCTTTTGATTGATGAGTTTAGGCCATTAACATTCAGATTATTATTGAGATATGATTTGTATTCCCAGTCATTTGGGTTTATTTTTGGTTTTTAACTTAACTTGGTTTCTCCTTTGAATGGTTTTTCCTTTAAGGTATTTCTGGCCTTTGCTGCCCTACATTGTTGTTTTTCATTTCCTCCTCATGGAATATTTTGTTGAGAATGTTCTGTAGTGCAGGCTTTCTATTTGTAAATTCTTTTAACTTTTGTTTATCATGGAAGGATTTTATTTTGTCTTCGAATATGAGGGTTAGTTTTGCTGGGTATAGGATTCTTGGTTGGCAACGATGTTCTTTCAGAGCTTGAAATATGTTGTTCCAGGCCCTTCTAGCTTTTTGGGTCTGGACTGAGAAATCTGCTGATATGCATAGTGGTTCCCCCCTATATGTAATCTGATACTTTTCTCTCACAGCCTTTAAAATCCTATCTTTATTTCGTATGTTAGGCATTTTCATTATAATGTGCCTCAGTGTGGATCTGTTGTGATTTTGTGCATTTGGTGTTCTGTAAGCCTCTTGTATTTGATTTTCCATTTCATTCTTCAGGTTTGGGAAATTTGGTCTTTTCATGATATCCCATAGTTCTTGGAGGTTCTGTTCATGATTTCTTACCCTCTTCTCTGTTTGGACAACTTTATTTTCAAGATTAAATATTTTGTCTTCATTGTCTGAGGTTTTGTCTTCCAAGTGATCTAGTCTGTTAGTGATGCTTTCCATTAAGTTTTTATTTGATTTATTGTTTCCTTCATTTCAAGGCTTTCCATTTGTTTTTTTGTTTGTTTGTTTGTTTGTTTGTTTGTTTTGAGAATCTCTATCTCTTTGTTGAAATGCTCTTTTGCTTCCTGCAGGTGTGCTTTCAACTGCTTATTGGTGTGATCATTCATTGCCTGCATTTGCTCTCTTGTCTCTTCCTTTGCTTTATGAATCATTTTAATTATGTATAATCTGAACTCCTTTCCTGGCATTTCTTCTACCATACTGTCATTGGATTCTATTAATATAGAATCTAGATTTGTTTGGATCATTTTCTTCCCTTGTTTTTTCATGTTGTTCATTTATCTTCCCCTCTAGCAATGCAGATCTGGGGCATTGCAGTTGCCCCCTATAGCCTTATAGTGATCCTATAGGTTTCCAAAACCTGTTCTTTAAGGGGGAGATCAATATTAGCAGTGCCCAGTTCAGACAATATTCAAACCTAAACCAAATAGCTCCTATGAGGGTGTTAGTAATATTGTCATAATAAACAGAATGAGTTCAACTATTATCTACAGTATAACAAATAGATTTGCAATGAGGTCTACAGTTTCTAATGGAGGATAAAGAGGATGGGGAGAGGTGTAGGATGTAGCTGTTAATGGGATAAGAAAAGAATATACAGAAGTTCTAGATCATAGAAAGAGTGATAGTGTAATCAAATGAAGTTGGTTGTTAGCATGCGAAAAGGAAGAAAGAGATTCTGAGGAAACAGGTAAACAAAAGGAAAAGAGAGTGAGACAAGTAAAGAAATAAAAACTTAAAATTTTTCAATAAGGAGAAAAAAAAATCTACACTACAACAGTCATATAGGATTCGAACCTCCCAGTCTTCAGCAGCCTGATGCATGAGAGGTACCTGACAATGAGCTTCCAGTCTCCAGCAGGCGTCTCAGGATGAGATTTGCCCCACCTAAAGATGGGAGATATGGCTTCCAGGATTATCCAAGATGGCTGCTCTGGCTTCCAAATGTGTTGGCAAATAGGAGCTGTAGCTTGGGGTGTGGGTGTGGTTGGCTGGAGGTCCTGGAGGCGGGGTGTTGTTGGTCTGGTTGTGGGATCCTGGAGGAGGGGTTCAATCAGTTGGTCTGGGGGTCCAGTGATAGGGCACAGTCAGTCGTTCTGAGGGCCCCAGAGGCAGGGAATGGTTGGTTGGGCTGAGGGGTCCTGGATACGGGGCTCAGTCAGTCAGGCCAGGGGTCCTATGGGGCCTGGCTGTTGTCTCAAAATGGCGGTAGCCATGTGTAACCAAACCTGCAGGTACTGTGACAGTGAACTTCCAGGCAACAGCAGGCAGCTGGTGCTCAACTGGCAGTCTGCGGTCAGTCTGCTGGCTGCTATCGGACATTGGGAGGTGAACCTCGGAGTTGGGTGATGGATAGGTGAAAGGCAGGCGATGGAGAGGCAAGAGGCAGGCAAATGGCGAATGGTAGGCGCCAGACAGTGAGCAATCTGCATTCAAAAAGTAGTCGATATGCTGGCACACTGCAGGTAATCGCAGTAGACAAATGGGGTAAACAGCAGGGGATTGATAAGCAGCAAAATCTGCCTCACCAAGAAACAGATATCCTCTGCTTGAAATCTGAGTTATGGAGCGACAAGGAACGCAGCCTCCCTCTAGTCTGCAATCTTGGATGTCCCCTGTAACCTGTTATTTGTATTTCTGCTTTTGAGAAGGGTCTTTTAATTCATTTGCCCATTTTTAAATTGGGTTTCTTTATATTTTAGTGTTAATTTTTTGAGTTCTTTATATATTCTTTATGTTAATCCTCTGTCAGAAGAGCAGTTAGCAAAGAGTTCCTTCTGCTCTGTAGGTTCTCTTTTCACATCCTAATTGTTTCCTTTGCCATACAGAAGTTTTTTAAATTTTATTTTATTTATTTATTTAAATTTATTTTTATTGTAAACAAATGGGATACATGTTGTTTCTGTTTGTACATGGAGTAACAGCATACCATTTGTGTAATCATATATTTACATAGGGTAATGATGTTTGATTCATTCTGTCATTTTTTTCCTTCCCCTCCACCCCTCCCACCCCTCTCTTTCCCTCTATACAGTCCCTCCTTCCACCATTCTTGCCCCCCTCCACCCCCCATTATGTGTCATCATCCGCTTACCAGTGAGATCATTCGCTTTTTGGATTTTTGAGATTGACTTATCTCACTTAGCATGATATGCTCCAATTTCATCCATTTGCCTGCAAATGCCATAATTTTAATATTCTTTATAGCTGAGTAATATTCCATTGTGTGTGTATATATATATATATATATATATATATATATATATATATATCTCACAGTTTCTTTATCCATTCATCAATTAAAGGACATCTAGGTTGGTTCCACAGTCTGGCTATTGTGAATTGAGCAGCTATGAACATTGTTGTGGCTGTATCTCTGTAGTATGCTGATTTTAAGTCCTTTGGGTATAGGCCAAGGAATGGGATAGCTGGGTCAAATGGTGGGTCCATTCCAAGTTTTCTGAGGAATCTCCACACTGCTTTCCAGAGTGGCTGCACCAATTTGCAGCCTGAAGTTTTTTAATTTATTAATTCATGGCAGTATTTCCTGTACTTTAGGGGCTCTATTGAGAAAGTCATTGCCTGTGCCTATATGCTCTAGTGTTGGCCCTGTGTTCTCTTAGGAGTAGCATAGTTTCTGTTCTAATTCTTAGGTCTTTGATCCACTTTGAGTTGATTTTTGTGCAGGGTGAGAGATAAGAGTCCAGTTTCATTCTTATACATATGGATAACCAGTTTTCCCAGCACAATCTGTTAAAAAGGCTGTCTTTTGTCCAATGTATGTTTTTGGCATCTTTGACAAGGATCAGATAGCTGTTTGTCTCTGTCTCTTCTATTCTATACCATTGGTCTGTGTCTGTTTTTATGTCAGAACCATGCAGTTTTGTTACTATAGTTCTGTGGTATTCTTTGAAGACAGGTATTGTGATACCTCCAGCATTGCTCTCTTTTTGGCTTAGAATTGCTTTGGCTGCTCTGGGTCTTTTATTCTTCCACATGAATTTTAGGACTGCTTTTTCTAGTTCTGTGAAAATGACATTAGTTTTTGTTTTTGTTTTTGTTTTTTTTTTTTGCCGTACTGGGGATGGAACTCAGGGCCTTGTGCTTGCGAGGCAAGCACTCTACCAGTTGAGCTATCCTCCCAGCCCGACATTAGTATTTTGATGGGAATTGCATTGAATCTGTATATTGCTTTGGATAGTATGGCCATTTTAACAATATTAATTCTGCCTATCCATGAACATGGGAGTCTTTCCATCTTCTGAGGACTTCTTCAATGTTCTGTAGTTTGCATTGTAGAGGTCTTTCACCTTCTTGATTAGATTTATTCCTAGATATTTTATTTATTTATTTATTTTGAAGTTATTGTGAATGGAATTGTTATTCTGATTTCTTTCTCATTGGATTCATCATTGGGACATAGGAAAGTGATCAGTTTTTAAGATTTATTTATTTTTAGATTTAAGACACTTTATTAACAGCTACTACAAACAGTAAGATAGCTTAATTGGATTACCAAGTGCAAAAATCAACATACAAAAATCAGTAGTTTACATATATTTAACAATCTTTTAGAAGATTTAATGGAAGAAAAGTTTTCATATATAACAATAACAAAAATATATCAACATGTTTGTCAATAAAAATGTGAGACCAATTAAAAATAAAAATTAAAATTCCACAGGAGGCAAGAAAATAAGCTTTCTACAAATAGAAGGACCATATTATTGTGTAAATTAATTTGTAAATTTAACGAAATCTCAATGAGAACTTAGCAGTTTTAAGCCATATCACCTGATGCTAAATTTAATGAAAAAAATAAACATAGAAGTGGGACTAGCACTAAAACACATTAAGTCATTTTTAAAAGCCTAAATAATTTAAGAGTATCATATGGTCTATTAGCAAAACAATGCCCCGAAGTAAGTACACTCAGACATCTAGAGATGATGAGGACATCATCTCAAATCACTGGGAAAAAGAAGTAGTCAATAAATGTTATAGGGATAAGTAAATTAACATCCCTGCCTTACCTCATATACCGTGATAAATTTCATATGTACCAAAGATATTTTTTAAATAACAAAACCATTAAATAAGAAGCAAACTGAAATTTCTTTTTTTTTCTTTCTTCTTCTTCTTTTTTTTTTTTTTTTTTTTTACAAATTTGGAATTACAAAGAACTATCTAACCTTCATGACTCAAAATTCTCAAGTCATAAATTATTTCACTGGATACTTTTTGTTACATAAAAATCAAATTTTTAATTGAAAGAAGCATCATAAACAAACTTTTAAAAAAGACAACTAAGGGAGATATTTACAGCTCATATCACAAAGAGCTATCCTTCCTAACATGTAAATTGACAACCCTTTAGAAACATAGAAAAAGGAAATGAAATTTGCTATTAATAAACAAGATAGTTAACTTCACTCATTAAGAAAGAGAAAAGTAAATTAAAACTGCAGATGAAAGACTGTTTTCTCTTTCTCCACTGGCAAAAATCCAGTTAGCTAACATACTCTATTGATAGGACTCTGGAGGGGAAAGCATTTTCTCATGCATTCTGACAGCAGTGTGTTAAAGTCACCCAGAATTATTGTGTTGTGGTCTATTTTATTCCTGGAATTGAGAAGAATTTGTTTGACATACATGGATGTGCCTGTTGTTTGGGGCATAAATATTTATGATTATTATGTCTTCCTGATTTATGGTTCCCTTAAGCAGTATGAAATATCCTTCTTTATCCCTTCTGACTAACTTTGGTTCGAAGTCCTCTTTATTTGACATAAAGATGGAAACCCCCGCTTTTTTACTGAGTCCATGTACATGGTATGTTTTGTCCTATCCTTTCACCTTTAGTCTCTGGATCTCCTTTTCTATGAGATGAGTCTCAAAGGCAGTGTATTATTAGTTCTTGCTTTTTAATTCAATATGCCAGACTATGTCTTTTGATTGATGAGTTTAGGCTATTAACATTCAGATTATTATTGAGATGTAATTTCTATTCTTGGTCATTTGGGCTTATTTTTGGTTTTTAACTTGACTTGGTTTCTTCTTTGAATGGTTTTTCCTTTAAGGTATTTCTGGCCTTTGCTGCCCTACATTGTTGTTTTTCATTTCCTCCTCATGGAATATTTTGCTGAGAACGTTCTGTAGGGCAGGCTTTCTATTTGTAAATTCTTTTAACTTTTGTTTATCATGGAAGGATTTTATTTTGACTTCAAATATGAGGGTTAGTTTTTCTGGGTATAAGATTCTGCTTGGCAACCGATGTTCTTTCAGAGCTTGAAATATGTTGTTCCAGGCCCTTCTAGCTTTTTGGGTCTGGACTGAGAAATCTGCTGATATCCATAGTGGTTTCCCCCTATATGTAATCTGATGCTTTTCTCTCACAGCTTTCAAAATCCTATCTTTATTTCGTATGTTAGGCATTTTCATTATAATGTGCCTCGGTGTGGATCTGTTGTGATTTTGTGCATTTGGTGTTCTGTAAGCCTCTTGTATTTGATTTTCCATTTCATTCTTCAGGTTTGGGAAATTTTCTGACATTATTTCATTGAATAGGTTGCTCATTCCTTTGTTTTGTATCTCTGTGCCTTCCTCAATCCTGATAATTCTTAAATTTGGCCTTTTCATGATATCCCTGTTTTAATGTTAGAACCATGGAGTTCTTGGAGGTTCTGTTCATGATTTCTTACCCTCTTCTCTGTTTGGGCAACTTTATTTTCAAGATTAAATATTTTGTCTTCATTGTCTGAGGTTTTGTCTTCCAAGTGGTCTTGTCTGTTGGTGATGCTTTCCATTGAGTTTTTATTTGATTTATTGTTTCCTCCATTTCAAGGATTTCCTTTTTTTTTTTTTTGAGAATCTCTATCTCTTTGTTGAAATGCTCTTTTGCTTCCTGCAGTTGCGCTTTCCACTGCTTATTGGTGTGATCATTCATTGCCTGCATTTGCTCTCTTGTCTCTTCCTTTGCTTTATGAATCATTTTAATTATGTATAATCTGAACTCTTTTCTGACATTTCTTCTACCATACTGTCACTGGATTCTATTAATATAGAATCTTGGTTTGTTTGGATCATTTTCTTCCCTTGTTTTTTCGTGCTGTTCATTTATCTTCCCCTCTAGCAGTGCAGATCTGGGGTATTGTGGTTTCCTCCCTGTAGGCTTATAGTGACCCTCCAGGTTCCCAAAACTTGTTCTTTAAAGGAGAGATCAATATTAGCAGCACTCAGTCCAGACAATATGCAAATCTAAACCAAATAGCTCCTATGAAGATGTTAACAATATTGTCATAATAAACAGAGAGGATGAGTTCAATTATTATCTACAGTATAACAAATAGATTTGCAATGAGGTCTACAGTTTCTAATGGTGGACAAAGAGGATGGAGAGAGGTGTAGGATGGTAACTGTTAATGGATAAGAAAAGAGTATATAGAAGTACTAGACTGTAGAAATAGTGAAAGCAGAATGAAAAGAAGTTGGTTGTTAGCATGTGAAAAGGAAGAAAGAGACTCTGAGGAAACAAGTAAACAAAAGGAAAAGAGAGTGAGACAAGTAAAGAAATAAAAACTTAAAATTTTTCAAAAAGGAGAAGAAAAAATCTACACTGTAACAGTCATGTGCTATTCAAACCTCTCAGTCTTCAGTAGCTTGTTGCATGAGAGGTACCTGACAATGAGCTTCCAGTCTCCAGCAGGCATCTCAGGATGGGATGGCCCCACCTAAAGATGGCAGCTTCCACTTCCAGGATAATCCAAAATGACTGCACTGGCTTCCAAATGTGTTGGCAAATGGGAAGCTGCAGCACAGGGTGTGGGTGCTGAGTCCATGTGGGATGCAGTTGGTCAGGCTAAGGGTCCTGGAGCCATGGCACAATTGGTTTTGTGGGGGATCCTTCAGGTCTGGGTTGTTGTCCCAGAGTGGCAGTAGCCATGTGTAACCTAACCTGTGGGTACTGTGACAGTGGACTTCCAGGCAACAGCAGGCATCTAGCGATCCAATCTCCATGTTTATATAGTTTCTGTAGGGTTTAGTCATGTTGATTTCTAATTTCATTCTGGTGTGCTCTGATACAATGCAAGGAATTACATAAATTTTTTTGTATATGCTAAGAATTGCTATGTGGCCTAAATATGGTCTATTTTGGAGAAGATTCCATGAGCTGCAGAGAAGAAAGTGTATTTGGCTGCTGTTGGATGAAATATTCTATAGATGTCTGTTAGGTCCGTTTGATTTATAGTATTTTTCAGGTCCAATGAGTTTTTACTGAGTTTCTGTCTGGATGACTTATCTCATGGTGAGAGAGGTGTGTTGAAATCACCCAGTATTATTGTACTGGGATCTATCTGAGGCTTCAGTTTGAGTAGTGTCTCTTTTATGTAATTCATTGCTTCTACCTTGGGGGAATAAATTTTTTTATTGTTATATCTTCTTGTTGGATTGTTCCCTTTGCCAATATGAAGTGACCTTCTTTGTCTCTTCTGATTAATTTTGGTTTGGTCTGCTTTGTCAGATATAAAAGTAGCTATGCTTGATTTTTGTTGAGTTCCATCCTCAGAATATATCGATTTCCCTCCTTTCACTTTCATCCTGTGGCTGTCTTTGCCTGTAAGGTGAGCACCTTGCAAACAACATATAATTGGGTCTTGTTTTTAATTCCATTATGCCAACCTATGTCTTTTAATTGGAGAGTAGAGACTATTTGCATTCAATATTATTATGGAAGGATGTTTATTAATTCCTGCCATCTTGATTTATTTATAATGTTCAATTTGGTCATGTTTCTCCTTTGCTGAACTACACTTCAAATGAGATTTGTTCATTTATGAACTCTGGGATTTGTTTTTTATTCTTTCTGTGTGGAGTATTTCTTTAAGTAAGTTCTATAGTGCCAGCTTAGTAGTTATGAATTCTTTTAGTTTCTACTTATCATGGAAGGTTTTTATTTTCTCATAAAATTTGAAGGATAGCTTTGCTGTATCTAGTAATCCTGGTTGACAGTTATTTTCTTTCAGGTCTTGGAACACATCATTCCAAGACCTCCTGGCATTTAGAGTTTGTGCTGAGAAATCAGAAGTGTTCCTGATTGGCTTGCCTCTAAATATGACATGATGTTTTTCTCTTGAGGCTTTAAAAAGCCTATCCTTGTTCTGTATGTTTGACATTTTAATTATGTGTCATGGAGAAGTTCTTTTTAGATCTTGTCTATTTGGAGTTCTGAATGTCTCCTGTATCTGGAGGTCCATCTTATTCTCAAGGTTAGGAATTTTTTCTTTTATTATTTCCCTGAAGAGATTATCTATTTCATTAGCCTGCATCTCACAATCTTCTTCAATTCCAATGATTCTTAAATTTGCTATGTTAATGTTGTCCCTGAGTTCTAGTATTTTTTGATCATGGTTTCTTATTTTCTTTTCTTTAGTACTGTCTGAATGTTCTAGGCTGGCCACTTTGTTTTCCAGTGTTACATTCTGTCTTCAGCATGAAGACTCTATTAGAGGGACTTCCAACTGAAATTTTATTTGATTTATTGTGAATTTAATTCCAAGATTTCTGTTTGGTTCTATATCTCCTTATTGGATTTCTCTTTCATATCTTGTACTGACTTCCATAATTCAGTCAGTTATTTTTCCTGTGTTCTCTTGGAATTCATTGATCATTTTTATGATCATTCTTTTGAATTCTTTATCTGGTATTTATTTAATTCAATATTTTTAGGATCAGTTGATGGTGAATTATGAACTTCAGGAGGTGTTACCTTGTTTTTTCAAGCTTCTTGTATTCCTGTGTTGTGTTTTATGCATCTTTTGGGATAGATTTCTCTTCTACTCTTATACATGGGTATTTTTAGGGCACACCTATCACTTGCCAAAGTGTCCCTGATGGAGACGCCCTTGTAGGTGTGGTATCTACTGTTTTTGTGTTAATTCTATTTGTTTTTGCAGGAGAAGAAAATAAAGAAATAGAAACAAGAGAAACAAACAAATGAAAACAAAACAAAATAAAACCAAATAAACTAAAAATCCTAATCCTCAAAAGACAAGGCAAAGGAAAATAACTACATTAAAGAGACACTAAAAATGTGAAAAAAGAAAGAAATATATATATGTATGAATGTCCATGAATCAAACAGCATAACAATAACACCCTCCCCCCACCAAAAAAGAAAGAAAGATTTTTGGTGAGAAATGAAGGATGCATCTCCACTGAGAGAGTCAGAATAGTTGATGAGAATGTATGGTCACTGCCTATACCCAACTGTCCTTCCCATTTCTTCTTGGGCTATGTACTGAGAGCAAGAGCAAGGGCTGGGGGCTGTTAACCCCTTCCTCTTTTTGTGTTGTTTTCTGAGCTGCTTGTTGGAGTGACCTAAGACTGAAGCTGGTTGAAATAACTTTCAGCTTCCCTTCTCAGAAGTATGAGGTAGGATGTGATGGGAAGTACTGTCAGTTGGAGTTTCATCCAACACAGATTAAATTTATGCACTCCCAAGGTGGGGCTTCTCCAGAGTGCTAAGAGGGGAGTTTCTGTGACTGGGGATTAGGTCTAATAAGGTCTCTGGGGCTTTGTTGGATGGTGTCTGCTCTGGAAAGATTAGATCAACACATCCCTGGGGTTAGGCAGTTGCTGTTCTCTGTGGGAATCTGTAACTCAGGAGCCTCCCAAGAATTCTATTCATGGGGCAGGGGAGCCAATCCTCCATACATTCTGCTGTCCAGGAACATGTTTTTCAAGGGTTACTACATGAGTGTATTCATACCACCTGTTCAGATTCCTGATCTGCTTTAACTGGTCACATGAACCATCAGACTCAAAGGAAAAGAGAGTCGGGCTCCCCTTTGCTTTTCTGTCCTGAATTCCCCTGGGTATAATCTTCTCTCAGCCTGTTTTGCTCCTCTTCTGCCAGGTACCATAGACTACATGGCAGGTATTTGCTTGGACAGTGCAGCAGTGTTTGCTATGATCTCCTGGCTCTGCAGCAGAAGCTGCAGGGTGAGTGACTCAAGATGGCTCCTGCCTCACTCTCCATGGCCAGTTGAGAAACAGAGCACTTTTCAAGCACCTGTGCACGGTGCAGCCTCTGAATCTTCGGGCTGCCTTTCTGATGGCGGGTTTTTCTGTACCAAACCTCCTGTGTCCTCCCTCCCTCTGTGGTGAGTCAGTGCTGCTATTGCTGCTGCCGCCAGAGCTGGCTCAGTTCCAATGTACTTTTTCTTCTTTGTTTAATGTATCCAAGTTTCTGAGTCTCTAAGATTTTCTGACTGTCCAATATTGAATTTTAGTCTGCAATCACTCTTTCACCCTCTTCGTCAAGAAGCAGTACTTCTGCTGCTTGAATTCTAAGCCACAGAGCAACTAGGAATGCAGTCTTCCTCTAATCAACCATCTGGAATCCTCCTTTCTCTAGGTTTTTTTTTTTGAGGTGGAAACTTGGGCCATTTATTTTCTAATATAAATACTTAAAATCTGAAGTTCCCTCTCAGCATTGTTTTAGCTGCAGCCCACGAATTTTTATATGTTGTGTTTTTATTATTCATATAAAGTGTTTAAAATTTTTCCTTGTGTGATTTTTTTTCATCGACCCAATGATTATTTATACATTTGTGGTTTAATATTCAAATATTTTCTGTATCACTATTGATTTTAAATTTAATTCCACAGTGGTCAGAAAACATAGTTTGAATTATTTCAATTTAAATTTATTGAGACTTGTTTTATGGCCCAGGATATGATCTCTCTTGATGAATATGTCCTGAGCTTTTGAAGAAAATGTGTGTTCTGCTGTTGTTGAGTTTAGTGTTCTGTAAGTATAAATTAGATCAAAGTGGTTTATGACATTGTTTAAATCTTCTACATCTTTAATGATTTTTATAAATCTAGTTCTTCTTTCAGTTGTGGGGAGAGGAGTTTTTTGGATTTTGTCAGTTTTTGTTTCATGCATTTAAAAACTCTGTCTTTAGGTATGATTATATATTTCATGTCTTCCTGATGAAAACAATTTTACCATGATCAAATGTCCCCTTGAAGTCCACTTCATTTGAAAATAACCAACTTCTCATTCCAGTCCTGATTGCGTGTTGTATGTTACACATTTCTTAACCATTTCCTTTCACCTATCTAGATTGTTAGAGTGGCTCTTGTCGTCAGAATGCAGACTTTCCCTCCCAAAAGCCTGTTATATTTTGGATCTGGAATGCCCCAGAGGCTCATATATCAAAAACTTGACCTCCAGTGCAGCAGTGTTCAGAGGTGGGGCTTTTGGGAAGTGATTGGATCATGAGGGCTCTGGTCTCTTCAGTGGATTAATCTACTGATGGGTTCATAGTTGACTGGACTTTTGGGAGATGGTGGAGACTGTAGGAGGTGGGCATAGCTGGCCACCAGGGTTTACTCTGGAAGGATATATCTTATCTCTGGCCCCTGGCATGAGTGCACACACACACCTTCTCCCTCTCTCTCTGCTTTCTGGCTACCATGAGGTGAGCAGCTGTACTTCTCCCTACCCTTCCACCATGATGTTCTGCCTCACCAGCAGCCCACAGCAATGAAACCAGTCGGTCATGAAGTGAAACCTCTGAAATCTTGAGCCAAAATAAATTTTTCCTAATTGAGGTTGTTCTTCTCAGGTATTTTGGCACGGCAACAAAAAGTTGACAAACACAAAGCCTATTTATACATTATCTCTCTTTTAATTGGATAATTGATATTATCTATTCATAGATAATTATGAACATTATATATATGTACATAATGTGTCATTAATTGGATAATGTTATCTATTAACAGATAATGTAATTATGGATATTCTATCATTTTATTATTAGTTTGTCACGTATATTTTTGTTTCTTTCTCTTTTGATGCCTTTTTCGGGTTAAATAAAATAGTTTTTAAGAGTTCCATTTTAATTTATCAATGACTTTTTAGCTATTCCTATTTTATTTTTTAAAAGTGGTTGTTTAATGACTGCAATAGTCATTCTTAACTTAGAGTCTACGTTCTACTCGGATTAGTATTTTTCTACTTCACATGAAATTAAGATCCTTGCAATGACATAGCTCTATTTCCCCCTGGACTTTTATGCTATAGTTGTCATATATATTATACCTGTATAATTGTGAACCCCATAATACAATGTTGTAATTTAAAAAAAAAATTTTAGTTGTAGATGAACACAATACTTTTATTTCTATATGTGGTGCTGAGGATTGAACCCAGCACCCCATGCATGTGAGACAAACGCTCTATTGCTGAGCCACAACCCTGGCCCCAGTGTTGTCATTTTTAACTTGAGGAGTCAGATACATTTATAAATTAAGAAGAAGAGATCTAGTACCACATAAGGCAAGAAGAGTGAAGAGGACTCCTTTTTTTTTTTTAACATTTAGACATTCAGGTATTTCTGAACATGAGGGTGGAGTCTGAATGTTGAGATAGTAACTTCTCGAACTTGAGCATCTATTCAAAATACCAGGACGCAGGCACAGAACCTTACCACCTGAACTAACATGACCTGGAGAACCTGGCAGCACTAAATATTTAAGAATGTAATACTTCAGCATCCCACAGTCAGAAAGGGCCAGATGAAAATAAACTGATCTTCAAAGGACTGTTGTCCTATCCTTTGATTCACGAATGAGCTTGAGATTCCAATACAGTCAACAGAAGTTGGAAGTTGTACGGGCATCCCTGAGGATTCTTTTAAGGAAAAATGGTGTACCTGAAGATTTGAATGCCTAAAGAGTCTCTCTGGAGAATAACAAGGCAGATATTAAAGAAAAATTAAGAATTCAACCATCCCATTTTCTACTCTCAAGTAATATTAATAAATCAGAGCAATTAGAATTCTGGAAAAAATAAATTGAGAAGAATATTTTATATTTACCTATTTCACATTTCCAGGAATTGTCATTTCTTGAAGATCTGGTCTTCCATCTGTGCCATTTCTCTTCACTCAATGAACCTAGTCTAGTGTCCTTTGTAATGCAGTTTTGCTGGCAGTTAATTCTCTCTGTTTTCATTTATTTGAAAATGTTTTTTGCATCTTAATTATGGTGGACAGATCTTGAATGACCCAGCGATCCCCACCATCTGATGTTCACGTCCTTGCGTAATCTCCTCCCTTGAGTGTGAGTGGGACCTGTGACTTGCTTCTAACCAATAGAATATGGGGCAAAAATGATAGGATGCCACTCCTATGATTGTGCTACCTTATTAAAGACTGTCTCACTGGGTAACTCTAGAGTCTTTTTTACTTTCTAACTGTGAGCAAGCAAGATGCATGCAACAACAGGAGTCCATAGGACAAGAAATTTCAGGCAGCATCTAGTTGCTCAGTTTGGCTTCCATTTTACAGCTTCAAAGAAATGAATCCTGCCACCAACCTGAGTGAACTTAGAAAAGGATTCACGATCAGTCCAGCTTCCAGATGGGAACTGAACATTAGAAGTCCACTTGATTGCTGCTTTGCAGAGGACACAGGTAGGCAGTGCTCTGACATCTGATCCAAAGAAACTGTGAGATAATAATGGTGTTTTATTTTTAAATGCTTGTTATTTTAAAGCCATTAAGTTTTAGTAATTGTTTCACAGTAATCTATTCATTTTTGAGGGATAGTTTGATGGATACAGAATTTCTGGTTGCTGATTCTTCCTTCGTCACTCTGATTATGTATTCTATTGTCTTTTGCCTTCCATAACTTCTAATGTGAAGTTATAAGTCATTCAAATCATTGTTCCCTGGAATGCAGCATGCACCTTCCCTGACTGTCTCATAAAATTTTATCTTTGGTTTTCAGCAGTGTAGTTTAATGTATCTATATGTGCTTCTATACTGTTTTTCTTTCTTGAGGTTTGTTGAAATTCTTGAACCTGTATTCAACCATTATTTCTTCCAATTTTTTTTTCTCATTCTCTTCTGGCCTTCTAGGACTCCCACTATACAAATGTTAAATCTTTTGATAATGCCCCATAGGTTTGTTTATTTGTTTTTTATTCTTTTGCTTTCTGTTTTTCAGATTATTTCCTCTTCTTGAGAAAGGGTCTTGCTACGTTGTCTAGGCTGGCCTTGAACTCCCTATCCTTCTGCCTCAGCATCTTGAGTTGCTGGGATTATGGTACATGCCACAGTGCCTGCCTTAGAATAAATGATTTCTATTGATCTATCTTTAAGTTGATGACTCTTCTGTTACCTCTAGTCTCTTGTTAAATCTATCCAGTGAACTTAAAAAGAACATTTTAAAAGTTTTTATTCAGGATGTTTATTGGTTCTGTCATTTTAATTTATCTGTTGAAATTCACTGTTTGTTCATTTATTTGAAGCATATTTTCTTTTGACTCTTTGACCATGGTTACAACATCTGCTTTAAAAGTATTTTATACTAGTAAGAATTTCTGAGATGCAGATGCTGAGACAAAGTTTGAAATACCAAAGGTTTATTATGGAGTGAGATCTGTGAAAAGAAATTGGAGAGCTGGGTGTGGTGACTGTAATCCCAGCTACTCAAGAGGCTAAGATAGGAGGATCACAAGTTCAAGGCCAGACTAGGCAACTTAATGAGAATTTGTCTTAAAATAAAAAAAATTTTCATAAAGCACTAAGGCACTGGGTTCTATCCCTAATACTGAAAAAAGGAGAAGGAGAAAGAGAAGAAGAGGAGGAGGAGGAGGAAGAGGAAGAAGAAACGGGAGGTAGCAGGAGGTGCCATCATATCACATATCACAACATATTCCTGATATCATCTCTGCCAGTTTGCCAGGGGAGCTCTGAGCAGAGATTACCCACTAATGGAATCCCTCATTGGATAGATATGGACAAACCTGCCTTGCTGCTGCCTTGATCAGTCTGTGACTGAAAGCCATCCAGAAAAAAATGGGACTAAAAATAACTTCAGTTCTTTTATCCTTAGCCGGTATGGGTGAGCTTGGCTAGGCTGAACTACATAAGTTTCTTGTTGGAGTGGGCCACCAGAGAAAGAACTTCTTGTGGGAGACTGGGGGGCAGAGGTGAAGCAGAAACCACCTGTAGTTCACACACGCTGTCTCTTACCTGCAGGCTCACCTTTGAGCTCCTGCATACCCCTGAATGTCTTTCTTTGGTACTCTCACGTGAACAAGTTTTTAGCCTGGCAGTCCTTTGGTCTCCCTGGACTGAACAAGCTATTCAAGGCTTTCCTTGGTTCAGGGAAAATTTCTCCTGGCATGTGTTTAATTATTGCCTCTCTTACTCTTATTTTGTCTGCATCTGGAACTTCTGTTCTTTGCACGTTAGGACTCCTGGATCTTTCCTCTAAACCTTTTATCTTTTCCCTTATGACTTTTATCTCTTTATCTTTCTTATCGAAGCTCTAAGATATTTCTTATACTTGATCTTCCAGGTTTCTGATTCAGGACTCAACAATGACATCTTCTCCTTTAATTTATCTATTTTTTTTTTTTTTTTTAAAGCTCAAAGTTCTTGTTTTAAGTCTCAGAAGTTCTTTCTGTGATACGTTTGGATCTTCTTAAAGACTGCTATCACTTTTTAAAAATGTCAGGTGTTAATTTTTCTCCTCAAGTTCTTATTCAGTGGACGTGTGGTCTGTTCTCCCTCCTGCTCCTTTGGGACCCTCCGTTGAGATGTTACCATTGACGATCTACTACTAAGGGTTTAGATCGTCACCTAATGCTCACCTTGCGGTCTGCCAATCACTAAGGTGGATGAGTTTTGCAAGAGACAAATAATTTATTCATGAGGCAGCCAAAAAGCAAGGAGGTGGGAGACCCCAGTCTCAAATCTGCCTCCCTGAAGACAGGATTTAGGAGTATTTTTGGGACAAAGGAGCAGGTTAGCTTGAAGCAAGGGGAAGGTGGGTGGAGGTAGGAAGAAGTGAGGCAATCAGTATATACCTTAGGACTCTTCTAAGGACACATGCTCAGAAAATGGCAGTGTTAGCATGTCTGAGGGTGGAGTTTGGGGCCCTTTGACATCGAAGGGTCACCATGGGACACCTGCACTGGCCTAAGTGAAGGGTGGTTTTGTTAATGGAGGCCTGACTCTAGGGGCTTCAGCAAACCAGGTCGGGCCACTTACCCCATGAACCAAATGGAAAAGGGAATGGTGAAAAGCAGGAAGGGACCTTCGATCTGCAGGGCCATATTGGGGAGGCAGCGCTCCAGCACATCGGGGGTCTTGGGGTGCTAACGAGAGCTCCAGGTTTAAGTAGAGGAGGAACTGGGGGTGGAGTGGGAGGTCTTGGTCAAACTGTGGCCTGGCTGATGGTCACCTCGATTCTGGTTCCCAGATGTGGCTCTGAGGCCTCATTGCCGGAGCGGGCAGTTCCCACGAGCTGCTCAGGATCTTTCCCCATCAGGCGGAGATCACGGAAGGGGCAGTCTGGTTCCACGATCCTGTTTAGGGGCTGACTCATCGTGGGCGCTGTGCCCGCCAGGCTCCACTCTTCCGGGACGGTGCGGGGCCATGGCTGGAGATTTCCAGGTGCCGCTGCAGGCGGCTCTGAAACAGGAGGCTGTAAACGTCCCTGCGGATCTCGCCTCAGTCTTAGTGGCTAAGAGAGGTTAGGGAAATTTAGGGCTAATGAACCTGGTGTTCCCAGTTTTCAGGTGAACGCTCCTTACGTGATTAGCATGCCCACATGCTGAGTCGAGCAGGTCACAGAATTTAAGGTCATAAAGGAGACACAGAGCGAAGGCGGAGAGGCCTGGCTTTATCTTGCCTTCAGTTACCCATTGGGCATCTTCAGGTCTAAGAAAAGAGCCACTAGTTTTAGCAAAGGTGGCCCCTAATTCCCAGTTGGGGTTAGGCAAGGCTACCTCCAAATTCCTGAAAAAAGCCAAAAACCAACAAAATAAATGACGCCAGCCGTCATCATCAAGGGGGTAGGCCAGAGGGGCTCTCTCCACAAAGCCAGGGGGCTCGCTCACAGGCTCAGTGAAGCCACTTCCAACGTCAGTGATGGAAACAAGGAGCCAGATGCATGAGGCCCTAGACGGCCTCTTCAGGCTTTACCTGGCTGACTCCTGAGTGTCCTCAAAGATAGGCAGAGACAAAGGATCTGGGACCCGGGAGCTGTGGCTGTTGGAGACTGTCAGCACCCTCTGCCGAGGTGCCCAAAGGAGGCCTCTCTGCTGCCTGGTCTTCCTGAACCACCGAGACTTGCTGGTGGGTGATCCACCTCTCAGCCTCCTCAAGGTTCAGCGGTCAGGCAGGGTCCTGGGATACAGAAAGCCCAGCTTTTGACTGCTACAGTCCCTCCCTCGTTACCTCTGTGTTTCCCTCTAGTGGAGTCTTTGAAGCATGAGGCCCTACAGCAGTGATTTCTGCAGGAATCAGGTCTTGCTCAGAAAAGGCCGTGTACTAGAATCGGATGGGAAGGAAAGGGAGTCCATTCTGGTCCCACGTCCTCAAGGATGCCCTTGTCAAAGGACTCTCCTGCTTCATGTCCCACAAAGGGGCGCGGGGCAGAGATTCAAGTAACCCATTACTGAGGGGTCCAGCCAGACCATTGGAGAGTTGGAAAAACCCAGAGGAGTGAGAAATATTTATAGTTGCTTGAAAGAAAGAATGTGGGAAGAAGATGTCCAAATGACCTACCAAAGGCGTCTGCCGGCGGCTTTGACTTACCTCTGTGCAGATTAGCATTCGCTGGTGCGGCTGGTTTTCCAGGATTCACTTCTCAGTTGTCAGGTGACCCAATCGGCAGTCAGTAGCAAGTCAGGCCCGGTGCACGGGCCCAGAGGGACACCACCCCGCGGGAGCCACTCCTGTGATCATTTTTAAAAACTCTATTAATTATTTAGCATCATTTCAGCATGCGCTGCGGGTGGAACTCTGTGCCTAAAAAGGACAATGTTGAAATCCCGACCCCCGGTGTCCCCGAGTGTGACCTTACATGCAGACGTGGTTGGTTAAGATGAGGTCATCCTGGAGTGGCCATTCATCCAACAGGACAGTTCTGAGGAGAGCCCGAAGGCCTGGATGACCGATGGACACACAAGGAGAATGCCAAGTGACCCCAGAGCTGCAGACAAGGGACACCGAGGACTGGTGGCTGCCTCCGGAGCCATGAAGAGGAAGGAAGGGTCCTTTCTAGGTTTCAGAGGGAGCACGGCCCTGCTGACACCGGGCTTCTGCAGAGCAGTCTCCAGAAACTGTGAGACAATACATTTCTGTCCACTTACGCCGCCCAGCCTGTGGCACCTCGTTACGGAGCCCTGACAAAGGTAGCGTGTGATACAAAGATTGCTGATGAGATATCTGAATTTTTTTTTTTTTTACTGATTCTTTGCAACCCGGTGTATGGTATACAGCACACTTCAGTTCAGAGTAGCTGGAGATCAAACCTAGGGCCTCAGGGTGCTGTGCAAAGTTCTCTGCCATGGAACTGGGTCCCCAGCCCTGTCCTAACCCCATTTTAAATGATCACTGACTGCGCGTGGCTAGTGGCTAAGGTATTGGGTGACACAGTTCCTGCTGAGTCAGACAGTGGGCTCGGGGCTGAGGACATTGGCCTGAAACACCCATCGTGGAAGGAACACATATAATTTCTTCTATCGAATTTCCAAGGGTTGGTTGCTTTTCCTCAATGTCATCCTTGGACTGCGAGGGCTCTGGAACTGAAGGTAAGGTTGGCAGAGAGGCTAATAAAGAGGTAACAGTGATAAAAGCCTCCTAAAGAACATGGATATCTGAGGTTTTGAGCTCAGGGGGTAGGGTCTCCACTCACCTATCTTATTTTTGCTTAAATTTGAAAAATGGGCCCCTCTAGGTAGATGGATAAACTAGAGAAAACACACATTTGAACATTTCCTTCCAGGAAGCAAGATCTGGAAAACTGGATTAAGTTTTAGTTCCTACTTGGCACCTGGTGAAGTGCCTTTGTGCAGTGCACAGACTGCACAACTGTACCAGCAGGTCCCATGACAACCTGTGAGGACAACCAGAACAATGGGATCTTCTCTGCTCTGGCAGGGAGGGAGTGAGGGGGTCGGGGAGCAGGACAGGCTGACAGGTATAGAAGGAAGTCAAGGGATTCTGATGACATTGTTTCCTCTGTGAGGGAGAGGTGGGCTCAGAGTGAGGGTCTGGTGGGAGAGGCAGGAGGATCAACTAGGAAAAATCAGTGGGTTGCTGTGCAGGGTCAAGGTCCAGATAACTCTTCTGGGGAATGGGTAAAAGTTAAAAAGTGAGCGGTGAGCTCACGGGGAGGGACCACCTGGAAGTGCAGGCCGGGAGGGATGGGAAGGGGGACTGCCCGAGTGTGGGTGCAAGACAGCCCCAGAATCCTGCCTTCATCATCCTGTACCGTTCCGAGCAGTTCACAGATATTGAGTGATTCTGTTCCTTTGCGTGGGGTGCTGGGGATTGAGCCATGGGCTTGTGCAGGCAAGCACTCTGCCACTAGGCTACAGTCCCAGTTCTTTCTATTTTTCATTTTGAGACAGGGTCCAAGTCGCCCAGGCTGGCCTTGAACTTGGGATCCTCCTGTCAGCTTCCCGAGTTGCGAGGATTACAGGTGTGCACCACCACCGCGTCCGACAGTCATTGGGTTCTTGCTTGTTACCTCCACTCGGCAGATGAGAAAAGCAAAGCACAGAAGGGTTAAGTGGCTTGTTCAAAGTCACACAGCTAGTAAAAATGACAGAGCCAGGATCTGAACCTGGGCCGTCTGGAACCCAAACTATGTGAAGAGGATGCTCTTCATCCTGACCTCTCCCCTCTCTAGCTGGGGGAGGCCATTTCTTCCAGGTTTCCTACCTGGAGTGTCTGCGAGGTCTTGGGATCAGGTTCAAGAATGGGGGATGGAGCAAGGGGATTTAAAAAAAAAACAAGTCCAAGGCAACTGTTTGTTCTGTTGGGCTGAGTCTAAACATTCTTACAGCTCCGCCTGCAGCCAGCCGGGAGGAGCTGGCAGTGCTGGGCAGGGGTGGGTCTTCTTTCCGGTCCAGGCTCAGAGGCTTGGGGAGCGACGCCCACCTTCACCCACAGGTCCGGGTTTTAGACTCCGATGCCCGGTCCAGACACCGGGAGCCTTTCACCAGAGAGAAGCCGTTTTCCCATTTCCATTTTTTAAAAAAATTTACGAACACAAGACCAAATCAGCTTTATAACAATCTCAGTCCTTTTATAAAGCACAGTATTTCCCCGAAGCTACCAGCAAAATCACTTCTGTGGGCCACCAGCCTTGTAAAAGGAATGAATCCGTAATCACCCCTCTATGGAACGAGGTCGGTTTCAATGACTACCTAATAAAGGAATAAATTCAGCATTAAAAAAAAAAAGCAAAAAAACAACCCAGAATCCCTAGGAACCCCTAGAGGCAAATGGCAAAGGAAATGTGATCTGTTGAGAACTGAGGTCTCTCTCTCACTTTTTTTTTTTTTTTTAAAGAGGCTTTCTTATTTTTTTTTCCTCTTGCACACAAAACTTCACTGTAAAAACCGTAGGTTGGTTTATCAACACGTCCCTGTTTAAGGGACTGAATATGCAACTGATTATACAGACGGCGACACGTTTCGAGATGGTCTCGTAGGGAGATGGGAGTCAGTCTGAGGCGGGTGGTTTGGTAACTCTGGACAGACTTCACCTTCAACGCAGAGGCAGCCCAAAAGGCCGGCTTTCACCTCCAGCGTGCAGGGGAGCTCGCTGCCACAAGCCCATAAGAGGATTGTAACTGGAGTTATCTATGGCGCCGCATTAATGCGCACGCCCTGGTGTTCGCACCGCGTGCAGTGTGGGAGGGGCTTCCCAGTCTGCATCTGGTCCCTGGTGGTGGTCGAACACCTGAGGACGGAGTCCCACGCCCCTTCCCCAACACCACGGTCAGTACCCTGAATGTATGGCACACGGAGGTGGAGACTGAAGGCTAGGGAGAGGCTGCCTTGGCCAAGGTATCAAGGCTGAACTGTGACTGGAGTAATGGATCCATGACCCCCAGCCCCGTGCTCCCCGAGGAGAGTGTCAAGGCACTGGGTAGATGATAATCACACTATTAACGCCTGTAATCGCAGTGGAGGCCGAGGCAGGAGGATCTCAAGTTCAAAGCCAGCCTCGGCAAAAGCAAGGTGCTAAACAATTCAGTGAGACCCTGTCTCTAAATAAAATACAAAATAGGGCTGGGGATGTGGCTCAGTGGTCGAGTGCCCCTGAGCTCAATCCCTGGTTAACCTCTCCCCCACCCACCCACACAAAAAGCCCAGGGCGAAGATTCCCACTATTCCTCTGTTCCTAATGCCCTTACTACCTGAAGAAAATTTTCATGGTGACCTAAAGCCAAAATAAATACCTAACCATTTTGTTTATTAAGTAGTCAGGTCCAAATACCCTCTAAGTATTTAAGTCCTAACAGCGCAATAGTCATTTGAAAAAAAATAACTTGCATAAATTGAAAGAAAAAATATATTTTTTGTTCCATCTCAAATAACCCGAGTTTCGCAGGAACGAGGTGTGTGCCCCTGGGCAGCCAGGGGCTCCTCAGAACTTAGAATCGGATTAGCCCCCCTATTCCTGTTGCTCCTTGGTTTTCACATGGAACTTGCGTCACGGTAGCCATGACAACCCAGCATCGGAGGCTGTGACGTCATGGGAATCCCCAGCCGGTGTTGAAACAGCGACCTGCCTGCAGCTGAAGTCGGGGCGTCCCACGGGGCTCGCTGTGTTCCTCCATTCCGTGCAGCCGGGGTGCGGCGGAGCCCAGGATGGTTCCGCGGGACCTAGAGCATTAGGCCTAACTACTTGAATGGTCTTTGGGCCACCATAACAAAGTGACTGGTGGCTTCAGCAATGGAAAGTGTTTTTTCTTACCCTTCTGGAATCCACAAGTCCCTGAGCAGGGTGCCCGGGAGGCTGGGTTCTGGTGAGGGCTCTCCTCCTGCGCACCTTCCCACCGTGTCCTCTGGTGGAGGAGAGGGTGATCTCTTTCCCCGCCTCTTCTCCCAAGGCCACTAATCCCATCGAGAGGCCACACCCTCGTGACTTCATCTCCCCCGTGGCCTCCCAAGGGGTCATCCAAAACCATCACGTCGAGGGTTGGGCTTGAGAATAGGGATGGTCAGGTGCACACGGACGTAACAGGTGTCTTGGCACACAGTTTGGGAACCGTGGGCCCCTGGGGAAGAGGTAGGGAACAGGGACGGGGACTCGAGCAGTCTGGATCCTGAGCTGCTGTTCCTGGCCCGAGGCTGGGCTTCTCGTCCGGCACCGCCTCTGGTGGAGCTTACTTACCCATTCGGCAGCCATCTGAAGCACCCCAGCCTGCCAGCTCTTGTGCTGGGCTGGGGTTTGGAAGGGACAAGGATGAATCCCCTTGTCAATTCAGCTGTGAGAGAAGGATGTACAGAACCCATCCTCACCCAGAGCGGGGATGTGAGGGCAGGGTGGGGGACTGCTGGGCCATGACAACTCATTTCAGTGACACACATAGAAATTTGGTCCTGGGAAGGAAGGACGTGACTGCCCTCTTCCCATTCTGCCAGAGTCACCTCTTCCTAGATTATTATGTTCCGGCTGGAGAAGAGACAAACCTGGTGTCAGCAGGTGTCTTGCCACCTCTGAAGGCTGCAGTGGACGGAGCTGGAGACGTGGACAGGAAGGGATGAAGAATCTCTTTGGGCAGACAAAGTGCTGAGCACCCGTCACTGCAGAACTGTCAGGAAGAGACCTGCTCAGGGAGGCTGAGTCAGCTGAGTTGAGATCCCCCCTCAACTCTGCAAGGAGACGACTTTATGAAGCTGTTCTTCTTACTCTGCGTGACTGTCCCCTCTGTCACCGACTCCGAGCGTCCATCATGCCTGTTACTTCCCTTGAGACCACACTGCTGTCGTCTCAGACTGAAGCTATCTGGAAGCTGATCCTTTGGGTTTGTTGTGAACGCATCTGTTTTGGGTCTCAGCTGTACCTGCTGCCTGGGGTCAGAGGCAGGCCGTGCTGACTCCTTGCTGAGGTGGACAGGTGCATCTCCCCTTGACCGTCTCCTGCTCAGGTCCCTTCAGTGACTGCCCACTGCTTTAGAGAAAGCCCAGACTCCCACACCTGGCAGTGAGGTTTTGGTGGCAAGGCCCCTGTCCACTCCCTGGCTTTACCTCTCTGCAGAGGCTGGTCATCTTGGGCGATGCTCACTTCTTGGAAAGCCGAGTGCTCCATGCCCACCTGGCTTTGCTCAGGTTGCTGCCTTTCACTAGCTCACTCTTCCTGCTTCGTCATCTGCTACATCCTATCCTCCTTCAGGTCTGGTTTGGTCCTCTCCTTTGGTGGAGGGCTTAAAGCATCAGCCATTCATTTAACTTACACTTGTAGTTTGGCTGTTTGGCCTGGGCTCAGCCGGGTGGTTTTCTGCATTGGGCTGCTGCCTGTGGCTGGCTGGTTTCTCATGGCGTTGCTCTCTGGATGTGGGGCTGGGGCTCTCTGCACTTGGCTCCGTGTGGCCTCCCATCCATCCAGCAAGCTGGTCCAGATTCTTCCTTCATATAGTGAATCCAAAAGAGGGCATCCCCCACTGCCCCGGGGATTGTCCACCCTTCTCATGCATCATGTTTGTTAGTGTCTTATTGGTCAAGACAGTCACTTGACTGAGCCCAGAGTTACAGAGGGTGGATACTCCAAGAACCTAACAGGAGGGTGCGGACCCAAGGAGCAGGGGTGGAAGCGAATGGGGGACATTTGATGCCATTTCTGCAGTCTTCCACAGCTGGACAGCCCTCCAGACAAGAGGGTCTGTTTATGAGTTGTGCCTCCCAGGGCTGGGAGCTTCCAGAGGCCTTGGTCTGCCACGCCTTGAACCAGGCATAGAGCAGATAGATGCTCAGTAACTTCTGCCTCAATGCCTGCGGGGCCACCCTGGGCTTTTGGCTCAAAAAGAAGGCCAGAGGACCCAAGGTGCAGCTGGGAGCAGGTCAGGGGAAGGAGGGACAGGAGGGCCACAGACAATCCTTAACGGATTTTTGCTCAGCAGCCCAGGGTTGCAATTTGTCTCAGAGAAGGATCTGATCTGATTCAGCCGCAGTCTGGTCTCCACCTTTAAATGTTGGAAACTGCATAAATCAGCACATTTCCCCCAAAGCAGAGTCTATATACAGCTCCGCCAGGCTGCTCGCCATAATTAGGCCTCCAGCGATGATTGTTTTTGCTCCTCGGGTTTTATCACCAGCTTCCCGGGGAAGGGGAGGGGCATGATGGGGTTAGGATGCTGGCGGGCGACCCTGCAGCAGAAGTCTGAGGCAAGTGTGCAGATGGGGGCTCCAGCCTGGGGCTCTCCGTCCCCTCTTCCTGTCCCGGGTGTTGCCTGCACTACGAGGTCTGACCCCCACCATGTCCCATCACCCTGCATTTCCAGGCCCTCTCCACCTCCTTCATCTGCCTGCAGATAACCTTCCTTTGACCTTTAGAGCCTATGGGTGGACACACCGGACAGTCTACCTTTGGGAGGGAAGGAATGTTAACAAAGTCCCGGATGCAGTCACAGGACCATTGAAGCAGAGCATCCTGGGACCCCGGGGAGCTGCTGCGTGGCTGCGGAAGGGGCATCTCACAGGTGGACTGTGTTCCTGGTCCTCCTGCTTCCTCGTCCTGAGGGAAGGGGCACGGCCATAGGAAAGCCAGAGAAGGCCCTTGAAGCAGGTGTGCAGGGAGGGAGGCCTGGTCCCTCGAGTCTAAGGGCGTTTCTCTGTGTGTGTGCAAAGCTGGGGAGGCTTGGGGGTGGGCGTGGAAAGCCAGCTCTGCCGCCCTTGCAGGACTGGGCCTCCCCTGTTCTAGGAGTGCCCAGAGTGTGCCGGGCCCGCTGGGAATTTGGAAGCAGAGCCAGGGTCTCTCCTGTTTGGCCACAGCCCTCTGTTGGAGTGGAGGCTTCCCATCTGTTCCCACTTGGCCCTTGCTGAAGGCCCGTAGGTCACACGAAAGGGAGTGGCACCCCACTGACCAGACGAGGAAGCAGAGACTCGCAGAGGTCCATGGCTTGCCACACGCCACACACCTCTGTGTGGCGGGGCAGGACTTGGGCCCCGAGGGTGGGCTCCCCGGGCTGGGCTCAAGCTGCCGCCCCTGGAGCTGAATTTAAAACAGGCCTTCACGGTATCAGTCCATGAACGTCCGCTGGTGATGGTCTGAACACTCCCTGCCCGATGGGATTGGCACTGTTTGCAGGGTTGGGGGCTGTCATCAACAAGGTGGCACCGAGCGTCCGTGGACTGGCTGGGCAGTGTTCCAGGTCTGGGACTGAATCCTACCTTTGCTGTGGACAAAATGACTACACCTCGCTGAATCTCAGTTGCCCTCTATGTTTTAACAGGGAGGATGATATTTCCTGTGTGGCGCTGGATGGCGGACACACGGGCGCAGAGGGTGGTGGGGAGAGGTTGATGAGGGGACACCTGGGCTGCCTGACCGTCCTGTTCCTGGCTGGGTATCTCCATTTGCGCCCCAGGCTCCGTGAGCTTCGCGGGTCCAAGGCATCATCTCTGCACCGAGCCTGCCCGGGGCCCCAGCGGGAGCTGATTTAGGCCTAGGTGAGCTCCTGCAGGCCCTGGTCTTCCTCCAACGACACCTGCCCACCGGATGCCTGTGGCCTTAGATTCCAGTGATGTTCTGATGACTCCCAAATTTGCATCTCTAGCTCTGACCTTTACACTGAGTTAGAGACTCAGCCGATTTACTTTGTCTCTAAAACATCTTCCAAAATGACACGTCTCCCTCTCAACCCGATTTCTCCATCTCTCGTCCTCTGTCTTCTTGTTCTCTTCCAACTTCGTTAGGGAGTGTTTAGCTGGTCTGCACTTCTAGTTTCGTGATAAATGCTCCAGGTTGTGCTTCAGCTAATTCCCGCCATTTTTGATATGTAGTACTTACTTGCTTAGGGCTTATAATTTCCTTATTAATCTAGAGGTTATTTAGTAGCATATTGTTCAGTTTCCAAATGTAAGAGGCCTTGTCAGTCATCTTTTATTGACTTTATTACATTATGATCAGAGAGAGGAGTCTAATGTTCTTCTTACACTTTATAGAATTTTTTTTTTTTTTTTTTTTTTTTGTGGTGCTGGGGATCGAACCCATGGCCTTGTGCATGCAAGGCAAGCACTCTACCGACTGAGCTATCTCCCCAGCCCGAGAGGAGTCTAATGGATGGTGATCTTTAAAAATGTATTTTGGGCTGGGCATAGTGGTGCATGCCTGTAATCCCAGCGGCTTGGGAGGCTGAGACAGGAGGATTGGGAATACAGAGCCAGCCTCAGCACAAGAAAGGCCCTAAGCAACTCAGTAAGACCTTGTCTCTAAATAAAATACAAAATAGGGCTGGGGATGTGGCTCAGTGATTGAGTGCCCCTGGGTTCAATCCCTGGTACCCCCACCCCTGCCAAAAATGTATTTTGGTTTAATTTTTTTTTTTTTTTTAATTTTGAGACAGGGTCTTGCTAAGTTGCCAGGCTGGCCTTGAACTTGCTACTCCCTTGCCTTGGCCTTCCCAGTCACTGGAATTACAGGTTTAGGCTACTGTGCTTAGCTAATGTTCAATTTTACAAATGTCTCAGGCATTCTGTTTTTTTCTTCAATGTGTGTGTTTCATCTTAATTTTTAAGTTTTCTTATGAGGTTGAAAATGAATGTTTCTGTCAAGTGTACATACTCACACCTATGCATATCATAATTGTTGGGTTTAGTGAACTTTCTTTTTTTTATTTGTTCTTATGAGTTATTCATTCTTATGTATTCTTGAAAAGAATATTGCTCATTGTAGGTGCTGAGTTTCGGATCTATGTGTTAGCATATTTTTTTGTATTGGGAATTTTTAACCTTTTTATTAATTATGATGAGACGGGGTCTCACTAAGTGCCTTAGGGCCTTGCTAAATTGCTGAGACTGGCTTTGAACTTGTGATCCTCTTGCCTTAGCCTCCTGTGTTGCTGGGATTACAGGCATGCACCACCATGCCTGCTTTTATTAGCTTTCTTGTTGAAAATTTTGTTTGTCTCTGTGATCAGTTTCCAAGAGAGATGAATTGAATTTTTCAATTACAATTGTTAGTTTGCTTATTTCTTTATGCAATTCTGTGATTTGATGCTTTATGCATTTTGAAACTATGTTTTTTAGTGAAAATATATACTTATGGGTGCTTATTTGAAAATTTATGGTTCTTTCCCATGATCCTGTTGTTTGTATTAAACAGTATTTTGTGGGACATTAAGATGATCATCTCAGCCTTCTTTTCATTCATATCAGTCTGATACATGTTTTTTTTTTTTTTTTTGTGAATAAAGATTATATTATTTCTCCTATTTTATTTAAATTATATATGTTTTTTAAAATACCATAATTTTTTTCTGATACATGTTTTTTAATCCTTTTCAATCTTTGCATTCTTTTGCTTTAGGCATTTGCTTGTAAGTAGCACAGGGAAGGATCTTAATTTGCTCATCCAATCTTAGACTCAGCTAAGTTTTGGTTGATGACTATAACCCATTTATCTTTATTGTAAACACTGCTTTGTTATGCCTCCCTTTTGCCATATTATTTCATATTTTCCATCTTCTCTACTTTCTTTTTGTTTCTTTTTTTTTCTCCTTTCTTGATTTTAAATTTTCTACTGTCCATCACTTGGTGAATGAAACCCATGTGGCACATCCTTACAATGGAATACTATTCAACAACACAAAGGAACAAATTATAGCTAAATGCAACAGAAGTGACACAAGCACTATACTATGTGAAAGAAACTGAACCCAATAGCCTATGTGCTTCATGTTTCCATTTATATGAAGTTACAGAAGAGGGATAGAAGATAGATAAGTGGTCGTTAGAGATTGAGGCATGAGGAGGGAGCTGACTAGGAAGGGGCAAGAGGAATCTTTAGGGTTGATTAAAATATCTTGATGTGGTGGTGGTTTCAGGACTATAATTTGTCAAAATTCTTAGAACTATGCAGTGAAAAAAGGTGAATTTTACCATAGGTAAGTTATATCTCATGTTCAGAAAGCAAGAACAAAATACTGTTGGATCTTACATTGGTCAGCATGATCTGTCCCCATACTCCAAGATCTTTCCAGAATTTACCCAGATAGGCAGAGAGTGTGCTGCTTTCCCCTTTGGATTCCTGACTGAAAGTCTCCTCATCAGAGGGTCTACCTTAACCAGCCCCCAAACACATTTTCATCCCCTGATGTTCTAGAGATCTGAGATAAGATATCTCTACCTTCTAGAATCCAAGCTCCACAAAGGCAGGGAATTGTTTTGTTCACAGCCGTGTGTCCCCTGAACAGTGCATCCCCTGGTGATGCTCAGTAGTCATTGGAATGATGAATGAATTCATCGAGACTGGATCCCAGACCAACGGTATCCAAAAGAAATGGAATGTGAATCGCATATGTAATAAAAATTTCCTAGTAGTCACATTTGAAACATAAAAAGAGACAGGTAAAAATTCTAATCATACAGTTCATTAACTCAACATATTAAAGATATCATTTTAGCATGCAAACAGTATAAAAATTAGAAGGGAGATCTTAATTTCATATGAAAATTTCTGAGCTCTGAAAAGTATTTTACATTTACAGCACATCTCAAATTTGCTAGCCCCTTTGTTGGTATTCAGTCACCACCTGTAGGTGGTGGCTATCTCAGTGGTTAATACAGCTCTAGAAAAGAGAAGCCTTGTTCCAGGATCAAGTCATGGAAGGGATTTTTCTCCCTGGGGCCATCTTGGTTGTGGGATGTGGTTCTGAATCAACAGTGAATCCCTGAAAAGCACACAGACAATGTGCTTTTAGATGTGAAATTAGAATATCATTATTCTACCATTCTCAGTGAAATAATGGCTTTCAGTAAGAATCCTCAGGGGCTGCTGATATCACACGAGGAGAGGCAGGTAGATGTCACCTGCTTCCTGACAGAGCACAACAGCTCCTGAGCTAGACTTGACAGAAGGCCGAACCTGAATCTGAGAAACTTCTAGACTCAACTTCAATGGACAGAATTTACAACTCAGAAAATCCAACAAACAATGAAATTATGTGGCAGAGATGCAACCCACAAGGTTAATCAGGACCAGTGACTTTCAAAAAAAGAATTGTGAGAAAAAAAGAAGGGAAACATAGATTAAAAAAGACTCAAAAGATACTAAACCAGTCTCCATGTGTAGACTTTATTAGGATTCTGATTAATAAACTAGAAAAACATGAATTTATGAGACAATTGGATATTGGAAGACATTAAAGAATTGTTATTTTTTGGTGAGATAATGCATTGTGTTTATCTTGTTAAAATACTTATTTTAGAGATACATATTGAAACATTTATGGGTGAAATGATAATGATAGCTGGGATGTGATTTGATTTGAAATAAATTGGGAGGGGAAGGTGTGTGTGTGTGGGTAAGGAAGCCAGATTGGCTATAAACTCATAATTGGTGAAGCGGAATGATGGGTATCTTGGAGTTCATGACTACATTTCTCACTACTATTGTATCTATTTCAAGTTTCTCATAATATGTTAAAAAAAAAAAAGTAATGGAGGCAGGCTGCACTTCCCTAAGTCGCCAGGAGGTGGTGCTGCTGCATCTCTGCTGCTACCAACCCCTCTGTCCCCTTGCCCCACCCCCGCCAACAGGCCACCAGGCCACTATGGTTTCTGCTCTTCTGTACAAAACTGATGTGGGGAGGGGACACCTGGGGGCCAGCATGGATTTGCCTTGTCAGCGTGTGCCCCAGTCCTCTAACGACCTCCATCTTTCAGGGCTTGACCCTCCTGATCCACCATCGAGGTCTGTCTCACTGAACCTGTTACAGATTTCTGATCTTTGCCTTGATCTTGGGGTCTGCATCCTTTCTCCTGTGCCCTCCCTGAACACCTGGAGGCCTGGCTCCTGATTTCGCTCAGGTCATGGGGAGCAGCCTCACTGTCTTTTATTCCCAGATCCCTGTTCCCATTTCCCCACCTGGGGGCTGGATTGGATGACCCCACCCACCCCAGCCTTCAGGGTCAAGGCCCTCACGGAGCCAGAGGCACAGGGCTGGGTGGGCTGGCTGTGCTGCTGAGTTCGGTGAGCCCTGACCGGAACCAGTTACCTGGGTCCCAGCCTGGCCTTGCTGGAGCGGGCAGTGTCCAACTTACTGCAGCGTAGAGTGGAACACTATAGCAGGCCTCCTAACTTTCTAGAGAAGGGGAGGCTCCATTTCTAGAGCCCCATAGGAAACCCACAAGAGCAGAGCACCGTGGACCGACCTGGGGGAGATGTAGTCAGTGGGGCTTCCTCTGGCCGCCGTGCCCACTCCAGAGTAAAGTATGCTGGACCCCCCGGACTCTGGACTCCTTACGTTTCCAGCTGGCTGTCAGCCCAAGAGTCCTTACGAGCTTCTCTGAGGCTCTGGTAACTCTCCCGGCATTCATTCAGTCCTCGAACTCATTCATTCACTCATTCGACAAACACCACACTTGGACCATGTACTGAAATCCCAGGGGGACAATCTGACCAGCGTGGGGACTCTGTCCTGCAGGAGCCCACGGCCTGGTGAGCAGAAACACACTCTGCAGTGTGCATACAGGCAGGGGGTCCTCAAATCAGGAGACACGGAGGAGGGGATGGCTGCCAGCTGGCGGGGGCCAGGGAGGGCTCCTCCGGGGTGGGGACATTGAAGCCTGATGGAGAAGGAACTGGGGAGACTGCAGGCAGCAAGAAGCTGGCTTCGTCCACGCAGTCATTTGGGGAGGACTCCTGCACGTGACAGAAGGTGCAGGGGCTTCGGGCTGGGGTGTGGGTGGGGACCAAGCGCTCTCCTCCACAGCCCACCTGGCACTTCGCAGGAACATTCTGCGTCAGACACCTACAGAGATGGAGTGGCGAGTCACCACTGCTCCTGAAGTGCCACTCTAGACGTCTGGAAGGAAATCCGCTTCCCTCCCAGGGTGGAATTGCCAATTATTGGGGCTGCCGAGAACTTGAACAGCTTCGTGGGCCCCCAATGAGAGACTGAATCCCAAGGGTTCCTTCCAAGTGCTGTGGGGTGCGTCAGTCATAAGGTGCCAAGATTTTAAAGCCCCCCTTCTTGGGCAGAATGCCTCTCCATCCACAAATAGAAACTTGCTGAGAATCTAATTAAGAGGAGTGTACATAAAACTCACTGTTCCTAGGTAAACAAATACTAAGCAAGATGCTCGGTTTGCGTGGTGGGCCCTTTGGGGAGGGGGCGTGTGATGAAGGTGAGGGGGAGGGGAGAAGGATGCAGGTCAGGGAGGGAGGAGAGGAGGCAACAGGCAGACGTGTATGCCCTGCAAAAGGAAGAGAGGCAGATGGAAAGTTCTAGCTTCTCCTATGGCCACAGCATTCTTTGGTCTCAGATCCCCACTTCTTTGCTCCGTTTTCATCCCATTCTGATGCCTGTTAGTTGAGACAAACTGTTCTCTGCACACCTGGTTTTCCCCTGGGCTTGGTGGCTCATGCCACTGAGGACCCAGCCACATGCTTGACACCCACTGCGGGCACTGGCCCACATGCTTGACACCCACTGCGGGCACTGGCTGCTCTGCACCCGAGGCTTCTGCTCAGCCCGGGCTGCTTAGCAGGTGGGAAACACTGAGGAAGGAATGGCCCTGGAGACAGGGCATGGTAATGGTAGGTGGAGGTGGAGGCTGAAGACCCTGCCTCCCTCTCCCTTGAGGCCAGGTGGTGCAGAACTCTGAGCTCTCATTGCACATAGAAGCAGCCGGACTCACGACACCCTATTTGTTGGCTCCCATCCCTTCTCTGTCTTTCTTTTCCTCTTCCCTGACACTCCCTCCAGGATTTACCTTGCAAACAGACTACTTGCATTCAAATCCTAGTCTCAGAGAAGCCAACTCTAAGAAAGGCTTTATATACTAAAAACTGAGCCAGGCGCGGTGGCACCTGCCTGTAATCCCAGCTACTCTGGAGGCTGAGACAAGAGAATTGCAAGTTTGAGGCTGGCCTGGGCCACTTAGTGAGACCCTGTCTCAACATAAGATAGAAAGGGTTGTGGGTGTAGCTCAGTGGTAGTGTGTCCCTGAGTTCAATTCCCAGGACTGAAAGGAAAAAAAAAAAAAGGTTAATTTGGAAGCTGGGTGAGGAGGCACATCCTTAAACCCCCAGCTTCTGGGGAGGTAGAGGCAGGAGGATTACTTGAGCCCAGTGGGTTTGAGGTCAGCCTGGTCAGCATGACTAGCTCTTGTTTAAAAAAACAAGCAAAAAAAAAAGTTACTTTGGGACCTTAGAGTTAATTGTCAGGTTGCTAGAAAATATGTGATGCTTCCAGACAGGACAGTTTCCAAATCTTAAAATTAAATCTGGACCCAACTCTTGGTTGCCTGGAAAGAGAGTGCATAGGAATAGGGAGGTAAATGTTCAGGGATCTTATTACTCATTTATCCATTCCTTTGTGAAAAAAGTTTTTATTGAGCCAGGATGTCATGTGCCAGGCATCCCTGCTCCTTGAAGTGGCTGTCTTGTGTTGCATTTCTTCTTTTCATTTTTTAGCATTGGGGATTGAACCCAGGGGTACCTTACCACTGAGCTACGTCCTCAGAATTCTTTTATTCTTTATTTTGAGACAGGGTCTTGCTGAGTTGCTTAGGGCCTCACTAAGTTGCTGAGGCTGGCCTCAACCTCCTGAGCTGCTGGGGAGTTAACAGGCGTGCGCCACCAAGCCTGGCAACTTGAAGTTGGATTCAGATGAGGCTTCAGTTCACTTGGTTATTCATTCACTACTGAGTGAATATGTACCTGGCACAGTGCTGGATCCCAGGCACAATGAAATGGAGAAGGCCTGGCCTTCCAGAAAGCTGAGATGAACATGTAAATAATAGGAACGTTTCCTGTGATAGGTTTACTTGCAGGGCCCATGAGGCATAAGGAAGAGAGGAGTTAACTTTCGGATGGGTCGGGAGGGCTGGCAGGGCTTCATGGAGGAAGAGATCATATAGAGAGCTGGCAACATTCCGGGGATTGCAGAGGATGGGAGCAGGGGTGTGGCAGGGCTGGCAGGACCCACGCTGCCAGGAGGTGAGGTTGCTGTCAGAGTGTGAATGAGTGAGTACCCGGTGGGCATGGTGTGCCCTGCTGGAGAGCTGGCTGGTGAACTGGTTGGTGAGCTGGCTGGTGAGTTGACTGGTGAGCTGACTGGTGAGCTGACTGGTGAGGTGACTGGTGAGCTGACTGGTGAGCTGACTGGTGAGCTGGCTGGTGAGGTGACTTGTGAACTGACTGGTGAGCTGACTGGTGAGCTGGCTGGTGAGGTGACTGGTGAGCTGGCTGGTGAGCTGACTGGTGAGGTGACTGGTGAGCTGGCTGGTGAGCTGGCTGGTGAGCTGGCTGGTGAGGTGACTGGTGAACTGGCTGGTGAGCTGGTTGGTGAGCTGACTGGTGAGCTGGCTGGTGAGCTGACTGGTGAGCTGGCTGGTGAGGTGACTGGTGAGCTGGCTGGTGAGCTGACTGGTGAGCTGACTGGTGAGCTGGCTGGTGAGGTGACTTGTGAGCTGACTGGTGAGCTGACTGGTGAGCTGACTTGTGAGCTGGCTGGTGAGCTGACTGGTGAGGTGACTGGTGAGGTTACTGGTGAGGTGACTGGTGAGCTGACTGGTGGGCTGACTGGTGAGCTGACTGGTGAGCTGGCTGGTGAGCTGACTGGTGAGGTGACTGGTGAGCTGACTGGTGAGCTGACTGGTGAGCTGACTGGTGAGGTGACTGGTGAGCTGACTGGTGAGCTGGCTGGTGAGGTGACTGGTGAGCTGGCTGGTGAGCTGGCTGGTGAGGTGACTGGTGAGGTGACTGGTGAGGTTACTGGTGAGCTGACTGGTGAGCTGGCTGGTGAGCTGACTGGTGAGGTGACTGGTGAGCTGACTGGTGAGCTGGCTGGTGAGGTGACTGGTGAGCTGGCTGGTGAGCTGGCTGGTGAGCTGACTGGTGAGCTGGTTGGTGAGCTGGCTGGTGAGCTGACTGGTGAGCTGGCTGGTGAGCTGACTGGTGAGCTGACTGGTGAGGTGACTGGTGAGGTGACTGGTGAGCTGACTGGTGAGCTGACTGGTGAGCTGACTGGTGAGGTGACTGGTGAGCTGGCTGGTGAGCTGGCTGGTGAGCTGATTGGTGAGGTGACTGGTGAGCTGGCTGGTGAGCTGACTGGTGAGGTGACTGGTGAGGTGACTGGTGAGCTGGCTGGTGAGGTGACTGGTGAGCTGGCTGGTGAGCTGACTGGTGAGGTGACTGGTGAGCTGGTTGGTGAGCTGGCTGGTGAGCTGACTGGTGAGCTGGCTGGTGAGCTGGCTGGTGAGGTGACTGGTGAGCTGGCTGGTGAGCTGGCTGGTGAGCTGACTGGTGAGGTGACTGGTGAGGTTACTGGTGAGCTGACTGGTGAGCTGGCTGGTGAGCTGACTGGTGAGGTGACTGGTGAGGTGACTGGTGAGCTGACTGGTGAGCTGACTGGTGAGCTGGCTGGTGAGCTGACTGGTGAGCTGGCTGGTGAGCTGGCTGGTGAGCTGACTGGTGAGGTGACTGGTGAGGTGACTGGTGAGCTGACTGGTGAGCTGACTGGTGAGCTGGCTGGTGAGGTGACTGGTGAGCTGGCTGGTGAGCTGGCTGGTGAGCTGATTGGTGAGGTGACTGGTGAGCTGGCTGGTGAGCTGACTGGTGAGGTGACTGGTGAGGTGACTGGTGAGCTGGCTGGTGAGGTGACTGGTGAGCTGGCTGGTGAGCTGACTGGTGAAGTGACTGGTGAGCTGGTTGGTGAGCTGGCTGGTGAGCTGACTGGTGAGCTGGTTGGTGAGCTGGCTGGTGAGGTGACTGGTGAGCTGGCTGGTGAGCTGGCTGGTGAGCTGACTGGTGAGGTGACTGGTGAGGTTACTGGTGAGCTGACTGGTGAGCTGGCTGGTGAGCTGACTGGTGAGCTGACTGGTGAGGTGACTGGTGAGCTGGCTGGTGAGGTGACTGGTGAGCTGGCTGGTGAGCTGACTGGTGAGCTGACTGGTGAGCTGACTGGTGAGCTGGCTGGTGAGGTGACTGGTGAGCTGGCTGGTGAGCTGGCTGGTGAGCTGATTGGTGAGGTGACTGGTGAGCTGGCTGGTGAGCTGACTGGTGAGGTGACTGGTGAGGTGACTGGTGAGCTGGCTGGTGAGGTGACTGGTGAGGTGACTGGTGAGCTGGCTGGTGAGGTGACTGGTGAGCTGGCTGGTGAGCTGGCTGGTGAGCTGACTGGTGAGGTGACTGGTGAGGTGACTGGTGAGCTGACTGGTGAGCTGACTGGTGAGGTGACTGGTGAGGTGACTGGTGAGCTGGCTGGTGAGCTGGCTGGTGAGCTGACTGGTGAGCTGGTTGGTGAGCTGGCTGGTGAGCTGGTTGGTGAGCTGGCTGGTGAGCTGACTGGTGAGCTGACTGGTGAGGTGACTGGTGAGCTGACTGGTGAGCTGACTGGTGAGCTGGCTGGTGAGGTGACTGGTGAGCTGGCTGGTGAGGTGACTGGTGAGCTGGCTGGTGAGCTGACTGGTGAGGTGACTGGTGAGCTGGCTGGTGAGCTGACTGGTGAGGTGACTGGTGAGCTGGCTGGTGAGCTGACTGGTGAGCTGGCTGGTGAGCTGGCTGGTGAGGTGACTGGTGAACTGGCTGGTGAGCTGGTTGGTGAGCTTACTGGTAAGCTGGCTGGTGAGCTGACTGGTGAGCTGGCTGGTGAGGTGACTGGTGAGCTGGCTGGTGAGCTGACTGGTGAGCTGACTGGTGAGCTGGCTGGTGAGGTGACTTGTGAGCTGGCTGGGGAGCTGACTGGTGAGCTGACTTGTGAGCTGGCTGGTGAGCTGACTGGTGAGCTGACTGGTGAGGTTACTGGTGAGGTTACTGGTGAGGTTACTGGTGAGGTGACTGGTGGGCTGACTGGTGAGCTGACTGGTGAGCTGACTGGTGAGGTGACTGGTGAGGTGACTGGTGAGCTGACTGGTGAGCTGGCTGGTGAGGTGACTTGTGAACTGACTGGTGAGCTGACTGGTGAGCTGGCTGGTGAGCTGACTGGTGAGCTGGCTGGTGAGCTGACTGGTGAGGTGACTGGTGAGCTGGTTGGTGAGCTGACTGGTGAGGTGACTGGTGAGCTGGCTGGTGAGCTGACTGGTGAGCTGACTGGTGAGCTGACTGGTGAGCTGGTTGGTGAGCTGGCTGGTGAGCTGACTGGTGAGCTGGTTGGTGAGCTGACTGGTGAGCTGACTTGTGAGCTGGCTGGTGAGCTGACTGGTGAGGTTACTGGTGAGCTGACTGGTGAGCTGGCTGGTGAGCTGACTGGTGAGCTGACTTGTGAGCTGGCTGGTGAGCTGACTGGTGAGGTGACTGGTGAGCGGACTGGTGAGCTGACTGGTGAGCTGGTTGGTGAGCTAGTTGGTGAGCTGGTTGGTGAGCTGGCTGGTGAGCTGGTTGGTGAGCTGGCTGGTGAGCTGACTGGTGAGCTGACTGGTGAGCTGGTTGGTGAGCTAGTTGGTGAGCTGGTTGGTGAGCTGGCTGGTGAGCTGGTTGGTGAGCTGACTGGTGAGCTGACTGGTGAGCTGGCTGGTGAGCTGGTTGGTGAGCTAGTTGGTGAGCTGGTTGGTGAGCTGGCTGGTGAGCTGGTTGGTGAGCTGGCTGGTGAGTTGACTGGTGAGCTGGCTGGTGAGCTAGTTGGTGAGCTGGTTGGTGAGCTGGTTGGTGAGCTGGTTGGTGAGCTGGCTGGTGAGCTGGCTGGTGAGCCGGCTCCTGTGCTCAGGTGTGGGAGGCACTTTGGCATAAAGGCTCGGGATATAAGCTCTGCCCCTGGTCGGAGCAAAATGCCCATCCAGGTCAGCCACTTGCCCACCATTGCCTTTGGGCAGGTAATGGGCTCTCTGTGCCTCAGCTTACTCATCAGTGCTATTTTGGGATCGACCACCCCCTGGGCGGTTGTGGTGAGGGTTACATGTAGGGAGTCCAGTGCAGCCCGCAGGACACAGCCCAGGCTCCCTCAGAGATGATACTTTGGTAGCAGTTAGCACCAAGACGTCCAGGTTGGGTTAAGAGTGTTCAGGGCTGTAGAATTGAGATGCCTCCCCTGGCTATAGTTGCATCTGGGGTTGCGGAACATCTTTGTGAAAGAGACTGGGCCTTGGGCAGTGAGGATCAGAAGGTAGACTAAAATGGCCCGAGAAGCGGCCCTGCGTGTCCCTAGGGCCTGCGGAGTGGCATCATTTCCACTACCGCCATCATCTTCGGCGCTTCCTGGAATTCATCCTTTGACACTGGGGTGCCGGGGAAGGGGACACTGGCTCTGGTGACACTTCCCTGCAGGCCCTCCGGGGGTTCTCAGCGTGGGGGGTGGTGTCTATCTGGTGAGCGTGGGGACAGGACCGAGTGGCAGCGCTCCAAACTTCTCACTCGCCTCAAGCCCACGTCTCACCCTTTTCCGAAGCATCTGCAGTGATGTTCTCAGAGAAGTTGGAGACCTCCCAACTGCCCACCCATCCTGGTGTGGCTCTGAAAGACGGGACTGGCAGATGGGCGGTGAGCCCCGCTCTGGAGAGGGCCTGAACATGACTCTACCAGTTTGGGGACACCCCAACCGCATGAGACTTGGGAGATGGAAAAACACCAGAGAGAAGAGTTAGGACAGTCCTGAATTTGTGTAGATGAGGAAACCAAGGTCCAGAGAGGCAAAGGGAGTGACTCGGAGTCACACAGTGGGTCAGTTTCCAGGCAGACTTTTATCTCCTTGGTCAGTATAAGTCCTCGCTTCTCACCTCAACCAGGTGCTTCTTATTCTGCCTTTAGGGAATTGCATTGCTGTCACTGAGCATTTATGTATCCATCTGTCCATCCGTCCATCTGTCCGTCCATACGGTCCATCTGTCCATCCATCCATCCATCCATCCATCTAACAAAAAAGCATCAACGTTCTCCCTCCCCCAGGTAATTTTGGTTTGGGGCTGTGTATTGTGTGTGGGGTGGTTATGGACTCATACTGAGGAGGTCACAGCAGTTCTAATAGATTTGTCTTCTCTCTTTTTTAAAAAAAAAACTTCTGCATTTCTTTGTCCACTAAATCATAATCCTTACTCTCGGTATTCTCCTGTCTTCCCTCCCATGTGGAATTTTGCCATCAGGTCAAGGTGTCACTGGGCCTGATGGGGAGATCCAGGTGATGACTTCAGGGGCCGAGGGGTTCAGCACAGCTTTGGAGGCTGTGGATGATGGAGACGGTGGAGGGCTTCTCATTGAGGACGAAGGTGTCCGTGGTGTATTTCCCCTTTATAGAAAATGTTGCCCTCACCTCCAGGTAGCTTGGGAGTGAAAAGACTTTTTCTTATTCAAGTCAAGTCTCTTTTGTTGTGAGAGAAACATACATGGCAGCCAATGTCTCCAGAATTTGAAATCCCACAGTTTCAACTCTCATCGGGAGGGATCTAAGTGTCACTTTGTCCAAAATTCAGAATCCCAGGGAAGGGGGTCATTGGGTCAGCTTGGGTGAAGTATTCACTCTAAGGCAACCAGATACGGCCAGGGCTGTGAGGTCGTGGCATAAAGCATGGCGGCTTCTGTTGTAACCGTGGGAATGGTAGAAAGGGGTCTCAGAAAAGGTCTCCAGGAAAGAGGGTAGTTGGGTAGGTAACATCTTGTTGCTCTGAAGGTTCATTCTGCATGCTCATGTGGGGTGGTCTGGAGACACCTGTGCCTTTATTCCCAAGGTCATCAGTTTGACCTCAGTAACGTCTAGTCAGGTTGGATGATCCTCTCCAGACTCGCACTCTGTTCCTCATTACTTCAGGCCCCAAAGACCTTTGCACTACAGGAGGAGACCTGGCACTATTGGCCTGGCCTTTGTGGTGCTCCTGACCTGGGAGAGATGGCTGTAGGCAGTTCAGGTTTTCCTCATCCCTCCTGCCTTGTGCTTGTGAAAGTTCTGGTCCTTAGTGTCACATCAAACTCTGTTCAAGTCCTGGCTCTGCTGTTACTAAATGAGAACCTGGGAGAGAGAGATACTCCCTCTGAGCTTCCATTTGCTTATTTATGAAACTGGGAGAAGGGCCATCACCTTGCAAGTGTTAGAAGCAATCTATACCACTGGCTTTCCAACTTGAATGTGCATCAGAACCACCCAGAAGGCTCATTGCTGGGATGCACCCCCAGGGTTTCTGATTCAATGAGTCTGGAGTGTGGCCTGATAATTTGCATTTTAAACAAGTTCCCAGCAATGCTGATGTTGCTGATCTGGGGAGTTAGTGTTCTACATTTACAACGGTTCTTACCCGAGGGGGGATTCTGTGGCTCCCCACCAATGCCTGCTCCCTTGCAGGAAGACATTTGGCAAGGTCTGGAGATGTTTTTGATTGCTATGACTTGGGCGAGGGTAAGATGCTGCTGATGTCTGGTGAGTAGAGGCCAGGGATGCTAAGCACAGTACTCAGGATGTCCCCCCACCACAAAAAATTGCCAACCCAAAGTGTTAGCAGCAGTGAAGTTGAGAAACCCAGGCCCTAGCTCTCCTTGTAGCTCTGCTACCTCAGACACATCGCTTCATTTTTCTGAGCTTCACTATTGTACAGATTTCGTTCTAAGAGAATTTACAGCTCTAATATTCAATAATTTTGGTCAAAAAACACAAGGAGCAGCTATATGCAAGATATGGTGGCTCTTCCATGCCAGCATTTCTTTTCTATGGGACTGCACGCTTGGAAAACACTTTGCAAATGTGGTTGGGTTTTCTATTATGATGAGTAATGATTGCTTTTATAATCACGCATAAGTCCTATGGTGTCTTCTTCCTCGTCTCTGGTGGAATTTACAAAAATGAAGCCGTGGCATCAGAGCTTTTTATTTTTGTTTGTGTGTCATAAATGCAGGCACTAATGAGGGCTTTGGGGACATGAGCTTGCTGATTGGTAACGGTAACTGTGGGCCTCTGTGCAAATCGCCATAATCAGAATTCTCACACTTGGTTAATTGAAGCCAACCTTTTGTTTGAGAATTAATAAAATATGTATTGCAATTAGTTCTGGTCAATAATTAGCCATATATTGTTAATTAACAGTAACTGATTGAGAGGGAGGGTGGGCAGTGCATAAGAACCCATAGGGATGGAACAGGCGAAAGCCTTCCTTGGGTAAATATTTGGCTCCTGTCATTGGTTTTTAAGCAGCTCCTAGTGGAGAGAAAAAGGGCAACTCAGCTAGGGCAGCCAGTTCATCCCAATCTGCCCAGAATTTTCACGTGATTTAGCATGTTCCATATCCCAGGTAGCCCCTCAGTCCTGGTGAACGTGGATGGTTGGTCACCCCAGGAGAGACTATGACCCACCAGTAAGAGAAACATTTTCTCAAAGGAGACCAAGCCAAGCTAGAAAGGGAAAGCTGCTTCCTATTCAGAGTTTCCTGACCTCACTGGTCCAAAAAATGAATGGACCCAGGCCTCAGGAGGGGTAACAGCACTCATGTCGGTATCAAAGCTCAGAACATCTGATGGTCAGCTGTCAACATCTGGGAGGACTCTGCACTGATTTGAGAGGATCAAGTAGGATTTGGTGAAAATAAGTTCTTAGCATGCTGAAGAAAAAGACAAAATATGGAGCTAGTTGTTACAGGCAGGTGAGGGGACAAGGGGCACAAGAGTCTGATTTTACACATGGACTTCCCAGTTTATTAAGGGAAGGTCTCACAGAGAACACCTGAGACCCACCAGGAGCATCCACGTTGCCATGGTGATGTAGACGGTCTGCCAGAGGGAGGGTGGGCAGTTCTCTGAGGTCATCTACTGAAGGGGCTCCTGGGGCACTGAGGGACAGGGACCTTTTAGAGTTTTTTTTATTTTTCGGAGCGACTTTTCCGGATCTCAAACTTGAGCATGCATCCAACATCACCCAAGGCTTGCTGAAGCCACCTCCAGAGGTTCTGATTCAGGAGGTCCGGGATGGGGACCAGAATTTGCATTTCTAATTCCCAGGTGATGGCTGATCCTTCTGCCCTGGGAACTACACTTTGAGAAATATTGGTCCAGGGTGTTGAGGCCCAAAGCAACCCTGTGGGTCACATCAGAGGAGACTGATACGTGTCTTGTCAACTCACAGTCCTGACTTTCTTCTGATGCTGTTCCCTTCACTGTGGAACATCACGTGTGGACGAGAGGGAGCCGGGTTCTCTCCATTTCCAACATCCTGTGGTGAAGAGAGCTGTTCCCCCACTGATGTGGGGTTTAGCCCATAACCCAGACAAAATCATTAAGAACGGAAAGATGGAAACAAAATGAGAAAAGAACAGAAAAGCCATTAGTGAGAAACTTGGAAATCTTTGCTTAATTCTTGACAGATCACGTTGATGAAAATATAAATTATGTTCTAGGAGGGATTCGAGTAATGGAGTAAATAATGTACATGCAGACCAAAGCTCTGCTCTCCTCAGGTTCTAGAAGGGGTGCTCAGGGGTCTTCCTCCCAGGTCCATAATTATCCTTTGTAAACTGAGCCCTGGGGTGAAAGGGAGGGAACGGGCAGACAGTAAGAAAGGCAGAGTTTGGAGGCTCTTGTCCCTGGACTTCTTTCTCAGCAATAGGGTAAAACTGGGCAAGGTGCTTCACCTCTCTGAACCTCAGTCTCTTCATCCATAAAATATGTAATAACCCCTCCTCTCACAGAGTTCTGTCAACATGAAATGATGACTTCTCTAAGGAGCAGACAGCGCTTGACCATAGCAGACAAGCAATACATGTGTTCTTGAGGATGATGAACAGCTGGCAGGGTGTGAACTCAGTTATGCAGTGATCATAGGCTACTCAGCCATCTGTCTATAGCAGGGTTTCCCGCCCTCTGCGCCGCCGCCGACTGCGCTGCAAGATTGTATGTAGTAGGCAGAAGAGGCTATGGAGGACGATCAGGAGCCTCCCTGGCCTCTACCCTCTAAATGTCAGTGGTGCCCCTTCCCAGCTGTGACAGATATTGCTCGATATTCCCCAGGGCACAGAACTGTCCTTAGTTGAGAACAACTGAACCGGAAAGAGATTCTGAAGAATGTTCTCCAAACACGGATGGGTTTTGTCTTGGGGAGGTGAGACTGGAGAGAGCTCTCCAGGAGAGCGCTCCGTGTTTCTGGATGCAGAGTGCACACATCAGGTAATGCTAGAAGGACAGATGTGCAATATTTTATTCTATTTGTATTCATTTCGAGGAACCAGAGGCTGAGTTGCCCGCCTCCGCTCCTCCCCCGTGGCCCCTGGACCTCAAGGGGAGACTCCTTCAAACTTCTCTGGTGCTTGGCAGCAGATGACCCTTGTAGGAGCTCATTTCCTGCCCCTTCTCAGCTCTCCCCTCTGGGAGGACCAGGGGTTGGGGTCATTACTAGGTCTCCCTCTCCAGGGTAGGCAGAGCGGGGTCATCTTTGTGCAAAGACGTTTTCAACTTCACGACTTTATTTTGAAAGAGCAGATCTCCAACGAGCTGACAGAAAACTCCCAAAGAGGCAGCCGTTAGGCAGAAATCCACCTGAGCTGCCAAACTCGTGGGGAAAAAAAAACCAAGGACCCCGAAAGCGTAGCATCATCGTGTTTACCACAGCCCTGAAATGCGCTCTTGAGTCTGATTTCTCCATTATCCTGTTGCGTTCAGATTTTTAAAAGGGATAAAAATTCCATTTTTCCTGAAGAAAGGGAGTGCAGATTCACAGATTTCATTACCAACTTAAAACAAATTGAGCAAAAAATTAGGGGAGATGTTTTTTCATACCGAGCGAGGCCTCCTTTTAAAACCAGCAAACATCTGCGCACTTAAGTACCTTCTGTTAAGGTCTGAGGAAGTCAGCGTGTGGAATATGTGTGAGTTCATTGACTCTGCCTCACTTTCAAAAACTGAATAAGAGATGAAGAAATCATCTTTTAATTCTTAAGAAAGTGTAAGAGATGATACATCTGCCAAGAAAGTTTGGATGGGGCATTCAGATCTTACCAGAAGCAGATGCAGAACGCGGTGTGGGGCTGGAAGTGGGCCAGGCACTGGGGCAGCATTTGGATTTTTCTCTGCAAATAAAATAAATAATTAATTTAAGAATCACATCGTGCGTGCTTTTTCTGAGTATAAAAAATATTCGTTCACTGGAGAACGGCTGTTCTCAAGTACAGCAGCCACCAGGCACGGGAAGCTTTATTTTAATTATTTAAATTTTGACTTAATAAAGTCAAAATTTTGGAGTCTCAGCCATCTCAGGCCTGTTGCAAGCGTCAACTGTCATGTGTGGCTAGTGGCTACTGTCCGCCATGTTGGACAGTGCAGTGCTGGGTGACTTGGAAAATAAAGGCAAGGATCAAGGAGAAATGGTAAGGTGGTCTTATCACGGCCCGCTACCTCAGAGCTGCTGGTGTCCACCGTGGTGGATTTCCTTCTGATCTTTCAGTCAGTATTTCCCATGTGAAATTTAAAAAAAAAAAATCGCTTTAATCAGGATCTAGGTGATATCTTTGTGTGGTCCACTTTCCACTTCACATTTTATCATGAGAATTTTTTCCATCTTAACATATTCTTTGAAAACATGATTTAGAAGTTTTCCTTTTTGGAAATAGAACACTTCCTTATTGTAGGAAATTGAAGTTAAAAAATTTTTTTTTAAGTAAGCAAAAGTCCCCGGAAATCTCATCCCTCAGTGATAAAAAATCTTCAGTCATTTGGTGAGCATTTCTTTGGGCATAAGTACATAGATGGGCATATAAACAGATCCCTGTTACTAGCTCTGGATTATTTCATGACACACAGGTTATGTTTGATTTTCCTTGCTTCATCTGGTCAATACTGCTCCCTTTTCACAGAGTTCCCACCCTTCCTTCCTTTCTTCCTTCCTTCTTTCCTTCCTCCCTTCCTTCCTTCCTTCCTTCCTTCCTTCTTTCCTTCCTTCCTTCCTTCCTTCTTCCCTTCCTGTCTCCCTCCCTCCCTCCTCTTTCCCCCCACACCTTTTTTGTGCCAGAGTATCACTAGAGTAAAGAAAAGAAAGTAGCAAGTTTCCTGCCCTCAGGACACTTGTATCCCAGTAAAGGAGGCAGAAAACACACAGGGCAAGGGGAAGAAATACTAACCAATCATTGGATTACAGACTGGAGATGCTGTGACAGAGGCACCTGGCTGATGGCTGAGTGGAGTGGTGAGGCTGGGCTCTGGAGTCAGCCTGATGGATTCAGACTCACCCTGTGGCCTGCTTCCTGGTGGCCTTAGGCAGTGGAGAAGGCAGAGGGCCACACCGGGAGGAGGATTCAGCTGAGTGACATGCCTGTCGCTGGGGCGGGAGTGGTCAAGGGCACTGGACCTGGGGTCGGGATGGATGATGACAAGCTCTAGACCGGCGGTTCTCCATCGGGGGTGCTTTTGTCCTCCTGCAGGACAGTAGCTGTTGCGACCGAGGGGCTTGTGTGGTGCTGCTGGCATGTGGTGGGCAGAGGCCAGGGAAGCTGCTACACAGGGCATCCTGCGGACACAGGGCAGCCACCACAGAGGGTGATCTGGCTCTAATGTTGATAGGGCTGAGTTGAGAATCCTGTTCTAGCAGGGACTTACTTAGGGTGGAGAGAGAGAGACTGAGCCCAGGGTAGAAGGAAGGTCTTTAGGAGGAGGGATGGTGAAGAGGAGCAGGAGAGGAGTGAATGAGGGACAGCTTTGCCTGCAGCCAGGGGACCATGCCAGGAGCACAGCCAGGGGCAGACAGGGTCCTACGGCACATTTGGATGTTTAGGTGTGGTTGGGGGAGGCTCGCTCCAGCAGAGCAGGTTGCAGGAGAGGGGCAGTAGGGGAAGGGGGTTGAAGTGAGATGGAAGGTGCAGTGACTGAGCATTTGGGGAAGTGGTTGAGCATGAGAGTGACTTTGCTTACTTATTGGAGGTTCCAGAGAGCACAGAGAGAGCCCTGGGAGAGAGGGGAATGGAAGAAGGGGGGTAGCCCAGAGAGGCCAGGGGCAGGACAGGCGCGGTGGATTCCAATCTTGGCGCCATTCACGGTGTGGTTCATGCTGTGCTTCAGGCTGGGTGATCAGCCCAGATCTGTCAATCAACTTGAGAAGGTGCATGGTGGGATGAAGGTGTGCAAGGGTCAGAGACCAGAGGAACGGTACTGTGGGAGGCTCCAGCAGCCTTGGCTGAGGCTGGGGCCTGGGTGAGATGTCCTGGGCTTCTGACTCCACTGGTTGAGCTGCACAACTTGGGACTGGCAAGTTGGTGCTGGCGAGTTCCAGGGTGTTGTCCAGTGTCTGGCCAGCTCCTCTTTGGTACTGAAGGCAGACAGAACAGTGGCCTTCTTTTGTCCCTGTCATTAATGGGTGAGGCTCGTGAGCTAGGAAGTGGTAGTTCGAATCCCAGCTATGCCAGTTATCTGCTGGCTGCTCTTGGGCCATTGATTTGGCCTGAGTGTTAATTTCCTCCTTGGCAGGATTACCGAGAGGATCAAATAAGATCAAATAAGACAGTGCTCTATAAACCGTGAAGCGCTTTCCCATGTGAGGTATGAGTAAGGACCCTTGAAGGGGAGGTCCAAATGGCTCTGAAGTTCTTGAGCGATGGCTGCTGACCAGACACGGCCTGGCAGGGAAACGTGTGAGACGCTCTGGACTTGATATGTCACCAGAACAGGCTCGGCCTGTGATATTTCCAAGCTGACTGCCCCAGGCTGAGTCATGAGAACAGCCGAGAGGACTGGGGCCTGCTTCCAGCCCTCGGCAGAAGGGCAGCAAGGGGAGAGCCGGAGAGGGAAGCCGCAGAAAGCAGCTGTCTGGAGAGCCTCTTTGCACACGGTTCCCACGGTGAAGAGGAAGGACAGAGGGCAGCGTCTGTGGGCCATGACCTTGGAGCTGGACTCTGCTCATCTGCCCTTTTTTAGTCTTGACCATGAGCCAGGTGGTTCATGCCTGTAATCCCAGTGATTTGGGAGACTGAGGCAGGAGGATGGAAAGTTTGAGGCCAGGTGGGCAATTTAGTGAGACTCAGTCTCAAAATAAAAAATAAAATGGGATGGGAGATGTGGCTCAGTGGTAGGGCACTTGCCTAGCAGGTGTGAAACCCTGGGTTCCATTCCCAGTACTGAAAAAAAATCAATTTGTCCATCTGTCTATCTCTCTATATCCACCTATCTGTGTATATCTGTATATCCCTATTTATCTGTTATCTATCTATTATCTATCTATTAATCTATCATCTATCTTTATCACACTTTTGAGAGGTGGGCATTTTTATCCCCACTTCGCAGATGGGGAAGCTGAGAGTCACTGGGTGCATTCATTGGCCTTGGGTCACATAAATGGTGCTGCTAGGTTTTAAAGTCAGGCCAGTCTGCTTGATTCTAGAGAAGGGTTCTCTTTCCCTCATGTCTCCAGTTTCCATTAGGAATCAGGCTTTTAAGATAAGGATAATGTAAGAACTGCTTAGGACCCCAGGTTTCAAGGAGACAGGGACTGTGGCCCGGCTGCCCAGGGGTATCTTCAGTGAGAGCAACTGGCAGCCAGATGGTGGCAAACCTTCAACGTGGATAGGAGAGTCTTCTCCCTTTTCCTTTTGCTCTAACCAGGAAGTCCCCGTTGGCACACAGGAAATGATTGCCTGCTTTGCCGTGTAAATGTGGGTTTCATTCATGAGGACAGAATGAACAGAATGTTCTATTGAATGCTCTTTTTTTGACTTTTCAGGCCAGGGGTCAGATATGTTCCTGGGAGGCGTTGTAGAAGCCAGATCTATCAATTCAGTGAGGACATATTTTGGACGCCTGCTGTGTACACAGGTCTGTGCTCTGAAAGACAGGGCAGGGTTGTCTGCTGGGATGTTTATGGGCCACTTGAGGAAGCCACTAGTCAGATCCTGCTCAGCTTCCGGTTCTCCAACAGGAGCCTTCTGGAGGGACCTTCCAGCAGAGCTGGTGACCTAGCTCCATGCTTTGATCCACATTGACTGTGTCTGCATCAATGCATCCTTCCACATCTATCTCCCTGTCAGCCTGGGAAGGACTGTTGGTCCCATCTCAGAAGTCCTAGGATGGCGCACAGGGTCTGAACACAAAAATATTTTGAGTGAATCCCTATACCCATCCATACAAGTGTCTGCTTTTAAGTGTCCTGCAAGAGGGTATGATTGAGGGAGTCAATCGAAACTTCATGCATTTGGGAGGTCACAGATTTGGAGGACTTCCAGGCAGAGGAAGTTTACAACAATATTCCCGGGAAGACGTCCTTGGATCTGTAGCCTAGTCCTGTGAAGTCGGTAGTGCTATCCCTGTTCTACCCCTATTTTACAAATGAACAATCTGGGTCTTGGAAAGGAAGAAGAATTTGCCTAAAAAGTTTCTCCCCAAATGCTAAGATTTAGTTTGGGGTTTAGGGGAGTTCCAGGCTAGGTTTGCTTTGTTTTAGAGATTTCTTACTGAGATACAATTTGCCGACATAAAATGCATAGCTCTTAAGTGTGATGGTTTTGACAGTTGTGACCACCTCTGTGGCCAAGTTATGCATATTTGTAGCCTCCCAGAGCATTCTCACCCACCCCCAGAAGTGTGATCCGTGGACTAAAAATTCCCACAACATCTGGGATCTTTCTAGTCACCACCTCATTTCCTAGAGAGAACCATGCTCTCGTTTCTATCATCACAGATCATTCTTCCAAGCTGGATTTTGTTAGGATGACCAACATGTTCCCGTTGACCTGGGTCTTTTCCCATGTTAGCCCTGTGCATCGTGCGTCTGGGGAGCCTAAACACTGGGACGCTTGGTCCCCAAAGCCAAGTTCTGTGCTCTCACCTTCCTTTTCCTCTGCTTCCCCAAACCTATGACCTCTAAGGAGGGGATGCTCCGCCCTCCAGTCGCTGTCTCTGGGACACACAGATCATGAGTTGGGTGTCCCTGGTTCTCCTGATTCTAATCCCATCAGATGCCATAAATACTCATGCTGTCACCTGTAAGTGGGAGGATGAAGCAGAAAGACCAAGTGGCAACAGACAGGGCAGGGTAGAGACTTGCTACTCAAAGTAGGGGCCATGGACCAGCAGCACCAACAATGTCTGGGATGCTGATAGGAAAGCAGCATCTCGGTGCCCCCCCACCTTGCTCCCCCTTCCCTGTCGGAGATCTGCACTCTTTCCCCATGCTGGGAATTGAACCCAGGGCCTTGGCCATTTAGATAATAGCTCTTCAGCTGAGAGGCTTTGTATTTTAACAGGATCTCTGTGTGATTTTGTGCACATTGGGGTTTTACTTCTCATAATCATAGGAGAGTATGTCCTCCTTACTGTCCTTGGGGTGAAGATAGTCTTGGGATGAGCCCCTCACTTCAAACTGGCCAGAGTGGTCCTGGAGTTGCTGCTGGGCTCACAGCCCACGCCGTGGAAGCTTCTCCACCTCGTCAGGCCTTAGGTTCTGATGAATTATTGAGCCAGGTGAGAGTCCCTTCCACCTCTCTAAAGTAGACCGGGAAGCATTCGGTGCATTAAGCCCTCCCCCACTCCCCAGCCCAAGGTCAGCTCTCGTCAGGACGGGGGTAGTGAGGTTTTAGCCTGCGCTGGCCGCGTTCTGCCGCACTCCCTTAAGAATGGAGCCTTTCCCACACTCGCGGCCTTGCTCAGGCCATGAATTATTAATTTCTGAGAAACACCATTTGGTCAGTCACGTAGGCTCGGGGGACCCCAGAGGGCAGTGCCTCAGATAGCCTCTTTATTTTTCTTCCAGAATTTAAAAGAAATACATAAGTAACAAATTGACCTACCCACCACAGGGATGACAGCTATGGAAAATTTTGCTATGTTTACCTCAATTATATATTTAATAAAAGAGATAGAGCATTACAGATAATGTTGGTGCATCCTTTAATTGACAGCCTCAAATATTATTCTTTCCCCCTTTCTGGAGTCAACACTATCGTGACTCTCATGAATAGCTGTGCCTTTTAAATAATTGTTTTAGAAACCTTTGTACTTTGATACACAAATTCGTGTGTGATGAATAATAAATACATGTATGGTTTTGTGGAAATGCCTTTCAACATCTATATAGATTCTTTCTGGGTCCCTTTACACCTTCGCTGTTTCACAAGAGGCCACTTTGACCTCTCGTCCTGTTGATATATTTAGTTTGACTCCATTCATCCCATCTGCTGCAAGGTATTCTGTCATGTAGACAGACCATGTTTCGTTTTTAATTTCCATCTTGTTGCCTATTTAAATGGCTTCCGATTTTTCACCACAACAAACAATTCTGCAACCAACATCCTTGCCCTGCGAGGCACAGGGTTTTGAGGGGAGGGTTTCTGTGGAGGGGTCACCGGGAATGGAGTCCCTGGGTTGCAGGGTCTATGCGATTTCCATTTTACCAAGTATCGCCAATTGCCCTCTCAAGTTGCTCCTGTGTCTTATATCCCCAGCAGCAGTACGGAAGACCATTTTCTCACTTCCTCTCCAACACTGGAGAATGTCAGAATTTTTCACTGTTGCTAGTTCTATGGGAGAAAAATGGTGGTTCTAATTTACCTGAAGTTTCTTTTGGTTGGAAAAGGGCTCAGCAGGGTGGGGGTGAGATCTGAGCTGAGGTCGGTAGACTCCAATTCTTGTCCAGCTTGGCTGTCAACCTGAATTGGAGATTGGACAAGCCCCTTCTCTTCTTGGGTCCTTTTGGAGGTGTTTGGACCAGAGAGTCACTAAGGGGAGCACCAAGAAGTGGGCAGGATGCTTCTGACCCATGGTGTTTACAGTCTGCAAAGACCAGACTTCCACTGGAAGGTTCCTCCATCCCTTAGCACTGCGTGGGGGCCTGGGGTTATCTGGTAGGTGATTCTGGAATGGAAGAAGGGGGTCCAGCATGGGAATTAGTTCTGATTCTAACATTTCCCTTTGGTATACTTGTGGCTGGATGACCAGGTAGGGTTCCAGTGTAACCCTGCTTCAAGGACAAAGAGGTCCACAGCTAGGGATCCTATGTGGAGGTCATCACGCTGACCGGGCTGAGCCTGGTCTAGCTGTAAGAGCTGGGATCTAGTGCTGCTCTGACCAGGTATGTCTCCCGAGGCTGACTCCTTTTGCTCTTGGCTTTGACTGAAATGGTTTTTGTGAGGTGCAGGACATAGCTTCAACTGAGATGGAGTCTCACCTGGCCGCCTCAGCATTGCCAGGAACTTGGCTCAGGCACCTGCAGACGTCCTGGGTAGGAATGTAAGGTTGCCAGAGTCAGCAAATAAAAATAACTATCTTTGCATGAGACATACTAAAAATTATCTATTATTTATGGGAAATTCAAATTTAACTAGGCATCCTGTATTTTATCTGGATCAATCCTAGGTAGGAGGTGAGATGTTACTCAATGGAAAAAACAACTGAAGATTGGAGAGTCTAACCTGACATGTAATGAGCATTTTGTCAGTGGTGTTACACACCCAGAGTGTGTAACCATGAGTGACAAACCATGAGTGGAAATGCTGAGCATGCGTGATGTAGCCTTGTAACCTCTGCTTACTTGCCTCCCAGGAGAGGGCACTTGGGGTTGCTTGAAACAGAATGTGGACACATCTTGGGTGGTGGGAAAAGGTAGACCATTGCCCAAGCCTTCCATGCCGACCCTGCCGGCACATGCAAGCCATTCCTAAGACTGGGAGTGTCCTTCAAAGACTCTCCTGCATGAAGGACTGTGCTATCGTGACTTTCACGATGTGATCCCTGGACCAGTAACATCAGCATCATTGGGAATATGTTAGAAGTACAAACTCTCAAGTCCTCCCCAGACCCATGGAACTAGAAACCTGGAGGGTGAGTCTAGCTTCCTAAGCCCTCCTGAGGCTTCCGATGCAGGATCGTGTTTGAGAACCATGGGAAAGGAGACCTGAGATCCTGAAATCATTGCTTGGAGCGTCATTTGTCTGGTAGTACAATCAAGCTGGGAACTGCAGGGGGTGAGGGCATGGGAGGGGAGGGGAGGCGTGTTGAGCACCGAAGTTGGAAGGCAGAAGGAGCTTGGTAAATGTTGCTGAAGTCTCATGCTTTTCAACAAAAGGGTTTGCCTGTGTGGGCCAGACACAGAGCAGAAGATCCAGTTTATGCCTTTGAGGAGCTCACAGTTAGGTGAGGAAGACCCCAATAAAACATGCAGAAGCAGCCAGTTGGGCGTGCATAGGCAAAGGCAGGGGCAACGTGGAGGGGCCATTTTGATGGGGGGCAAGGACCGTGGCGAATGGTATGGCTCTTCACTGAAGACAGTATTTCAAAGACCGTCCCTGCCACAGCTGTGGCTCAGTGTGGAGACAGAGACAGCTGGCAGGGCTTGGCCAATGGTCTGCCTCTGTCCCCACGAGAGGTGTCTGCATGCTGCTTCAAGAGGCAGCGAGTGCCCTGTGCTTGGAGGCAGGCGCGTAGAAGCTACAGACCACTCTGGCACCAGATGGAAGGGTGGGCTGCATGATCTTCAGGAGGGGTCCCATCTAGGATTCCAAGCTGCTCTCAGGGCTAGTTGTGGTGACCCGCGGTCTCTAGTGCTGGTCCTCTTTGTGACAGTCTCTTATGCACCCCATTCCTGCTAAGTCACTATCCGTTTATTTTGTTTTCTTTGTGTGTGTTTTTAAAAAAACAAAATTTATTAAAGTTTTTTTTTTTTTGCCTACACATTTCTCATGAGTGGGCAGAGGACAAACGAGGGGGAAGATGGAAGCTTCGGGCTCACCCCCTGTGTGTTCACTCCATGTGATTTTGCAGAGAGCAGCTTTATTCTCCTGATTATCTGCCTCTGCTTGGGGGCGGGGGGGCGGGGTTCATGGATTTTCCAGAACACCTTGTTCCAGAAGTCTATGTGTCCCCGTGGGCACTTCTGTGGGTAGCTGGGTGGCCGCTTGTCTCTCAAGTCCCTATCCACCCACAACCCTGTGTGACCTGGCTCTGGGGCAGGGTGTGGTGGCTGCTGGCCCCCCCCCCCGGGGGGGGGCTGGCTACCTCTCTGCAACAGGGCAGATGCCTCTGCATATTTGTGAGTCAATGGTGGCAGCCGATTGCTTGGCACTGGGAAATGTGGCCACCCCATGAGGCTGTCTTCATGGGCTCCATTTGGTATCATCATGTTGGCACTGTTGAATCTGGCTGCCACATAAACATCTACCTTCCTTTCTCTCCCTCATGTATCCAGTCTGTCATTGTGACCAAATGCATTAAATCTCACTGTTGTTAGCGCTAACTCTAGCAGTGTCGTGTACTGCACTCATAGCTTACAAAGCACAGCTATCCCTGGTACTCATGGGATGTTAGTTCCAGGATACCCCAAGGATATCAGGGTCCTTGGATGCACAAGTCTCTTGTAGAAAATGGCATGGAAAATGCATATCACTTATGCAATCCTCTCATATACTTTAAATCAACACCTGATTACTTATGATATGCAATACAATGTAAATGCTATGTAAAGAGTTGCTATCCTGTAGAGTTTAGAGAATCATGAAGAGATCTGTAGATGCTTAGTATGGATGCAATTTTTTTAAAAAAATGTATTCAATCTAAGTTTGGTTGAATCCTTGGATCTGGAACCCATGAATATGGAAGCTACTGTACTTCCACTTATACCAAATACGTCTCTGGAAGCACGGACTTTTTTATCTGTACAACAGTAGTAATAATATCAACCACCCCACTTACAGCAACCACTACCACTTGAAGGAGATTTAAATGAGCTACAGCACAGATAGATCTTAGAATGATGTCTACACAGGACACACATGCCATAAATGTTGACAATTTTCACTTTTTGAAGTAGGAACGATTTGCCTTGAAGAATGGGAAAGGTCCCTGTCACTCGTAGTGTACTGAGGACCAGGCAATGCTAAAACAATAATAAATCTCAGCAAAGTCTGTCTGCTCTGGTATCACTATGTGCTGGCAATTCTCAACTATGTCAATGGTAAAATACTTTGTTGGAAAATATTTAGTTGATCTGAGATCTAAATTGCTGTGGTTTTTGTTGAGATTTAATAACATGGAAGCTTAACACATATAAGTTCCACATTAGTGCTTTTTTGGGGGGGTTATTTTTTAATTTTTATTTAAAAATTTATTTTATTTTATTTGTTCTAATTAGTCATACATGACAGTAGAATGCAGTTATACATTTTGATAGATCATGCATAAATGGAGTATAATCTCATGTTTCTGATTGTACATATTGCAGGATCACATGGGTCATGCAGTCATACATGCACATGAGGTAATAATGTCTGTTTCACTCTACTATCATTCCTTCCCCCACACACCATCTCCTCCCTTCACTCCTTAATCCTTTGTTCTTTTAATACACATTGTATTTTATATGGAAGTTGAATCAAAGAACTCCCCGATTTACAGTCATCTCTCTACCCACATGGGCTCAGCTACGTGTGTTCATTTTGAAAGCAAGTTCCTAATGATTTGGTATGTTTCAAGCTTGCTTTGGGCTCACTTCAGCCTCTAAGCCCTGTGGTATTATATATTCCTGCATTTAAACAGTTGATCCAGTATTAGCAACCATAGCCCAGTCATTAAACAATGAAGAAATTGAATGTGAGTTACTTGAATTCTGTCATTCTGTATGAGTACTTGGAGTTTTTACATGCACTTAAAGTTTCTCTTTTCCTCCTTCTCCCTGTTTTTCAGAGCTGGGGATGGAGCCCAAGGCCTTAAGCATGCTAGGCACACACTCTACCACTGAGTTACACCGCCGGCCTGTATGTGCTTAAAATTTCTCACAGCAGAATAGAATGTGGACTGTGAGCTGGAATATTTTTGTTTGGTAAGTGCAAATTTTAGTTCCTATGGTAAATATTTTACTGAATATGAATAATATATGTAACATTGAAATTTCTCCTTTATAATTGCTAATTGTTTTAAGACTAAGTAATGAATCAAGAAAGTAATGATTATTACTGATTATTCCATGATTATTACGGGAAATAATTTCAGCCTGGAGTGGAGGGGGTATAAAATGATCTTTTCTTCTGTAAATAAACTGGCCATCTGTTGGCACTGATGGATCCTTTGTGCACCTATCTCCTTTAAGGTGGGAGGGTCAGAGAAGGATGGCTTGCTATTCCTGGTTTGTGTTTTTAATTATCTAATTCTGCTAATGATACAAAACTCTAAAACATTGCTTGTTTTTATGTTCAAATTTACTTCCATTTTTTTTCTTTCTCATGAAATGTTTTATTGCTGATATCACCTGGAGCCTCTCCAGCATATGAGAGGAGATCCTGCATCCTGCCTGCCTTGAATTGCCTGGCCTCAGCCCCTTCTAGGGCTCTTACTGGTGACAAAGCCCCTATCGCGTGACCCCTGTCATTCAGAGGGTTTCCCCACTGTGTTCCTGTGTGTGTGTGGAGGCACACAGCAAGACCTGTCCCCCTATGTCCTGTCCCCCCCATGGCCAACATGCTGCTAGTGACCTTCATGGAAAGCTGGTTCTGGGGACAAGGGTGTCTTGCTGATGGCCGCTAGTACCCTTTCTCATTGGCCTCTTGGTTGAAGGGGTAGAGCTAAGGTTACCATGAGAGGTAATTGCTCTTTGAGCCCACAGACCCAAGTGCCACCTCCCAGCTGACCTCTCCAGGACAGTACCAGCTCAGCTCCAAGCAACTGGCACTTCCAAGGCATCCATACAGCTTGGGATCCCAGCCACATGTCCTCATTGGCCTTTGAGGGAGAGGAAGCCCTTTGGTTGCCTAGTCTAACACCCCTTACTTCCTGCCCTGGGATTACAGTGGAGACACCCCATCCTTCCGACCACTGGGCTTTGGTCTAGCCCCACAGCTCAGACAGCCATGATAATAGTGCCCAGCCCATTCCCCAAAACCTGGCTGTTTCCATGTTAAATGCCACAGAGCATGGTGCCATGCCCTGCGGGTCCTTCCGCTTGTCCTGCTTAATCTCCCCATTCAGCCTTTCCTTTGCAAGCTCTTTTCCTCCCTGAGGTTCGGAATCCATTCCCCTCGGATCTTTCTGGTTCTCCTTCTTGGTCTTGGGGGAAATTCGCCAGTCCCAGTTGGTGGGGTGGAGAAGGCCGAGTGGGCCATACTCCTCGTAAACATTTCTATATCTCCCAAGGGCATAGTCTGTGGAGACTAAAATCAGGAAGATGTCTGTTTCTGCTGTCCTCCACGGTGGCAACCTTGTCCCCTCTCATAGGCAATGAGTTCAGAGACTTGATGGCATGAATTGGGGTGAGCAGAAGTGACAGAGAAAGCAAGAGACCTACTGAAAGGAAGAAAACAAGTATCAGTTAGAGGTTGAATATCTCTTATTTGGAATTCTTGGAACCAGAAGTCTTTCAAGTTGCAGAGTTTCTTGCATTCTGGAATATTGGTATAGACTTTACTCATTGAACATCCCTAATCTAAAAATCCAAAATCCCAAATACTCCAACATCTGAAATCTTTGAATGTCATATTGACTCTCAGATTTTGTAGCATTTTTGGTTTTCGGATTAGAGATGCTTCACCTGTAATATATCAAAAACACTATGCTGAGCCATAAGAAACTCCAGTCTGAAGAAGCGTCGACAGTAACTGCCATCCCATAGGCTAATCTCAGTTTTTAAGTTTATACAATGTATTAGTTTCATACTGATGCTGTAACAAATTGGCACAGATCTCCTGCCTTTGTAAGTTTAAAACAGATGTCTCTGTCTGAGGCCTTTCTCTGACTGCAGGAGTGGACTCAGACTTCAGTGGTACAGCCTGTAGATGTTGGGGGGTCGAGGACTCCAAAAGTAACCCCTAACCAAGAAAGGAAGGGAATCGGTAGGTGTTATGTTGAAAGGCTCATGGTTGAAGTCTCAGTCCCCAGTGTGGTAATGTACGGAGGTGTGGCTTTGGGGAAATGCTTGGATCACAGGTTCTCTCACTACATCAGTGGATCAATCCAGTGAGGAATTCAAGGCTGAGTGACCTATTGGAAGGTGGTGGAAACTGTAAGAAGCAGCGGGTCCTTGGAGGGTGTGCCTCAGGACTATATGTTGTCCCTGGCTTCTCTCTTTCTGTGCTTCCCGGGCACCAGGATGAGCAGTGTTGCTCTGCCACGCCCTTCCACCATGATGCTCTGCCTTTTTTCAGGTCCAAAGCAATGGAGCCAGCTGACCATGGACTGCAGTCATGAAACTGAGTCAGAATAAACCTTTCCTCATTCATTCAAGCTGTATTTCTTAGGTATTTTATCACAGCAATGGAAAGCTGACTGCGACAGTGGATGTCCTGTGGCTTCTGTAACAATTTACCACAACCTAGGTGGTTTAAAGGTTATTCTCTTGCAGGTTTTGAGGCCAGAAGCCTGACATCCAGGTGTGCGTGGGGCCACACTCCTCAGAAGGCTCTAAGGGAGAGTACTTCCGTGCCTCCTCCTGGGGGCTCCTGGTGCTCCTTGGCTTCTGACTGCATTGTCCTATCTTTGCCCTCTGATTTCTCATGTCCTGTTCTTTTCCTCCCTGTATGTCTCCTAAAAGGACACTTGTCTTCTATTTAGGGCCCACCTGAGTAATCCAGGATGGATCCATTTCCAAATCTTTAATTATATGGACAAATTTATCAATATACAAATTGATCCCTTTCCTAAATATGGGAACATCTACAGGTTTGGGGAGTTAGGACGTGGACATGTCAGCTTGCTCTGGTGAATTCAACCTGCTCTAGTGAATTAACACTTGGCTTTTTTGTCCCTTGGGGACATTCTCAGGTGTGCTCAATACAACTCTCAGTTCCAAGTGAGGTTGAGCCCTGCTGGCCACAGTGACCAACCTCTCAATAATGCAGGCTGCACTGGCTGTCTTCAACTCCCTGTCACTTGTCCCACTCATTCCCTGTGCTTCCTGGGATCACCTCCCAAGTAGACTACCTGTGCCCAAATCCTTGTCTCCAGATCTGCTTTTGGGGGAACCCAAATTAAAGCCTATCTCCTGTTACTAAGGCCCTCGTGGGCAGTGGCAAGTCACATCCCAGCAGGCTCCCATACCTAGTTTGCCCCAAGTCACCGTGTGCGGTTGTGTTCCTGGCTGATCTTTCTCTCAGGGGCACCCTGGTCCATCTTCTGGTCTCCCTGGCCTGTCCCTATCCTCTCTCACATTGCCCTCGTGATTCCACAACCTCATCTCTCTCTCCTGGAGACCCCAGGCGACATGCAGCCTCAGCAGAGGGGAAGTAATTGCAAAGGCACCTGCTGCCTTAGATAGTGGAGGAAGTATCACAGTCAGCGTGTGGCTTAATTGAATTAAAGGAAAACAGTCCTGCTCCTGTCTCCACGTAACTCATTGCCCTTGACGGGGTGCAGATAGAGCTCATTCCAGAAGCAAGAGTGCAGGCCAAGAGGAACTGGGCTGCAGACCTGCCTCTGGGGAGCTCCTGACTCAGAGAAAGTAGGAGCTGGGTGACTGGGCCACCGCTGCTCAGAGGCCACAGCAGTCCCTAGACTGAGGCATGAAGGAAAGTATTGAGGGGTGAGGAGACAGGGTCTTTGACCCTGCGTTAGAGAGCATAACCTGGGAACCGATAAGGAGGTTCAGCAGAGAAGGTCCTGCGTTCTGGACCAGCAGGTAGGGCTGGAAAAGAGCGATCCGAGCTGGATGTGGTGGCACATGCCTGTAATTCCAGCAACTCAGGAGGCTGAGGCAGGAAGATTACAAGTTCAAGGCCAGCCTCAGCAACTTAGTGAGACCCTGTGTCAACATAAAAAGTAAAAAGGGCTGGGCATGTAGCTCAGTGGTAAAACACCCCTGAGTTCAGTCCCCAGGACAGGAAAAAAAAAAAAAAAAAGTGATCAGAGATGATGGGAGAAAGTGATCAGAGGTGATGGGAGGTGTTCTTGTTCCCTGTAGGCACTCAGTGCCCCTACCACAGCCAGGCAGTGATTGGCTCACAGGCACCCCTGGGCAAGGCCAGTGGGCTGTGTCGTGTGTCTGTGCCTGAAGATGACCCTTGCCTGCTCAGGGAGGCGCTCCCAGGCCAGCGTGCCCTCCTGCTAGTGCACCGGTTCCGAAGCTCTGAGGGAGGGGGAGGCCCCCCAGTTTGTGGTCAAGCTCTGTGCTCCGGAGTTCTGCACTGTGTGGACCCGACAGAGACCCAACTCGCTGCAGCAGAATGGGGTGCTTCCTGCGTGGTGACACCTCCTGAGGAGGACTACCCCAGAAATCCTGCAGGGGGGCAGGAGTCAGGCATTCTAGCTTGTCCAAGTGCAGTGGCATCAAGACCCATTTCCCTCCCTAACAGAGGGTGTCCTCGAGGCTCCTCCCCCATTGGGAGGAGCTGGCGGAGCAGGGGGATGGAGATTGGGTGAAGGCAGTAGGTGTGCTTCGGACTGAGGGTCCAGGGCTAGCAACGTCCCAGGCGAGAGTCAAATAGCAGGCATGACTTTGGCTTGGGAAATAAACTCACCAAAGACTGATCTTGTGTATCCTGATTGCTTCAGAGCCTGTGTCTGAAAATCAGGGAAATTGACTGGATTTTTGGTCCAGTAGAAAAGAGCAGGGATTTCTCTCCTTTCAGCACTTTGACAGTATGAAGAGACTCTCGGAGGCTTTGCATTTGTGCTTTCTGGGTAGTCTTCCATTTGCTTGCGCCCGAAGCCCCTTCCTCTGTCACCTCACAGAAGGCTGGTAGGTTCGTGAGACACCTTCTCTCCATATGTTTGCAGAGGAAAGAAGGAGCCCAGTTACACACGTTCTGGACCCCTGGGCTGAGAGGTCAGGAGCTATGACTTTGTTCAGGTGCCACTTGGGATCCATGGATGGTTACTGAGTTTGAGAGGGTGAAAGAACCACCTGTCAAATATAGTAAGACATTGTGTGGATGGGGACCGAATGTTTCTGAAGCTGACTGATCTAAAAGCCTTTTCGTGGGTACTAGTCCCTCTGCCTGGACGCTTGTCACGGTACAAATATCTCTTCTCAGAGATTTCTCCCTTGATCTACTTCCGACCTAAATCAGTTTCTCCATCGCCCCATCTCACAGCGTCCTATACTTTTATTTTCACAGTGTTTACTACAATTTCAAAAGTCTGGATTTGTCTTCTCCGAGGGCAGGCTCTCTGCGATTCTTACTTGTGTATGGTGCTGAAGTCAAAGCGCTGGACAGAGCGAATCAGGCAGGGACGGTTCCTGAGATCACTGCCCTGGGGGAGAGAGACAGACACTGAAGGGGCGGGTGGTGTTAAGCTCTGGGCTGGGCAGTGGGAGAAAAGGCCTGGAGGACATTCAGGCAGAGGTGAGTCTGTGCTGTTTGTTGCTATTTTCAAAGGGAGGCCCCGCCTTCCCACAGAGGCTGGGAGAAAGGAGTGATCACACAGGGAGCGGGTGGCTCCCAGGTCCTTGGGTCGCAAAACTGACTAGAGACTGGGAGAAGATGGCCCTCGGACAGGGGCTTTCCTCTAAAGTTAGATTGCGGGATGTATACAGTGTGCTAAGAAATTGGAAGCCAGGGGCCCTAATCAGGAAGAAACCTGTCTAAGCTGTAGTCAGATGGAGGGGAAGTTAATGCCATCCTGATCAATGACCTCCCCTCCCAGGCTGCTTTCCTCCAGGTGTGTTTAATCTGTTAGCATTGATCTCTGTTTAGTTAGTGTCCATCGCCCTATTAGACTGTGAGCCTCCTGAGGTCAGGGAGCAAGCCTCTCTCATTTGTTAGCAGTGTCTGTTTGCTTCTAAAAGGGGTTTCATAAACGCCATGGAGAGAACGGATGGAGGGATGGGTGGAGGGACAGAAGCATCCAGCATGACTTCCGGCTTTTCAGCGTGTGTGGAAGCAGAAAATGGGCAGTGATGGCTGATTTGGAGTAGTGATGGTCAGGCTGAGGTGGAGCAGTAGGCGTTTGATGCTGCGTCCTGCTCGGGGTGGCGGGTACGCAGAGTGTGATGGAGACGGTTCACGGAGCACCCTGGACCTGGGGAGCTGGCGGCACGTGCAGATTGTACCACTGACCTGGCCTCTGTTTGATTTCTAACAAGTCACAACGATCCTGGGACTCTGGGGGAAAGGACGACGTTTGCTCTTTTGTGTTTATTTAGGAGACAGAGCTGCGTGGAGCTGAGGCCCCCCCTTCCAGGCTGCCCCACGGCAGGCAGAGGGATGCTGGTGCGTGTAATTACTCTCAGGGTCAAGGCAGAGCAATCAGCTCCTTTGTCAGCAGCCTTCATTGAATAGTTTTATCGAGCGCCTGTGGGTGATTTGTTCCAGCCCTGGAGTAATTGTCCAATCAACTGTAGGCTCCCTCAGGGGAAGGTGGGAAGGAAGCATCCCCAACGGTTGTGATTAAGACAGGCCAGCCTCCTTAATTAACTGAACAAACACCTACTGTGTATACCTACTGTGTGCACCTATTGAGCACCTACTGTGTATTAGGCTCTGTGCCAGGCCTCATAGGTGGTGGGTGAGAATTCTTGTTTGAAAGATCCTCTGGACGGCTAAAGGTGTGAAGGGAATCACCTGTCATCTCACAGTCCCCCCAGGACCTCGAGGGGGAAATCTTCCTCCTGATCCAGGAGTTTTGAGTGGGGCCTGGGGAGATGATGGGGAGGAGCAAGTGGGGGGATGGGCAGTAGGCACCGATGAACCTTCAAAGGTCCGTTCTCCATGGAAGAGTTAAAGCAGGAAATGCACTACACAGTGGTCAGAAAGAGGACTTCTGGAATAGATCCCAGTAGCAAGAGAAGGAGCTGGGGAGGAAAGGAGGCACCAGGGCATACATGGCCTGGGGGCTCAAGCAAGGAGTTGGGGGTTTTAGACTAAACAGAAGCAGCCAGGAGAGGATTCAGTTCAGGAGTGACAGGATCAGGCGGGGCCAAGCCCGTAGTAAGCTTTCCCTAAATGCTCATCTTCGCTCTTATTACCTGTAGTGAAAAAAAATAACAATTTCTCTCTTTAAAAATTTTTATTGGTTCATAAATAGTTATACATAATGAATGATGCATACATACACAATGGAGTTTTATTCAGCCACAAAGAAAAATGAAATCATGTCATTTTCAGGAAAATGAATGGAACTAGAGACCATTATGTTAAGTGAAATAAGCCAGACTCAGAAGGTCAAGGGCTGTCTGTTTCCTCATGTGTGGAAGCTAGAGAGGGGAAAGGAAAAAAAGGTGGGGGACAAGGATCTCATGAAAATCAAAGGGAGCTCAGTAGAGGAAAGGCACTGGGGGTGGGGGAGGAGAGGAGAGAAAGGGGAAATCCCGGGGAATGATATTGGCCAAATTATATTGTTATATCATGTGCATGCACAAATATGTAGAATGAGTCCTACCATTATGTATAACTCTAATGCACTGATAAAAATATGGAAAAAATAACAATTTCACTTTGGTATGGAGAGGATTTTTGGGGAACCGAGGTGGATGCGGGATAGCAGGGCTAAGGCTACTGCAATAGTTCAAGCCAGAGAAGGAGTGTGTCTTGCTTGGTTCAGAGTTTAGAGGGATGAAAGTGATTGATTCAGGAGATATTAAGATCAAACTGGCAGGACTTGGTGAATGACTGGAAGTGGTGGGGATCACGGGAGAGAAAGGGAGAAAACAGGGTGATGTTCCTGGCTTGGGAGGAGGAGAGGATGATACAGCTGTTCCCAGGGTAGCAGCAGGGATTGCCTTTTAAAGTAAGAGCGGGAGTGTCCAGTGTGCTGTGGGGCACATGGACTGCAGCTCGGCAGGGCCAGATGTCAGGGAGTGGGAACTATTTTCATTGCCACATTGTTTGGATTTTAGGTGCAACATCAAGAGACCTGGCATGTACTTGACTTAAGTTGGGTTCTCTCAGATGCTGAGATAAGAATTCAAGTGAAGGACACTTATTTGGGAAGCAGAAGTCACGGGGGAGGAAATCACCCCTCCACCCTCCTCGGTTCTCTGGCTGTGACCCTGCAGATGAAACTGACCAAAGACAGAATAACAGGAGAAAAACAAACAGAAGTTTGTTAGCAAGCGCCATGCACATACACTTGGGGAGCCAGTGACAATCGGCTCGGGGTTGGTAGAGCTCCGGGCTTCCACAGCATCTTAGTAAAGAACTGTTAATTTGTAGAGAAGTGATAGGACGAAGGATAAGACCTTGAACTTCTAGGAGCTGAACATTGGGAGAGGGTAAATATATGGGAAAACTAGTGGTCAATACAGGCTGCTTAGGAAGGTTGGTTTGTGTGGACTCTCTCTCAGTGCCATCTTGTCTTTGCTGCCAAGGCTGATGTCCCCTTTTTGGAATAGCAGTGGGGACACTTTCTCAGGAGGAATTGATATTCTGCCTTCAGGAAGAAGGGGGTGGGGGGTGGTCAGTGCAAGGGGCTCATCCCACGTCTGCTTTTTCTCAATTGCTTTCAGATCCAAATAATCCTTTTACCACCAGAGTGGCATATTCCTTCAAGCCCACCAAAATTGGGATGTGAAAGAGGGAAAAGTGTGTTACTGAACCAGCAAAGTGTGTTTTTCCTGTGGGGGAACCTGGGGCAACATATGCCTCAGACTGATCCTACCTGGGGGTGAGGGGGTTGGGGTATCTGTACCCCATTAGTGACTGGTCAGGCATAGCTCTTGGAAGTGTTTGTTTTAAAAAATATTTTTAGTTGTAGATGGGCGCAATACTTTTATTTAGTTTATTTATATATGGTGCTGAGAATTGAACCCAGTGCCTCACACATGCTAGGCAAGTGCTCTGCCACTGAGCCACGACCCCAGCCCTTGGGAATGTTCTTCCCCTGGCACATCTGGCCTGTCATGCACTGGCTGGGCAGCTTTCCACTGTTGTTCTGACTAGAATCCTCAGGCATAAAAACACAGATCGGGACACAGATCGGGACAGGTGGAAGTCCCTGGAGCATAGTGAAACAACACAGGGATATAAGTAGGCCATTGGCAACAAAGTTTAATCGTCCAATTTATATGAGCATGTAGATTTCTAGCCCAAGCTAACTAGAAATTGGTTCTCTACATAGTTTTATGTTGCACTGGCTGAATTAACTGCAACCTTCAAATAAAACCTGTTGGGATTGGAGCAAATTATGTTATGGCACTGAGGGTGGCATCCAGCTGTGACCAACCTGTGAACTCTCAATCCCATGTCTCACCTTTGGGATTCATTTGTTAGAAATGAACATTTACTGAGTATCTAGTATGTGCCAGGCCTCATGCTAGGGACTTTACAACATACAATCTCATTTAATCTTGATAACAAAAATTTCGTGAAATAGATCTGACTGGACCCATTTTATGGATGAGAAAAAAAAAACTCAGAGATTCGCTCTTGTTGAAAGTTTATAATTGGCAGAGCCAAGTATTGACACTGATTCTTTCCTTCACCTTTCGCTGCCTCCTGGTAGGTAAAAATTACAAGAGCAATCTGAGCTCAAGCGTCGGCTGTACATTTGCATTCAATATTTATTGAAGTTCTCAGGCTCATCCTGTTCCTACTGTTGTGGCTTAATAAGTTCTAAATAATAATGATTTTTCCCCTGGATGAGTATAGATGCTTCTGTCAGCTGAAGCTGATTTCCACCTAATTTGCAGGGAATTTGTGCTGCACAATGATGAGCTAAATATTTATGCAGAGAGGATGTATGTACAAATCACATTTCCATAAGAAACACAAGGCAAACGAGAGTTTTCCACAAAAAAAGTTTATTGATGGGAAAAGATGCTTGAAAGAGTCAAACATTAGGCAGGATCAACCAGCATTATCCAAGAGTTAGCCAGATTTGAGCAATTTAGCTTTTATGCCAGAGAAATGTCTTTATAAAGAGTCGCCAAAGATTATTGAAGGAGGAATTGGTTTTGATTCTCTGTTTTTAGGAAAAATCCCAGGAATATGGAATAGCTGTTTGAATAGTTTGAAGGATCCAGCCACTTTGCTGGAAGACCCTGGGCAAGGTGCTGTTTCTCTCTCAGCCTCAGTTTCTCAAACCGTTATCTGCGGGATGGTGGGACATTCTCTGGGGCCACGCCCCCTCTGCCGCATCATTCTGGGATGACTAACCACATCTCTGTCTTTTTATCTACACTGAGAAGCAGGCTGTTGCCCTTGGATTGCCAGCCTTCCTGCTGAGACAAGGGAGTCAACGTTTAGACTACCTGCTGCATTGCCAGGCACCTGCCAGGTGCTTTGTGTAAACCAACCTGTTTCTCCTCAAAGCTGCTCTGTGGCTGTGGAGTTAGATCTCCGTTTCATAGCCAAAACAAATAAGCTGTAAGTTAAGGAGCCACCGCGGCTTTGGGGGTCTTGTTCAGGTCTTCCCACTCCAGCTAAATAAGTTCAACACAGAGACGTTTAAAGGCAGGTGCTTTTGCTTTGGGTTGTCGACCAGATGGGCGCCCAGGGGCACAGAACCAAGGGCTTGAGTCGCTCAGGTCTGGGTTTGATCCCACTTCTCCTGGCACCAGCTCTATGCCTGCGTGGGTCAAAGTTGGCCTCCAGTCTTCTCTCCTCGTTGGCACACGCTTTGCTGTGATTTTCACAGAGCAGGGCTATTGTGTGGATTCTAGGAAAAATACTCTAGCTCTGTGGTCCTAATTCCAAGTTGGTCATTTTAGGTTTCCCTTCAAGGGTCATCTCTGATGACCACCCTCGCTGCCTCCCCGGCTTAGGAACTGAGTGTGACCCTGGCTCTCTGCCCATCCTCGTTTCCTTAGGCCTCCAGTCTGACCCACGCTCATGCTCTGCCTGACTTCTGCTTGTGTATATGGTGCCTGGCTGGAAATGCAGGTTGAAGCCCCCACCGCCCCAGCAATACCAGTCCTTCTAATTGTTTTTTTTTTTTTTTTTTTTTTTTGGTACTGGGGATTGAACCCAGGGGCACTTAACTACTAAACCACATCCCCAGCTCTTTTCTATTTTTTATTTTGAGATAGGGTCTCACTAAGTTACTTAGGGCCTTGCTAAATTGCTGAGGCTGGCTTTGACTTTGTGGTCCTCCTGCCTTAGCCTCCCAAGCTGCTGGAATTACAGGTGTGCGCCACTGCTCCTGGCCTGAATGAATTCTTTAGTGACCTTCAGAGTTCCTGGGATAAAGAGCCTATTAGTCCAATTTCTGTTACTATAATCAAATACCAGAGACTGGGTAATTTATAAAGAATTAGGGTTTTACTACTCCTATTTCTGTAGACTGAGAGTTCAAAAGTTGGAGGACCCCCATCTGGTGAGGGCTTTCTTGCTGCGGGGTGACTCTATAGAGTCCTGAGACAGCACAGGGACTCACATGGTAAGAGGGGCACATACAAGAGACAGAACCAAACTAAGTTTTATAGCAGACCCACTCTCAAGATAGCCCTTACTTCATGAATCCATGAAACCATGAATTAATTAATCCAGTCAAGAGGGTGGAATCCTCATGAACTAATCACCTCTTAGATGAACAAAATTTTATTTCTTAAACTTAAATTATTAGAGTTGATATGAAAGTAAAACACTTATGATAATATTTAGTTATATCAATATAAAAACGTGGTTGGTCCTACCTCTTAGTACCTTCAAATGGGTTGAATTTCAACCTACGTCTCAGTCGGGCCTTCTTTTCCTTTTTCTGTTTTTTTTTTTTTTAAGCTTTGAAAACATTTATTTCATAATTTGAAAAATTAATTTCCAGCCTAATCTTGTGCTCATCAACATTCTTTACATTTTTATTTGATCTTTTTTTCATAATTCTATGGGGCATTATAATGATATATATTGCATATTCATATGTGCACAAAACATGACGCTATGACTCGGTCAGTTTCCCTCCCCAGCACCTCCCCTTTCCTGCCATTCTTCCCTCCGCCTGGTTGCCTTTGATTTTCATGCGATTCCCCCTCCTCCACCCCAGCTTGGTGGGGATACTCAAACCATAGCAGAGCCCCTCCCACATTGTTACAGAACAACATCTGGATCAGCTGGTCCTTTGCTGTTGAGATTCAAGTGCTTTGAAGTCCTCCTTCGAATGTTGCTTTAAGAAGATAGACTTTCAAATTAGATGTGTCTCGCTGAATGTTTACAAAACCCTACCTGCAGGTACAACCTGCTGGCGTCACAGAACCAGCAGGGGCTGGCTGCCAGCCAGAACCAGTTCCTTCTGATGTGCACACAGGCCCAGTCTTTGCTTGGAATTTGGCTTTGTCAACCACCAAGACTATGGCTAGACTTGGGTCTCGTTTTCTTCTGAGGCCGTGATATGACTTTGAAGAGATATTTCAGGAGAGTTAGAAAGTGGGAGAAAATTTAGAGGCAAGGTTTTCTGTGGGACTCCAGTAATCCGCACGATTGTATAATTTCTCTCTCTTAAGCAACAGTTTTATTAAGATAGAATTCACAGGTAATACAGTTCGCCTTGTGGAGAAATGCAGTTCAGTGGTGTCCGGTGTGTTCACAATGTTTGCATGACCATCACCCGTGATGGGAGAATTTTTATTCCCCCCTCTCAAAGGAACCCCGTGTTAGCAGTCCCTCCTCACCTCCCTGGCAGCCACCAATTTACTTTCTGTCCCTATGGATCTGCCTTTTCTGAATATTATGCAGCCTTTTGTGGTCCATTTCTTTCATTTAGCTTTTTTTTCCGGGTTCACCATGTTGTAGCAGGTACTAGGACTTCGTTCCTTTATGGATGAGGAAGACCACTGCTTGGTACACTGGGCTTTGTTTAAGCACTCATCAGTTGACTTGATGGACATTTTGGCAGCTTTTTGTGGCTTGTCAGGAACACCGCTATTATGAACACACAGGCACAAGTTTTTGTGTGGACATGGATTTTCAGTTCTCTTGGGTGTAAGACCTTGGAGTAGGATTGTTGGGTCATATGGTGACTCTACTTCATCTTTGGAAGGACTGCCACACTGGTTTCGGAAGTGGCTCCAGCATCTTGCAGTCCTACCCCCAAACTCTTTAATGGCTTATGTTGGTTGAAATGGGTTTGCAGATGCTGAAATTTATTTGAGCTTCAAGCCCAATGTGGTCCAGAGTCTCAGAGGAATACTCAATTTGGATTATGGGATTGGATTTAGCAAGGCTAGGAAAGGTCTTCCAAAGCCCACAATGGCGTACCCTTAATATTCTGGAATAAAATCCCCAAAATATAATATAGTCTTGGATTCAAGTTCTTGAGTAAGAGCTGTGATGTAGCACAGGATTAAGAGCTTAGACCAGTGCCTATCTTGCTTGGAATTCCCTTAGAAGGAGATTCAGAGACAAGGACTCAGATACAAGTCCTTTCCCTGGGTTGTGATCCCATGAAACACAGATCAAGGTTTGGGGAAGTGAGGTAGAGAAGGGAGGGGAGCCAGGGTAGGGCCCACTATCAAGGAAGTCAACCACTGTGGGCAACCAGCGCTCCATTCCCTTGGGGAATGTGGGATTCCATGTAGAACTTGCCTTGGAGTTATCCCAACCCAGAGACAAGGAGTCTGGGGCCTTTATTCACTGAGTCCTATTGGGTGAGGGTGCTTCTAGGGGTGCAAACTCCCCAGGACTTGTAGTTTTCCCTGAACACTGGCCAACCCTCATCACAGTCACAGGTGGAGAGCTGTGGGTAGGGAGCATCTACCAGGGCCCACCCAAAGTGATACTTATGGATGATCCGCCAGTGGCCTCTCCAGCCACCAGAGGAAGTCCATTAAAACATGCTATAGGGCTGTCTCTGTCGACTTACAGCAATGAAAAGTAGGACATAAAATAAAATCTTTTTCTAAACCCCTCCCTGAGGTAGGAAGCACAAAGCTTCATGAACATGGGGAATAGCTGATGTGTGTGTGTGTGTGTGTGTGTATTTTTTTCCCAAAAGATTGAAGTTTGAGGCATTTCTTTATGAAAGAAAAGAATGGGGCAATTGAAAGGCACTTGCTGAAGTAATCAGAGTTGAGAGGCAGGAATAGAAATGGTAATCAGAATCTGCCTTGAGACAACTTAGAGGGATAATCAAGGGCTAGGAAATGTGCCAGTCCCCACAGACCAAACCGCTGGGTCCCGCAGAGCCCTGGGCACGTGTTTATCTCCAGGTCCAGTGGAAGAAAGGGCTGCAGAACAGCAGCTTCCAATGCCACTGGAGACCAGAGTCATCTGGGACATGGGATAAAAACAGGCCTGGGGTCTTCCCCTGGTATTTTGGGAGTGGAGGACAGAGAAGTTGGATTTTAACAAGGACCCCAGTTGACTACAAATCAGATTTGGGAACTTCTGAGAGGAGACAGTAATAGTGCAGTTGAGTTCCTGATGTTTTTTGGAAAGAAACCCCAACATGGCTACTTCCTGGACTCCCTTCTTGGCACTTTCCTGCAGTAACTCTTAGATTTCACTGGGTCCTCATTCCTAGCTGGCTGAGGCGGTTTTATTCCACCTCTGGTTAAGGTGTCTGTTTGGAATGTCTGTTGAGACTGGACTTTCAACCACAGGCATCTCAGCCCTACACAGTCCTGTCTGGATTTTTATCCTGGGAAACCATATACATCTCAGCCCCACACAGTTCTCTTTCTGACCTCGAACAGCAGGAAAACAAATAACCATAGAGAGATGGAGTCACCAGTGAAAAGAGATAGAAGATCAGTTGCTTTAGCTTGAGCCTCTCTAAAAGTATGAAAGATTCTGAAATCTTCCCTGCACTCCCCATCAGACTTGACTTGATCAGGGTCAAAGGTTAAATTGTGTAACGCACAAATGTTGAGTGGAGGCCTTATGATCTTGAGGATGGGGAGCAGTTCCTCCATCACGTCCCTCAGAAGGAGCCAAACCCATCTTGCTTTTGGACTTCAAGCTTCCACCACAGGGTGGTGAGCTTCTGTGGTCTTAGCCAGCCCATGGTGCTTTGTTATGGCGCCCCGAGCAAATGACTATGGCTGGCTTGTTCTGGGGGGCCTACCTCCTGAGCTTCTCATCTCTTCACTCACATCCCCACAACCGCCCCAGGTTCCTGCCCCAGATTTCTTTCTGCCCTCGCCACATCCCTCTGCTATCTTGTCTCTGCCCAGCTGCCAGCATTAAGCTTTGTAAACCACATCTGAACACATCAGTCCCTCTTAAAACCTGCCTGTGGCTCCCTACTGCTCTGAGGATAAAGACCGAAACCCTGGGTCCTAAGTCCCCGCTTCGTTGAGCTTACCTGTCCTTCGGCTCTGTCATGGGCCACTTCCCCCAAACTGGTCTCCCTTCAGTTTTCCAACTCAGCCTTTCCTCCATCTCAGAATCTCTGTCAGGAATGCTCCTCCTTCCTTTCCTTCTAGACCATTCCTCCTCTTCCGTCAAGCCCCAGCTCACACAGCTGCTGGGGACTGATAGGGTTAGGCCTGTTCTGTTGCAAACTTCCCTACCATGCAGCACAACACTGTCCAGCAGCACCCATATGTCATGAGGAACTTGTGAAATGACTTCTTTAATTTCCTTTAGGATGCAAACTCCACCAGAGCAGGGATATGCGTCCAGCTTGTTTGCCTCTATGTCCTGGAACAGGTGCCTGGCACAGAGTAGGTGTCCAATAAATATTAGTTGGATGATAAAATGGCTTGAACGTAATCTCCAAAAGGGCGTGGGTGGGCGTGCCTGTTCATTCCTGCTTCTTCACACTCGGGGGGGGGTGGTGGTGCCTGGAATAGAGTTCATGTGCCATGAGGGGTGGGCCAGGGTGAAGGGAGCGGGGAGAGGGGGCAGTGGCATGGACCGAGTCTCAACAGACAGAGCTTTCCCGGGCCCCTGCTGCGCCTCCTGCTGGCAGAACTGTGTGACAACCTGGTTCAACCATAGTGGAGGAAGCCGGAAGAGCTGCTGGAGTACAAAGAAGAGGGGACGCCGGGTGGGAAGGAAGGGAGCGGAGGGTTGAAGTGGATGGTGGGGACAGCTCAGGGTCAATTTGGGGGTCAGGGAGCAGGTACTGAGGAGACTTTTTTTAGGTGTCCCTAGGCCCTGCTGGCTTGAGTGTGGCAGGAGGACCCTGCGGGGGCAGCAGAGAGCTGGTCCGAAGCTCCCTCCAAGCATCAGAGCCCCTGCTGGCTGGTCAGCGCTGGGGTGCTCACTCGGGCTTGTGGTGCATTGGGGTACCCCCTGCCCCGACCAGCTTCCCTGATTGAGGACTTTTCTTATGGGCTAAAGTACTGTCTGAGGCATCCACTTTAGAGAGCAAGTCCCACCTCTCCTCCAGCATCTTCCTCTCCTGTTGAGCCAGAGTTTACTCCAGAGTTTCCGCAGGGAGCCCTGAGCCTCCCAGAGGCTGCCTGGCTGGAGGATGCCATCCTCTGCATGGCCCCTTGTCTCAGCTCCCTGCATTTCAGGACATGTGTCAGCAACCCACCAGGATGTTGGGTTGGAGTCACAAAGCAGTCAATCTTTTTTGTCTAGGGAGAGTCTGGGAAGATAATCTTACCTCCACCCCTCCAGAACCTTCTTGGGAAGCCTCCGTAAACAGGCTTGGTCTCCAGATTGGAGCTGGAGCTGAGGAACAGATGGACTGACGGATGCCGGCCAGGAAGCTCCAGGTGTCAGGGCCCTGCCTCGTGTGGCTCCCCCAGCAAAGGTTCCCTTGGCACCGTGGAGTATCTGTCTGCTTGTCTGCATGTCTCTTCTCTTCCTGTCCCCCAGCCAGGGGGCTTGACTCAGGTATCTTTAAATTAGTAACTCCTCAACCACAAAGTAAGGAAGATGAAATAGAAAGGGAAGTGTTAATGAGGAAAGGGAAAGAGGCACTATTTTCAAATGCTCTGTGGGATAATTTATTGGAATTCTCTGGGCTTTGTTGATGCTGCTACACAGACTCAGAAAGACTGAACATAGTCTGGTTCTCGGTGTTTCTTCTTTCTGCCCATCCTCTTTCCAAGTACGTCGCCTCTTGCCTTTGGTGGCAGCAGAGACCTGACCTGCCTTTGTATTTATAAAGATCCTTCTTGCGTTTGCTCCTAGGCTCCATCAGTGTTTTGTTACAGACTCACAGAGATCTCACCTCTCTGTGCCTCAGTTTCTTCATCTGTAAAACGGGGCCAAATCAGTCCACCTCAGTTTGATGGACTGATTGGTGGTAACCGGAGGCAGGTGAGATGTGGCTGGAGGAGGTGGGTCTTGGGGGGGTGTGCCTGGAGGGGTTCATCTTCCCTCTGTCCCTCCCCCCAGTCTCTCTGCTTCCTGGCTCCTCTGCTGCTCCCTTCTGCCATGATGCTCCACCTCACTTGGGGCCAAGGAGATGGAGCTGGCCGACCACAGACTGAGCCTCCGAAACCATGAGCCCCAAACAGACTTTTCTCTCTCTAAGCTGTTCTCGTGGGGTGTTGTGGTCACAGTGATGAAAAGCTGACTGACACACCTAGTGAAGATGGAGCACCCTCTGTGGCATTGGCACAGTGAGGACGTTGCCCAACGCTGCATTTCCCAGAACGTATCTCCATGACAAATGGTGCATGGCCGAACACGGAGACTCGACTCACCCGAGCACAGGACCTGGCCAGTCTGCACCACCAGGCAGGAGGGGAGACCGGAAGCTCTTGGGCAGAGGTGGATGCTGCCGCCTGGGAGCCCATTTTCCTCGGGGAAACTCAGCTCTGCTGCTCAACCTTTCCGTTCATTGGATGGGGCCCACCCACGTTGTGGAGGGTCTTCACCTTTGTTTAAAGTCGACCGATGTGACAGCTTTGGTCACCTACCCAGCACCTCCGTAGCCATCTACGTCTGTGTTCGGTTGACTCCCTTGGCCTGGGAGCCAGCCCCATGTCCAAAGCTGGCCATCGGCGCCACCTCCCGGACCAGCTGACTTGATCCCGTGTTCTCAGGCTGCTCGACCTCACACCACCCACCTCCCCTCCAGTGACCTGCTGCTTCTGCTTGTTCCGGTGTCTTGGGATTCTTGGGGGTGGCAAAGAGGAGGACAACCAAAGAGGCGTTCTGCACTCACAGAGGCAGTTTACTTCTCTTTTCTGTGCAGTTGACCGTGGCTAGTTCTTAAGGGGAAAAAAAAATCAGACGTCACCTGCTCTTGGGGTGACGCTTGTGGCAGGACTCACACAACTTTCAGGAAATCAAGAAGCTCAAAGTGTACCTGTCTCCTTCCGGCTTGAGTTATATTAGCCGGCCCGCTTTCCTTGTCTCTTGTTCTATTCATTATTATTTTTTTACCTTGATCACAGCAGGTGGGGAGGGGCCGCCCTCATGACTCCTGGCCAGCCAGGCCTTTTGGTTGGCATTTGAGACAGAGCACAGGGACAGCTGTCCATCAGTTATAAAGAGGGCCCCCCACTCCCCCATCCCCGCTCTTCAGCAGCGAGCTCCTTATCACCCACAACGCAGTCTCCTCCCGGTGCAAGGATTACCAAAGAATGTTCCTTAAGAGTATATTCAGAATTTGATTAAAATGTTGGTTTCGAATCTATTCTTAACTCCTTAAGACCTGAGACCACAGTGTGTCCTAGGGCAGAGTGGGGACAGGCCCTCTTTCTGAGGCCCGGAGTGTAAATATTTTTAGCTTTTTGGGCTATGTAGTGTCTCTCCCTTTGTTGTACAAAAACAGCCAGAGACAATATGTAGAATGTGCCTGGCTATGCTCCGATAAAACTTTATTCATGAGCACTGAAATTTGAATTTCGCATAATTTCCACATGCCATGAAATAGGCTGCTTCTTTTGATTTCACAAAAACCTTTAAAAATATAAAAAACATTCTTAGCTTGAATGCTATGAAAACAAACGGAAGGCTGAGTTTGGTGCGTGTGCTGGTTTGTGGACCCCGTTACAGAGGGCAGCTTAACAGACTGGAGGGAGCCCGCGGAGACCCCAGGGAATGGAACCTCGCCTGTCATCTCTGTGCGTGTTAACACGAAATAACCCTGAGTCTGCCACAGCACGGGCGGTCATAAAATAATTAAATAATTAACAGGTGACAAAAGTACAAAGGTCAAAGTCCCCTTCCTCGTGGCTCATCCCTGCTCCCACCCCGCAGAGGTGAGAAGCAGGCTTCCAGTCCTCCAGGGACCGGGGACCCATTTCTCCATCCTTTTCTGCCTCCTCAGAAGTTCACACATCAGAACTACTGGGACGACCAAGAAAGAGACCAGGACACCTGACCAGGTCCCCTCTTATTTGGAGGACCAGCTGCCTCCGGTGGGCAGGCTCTTGCTCTTGTCTGCTAAGCCACGTGTGTCTGAGTGGACAGGTGTCAAGGTGGCTCTAGAACACATACGCTCAGGGCACCTGAGGGTGGGCTCCCAGACCCGGGGCCAAGCTCCCCTCTTGCCTCAACTTCCCCACAGTCTCTGGCCCCATCTGATCCCCAGCCACCAGCAGCTAAGCTCTCCGTCGAGCTGGGGGTCCGACCTCCCTGAGTTCTGCTTGTTTCGTTCCTCTCTTTACTTTCCCTTTGGATTTTCCCGGAGTGGACACTGATTTGACTCTCAGCTTCTTTTCTAGCTTTTCCTTCGGGAATGAAACCGGGCTATTTTTGTTTGCGAGACTGGAAAGCAGCGAGGAAAGGAGCATGAGAGGAGCGCCCGTGGTCTCCACTGGGATCTTCCCTGCCTGTGGTGAGCTCTCCACGGCGGCACTTAGAAACCAGAACGAAGGCCAGGTGCGGGGCGAGCGCTGCATTTGTCTTTTAGAACTGGGAGGAGGGAGCCTCCAGGGTTCCTTGGTCCTCACTCCTCACTTCCTAGATGGGGAATTGAGGCTCGTGGGGTGGAAGTCAGGAACGGCTGCCGCAGGGTGTGAGGCTGGAAGGATGATGCAGGTGGGGGCTGGGCTGGGCTGCTCCTCGAATGCCTGGTTGGAGGCGTGGCCTCTTCTTGGAGGTGGGGAAAGGCTCCCAGGAGGTCCGGGCAGGGTCCAGATGATTCAGAAAGACCATCTGTGGATGAAGGATTGTGTGATGTGCGGTTGGGCGACTGGGGTGGGCGGATCGAGAAAGGATGGACCAAGGCGTGGATGTTTGTTGGTGGGCGGGAGAGGTGTGCAGCTGCTGACCTGGGAGGAGGCAGGTCAGGTCAGGGGGCTTTTGTCCAGATGGGGACATAAGCACATTTGACGGTTGGTATGAAGGAATCTGGGGAGAGGCAGAAGATAGGAGAGGCTTTCCTGCTGGAGAGAGAACTTGGAGGTAGGAATCCAGGCCCAGGTGAGCCAGGAGGCAGGGGCTGAGGAAGCTGGTGCCGGCCCGAGAGGTAGGGCCACCGGTTTGTGCCCAGCCACCAAGACTGACTTGTGAGGTCTCTGTTCATGGTTGTGGTTCTGGTGTCAGAGGTCCCTGGCCCTAGAGGCCCCTGACGCCAGAGGCAGCCACCGAAAGCATCGGCCTCATGGGTGAGCAGGTTCCCCGCCACACCACAGCCTCCAGATTCTTGGAAGGAAGTAGAATCAAGGTACTGCCGCTCCTGTTTATTGACGGCTGATGTGAGGGAGCAGAAAACTTCCTGACCCAAATGAAAAATCGCCCTCTGGGTGTCTGGACGTGTCCTCTCTGAGGCCCTGCATTTATTCAGCTCTCTTTGACTCGGGTCCTTACGGGATATCCAGCGCTGCTCCAGTCATATTTATTTCAAACCCTTTCCAATTTCCGACAATTATTTTCTTGGCCATTAAGCCGGACTGAGCAGGAATACTTTAGTGTGCTTATTTAAATCTCACTGCATTCGTACGTTCCCTTGTAAGTAAGGTCTCTGGTTCCCCCAAAGTGTCAGTGTGGAAGCTTACGACGACTCATCAATTTCTCAGTCCATCTTCCAGAAGGTCAGCCTTGAAGCAAATTGTATCCTGTCACCACCCAGCTCAGGGCCCTTGCACCATCCCCCTCACGTTGGAGGACAAGGACCTTAGACTCACAGAGCTACAGTATTCAGATCAATTTGCAAGAGAATATGGGGACAGCGTCAGGGAGCTTCCAGGCTGAGAGGGGTTTGCTGCAACCTGACCCCTGCAGAGAATGGACTGCCTTACCTGGGTGCTGACATGGTGGGTGATGGATGCCAGTCCCAGGAGGATCCTAAGCAGGGGGTGGCAAGGTCAGGTTTCACTGAGGAAGATCAGGCTGGCCGTGTGTGGCGGGTGTGTGGAGGGACAGCAGGCAGGAAGGCAATGGCCCAGGCACATGTAACCAGCTTCCACACCCTGTCAGTTCCCCTGTGACCAACTTCATCATTTCAGAGTCCCACACAAAATAAAAAGGTGGGACATCTCATTCAAAAAAAGTACACACATGGAACATTATTCAGTCATAGAAAAGAATGGAGTACTGATGCACGCTACGCTGCGGACGGACCTCAGAAACGTCATGCTAAGTGACAGGTCACGCATTCTACCTTCCGTTTAAATGAACTATCCAGAGTAGGTAACTCCATCGAGACAGAAAGCAGACTGGCAGTTGCCAGGGGGTGGGGCCAGAGGAATGGAGTGGGTATGTTTTCTTTTAGAAAATATTTGGAAATAGATAGTGATTGTACAACAGGGAGCACAAATGGACAAAATGTTGTTCACATTCCGATGGTCCAGTTTGTTATGTGAATTTTTCCCTCAGTAAAAAAAAAAAAAAAAAAAATATATATATATATATATAAAATAAATATATTTATACACATATAATATATATAGTGTTAAAATTATATATATATATATATATATATATATAAGTATATTGTGTATATGTACAATATGTAGTGTGTTAAAAATGATTAAGCCTTTGAAGGTGGCAGCAGCAGGCTGCTAAACCAGCACTCCTTTTCTGTTTTTGGTGACTCTTTTTTTTGGTGGTGCTGGGGATTGAACCCAGGGCCTTCTGAGCTATCTCCCCAGCCCCCAGCAGCCCTTTTCCAAGCGCCGGGCCTGACTTGCTGCCTGTGAGCTGGCTCCCGACTCCCAGGGCCCCGAGAGCTGCAGGTTGGTGCTCCTGGGGCAGGAGGCGCTGGGGAGTCTGTGGCTTGGCTCGGGATGCCTTGACCCCGAGTCCTCGCCCTGAGCCGCTCCAGCCCCGGCCTGCCCCAGTGCTTCCCCCAGTGCTTCCCCGGAACAAGTGTTGCTCCTGCAGCTGCCTTTGATGCTGCTGCTGGGACCTGCTGTGGCTGCCCTGTGAGCGGACCACCAAGCGGGTACTCGCGCAGCCAGAGGGTAGACCCCAGACTTGGGTCATAAACAGAGCGTTTCTGGCCTCGACTAACCGTAGCACAGCTAGTTCCCAGTCCTGGCTGCACAGTAAAAACACAACAGAGCTGCCGGAAGCCCCAGCGAGGGAGCTAACTGCAACCCATCGGGGGCCTGTCCTGCCTCTGTGCTCCTGGTATCGGATGTGTGTTTATGAAGATCTGCTGGTTAATGCCACTAAGGTGGACGTGTTGGATGATTATCGTGAATTCTATCCCAGAATTTTAACTCACTAACCACTCTCCTTACAACTAACTCATCTAGTCCGGAAAGAGGCTGGCGAGCCTTATTGAGATAAAGGACCACACGGGCAGATTTTAAGCTAAATTATTTAGTTCAGGCCTCTGATTTAGTATATCAGAGAATTTGAGAAGTAAATGAGAACTTCTCCTCTAAGCACCCCATGACTCCCAGTCGCACAGAAATCCTTCGAGGGAAGGGCGCAGGCTGCCCGTCTTCAAGTTCAACAGTGCACATTCCTGTTTTCCTGCAGACCAGACAGGTCTCCTCCTCCCTCAGGCATTTGACACAGACTCCTCCTTCCCATCCTTGGCTCCACTGTGGGGCTTGCCCATCTCCCAGGAAATACGGTCCAGACTTGGGGGCACGCCGGGAAGGATGGTGTCACAAACCAAGGAGAGAGGGCTCAGAAGAAACTGACCCTCTGATTCTGATCTTGGACTTCCAGAATTACAAGGAAATAATTTTCTTTTTGTCTTCTTATTTTATTTTAAATATTTTTTTTGGTATCAGGGATTAAACCCAGGGGCACCTAACTACCAAGCCACATCTCCAGCCCACACCCCCTTTTAAATTTTGAGACAGGATCTAGCTAAGTTGTTTTGGGCCTCGATAAGTTGCTAAAGGTTGGCTTTGAACTGGAGACCGTCCTGCTTCCACCTTCTGGGGAGAAAATCATTTTCTCTCCTCGAAGCTGTCTGTGGCAGCTCCTACAACCTAATCCTGGGTCATCATCATCAGAACCACCCCAGGTGGCCCCCCTCCTGTCCAGAGGGGTTACTCCCTCCATGACCCCCACACCCCAGAAGCCGAAATACAGAAGGCGAGTTCTGGATGAGGCAGAAAAAGAGCACAACCCCACCTATGATCAAGATCCCAGCAGGCCACCTCTGGATAACTCGTGTGGGGCTTGGGCAGTATCCCTTACCTCTCTAGACAGTTGGGTGCTAATTTTTGTGTCCTTGTGTCCTTTTTAAAAAATTGATTTCCTCAACTCCCTCTGCAATATGGGGGTTATTGTCCCTGGGTACCAAAGTGGCAACTCTGCCTCATCTCTGATTTCTAGTGGAAGAACAGTGGCTTTAACAAGGCTATTGGCTATTGGGGGACAATCACAAGCAACTCGGATTTGGCCCTGAGCTAGGAGTGCCTGATGCTCACGGTCCAGCGGGCTTCACTTCCTGTCAGTACTGGACAGGTGGACAGTGGCCTGAGGGTCTGCCTGGGTGGGGCCTGACCCCCAGAACACAGCTGGAAGTGGGTAGCTGAGGTGGGTTTGGGAGCTGGTGGCTAGAAGTTCCCACCCAGCAGTGTGGCTGCTCAGGGTTTCCCTTCATGGGGAGCGTTTCTGTGAGGTGCAGGTTTTTGAAGCTCACTATTAGCTGGATGCCTGAGATATGTTAAAAGCAGGACAAAATTCAACCCTTTCTGTGGGTTCAGCCCAGCTGGCATCTCAAGTCAGGAATCCATTACAGAAGTTGAGAAAGGCCAGCACGGAGAGCCAACACAGCCCTCTGATTGACTGAGCTCGGTTCCTGGGAGCAAAGAAGACAGAAGGATGGGAGGCAGGGGAGGGTCCCGGATGGACCCTTATCACTGACAGCTAGCTTCCTTCAGTGCTCAGTGCGATAGGCCAAAACCAGTTGTCTTGGTTACAGAGCCCGTTGTCTTACAAGAGCAAAGGGCAGATGTTTTAATGTATAGCTGCGTCAAATGTGGGGGCTATGAAGGAAAGCGAGGGAGTCAAACAGCTGGGGGTGGGGATTTTGACCTGGCCGAGACAGGCTTACAGGAAGGAGGGAGGGCGAGGAGCATGCAAGTACTGAGCCCCGCCTGCCCCGCTCAGGGCGAATCTCAGCTCTGAGCCCTCTTCCACCAGGAGCTGAGCACCGTCGATCTGGGCTCTGGCCTTCAGGAGGCTGCGGGCTGCGGTCCTGGTTGTTGAGGTTGGTTGAACTGAGAGGTCGGCCTGAGGAGTCCTGTGGGTGCCTATGCTGTCATCCCTGGGGAGTGTTCTGGGTGGTAAGGCCCCAATTAAGGCCCAGTACTGTGTGCTGCCTTGATGTCTGGTGACTCTGAGGACCTCCAGTGGCCCCCTCTACTTATCTGCACTCGGCTCCCATGGAGAAGGTCTCCAGTCACACAAAGCTCCACTGCAGTTTTTCCACGTCCCTGAGGTGTCGGTTCCCTGCCAGCCTGTGAAATTAGTCAAGCATGCCCATTGCATTCGCCTGTGGGAACCAGGGGCCACCTCACCCTCTCGTTACCACCAGGCTTGCCTCTGCAGGCCTGGGGTTCCCTCTGTTCCCAAGTACAAGACCCCTTGGCCCTGAGTGATGGACTGTGTGCTCTCCACCAGGCTTTGAGTACATGTGGCCAATAAACCGCTGCCCAGCGCTGGGTGTCCTGAGTTTGGCCTAACCCCAGGTGGGGATCCCTCCCTCACCAAGCAGGTGATTAGGGGGCAAAGAAAATGCTTCCTCCCCAGCTCTGCCTCACACTCTAGGTCAGGCTCTTTGGAGAGTAGAACTGCCACTCCCAATTTAATCTAATTAAACCTTGTGAGTTACTCAGACCCACTTGCCAGTGGCTCCCATTGGCAAGAGGGCACCTCTCATGGTTGAGCCTGGGTGCCTACATGCTTTTACCTAAGGGCATCTTTTGATCCTTCATTTGATCCAGGGTACCAGTCTAGCACCTCATGAGCCCTTCTGGCAACCTGCAAGGCCTCTCCTTCTCTCCTTGACTGATAAAGTGAGACCTCTGATGTCCGTCTTGGGTTGCCAGCATCCCTTGGCTCAGATGCTTCCTTTAAAAAAAAAAATGAATGAATGAATGAGTAGAAGAGAGGAAAAGTCTATGTATAATGAAGGAAGTTGGCAATATGCTTTCTAAGGGTGTGTATTAGTTAGGATAAAAGGCAAGCTGCTATAACGAAAGACCCCCTAACTATTAGGGCTTACTGAATGGACAAGTTCTTTGTCTCCCACCCACAGTCAGAGGTGACGTTCTAAGTCAGCAGGTAGTTCTGCTCCACACCATTACTCAGGGACCCAGGCTGACATGCTGTCTTCACATGGCCTCTGAGGTCACTTTAAGCAATGCCATCCAGCCAATAGAAGGAGGGGGAAAAATGTGTAAATATAGGGCCATCCAGACTGTGAATTTCTTTGTAAACAAATAAGACAGAAATGGCACATGTCATGTTTGCTCCCATCCCATCCCGGGGGCCTAGGCACGTGGGTATCCCTAGCCTCAAGGTCAGTAATGCACCAATCACAACTACAGTGGAATAAGGGGAGAATGAACTTGGGTGGGCAGCATGCACTCTCCTCTGCGAGGGGCAAACGAGCATGGATGCAGGGACACCGAACTGGGAGTCAGAGGGTGTTGATTCACACCCTGGTTTTCCCCCCTTGCCAGCTATGTGCTCTTGGGCAAGCGCTTTCTATCCTGAGCTTCCCCTTCTCCATCTCCATCTGTGCAATCAAAGACTACAGCTCTGCCAACTCACTGAGTTGTGTCAGAGATCAAGACGAGGTGACATGTGAGATCTGAATTGCTGGCATAGAGGAGATATGTACATAAGATGGACTGATGTCCAGAGGGGCTTTAGCGTTCTGGGCCCTATGGGCAGGGGGCTCTCGGCCTTCGTACCCTGGTTACCAGTGAGCCTGATCTCGGTGACACTGGCCGTTAACTAGGAACCAGAGAACGGGTGTTGTTCAGGGCAGGGCTACCTCAGAAGTCCCCAGGCCCCTCTGGGAGCGCCTGCCTTCACCTGCTTTCTTTCTCTGATGAGAAAATCGAAAGAATCCAGAAAAGACGATTTGAAGGATAAGAGCCGGGCAGGCAGGGGTTACAGCTGGCGTTTTCAATCTTGGGTCTAGGGACTTCTGGAGGGGTCTGGGTGTAGACGCTAGAATTATCCCCTTGGAAAATTCAGGGCAAAATTTTGTGAGTATGGTGCCTAGGACGAGCAAAAACATTTCCTCCAGGGAAGAAGTTCCCAGAATCTCAAAAGGGTGCTTGAGGCAGGAAGGCTCTGAGACCTGGGGATGATAGACAACCTCAATCAATATCCTAGAAAACGGACAAAGGCCAACTGGAATGTGTTTAAAGAACCCCGAAGCTCAGGGGACAGGAAGCAAGTTTTGTGAGAAGGTCATGTAGACAGGAACCGGGTTGCTCAGTTTGGAGGGGAGAGGGCGGGCCATTGGGATGGGACACAGATGTTGCCATTAGGTTCCTGGGGAGCAGCGCAGCAGGGCTCTGCCCACATCCCTCCGCTAGAGGCCCCTGAGCATGCTCAGGGTCTCCCGTGCCAAGTTCCCATAACTGCCTCCGGGCTTTCTGTGGCTGCTGAAGCCCACTGGAGCCTGAGACAGTTAACTGTTGAGCCGCACACACCAGTAATGGTTGCAAGTTGATGGGTAAACCCCAACTTCCTCACCCTCGGGTGGGATAACTCTACAGTCTGTGTAATGTTGACATTGAGCAATAGAAATACAACATGAGCGTGAATATGCACCACATATGTACTTTTAAATCGAAGTGAAAAGAAACAGGCAGAGTGAATTTTTGATACTATGTTTTAACCCACTATATCTCATTCACATATTCAGGAGCCCCAGGTGGCTAGTGGCTGGTGCACTGGCCAGCACAGCACTTGGTCATTTCCCAGAGGGATTAAACTAGGATTGCCAGCGGTGCCACCTGCTCATGATCACACCTGAGTTGGCTCCCTGCACTTCCCTGGCTTAGTTCCCCACACCTCCATGGGGGTTCCGAAAACCATCTGCAATATCAGCATCTGCTTTTGGGAAGCCGTCTTCTAAGAAGAGCAGTCGTGACCAAGGGTGCTCCAGACTAGGACCTGTGGGTGAAGTACCAGGAGGGCTGTGGGGCAGCACCAGAGTGATCCAGTTTGTTCATTCACTTTAAAATACTTGCTGAGCTCTTGTTCAGTACACTCTGCTGAGCACTGTCCAAAATCACAGTGGGTACAAAGCTCCCCATCCCAAGGGCCGTCCGTCCAGACGCAGAATGACTGGCGGGCAACTCTACATGGACTTCGTAAATCAGGCTGGCATTTTGGTCACGTGTGGTCTGACATCCTTTCCAGCCTATCAACACTGCCTTCCATGATTCATCTGTGCCTCAGCGAGGCGTCTCACGTTGTTAATTGCCTGTATCCCATGGCATGCCACTCCCCAAAGCTGCAAATCAAGGTTTTTGTGACATCTCTTTTCCAGCAGTGACTTGTGATTAGGTTGTTGTTCCTAAAAAAGGTCCATCCCTCATCATCTTTGCAATTTCCCCTTGATTTTCCTGTTTGGCAAATTGCAGTTCTCCAGATAAAGACTGGTTGGGAGTCTACTCACTTTTCCCCTTCGTTACTCAGCTGGAAAACACACCTACGATTCTGAGATGACACGGTTCATGGCTCTGGCTTCGGAGATGGGGAAACTGAGGGCTGGAAAGGCGAAATCGCTGGCTCAAAACCACGTGGTAAGACGGTGGCCCTGCTGAGATGGAGCGGAAGTGCCTGGGATCTCTGCCCTGTAATCTCTACCCCCGCTTCTTGGCCTCAGTCTGCTCTAGCCATGGCCTGAGCCAGGCCCACGTTTTGTATCGTAGGTGCACCTCACTGCCTGGGAGGTGGTTCCTGCTCCAGAGAAGGAGTATTCTGTTCGTGATGGGAGGAGGTGTTTTGCTCCTGATTGACCTGAGACTTTGGAGATGGCCGACAGAGGTTAGGAGGAGTCAGAATTCCATCGCCCCCTTTGGTTGCTGAGGACCTCTAAGTGGGTTTCCTGGTTTCCACTCCTTCAAATTGGGAGCGAAGACCGTGGTCACTGTGTTGCATCCGTTGTCTCTGTGGTAGAGGACAGCTGAGCCCCTGGGTTTGACTTCTGCAGCACTCAGCAAACTTCTCTCACTCTGAGCTGCCCCTGGGTCTCTGCTTCCACGTCTCTCCGACATTTTCTCACAACTTGGCACGTGCCCCGACCCTGGCCCTCATTGGTACGGTCACCTTTGCCAGCAATGCTCTTCACAGCATCTTCTTCCACTGCTCATTTCTCAGATCGTAACTCCAGAGTGACCTCCTCTGAACAGTCTTCTGGACCCCCAGGACCCCAGGCTCCCCTGGTCTCACGGCGCCTCTGTCTGCGGAGCGCTGGTCTCAGCATTTCAGGACACTGATGGAGGTGATCCCTCGATTCTCTATGAGAACTGGCTCTCCTGTTGTCTTCCTACTCAGCATAAGTCCTGTGAAAGTCTTCTTGAAATGTAATTGTCCACCTGATCCTCTTAGTCACTAGTAAGAGAGGTGTTATTATCCTACCTTGGGGCAGAGACAGTATGGCTCACTAATATTCTATTTGTTGTCTTATATTTCTCGGCTTCTTTGGAGGTAGACAGTGCCAAGTAATTAGTTCTGGCTACTAAAATATGAGTGTGTTGGGGGGCGTGTGTGTCGCTCTGAGACGGTAAGCAGTTCGCTTGCTTGTAGTCCTTCCCCTGCCACGTGACTGTTGAGGCCTTATTCCAGGCAGCGCAGTCACAGATGCTGGCAGGGCATGTGACTGTATAGTGAGCAGAGCCCCTCACAGACTTACTTTGGATATCTGCTATGAGCAAGATGTAAATGTGTGTGGCATGAAGGCATCAATTTGGAGCTTGTTTGTTATGTAGCACAACTTCGTTATCCTGACTGATACATTTCCATTGGCAAGTAAGAAAACTGAGCCACAGAGAGAAGTGGTGTGCTCAGCATCCCATGGGGTTGTGGTTGGAACTGGAATTCCTCTCCTGTTGGTCTCATGGGCTGTTGAGGACATAGATGACAGTCTATTGAAAACTATAAACTGTATATAACAGATGAGATTTCCAAAGTGTTCTCCCTCAGATCTGGTCTAGGGGTTTGGTCTCACCCTGGAGGTGGAGGTAGGTTATGAAGATGCCATTGTGGAGTGCTGGTCTGTGGGGCTTTCCAGTACCTTCCATGTCTGAGGTTATTGCATCATAGGGACCACTGGGTAGCAGTTGGTGGCTATAGCCAGGTTTCCTCCTATTGAGGGTGAACACTGGCCTGTTCTCCCTGTTTCCCTGTGGGATGCTTTTTGTCCTAAATGTCATAGAATCTGAATTTTGGCTCAGGAAGTCCAACTCTTTGCTGCTGTTAGCGTCCCCTAGACCACATGCTAGGCCAGTGGTCATCCAGTCTGTGCGGAAATGCATTTCCGAACCTGATTGGCTGAGTCAGCCTGCTCAATACAGCCTCTGACTTCTAGTCCAGTGGCCCTGATTTTCCATCCCAGACTCACTTCCAGCTCTCAGCACAGAGCCCAGTACAACCAAAGGCTTCTCAAAAGAAGGGAAGTGCCTTCCAGGCAGAGGAAGAAGCTGAGTAAAGACATCAGAGAACTTGGTGTGACAGGGACAGTAGTCACAAATGAGTATTTTAGCCTTTTCCCTGCTTCTGTGGGAAAGACGTATGGCCCACTCACTTAGCTTCCGGGTTGCCTTGAATAAATGGAATCCAGTGAACATATGTAATGGAGAGAGAGCCTGAAGGCTTCAAAGTGTAAGCTGATCTACTCAGTGGAGATCTAATATGGGAACTTAGGGAGAAGTGAGCAACAGAAAGGTCTCAGGGATTTTGAGGATTAGGATTGGGAAAAGGTGAAGGGGAGACAGAGAGAGAGAGAGAGAGAGAGAGAGAGAGAGAGAGAGAGAGAGAGAGAGAGTTTTGGGTCTATGTATGGGATATTGAAAGACCACAATGACAAGGTTTTAAAGATGCTTCTTGTTGTGTATTAAGAATACACGTCTTCCCTTGAAGTTTCTTTGAGTAAATATTTAAATTATAGATGCTCCTCAATTTATGATGGGGTTGTGTCCTGAGAACCCACTGTAAGATAAAAATACCATAAACCAAAAGGTATTCAATGCACCCCCGCTATGGAGCACCACAGTGTAGCAACTTCATGGTTCACTGTAGATTATGAATTGTCCTCCTCTTGATCTGGGGCTGACTGGGAGCTGAATCCTTGCTGTCACTGCCTGCCTGTGGCAGAGAACAATCATACAGCTAGTCCAGTAAAAGATAAAAATTCGAAATCTACAGTGCAGTTTCTACTGAATGTATCATTTTGCACCATCAAAAAGAGAAAAAAGAAGTATAAATCAAACAATTATAAGTTGAACATTGAAAATCAAGGACCGTCTGTATTTAAAATTACTTTTTGGTTGATGGACTGTTTCTTTTAACATAACGTGTTGAGCTGGCCCATAGGGCCTGCATTTACATTTGAGTTACATGACATTTGGCATTGGACTTGTGAAGAGTCAGGGCCAGAATTTTGAGGGATGATCAGGGTGGAGAATATCAATAGATGAGACTGTAGAGGAAAACTCTGGAGCAGTGCTGGTAATTCATGTTCTCTATGTCACCCAGGTCCTGGGACTGTTCTTTACCTAGGGAGCTTGTGGAGTGTAATAGTAATAATAGTTGCTAACAATTGCCATGAGCCTGCCCTGGGTCTGGCAGATTCCTAAGAACTTTATCTGTGTAATCTGAGTAATCCTCACAGCTCTGAAACTTCGCCATCTTTTCATAGAGGAAGGAGTTGAGGCATGGGGAGGGTCGTGATTTTCCAAAGCCAACTCTGCTTGGAGTTGGTGGAATCTATTTGAATCCAGGCAGTCTGAGTCTCAGTAACTACCCTAAGGATCAAAGGAATGGTCCTTAAAGGAAGGAATGACTTTGGGAACCTCTGCAAGAACTTTCTTCTTCATTTTCCACATTCCCCTTTCCCTCCCTCCCTTTTGTGAGGGATTTACAATAGCATTATGTGAATTTATTGGATTTATAATGTGGGTTACAGAGGCAACAGTTTCAGTTAAAGAAAATTGGTTTCTTTTTCAAAATGTCATGTATCTCATTTTCTCTCAGCAGTTTGGGCTTTTTCAAGCTCCCCTTAGCTCCTAAGTCATTCCGGAGCATGCTTCACAATTAGAATGCTAGAAACCCTCACAAACCAATTTGAGTTTCGTTATTTGTTCAAATGGAACTTAGAATAAACCCAGGAGTTGATTGTGGAAGTAGAGAAATGAGTGAGGGTTAGAGGGGACTGGTAAAGGTATGCATACCAGGGAGCTGGATGCCCCCAGGGAGGAGATAAACCACCCACTCATCTGTTGACTCTTCCACAGGTGAGATACCTCTATTCACCCCTCTATCCATCCATGGGGCTCCATCCATCAATCAATAGACCACCCACTCATCTGTTGACCCTTCCACAGGTGAGATACCTCTATTTGCCCCTCTATCCATCAATGGGGCTCCATCCATCCACCAATAGACCACCCACTCATCTGTTGACCCTTCCACAGGTGAGATACCTCTATTTACCCCTCTATCCATCCATGGGGCCCCATCCATCCATCAATAGACCACCCACTCATCTTTTGACCCTTCCACAGGTGAGATACCTCTATTCACCCCTCTATCCATCCATGGGGCTCCATCCATCCATCAATAGACCATCCACTCATCTGTTCACCCTTCCACAGGTGCAGATTCACCCCTCTATCCAACCATCCTCCCAAATCCTTGTAGTCCTCCTGCCCTCCCTTCTATTTCTTCTGATCATTGACTTATTCTTTGACTAGTTAATTGACTCATTCTTTGAATAAATACCAATTGAGCACAGTGCTAAAAGCTGAGGGTACAAAAATGAGTAAGCCACATTTTCTGCCTTGAGGGGCCTCTAGTCTAGACAGCAGTGGGAGTGGGCACCCCACAGTAGAATACACAGGGCTTCCAGAATGATGGGACCAGGGGAAAGCGGGGGGAGGGGAGAGCCCAGGGAGAGAGTGATCAAAAAGATGAGGTGGGGCTTCAGCTTGGGGTTTTCTTTCATTAGCACCTAAAATGGAGTGATGCCCAAATTATTTCTTAGGAATCAGTCTATAAATGGCTGACCTGTTACTATTTAATAAATATCTTCAATATGCCTGGAATTGTCCTAGAGAGTTTACAAACCCTTATATCCAATATTTCCAACAATTCTAAAGAACTGAGTTTCATAGAAGTTAAATATGCCCCGCCCCCATCTCAAGATTATGAGAAACAAGATAGAACAGAGAAAGTGGCAAAAGACGGTTTTGACCCCGTTATCCTACTCCTTGGCTTATACCCGAAGGGCTTAAAATCAGTATACTACAGTGACACAGCCACATCAATGTTTATAGCAGCTCATCTCACAATAGTTTAACTATGGAACCAACCTAGGTACCCTTCAACAGATGAATGAATAAAGAAAATGTGGTATATATACAGAGTGGAATATTACTCAGCTTTAAAGAAGAATGAAATTATGGCATTTGCTGGTAAATGATGAAGGTGGAAAACATCACGCTAAGTGAAATAGGCCAAGTCCCAAAAACCAAAGGCCAAATGTTTTCTCTGATAAGTGCATGACAATACATACGAGGTGGGGTGATGGGGTGAAGAGAAGAATGAAGGAACTTTGGATGGTGTAGAGGAAAATGGGGTGGGAGGGGGTGGGGGATGGAAGGATAGTAGAATGAAACAGACATTATTACCTCATGTACATATATGACTGCATGACTGATATGATCCTACAATATGTAAAATCAGAAAATGAGAAATTACTCCATTTATGTATGATTTATCAAAATGTATAAATGCACTCTAATGTCATGTACAACTAATTAGAACAAATAAAATTTTTTTAAAAAAAGAGGGTTGGGAACTGGCACATTTTGCCCCTGATGTGGATTAGATTTGGGAGGACTGACCTAGAGCAGATGGGGACACACAGGAAGTTTAGTCAAATGATACAAGCAAATATGTGTAGAGGTGCATCAGTCAGTCTCTGCTGAATAACAAACAACCCCCAAATCTCACTCATATAGCTAAGGGTTATCAGATGTGAGGTGATCTAGGTTGGGCTTTAAGCTATGAATCTGACTGAATGAAGCTCCTTGATTGGGATCATCTCAGATCTGCTCCATGTGTGTTTATTCTGGGCTCCAGGCCCAATTGTTACCTGAGACAATTGTTCTCATGATAGATCAGCAGGGTGCAAGAGCATAAGCCCAATTACACAAGCACATTTCAAAACTCTTATTGTATATTGCCTTCTAACCTCCCACTGCACAAAGCAATTCATGTGGCTATGTCCAAAGTCAAGAAGAGAGAAAGCACACTACCCACCATGAAGTCAAGTAAATCTTATGACCCAGCCCAACACCAATGAGGAGTATACCTCTCCAGAGGAGGGGGTGGCAAAGAGTGAATATTTTTGAATGATTATTTAAAATATCCAAAGAAGTGGCAGCAATTTTCAGACCAAGTCCACACAAAGACAGTGAAGTGGGGCAGAGACGGCAGTGCCATCACTGTAGCAGGATCCGATAGCAGTCCTGGCTGGTGCCGCCATTGGGCAGGAAAGGCCTGGGCCTGGGTCACTAAGTAACTGAGTTCAGGGCTTAGCCCTGTCCCATAAAGAACTGGGGTCCAGGTCAAGAAAGGGACCAGGTCTCCTCAAGCAGCCAGATGGGGGCGGAGGCAGGAAACAAAGCCGCGGCTTTTGTTCTGTGGTACGTGCCTGGGGCTCACACCTTGGTAGGAGTTTAGTTCCCGGAGCTTGGCCTGGGACCAGGACCAGAGTGGAGCTGCCTGGCTCTGATGATGCTCTTGGATGTGCTGGTCTGGGGACTGGAACAGGGTAGGGTTGAAGAGGCGAGCCTGTGGCCAGAAGCAGGATGGATGGACATGCCTGTGATGGACACGCCAAGTGAATACGGAGGCCTTCCCTTCTGGGTGGATCACTGGAGACGCGGCAGATCCAGGAATGGAGGAGAAGGCCAGGGCTGGCTCCTGAAGGACCTAGAACTCCACTCTCAGGAGCGGTACTGTCTCAGGCGCACCCTGGACGCCCACCGAGGCTGTGAAGCGGGGAAGAGGGGCCACTGGAGCTGTGCTTTAGGATCTCGCTGCTCCGAGTGTGGACTGCAGATAGCAGCACCAGGACCTCCTGCTGCCGAGAGAAATGCAGCATCCCAGCCACAGGCCTGGTCTCCTCAGGCTCAGCCTGCATTAGTGGGATTTCCAGGTCGTCTTATACACATTACCCCCTTATCGCCAGACAGCCAGTGTGTTCGAGACTTATGCCCCAGCTGCAAGGAATAGGGTCCAACTGGAAAGTTAGAGGGAAGAGACCCTCTCAGACCACCTTCGCCTCTAATGCCAATTTCAGGCATTAGACAAACTTCATCCGTTTCAATAAGGCCTTAAGGAACTCACTGCAAGCTAGTATATTTGTGGATATGGTGATTACAGAGAAAGACTGAGTTAAAAATCAGTCAAAGCAAGAAGCAGCATAGGGTGGAGTTTGGGAGAGTTCCAAATGCAAAGTTTCCATCGTCCTCAGAATGTGTTACCTTCCGAGTGTTAAGGCAAGATAATATGGATGAAGTATTGCCCACGCAGGAAGCTCGCCTGTACTTTGGTGTCTAGAGTTTTCATTGGGGCTCTTCACATTGGTGTGATTGACAGATTGTCCATGAGGCTGAACTCGATTTCCAGCACTGTTCCCTGGAGAGGCCAAATCTAGGTCACCGTTTGCAGAAGCTATCAGGGGTGGTCAGAGGGGCCACTAGAAATAACAAAGACACCCCATCATGAAGGACATTTCAAGGATTTAGAGGTTATCTCTCAGTATCTGGGAGAACAAGGGCTAGACCTCTCTTGGGGAAAGGCCAAGTTCATTACTTCACAACAGTGAGTTGAGGAGTATTGCTTCAGGAAGAGGGGTGGACTCTTGCTGCTTTTGCCCTTGGACACTTCTTCCCCTCAGTGAGCTCAGAATAAGCTCTACTATTCATGAGTAGACTCTCCATCTGATTTTAGAATTTCTTCTTTCTTACCTGTTTCTCCACCTCCAAAGCAGGATTACTGGTCTATTTCTTCTGCATGAACTCCCAGGCAGTCATTAGTCTGGTGAGGCCTATGAACTTTACTCAGTATAAAGTTTAAAAATATAAAACAAATGTATAGGATTCCAAAAGAAACCAATTATATGGAAACATGGTTATCCAAATGTTAAGAAAATTAAATTTGTGATATTGTAATAAATGTGCTTCTTTACTAACACTTTAAATATCAAGTTAGCAGAGGGTTTAATAATTACTGTGATTTTGAAGAGGTGTTTTGGATATAAATATTTAAAAAATACTTGATACATGTAGCAATCATTAGGTGAATGAACATATTCATGGATTTTATGGGTCGCAAACTCCAGATCCTTCTACTGCTACTGTGGTTTGTTGCCAAGGTTCAGAATGGGAGAAAATAAAACATTTCCCCAGGAGGTTGGGGCGGGGGATGTAACTTTTTTCTTGCCCAAGTGCATAGATTACCAAGGTCTCCATAGACCTGTCAACTCCAGGTTAAGGAGCTTTGCTTCAAAGTGTTGCATGATGGATCCTTATTTTTAATTGGATGCTGAATGAAAATTCAATTTGTTTTGAGAAATCTTCGAGAAGTTTGAAAGAGTCCTGGAGATAATTGGAGGCACCCTGGAGTTACACAAACTGGAACTAAGACTTGGTGCTCTCGCATCTGGTGGATTCCTGGGTAAGTGTGAGTGGGGATATTGACGACCTAGAATCCCCTCATCTGAAAAATTTACATTCTGTGACATGGCTCAGAGGTGGGCTTGGCTTTTCCAGTGATCAGTAATGGGATTTAAATGTATTCAACCCCAAAGCACTGGCCTAATGCCAGGGCGAGGATGGGAGAAAAATAAATGAAAATTAAGAGAAGCTGAAAGAAAACCAACTGTGCACAGCCTTTGGGAAATCCATTTGCAGCCACCGAGAGTCAGCCAGTCCCTCTCAGTAAAGCCTGCATTTCCACCCTCTTCAGGACAGAAAAAAAAAATAGATGAGTCCCAAGAGCAAGTCTATCGCTTGAAGAAAAGCTGTGTTCAGCATGACCCCTAAAGATTTTGATTATGTTCATCATTTTTTGAATAATTTTTACTGGCGCTGTAAACCTTCCCACTTGCAGGAGGATTTTCCTCTCTGTTCCCTTTGAAGGGCCGTGAAGGCCGACGTGACTGACGGGTGCATGCCTCCCCTGCCAGAGCAGAGTTCCCAGGGAAGGCAGGGGCCAGAATGCTTTCATACTTCCGTGTGATTCCCACGTGACAGATGGACTCTTGGCATGGGTCTCCTCTGGGGTCAGGTCCAGGCGGAGCGAAAGCTGGAGGGTGGGATTGGGGAACCCTCTTAGCCGGACCCACTTTACCTGGCCGGGCACAGGTAGGAGGGAGCGTCCTGCCTCCTGCACTCAGGTGGACCTGCTGCTTCAAAGCCAGCCTCAAAGCAGGCAAGCCAATGTCCCAGGAACCGGAACCTTCCTGAGAGCCCTGGAATGGAGACGGGGAGACCTCTGGGGCATCAGGCAGATGCACCCTGCTCTGGTGAGGGCCAAGGAAGCGATATTATTGACACTGGGCGGGGCACTGGAAAGGGAGTGTTTCCCTCTGAAGGCTGGTTGTGCCTTAACCTAGGTCATGCCAAGGCGGAAGGTGGCATCTCCCCTCCGAGAGTCTTCTCCAGTGAGTAGTGAAGCCATGACCCTGGATGTGATCTTCCTCCTCAATCCTTCCCATCAATTCCATCAGTGAATCCCACTCGTTGTACCAGTGAATTTTTTCTGAGATGCTGGGTTGAACCCCAGTGCCTCATGCACACTGGGCACGTACTCTCTCACGGAGCTGCATCCCCAGCCCCAATCCCAATGATTTTATCTCCTAATTGTCTCTGAAACTTGGCTCCTCTCTGTATCCTTTCCATCATCACTCGTCCTTGTTCCCCTGGATTCATTCCCTCTCTTTCTCTCCCTCTCTGCTTCCTGACTAACACTGGAGTTGCTGACCATGAACGGAAATCCTGAAATTGAGAGTTCAAAATAAAAGTGTTCAACATCTCTAGCAATTAAAGAAATGATAATCAAAATTACTCTAAGATTCCACCTCACTCCAGTCAGAATGGCAATTACCAAGAATACAAGCAACAATAGGTGTTGACGAGGATGTGGGGAAAAAGGTACACTCACACATTGCTGGTGGGACTGCAAATTGGTACAACCACTCTGGAAAGCAGTGTGGAGATTCCTCAGAAAATCTGGAATGGAACCATCATTTGACCCAGCTATCCCACTCCTTGGCCTATACCCAAAAGATTTAAAATCAGCATGTTACAGTGACGTAGCCACATCAGTGTTTATAGCAGCTCAACTCACAATAGCTAAGCTATGGAACCAACTTAGATGCCCTTCAATAGACGGATGGATAAAGAAAACATGGTATATATACACAATGGACTATTACTCAGGCTTAAAGAAGAGTGAAAGTATGGCATTTGCAGGTAAATGGATGGAGCTGGAGAATATGCTAAGTGAGATAAGTCAATCCCAAAACACCAAAGGTTGAATGTTTTCTCTGATAAGCAGATGCTGATTACCAATCAGCTAGGGGCTAGGGAAGAATGGAGGAACTCTGGATTGGGCAGTGGGGAGTGAGGGGAGGGCAAGGGGTGTGGGGGTGAGAAGGACGGTGGAATGTTTGGGACATTATTACCCTATATGCATCTATGATTGCATGTGTGGCTCTGCATCATGTGCAGCTAGGGGAATGAGAAGCTGTGCTCCATTTGTGTGCAATGAGTCAAAATGCATTTCATTGTCGCATATAACTAATTAGAACAAATAAAAAAAGAGGAAAAACAAAGTAAACTTTTTCTCCTCTAAGTTGTTCTGGTCAAGTGTTTTGGTCACAGTGACAACAAGCTCACTAGCACTAACACATGAGATTTTGTGTATCTTCAGTTTTTACTAGAAACTGACAAGTGGCTTTTCAAGGAGGCTGTCTTGTTGTGTGAGGAGAGATTTCTAGGACTAGCCCAGTTCTGGAACAATACAACCTTGGGTTTTTCATTTCTTGGTCTTGGTTTCCCAATCTTTAAGATGAAGGCTGGGACCAGCCAGTCTCTACAGTTCCTTCCTCCTCAGTTAAAGAAAAGTTTTGTAGGAAGAGTTTTCCCTTTGGAATAAAATAACCAGAGGTGGGCTTGCCATAAGCCCTAGAGAGGAGTATTATGGTTTGGATGTGAGGTGTCCCTCAAAAGCTCATGTGCAAGACAATGCAAGAAGGTTTGGAGGAGAAATGATTGGGTTGTGAGAGTCTTAACCCAATCAGTGAGTTAATCCCCTGGTGGGGACTAACTGAGAAGTAAAGGAAGGTGGGTAGGGTGTGGCTGGAGGAGGTGGGCTTGGGGGCATGGCCTTGGGGCATATATTTTGCATCTAGCAAGTGGGGTCTCTCTGCTTCCTGACCATCATGTGAGCTGTTTTCCTCTGCCACACTCTTCTGCCATGATGTTCGGCCTCACCTCCAGCCAGAGGAATGGAGCTGGCTGTCTATGAACTGAGACCTCTGAAACCATGAGCCCCGACATGAACTTTTCTACAGTTGTTCTGCTGGGATCTTTTAGTCACAGCAGTGAAAAAGCTGACTCAAACAGAGGAGTTTGTTGAAAGAGGCTGTTGACACTTCTTGAGTTCTTACTAAGTGGTGGGAATAGTTGTTTTGCACGTACTGGACTCAGGGAAGCTAAACAGCTTTCCCAAGACCACAGAGCTAAAGAGTATCAGAACCTGGACTTGAACTTCGGTCTGGTGGATTCGAGGGTCTCAGTTCAATCTATCATGCAAGGTGCTCTTACATCTTCCTTGGGCAGCTCCCCCAGCTCTGCCGTCTGGGTTGCTACAATAGCACTCTGCCTGGGAGTCTTGATGGGCAGGCTGGGCCGGTCCCCAGAAATGCAGAGCTGAGCCTCCAAGACGTGAAGAGGGAGGAAGATAAGGAATCCACGGGACTGAACCAGAAGCTGAGGACATCACGAAGGATGAACTCTGAAGGCATCCATCCTCCAGCCACAGCTAATGAACCAGTAAGGAAATGGCATCAATAAGAAGCAAATTAAACACCCGCGCCAGTTAATTCGTAGGCACAGCTGCCTTCCTGCCTTCCTGCGTTCAATTTCAGACTCACATTATGAATTGCCTCCCTGGAGAAACTAAGCCCCTCCCTGCTGAAAAAGGGCCTTCAGCCAATAAACCAACTTTTAATGGAGCAGCATCTTTTAATCGAAGGATAGCAACTTATCTTTGGGTCCTACCTCTGTGGTGACACAAACTCTCTGAGCTGCCCAATCTCATTCAAGGTTAGTAATTAAGGTATAATTGAAATGAAATTAATTGCAATAAATGTGTAATTAGCACAGCCATTGATTAAGGGCATTTGAGCTGTGGTCTGTGCATAAGACATTGATTGCCATGCTTTTTGTGATAAATGTAATTGCAATGATAACTTTTGTTACTCCAGAAGGTCTTTTTTTGTGTGTGTAATGAATTTCCACAGGAAGGACTGGCCTTGAAGTCATTTCACTTCCTGAAAATCAGAGATTAAAAAGAATATTCCAGCTCCCAGTTGTTTTGGGCATATATACTCTTTTGCTCACATTTCACGTAGGATTTCTTTCAGGATGGCCCCCCAGCCCGAACGGCATCTTAGAGCAAATTAGAAAATGGCGTCCCTCCTTTGGGCACACCCAGGTGGTGCCTGGGTATAGCTGGACGGTGAAGCACTGGCTGTTTTCAGCTTTCACTGTTCAGCTCAGCTGGGCACCTTTGTGCAGTGAACAACTTTCTCAACCAAACCTAGTAGACTTGATTCCTTCTCTGTGCAGAAAGACAGAGGGGACAGGAAAGCAAAGCCAGGCCTCGTTGTCCTAAACCTTGACTTGGGAGTGAAGTCTGCAGATCCTGGACAAGCTTCTCTTGCCAGGTACCTTGGTGGGTTGGATGCTATGCAGAAATGGCCATCAGGAGTCCTGGGACTTCAGCAGCAGCCACGAGGGAAGGACAGTGGGATTGGGCTGGTGCAGCCTAGCAGAGTTGGGTTAGGGTTAGGGTTGGGGTGAGGTTAGGCTTGGTGAGCCCTTTCTGCCCTTTAGCCTGAGGGGTGTTTCGGTGCCCATGGTCCCTGTCTCTGGAGCAGGGCACTCGCTCTGGTGCTCCCTGTCACCCACCCTTATCCTTGTGTTTAGTCCCTCTTAAGCCTCCCTCAGCTCCCAAAGGCTGGCTGTGCCCTGTGTCTCTGGGGACCCCGCTGGTTGGTAGAAGATGCACAGGGGCTGCGAGAAGGAACAACGGGCAGCCTTGGCTTGATCTGGTGAGCGTGTGCATGTGTGTGTGCCTGTGTGCCCGCACGTGTGTGCATATGCAGTCACGTGCCTGAGAGTGCGTGAGACCATGTGTCTGCGCACACGGCGCATGTGTGGTCACGTGAGAGCTCCCACGTGCTAAGCATGCGTGTTAAGCGCAAGCCTGCTGGCGTGTGTGTGCACGTGTCTGCATGTGCATGCCTGTGTGTGCATTTGTGAACATGCATGTGTCTACTCATGTGCTTGTGCAGGGATGTTTCTTGACAGAGCTGTGATCCTAAGAATGTGTGAGGGTTAAACAGCTGTGGGAAGTGAGAGAAAAGAGAAATTTCTCTCAGAGGAAGTCAGTGCACTGAGAAGGGAGGAGAAGGGAGAGTGGGGTGTCCCCGAGGCTTTGAGGGCTGCGAGTTCCTGCTGGTGTCTGGTGCCTCCTCTGGCCAACCTCAGGGGAGGCTCTGGTTCCTGAACTAGCAATGGTCTAGAAGCCAGAGGCTGCTTCTTTCTTTCCCTCCCTTTCTTTCTTTCCCTCCCTTCCTTCCTTCCTTTCTTTTTCTTTCTTTCTTTCTTTCTTTCTTTCTTTCTTTCTTTCTTTCTTTCTTTCTTTCTTTCTTTCTTTCTTTCTTTCCTTCCTTCCTTCCTTCCTTACTTCTTTCTCTCTTTCTTTCCTTCTTTCCTCCTTTCTTTCTTTCCTTCCTTCCTTCCTTCCTTCTCTGTCTCTCTCTCTCTCTCTCTCTCTCTCTCTCTCTCTCTCTCTTTTTCCTCCTCCTCCTCCTTCATCTTCTTCATCTTCTTCTTCTGTACTGGGAATTGAGCCCAGGGCACTTTACCACTGAGCTACATTCCCCCATCCCTTTTTATTTTTTATTTTGAGACAGGATCGCACTAAGTTGTTTAGGGCTTTGCTAACTTGACCTTGAACGTGGGATTCTCTTGCCTTAGCCTCTCGGTCTCTGGGATTACCAGTGTGTACCACTGTGTCTGGCACCAGAGGTTTTGGAGCGCCGGCATCTTTGACATTCAGGACTGGTCTCCCTGCCCTGTTCTTGCACCAAGTCGTCATGACCTGGCCTGGAGGCCATTCACCATTCCCCCCAGCAGGGGAATCCCCTTTGCTGGAATCACACACATCTTTTGATGTGCTTCTTGGACAGGTGGTAAGCCCCTGCTTTGGAAGGGTCAGTGAGCTGGGTGTGGCTGACCTCTGGAATCATAGGTGTGCCACCTATTTGAAGCTGCTGCAAGGTCATTACCTCCCCAAGCCTCAGTGTTTCACCTGAGTGGTGAATATTGACACCCGATCCACGAGGCCTCTCCCAGCCCCTTCATTCAGGCACCTGAGCTCAACTCCTCTTGTGGATCTACTGTGACACTCTATCTGTCAGTCACCTTGCCCCCCACCTTCAGGCTTAATCCCACACGACCCTCCTCTAATGTGCAAACTTACCTGGGAAGGTGTTTTGTTTTTGTTTTTGTTTTTGAACTGGGGGTGGAACCCAGGGCTTTGTGAACGTGAGGCAGATGCTTTGCCACTGAGCTACATCCCAGCTCCCCACTTTTTTTAAATTTTGGGAAAAACACAGAGCATAAAATTTACCATCTCCATCATTTCTAAATGATTATGTGGTGTTAAGGGCATTCACATTGCTGCGCGATCAGTTTCCAGGACTCAGCTTGCAAAACAAATTCTACACCCACAGGACAACTCTTTCTCCTTACCACCAGTCCCTGGTAATCACCCTTCTATTTCCTGTCAGGGTGAGTTGGACTACTCTGTGTACCTCATATAAGTGGAATCTCACAGTATTTTGTTTTTTCACAACTGACTGGTTTTCCTCACTATTGTGTCCTCTAGTCTCATTCATGTTATATCATGTGTCAGAATTTCCTTCCTTTTCAAGGCAGAATAATATTCCATTGCATGCATATATCACTCTGTATCTATTAGATAATCAATAGATATTGGGTTGCTTCCATCTCTTTGCAACTGTGAAAAATGTTACTTTGAACATGGGTGTGCAAATATCTCTTTGAGATACTGCTTTCAATTTTTTGGATATATAACCAGAAGTGGGATTACCAGATCATATGGTAGTTCTATTTTTAATTTTTGGAGGAACCACCACACTGTTGGAAAGATTTTTAAAAATATAGATGCCTGGGTCCCGCCCTGGGAGATTCTGACTCAGGAGATCTGGGGAGGGGGGAGGAGCTGAGCATCTTCCTTTAATAAACCTCCATAGCAAGCCCTGTACCCTCCTGTGGACCCTTCAGAGCAAAGTCTAAAGCTCTGAATTTGGCATTCACATGCCATGATGACTGACCTCCAATCTACTTCCTGAGCCTTCTCATCAGCCACTGCCCATCCCCCCACACTTAGGCCCCAGCAATGCCCATCTGCTGTTTCCTGGCCCCCCATCCCCAGGGTGTCCTTACCTCCAGGATTTGCACAGGCTCTGTCTCCCATATAGAATTCACACCCCCTTCTCTGCCTGAAAAATCGCAATTCATCTTGCAAAATTCAGCCTAAATATTGGTTTCCTCCTCCAGGAAAGTCCTCCCCTTCTTGGCCTTGATCCTTAGGACAGTGGCCAAGCCAAGCCTCACAGAGGAGGGAACAGAACCACACCGGGCCCTTCAAGTCCACACAAAGAGCTGTTTCTTCATCCTCATCAGCAAATTTAGAACAAAGTTTGAACCTCACACATGCCATGGTTGCCATGGTTACTGTAAAGGCATTCTAAATGTAGATGATTATATAATCAGCTGGAATGACTCTTTTTTAGGGAAAAAAAAAGTTTTGCCCCTCCTTTTACAATGAAAAACTTTTTGACCCACGGGTGCAGTGCCTGCATGGAGTCACTGTGAAATGAGGCACAGAGGCTGCAGGTGGTAGTGAGACTTGCTTTCAGAGCACCCCATGCCACCCTCCAAGATGAAACTCTTATCTGCATATGGGAAACTGAGACCTGGAGTGGGGAAGTGACTTCTTCTGAGTTCCACAGAGAGTTCAAGCCTGCATCAGAACTAGCTGTGGATCAGCAGGGCAGGTCGACCCTGGGAAAGGGGTTCTGAACCTAACACAAGGCCAACTTGAATATGAACCTGAGCTTTTGCAGCCTCTGTCCATGTTAAAGTCTTCAGTATTGCTTGCATTAGTCAGTACGATTAATGCTGGTTGCTATAACAAACAACTCTAAAATTGCAGTGGCTTTTCAATAACAAAAGATTTATTTGCTTAAGACAGAATGTAGTTGGGCATTCAATGGATCCATGTAGTGACTCTGGACCCAGGTTCCCTGCATCTCTGTACTCTGCCTTCTCTAAGGATCTTGATGTCCTTGAGTGGAGCATTTGCATTTGAAGAGAAGATGATGAAGGGTGGATATGTAGGATGAGAAGGATGGTGGACTGTTAAGAGGGAATACAGAAAAAATCTGTCCTCCAGTCAGAAATATCTGCTTGGATTGCTACGTTTTGGTACCTATTTATTATTTCAGTCATACCTACCCTGCTTTGACCTAAGGGAGTATTTGGAGCAATGCAAAGACTTGCCCCCATCGTGGGAACCTATTAATGCCTTCTACTTCCACATGGTTCTGTCCCCAGCAGCATGCTAGAATTCCCATGTTACAAAGGTCATAAAATATACAGAAAGATCAGAAACCTTGAAATCAGGTTGGCTTCCATGTTATCGTTGTTTCTACTTCCTATTAGCCATAGGGTTTTGGGCAAGTCATTTACCTTCTCAGAGACTGTTTTTTAAAATTAAAATGAGAATGATTATAAAGATGAGGAGATTAAGTGGGCTATATATGTAAAGAACCTGGAACAATATTTGTCCATAATAGGTGCAAAATAAATACATTCTTTATTACCTTCTTGATCTTATGCAGAAACATTGTTAAAACCTGGAAACTTCTGGCCCCTCAAGACTGTGGCCACTTGTTTTTCCACACCAAGGTCTCACTTCCTGTATCTTCTCCTTGCTTTATCCTTGTCCCAATGGATGTGCCAGGGGTTTAGGAAAAGTTTTACTTTCTTAGAATTTTCCTACCCCTCCAAGTCTGGACTCATTTTAGAAAACCAACAGCATGTAAAATGTTGATGGATGTCTTTTAGGACTCACAGGGTTAATTGATGCAGTTTTTTGAGGTCTTGGGGTGATTGGATCTTATTCCAAATGCAAATAGAAATCACTGAAGAATGTTACAAGATGAGAGAAAAATGACACATTTACATTTTGAGAGAGTTGGCTCTTTTTTCCTATTCTGCAAAGAATGAATTGTAGGACACAGGACAGTCTCCACACCAAAGAATTATCTGGCCCCAAAAGTCAACAGTGTTGAGGTTGAGAAACTCTGCTCTAGGCAAGTATAACTTGAGGGGACTCATGGCCGTAGGTAGCAATGGCCAGGACAAGTTTGATAGGAAGACGTGGCCCTCTGGTCTTAAGGCTCCCTCCTGGGGAAATCTGAAGGAAGGGCTCTCCCTCCTCTCCACGATGGCTATTCAAATATCTAGGCTGGGTTGGTTTAAAAAAAAAAAGAAGAATAAACTGTGGAGGTACAGGAATAAGAGCAGGAAGACCTCTGTAAGGTGGGGTAGTTGGCGTGGAGAGAGGCCAACAGATTTAAGACTATGTAGAGGGCATCAGTGAGACTCAATGACAGGGAAGTTCTCCCAGAACACAAGAGCTGGGAGTGATCAGGGGAAGGATGATGGATAAGGAAGCAGTCCAGTTTGAATCTTGAATGTTCCCTAGAGTCCCAGGGTTGAAGGGTTGGTCCTGAGATGCGTTTGTCGAGGAAGTGGGGCCCGGTGGGAGCTCATAGCAGGCAGGCCCAGTCTTTCCCTCTTTCTCTCTTTTGCTTCCTGATCAAGAGGTAAGCAGTTTCCTCTCTGCCACATGCTCCTTCCATGATGGGCTGCCTCTCCACAGGCCCCAAAACGAGTAGGCCAATCAATCAAGGACTGAAAAACTGTGAACCAAAGTAACCCTTTTCTCTTTATAAGTTGATTGTCTTGGGTATTTGCTACAGTGATAGAAAGCTGAGGACCACAGGAAGATGTACACGGAGCTTCAAAACATAGAACTTTGTTCTTCTCGAGCAAGAGACAAGAGCAGCAACATCTAATGGTACAGTGTAGCTTAACTGGGAGAAAGACAGTCTGGAATCTACAGCTGGGAGCTCTTCCCATGTAAATAAGACAAAAAAAACTACTCCCTAGTCACTGCTAGAAAAGATTTTACATTTCAAGGAAAAAGAAACACTCCAACAAGTATACTTGAAGGTAAACATTCCAAAAAGAAACAAAGGAAGAAAAATCAGATGGACTGACACTGAATTTCTCCACAACATTGAATACAGAAGATAGAACATCAGAGCAGAAGCTTTGAAGGACAAGAAAAGTTACCCCCCCAAATTCTAAGCTCAGACAAAAGGTTGTTTGTATTGGAGGCCAATTTAAAAATGTGCTCAGGTATGCAGAGACTGAACTATACCACTTGTATTTTTTTTTTTTAATTACCGGAAAATACATCACAACATATTGAGGTATGAAACAAATATTTCAAGAATGGAAAACTGAGTATGTTAATAATGGTCAGTGAGAAATGAAATAGTTTAAATCTAGCATGAATCTAAATGTATTTTTGAACACAAAGCAAATGCCATAAATAATTCTATAGAGAATAAAATTAATAATGAATAAGGTTAGGGAGTACTTCCTGTATGGTGAATACAGAGAGCTTTCCTATATTAACTCATTTAATTCTCCTATTTTTTAAAGAACTTCTATCTTATAGAACCTCTATTTTAAAAATGAAGAAAGGGAACAAGAGAAGTAATTTTCTCAAGGTTACACATACATGAACTTGGGAGAGATGACTTCAGAGCCTTTGTGACTAATTGTGATCCTTCCCATAAATACAGGAGGGAATGGGCAATAAAAATAAATATGGGGTAAACGTTGCAACCTGTATTAGTCAGTTTTCCATCACTGTGACAAAATACTTGAGACAAATCAATTTTAAGGAGAAAAGGATTATTTTAGCTCATGGTTTCAGGTCATGGTCACTTGACCCTGTTGTTTCTGGTGAAGCAGAACATCATGGTGTGGAGTTTGTGGTAAAGCAAAGATGCTGACCTCACGGTGGCTAGGAAGCAGAGAGAAGGAAGGAGAGAGTGGGGAGAGGGTGAGGAAAACCATGCCATCAATGACCTTCTTTCTATATTAGACCCCACCTGTTAAAGTTTCAACCACCTCCCAATAGCCCATTATATCATGAATCTGTAAATGGATTAATCCTTTCAGAGACCAAAGTCTTTTTAATCCAGTCACTTTCCAAAGACCCCACCTTTGAACACATTGCTTTGGGGATCAGGTCATCACACATGAGCATTTAGGGAACATTTAAGATCCAAACCATAACACAACCTACTGAAATAAAATTTTGTATAAGAGGAAGTTCAAGAGGAAGTTCAAGCAAGCTAACTTATACTCTTGAAAGGAAAATGTTTTTTCAAGTTTGTATTATTTGAACCATTAGTGGAACTTCTATAGTGTATCCCAAGAAATATTGGAAACATATCCAAGGGTTTCTATATAAGAATATCCACTACAGTGGTGTTTACGAAGAAAAAGTTTGAAAGCAACACAAATGGCCAATAGTTTACAATTAGTTCAATTCAGTAAATTTTAACATAAAACATTCATCTGATAGAAAAACATGCAGTTGTTCAAACTATATTGAAGAGGAAGTTCTAGAGACATGTGTTAGAATATAAACACAGCTGTCATTATGATGACCTAAGTAGTAATGACTTCATTAAGATGGAAGTTTCTTTCTTCTTCATGCAGCAATTTGGAGATGGTCAATTGAGGGCTTGCAGTGACTCTATTGCAGGAGGCCACTCAGGGACCCAGCCTTCTCCCATCTTGCGGCTCTGCCTTCTATCTTGTCATCTATCTATCTTGCCATATCTGCCTTCTATCTTGTGAGAGTCTATCTTGCTTTCGTGTATCAGGCTATCTGACCAGTTGACTTCTATCCTGTTATCATGCCGAGGTTGGTCCAAGATAGACCCCACTCATCCTCACTCCTGTTAGCTGAAAGTAGCAAAAGAAGATAATGAAGGGCAGGTCCTTTTCTTTCAGTGTAAATCTAGAAGAAGTAAACCCACTGCTTCTACTGGCTAGAATTTGATCACATGTTTACATCTAGCTGTAAGGGGAGACTGGGAAGTATAAATGTAAAAAAAAAATTATAGACAATAATAAAAATGTTTGATGGTTTCTGTTACTAGAGGGAGAATGGAAGAACAGATATTGGAAAACAAATAGCAGTCTTTGATTCTACACAGAAAAATTTTACAGCATTTTTAGTAGAAAAAGCAGGGAAAAAATCGGGACCACTTTCACATGCCTGTGTGAACCCGTACATACAATTCCTTTTTTCCCTCTATATTTGCAGTGGTTATCTTTGAGAGTTAGGATTGTGGATGATTTAAATTCTCTTCTTTGTGTTTTTATTGTGTTTTCCCAATTTTCTGTAAATGAACATTTTCCCTCATAATCAGAAAACCCTCACTACATGTACATTAAAAAGAAGTAATTTAGGAGAGAAAGCATGTGTGCTGGTGCCTGGATGCACCTCTCCTTTCTTTTCTGATGCCCCTTTGCTGGGCCCCTTTGTCGGTCGATCTCCCGGTTCTTATGCAAAGGGATGGCATTGTCCGTTTCTGCACCTCGGATATGAAAGCCCAGTGGGACTGTTGGTGAATTTATTTTAGTGTGGTGCAGGCAATTTTCTACGGGGATAAAAGCCAGCCTGAAATGTGGGCTTCCCCTTCGGGGGAATAATTAAGAGTAGTTCTGGGGTTCTTTCAGGAAGGAGAAGCTCAGGGAGAGAAGGAAGCTGTTCAACAAAGACTGTCGGGAGGACAGGGCAGAATCAGGAAGTGAGAAGTGCTTAAAGAGGCTGTGATTCCAGGTCCTTCTGCTTCCTGGGGCCTGACACAGAGAGGGCTAGCTGTGATACTGCCCAGAGCTGGGATACTTCTGACTCCTCCTCAAAGCTTTACTGGACTGGTCATCCGCCTGATCTTTGGTCTAATGAAGGCGCCTCAAGAGGGAGAAGAAGAGGAGGGTGTTTCAGCAGCAACCAGGTGAGTGCCTCTTGTGTACCAGGTGGGTGTCTTGCAGGTGCCAGGCCTTGTTTGTTCCAGTGATGGTCCAACCTGCCTTTTCCTAACTGTGGTTGTAGACAGGGCAGAATCAGGAAGTGAGAAGTGCTTAAAGAGGCTGTGATTCCAGGTCCTTCTGCTTCCTGGGGCCTGACACAGAGAGGGCCTGTTTCCGTTTTCTGTAAGGTGAGACAGCACAGTCTCTACTTCCTGGGATACTTACCTGTTTCCGTTTTCTGTAAGGTGAGACAGCACAGTCTCTACTTCCTGGGATACTTACCTGTTTCCGTTTTCTGTAAGGTGAGACAGCACAGTCTCTACTTCCTGGGACAGGTGGGAAGATAACCAAGGCCTGGGCAGTCTAAGGCACTGTGCCCATGTGCTTGGGCTACATAACGAGCACCACAGACTGGTGGCTGAAACGATAGAAAATATGTTGCCTCACAGTACTGGATGCTAGAAGTCTGAGATCAAGGTGTCTGCCAGGTTGATTCCTTTGAGGGCTGTGAGAGGCAATCTGTTCCAGGCCCCTCACCTTGGCTTCTGGGCAGCCATCTTCTTGTGTCTTCCTGTCTTCTGTCTGTGTCTGTGTCTGTGTCCAGATTCCCCTTCCCTATAAGGACACCAGTCCTATTGATTTAGAACCTACCTTACAGACCTCGTTTTAACCTCATTACTCCTATAAAGACCCTGTCTCCAAATGGGGTCACATTCTGGGATACTGGGGTTAGGACTTCAACATAAGGACTTGGGGGGGTCATAATTCAACCCATAACAAGCAGCCATAACATCTGCAGCAGAACGCTAGGCAGATCATTCACCATTCCTACAGGGGTTCTTCAGAGCTCCGACTTGTCTGCTGCTCTGGGCCATCTCGAGTTGCCATGGCGCTTGTTTCCTGGAAAGGCGACAGCACAGTCTTTCTTGCCTGAGTCACATGCTGACGTTCCTGTCTGTCTCCCAGGGCTTGATCCCAGACAGCTCAACATGTTTGCCGTCTCTCGGTTGCTGGCCGGTTTCCACCGCACAGGGCCGCACCATTCAGATCCCCCTGCCTGCTGAGAGCTGGGGAATTCATTTATTATATTTATTTAGCAACAATTTCTATTATGCCTACTGTATGCTAGGCATTATTCTAGGTGTTTTACAAATATTAACTCATTTAATCCTCCAGCAACCCTAGGAGGCAGGTATGATTATTACCTCCTAGCTGAGGAAATTGAGGCATGGAGAAATTAAATAATTTGTCTGAGGTTTCACCAGCCAGGGGTAGAGTTGAGATTTGACCCCAGGGGATGTTTCATTCTGAATAATTACACAACGAAGGGAAAGTAATAGGGAGGGACATAATCTTTGGAGTGAGAGAAATGTGAGTTTGAGTTCCAGCTACTGAGCAGGACTGGAACTTTCCATCGCTGCTTGTTCTACCTAAGACTTAACTAAAACAGGCTCAACCCCCCAGTTCTCTGGTCATGTTCCATGATGTCATTTGAAGCCTCCTCTGATTGGCTGGGCAGACTTGAGACATGAGGTTGTCCCATCTATTGGCTGAGACCCATCAGACACATGGCCAATTAGATTTCTCCCTTGGGATATGGACCAGAGGTTTGAACAGTGAGGACAGGGAGTGGGAAGCTTTTGGTCAAGAGGTGGTGTTGGGCTGGTTATTTTGGGACATCTGCAAAACAGAGTTAGAAGGCAAAAGAGGACAAGTGTGTTTGAAGGAGAACTGCTTTCAGAGAGGGAGAGAGCAGAGCAGGGCACAGAGAGATACGGAGATGCCTGGTGCCAGAGTAGAGGTTGTCCCTGAGAGGGGCACCGCACGCCACCTCTCACTGTTGGTGCCGCATCCCGCCAGCTTCTGTGAGTGTCGCTGCCAGGGCCATAGGGTTTTCCCTTCTCAGGAGAAATACTTGACCTAATGGCTTCCTGGCCAGGTTGGTTCGTTCCTCCTCCTCTAGCAACCAGCTGCCAGTGACTCACATGGGGTACAAAGGAGCAGCCTCCTGGCCGCAAGTGGGGACCACCTCTGTGGTGCCACTTGTACTCAAGCTGCCCTGGGATCAGTAGAGGCTGGTCTCCACTGAGAGGACATCTGGCTTAGCTTCCTTCTTTCCCCTCTGCTCCTCTCTCCCTTTGTCCTAAGAAGCTGCTGCAGTAAATCACTTGCACAAGAATCCCCATCTCGGGGGCAAGTTGGAGTCCCAAGAAACAGAGACAGATGGCTTGACTCAAGTGGTGTCCACTTTAAGGCTCAGTAAGAATTGATCTTGTGTTTCTTACCCTAGGATGCTAGGTAATCTATTTTCTTTACAGTAATCCTTTGGGTTTGAGTTGGCATGAGGTCTGTTTCTTGCAGCCAAACCAGTCCTATTGAGTGGTGTTTGGAAAGACGCTCAACCTTCTCAATCTCCCTCCACCTGAAAATGGAGCCCATTATCCTCCAGCCTCAACCTATGCTGATGATGTCCTAAGAGACGCAGGTGCTGGCTCCCAGCACTGGGTTTGCCTTAGCACAGGCTCTATTAATGAGTTCTAGGATTCTCTTTTTTTAAACAATCTTCTCTTCCTGCCCTGCTCAAGTCATCTCAGGCTGGGGAAGTCTAAAGAGAAGATACCAGAGTGCTTGTGATTTTCAAAGCCACAGGAAATTGTGGGAGTTCAAAGAGGTCTGAGTTTAGAGTCCCAAAGACCCAAGTTCAACTCTCCAGCCCATTGCTTCTCGAGAGAAAATGAACACCCAAGTCACCTAGGGATCTTGGTAACAGGCTGACTCTGAAGGTCTAGGTGGGGCCCACATGCTGCCTGTAACAAAGCCCCAGGGGACACTGCTGGCCCATGGAATAGCAGAACATTGAGCGGAAAAAGCACGGTCTCTCTTTTGGTCCCAGGGGGACCTTTTCGTTTCCCAAACAGCCTTCATGAACGGTAGACTCCACCTTTCCATTCAACCTGCACATCCTGTGACATGTGACTCTGGCCAATGAGGAGATCTCAGGGGTTGAGGTGGCTGGGAAGGCCATCAGTTGTCAAATTGTCAAGTGGTGTGCCTTAAAGAGCTACCTGGAGGGGATGTGGGGCTCTTGGAGGGGCACTGCCCCCTGGAGAGAAAGTCAGGAGGCCTTTTTGCAGGAGACAAGTAGTTGGTCTATCACTGCCTGAATACCTCCTGATTCCTGCTCCTCTGCTCCTTTAAGCGGGAAACTTGTCCCTAGAACCCAGGGCTACTGGTTGCCGATGTTTTATCTCCTGTATTCTGGACTTTGGTCCAGGTGCACTTCCTTCTGGATGAGACCATCCACAACTGAGCCCACCATGTCCCTTTGGCAGTGGCCTTGAGGGTCCTAGCTCCCTGCACATTGAGATCTCATCCTGCCTGCCACTGATCCGGGGCCTGTTTTGACAGTGTGTGACTATAATGAGAGGTTCAGGCAGTTCCAGATATGAGAAAAAGGTTGGTGTTATTTCCACAACATTTAATAAATTTGCTCCTTTCATTAGAATCCTGGCCAAGTCCCTACAAACATTCCCCCTTCCAAACTGAGATTGGTTTTCCTTGTTCATTGCTGTAAGCAGCTGGGCTAGGTTTCCTCCATCTGCTCGTTCTCTCCTTTGCCATTCTCCTTTCTCTGCCCCTCTTCTTCCCTTGGGGTTGGGAGAGGGGAGGCATTGTCTCAGAAAGGCCACGGATGGCCTGAGAAGGGAGACGGAGGGCTTCTGTTCTGTCGGCACAGCCTGGAAGTAGCTGGACACAGAACAGGCCCTTGATTGATTAATGCTTTCTTTAACGTGCTGAGAATCCAGATGTGCCAGCTTTGGTCTGGGAAGAGGGAGGTAACAGCAATCAGACACTCCAGCTGGGTGGATCACACTTTCCTTATCAATGGAAGCACTGATGCACACACACACACACACACACACACACACACACACACACACGCTTGAACACACATCCTGGTCTTCTCCCTCCCGAGAGACCTAGTCTTACTGTCTTCAGGGAAAAGGCCTTGGTCCAGGTCCACTGGAAACAGAAGAATTTGCCTCCAGCTGAGATGGAAAGCAGGAATAGGTGGTTTAACTGAATATCCCTATTTCTCTCCAATTTTCAATAGAAATTTACGAATGACTCCTCTTGCTAATGACTGTGTAACCATGGCTGAATGAGGTAAGTGGCTAAGAACTTGAGATGATCTTACTGCAGCCTTCAGTGACCAGCCTAATCTGCTCCTTACTGTGGTTGTGGCCAGGGCTGGAGAGCACAGAGGCCACTTCTGCCTCTGGACAGGGTTTATGGTCCATTTGCAGTTGACTTCACCATTCGTAGCTCATCGGTGAGTACAGAAGGGCCAATCACAGGTCTGACTGATTGGGGAGAGATATGGCGGCCCTCACTGACTCCCTCTCCCCTCTTGTACCACAAGCAAATTCCCTGAGAGATGCAAAAGTTTATCAGAGAAAAGTCACCCTTTGGAACTGCTCAGGCTTCAGACTGAGATCCCAAAGGGTTCCGTTGCAGCTTTGGCACCTGCCCTCTCTGTGGAGGCCTTTGGTAGGCGGTGACCTGGAGTGGGAGTTAACTCAGTGAAAGGGGGTTCAGCATGGAAAGAACATTCTAGGGAGAGGACTGTGCTGCCCTAAGAGTGACTGTAGTGAAGGGAAGCAGAATAGGGACGAGGACAGTGGTGGCAAAAGGGGCTACGGTGTGCAGGATTTGGAGACCAAGACTGGGGACTTTGTCTTTAAGGTCACTGAGAAGCCCATGGAGGATTTTAGCCATCAACTGCTGTAGTCACTTCCGTGCTTTTGAAACCTTCTCCTGGCTTCCACGTGCAGAACAGAGTGGTGGGCTAAAAGGCAGGAGAGGAGAACCTGTTATCAGGCTATGCATCACCCCATGAGAGTGAAGGCCAGAGCAGAGGCCAGGGTGTCAGAGATGGATTGTGGAATTAATCCACAGGATGCCGTGGTTGATCAGGTACTGGGGAGGGAGTGCGAAGGACTCTGAATGACTGGCATGAAAAGGCTTCTCCTTACCAACCATAGGGAGGGCTGGAGAAGGAGAGGGATCTGGGGAGTGTGGATTGACGGGGAAGGAGGCAATTTCTAATCCATCCCCTTTTCACTTGGATTATGAATCTCCTTGAATTACAGGGCAACGGTCGAACCTGCAGAGAAGACTGATTTCCTGGTACACTCCGCTCTGTTGTCCCATAACCAGTGAATCCTTGTGACATCGGCAACCACAAGGGACTTTGTGATAAAATCTTTTTGACATTTTAAACATCATATCTGAGGTCGGAAGCCACTGTAATGCAAGTAGTGACATAAATTTGACTGTTTATTAAAGCAACTTCTGCACCTGATCTTAGTCAAAGGGCCAAAATGCCCTCATGATCAAAGCTACTTCTTATTTCTTACCTAATCGGACACAAACCACTGGACTGAGTCAGCAAACTTCTGAAGAGTTGTGTGTGTGTGTGTTTTTTTATGTTTAATCACCTGAGAATTTGAAAAACTGGAAATTTATTTTCTTGTTCTGATCATGAGAACATAGCTTAAGAGCTAACCTACTTTAGTAATTTTGTTTTTTAAATCTGGGGGACATTTTGAGGGCAAACAGGAGCCAGAGGAAAGCTTAGCATCGTCGGTCAAGGGAACCAGCACCGGGGGAGCTGTTTGAGGTGGAAGAGAGGATCAGCATCCTCAGGAGGGTGTGGCCCCTCTGTGCACCTGGAAGATGTCAACGATCCATAGCTGGTGCTGCTTCTTAACTACAGAGTCCCCTGTACAGCAGGGAGGAGCCCTGGCCTGAAAACCGAAGGTGAACGCAGAATATGCTCCCATCCCCTTGGAACATGATTGCGCTTGGCTCCATGGATTCTGAGTTTCTCCACATTTATATACACTGTTACCCAGTGAATACCTGATTAAGGAATGCAGCTGCCAAACGAATACATTTGTTGCTCATCAAATGGCACCACAAAGCCAGTGATGATGGAGCTTATTAAAAACCTTCTTTCACTCTGTGAAAACCCCCCACACGTCCCAGCCAGTCTCAATATCGAAGCTAATGAAATGGGTAACCAATACACAAAGAGATGTATTCAAGAGCAAATTAACTGCCTCAGGAATATGCATCATAAAGACTGCAGCCTAGAAAATAAATAGACAGTGTATTGGGCAAATTGGCCTCATGGTTAAGTGTTGATGGATTGGAAATAGTGGCGGAGCTTCTTAAGACAGCAGGTAGTGTGGGATCCTAGAGGGCGATGACAAATCAGGCTGGGGCCTCTAATTTCTAGAACTGGGAAAGGGTGAGAAGGTGAGCAGTCCTGAGTACCTGGCTCTGCGCTGGTCCTTAGTGTGTATTGCCACCGAATTGCTACATCGGCCCAAGCCGGATCTCGTGTTTTTGGCCTCACCTGCCTGTGACCACGTACTGTGATCACATTGTGAGGTCACCCAAAGAGATCTCGTTTTCTCAGTATATTTAAACATTAAAGCAGGAAATCCCACCTTTTTTTTTTTTTAATCTAATAAAGAGAATGAGCCCCTCTTAAAGTGCTTCCAGATGTTTCTGAGCTCCCTCGAGGGAGCCCTGGATCATGATCTCTGCAGTTTATTCTGCCCGTGGGTCCCTTCCTGCTGGTGCATTGCCTCAATGGCCACTGTTCTGTGGTCAACCTGCAGACCAGAAGGGATGGCAGCCTGGAGGCTAAGTAGGCATTCGCAGCTCCCCACCCGCCTCGGCTCCGTGCAGACACAGGAGTGCGGCACGCACACACTCAGCCTGATGAGAAGGCAGCAGTGCGGGTTGAGAGTCAGAAGGATTTGGACTGGATGAACTTGGGTAAGTCACCGGATTCCCCTGAGTCCCTGATGCCTCCCCTGGAAAGTGGAGGTAATGTTGTCTCCTTCAAAGGCCTTTTGGGAGGAGCTGGTGAAATACAGTCAGTTGTTCCTGAGTCCTGATCTATTCCATAATTTTCATAGAACTTCTTTCTTTCAAAAGCAAGGGTTCATTAAAAGGAAGGTCACTGTGGTTGAGAACCTGGCTTCTCTGCAAAGGGGCTGAACCATCTGATTTAATGTGCAGCAAGACCACAAGGAGACAGCAATCAGCAGCCCCAAGTGGTGAAACACACACACCTCACACTTTCTCAAATAGTATTTTCATTATTCTGATTATTCTGATTATTTTTAAAGGAAAACTAATGAGTTGTTTGGACTTATCTTCTGACCCATTCCGGGCTAATGGACAATAAATTTTCAGTTGGATTAAATGTATTCCAAAGGGCTGCAAGCACCCACTTATTCGTTGGTGCATGTCTTGGATTGGGCTCCCTGACAGATAGGGGTGCGGACGTAAGTGGTCTTACTTGGGAGTCAATTTGAGGCAGCAGCAGTTGGAGAGTGAGGCTGTGGGATGGGGGTGGGGTGAGCAGGTGCCTGACTGAGCAGCTTCCTGCTAGTGGCAGTCGAGGGGCTTCTGGCGGGCGGCACTGGGTAGGTATCCTGGTCATTCCACCTAAGGGGCGAGAGAGCCAGGGTATTTTATTTACCCACCAGTTGTGGTCAGTCACTCCTGAGGGTTATTCCTGGGGACATATACTCTTCAATATTTCCAGTCTGCAAGTTTGGGTGCTTTAAAAGGCTACTGAAAAAAAAATATAGCCAGTGTGGCTGGTGCGTGGTATAAAATCATGCAGATTAACTAGAAAAGATAGCGTCAGGGACATTCTTATTTTTCGGATATTTTTTCTTTTTATATGGAGATGTTGTCTTTTGCCTATTTGCACTGGAAGATATGTATTGGGATTTTTAAAAAAAGTTGAATGAATATAAACCACACAGGGAATACATGTATAAATTTTCCTTATAAGCAGTTCTTGGTCTCTCATGAAGCTGCCTGTTTACTATGGGCTATGAGCCAAAGGATTCGGGATTTAGTCCCATCTTAAGCTGGTCACTGCTCCTCTCTGAGCTTCAGTTTCCTCATCTATAAGGTCAGGAAGGGAAGGAGGTGGGAAGAATCATCTGATCTGTCCTCAAATCAAGACTGCTGACACTCCTTGTGGGGAGGCTAGCTCTTCCTCAGCTGTCCCGGTGACTCTGGAGGACTCCCTCACCTCCTCTCCTTTCTTGACTTGGTCTTGGAAACTGAGACAGGAAAGGAGGAAAGAGAGTCTCCTTTGGCATTGCCACCGACATCAAATGGTGTTTTGGAAATCCACTTTGAATATACGGTAACGCCAGGAGCTCAAGTCCATGACTTGATGGCAGTTTTCTTCATAGTTATTTCTAGTTCTTGCAAGCAGACATCTTAGGAAAAGAACAGTTAGCGGAATCGTAAAATCACGAGCAAGGCATTTGTACTTGACTGTGCCGGACTTGGGAGGGAGAGAGGAACCAAACTAAGACCTTTTCCAGGCAGCCGCCAAGAGTCACGGGAAGCCCCTGGAGTGAGACCTTCAGCTGGGGGTCATTATCAGGCCTCTCTGAACCTGTTTCCTCATCGGCAAAATGGAGATGATACCGCTCGAGCTGTACTAAATAAGGTGATTTGTGCCAAGTGTCTGGCACACAGTAGGTGCTCAATGATTCTTCCACTCCTTCCCTGGGCATGGGGAGACTGCTTTCCTTCTGAGTCAGCCAGCGACTCTCTGGCCTTGTTTTGCTTGGGTAGCATTTAGGTGTCAGCAGCGGAGAGTGTCCAAGCCCCCGGACTCTCCTTTCCCGCTTGCGTGGATACAGGGCTGGGCGGCAGATGCCAGCTTGCTCATCCAGGGAGGCTGTACAATATTCTGTCAGGCAGGCGTGCAGAGAAGCTCATTTTTCTTGCCTTCTCCGTGGTTGGGAAGGGATGCGCTTCCTGTGGTACTTGCCCCTTGCTGTCTGAGCGTTACTCATGGACCCGCTTTGGCCTTGCCCGGGATGGCCTGGGTTGCCCTAGACTCACCTCCCCTTGCTGCCCGGGGCAGGAGCATCCACCACGCAGGCCGTATTGGCCCTTCCCAAACTCCTGTCTCCACCCTGGAGCACTCCCTGGGGTTCACACTAGACGCCACCATCGGGATGTCCCCAGACCCCACCCACACAGCATGTCACAGATGGAAACCACTGGCTCCTTCTCTTTTTTGGGTCTCAGCCATTGGTGGCCCGGGCCACACATTCCCTGGCCCCCAAACCTGGTAGCCCACCCTACGTCTTGTTCTTTGTCGCTGCCACATCCCACCCATCAGGTCCTCTCTGTGTCCTCATTCAAATCTCCATCAAACGTCCTTCAACTTAGCCCAGCCACCACCTCCCTGGGGAAGGAAGGTTCTCCCCGTTTCTCTCACAGCCAAAGGGACCCCATCTCTCCCACCAACCCACCCCCCACCTTCTGCAGGACAGCAGTCAGAGGGACGGTTCCAGAACACACAGGCAGGGTCAGCCTCTGCTCCCAGGCCATGTCCTGAGGACAGAGACAGGGAGAAATGTATGGTAATTCCCAGTGACCACGTGGGACAGAAAATGAGCTCAGGGTTAGTATTTATTTTAATGAATCAATATTTTCTTCTTTTTTATATTGACACATAGTAATCACAAGTTTACAGGGCACAGTGTGATAATTTGATACATATACACAACATGTAATGATCAAATGAGGGTAATTAGTATTTTCATCTCCTTAAACATTTATCATGTTTGTGTTGGGAAGCTTTGAATTCCTCTCTTCTAGTTTCTCATAAAATGTGTAATAAATTCTTGTCAAGTATGGTCCCCTGACAGTGCTGTACAATTGTAGAACTTAGTCCTGCTATCTAACTGTATTTTGGTGAGCTCAGGTATTTGAGAAAAGCAAACCAATAAGCAAAAATAACTCAAGACAAAACATCCATGGTCTTCAATTATGACACCACCACATATTAGCAGGGCTATTTATTTTTATTTGTTCTCTTTAGTTAGAATGTATTTTGACATATTATATATACATGGAGGATAACTTCCCATTCTTGTGGATGTACATGATGTGGAGTTACACTGGTTGTGTTCACACATGATCACAGGAAAGTTAGTCCGATTCATTCAACTGTCTTTCCTATTACTATCCCTTTTCCCTTCTCTTCATTCCCCTTTACCTAATCCACTGAACTTCTAATATTCCCCTCTTCCCCATTTTTGTGTGTTAGCATCCACATATGAAAGAGAACATTTGACCATTGGTTTTATGGGATTGGCTTATTTTGCTTAGCACGATAGTCTCCGGATCCTTCCATTTACTGGCAAATGTCATAAATTCATTCTTCTTTGTGGCTGAGTAATATTCCATTGTGTATATGTACCACATTTTCTTTATCCATTCATCTGTTGAAGGGCACCTGGGTTGGTGCCATAGTTTAGCTATTGTGAATTGAGCTAGTAGAGTTATTTCTGATCATATTTAAAATCTCTTTGAGCCCAATTTCTCCACCTTAGAAAAAAGGAAATTCCTCCCTCAAGAAGTTGTTGTGAAGTTTAAGAACAACGTGAAGACAGTACAAGCTTCATAAATGTTAGGTTCCTGTCCCTGTGCTTCACTTTTGAACAGTACTTTGTGATTTTCAGAAGTGTTTCCCATGTGGTTCTTTCTTTCCACGTGTATTTATCATGTCTCTGCTAGGATAGGCCCTCCTGGGGCATGGCAGAGAACAATCCAGACTTCATCCCATCTCCCCCAGAGTTTACATTTTTGTGGTGGTGTTGGGGAGACAAATAACAAATGAATAATACGATGTCAGATAGTGTTAAGTGCTATTGTAAAACATAAAGTGAGATAAGATAGACATGAAAGAGATTGGGAAGTCCCCATTTGGAGCTTAGAGATTAGTGGCCAACAGAGTCGATAAACAAGCCAAAGAATAATTAAAACAATTTATAGGCTGTGGTAAGTGCTGTAAGGGAAGTTAGCAGAGTTATGTGAAACCACAGATGGGTTGGGAGAATTAAATATTAAGAGTGTATGGAAAGTGCTCTCTGTGATGGTAAATGACAGACACTCAGTGACCCCTACTTTCCCCGAATAGCTCTCTTTCCTGTATCTTGAATTTCTCCCTTGACTGGATCCTTCCCAGTAGTACTTTCACATGCCCAAGGCTCTTGGGCTTAGAACACACCTGTCTCCCCCGACACCCGCCCTTTCTTCCTCTACAATCCCACCTTAGCTCCTTCAGAGAAAGTGTTCCTAAAAAGTTGCCTTCACTTCCTGTCTGCTTCCACTTCCTCAACTCATTCTTCTATTCTTTTCAGTTTGATTTCTGCTCTAGAAGAATTCCAGAAACGGCTCTCCCTAAAGTCACCGATGACCTCTGTGGTCACTGAGTCCTCTGAGCTCTCACATTCTCAGTCTGTATGACTCTTTCTCTGATTTCCAATTCACCAGCCCTATTAGCATTGACTCTGCCTACCGACCTGGTTGCTCCCTCTCAGGCTCCTTTGCTGGCTTCTCTTCCTCGCTTGGTTCCTTAAATGTTGGGTGTCCCAAGATTCCATTCTGGGTTCCCTTCTCCTCTCTCCTCTGCATTATTCCTAAGTAATGGTGGAATTCTCCCTCATCTGTGCCCTCACCTCATTTCTGGCCCATGATGTCAATCATTCCTGGATCCCACAGCCATTCCAGGCTGGAATCCACCCTCCTCTCCTACCAGTCTTGCTCTTCAATCTTCCCATTGCAGCCACTTCTGCTGCCATCCATCTGCTGTCCAAGCCAGAACCTTAGAAGCCACCTGCTCCCTTTGATGCTTCCCTCATCCCCAAATCCGGTCACGGATTCCGTAGATTCTACTAACAAATCTCTCTTAGATTTGTCCAACTCTCACCACTTGCTCCACCCAGTCACCTAGCCCAGGCCCCCAGATGCTGCAGGATAGTAACAGCCTGGTCATGGCTCTCCTGTGTCCACTCCTGCTGACCCAGCCTGCACACAGCAACCAAGCCGTCATTCTACAATGCAAATCTGGTGGTGTTCCTGCTCCAAGGCCTTCCATTGCCCGTAGGACTAAAACCAGACCCTTCCCATCTCCTAGGCCCTCCCGGCTTGGGTTCCGCCTCTCTTCTGCCCTCAGTTCTTGTCTGTTCTCTCCACACTCGGTTTCAGCCACACTAAGCTTAATCCAGGGCTCTGCCTCGCCTGGAACCTTTCTCAACACTCCACCTTCTGACTCATACTCTCCTCTCATGCTCTTCCCTGTTGGCTGAACCCAGAGGACGTGGCAGATGGGCCGTCCATTTTCTAGGTGAAGTCAAGAGAGGAAGAGGGACTTACCAAAAGTCACCTATAAAATCCAAAGCCTGTTGTGCTAAAAGGAACCACCTCTTTTCCTCCCTGCTTCAGCCATCACGGGAAGGAAACGGCATCAGCTTGTATCCTTCACCCAAAATTCTGACTCTTTTTGCTGCGGAACTCAGAAAGATGAACCGTGGTAAGTTTTGCTGGGAAAGGGTTGGAAATGCTGCAGGATCCCTTAGCCTGTGCCTGACGATGCCTCAGCTTCTCTCTCACCTTCCAACCCCTCAGTTCTGCCTCAGTTTTCCCTGCTGCATCTCTGATTCTACCCTCACCTGCATATACTACTAACTTTTATTGGCTTCTCTTACCTGAAATAGCTTGGGGCCCTTGGTGGCTATTGGCACAACCTGACTAGGAACAGGTACGCTAATATTGAGATGGGTGCTTAGATCAGGTGTTAATTCCCGGTTCCCTGAACTAAGGTAGTGCTGGTGCCAGGCCAGGGCCAGTCAGTGAACATTGGGTCCTAGACTAGGCCCCAATCCTGGTCAAAGACTAAACCCTCATCCTGTCTGTCCACTGGATTCCAAGGCTATGCTCAGACACCACAATGACCTTGCTGAACTCTGACCCTACTTCTGCAATGAACCCTGACCTTAGCCCAGACTGAGCCCTGACCATGGACTGAGTCCTACCCAGCTCACAGATCAGACCTGCAGCTGTGGCTCAAGGTGGGAATGAAGCTGACTCAGGGCAGAGCCATCCCCTGAGAGATCACGGACCGGCAATGTCTCCTCCAGAACGGAATGGGCCTCTGGTGTTGCACTCATAGATTTTGGGGTTCACTAGCCACAGAAGGGCCAGGCTCAAAGGGTTGCTACAGACTCATGTCTGGCAGAGGTCCCCAGTCAGTTTAGCTTCCAAATAATGGAGAGATTATTCCTGCTGATCGCTGTCAAGCTGAGATTGAGAGCATTTCAATGAGAAGGGGCCTTAACGACTCTTCAAGGGTTTGGGGCCTAATGAAGCTCACATCAGAGAATGATTTAATCTTCCCCTCATAAAAACCTGCACAACAAGGAGATCAACTTCAGAATCCAAATTCACCCTGACATAAAAATGTGAGCTCTAGACAGTCCTGGATCACTGATAATTGTCTGGAAATAATTGCTGTGGCCTTGGGGGGTTTAGACAAAGGGAGGAAGAGTGGGTGTGGCAGAGGGCATCCTGGGACATGCTAGGCTGTCCCCACCAGGCCCCTCCAGGGATTGATAGTAAGTGACCCTGGAAGATAAAGTTGATAAACAAGTGGAGCCGGGGGCAGTAGAAGTTTATGTGGCTGTGGCTGACCTGTCCCCTGCAAGGTGAGCCTTCTTCCTGAAGAGGACCAGTGGATAGCAGATACCCCATGGCCACTTCCTTAAGCATGGGTCCTGAAGATGCAGGAAACTCCCGCTTGCAAGCCGTGAATGTGACAAGGAGAGCTTATGGGAGAAAACCGAATGGAGGCTCCTGAGGAGACCCAGGTGTGCACAGGCTGGGCCACCATGCTTGGGACTCCCTGTGGATGCTTGGGACTGGATGTGGGGTGCTCTGGTATCAGACTCCTCTCCCCCTCCACTCCTTGAGGCTGGCTGGGGTCTCACAGGTCTCAAAACCCAGCCCTCCCGGGAAGTGGTATCATCCTCTTCTCTCAAATGCTGAATCATGTTGCTGATTTTCTTCCTGCTTTACAGACTTATTGATGACATTGTGGGAGAAATCATGCACTCTGACTTGAACAAATAGAGCCCCGTTACTCATATCAAAAAGAAGCATATTTTACAATAATTAGATGGTAAAAAACTGGAAATGATGAGAAGCAAACCAAATCAAGCTTTGGTGGATGCATAATATAATCATTTATACTAAATTTAGGTCAATAATGTACTGTGCAGCCAGGGAATGTATAAGATAAAGTAATGGGATCCTCCTGTTTTTTTTTCTTTTTTCTTTTGATTAGAAGAAGACAATGTTTTTAAGTAAGCCTTAGAGAAAAATATTAACAGATTTTACTATAGAAAAAATTTTAGAATGTAAAAAACTTTGATATTGTATAACAGCCTGTGTTAGAAGAAAACAAAAACTGGAGAAAAGACTTGTACAGATATAAGAAAGAGCTAATCTATCAACTGTAGGAAGAATTTCTGAAGATATACATCAAAACGACAAAGATCTAATAGAAAAACAGGCAAGGATGTGGTCAGGTAATTTCTAGAAGAGGAAACAGTGGATTGGAGCTCAGGTCTTTCTTCAGAGGAAGGTACTGCTGGGAGAAGAGCTGATTGACAGCCTCAACCTACAGCATCTTTGGATCCACCATGAAGGTCATACCAGGCTGTGCTTCCAACACTGTCCCCAGCCAACGACTGAGCATGACGGAGTCCTGGAAAGTCCCCTCAGGTGCTCCAGACTAAACTGGTGGAGGCTTATTCAGAACTACACTGGGGTCTGAGGATCTTCCTGCCCAGTCCTTCCTGTCCCCGTTTCCTTGTGCATCCTGGTTGGAGGCTCTCCTGCCTCCAGCCGCCCCTCTTTCTCGGTCCTCTAGATGCCTTTCCCCGGCAAGGCTCCTGACCATCTCTTGGCACCTGCTTCTTGGAGGACCTGAACGAACCATGACTAGAGTCTCAAATGAAAAGTTTTACCGCCTCACTCAGAGTAAAGGAAGCATAAATTGAAATGTAAATTGACAAACATTCTGAGAAGGTCATTAATATCTTGCGTAGTACAAAATGAGTCTCACACTGTGCGGATGCCAAGAACATCGAGTATACATACTCATTAATTCAGTGTCTCGCTTCCAGGCATCTGTTCTACAGCATATAGGCATATATGTACGAAAATATATGTTCTTTGTGGCATTATTTATATTAGTAAGGAATTTGAAAATAACCTAAATGTGCGTTAATAAGGAAGAGTGACATCCATTATGGAGCATCCACACAAGGTCATTTTTAGCTGTTTTGGTCTTGTTTGTTTTGGTACCGGGTCACTTAACCACTAAGCCACATGCTCGGCCCTTTAAAATTTTTTTTTTTTTTTTTTTTTTTTTTTTTTGTAAAAATTGGTGCAACAACTCGGGAAAGCAGTGTGGAGAATCCTCAGAAAACTTGGAATGGACCCACCTTTTGACCCAGTTATCCCACTCCTTGGTTTATGCCCAAAGGACTTAAAACCAGCATACTGCAGTGACACAGCCACATCAGTTTATAGCAGCTCAATTCAAAATAGCTGGATTGTGGAACCAACCTAGATGCCCTTCAACAGATGAATGGATAAAGAAACTGTGGTATATATACATAATGGAATATTATTCAGTCATAAAGAAGAATAATATTATGGCATTTGCAAATAAATGAATGGAATTGGAGAATATCTTGCTAAGTGAAATAAGCCAATCCCCAAAACCCAAAGACCAAATGTTTTCCCTGATAAGTGGATGATGATATATAATAGGGGTGGGGAGTGAGAGAAGAATGGAGGAACTTTAGATTATGTAGAAGAAAATGAGAGGGAGGGGGTATGAAAAATGGTGGAATGAGACAGACATCATTACCCTATGTGCGTGTATGATTACACAAATGGTATAAATCTACATTGTGCACAACCATAGAAATGAAATGATGGACCCCATTTGTGTACAATGACTCAAAATGCAGTCTGTACAAATAAAAAATAAAAAAATTTTGAAACAGGGTTTTGCTAAGTTGTTTAGGACCTCACGACACTGCTGAGGGTGGCTTGAAACTTGGCAATCCTCCTGCCTCAGCCTCCCAAGCTGTTGGGATTACAGGCATGTACCACTGCACCTGGCTTGTAGCTATTTTAAAGAGCGAGGTCATGCTATATGGCATGAAAAGATGTTTGTGATGTCAACTAAGAAAAAAAAAAGCAAGGCGGAAGAATATGTTGTGCAGCGGGAGAACCCCCTTCGTTATTGCATTTACATGTGTGATTAGTGATTAGTGATGAAATTAGTGATGAAATGTCAGCAAGGGGAGTAGATGCTACATTGCTAAAATCACCTGTCTTCAGGGAGAAGGGTGAGATTGGGGATAGCTATTAAAGGGAGGCCTCCCTCTTCATTTCTTTATTATTTAGAAGTTTCACAGTGAGCATGGATTATTATTTTTAATTAAAATGAGCAATATTCAAAAAGAAAGAAAAGATCCCAGAGCAGAACACCAAAATGAGTGTTGACCCCTGGGGAGCAGTGTCCCTTTCCACTCAATCCATTCACAGCATCTGGTCTTTCCCCTGGGAATGACCTTCACTAGAGGTAATAGCACAAGAAGATTGCTCTGGTTCTTGTCTTTAAAATTTAAATTATCCTTTAAAAATTATCTTTACAAAAATGTTAGCAGGACCTGGCTTTGCTCACGCTGGTTCTTGCCTGATTAACCACATCTGACTCTGAATGTCTTTTTAGCTGTTTAAAAAGAATCCGTCCCTGCCACCGCTATTGACCTGAAGGCCACAGGATATGGTGGCATATACCAAGCTCCCTGGTCTCAGTTCCCCCATTTGTGTTGGAAGAAGTTGGATTAAATGACTTTGGCATCTGAATCACATTTTAGGACTCTGAGGCCACTGCTACACAACTACCATCTTGGCACATTCTGGGTGGCTGATGTGTCACAGAAACCCACCTGGGTCCTCAGTCTGGCCTTCAACCAGCTCCTGCAACCACCTGTCACCTCCCCCACACTCCAACATGAGCTTGGTGACTCTGCCACATTTATGCCCTTCCTCCAACATGTGCCCAGACTGTTGAGGTCTCTTACTGATACTTTTACGATTCCTGATGAACTAGTGTGCATTCCCATTGCGTTTTCTCTGTTGTTTTGTCCTACTTCCAAAATGATTAAGCACTTCACATAATATATCAGGAGAGAAAAAGAGACACCGAACTGAAACAAGTATATATTCCTAAACTCCGAGATAAACTGAAAATATCAGGGTTCTCCAAATGCTAAGTCCTTGAACATGTCCCTTAAACCTAGACTTTCTAACAAAGACAGCCAGATCCCAGATTCTCACTCTGATGCTCTCTGAAGCTAGATGGTGGCCTTGGTGAATATGGAATGGATGCAAAATGGTCACTGACGTCACGCTGTGGGGGGATTAATGTAAACCCAGGGAACTTGGTGATTTGGCAATTGTTTCCCTTTGAACGATGACTGTGTTTGTGTTTGGTGAGCCAGTCCTTCTGAAATTTCACTCCCTTGCACTCTTCTGCAAGTATGTTTTTCTTTTCTAAATAAATACTTCAGTTTCTGAGTCTTCCTTTGACAGATGGGATGGCTTCATACATTAATGTGTGTCGTGTTCTTGTATTTCCTATTCTAAGGTGGAGGCCATTTTTGTCTTTCTTGGCGAAGGGAGGTTTCAATAGTAGAACTTGACCTCCGAAGGGTCTCGTTTCCCTCACAACCTAGGCTCACTGCTGGGTGAGGATGCGGCAATGATCCTGGACACCAGGAAGGACATGCCAGTTGGGTTCTGTGAACTGAAGGGCATTCCTGGAGGTGGTGAGATGCTGGAAAGGAAGACCATTAGGGGGTTTTAAAGAGGCTGGGCCCCAGGTACTGGGGCTCCTGGTCCAGGCTGTTTCCCCAGCCCAGTCTGGCAGGGAGGCAGCACTGTTAGTTGCAAACCGGGAACCTCCAAGGGCTTAGACAACCAGTGTGGACTTATAACCACTGGATGCCCCCAAAGTTGGTTCTATGTAGGAGCCTTGAGAACTTAGAATCCTGGGGGTCAAGAATGAGACCCCAAATAAGAATTTCCAGCCAGATCAGTAAGCAGAGAGCAGGGATACATGTAGAGAAAATTTTAAAAAGTCATATTTCTTGCCTTTCTGAGCTTGAGGCATGGAATCCACGCCCACCACCATCCCCCCATCCCACCCCCATATTTAGTGCCATCAATCTTTTTTTTTCCTCTCTCTTTAAAATTTGTTCTTTTTAGCCATACATGACATAGACTGTATTTTGACACCTCACGTATACATGGAGTATGGCTTCCCATTCTTGTGAGCACCACGAAGCTCATGCAGCCCCCCTGACCTGCACCCTGTCCTCCCCAGACTCCCGCCTTCACCCTGCACCACACCTTTCACTTGTTCTGTCCAAAGGACAGGACCCCCCTCATTGTCTGCCATGGGGCTTCAGTACCCAGTTGGTGTTCAATGGTTGAAAGCAAGCGAGCTACACTGAACTGCATACCCGCAGGGCCCAGTGCTAGCATTACACTTTGTGTGTGGTCAGTATTCGAGGAAGGTTTCCAGAATGAGGAAGTTGTGTGGAGTATTCCAAGGTGACCACTTTGGAGGGAACAAGATGAACCTGAACATGTAAATTCGGGGTGTTTGTTCAAAAGCGCAGTAGTGACCTGGTTTAATCAGAGGAGACGGGCCAGGAAGGGGCCTGTGCATCTGTGAAATGAACCATTTTCTGCCAACCCTCGCACAGGAGTCGGTGCCGCTTGATCAATTAACCCCACGCCCTTGTCCTCCATCTGTGCTTGGATCAGGACGCGCGGCTCTGCGGAGAGCGCAGAAGGTAATATCCATCCTCCGAATGGGCCGCGTGTGTGCGGGTAATTGATGCCTTCCCGGGACCCGGAGCGAGCGAGTTGAAATCAATGGCCCCGCGCTAGGCGCGCTGTGCGCTCCCAGTGGCCGGCGCCCGCACGCTCTCGCCAGGGACACCAGTCCGCCAGACGGATTGAGCCTGCCAAGGGCTGCGGGAGGGCTTGTCCTCCATCCTCTTGACGGTTCTACAGCCTGGCAGAGAAATGAGTCCTGATTGTGCCCAGGGCCACCCAGACACCTGTCGACTGGTAAAAACAAGCTGTTTTAAAAGATGATGTCTGGCAGCGTGACTCTGCCGGACTGTATGTATCTGAATTATTTTTTTAAACTGTGTTTCAAAGTAAGTGAGGCTATTGGCTCCTGAGTCTGGGTGTAGGACTCCATCGGACAGCTGATGGGAGCGTGGCCTCTGTAATCACACTGCCTGGGTTCAAACCTGGCTCATCCACTTGCCAGTCTCTAAGACTCAGTTTCTCCAACTGTAAAATGGGGATGATATTAATGCTTGTCGTGTAGACTCTCATGGGATGACACTGGGTTTGGTGCCAGATGCTGTTACCACCTGTCTTTCCACTGGAACATGGGATCTCTTGGATGGATGCTTGTGGAGATATTTAGCCTCTGATTCTTTAGCATCAGTCCCCTTTGCTAGACGTACAGCTCCATGAGGGCTTGGCCTCTTACTGCTGGGCCCTCAGAAGCTGGCATTCTGGTTCAGGTACTCAGTTATGTTAGGAAGAAAATAAGGAAGGTGGAAAGCGCCTGAGCCAGGGACCCGGAGAGGGCCGAGGCAGCCCTGGGGAGTTGGAGAATCACTAGATCCTAGCACTGACCTGGAACAAGACCCCAGAACAAAGTTCGGGGGCCAGTCATACACTCTGTGTGTAGCGGGGTGGTCTTGGGCAGCTGTCTCGACTACACAGAGCTGGGTGTGTGGGCAGCAGGCCCAGGCCAACTTCACCTCCGAGTGTTTGGTTGAGATTGTTCATGTGACCAGGTGCCACTATGGGCAGCAAGGTAGGTCTGCGGCAGGCCAGACGCAGCATGAGCCATAGGGTGCACTAGGACCAAGATGAGCCAGGAGGACTTCTGGGAACTGATAGCAGCCCTGGAGTTATGAGGATGGCTGCAGATCTCCTCGTCACCTTTGAGCTCTGGGACAATTATGTGACTTCTCTAGGCTCAGCCTCCTCATCTGAAAGTGAGGACCTGGAAAGTCAACCCCTAGATGCCGTGTGAGTGAAATGAAGAAATACACACAAAATGCCTGGCGCAGAGCATAGTAGATGCTAATAGCACTGGTTCTCTGCCCCCTTCCCTTCGGGGATCATTGGAAAAGCAATAAGTCCCTTTTTTGTTCCATTCAGAAGAAACAAAGTGTTTTGCAGATGTCTTTATTCAGGAGCTGTGAGTGATCGACCCACAAATTCACTGTGGGGAATTCAGTGATTATTTTTGAATATGTGGAGTTTTTAGGTTCCTGCAGTCTCCTCGACTTTAAAGTAAAGCCGGCCCAGCTTCTGACAGTCCCTGTAATTACCTTTCAGTGGATCAAGCTGAGGTTTGTCTTTGTGCCCGAGACTGGTGTGGGCTTTGCTGCCCCTCACCCTCCACACCCACGTGGACGGTAGCAGCTAATTATGATTCATGGCGCTGTCTGGTTGACACTGGCCTGTTGGTGTGGGGAGAGTGCTATAGGCGGCCCCTTTCTCTGTCAGACAGCAGCAAGGAGCTTCAAAGATGGCATGGCCTCCCGCGATGGAGGAACCTAGCAACTTTATTATTAAAAATAAAGTCTCGGAGTATGTACTGATGCTGGACTGCTGACAACCTATAATTCCTGTGGCAGTGGCAAGATGCGTTTTTCTTTTAGAGTTTTGTTAAGAAGTGATTTTTCAGCAGTGTGCACTGGGGCTGTGGATTAGGGTATGTGTTTACTCTGTGGAGGGAGAAGAGGGGCAGCAGGCACGCGCTGGTGGGGCTGTGTGTGTACAGAGGTTGCTAATCCTTCTAAGATCAATAGGGAATTTAAATACTATTTACTCCCCAACCTCCAAGAGATTCTGTCCATCCACATGTCTATTGAACCATCCATCCATCCATCCATCCATTTATTCAATCCATCCATCCATGATTCCAAAAAGAATTCATCGAACACCTTTCCCAAGATTCTAGAGATAACAGCACTAACATCAGCAGCAAACGCTTTCAGAGATGGGTAATCTGGCACAGGGCATGGGCCAGACTCTGGGCTAGAGCTACAAAGCATCTGTGATCTTCACAAATACTCTGAGTTAAGGATGGTCAATAATCTCATTTTAAAGCTACGGAAATAGAGGCTGGTGGAGGTTGAGTGACTTGCCAAACATTTCAACCCAGCAAGTGGGAAATTGAATCCAACCAGATGATTCCAGAACCCCGGAGCAAGCCCCACCACCTCCCAGCACCTCCTTAGGGCTCAGTCTGCATCTTGTGAGTCAGCGTCTGAATGGGTTCATTGTCTTCGTGCTGTACTGGAATTTTCATCTCTACTTTGGGCTTTTTAAAAATTAATATGATGGGCTTCAGGGAGTGGAGTCTTGTGAATATTTTCTCATTCTACGATAATAATATTAGTAATCGTAATAGCAGTATCCAACTAACTGTTAATATTATTGGATTCTTATGTATAAGTTCTAGTCTAATTTTATTAGTGCTAACTACTTTAATCTTCACATCAAGCCATTGATGGTTCTTTGTCAGATCACCGGGTGTATTAGTCAGGGTTCTCTAGAAGAACAGAATCAGCAGGATATACACGTATGATTATAAAAGGGTATTTATTAGATTGGCCTACACAACCAGAAGCTGGATAGTCCCACAATGGCTGTCTGCAGGCTGGAGAGCTGGAGGAACCAGGAGCTGTGCAGTCCAAGAAGCTGAAGCCTCAGAACAAGAGGGGTCAATGATTGTACCCCAGGCTAGGATCAAAGACCTGGAAACTCTCTGGAGAGTCACTGGGCAGAGTCCACTTTGGATGAGCAAAGGAGCTGGAATCTGATGTCCGCTGGGGACCACAGCAGCAATTGAGAACCCGTGCAAGAAGAATCGAGCTTGAGTCTGCTGCTTCTTCCTTGTTCTTCCAACTTTTGTTCCATCCAAGCCTCCAACCTATTGGACAGTGCTGCCCACACTTGGGGGTGGGTCTCCCCTTCAGTTCACCTTCCCGCCCGTCATTCCTAGACACACTCTCATTGGCATACTCAGAAACCTCTTAATCTTGGGCATCTCTTAATCCAATCAACGTGAAAATTCAGAATAACCATTACACTGTGGTAACTCTTATTTTATAGATGAGAAAATTGAGGTGTAAGGAGGTTAAAGCAATTGTCATCTTTCTGGAGTTCTTCCTAGAACACACCGTTGCAAATAGCAGAAAAGCAGAAGGGATGGAAAGAGGGGAGACAGTGGAATGGATCAGATTGAACTTTCTTATGTGCATGCATGGATGTGGCACGGTGGGTCCTGCATTGGAGAGTGGGGGGCTGGCATCCATAGGACACTAATATTTTTTAAAAAAATTAAACTGAATGGATTGAAGAGAGAGAGGTGGAGTGGAGGGAGGTGAGGGGGATCTCGTGCGGGAGTGTTGGGGATTGAACTGGAGTGGGTTGGGCCCCATACCTTTGTGGTCATGTCAGGTTGTATCCTGGTGTGGTATGTAACTAACAAACACAGAAAAAAACCCTCGTGTAATTAGATGTCTGATGCCAGGAGTCCAGGGCTGGCATGGGAGATCAAAGCTGCCAAGTGCACAGGATGTCACCCTTCCTCCGTTCTTAGTATACTGGAACTTGCTCCCTTGGGTTGCAAGGTGGCTACTCCAGTTCCAGCTTCATCTTTGCATTTTCAGGCAGAAAGAAGAGGGAGAGAGGAAAGCAAAAGCTTTCCCAGAAACGTTCCATGGATTTCCATTACATTTCCGTGGCCAGACTGTCACAGGTCAACCTCGAGCAGCAAGAGTGGCCAGAGAATTAAGCGCCCCCCACTCCACCTTTCAGCCTTCACAGAGGAGGAAGGCAGGAAAAGACTGGGGATGGGTACTGGGTTAGCCATCTACCAGCGCCACATGTGTATTTTTGGTTGTTGCGTTTCTTTTTTCTTTTGTTGACCCCTAACTTTCCCCCTAGATTTTATTTTTCATGACATTGATATTTTGAAGAGTCCGGGCTAATTGTCTCGCAGAACATTTCAATGTTTCCTCTGCAATGCTTGAACATTTTTTATTGAGAAAGGGTTCACATAACATAAAATTCACCATTTAAAAAAGGTATGATTCAGGAAAATCGCATAATGATTCCTCAAAAAATTAAAAGAAGAATTACCATAGGATCCAGCAACTCCACTCCTGGCTGTACACCCCAGAGACTGGACAGCAGGGACTTGAATGAGCGTCAGTACACCGGCGTTCCCGGCAGCACTATTCATGATAGTCAAACGGTGGAAACAACCTAGCCATCCACCGCGGGAGTGCATAAACAGGAAGTGGGCTAGGCACGCAGTGGGATATCACTCAGCCTCAGGAAGGAGGCATTCTGACCCCTGCTGTAACCCCATGAACCCCAAAGACCCTGTCGAGTGAAGACGTTCAGCACAAAAAGACAGGTACGGTATAATTCTACGTTTCTGAGGTCCCGAGGCTAATCAAATACACAGGGACAGGAAGTAGACTGGTGGTTGCCAAGGGCTCCAAGGAGGACGCAATTGAAGTTATAGTTTAACAGGAATTCCAGATTGGGATGGTGATGGCTAATTTATGTGTCAACCTCACTGGGCCCTGGAGGGTCCAAATCTTTGGCCAGACATTTCTTGGGGGGAGGGTGCCTGTGAAGGGGAGATTAACATCTGAAGCAGGAAACTGGGTAAAGCGGATCTGCCTTCCCTCATGTGGGTGGGCCACATGTAAGCAGGTGAAGACCCTAAGATCAGAGGACTGACCCTCCCTCCAGTGAAGAGGAAACTCCTGTGGCCTGTCTGCCTTCAAGCTGGGAAATTTTCCCCACGGCCTTATGATTTGAAATTAAATATTGGCTTTTGCTTGAACCCAAATCGCCATGCCTTTGGACTGTAACTACATTATCAGCTCTCCTGGGCTTCCAACTTGCCTGCTTCGGATCTGGGACTTGTCATCCTCTATAGCCAGGTGAACCCATTCCTGGTAATAAGTCTCTTTATTATCTCCCTATCTATTTCACACGCCCTCTTGGTCCTGTTTCTCTGGTGGTGACTGGTAGTGATGGCCGGCCACCGTACACGTGATTAATCACATATTTTATGACTGCAATTTATGAAGTGTGCAGAACAGGCCAATGCTGTCATGTCTCAAAGAAGAAGGTCATGGAGATGTACGTGTTTAGGTGTGTTTTTGGCCAGGGAGCTGAGAGCCCATGGGCTGTCTTCATGGCTTCCTCAAATTCCCGTTATCAGCAGCAGCCTTGCCTGGGATGGCTGTGTTGTTGGCCTTGGGTGAAACGGGTCAGGTGCCAGCATTAAATCTGCAGAGTGAACTTCCTCACCGTGTTCAAGCTGGCGATGGGTCGTGACTGCAGTGTATCGCAGACGGCAGAAAGGTCAGAGATTGCTGAGCCTGGGGGACATATCCAGGGGCTGTCATGGAAGGGAAATATGGTATCACGGACACAATGTGAATCTCGGGAGCTCGGAGATCTGGGTTTACGTCCTGGCTCTGTCACTTCCTAGCTGTCGCATCTTGGACCTGTAAGGGCTCCTCAGTGTCCTCTTCGTCTTTGGTAAGATGGACATGATCACAGAATTGCAGGATCACTGAGGAAATTTAATGGCGTAACTTGTAAAACGTTATTTGGTTGCAGTTCTGTGTGGCTGCGAAGGTGGGGCTGTGACCCCTTGTTCATTTTTAAGGTATTTAGCGAATCTGTGTTGGAATCTCAGCCTTCGCTAGGCATGGGGACAGAGGCACAGCAGACCGGGGGACAGTCGTCAGTTTGAGGAGAGAGATACATGAGCAGGTGACTGTGAAACGCCGTGAGGAGTGTTGTCCTTTGGAAGCATCGTAAGGGACGAGGGTCACTGAAGAGCTATGGCAACTCTGGACATCTTCACGAGGTTCTCACACAGGACTTTAGGGGGGAGTCAGAGTCCCCCAAGGGAGAAGGGAACACAAGGCTGGTGGGAGGACAGAACAGCACAGTTGAAGGCAAAGAAGGAGAAGCACAGCACTTCTGGGGCATGGAGAGCTTTGGAGCATGGGCTGTGGTAGGAACTTGGGGCCACAGGGGTGGAAGATGAGGTTGTGACATAGGTCGGACTAGATAGTCAAGAAACTCAGCTACTGGGCCTTGGGTGTGGCCTTTTATTCCTCTTAAGAGTCTCAAACGACTTTAAGCACTTGCTGTTTGGCAGACCTCTGGAGACCCCAGTGAAAGAAGAGGCTCTGGAGGCAGGGAGGTCAAAGGGGAGGAGGCTTCACCCCTCAGGGGAAGGTAACAAGATTGGCTTAGTGGTGCAAGTATTTAGGAAGCCAGGAAGAGGGAACTAGGAGAAGGCTCAGGGGTAGGTTGTGGGGACAGGGATGTGTGGAGGATGACTTGCTTAAGAGCCCACACTTTGATAGTAACAGAAAGGGGACCCGAATTCAGCCCCTTGATTTCCTGAAGGCTGTAGTGGGGTCAGAGAGACCTGGATCTAAATCCCAGTACTGGCACTGCCTGTCTGATGTGGGCAAGACTCGCCTTCCATGAGCTCAGTTTCCTCATCTCTAAGGCAAGAATGATGATGCTACTTTATGGTGTGAAGAGTCAATGAGATTCTCCAGTGCACTTTTGGCACCTCATCTCTGCAATTCATATCCCTCAAGAATATTGATTTATTTACTTATTTTTTGCAGGACTGGGGATTGAACCCAGGGGGCTCATGCATGTCAGGCAAACACTACCATTGAGCTGCACCCCAGCCCTTTAAGAATATTTATTCTAGGTGTTGTGAAGGTGTCAGAGACCTATGTAGATAAAAAAAAAAAAAAAAGAATCTCAGTGTTTAAAAATTGTATTAGTTGCTAACTTAAACCAGGAAGTTTCACAGAAAAGATGTCTGACTTCCTGTTTTTTCTTGGAAAACCGGAAGATGTAGCCTAGGTCGATGTTTCCATGGGGAGTGATGGGTGGAGGCGAGAAGCGAGTGTCCCCTTTTGTGGGAGTACTTTCTCTCCTGGTTCCACAGTCCTCACGACTCCCTGCTGTGGATCCCGCTTGCCTTCCTCGTTTCTGTCAATCAAGGACATCTGAGCTGGTGACACTTGCTTGGTTCAAGCCTCGGTCTATAGTTAGCGGTTGAGTTTCTGGAAGCATGCACGCCCGTGGAATACCGTTAAAATAGCCCAAGGCAAGGACTGTCGGGATGAAAGATGCCGATCGCACAGGTCATCTGCTGGAGATGAAGGGGTAACAGGCTGAGTCCAGAGCTACGCCAGCTTTCCACCTGGATGGGGGAGCGATGGGGAGTGAATGTGGGGAGCAGGCATGGGAAGGCAGGGAATATAAGAGTGGGAGAAAACATGGCTTTGGGACCTAATCCTGACCCCCACCCCGAAGGACCCCAAAGACTGCCCTGGCTTTGCTCGTTTCCCAAAGCTGGCTTGGCGGTGTTCCTTTATGCACTGCTCAGACCTCCTGGACCTTTGCAAACCTTTGGGTCACCAGGAGCAGTGCCGGAAACTTGGCCTTTCCCGTCAGGTTGGTTACTGTGTCACAACTGCCGACAAGCCAGTGCCTTTTGCGTTTCTCCTCTGCCATGTCGCTTGGGCAGGTGCCAAGGGCTCAGGCATGGCACCGCTCACTGGAGGTCTTCCCGCCAGCACTTTCTGCCGTCCTTGGGAGCTAATCCTTTGCTTACGATTGAGGGAATTTTCCTTCTGTTACTTCCTCCATTATTGCTTCTCCTCCATCTGTCCTGCTCACTCCTTCTAGAATTCCAAATGGGGGCTACGGAGCCTCCAGGATTCATTCCCCATCCCTCCCCCCACCTCATCAAATCCGACTTTTCGTCTTTTCCTTGAGTTTGGGAAATGGCTCATGCTGATCATTCAGATGGTTTGGTCAGTCTCCAACTCATTGTTTGGCCCCCACTAATTTAGGCATTTGGATTATCATATTTGCCTTTCCTACTGAAAGTGTTTCCCAATTTTAGAGTTTTTCTTTCATAGAGGCAATGCTTGTTTTGTTTAGTCTTTTTTTTTTTTTTTTTTGCGTTTTATTTTGGAATAATTTTAGATTCATAGAAAAGCGCAAAGACACTACAGGGAGCCTCCATACACCCTTCACTCAGCTTCTCTCATGTTAACATCTTGCAATGTGTTTTTGGATCTTTCTGCATATATTTAGGAGAGATTTCCTAAAGTTTTCTCAAATGTATATACAGGGAAATGTCTGAAGGGACTCTGCAGAATCGGGCTGCTGTTTTCACCAGTGACTCTTTCTCTTAGGGTAGGTGGTTTTAAAAATTTTCCTATTCTTTTGAGAGTTTAGTTTTCCCGAGACTGGGATGGGCTCTGTCAGATAGTGTAAGGGTCTGTGCTCCAATGTTTCCCATAGAGAGAGAAGTGGAACTGAGTTTCTGTGAGTGCGTGTGTGTTGGGGTGGGGTAACCACCAACGGCTGGACACTTCCTTCGTTCAGGTTAGTTTGACATCAATTGGATGATAGCCTTCATCCCTAAAGGTTCCCACTGCCCACCATAGTAGTGTTTCCACTTGGTTGGACCTAATAACCACCCATTCAGAAGGTCTGGGAATTCCAAACTTTGAATTTCTCCAGAAGAAGATCGAACATAAAAAGTAAAGAGTGGGTAAATTTTGTGAGAGGAAATTTCACCTGCCGTGGGAGGGAGGAAGTGGGATAAGGAAGGAAAGACAACCAGCGCAAGGTGCACCATGGAGCAAGTTACCACCTTGGACAACTGGAACTCAACACCCAGGGACCTCTAGAACCAGGGTAAAGCCATGCCTCAGGTCACCCCACAGAAGAGATGAGGGAGCTGAGGTACGTATACCCCCTGCTTCCAGGGCCTGGGTGCTTCTGGTCTGCCTCACATGGACAGAGCTGGCTCTGGTGGTTAGAGAGAGCCCTCAGGTGACACCCCGGTTGTCAAGGTTGGACGTCAGGCTGGCATGCCCAGAAATAGGCAAATGCCGAGGTGACCTGGCAGATCTCTGGCAGGAGGTGTACTCTGTGCCTGCTCTATGGCTGTTGCTGTTCCTGAGCCCATAAGGGGTTCAGATTTGTCCTTGTCAAATATATCACGTCTCACTTCTGTCTACAGCTGCTGACTCGCTAAGATTTTTTTGGGAGGTGGGTGGAAGTGGGGACTCTGGTCCTACCAGAGATCTACCTCGCTACTTTCTTGCCTACTTTTAAACTTTTCTTTCACTTATTTTGAGTTGTGGGTGGGCCAGAATTTTCTTCAATCTAGTGCCACCTACATTATATCCCATAGACATGTCACAACATTCTAGTTTATTGAAAGCACCCATCCATCCTTATTTTCTAGCACAGAAATAGATTCTGTCCTATTGGATCTCCAGGTTCTTTGTTCATGTCTATTGGCATGTTGGAGGAAGGTATTTAAATATGTGGGCTCAAATTGGCATCTCAAAACGAAAGTATGACTTATTCCCGAAAGGTCTTTCAGCATCTTTTCTCAGGGGCATTTGAACTTATGTGTATTTAATTTAATAACAGTTATAAAAAATAGCAGGAGGAAGTGGCTGCATTATTCACTTGGTTCAAAGACCATTTGTGTTTCCCCAACATTAACTTCCTGCACTTAAACTGACAAACCCTAATAAATGCAATAATTTCTTCACATTTCACCACGATCAGCTCTTTACCTCCAACAGCAACAATTGTATTTCTCATTAACTTGTCCATACTGATCTTTGGAGTGTTGGAATCTTAAAAAAAAATATTGCAAGAAACTGTCATAGCTACTGTAAGAGAGCGAAGAAGTAAAGAAATAAGCTATTATGGTTTTTCTCCTGGAGATAAGGATGCTGCTTGCGTCTGGAGCCAAAATTTCCTCCTGTCTTCCTCCTTTGCTGAGGGTGCTATGTCTCACATGTGCTATTTGTAGTTGATGCTGCCTAGGCATGTGATGGGTGGGGTGGGGGAGGCTGTAGTGGGAAGCTTAGGAGAAGACTGGGGGCCAGGGAAGGTCTGGGGTGTAAAGAAGGAAGCCAGGCTTTAAAACCAAGAGTGGCTTCACATGATTTTAGCATCCTTGATGATCCAAGGCCAGAGTAAGATACCCAAGAATACTTACAATGGAGAGTTTCAGCTTCCTGAATGTTACAGGCACTGGTTGGCTGTGTTCCTTTTCTTTTCTGTTTTTTGTTTGTTTGTTATTTTGCAATCAGGGTGTGGTCACATGTTCTAACTGGTGAAATGGGAACAGAGATGGGTGCCACATCCAGGCCAGAGCCATATAGCCTTCCATCCCATCCTTTCCACTTCTGCCAAGCAGAGGAGCATGGAGAGCTTGGAACTGCATGGTGGACACAGCTTCTATCCATGAGAGAAAAGGAGCCTGGGTTCCTGAGTCACCACTTGGAGGAGAGTCATTCATAGACCCAAAACATGTCTCTTTTCTTTGTGTGAAGAAAAATACACTTAGATTTGGTTTAAACTATTATGAATAAGTATTTTACAGCAGCAGATATTATCTTAACTCCAGGGTCTTGAGGCCAAGCAGAGAGCACCACTTAGGAAACCTGCTTGCTAATTTTCAGCTCTGAGTTGACTTCTTGAGAAATCTCATCTGGGACCATTGACACTAGAAGTGGTCTGAGAAATCAGGTGCTAGGATGAGGAGGTGCATCACCTGCCACCCAACTGGAAATGAGAGCCCTGGTCTTGGTGGTGGGTGAGGCACAGATATCTCCTGTCATAAGGTAGCAATGCACATGAGAAAACCTTCACCAGCGGACAGCTGGGATGGTATTCTAGTGGAAGGGAAAGGAATAAGTGGCTCAAGGTGTGGGATGCTTGAGAAACATGGGCAAATGTTATCTAAAACATTTATCTAAATGTTATCTAAAAACTCACAGGAATTGGATGGCTGTTGGAGAAAAATACTTCAAATGATGATTGGGCATTTAAAAGGGAGCCTTAGTAACCGGGAAAGGAACTCCTGTCTCCTACAGGCTGAAGGCAGAGAACACTGAAGCATTGAATCCTGATCAATTCAGAGAGATGTTCTCATCTTGAAAGGCTCAAGGAGACAGAGACCAAACAAGGAAATGGTAGATGCATGCTCCTAACCCCAGGGCCTATGATCACTCTGGGCTCACTGAATGGATGATTGACAGAAGTGATCTTATCATGCTACATTTGATCAGAGACATACCATCTATCCCAGCATCTACGTGTCCTCTGTGCATTCATTCATGTATCCTTTCATTCTAAGCAACATTTATTGATGAATACCATGTGCAAAACTCAGTGCTGGTCACAGGCAGCGATGAGCCCCCTAGGACTTGGGCCTGTCTCAGTGATCTCACTGTCTAGGAGAGGAGACAGACAGAGCAGTGTGACCTGCTTGAGGGTGTGTAGGGGATTCACAGGTGGGACACGGAAGTTAGGGATGCTTCGCTCTGCAGAAATGGCCCCTTCAAAGCCAGGAGGAAGGATGGATGCCCCCTTCTTTAGATTAGGACACAGTGGGGCAGTGAGGGTAAGAAAGCTGGGAGGAAGGACAGGAGAGCATCAGTCTCTGGGGTCTGTTTGCAGTTAATCCCGTGTATGGTTGGGGCCAGAGGTGACGTTTGCGGGGATGGGACTGGGAGTTGAACACAATGTAAAAGATGGACAATGAGAAGCGGGGGTAGGCTGGGGACCAGGTTGGAGGCCAGGGAACAAGTTAGGGTAAGATCCAGGTGGGCTGGAAGAGGAGGGAGGACACCGGAGATGCTCAGCTGGTGGGACCGACGGACTTGGCTATAGCTGTGGAAGGAAAGGGGGAGAGTCAGGGTCAGGGTGCTTTTGTTTCCTTCTCGGGAACTGAGCCAGTCACCGGGAACACACTAGAGTCAGGGTTATTCGAGGGAGAAATTGAGCGTCTAACCCCCCTGAAAAGATTCCTCTTGAGAGTGCAGAACGCCACACAAGACCTCAGCCCGTGCTGAACGATTCCTAGCAGACGGGCCTTCTCACCTTCTTTTCCCGGAGCGCCACACCTGAGCTCACGTGACGGAACGTAACCCTAGACCTGCAAGGCACTCCTGTCACGCTGAAGAGCCACTTCACCCTAACACTTTGCTGCCTTGATACATGAGCAGTGATGAGCTGAGTGTGGGATTCGTGGTTTCCCTTTTCTAATTCCCTTGTGAGATTTGGCCCACCGCCCCATCCTGCCAAGGTCTTCCTGAAACCCGAGTCTGTCATTCGACGCATGTGGGAGGAAATCCATTCTAGCAGTTTAGGGCTGAATCTGAGAATTTTGAGCAATTCTTCAAGCCCTTGAAGAACAGACTGGCTGCTCGAGGTTGGGTAGGTGGAGTGCCCAGAGGACCATTGAGACAAAACCTCGTTCTTTGAAGATGTTTTGTGAAGACCTGAGTCTCTCTCTATGTGTGTGTGCGCCCCACGCCCGGGCTGTTTTAACTCACCATTTACCTGACTTCATAAGCAAAGATTCAATGTCATTTTCCTGGCCAGCTCTGTTCTCTCAGCCTCACTGGGGCCTGTGCCGATCCATCTGAGCAAAGGAGGTTTGCACCTGAGGGCTTGTGCTTGGCCCTGGGCCCCAAAGGCGAACCTGCCTACAGCCTGACCTACCAGAGCTCCCAGGCTGTGGGAGACCCCAGGGGCTGCTGGGGCCCAGGGACAAGCCGGTGGCCAGGCTTGGACTTCTGACGACTCTGCCACTGATTTCCTGTGTGGGTCTTGTCCGTTGAGCCTGTTTCTTCAGCAATGAAATGGAAGCAATCCTCAGTGCCTCGTATGTGCCTTGGGGCATTCATGTTAAATGAATCCTCCCCAGGGATTGGAGGGGATCACAGGACGGAGGGGTGAGGGCAGGTCTGCCAGGGTTCCATCAATACTTGGGCTCTAGGAGTCCCTGGGGAAAAGTTTTCAAGACCCACAAGTCCTACTGAGGGCAGCAGCGACCATAGAGGAGTTTCTGAGCCCGTACAGTGTCTGCCGGGGAGCAGGCTCCAGCCCCATTCAGGTGCTTTTGCTTAGTTCTCTGGAAAGGCAGTGGTACCAAGACCATCAGGAGATGCCTATGGTCTGGGCCACTGGGAGTCTGCTGCTTCCCCAACAGGAGCTCCGCAGGAGGGAGAGGAGATGCTCTGGGGCACTGCTGGTCCCCTCCCCATTGCCTGATGTCCCTCAGAGCCAGGTGGCAGTCATGGATGCCCTTGGCAGGTACAGGGGCAGGTCTGCCACATGCCTGATCAGGGGAGGACTTGGCAGATCCTGCCAGGCAGCAAAGCACCCTCTGGGGATGCTCAGAAATCTAAGGACAACTTGGAGGTGAGCTGCAGCTCCTGAGGGCGTGGGGGGGGGGGCGGGGTCAGGGCAAGTAGTGAGACTTGAGATTGTTTGGTGACCTATTTGTTTTATTGTGGTGAAATACACATGCCACAAAACTTACCATTTTTAAAGAGGGATTTGGTGGCATTGGGCACGTTCACAATGTTGGATCACCCTTGCTATATAGTTCCAAAACGCTTCCTTCATCCCACATAGAAGCCCCATTAGCTACGATTCCCCAGCCCCGCCCCCCAGCCCTGGCAACCCCCCATCTGCTCCCTGTTCGGGACATTGCATATAAATGGGATCATGCGATAGGCGGCCCTTTGTGTCCGGCTTAGCAGAAAGCTCACGAGCTTCACCCAGCTGTAGCGTCACCAGTACGTCATTCCTTTCTGATCTCATGTTGTGCAGCGCCAGACGCGCGGGTAAAAAGTCATCCCACCCCTCCCGCTTCAACAGCTCTCTTCCCGCGTCAGGGCGCCGAGTCCTCTGAGCGGAGGGAGGTGCGCTGGGCCAGGCTCGCCCGCTGCTCCTCTTACTTTCCAGGCTCGGGCTGGCACTAACCCCGAGCGCTGCCAGGGGGCAGCATGTGCCCGCGGAGCCTGCATGTCCGCCCTCTCAGGAGCCCCGTTACGAAGCTGCGGCCCTGAGAACATTGCCCGCCTCTCCATCACGCGTGTTTCAGACATTGTGCTCCAGCTAGACAAATTGTCTGGGCTTAATTTTTGAGAAATCATTGTCAAGAATCGCTGAACCAGTTTAATTCTAAAGCACATATTTATACGGGGCTTCAAAACTCACATCCCTGTGCATGATTACAAATGGAAGGGAGAGGAAGTTTAATCAGGAATGAGATTAGGTCTGAGCAGGAAAGGCGGCCAGGCTGCCGTGGAGATGGAGTGGGAGGCGGGCATTCGTGGACCTGGCTGGGGCTGCCTGATGGGGAGGGGTTCAGGGACAGAGTCCCCTGGGGCTCCACAGACAGACAAGCTTTGTACAAGTGACAGTGGGAGGAGCCTCGGGACTCATAAGACACCACCAGGGCCGGGGGGTGAATTGGCCTGGCTAGCGCCCCTTGGCGGGTCCCTCCCTCTGGGAACAGGCAGTGGCCCCAGAGTCCCCTGCTTTATGTCTGTTGGCAGTACACGTCCCGCCTGCCCTGGCTCAGGTAGGTAAGTGGAGCACCTCAGAAGAAAGAAGGCGGAGAGGTCCTTGCTAATGGGGTTCACCTTGTCTTCTGCCGTCCTCCCCACTGGGCTCAGCATCAGGGACCTGTGCATGAACCACTTTCCCAAAGAGGTGTTGACATTCCACCCTGGATGACACCCAGTAGAGATGGTCCACCCTGACCCAGCAATAAGAAAGAGGGAGCTTGGTGAAGGGAAGGAAGCCTTGGGCAGCGAGGCTTCTAGCCTGAGACACTGTGTGGCCTTGGTAAGTCCCTGTGCTCTCTGGACCACACTGTCTTCAGGTGTGAAGTGTTACACATGGCACTCATTCAGATTCAGGAACAAACATCACCAGCAGCTTTCATAGGCTAGATACTGCTAAGATCTCTCATGTCCCCACAATGAGGTTTAACTCTCTAAACAATCCCCTGGGAAGGTATTATGAGTTCCCCTTTTACTGATAAGAAAGGGGATAGTGTGGAGGTGGCAGGAACCCTGTATTCCTTCCTGAGGTCATGAGGCAGTTTGACCTGTGAGTTGCATACCTGGAGCTTCAAGTGTGCACTCTGACCAAACAGAGTGACCAAAACAGAAAATTAGACACTTTGAGCATTCAAGTCACACTGCGTGTACCTCATCCACTTGACACATGAGCACATTTTGAACCAGCTGTGGGGTTCTTAGTTTTGCCCTCTGAATTCTATTGTTAGATTCGACCCACTGCCCCAAACTCCTAAGATCATCCTGCCTGTAGCCACACGATGAAGCAAATCTGGTTCTGAGGATCTGTACACCCCCCGACTTTAAAAAGTTCATTTCAGAAAGATAATTTTTCTTACAGAAATCTTTATTCATAGTGGTCCATATAAAGTTGCCAAACTTTTAAAGAGAACACATTACATTCTCCAACACATGAGCACTGTAGCTCTGTGAACACAAAATGGCTTTGGATTCAGAGAAGCCTCTGTTCAAATCTCAACTCTGCCAATTCCTCGTATGGCCTTGGGAAGGTTGTCCACCTCTCTGGGCTTGGAATTTCCCTCTGAAAAATGGGATGACAATAGCGCTTTACTGACTTTATAAAAATTTGGTGAGATATTCTCTGTAGACGGCAGTTTAATGCACATACACTGACTGGGGCCTAAGGTTTATGCGTGTATTAGTCAGCATCAAGTTATTATAACAACACTCCCGAGACAGTCAACTTGTAAAGAGAAAAGGTTTATTCTGGCTCATATTCTGGAGATTCTAGTTCAAGATCAGGTGGTCCCATTGCTTGCTGACTCAGGTAAGGGCAGCACATCATGATGGGAATGTGTGATGGAGCAAACACTCACCTTACGAGAGAGGAAGCAAAGAGAAGAAAAAGGCCAGGGCTCCTCATTCCCCTTCAAAGGCACACCCCCGATGACATAAGGACCTCTCAATGCTGCCACATTGTGTATGAAGCCTTAACCACATAGACTCTTGGGCAACTTTCAATATCCAAACTATAAAAATACACAGTATTTTTATACTGACATCCACGATGCAGGTTAGATCCCAAATCACTTGTAACAAACCATCTTAAAGAGACAGGGACTTAAAATACTAGGGGTGGGTGGGCCTGCAGTTTGGGGTATGTGATTCATTCATTCTGAGCATTTCAAGGCACTGGCCATAGGAATGAAGAGTGGGCTCACTTTTTCGGCTCAGCAACCTTCAACTTTATTTATTAAACCCTGCTTTCTGTTTAATCTTTCTTTTTTGTGGCGACACAGCAAAACACCATCATTTTCTAATACCATACAGTGCCAACATCTTGGAAGATTTCAGGACAGATCCTAATAGCCAGCAATCTCTGCATTATAACAGTCAGATGCAAGAATCCTTGAAAGGCACGCAACTCTCCAAAGCCAGCACTGAAGCAGTTTTCTCTAAACATTTATTACAAATACAAGTATTATTTGTATTCAGCACAGACCGAAGAGAGACGAAGCAGTTGGTCCTTTTTATTGCAGTTGAAACCGGGCCCGACCTGGCAACCCTTTTTAGCATGGCACACTGAATACAGCTTGGGGAGGTGTGACAGTTTCTGTTTGTGGCCTCGGGGTGTCGGGTGTGGGATGTGTCTGCATGCTTGGGCTGGGCATACGGCTCTCCAGGGAGCCCCACAGGCTGCAGACTTACCTCACTCTGAATAGATGATGGAGGTGATATTGAGAATAAGGAGTGGCTCATGAAGGTTTACTTTTCACTAAATAAGAGGTCTTCAAGGTCAAGTACAACTCTCAGAGACTCAATTCCGAAAGGGTTAAATGAAAAAGAAAATCTGTGGGCTCCAAGGACCAGGAAGTCCATGGTTCTTGCTTTAGGCATGTCTTGATCTAAGTGTGTCTTGGATGGGATTCCCTGGAAGTAGAATTTGCATGGGGATTCTTGTGTAAGTGATTTATCCAAGAAGTGCTCAGGAGGAGCCTCAGGAGAGCGAATCTATGGCAGGAGATGGGGCAGGGGAAGGAGTCAAAGGAGAATGTGGTTTTGGCTGAAGTCTAGCTTTGGCCTGACTCTATGGGGAGCTCTGGTGCATGAATGATAGAGAACTGTGCCCCTCCAAAGCAAGATGCCTGGCCTGTTGTCTCTGTGTTAGGCACTGGCCAGGGACTGCCTCTGGAATGGGAGCGGGGTATAACCTCCTAGGAATTTCTAGGCAAGGTGGCTCTCTTTATCTCTGGTGAGACTTGAAAGAAGGGTGCAACCGTGAGCTGTTAGCAGTCAGTGATTTCAGTCAATGCTTCCAGATGGGTGTGCTGGTCCTGTGGCAGGGCTCTGGGTGAAGTGCCAACATTGTCTACATCAGTGACTTAAACAACAACTCAGGGCTTCATCTCTGGCCTCATTTCTGAGGTCTGCTTCTTGCCTCCATCCTCAGATAGAGTGGGAACGATATGACCGCTGAAGATCCTAAACTTCAGTTTTCCACAAAGCTTATGGAAGGTCTGATCTCTCCTGCTGCCAGAATGTGAAGTTTCTTAGATTAGCGCCCCATGCTTTCACCATCGCCCTCTGGTGGGGAAGGTGGGGTCAGCCTTAATTCAACCTCATGCGTAAGCTTCCCCATAATGGGTTTATTCTTTCGGAAGAGCGGGGGAGGGTGCTGAGTGGGAAAAACCAGCAGCCTGTCTCCGCTGGGCTCTGAACCCCTGCTGTACGTCTGAAGGGCATTCTGGAGAGAAGATTGGATGCACAGGGCGCCCAGGCAGCACTGCGAGTGGTGAGGAGCCCCATGCATTTGAGGCAGCAGATGTGGGCTGAGCTGATGGGAGGAGGTGGGTTGGGAGGAAGCAGATGGTGAGGATCTAGAGGCGGGCCAGGCCTCCAGGACTAATGAAGGAACACACCTTCATCCCCAAAGTTATAGGTTTGGTTTGCAGTTCTTCTAATTCTACAGCATGTTCTTCCTCTTACACCTTTCTTCCCTAAGGGTCTGGTCTCGAGCTACCAGTAAAGCTAGAGAATGTGGGCTTGAACCTGCTCAGTGCCAACATCCAAGGGACCCACTCTGGGGCAGAGTAGAGCGGCAGGTTGCTGGGTAAGTGGCCATTGACTCGGTGGGGGGAGTGTGGTGGGCATCACTTAGAACATGTGAGTTGTAGTCCATTTTGATGTTGACCAAGGCTAAGTAGGCAGTTCCAAGTTGACCGGGAGAAGTTGGCCCTGTTTTAGGGGAATCTATTGTTCTATTGAGGGAAACTGAGTTAGAAACCCAGCTGTGAAGGGGAGGCCAGCATGACAGATTAGAGCTCTCCTCAGGGAGCAAGTGGGATTCTAATCCCTCCCTATGGAGAGTGAAGGAGGTCAGAGACCAGCATGAGACATATTCAAATTACACTTGCCACTATAACAAGCCCCATTATTGCACCTAGTACACGTTTTTTCTCCATATGAATACCCAGGTTCCTTCTGTCTTGTGGCTTCATCATTTGCCCTGATTTGCATTAAGGCAGAAGAAGAAAGAGACCATGGAGATGGCACATCTGCTTCCTAATTGTCTTGCCCAGGAGAGCAGCCTGTCCTTCTGCTTACATTCCATTGGTGGGCTCTGGTCACATGACCTCACTTAGCCTCGAGGGTAACTGGGAAATGTAGTTCCCCGAGGAGCCATGCCACACTCTCCACCAGAAAAGGGGGATGAGCAGTAGGTCATTCCTGCCATAGAAGCCCCGCAGGCTCATCAGGGAGAGGCCTCGGTGAGCCAGCTGGGGAGTGGACTCTGTCTTTCTTTTCCTGGGGAGCCCCAACAGTGTCCCTGATACAACTCAGCCCAACATGGTCTGAATGGATTGGAGCTATTTCCAACTCAACAGTCTGTGGAATTGGACAGAGGAGATAAGGACTCAGTGAAACACAGAACCTGGCAAAGTACACAAGAAAAATAAACGAACGCATGAAATGACAATTTCCTGCCAGCGGGACCTGGGTTCCGGGAAAAGCTCCTGAGTACACAGAGCTTGAGATAAATCCGGCTTCCCTCCTGCAGCCTCTGTTTGTGCCCCAGCTATGTTTGATCAGCTCCATTTCTGTTTGGAATCAAGGACTTCTTCCACCCTCTGTTCCTGGCCTTCCCCGCATCTGCGGTGAATCTGGTGTAAGGCTGGGTTCATAGCCTCGGGACATTCTCGCAGCAGCTCTGCGTAAGGATCTATATATAGCTGCCTCACCTCCGGTGCAGCGCAGGGGAGGAAGAGGCTGCTAGGCGCCGTTGCCACAGCATTCTTGGTCCACAGGCGGAGGACCGGGTTCGAGTCTTGGCTTTCCCGCGTATCCTCTGTGCGACCTTTCTGGGTCACCAGTCCTTTAATTCTGTTCCTTCATCTGTAAAATGGGAACAGCTGCTGTTGCCATGGTGCAAACAGATAATGAATCCGAAGTCATCTTGTAAACTGCTAAGTGCTGTACTCACGTTCGCGATCTTGGGCAGCGTTATGGGGGTTGAAGAACTCAGGCTCTGGAGCCAGAGGGTCTGAATTTGCATCGGGTTCTGCCACTTCTAAGCAGGAGCCGCGGGCGAGTTACTGCTCACGTCTGCACCTCTGCTCCTCATTTGGAAAATGAGAGCAACAGCACCTACCTCACACGGGTGCTGCGGGATCAAGTGAACCAGTGCACGTAGTGAGCTCGGCACCATGTTCCTGCCCAGCGGAGCTGGCAGCGGCGGCTGCGCCTGGCACGCATGCCTCCGAGGTCGGTGCACTGTCTTTCTCCCTTCGGTTTCATCTCTATCGCCGTGGGGTTGTTCCTACTCATGCTCAGAGGCCCAACAACAGTGTCCATTCCTCTGGGAATCCTGCCCTGCTGCCAGGTGACAGGTGCATAGGTCTGTGGAGCGTGGCTCCCCTAGAGCCTATGAATATTTCCTCCGCTGGTTGTGCATCATGGCGGGGCCGCTTGATGTCGATGTGAGGAGCTGTCCTCCAGGGTCTGCAGTTCCTGAAGGTCATCCCTCTTCTGAGATGCTTGGGTCCATGTCTCATCTCTCTTATTGGCAGAGAGCTCATCACAAAAGGGAAAAGTTAGTTTGTGTTATATCTGCTGCTAGAACAAACACGTCCCTGTATTTTGTGGCTTAACACTTTATGTATTTATTACCCCAGACCAGCATCTGGTACTTGGTAGGAGAATCACAAATATGCTAAGAATGAATGAAAGAACAAAGGAATGGCCAAAGGCCTCTTTAGGAGAAGAACTTTCTGGAACGTTATGCACCAGAGGGAGACATATTTGCCCAGCAGCTCCCATGTGCTAAGTCGGAGGGTGGGTTGGGCAGGGCAGCAGAGTGGGCCAGGATCTGAGCCTAGCTAGGTGAAGGGGAGAGGAGGAGAGTAGGGGTGATGTGGGCCTCCTGGGGGCCAGCTGCCTCACCTGTCCTGACTTAGGTCCTTTGTACATCACTCTTTAAAAAAAAAAAATTGAATCTGTTTTAATTTGTTATACATGACAATAGAATGCATTTTGATACATCATATATAATGGAGTATAATTTCTCATTCTTCTGGTTATACATGATGTACGATCCCACCGGTTGTGTAGATATATATGTACACAGGGTAATAATGTCTGATTCATTCTAATATCCTTCCTATCTCCACACTCCCCTCTACCTAATCTAAAGTAACTCTATTCTTCCCCAGCCCCCCTCCATTGTGAACTAGCATCTGCATATCAGAGAAAACATTCAGCTTTTGGTTTCTTGGGATTGACTTATTTCACTTAGCACGATATTCTACAACTCCATTCATTTACGTGCAAATGCCATAATTTTGGTCTTCTTTATATATATATATATGGCACATTATATATATGCACATATATATACATATATATATATGGCACATTTTCTTTGTCCATTCATCTGTTGAAGGGCACCTAGGTTGGTTCCATAGTTTAGCTGTTGTGAATTGAGCTGCTGTGAACATTGATGTGGCTGCGTCACTGTAATATGCTGATTTTAAGTCCTTGGGTATAAACCGAGAAGTGGGATAGCTGGGTCAAATGGTGGTTCCATTCCAAGTTTTCTGAGGAATCTCTATACTGCTTTCCATAATGGTTGCACCAATTTGTATTCCCACCAGCAATGTATGAGCACCAGCAGTGTACCTTTTTTTCCACATCAACATTTCTTGTTGTTTGTATTCTTGATAATTACCAGTCTGACTGGGGTGAGATGGAATCTTAGAGTAATTTTGATTTGCAATTCTCTAATTGCTAAAGATATCGAACATTTTTTCTTATATTTGTTGATTGATTGTATTTTTTCTTCTGCGAAGTGTCTGTTCTATTCCTTAGCCCATTTATTGATTGGGTTATTTGTTGTTTTTTTTTTTGGCATTAAGTTTTTTGAGTTCTTTATATATTCTGGAGATTACTGCTCGATCTGAGGTGCATGTGGTGAAGGTTTTCACCCATTCTCTTCATGGTAGGCTCTCATGTAGGCTCTCTCTTCATGTTATTGTTTCCTTTGCTGAGAAGAAATTTTTAGTTTGATTCCATCCCATTTATTGATTCTTGATTTTACTTCACGAACTTTGGGAGTATTGTTAAGGAAGTCAGATCCTAAGCCAACATGGTGAAGATTTGGGCCTACCTTTTCTTCTATTAGGCGCAGGGTCTCTGGGCTAGTGCCCAAGTCTTTGATCTACGTCGAGTTGAGTTTCATTTTGTTACATGTGAATTTCCAATTTTCCCAGCACCGCTTATTGAATAGGCTATCTTTCTTCCAGTGAATGTTTTTGGTGCCTTTGTTATGTGGGTTTGTCTCTGTGTCTTCTATTTTGTACCATTGGTCTTTGTGTCTGTTTTTGTGCCAAAACCATGCTGTTTTCGTTACTACGACTCTGAAGTATAATTTAAGGTCTGCTAATGTGATCCCTCCAGCTTCACTTTTCTTGCTAGGATTGCTTTGGCTATTCTGGGTTTTTAATTTTTCCAAATGAATTTCATGTTTGCTTTTTCTAGTTCCTTGAAGAATGTCATAGGGATTTTAATTGGAATTGCATTAAATCTGTATAATGCTTTTGATAGGATGGCCATTTTGACAATAGTAATAGGAGCAGGGGAGGTCTTTACATCTTCTAAGGTCTTCTTCAATTTCTTTCTTTAACGTCCTATAATTTTCATTGTAGAGGTCTTTTACAAGACTCTTGTTAGATTGATTCCCAAGTCTTTTATTTTTTTTAAGCTATTATGAATGGGGTAGTTTTCTTCATTTCTCTTTCAGTAGATTCGTCACTGATGTATAGGAATGCATTTGATTTATGGGTGTTGATTTTATAACCTGCACCTTTGCTGAATTCATTTATGAGTTTTAGAAATTTTCTGGTGGGATTTTTTGGCTCTTCTAAATATAGGATCATGTCATCGGCAAATAGTGATAGTTTGAGTTCTTTTCCTATTCGTATCCCTTTAACTTCTTTCTCCCATCTAATGGCTCTGAGCAGAGTCACTTTTGTGATGGCTGAATGCTGCCGTGACCCTCTGGCTCAGCTCTGAACCCAGGAGTGGAGGATGGTTCCCTGCCGACAGCTCCTCACCCTGACCCACTGTTCATCTCCCCACTTTCCTGCCTCGGCTGTGGACCTGCTCAGTTCACCTTGAAGAGCAGCACTGAGTGGGTGGCCATCAGTGGGGATCTGAAATGAGCAGAGAAGTGCGCCCGCCTTCCTCTCCCAGAGAGGCCGTTCTGGGCAGCAGCCTGGACCCTTCTCAGGGTCGCTGGCAGAGCTGGTCCCTGTGGCCTGGAACTGTGCCCTCACTGGCTTCTCCTCCAGGTCTTGCTCTCTGGCTTCCCAGTGTCACTTCTCCAATGAACACTGGCACCCATGTCCCTATCTCAAGGGGACCTTTGTCTCTGCTTTCTCAGGAACCCAAGCACAGCACCTGTGTCCTCCAGGAGGGGAGTCTGAGGCTTGGAGAGGTTACTGACCCAGGGCCGCCCACCTGGTGAGAGGCTGAGCCAGGATCCAAACCCAGGAATGTCCGATTCAAACCTGGGCTCCTCCCACCACCCCACAGAAATAGTAAGCACGTGTGAAAACGTGCTAACGCTCAAGGTAAAAACCGAAATTGCTCTCCTGAGACTGCTTTCCTTCCACAGACACAGATGTGGAAAGCGAGGGTGGGTGTGGGAAGAGGAGGAGGAGGAGAACAAAGAGTGACCGAGATCAAGAGAGAGGCAGAGAGGGATGGTGTCCATTCGCAACCCCCCCCTCACCTCTCCTACTTGTTAGTCTTTTGAAGCAAACAAAACACTAGCAACATAGTTCCTTGAGCTGGCCTGTTCCTGCTGCTTCCCACACGCACACTTCTTTCTAGAGAGGCTGTTTCCATACTGCTTTTTTGGGAGGTGCCAGGGTGAAGGGAGGGGGGCAAAAAATAGAAATGAGCTTTCTCTGAGTTGGGTGTGTGTAGTGTCTTTTTTTTTTTTTTAACTTTTTATTATGGAAAAATGTATGCAGAATGTAAAATAACAGTACAATAAACCCTCACCAACCCATCATCCAACTTCACAGTTACTAAGTAGAGAAAACCTCTCCTCTAATGACTCAGTTGTCACAACGACCTCTTCCTGCTGGCACTATTATGACCCTTTTTGCACTGGAGGAAACTGAGGCTTAGGGAGGTTAGCAACTTGCCCAGAGTTATCCGGGCAGCTGACCCTCATGTCGTGCTCTTGACGGCAGGCTGCTGAGGCTGCTTCTACATCTGGACAGTGTGCCACGGGTGTCCCTGGGGTGTTTCAGACTGTTGGCTAATATGCGAAGAATTTGTACCTTTGCTCAACATATAACCTAGATACCAGTGTTGAAAACATGATCCACAGGCGGTTCAGCATCTCCTGGTACAAATGCAGACTCTACAGCGCCAGCCCAGATCTCCTGAGTCAGAATTCCTGGGGGTGGAGCCCAGCAATCTGTGCTCAGAGAAGCCTTCCAGATGATTCTGATGCAAAGCGCTCATCTCGAAGGCTTTGCTTCCTTGGTCTGGTGTTCTGCGATGCCGTCCTGGGAATGGCTCCTCTCTCTGCCCCTCCTTCTCTCAGCCACATACTTCATGTCCTTTAAGCACTCCATGCCTGGTGTCCTGGGGACCACACAGATCCTCTAAAACACCACCTATATGGCCTCACTGAAGCTGCGCTGGGCCCAGTAAACTGTGCCCTTGCCGGCGCTCCCAGCAGATTCTGCCTGCCTGCATGCAGTGTGGGCTTCTCAAGGCCGTGACTACCGGACAGTCTTGTAAGCCAGGCCTCCAGGCAGGACCTCCGTGCTGCCATCCCATGCCACTGTGATTTACGCCTGCAGGTGTGAGGGGCAGCACCTGTTAGAAGCATGTGCCCGGTGTGTTTTACTTTTGCACCATAAAAATGGATAAATCTGCCAGCCATAAAGCCTTATTTATTGCTAAGAGTTCATTATATATGCATGAAAAACCAACTAATTTAACTCCTTGGCAGTAACTTCCTGCTGGAGGCTGGAGTCAGAATTGGAAGTTAGGCTTGGGTAGAGGCAGCAGAGGTGAACCTGAGAGGGTTGGAACCACAGCCAGGTGGTGAGGAGCGGCCATTGCTTGGGCCTGGGCAAGTCACCGAGCCTCTCTAGGCCTCAGTTTCTCACCTGCTAAGTGGGATAATCATGCCTCCTGCCTAAAATTATTATGGCAATTCACATAATACCAAGTTGCATCAAACCAAAGCAGTTGACCACTAAGATGCTCTTTTCTGTATGCATCACTAAGAAAGAAAAAAAATGCTACTATTGGAACTAGGCTCCATGTTTTTTTATCACTTAGAATTTTTATTTTATACTTATCAAAAGGGCTCTTTTAAATTCATTTAGATATAGATTCTATCATATATTACATATTTGCATCTAAGCAAAATAAATTGATGGAAGGATTCCTAAACATTTTCCACAGAGTTCAGTTTCTCTGAAATTCATTTTGACTCAGTGATTGATGTCTGTTCTCCACATCGTCTCGTCCTTTGTGCGTCCGAGAGGCTTCACCCTGCAGTGATTCTTGCCAGTATTCTTACCCTGCAATGAATTCCCCCCACCCCCAAGCTGACCATTCTGCAAATTTTGATGCTAGGATTTTTAGAATTGATCTGGAGGTATCATTGGAAGGTTCGTGGTCAGCGACCCGGACTCGGTTCCTTCCAGTGATTGCAGGTCATTTGTTGATTGAAATGTGGGGGTTGCCCTTGTTCACCACGACGCCCACCAAGCTTGAGCACCCGCGGCAGCCTGGCGGGCCTGGCCCGCTGACAGCCACTACCGACACATCCCCATTTCACAGACGTTAAGATGGGAAATGAAGGTGTGTCTAGAATTCATCAAATGTGACAGATGACAAACGGGGAGGCTGGCACGTCAGAATGGAAGGGAAATTACCATTGGCTCACGCCCTGGGTGCCAGGTAGTATTAGTTTGCTCAAAGTGCCACAGATTTTGTGGCACAGAACTTCGTTGTCTTATAGCTCTGGAGCCGGGAAGTCTGAAATCAAGGTATCAACCAGGCTGCTTTCATCTCTTTTGACTTTAAAATGGGCAGCTTCTCGACTTGTCCTCATGTGGTCCTGCCTCTGTGTTTCTGCGTTCCAGACTCCTTTTTTTTTTTTTTTTTTTTTTTTTGGTGGTGCTGGGGATCGAACTCAGGGACTTGTGCTTGCAACACAAGCACTCTACCGACTGAACTATCTCCCCAGCTCCCAGACTCCTTTTCTCTTAAAGACACTAGTCCTCTTGGACTAGGGCCCACCCCAATGACCTCATTCTCATTTATTTCCTCCTAAAGGATCCCACCTCCAAATACAGTCACATTCTGAAGTTCGGGCGGTCAGGGCAAGACCCAGGTCAGCCTATGGCATAGGCCTGGTGCATGTGCTTTGAAAACAGGGTCCCCTTTAGGCCCCACTGTGATCTCATCAGGTTGGTGGCTTTGTCTGCGTTTTACTGATTAAGAGACAGAGTCTCTAGGAGGGAAGCTCTTGGTCAGAGATCACGCGGATGGGGGGGAAGAGCTGGATTTCAGGAGAAAGAAGGCTTGCTTTAGGGCTTCCTGCTCATTCCTCACGTCAAGCTATGCTTCATGGAGTTGAGGGGGATGTCAGGTATGACCTGATCCCTGCACCCCAGCTATGGAGTTGGAGCAGCAGAGGGAGGAGGCCTGAGATACTGTCCACCTCTCCCTCACCACATTCATCAGAGTCCTTCCCATGTCTTCGTGGGCTCCCTTGTAAACTTTTATTTGAAGAAAGGTTGGCTGCACAGAGAAGAGGAACACATCTGTATTACATGGTACATTAATTTCCTAGGGCTGCTCTACCAATGGCCACACCTGGGTGGCTTAAGACATGATTCTCTCTTACTTCTGGAGGCCCAAAGGCTGAAAACGAGGTGTCCACAGGGCCAAACACTTGCTCCAAAGACTCCAGGAGAGGCTCTTTCCTTGCCTCCTCCTGGGTTCCGGGGTGGCCTGCAGTCCTTGGTGCTCCTTGGAGCTGCTTCACAGTCCCTGCCTCTGCCATCATGTGGAGCCTTGTGTGTGTGTATGTGTGTGTGTGTGAGCTTACGTTCTCTTTTCTCATAAGGACATCAGTCCTATTGACTCCAGGGCCACCTCAGTCCAACATGACCTCATCTTAACTAGCTACATCTGCAAAGACCATTTCCAAATAAGGTCATGTCCATCTTGGGTTAGGACTTTGATGCCTCTTTTGGGGGTCATAATTCACACAGCAACACAGGAGCTGCATGCACAGATGGAGGACAGTCAGGCAGAGTCCAGATGCTACAGAGGGATGCTGGGAGTGGACCCAGGAATTGGAATGAAGGAGGAAGATGCAGGGCTGAACTGGGCTGGCTTCACTCTTTTGGGAGGTGCCTAACCTGCTGTCCACGGGATGGTGGGGTCTGAGCCTATGTCCACTTCCTCTGCATACCTTCTCCTTCCCAATGCAGGCCTGGTGGGGGCAGAATCCAGGACAGTTGGTAAACACCAGGACTCCTTTCTGATGAGGCAGAAGTCTTTGAAGAAAGCAGGGGGCTGTGCTTAGAATCTGTGACATCACAGTGTTTAATTCCTCCATAATCCTTTTAGAGGGGGCTTCCAAAAATACCTTGTCCTTAAGTACTTTTCATTATAGATGTTAGTTGCGCCAACCTTGACTAATTCAGGTTAACTTAGATCCCAGCGGAGTTTTTCTTTTTCTCTCCTGGCATCCTCTGATGTCAGTCCAAACAAAAACTCACATAGAGGATGTGAGTCCCACACTGCTCCCGGCATTATATCAGAACGGCCCCGGGAGTGTTATTAATAGCCTGGAGTCAAGGTACAAATGGTTATTTATATGTGTAGGTGATGGCTAAAGTACACCCTCCAGTAATTATTCACAATTAACAAGCACTTCAGTAAATGAACAAAATCTGTTCTTAATCCATTGAGGCAGCCATTCTTTATCCAGAATTCATGTACCTGAAACTTCTGGTTAACCAGCCCTCCCTCACGGCTCCAGAACAAAGCTAATTAGAGATTATAATCCTGACCTTCAGTTCCTTCCCGAGCCTGAAGGATACTTGAGTTATCAATAAAATATAATGTGTTCCGTAGAGTTTCAGTTGACAAGAATAATAGAGTTGAAAACTGGTGAACTGTACCTGTTAGTTAACTCTCTGTTACCTGGAAAAGAGGTGGCAGCTTACAAGGGGCCCAGTCAGAAGCTAGGGCCTGCCTTTTTAAAGAAGGCTAAATTAGCTCAAACCTTACGCATGGACTGCGTCAGTGTCACAGAGTGTGGGCTGAGTCTGGACCTCACGCATACATGGGAGAGGCATGAACTTCATGTCCGGCTGCGTAATCTGGTATGTTCCATATTCTGTTAGCAGCGCTACTTTAAAAATGAACCCCAAATCTGACTGCTTCTAGCTATCCTACAACTCGCACCCTGGTCCCAGCTACCGAGTTCTCCCACCTGAATGATTACTACATCTTCTTTACCGGAATCCCTGTTTCCACGCTCCTCTCCACACTTAGAATACAACTTAATCTCCTTACTAGGGCTTCCCATGACTCAACCGCTGGCCAGCCACACAGGCCTTGCTGTGCCTCCAAGTCTGCTAAACTTGATCTTGCCACAGGACCTTTGCATGTGTGATTTTCTCCATCAGGAATGCTCTTGGTCCTCATGGTTTCTTGGCTCACTGTTCCATTTATTTCCTGTCTGTGTTCAAATATCCCTTCAGAGCAGAGTTCCCAACTGCTATGTCAAAAACCATGTCCTCGGGCTGGGGATATAGCTCAGTTGGTAGAGTGCTTGCCTTGCAAGCACAAGGCCCTGGGTTCAATCCCCAGCACCGCAAAAAAAACAACAACAACAACAAAAAAAAAAACAAAAAAACAAAAACCATGTCCTCATGCTTTCCTTTTATATTTCTGTATGCTGATTAAGTGTTGTGTAGCACATCTAATATTGGGTTATTATAAAAAGTCCTATTTGCAAGTATTTGCTTAATTCTCTCTTCCTGGAAAAGAGATGGCAGCTTCATGTAGTGAGCTCTTAGAGTGTGCTGGGTTGATCCTAAGTATTCTAGTGGCATAATCTCATTTAACTCTCCAACACTGCTCTAGGTTGTCTAGGGCACTGGGGACTCTCAGTGTGACCCTGAGTCAACAGAGGGCACCAGGTCTCTTTTCTCCTACTTGTCCCTTCTCAGTGTTATGTGTTTGCCCCATCTACTACAATTTCAGCTCTGTGGGAGCCAGAACAAAGTTGACTCCTTATTTCTTACAAGAGTCCCCATGGTAGGTCCTCAGTAAATAACTATTGATTAAATAAATAAACTAAAAGTTTAGAGCCAATAAGGCAGCTCAGTAAGGTGTCTGTTCACAAAATAAAAAATCCTGGGGGAAAGGATTTTAAGGGTTTTCCAGCCAGAAGGTGTCATACTTATATGACATGATCGCAAAACGTCACAGAGTCATGTAGAAGCTGACAGATCAATGGAGAGGCGTGTTGTGTTTTTGGATGGGGAGATTTAATATTTTAAAGAAAACAATTTTCTCTAAGTTAGTTCATAAATTGAATGCAATTTCAGCCCAATGCCCTTATGAATTTATTGTTAAAATTGACAAAATTATTCAGAAACTCATCTGGAAAGATAAATAGGAGAAAACCACCAAGGAATTTTTGGCAAAAAATAACAACAATGAGAAGAGAACATCGATGTCCAGATTCTAATATGCACTTGTAAAGCTGTAATGATTAAGATAGTGTATTACTAGGGTAAAAATATGCAAGAATATTAATGAAATAGAAGAGAAAATTTAGAAAGAGAAAAGAAATGGTATATTAGAATTTACTGCAAGAATTGGATTATGATCCCTGGAGTAAGATAAATATTCGCCTATCCATACTGATAGAAATAAATAATTATGTTTGCTGGGGAGAAGGGACACCTCCCCTGCAGAAGAACTCCAGTTAATAAATGTAGACACATGATGGAGATAGAAAATCCTCTTTAGGCCAATGCTATGCCAACAAGAACCATCCACAGAGGTTAAATTAGTAGTTGGAAGTAGGATGGGGACCAGGATGTTTTCATGATCCCAAGTATTGGTCTGTGAGATGTTTCCTGATTCTAAGAGGAAGATAACATTAAGAAGAAGCAGCCTGGAAGGCACCATCTTAACCCAGCGATCAAGGTTAGCACCACAGGTAACGGGACCCATGAGATCACGTACCCTGACATGACGTGTCGGCGGCACCACGTCACTGCGACGATCCTCTTGCCAAAAATGCATGACCTCAGTCTCAACCCACAAACCTACGATGAGGAACAGTCTACAAGACAGCTGCTCAGTACCCTCTCAGAGAGCCAGAGATAAAAGACGAGACTGCAGAGCTGTCAGGTTGGAGTTGCCCGAGGACCAGAGAAGTGAACACAGCGTGCGATCTAGGAGGGGATCTAGGAGGGGATCTTAGATCCCAAGAAGGACATTAGGGGGAGAGCTGGTGGAAATCTAACAGGGCCTGTGGATCAGTTCATAGTGTTGTATCGATGTTGATCTTCTGGCTTTAATAACTGTACTACGGTTATTGAGTTTGTAACAATAGCAAAGCTGGGGAAAGGTATGTGGGGACTCTCAGTCCCACGCTTCCTTTCTTTCTTTTTTTTTAATTGTCTAAAAAGCTTTCAGATTAAAAACTAAAAAATAATTTGTTATAAGAGTAGGGAAGGGGAGGGCTGGGGATATAGCTCAGTTGGTAGAGTGCTTGCCTTGCAAGCACAAGGCCCTGGGTTCAATCCCCAGCACCACACACACACAAAAAAAAAAGTGTAGAGAAGGGGAAATGATGGCTTCTTCATTTGCGATTGTGAGACAATGAGCTAGCCACTTGGAGGAATATATCATGTGATTATTTGTTATGTGTGTTTTACTTACAAAAGCAAAATTCACACCTATGCCAAAATTAATTCCATGTGATTAAATATCCCTAAGCAACAAATAGTAGAAGGTTACATATACTCTTTATAGTCAAATAAGAGAAACCAAGGTTGGATCAGGTTATGTTTGTAAATAAGTTTCTCCCTTATCTTCAATAATTAGAAATCTATCTATGCCACTACCTTAATATTTACATTATAGTTTAATACACTTACCTTTATGTTCATTATATTTTTCTGTAAGTCATTGTCCATACCTTTCTAATTATCTTACTTGGACTATATCCTCGTCAGGTGAGTATCAGAGAGACTTGGGTTCAAATATGGGCCCCATTGCAAATTAGCTTGTGCAAATTAGACATTAATTAATTAATTAGATTAATATTTGTGAAGTGACCTCCGTGTACCAGTCTGGCTACTAGGATTTCTGTTGTCTCAGTGAGTTCATTTATACCCTGGAGATTATACAGTTTGCTTCCCAAAATTGTTGGAAGGTAATATGACCCCTTACTGAAGCCCTTGGTTCTTTCTGCATCTGTAAATTAGGTGCTACTTCATGTGTAGGTGACCACACTTAATCAGAAATACTTAACTTTTGGTAGCATGATATTGTGGTTAAGAAAGCACAAGCTCTGAAACCAGACCAGGTTGAAATTGTAGCTCTTCACATAGCAACTGTGTGACTTCGAGACCATTGCTTAAGCTGTCTGGGCTTTATGTAAAGGCCCTATCTACAAATTGGGGATAAGGGTAGGATCCACTTCATAGGTATTATGAAGATTAAATGATTTAAGGGTTGACCTGCCTTTGAGACAATCTCTGCCATATATGAAATACCATTAAAAGATTTGCTAAACAGAATACAAATTATACCTGGCCTTTCAAAATAGATCATGAGAGAAAAAAGCACTTCACTCTCTGTACGGAGACTGAGAAAAGGTGCTGTCAGTTTTAGCTCTGTAGAGGCCTGACCCGTCCCTGGGAGTTGGCCCATACCTTTGGCCTGGGGTCCAGAGATCAAAGGTTTCATTCACAAGAAACACCAGCAAGGCCATGGGTTGGTGGGGGTCAGGGTGGGGGTGGTCAGGGAGGAGAGAGGAGGCTGTGTAATCATATTATAATTGTAGTGAACACTGGAATAGTCACTTCAGACAGATTTGCCCATGAATTAATTAACCTTAACCCCTTTGACATTATAGCTGCGGAATAAATCATGTTGGGTTAAATGATTCAAACTTGCTGGTAACTAAGCGGGAAACAGGAGGTTACTCCTGCACCGTGGAGACAGTTCCTCGTAGTTCATGAAGTACTCCGCGAAGATGCTAACATTGCTTCCCACAGAGAAGAGAGATTGCCCAGTAGCAGGAAAGTTCATGGGGAGCTTCAGAGGCTGATAGGACACATGTGATCCAGACGCAGGGGTGGCATTCAGCTGCTGTCCCTGGTACGGCAAACCTCCCTGGGGCTGTTCTGATGGCTCCAGTTCATGCCGTATTTGCTCTTTAATATTTTCAATATCACTTTGGTTGGGGACCATGGTGACTTGGTTATAATGAGTCTGTTTCCATGCACTGGTAGATAATTAGTTGAAGTCCAGGAGACGCCCAAAGTAACATCTGTTTGCTTTGTCAGGAACCTTCTCCAAGGCTTTGGTTGCTAAGTAACCATTTAGCTTCTGAACTTTGACACCAGTTAGTGGCCATCGCTTAACTTCTTCTTCGTTATTTGTATGATTCATTCAGACATGAATGTAGGTTTAGCTTAACTCTGAGGGAAATTAGGATGAACTTGTACTTGGCCATTGTCTTAAGCACCGAGGATATATATTGTGTCTTTACCTTTCTAAAAATTACAAGTGAAAATAAGTCAAACTGCCCACACTCTCTCTCACACACACACACACACACACACACACACACACACACAGATAGCATCTCAAGATTCAGAATCTGTTGAGTGCCGCAGAAGTAGTGTGGAAAATAGAGCCAGGTCTCTTTGTAGCTGTGGAGGAAGGGTGAGGGATGAGCCAGGAGAACCAGAACTGGAGATCTAAGGTTCTGTGAGTGATGAGTGGTCTGTCAGCGCTCTAAGGGACTGTCATCTTCTCAGCCTGTGCTTAACTTAGGAGAGTTTACAGGCCCTCGCCTGTTTAAAGGGTGGGCCAGAGTTTAGGGGAAACAACCACAGACTGAGCGGCAGCTCGGGGCTGGCGACTAGGCAGTCCACTTCACTCAGGCCTGAAGGAGCAAAGGGGAAGCCGCTCCGGGGACTTGGGGAAGGTTCAGCTGATTTGGTGAGGTTTCAGCTAGCCTCGGTAAAGATCCCACCCCTAGAACCCTGGAGCGATGGGAACTGGTGTATAAACACCTACCTCCCTCTCCCCACGGGTGGGATGATTCCAAGACATGTTCTGTACAGGTGCCCAGTGGAGCTTAGAGTCACAGGGCAGGTGGCTCAATAATGTACCTTTATTGATCACCCTCCACGGAAAGGAACACAGGACTTGAATTCCTGGAGAGGGAAGAAATGTGGCAAGCAGTGCTGGAGAAGAGCTGTAGCTCTCAGGAGAGGGACACAGTCAATTTTCAGTGTCCTTGGAGGGAGAGAGCTGGGAGGATATAGCACCCCGGTCACACCCCACTAATGGCATCCCTCTTCCAGAGGGCTTTCTCAGATGCTGTCCTCACAGGGTGGGGCAGGGTGCTGGGGAATTGACATCAGTCCTCCGCTGGGATGTTTCCAGTGACCTCTGTCTTCAACACTGACACTCCTGTGTGATGCTCTTTCTTTAAGCAGGGAGCTGGACTAACTGGCTCACTTGCAATGAATAAAATTTGACAAGTCATGAACATCATTTCCAGGGTTCAGTTATAAAAAGGCTGTGGTTGCCAACTTGGGTAGATTCTTTTCTTTCTCACCCACTCATTCTGAGGGAAGTCAGCTGCCATGTCATGAGCTGTTTCACGGAGGGGCCCACATGGCCAGGATTTGAGACCTCTGGCCATCAGCTAGAGAGGAATGAAATCCTGCAGACAGCCATATGAGTGAGTTTGGAAGCAGATCCTCCCCCGGTTGAGCCTTTTGCTGAGACTGCAGCCTGGCTGACATTTGGCTGCAACCTCATAAGACGCCTTAGACACCAGAGGCCACCAGCTGCACTGTGCCTGTGCTTCTGATCCACAGAAGCTGAGATAATGCATGTGTGTTATTGTTACGCTGCTACGTTTGGGGGAAATTGACTATAAAGCAATATATAGCTAATAGACTATTTTACTCTTAGCATTTTCTTACTTCCTTGTTCTTCCTCATTTTTCTATTGGCATTTTCTTCCTGAATAAACCAGTTGCAGTTGAAACCCTGATTCAAGGTCTGTTTCTTGTGGAAGCCTGAAGGTCTATTTCTGGGGAGAGTTTCAAGTAAGAAAGCACACAGAGAAACAGAGGCCCAGAGAAAGGCAGGGATTTCTGAGCTGGTAACAGAGACAGGCTCAGATACTGGGCTCTGAGTCTGTGCTCGGGGCTGTACCTCCCACTGGGGAGTATTGTGAGGGAGGGGACCAGGACTGGAGTGATCCTTGGGTGTGAAAGTCTGACACCTGGATTCAAGTTTGCTCCTGCCAGCTCTGGGACCGTGACTAAGACAGGGACTGAGCTTTCTCATCTGAAGAATGTGAGGCGATTAAATGGGCTACTGTCAGTAACCAGGGCTTTGGAAACATGTGACTTCTGCCAAGTGTCAATATCCTGGGCCAAGTGGCCAGAGGTGCCCACATCACCATTCTCAGGACTAGCCATGTAGCCCTTGAGTGGCATGTGACCTTGTCACTGCTGCCCGGACTTCCAGGGCCAGGTGGGATCCTGAGCAAGTTCTTTTCTCTGCCCGGAATGACTGCTGACTACTGGCCCTTGGGAAGGGGTGAGCAGGAGCAGCAGCCTCCCGGGCGTGAGCAGCTCAGCAGCGCTCTCTGCAGCAGAAGCATTGTGTCCAAGGCCCTTCTAAACAATCTTATTTTGAGATGTTTATATACAAACTGGGGGAAAGAACGGGGGTATTATGCCCATAATGGAAAGTACTCATAAATACAAAAAGGCACCATTTGTCGTCCATTTCCGAGGTTGATCTGTGGGCTGCAGCAGTTGGAGCCAGCTCTGGGCACGGCGGGACTGGCTGGATGGTCTTTTCCTGGATTCTCTTGGGCCTTGTCAGTTAGGCTTGCTGAAGGGAGGAGTCTGCTTTGTGCTGCAGATTCTGCGTTTGTAGAGTTCTAGAAACTTCTTGGCAGCACTGCTTATCTTTCTTGTCAAAGGGGTCTAACCACCTCCAGCAGATGGAAGATCCACTTCAGAAAAATCGCTTTTTTCTTTGTAATCAAGGCTTATAACATGTTTCAGTGAATTCTTCAAAATCACTTGTAATCACCGTTGAGAGCTCATGGGGGCAGGGGCAGGGGTGGGAAGGTTGCTTGCCTCAAATCTAACACATACACACACATGCACACACACACACGCACGCATCCATACACACTGCAGGTTACTCTCAATTATGGTTTCATTGGATCTGTCCTCATAAACATAATCTCCAGCTTTGCCTGTTCAGTATGTCCTCATTACTATGGTAGGTGTGCATTAGGGAAGGTACGTTGAGAGGGATAAGAGATGAACACATTTTTGAGGGCTGACTAGATAGCAGGTACAGTGTTGAGCCCTCTAGCTCCAGGATCTTATTTTATCCCCACAGTAATTCTGAGAATTTATACCATGATTATTTCTATTTGACAGATAAAAAAATTGAAGCTCAGAGAGGTGAGGATAGTTAACCAATGTTGCACAGCTAGTAAATACTAGAAAAGGAATTCAAACCATTATTGTTTCATGCTCTGATTGTGCCTCCCAGATGATTCATTAGTTACAGCAATATTCCTGGAGAAACCCTTTGCAGCTACTGCTGTCCCCTGCTCCTTACCACCTCCCTCAACTTGCCAACGATGCATGCAGGGTGTCCCGCAGCAGTGTGACCAGTTTTAGTAAATGCTCTCTTTCTACAAGCCTGCATGGGAGACAGGCAGGTCCTTGTTCCCTGATCTTGGGTGTGACTGTGTAAGTTACTTTGGGCTGTTCCTGGGTGTGACTTGAGATGTGGTTATGCAGTTAGGCTCCTGCCTTTCATCATGAGAATATGTTTCAGCAACTTCCGGTTCAAAGGGAATGGGAGATATTGACATGGATCTGGATCCAACTCAACTGGAGGCCAAGCCTAAATCAGTTGGCCCCAGCTGGCACTGCAAATGAGTAAGCAAAGAAGAAATGCTATCATTGTCTCCCTGGTACTTGTAGTTGTTTGTTACACAGCAAAAACTGACCAGTACAAGAAACAAAAACCAAACACACACATGCACTCACCTGTGCCAAGCCTCAGAAATATATTCCCATATATTCACCTGACTGTTTACACCTTTATTACTCAGCTGCGTTGTCCCAGGCACTTACAACAGTTATCTGTATTACTTTTAATGCTGCTATGACAAAGTCCCACAAAGTCCCAGGCACTTACAACAATTATCTGTATTAGTTTTAATGCTGCTATGACAAAGTCCCACAAGTTAAGCAGCCTAAGATGATACCCACGTAATATCTCATAGTTGTTCTGTGAGCTGGAAGCCAGCAGGGCCCAGCTGGGTTTCTGCTGAGAGCTTCACAAGGCTGAAATCAAGGTGTCAGCAGAGCTGTGATCCTTTCTGGAAGCTCTGGGGTGAATCCATGTCCAACCCAGCTTACTCAGATTGTCGACTGGATTCAGCTCCTTGCTGCTACAGGGCTGAGGTCCCTGTTTCCTTGCTGGCCGTTGACTGAGTTCTAGTCTTTGGCCCCGGAGTCTGCTAACCTTCCTTCTCGAGTTTTCCTGTGGACTCTCCAGCGACAGCAGGTCGAAGCTCTAACTCATGCTCTGCTCCTGCGACTCCCCTTCTGCTGCACTTCTGTGGTTGGCAGTCTTAGCAAGACTGATGTGAAGATGCCCCCATGAGCATTTCATTCTAGAAGAGTCAGAACAAGCTGTGGCACATTCCTGTAATCCCAGCGTCTCGGGAGGCTGAGGCAGGAGGATTGACAGTTCAAAGCCAGCCTCAGCAAAAATGACGTGCTAAGCAATTCAGTGAGACCCTGTCTCTAAATAAAATACAAAATAGGGCTGGGGAGGTGGCTCAGTGGTCAAGTGCCCCTGAGTTCAGTCCCTGGTTACTGCCCAACCCCCCCGAAAAGGCTCATAATGGAATGATTAATATGTAACCCAGTCAAGAGGATGAACACCTACTGGGGAAAATTCTGGAAAGAACAAATGGGGAAATTTGGTAGAATTGAGGGAGTGGGGCTAGAGGTAGGGACATTAACTCTGCTGGCCATCTTGGAAATTCAATGAGGGATGAAGGGTCAGCTTGACTTTGAGTCCACTACTGATGGAGACTGAGGTTCCAGGAGGGATTCAAGTCTTCTAAGCGCCATGCTTAGCTGTAAGTATCTGCCACTGACTGCCAGCCCCAATCTGGGCAAGCGCTGTGGGGGCCGTGGCCAGGGCATGGTTTAGGACATTCAAGCCAATTCTGCTTCACTGATGGGCAAGGCAAGAAACCTAGCTGAGCCTCAGTTTCCTTATCAGAAAAGGGAGATCTGATTCTTTTCCTGTCTATGTCCTAGGCTCCTTGTGATAAGAGGTAAAAATGAGGGACATGTGTCCATGTGATGTGGCTGACACTTTCCAAAGGTGACATTGGGAGACCTTGTGGCTGAACATCTGAACATGTCCAGAGAGAGTTGGATTAAGGGTGACTGTGCTCTTCCTGGGCAGGTGCCTCCCCCTACCCTACTGGAGGATAACTGTGTAGCCTTTCCCAATTGCCTGAAATTTGACACATAAGACACACAGGGTAGTGTTATGGTTTGGTTATGAGGTGTCCCCCAAAAGTTCATGTGTGAGACAACACCAGAATGTGCAGAGGTGAAATGATAAGATCATGAGAGCTATAACTCAAATCAGTGGATTAATCCACTTGAATGGATTAACTGGGTGGTAACAGTAGGCAGGTAGGGTGTGATTGGAGGAAGTAGGTCACTGGAAGCATGGCTTTGGGGCTTATATCTGGTCACCTTCCTTGCTCTCTGCTTCCTGGCTGTCTTGAACTGCCACGTTTTCCTGTGCTACACCCTTCCGCATGATGTTCTGGCTCGTTTCCGGCCCGGTGCTATGGTGTTGGCTGAGGTTAGCTTGTGAGCTGGAGGGGCCTTCTCCCTCCTAACAACTTCAAGAGGCCTTTCACAAAGCCAGAGAGCTGGCATGAGTAGAAAGAGGAGTCACTCTGAATCTCTGGTTATCTTTCCATTCTAGGGTGACTAAATGCCAAGCCCCATTCTTAGGCCAAACTATGTAGAAAATAGAGAGGATCTGGAGTCAAAGGAATTCAAATACATAGAGATAGAGAATAAAACAGTGGTCGCCAGTGTTGGAGCAAAGAGATGGGGAGATGCAGGTCAAAGGATACAGAGTTGCGTACCTTCTGTTCCAACAGTGTACATCGTGAGGACTGTAGCTGGTAATAATGTATTTGGGAGTTTTGCTAAAACAGATTTTAGGTAATCTTGTCACCTACACAAAAAAGAGTGACTATGAAATGATGTTAATTTACTCGAGCATAGTAGCCATTTCACTATGTATTTGTCTATCAAAGCATCATATGGTATACTTTAAATATATGGAACAAAAATGAATAGATACAGGAAGATGGAACGCCATGGGTCCAATGTGGCTGCTTCCTGCTTGGAGAGGGCCCTGACTGGGGTCAGTGGCTGAGAATGTGGAGTGGCCCGAGGCCTTACATTGTGGTTCTGGAGCTGGCTGCCTGGATTCCCTCCCAGCTTACCAGCTCCAGGGCTAAATTCTTAATTTTACTGAGACTCAGACTCGATTTTTTTCAACTATAAAATGGGCACAATAATGGCCCCTACCTGACCCGGCTGGTGGCCGTCACGGAAAGAGCTGGATCAGGTGTGCCGGGGCCCTTCTGCCAGTCCCTGGTTCCTCTGTCACCTGCAGGGCTGGCAGCTGTTCTTGGGCTTTCTATGGCCTCCCATCTCAAGCCCTTGCAGGTTTCTCTGCCCAGGGTTTGCCCTGGTCACAGGAGAGCTCAGCTCCTGCACAGGGTGTTTAGGATCAACATCGTAGCAGTGACTCTCAGCCCGTGGGGGCCGGGAGCTGATGGGGATAGCCTGCTTCCTCGCAGTGAAAGATTTCTCAAGGGCATAACAGAGTTTCCCCAGGTGTCCCCACTGGGACTGAGGCCCAGTGGCCCACAGAGATGACCTCCTCATTCCCGTGTACTTTATGGACTTTCCTCTCTTCCCAGGCGCATTTCTTTACTCTGGCACTGTCCTTCCTGGGACCATCTCCCGAATAAACTACCTGCACTCAAATCTTTGTTCCAGGGTCTGGTTTGGGGAAACCCAACTGACACAGGGGCTTAGCACAAAGCCTGGCCTTTCGTAAATGTTCAGCAAGCAGTATTGATCACTGTATTCTTGGAGCCTCAGTTCTACTGCCAGCTTCCCCGTGACATCCAAGGGTGTCCTGTGTACTCTCTTGGTCTGTGTCCTGCTTTGGAGAATGTGAGTTCTGGCTGGGAGCTGGAGGGTGGTTGGCCATCAGGGTCTCTCCTTCCTGAGTTCTGGCTTCAGATTAGAACATTTCCTGAAATCTCCGGGACTCATCCAGTGTTGGCAAAGAGTGTGTATGTCCCCCCTGCTGGTTGTGGCTCGTGCCCAAGAGTAAGAGAACCTGACTGTGTGTCCCTGAGAAGGTGGCTGAGCCTGAGCTTCCTCCTCTGTGCGATGGGGTGAGTAAGAACATAAGGTGGTTGGCGTGGAAAAAGGAGGTGGAGCTTGCAAAGCATTTAGCACAGCACCTGGCACAGAGAGGATTTGATAAACGGTAGCCAGAGATTTTCTCTGGATCAGCCGCCCCTCTGCACGACTGGAAACCCGAGGCTCAGAGATGGGTTCCTCAGAACTTTCTAAAATGCAGCCCACCTGCCACGGGCGGTAGGGGCAGGTGGAACAAAGGGCTCCTGGTAGGACTCTTCCTCTCAGAGCAAAGCTTCCTCATGGAATTTCTGGGAATGGTGGCGTCCACTGATCAAATATTTATCAGACCCTGCAATGTGCCTGTAGCACTGAGCGAAGATAAAGACGACACACAGCTGGGCTCCCAGGAAGCTCATGGCACAACAGAGTACGTGCTGCCTGTTTGAAGATGAGTTCAGGAAATTTGGGAGAAGCCGATTTGGGAAGTTTCCTGTTAAAGGGCCCTGCCCTCTCTTTTGAAAGCTAAATAATCTTATTAATTATTAACATTCAGTGATGCTTACTTACTCTGAGGCTGGCACAGTTTAAAAGCAGTTTACCTAAATTAACCCGGGAGATCCTCTACTGGTATGGACCCTACACGCATGAGCTGCCATTAACGTCCCTGCTTCCCAGAGAGGGAACTGAGTCCAGAGATGTCATGCAGCTTGCCCAAAGTCACACAGTGTGTAAGTGGGGGTGGCTGGGGTTTGAATTTGGACAGTCTGGGCCTGGGGTCCTTTTTCTAATTACTCTTCCCCACACTCAGAGTAGCACAGGGGACCTGGTCATCGGGGAAACTGTGCAAGCGTAGTTAGTGACGCTCAGATTGATGAGGCCCCTCACCTCCTCCCTGCCCTCCCAGGAGTAGTTGGTCCTGGGTTTGGGTTATCTGCAGGGTCAGCTGAGCCAGTCGTGTGTACAAGCACACCTGGGTGGTGGCTCTCGCCTGGCGGTCTGGGGACCCCACACAACTGTGAGGACATTTCTGATCAGGCAGCATCTCCATCCCAGAGACGGAGGCGTTTGAATTTGTGCAGAGTCACAGACTGCGGTGGGCACTCCTTGGTCCACGGTCCCCTTTACTTGCCCAGCTGCTCACAGCTGCCTCCTTTCTCAGGGCAGCCGTAGTCAGCAAATAAAAGCATTTTACTTGGCAGCCCCATCCCTACTTCAGAGCAGTGTCCTCGAGTGATGGAATGATTCACAACCAGTGATTGGCTGACGCGGGAGCCCTGGGGCTGGCCTCTTGCTCCCGGAGGGGACAGCTCTGTGGGACAGGTCATGCTCAGTGCCCCTGTGGGAAGTCCTGCTGAGATCCCCCCACCTTGCTGACTCTTCTCTATTTCCTGGGCCTTCATGTTTCTCCTGGGAATTCTTCCCCTGTAAGTCACAAGGTCCTGAATCCTGGCTTTAGGGTCTGCTTCTAGGGATTTGATCCCCTTGAGACGGTAGTGAAAACCCCGCATCTTCTTCCTGGGCAAAGTCACATGTGCAACATTAGCATAGGATTTTGCAGATTCACCTTGAGGGGAGCCCTTTACCTCATCCCATGTCCCCCAAACCCTGTGTCTATCTCACCCTCTCCTGCTGATAGCCAGGGACTGGCAGCCCCTGGGATGGGACCAGGGTTAGTGTGAAGTTAGCACTGAAAATCATGAGTATTTTTTTTTAAAGTTCACATAATTTCCATTATTATCAGAAAGTCTATGTGGAAATCAAAACATGCCCAGTGAGACGAAGCTGTCAGTTGAGTGTCATGATAAGAAATAACAGTTGAAAGGACATGAAAGAAAGGCAAGTCTGATCAAATAACTTCCCTGTTTAAACCCTTCAAAGACTTCCCATTGCTCCCTCGATAAAGATCAAAGTCCTTGACGGTGTCTCAGGGCCCTCCGTGGATGGGTCTGCCTACCACACCAGCTTCATTCCAAATCACTCTCCCACTTGATACCCACGCTGCAGCCATATTGGTCTCTTTGAGTCTCTCCAACTCATTATGTTCCTTCCTACCTCAGGGCCTTTGCACCTATCATTTTCTTTCCCTGGTCTACTCTTCCCAGCCTTCTTTCTCCTCTATTACTCAACTGTGTCCTCAGGGAAACACTTCCTGACATTCCAGATCCAACAGATGCCCTCTGCTTCACATCCCTCAGCATCTTGGGCTGTAGGAGAGTTACCCACTGCTGCCTGATCCGTTACCCTGCGTTAGCAGTGTAAAACGACAAACATGTATTATTTCATGGTTTCGGTATCTGGGTGTCTGGGGGTGGCTTGGTATTGGGAGGGGTTTTGGTTCAGAGTCTCTCGTGAGGTCAGGCTGGAGGCCGGGACTGCTGTCATCTGAAGGCTCGATTGGGGCTGGAGACTCTGCTTCCCAGATCACTCTCATGGTTGCTGGAAGGCTTTCGTTCCTCGCCAAGTAAGTACCAAGTCGGTCAGCCACCAAGTACCCTCTTGACAAGGCAACTAGTGCCTTGTCCAGAGCAAGGGAGAGGGAGAAAGAGAGAGAGAAGGGGTAGGGGTAGAGGGGCCCCCAAGACGAGAGCCGCAGCCTTTCTATAACGTAATCTTAGAAATGACATGCCATCACTTTTGGGGAGCACAGCCACCAGGTCCAGCCTAGACTGAGTGAAAGGGGAACTAAGCTTCCTCTTGAGGGGAGGAACGTCAGAGGCTTTGTGGGCACATCTCTCTGACCCCCTGGAGCCGCCCTGCACAGTTGCACGTTGACCTTTAGCTCGTGTGATCACTAGATCCGTATCTGCCTGGGCTGCACCTCCACAGAGGAAGTCTCTTTCCCCCCTCCTAGGACCTCACACTAACACTGAATAAAATATTTATTTAATGAGTGAACAATTTTAATTTTTTATCACTATAGTTTAAGAAACATTTTTGATAATCTTAGTTGTTTTTGGTAGAGGCATTCAATCTCGGTGTATACATGAAAAAAATTGCAGCTAGCCTTTGAATTTCAGTTCGAGGGTGAGCCACAGAGTAAGGAGCCCGTGTTTTTCTCCTCATTAATTAAGGAATCATTTATTGAGCACTTATTACGTGCTAGAAAGAGTGCCAGGTTCTGAGGATGGGGCGACGAATAGGACAAGCCATGGCTTTGTCAATTAAGATGTCCACATGCTTGCGCGTAAAGCATCCCAGTGCCTTTTGAATCATCTTCAAACATGAGTGACAATAGGCAGCTGTATTAGAAACAGACCCCTTGATATTGAGTTTGCAGAAGCTGTTTTATCAGCCCGGCAGGTTGCCCAAGTGAAGTGCGGTATTTACATTTCATTCCAAAGTGGTTGTGCCAACATCAATCCTCTGGTTTTCATACTTTGGGTCACTGTTTGCAAATGTATAAAAGGTTTTGTCGAAGGAGCTGGATAAAGATGGGAAGAGCATGGCATTATATCTAACGAGTGGAGATCTTAGAGCGGTCCGGCTGGGAAACAGTCTGCTGAGGTCGCGAGGGCAGACGTGGGGAGCGGGGGAATGTGAAGGACGGAATTGGGGAAAATGAAATACCAGCAAAAACAGACATGGGCTCAGATGAGTGCGGTGCCCAGGAGCCGGTCTGGGTCCCCACGCTACTGCAGGAGCGCGCGCTCCCTGTGCTGAGCTTCTGGGTGGCTGTTTGTGAAATGCGTGCACTGGATCAGACCACACGTGTTACAACCTTTTACTTTTTTTTTGTTAGCATATCTCTTGGAAACAGTGCTTATCACCCAAGACTCAGATATATAAAGTGGATGAGATTCCAGCCTCGCTTCCTGGAGGAGTCAGTGGAGAGGGCTGGATCCCGTGCTCTTGGTGCCTCTTCCACATTCCCTTACTCTGCAAAATTTCAGTTCATCCCACTGAATCCCAGAGTCCATTTTGGCACTTCCTTGGCCAAAGTACTGGGGTCTTAGGGTCCCCCACAAGCTACTCTCAACCCCTGTTGGGGGGCGTCAGGGTGGTTATACTCCAGTTCCCTTGAGCCTCAGGTTGGATGTCCCTGAGACGTGTGATCTAGCCTGGTTCACTGAGTCCCCTGAGAGGCGCCGGGTGCTCACAGATGCTGCCAATGCATTGGCTGCAGCCACGATGCACCTTTTACAGGCTGTCTTCCCTTCTTTCCTTTCCTTTCTTACTTTTTTGCTCTGCTAATCACAGTTCCTGGGATCGCCTCCCAAATATAACACCTGAACTTAAACCTTTGTCCCAGAGTCATCTTCTAGGGGGACTCAAATGAAGACAGGGACTCAGAGCAGAAACTTTCTCCCTCTCCCCTTCTCCCGCCTCACACCTCAGCAGAGCTTGTAGGTCCCAGGGCATTTTGCAAACCACTCGACTAGAAAAAACGATCTCTGTTTCCTTATGGCTATGGCATTCAAGAATGTACCTCTTCTCTGCTTCAGCAGAATGTGGTGCATTAAATGCAACTTTACTTGATGTCTTCAGGTGGAAAGAAGCAGCCATTCTTCATAAACCTGAAGTCAGAGTACGCTTCGACTTTGTGACAGGGTTATTATGAGCTGGGTTTCTCTTTTGGTCACTTGCTTTATGGAGTGAGGAAATAATCTGTGCCAATTGGCAGATACACCGGCCCCAAATAGGTTAGGGATAATGAAGGTGGAATGGCCTTTGGATGGATATAGCACTCCACACCCCCCGCCCCGCCATGATTTTCTTTCTGACTCTTCTTCCAACCTTCATGTGGAGGAGAAAGAGAGAAAATCAGGCCCTTAGAGGTGTTTCTCCTCCACAACTGGAAAGGAGAACAAGAAGCACAAAGTACGAAGGGTGCGCCTGGAGGTGACCCATTCCAACCCTTCACCTAGCCGGCGTGGAGGCACGGAGGCTGGCCTCAGCCGGGTGCATGTGCCGTTCTTCACCTGTCAGCAACTGGCTACCTTGGAGGGAATTAACACTCTGTCAGTCAGTGACTGATGAGGATGAGAGACAGAGACCCAGGCTACCCTGTCCTCAGGGTGGGAAAACGCACGTGTGCCTCATGCCCTCCGTAGAGGTACGTGGAATCAAAAGCACAGGCCCCAGGCAGTGACTTGCTCAGCGACACTCCTGTTTTAGCTCCCGTCCTTCCTGACCTCATTTTCCCACTCCTCAGTGGTATTTTCTTATACCTCCCAAATAAGTGTCAGGTGCCCAAATCCTAGTCTCAGAGCCTGCTGCTGGGGGAAACCAGAGGAAAGCCACCCTTCCCAAACCAGGGCTGGGTGGCTCTGCTCATCTCTCACCTATTCCCGGGAGCCAGCTGTAACTGGCCACAGCACCAGCTGATGAGAGAAAGCTCGTGGGTGCTGTCGGGCTCCGGTGTAGGACAGCCGCCCCAAGAGACCATGGGCCAGGGCACAGGTAGAGGGGCGTGTATCCTGAGCAGCTCTGGGACCACTTCCTCAGGGGCCAGCTTGGATCCTGCTCTCCAGGTGGCTCCATGGTCACCTGTGGTCTCTGCTCCCACTGTCCCTTCTGCTCTTATGCTTCAACAGTAACAAACTAGCTGGAGTCTCCCCTCCGTCTCCTCCGCGCCTCTTGATTTTGACTGCTCCCCCTCTAATGCTCATTCCTCTCTTTCCCTTAGCAAAATCTTACTCACCTTAGAGAGCCAGGCCAAGGTCAACTCCTCTCTGAAGCGTTCTCGCCTCCCTCAGATGGACGAAGAGCTCTTGGCTTCATTTTCATGCCTCCCCTGCCCCGGCGTCTCCCGCACCTCACCCTTAGGGGACTTCACACAGTGCTGAAATCGTCAGCACATGCATCTGTCTTTCTACTAGGCCAGGAGCTCCTTGGAAACCCAGGCTGTGTCTTACTCAGTATTTTGCATCCCTAGTGTCCTTCAAAGGACCTGGCACGCCGTAGGCAGTGGGTGTAGGCTGCAGTCCCCAGAAACATACCCTGAAATGGGGATTCGTTTGCAGCGATCTGTTAAGAACCCGCTCCAAAAGAGAAACCAGTCAGGGGGCGGTGGATGGCCAGGGAAGGGGAGGGGGCCAAGCAGAGATGAGAGCCAGACCAAAGTCCCGCAGAAGGAGGGGCTTCAGCCTGACCCTGTAGGGCACTTTCGGCAGAAGTTATGCCCAGCAATTGTCTGGAAAGTCGGCCCTTAAACCTTGCAACTATCTATCATGGTGGAGGCTGCCCCAGGGAGACGCCAGTGCCTGGACTTCTGAATCTGTGTGAGGGAAAAGCTGCTCCAGGAAGCCGTGGCCGGCCTTGCAGAGACAGCCCCAGATGTGGACTGTTGGAGGCGAAGTCCATGGGGTGATCCACCCAGAGAAGTCAGGGCAGTGGCCCACAGGAATAGGTCACAGGCTGAGAGGATCAGGGCTGAGTACCCAGAGTGTCCACTAGAGGGCTCCCCACACATCCAGGGACCTGCATGGAAATGCTAGCAGGTGGACCTCCCTGCAGGCCCTTGGCACCTGGGCTGCCTCCCATCTCAGACCCAGTTTGTTCTGTGGCCCATAAACCACCCTCCCTGCTCCTACCTTCCTGTGCTCTCTTGTGTCAGGCTTCGGTGTGCTCTGTATCTTCAGGGTCACCTTTGGCTTCAGTTCCCTTCATAAATTCACTGCAAATCTCTCAGTCCTCTTTTCAAAATCTTTCATGAAGTCATTCCCCTTCTTCCATTCTCACTGTGGCTACATATGGTTTGTGTGCATGTTTGTTGAAGAAGGAAGGAATGAATGAAGAATGAATGAACGAGGAATGAATGAATGAATGATGAATGAATGAACGAGGAATGAATGAATGAATGATGAAGGAATGAATGATGAATGATGGCCCGATCTGCTGAAAGGTCCACTCTCCACAGCCTGGCATGCACTATTTCCACCAGCATAGCCCACCCTCTTTGACTTACACTTTTGACTTAGGAAAAACTACAGTTGCCCTCTCTAGATCTGGGCTCTATATCCATGGATTGAACCAACCATAGACCAAAATAGTTGGGAAAAAAACCAACTGTGCCTCTACTGAACATGTACAGATTTTTTATTGTCAGTGTTCTCTAAACAATGCTGCATTTCAATTATTTACATAGCACATACATTGTAGCATTATAAATCATCTGTACCTGGGAGGATATACACAGGTTATGTGCAAACACTACACCATTTTATGGTGGGGACTTGAGCATCCTCAACTTTGGTTCACTCAGAAGTCCTGGAGTCCTTTCCCAGGGATCCCAGGAAGGACCTCCATTCTTCCACGACGTAACCCACGCATTCTTGACATCTCGCCTTTGCTCTTCTCTTCTTTGTATCTATGATGATCAATTTCTCATCTCTGTTTGTAAAAATCTGGCCCATTTTCCAAAGATCAGATCCCCAGGTGAGTTTTACCTTTTTTTCGATGTGTGACATTTAGTTTCTTCCTCTCCTAAGGAACTGCTAAAAATTTGGGGGCATCACCATCTTAAAAGGGAAGTAGCTTCTCCACATCAAGAGGGTATGTGTGGTTGGCATTTGGTGATCACCAAATATTTTAGTTGTCCTCTCTTGGGTGCACAGGAGTGAGTTTTCCTACCTCCTTGAACTAAGATAACCTTGGACTCTTTTGTGGCCATTAAGACGTGAGCAGAGTGACTTGTGTCTCCTCCAGGTGGGAATCTTTAAGAGCCAGCATGGAATTCTCTGTGCCCTTTTTTTCCTGCTTTAGCAATTGTGGGGTGACAGAGGTGGAGCCTCCCACAGCCTGGGTCCATGACAACGTGGAGCAGAGGTTCAGTATTTCCACAACAGGCATGTGGCATAAGCAGGACATCAATTTTTGTTGTTCTAAGACACAGAGAGTTGGGGGTTGTCACACAGCACAACCTAGCCTCTGTTGACTGATGACAGTCTATGATTCATCTTCTGGGCCCTTCAAAGTCTAGCAGGTGTCTTCAAGTAGAAGAGCCCATGGTATATTTTTGAAGGAAGTGCACCCAGAAGCTCAATATCGTGAAGCAACCACCATTCTGGGACTGAGATGCCCGGACGGGTCAAGATGGCTGACCTGGAGCTGAGGAACTACAGGAGGGAATCTACACACACAAGGTTAAGCCAGGCACTGCGTGATTGGAGAGGGTCAAGGATGTAGTTATAGTTTGGGAACTGAAAGAATGTCCTCATGTGGTTTTCCTTCCCTCCCTTTCTCCCTTCTCTAAAATTTAGTGCTGTTGGTTGAATATGACATGCTCGTATTAATAGCAGGAAGGGACCAGCCACATGATTTTTAATTTCTTTAAGGTATGAATAAAGAACAGAGAACCTTGCCCTAAGAAAAAATAAATTTGTATTTTGAAAACATTAATCTTCTGGCCAGGAGAGGCAGTTTTGATCAGATCATCCATTCTTCAATTTCTCATCCTCTATAGCTCAAATTTCACCCTAAAAGCAAAGTGGATAAGATTTCCTAAATGACAAAATAAATCGAATATTAGATTTTTACGTCTTGCCTTTTTCACTTTCTAGGGTTATTTCCTGCCATTCTGGTCCAGGATCTTCGAAATGTCTTCAAGGAAAAAAAAAATTTTTTTTTTCATCAGTGCCTGCAACAAATGAATCACACGGACAATTTGCTACACTGGGCTTTTTCTCTTTGTGTGAAGGTAAGAAATCCTGAGTAGGGAAGCTCTAACTTCACCCGCCTTGTGGTTCTGAAATTACTCATCCAGACACGAAACAAAATTGAAAAATCAGAGAGATCTAGTTTGAAAGAAAAAGAATGGTTGATGGCTTGGGAACCAAGTAAGTACTCATTTTGGTTTTGTGCTGTTGGATGAAGATACTTGGATCAAAAGAGGACTTGGAAGCATCAAGGGATTGACAGGGCTAAAAGGCGTGGGCAAAGTGTTTATCACACCAAGAGAAAAAGGGTGCACATCTGGAGTCAGCGGTGGCCTCACCCCAAAGCCCGCGTTTCCCCTCTTACCATAACAAACTTATCGACAAGAACTGTCACTGACCGCGCTTTATCTTCCGTGTCCTACTAAGAGGGTGCATTCCAAGTGCATCCTACGTAAATCGAGGTTTGCTTCCTGACCTGGGAGATCAATTCCCTGTCAAACTGAGCTGGCTGATGGATCGCCCTGGGGCTGCCACTGCATTGAAAATCACATCAAATACCTTCTCACACATGCTCTGAAACACACACTGGAATCTCCAAAGAAGAGGATGTGGCTAGATCTGGGAGGATGGATACCCACGCAGCCTGCCAGCCTGAGCGTCTCGCAAAGCCGACGGCGTGGGACTGGGGCTCGGTGCTGGCTTAGGGATGTCCTCCCAGCACAGGCAGCAGGGTTCCACTGAGAACACAGATTTCAGAGCCCAGGGGCTGAGTTTGAAGCCAGGATCTGCTGCTTGCCAGTCTGTGACCTTGGGCAAATTATTCAATTTCTCTTGGTTGCAAAATATGGATGATATCTTCTTCCCTCCTAGGACAGGTTCTTAATCTGGACTCCCTCGGGGAAGACCCTGAGATGTGGATTTAAGAGCCAATGGTTTATTAGGAGGTGAAGGTAGAGGAAGACAGGAAAGAGAGGGGTTAATAAGTGATGAGTTACTGAGCAAGCCACCAGGGTAGGTGAGATCTGGGCCTGTTACTGTGCCTCAGAGTAAAGCACTCCCAGAGGGTGAAGGAGCCAGGGTATTATACACCCCCGTCCATCCTTAATTGAGAGCTGCTGTCGTGTGTGTGTGTGTGTGTGTGTGTGTGTGTGCGCACATGTGGATGACTATGTAGAAAAGTGGTGCTGATTCCCTGGCGTTTGTGGCTTGCCGTGCAAAGGGGGAGGGAAAGTCCACGGGCAAAGCAGTGCAGGAGCCAGGGGGTCAATGCCGGCACGAGGCTGCAGGGGTGTGTTCAGGGCAACCACAGACTGTTTGGAAGATCAAATGAATTAATTATTGTGAAGCCTTTAGAAAAGTCCCTGTCATAAAGTAAACACTCCTTTAAAGAGCTTGACCAATACCAAGGCCAGATCTCTGTTCTTTGGGATAATGTGTTTTCTGAGGCTGGATTTTATTTTTGTTTTTAAATTTTTCTTCTTTTTTCTTTTTGAGACAGTGAACCACTCTCAGGACCTCGGTGCTATCCTGGTGGCCAGAGACATTCCAGGTTTCCTTGAGGATGATTGTGTAAATGTGAGGTGGGCGTACTGACAGCGTTGTCTCCATTGGAGGGAATATCATCATGTCACGGCTAGTGTGACAAATACCTGCCTTTCCATTGGACAAGCCAACACAAGACCAGCAAGCACCTCATTCCACACTGCAGATCTCAACCTGGCTATGCTGCGCTGCAGTAACAAATAGGCCCAGAGCCTCAGCAGTTTCACAGAAGTCAACAGCAGTCTGCTCTCCAGCCTGCCTGTACCATGAACTCATCCAAGACAGGTGCTGGGCTGGAGAAAAGGGAGTTGCCACTCCATCCTCAGCACCTAGCACAGGACATCGCACAAAAAGCCTCATGCTTGAGGCTTTCCCTTCGCTTGAAATCCTGGCTTCCTCCTACTGAAGGCATACTCTGTTCAAATGCCCTTCCTCACTGAAACTTTTCTTGTTCTCTGAGTCTGAAAGAATCCCTCTCCCCTGACTTCTTGACACTTGTGTCTCTCCATAGTGCTCCGCATTCTGCCATGCTTGATGCTACTTGTGTCCATGTTAAGCCTTGTCACTCTCCCCTCAAGTCCCTCCCATGGCTTCCAATCACATCTAGGATACTTACCAGGGCCTTGCCTGCCTATGAGACTCTGGCTGAGCCGTCCCTGGGATCTCACCTGCCACTTTCTCTTCTTCTGCTCTCTTCCAGTCACAGTGGCCTCACACTGTTCCTTGCCCATGCCCTTCATGGCCCCAGCTCAGGCCCTTTGCACCTGCTACTCCCTACGAGTAGAATCTACCTTCTGCTTTCCAAGTCACGTGTTCTGTTGATTCAGATTGCTGAATCAACAATCGAATGTTATCACCTCAGAAAGGCCTCAGCAAGGCCACTGTGTCTTCAAAAGCACACGTGAACACATTAAACCACTCTGTTTTCTCTATGTCACACATTTATTTGGTTGTCCTGCCCACTGCCTCTACCCACAGGCATGCAAACCCCACAAGGAACCCCACAAGGAACCCCACAATGACAAGGACCTTGTTTTTTCTAATGTGGTATCTTTAGCTTCTTCCACCGAGACTGGAACTAACAGGAGCTCAGTAAACAATTGTCAAATAAATGCATGAGAAGTACTATCCCACTTTAGAAATGGGGTAGCTGAACCCTATAGCACTGATCAAAACTGTGCAAAGTGACGGAGCTACCTGTGTACCATTTATATCCCATCTCCATCCAGATGATTCTTGGTTGGTTCAGGCTGCTGTATCAAGGTATTATAGACCAGGTTGCTTATGAACAACAGAAATTCCTTTCTCACAGTTCTGCGAGTCCAAGGTCAGTTAGCAGCATGGTCAGGGTACGGTGAGGGCCTCTTTGTGATTGCAGACTGCCAGCTTCTCCCTGAAGCCTCATGCTTTCTGGTCTTTTCTTATGGAGTTACTGATCCCACTCAGGAGGCTCCACTCTCACGACCTGACTACCTTCCCAGGCTCCCTTCTAAAGACTATCATATTAGAATTAAATTTTGCATGAATTTTTGGGAGTCACAAATACTCCATCCACTGTGAGACATTTCACTTTAAACTTTATGATAATAAATTTCTATGTGCAAGGAAACAGGAACAGAGAGGATATGCGACTTACTCAAGGTCATGGAGCCCGGGGGGTGGTGGTGGCAGAACAGGGATTTGAAGCAGCTGTCGGCTTCAGGCATCAAGCTCTCTGTGGTTAAGCTTTATCTAGGAGTAATCACTAGATAGAGTTATGCTTTATCTAGGGTTGCTGGAGGAACCAGCCAGAGAACAAATTGGAAAGGTCTTTGTCAACTGTCCCAAAGTCAAGTAAGAATTTCTCATATGAGAAATGTGCATGGGATCCCTACCCCTTGAACTTGGACAAAAGCTAGAGGGGAATTTAGGAGCTACGTTGGGGGCAATTACTCCACCAGGAAAGCCATCGAGATTACACAGGATGCGTGTATTCTGTGTGAAGGTCTCATCTCCAGGTCTGCAGAGAAGGTTCATACAGAGGCTCTGGGCATGACTTGTTAATTATGTTTCCAGAATGTTCTGACATTCCCATCCAAATAGACCATCTATTTGGGCTACCATCTGGGCAAGACATCCTTACCTGGCAAAGTTCTTTTTTTTATTTTTTTTTGTTTTAAACAAATGGGATACATGTTGTTTCTCTGTTTGTACATGGCGTAAAGGCATACCATTTGTGTAATCATAAATTTACATAGGGTAATGTTGTTTGATTCATTCTGTTATTTTCCCCTTCCTCCCACCCCTCCCACCTCTCTTTTCCCTCTATACAGTCCTTCCTTCCTCCATTCTTGCCCCCCTCCCTAACCCTAACTCTAACCCTAACACTAACCCCTCCCACCCCCCATTATGTGTCATCATCCACTTATTAGCGATATCATTCGTCCTTTGGTTTTTTGAGATTGGCTTATCTCACTTAGCATGATATTCTCCAGTTTCATCCATTTGCCTGCAAATGCCATAATTTTATCATTCTTTATGGCTGAGTAATATTCCATTGTATATATATATACCACATTTTCTTTATCCATTCATCAATTGAAGGACATCTAGGTTGGTTCCACAATCTGGCTATTGTGAACTGAGCAGCTATGAACATTGATGTGGCTGTATCTCTGTAATATGCTGATTTTAAGTCCTTTGGGTATAGGCCAAGGAGTGGGATAGCTGGATCAAGTGGTGGTTCCATTCCAAAGGAGAAACCTGCAGCTCTGTAGTACGTCACACAGGGCCACAGGTGAGGGGTTCAATAAATGCTCAGTGAACAGGTGTGACTTTTTTCACCCCAAAACAGACATTCATGTTAGACATGTGTACCTACTACTGGTCTTCCCCATGCTAATCTACTCTATACAGCGTTCAACTCTTTTTCCAGTCCCAAATATGGGGTTAGTACCCTTCCAGGCTCACGAACTTTCTCTGGATTTTCACTGTCAAAAAAAAAAAAATTTTTTTGAACGAGTCTATAGTTAAACAACAACAACAACAACAAAGCAATACAAAACCAAAGCCTTACACAGCTGAAGAACGTCAGCACTTGACAGAGGCTCAGGGACCATCTTCTGCATCCCTGACCACTCACTCCCCGACCCCTACTTTTATAGAGTCCTGACAAGGGAAAGTGAATTAACCAAGGATGCAGTGGTTCAGTGGTGTAGCCAGGCCTGGGACCCAGGCCTCCTGATGGCCAGTCCAGGGGTCCCCCTGTGAGCCCGGCAGGGCATGAAAACGTAACTACGAAGTCACAGAGAGCAGCTTCCTGTTTGAAGGCGGCTGAACTCTCTCTCCACTCTGTCATGGTAACCGTTTTCAGAGTTTCAACCCCTTTTGGCCTCTGATCCATGGACTAGATAATTAATCAGGCTTTTGAATAATTAAAACTATTAAAAATGCCTTTGTACCTGCTAAAATTGCTCCAGTAATTAGTGCCTTATCAAGAAATGGAGTCCAAAGGCTGGAATAGTTTTCCGATGGATAGAGAGCACTTTCACTTGAGGCTTTGTGGATTCAGAAGTTGAGAAGGGAGTGCTGTCTACACAGCAAATCCCTTTGAAGTCAAATTGCACCAAAGCTTAACTCTGAAATCCCCATTGAACCTTCTCTAGTTCTAATGGTACATACAATATACCTCATTCTTTGCTTTCAGAGCCTGCTATAAAATGCGATCATTAATTAAAATAGTGGATCACCTTCTCATTTCAGCCTCCACTTTTCCATACATAAACTCTCACAGGAGCCAAGAAAACAGCAGTGCCTGCTTTTCTCGGGTACCACCTGGTCCTTCCTAACCTGGTCAACACCTGTGCTGAGCTCTAAGCCAGAATGTTCTGTCCCCGGGGTTTTGCCACTTACTTCTTGCAGTACCTCCCAATGGATGGATTTGTTTAAAATCCAGTTCCAGGTGTGAAGTCTGCTGACTTCATGTAGATTCAGGGTGCTCAATGGAACTCTGGTGGGTGTTTGCAGGAAGCTGGGTGCAAAAGAAGGACCATGAGTCAAGGAGGATGGACTGACGTCCTATGTCCAGCCTGAAAAAAGTCCCTCAAGTTTTCCACTCTCTCACTTTCTCCTCCATGAGATGGGGATCGTAATGCAGGCTTGCTAGACTGGGAAGAATAAGTGGGATATCGATATAACATCTAATAGGTGGTTACGTGTGTCCAAGGACCTTCATGTGGATTTCCCTCCCACCTCGGCCAGCAGCAACAGGGGATCACATTCTGTGGTGGGGTTTGACCCTGTGGAGCAATGACTTCTATTTGTGACTTTGCTAAAGGTGACCCTAGTGATTGTCATTTTACTAGTATCAAGGTACTTTTTAAGGGTTGGAATACCCGACCCTCAGCTAAATCCAATGATTGAAACTTGGTTCTGCAGCTGACGTGGGCTTCCCTGAACGCTTCCTTAGTTTTGTCTACTATGCAGTCATCACGACTCTTGCATCTTCTTCAGCTGGAATCCTTTTCCCTGCCTCATCTCCATGTCCCGTCATTTCTACCTCTTATTTCTTGGATGCCTCTCCTTGTCTCTGTCCTAATGCTATGGTTTAGATGTGAGGTGTGTTCCCCAAAAGCTCCTGTGTGAAACTATGCAAGAACGTTCAAAGGTGAAATGATTTGGTTATGAGAGTCTTCACCCAATCAGCAAATGTTTCCCCTGATGGGGCTTAACTGAGTGGTAACTGGAGGCAGGTGGGGTGTGCTGGAGGAGGTGGGCATTGGGGGCGTGGCTTTGGGGTATGTATTTTGTATCTCAGAGTGGAGGCTCTCTTGGCTTCCCTCTACCACATTCTTCCACCCTGATGTTCTGCCTCACCTCCAGCCCTGAGGAGTGGAGCCACTGTCTAGGGACTGAGACCTCTGAAACTGTGAGCTGCCAAGTAAACTTTTCCTCCTCTAAAACTCTCTTGTCAGATCTCTTAATACAGCAGCAGAATAGCTGACTAAAATACCCAATAAATGCTGCTCTGGTCAGGACTCATAATCTCTCACCTGAATGAATGATAAGATATAACAAATTAACATATGTTAATAATAAAAATTAAAGAAACTTTCCCTTGGACTGGGCACAAGTGTGTTAGGTGGCTGCACACAGTGGTGCAATGTGGAATTGCTACCCATCTCTACCCGCAGATAAATATAACCAGGAAAGAGCAGGGACAGGAAAGCAGATTTCTTGGAGTTGTGAATGTAGGGAGAGGGCGACTTAGAAACCTCTACACTAGTACACATCATGCTGTATTGTAATTATCTGTCCTTTGCGTGACTTTCTTATTGAAAGGGAAGCTCCTTAAAATAATCAGAGGGTCTTAATTGCTCTACCAGTGCCTAGTGTGTGATGGGCACATGATGGATGATCAAAAAATATTTGTTAAAATAAATATGGGTAAAATTCTCATCAGTTGCTGGGATGCCATCAGAAGTAAACTTGGTTGACTCTGGGAGAAGTCAAACTAGCTACTGTGGGATCAGATCAGCTGGGGTCCGGTGGGTGGTCAGACGTAAGTAGTATGAGGTGAAGTTCAGCATTGAGTTGCACAGGACTGAAGCCGTGGTTCAGACACAGGATATGAGGCAGGATCCTTCTCTAGATCTAGGAAACAAGTTAGGAGCTTGGTCAGAAGGGTCAAGACAAAGCGGTTGCCCTCAGGACCAGAATCAAAACCTTCATGGGACCAACAATCAGACTGATCTGATAGCAAGTCGTCAGTACTACTCAACCAGGGCCCCTGAGCAGCCCTCATGACCAAGGACAGGGCTGACCACAGCATCTGGGGAAGGAGTGGGGGTGTGGGCACAACGCAGTGGGAGCAGGTTGTTCTGGATGGGGGAGGTGTCTGTGGGACCCTGTGAGGGAGACCATTATTTTACAGTAGTTAAGAACATATGCTCTGGAGTCAGAAAACCTGGAGGCCTGAGTGTTGGTTTTCACATCTGAAATGTGGGGACAAGAATGCCTGTCACATAGACTTGTTATAAAGGCAATATGTCAGAAGATGCTTATATGGTGTGTGACATATGATAAATGACCAATAAATGGTAGTTTTAAACTACATCTATCATTACCAAGCTGGGCAAATATGTTAGTGTGAGGGAGAGAAGGGTGACTTAGCAGCTGATGACATGGAAATAGCAAGTGATACACAATTTTTTCTTCTACAAACATTTCTGGCAGTTTGAGACAAGTGTCCATAGTTTGGATGGGCAGCTAACCTGGTACAAAGCTCAGAAGAATCACCACTTTGAGTACCTCTCTCCTAGAACCAGTTAGGATAGTCCAGGTTACACAGCTATAACAAACAATCCCCAAGTTGCAGTGACTTAAAACAAACGTTTATTTATCAGCTCCCACTGTGTGTCCATTATGGATTGACAAGCTCTCTGCTCCATGTCTTCTTCCTTCTGGGACCAAGGCTGTCTGAAATGTGGCAAAAGAAAAGAGAGAATGGCATGTCACTCATTGCCTGTAAAGCTTCTGCCTAGAGGCAACATGGGCCACTTCATTTGGGGTATGTATTTTGTATCTCAGAGTGGAGTCCCTCTCCATTTTGGTGGCCAAAGCAAGTCACCTGGTCACACTGAATTCCAAGGGGATAGAGAAGTGTCATCATGCAATGCAGCTGGAAGGAGAATGGGAAATACCCAGTGAACAGGGTATTTAGTTCTCCAGGGGAATAGGTGCACCCTGACTTGGGGATACCAGTTTTCTGGTTGTTTACTGCACCTATCCTCTTGATTCTCAGAACAAACATAGCCTCTCATAGACTCAAGTTAGGCAAGTCATAGCATTTGATCACTCAACCATAGTCATTGATTCAAAGGATGGACAGGTGACCAATCAGGTGGAGGTGGGAAAGGAAAGCCCTGTTTTCCTGAACATGGAATTGGGATGATACGGTCATGCCTTCAGCCTTGCCCTCAGCTCCTGGGTAAGCCGATCTGGGGGAACAGAACTGAGCAAAGGGATGCAGGGGCCCAGCCCTCCCGAAGGCTGACTGGTCTCGGGCTGGTTGTGCAATGGCCTTTCCCCTCTGGGCAGGTCGTGAGCCTGCCTGCCTCCAGACCTCATGCCTAACCTGTCCTGCTCAGGGGTGTCCAGAGGGGCCACGCCTGGAGCTCTAGTTCCCTAGGCCCTGCTTCAGTTGGCTTCCAGTGGTGCAGCCCAAACCAGGGAGGTCAGAGAAAAGGAGAAGCAAGGGGGTTTCTCCAGCCCCAAAGGAGTATCTCATGGAGTATCTTCAGCTTCCCCTGGACATACCTGTCAAGGCGCGAGCTTCTATGTAAAACGTATTCCTGGGCTTCTAGGCTTTTGTCCCTCTGTTTTAGGGCTGGGAGTACCTTCCTGCTCTTAAGGATTTCTGAGCTACCTTCCTTCTCTCAACTCCTTCATCACCTGTATAGCCAATTTCCTGCATCAAATCCCTCTGTTGAAACTACTTGAAGCAGTTTCTAATTTCCAAGTTAGACCCTGAGTGATCAACTGCTACTTGATTAGGTGAACCGACACATTTTCTTCTTAAGTGAATTGGAGACCACTTCTGTTGCTTCCGACCTGGAAAATCTGGACCAACGTAGTAGTCAGTAGGAAACAAGTAGCTACCAGCCCCTGTGCATTCACTAGATACCAGGTATTGTGCTCAGCACTTTGCTTTCTTTATGGAATCGGGAGGTAGGACTCACGAGCTCCATTTTGTAGATGAGGAAGTGGAAATACAAGCAGGTTAAGTAATTTTATCCCAATCAGGTTTCTTTTCCTTAAATGGAATTCACCCAGAGCCAGCTGCTCCATTAAGGAAGGAAGGAATTGCCAGAGGTATGTTGAGGCTCAGGGGAGGCAGGACAAGAAAGGAGGTGAGGAATGACAAAAGGCAGGCGTACGTGCCATTTCATGACACGGCCTGGAAGCTGAACATCCTTCTTCCAGGAAGGAGCGTAATGAGGGAGAAGAGTTCCATTTAAATGAGCTCCGGCCATCTCTGCTGTGATTCAAGTCAAGTTCTTGCTACTAATTGCACACACGTTTCGCTAAAGGTAGTAAATAGGAATCATTCACGCATCCTTAGAGACGGCGGCACCATTCAGTATTCATGGCAAATGTATCACCGAGCTTCATAAGAGAATCATTTTAAAACAAAGCTTGGTCAGCTGTTTAATAATTTACTGATAGTGACAGCAGGGAGAATATCTAATAACCAGTGAGATTGGCTTTCAAATGGAAAATAAATTCATGTTAGAAAGGTTAGAGGAGGGAAAAAAGGGAGGGGGGGGGAAGCATTATTAGCAGCAAGGAAATATTTAACATTTGTCAATTGCTGATTTCTGTGAGTCCTATCAGAGTTGAGAAGTTTGATTATTAAGAGCTTGCAAAATTCCATGCATTTCACTTAAAAACAATCAGGGGCCCTTAGTGTTCTTCTCACAGGAAACAAGAATTCTACAGGGGTCTGGTCTCATGAAGCAGGGCATTGGACCCCAACTGGGCACTGGATAGCATCTCTTTGTCAATTTGAGGACTGTTTCAGGGCTATATGATGTCCATTATCAGCTGTCAATGGTTCCTAGGGTAGGTACGGCCTGAGAGAAAAAACAAAAATAGACCAAACAAGTGTACATTCTCCTACTCTGGGGAGGAGAGGACTTATTACATGGGATCTGGCTTCTGAGTATATTGAACCCTATTTATTTTTGCTTACTGGCCAAGCTCTACTGATATGTCTGTAAAACAAAAAGGGTTTTGAGATGGATGGACTTGAAGTTCCCTGATGATTCTGATATACTTGGTCAGGACTGGGAGACACAATTACAGTGACATTAACATGTCCAGGAGGAGATGAAAGGACTATAAAATATAAAGCCAATCCCAAATCGCCAGACCTCCCTGTGCCTCAGTTTCCTCACCTATAAATGAGGAACACTAAGAATCGTAGAGCCGATGATGCGTATGAGGTTTTTAGTTGCACATGTGCCTCAGAGTAAGCACTCAGAATCTCTGAGTTCAAACAGTCCAGAGGTGAAAGCAAAACCAAACGAAAAAGCCCCAAGATCATCGATCTTTTTTTTTTTTTTTTTTTTTTTTTGGTACTGGGGATTTGAACTCAGGGCACTTGACCACTGAGTCACATCTCCAGCCCTATTTTGCATTTTATTTAGAGACAGGGTCTTATGGAGTTGCTTAGCGCCTCACTTTTGCTGAGGCTGACTGAACTCCTGATCCTCCTGCCTCAGCCTCCCGAGTTGCTGGGCTTACAGGTGTGAGCCACAGTACCTGGCAAGATCATCAATCTTTAATTCTCCCTCCGCGCCCATCAGCCCCTCCCCCAAGCATCGGGCACATTCTGTCCTCAAACCATCCCCAAAACGTGCCACTCTGGAGACAGGTGTCCAGGTACAACAGATGCTGTGTTCCTAGGTGGCCTTTTCTGTGGTTTTATATGCTGGGTTTGTACCCTCCATTCTTCACATTCATTTCAACAAACTCTCATTCTGCCTTGAGTTATCGTCATTTTTTTTTTTTATCTTGTAGAAATGATTTGTCAATGTTTTATTTGATGTGAGAATGGCTTGGATAAACGTGTGCAGTCTGGCCCGTCATGCCTGTGAATAATCTCAGTGGGCTCTGGGGTCCTCCGCCACCTCCCCAGCTCTGTTCCAATAGGGGTGAAGGGGATTCTGGGTGATGAAATGTTCTTCTATGGAGTATAATAAAATACTTCTTAAGCAGATGCTGTTCTCTGAAACTTAAGGAACTAGTAGTATTTATGCCACTATGGAGTTGCTGGCTGGTTGGAAATGTTTTGAGAACAGCATTTGTGCTTTGATACAGAGGAAAGGGAGGTTGTATATAGTACACAGGGTCTCTATGGGGGTGAGGGGAGAGCAGGAGGAGGTAGGTAGAGGGCAGAACTTGGCTAGCTGGTTAGGTCTCTACCCCACTTACTAAAGGGCTTTAGCAACGTTTTGACTCATAAGTGAGGTGGACAGAGATTGCTGAATTGTCTAAAACCACTAAGAGAAAATACTCCTTGCAACACCATTCGGTCTTTGTAGGATTGTCAGTTGTGACCATCCTCATCAGTGAGAAGTGGACAATGACCTAGGCTGGCCACTTAGAGTACCCCTTCCCTGGACAAATCAATTGGTTCAGGAAATGAATGTGAGCCAAATCAGTCCATTTGTGTTTTTACTGGGTCTGTCTTTGGATAGAGTTTGGGAGGGTGTTTAGATGTGAGAACTGTACATACTGTCGTTATCCAATTTTTCTGATGACAGATAGAAATGCAGCTGAGATGGAGAGGGAATGAGAGGGGTGGGCTGAGTAGGGGGTGGAAGGACAGGGAGAGGCAGACCCCATCCACCTGGAGGAGATGCTGCCCCCTGGAGCAGACAGGTCACTAAAGCCTCCAAGCCCTTTGTGGGTCCTCGGCCAGGTGCCTCCAGCAGTCTCAGCAGAGTACAGTCCCTGCTGCTCCTATGCTGGCCTGGACAGAGCTGCCCAGTTATGGCCTTCCATGAGACTTGGGGCACTGATAAACAGGACAAATTTCTAGACCCTTCCTAGGTTAATCAGCTCGAGGTGAGTGAGGACTCTGAGTTATTAGCAAGAGCTCCTGGTTGCTCGGCTCAGGGACAGCTGGGACAGCAGGTTCACCTCGCCGCACATTGGCAAGTCCCTCGCTACTACATCTCTTCCTGCACACCCGAGGGCCTTTCTTGGGTTCCTCTCTCATGAGTTATTTTCCCCAAAGTTTTTAACAAACAGGCACCTCTTATCTGTTTGAAAAGAACTCATCCTGGATATATTAGACCCTGATAGAAAACTTTGACCCCAGTTTTAAGCAACATTTATTGAGTGCCTGCTGTATGCCATGCTGGGGCTTGGCTTTGGGAACATGAAGTTTTGTAAGACAGTCTTGGCACCCTCAATACTACCACCTTCGTGGAGAATGAAGATCTGCAAATGTACAAACGGAAGTGAACTAATTCTTCATCCAGACTACTACAGTCCAGCCTGTGGACGCCGCCTGAAGTCCAGTCTCAATGGGTGATGTTTTAGATCCTGGGTAAGGACAAGGAAGGATATGGATTTTGAATCTGGCATTCCTGTTAAAGGCCCAGAGGGAGATGATGAGGAGTCGTCCTGAGTGGCTTGGAGCAAAGAGTGTGGATGAACGGAGTGTGGAGAAAATGAAACCACAGCACAAAGCATCTGCATTTGCCTGTGCCGTTTTAGTCAATGGAATGCCCTTCTTTCCTTCTTTACCTAATGAGGACTTACCTGGGCTGGAATTTAGGAGAATTAGGGAGGGGATGGGCATAGAAAGGTCCATAGGCTGGACCTAGCCTGTGGAGGGTCTTGTGGGACGTGAGGAGGACTGTGGACTTTATACTGTGGGCAGTGGGGCGTTAGCGTGGGCCACTCTAAGTTGGTGAGTGACAGGTTGTGGTGGATCTTAAACTGCTCTGGCTTCTGTGTGTGAAAGGGGGTTGGATGGGATGACGCTAGAGGCAGCGAGGAACTGAAGATGGAGTTCAGGTTATTTCAGGGCAGGGGGAGGAGCAACAGGTTCATCTCATCTCATAGCAATGAGTCCATCCTGGCTTGGAACCTTCTAGAATCCAGTTAGGAGTGAGGGATCAGGAGAAGGGCCGAGTCTTGGGGGGATTTCAGTACTCTGAAAAAGCATGTGCCCCACTTCGGGACACCAGGTTACTGTGAGAATAATGGCTTTTCTCTTACTTTGTCAGAGAAGCCACTTTGCTGGAAGCAAGGAGCAAAGGGTGGGGGCCATACATCAATCATTTTTGACATCTGTCATTCCAACTGTGACACCAACACCATCGTGTTCCTGGTGTGCTGGTGTGATCTCTCAGTGTGGGTTGGTTGCGAGCTTCTCTGGGATGGGGGTACTTTACCTTGACATTCCCACTGCCCAGCAGAGGACCAGATGTGCATGAGACATGCAAACATCCACGGGGCGGAGGAGGGGGACGGTGCTTGCCTCACATCACTTAGTTTCTTTTTTAATTAAAAGAAACAGCTGCTCAACAGATTCCACTTGGGCAAGAGGCAGTCCTAGCATTAAATTCAGGATACTCCAGGCACTGAGCTCCACTTGCCAATCGTTTGGACCATGGGCTGGTGTTTTGGCCCAAGGAGGAAGCAGCTGGCTGTCCCTGCCATGCTGCTGTCCAGGTGTCTAGGAGAGCTGGCCTGGAGCCAAGGCTGGAGTGGCATGGTGAATCTAAGACTTGGAAGTAGGAAGAAAGGACAGGAAATGATGTCTCGAATGGTCCAGGTCCTATTCTAGGTGTTTACATCCGTTATAAACTCATTTAATTCCCACATCAGCTCAGTGAGGTGGGGATAATCACTCCAATTTCACAGATGGGGAAACAGATTTGGAGAGGGAAAGTGGCTAGTTTATGGTCACTTGGGTGGCGAATGGAGGTGCAAGGAATGGGCAAGTACAAAACCTCCCTGGAACAGGAGCGTTTCCAAAATGGAGCAGGGTGGGAAGAGGAAACAGGTGTGTGGGCCCGAAAATCACACACAATCAGGACCAGAAAGGGAGTCAGGAGTTGGAATGCTTACCAGGAGCACACCCAACATCCAAATGCAGGTCCCCTGAAACTGCATCCAGGTTCTTTCTGTGTGTCCCAGAGAGAAGAGCCAGCTTTGAAGGGAGGAAAGTCCAGAGCAGTAGTGTTAGTTCAGTGTAAGGGAAATCTTTCTAACCACCACTGAAAATGGATGCCTTTGTAAAGTCCTGCTTTTGGACAAAGCAATATTATTGGATAATGCATGCTTTTACAGAACCAAATGGTTGGATCAGGAGGTTAAACTTGAAACATACTTATGATTTCTAAGTTGCATTTGGGTTATTTATATTTGCGGGTCTTGACAGACAGCATTAATGCATATTAATATTCCTGCCATCAAAACATTACTCAAGCCAGAACTTCTGGCTCTGGAAAGAGCGTGCGGTGTGCACACAGTGACTCTGCTAATAGAAAGGTTAACTTGTATTTCTGAATTATTGATGGTTGCTTGTTACTAATTTTTTTCCTCAGAAAGGAGGAAATTATTAATGAAGAGATCATTGCCAATGTGTCTGACATCTATTAATGGTTTCATCTCGCAACCAGATTAAAAGAGACAGCTGGTCCATGAATTTATGCGCAGAGGCTGCTCCAAATGTGCTAACAACTCCGCGGGAGGGCGGGGCACACAGGCGGCGGGGGGCGGGGCCTGGGCATCGCAGGCGGCTGGTGCCAGGGCTTCTCCGGATTGGCACAGCCTCCGCGGAAGCACCGTCAAGGCTTCTTGCAGAGGGATCAGGCAGTGGATGGATTATCACTCTCCTGACGTGTCTTCCAAACTCTTTTGTTACCCAGGGGAGCCCATTAACACTCTTCCTGTGTCAGTCACTGGTTGGCACTTCCTCCACGGGTGTCTTGATCATGCATCAGGATCATTGGGACTGCAGGGCCGCCTGAAACAGATTCCTGGGCCCCAACTCCAGCATTTCTAATTCACCAGGACTGGGTTGGGGCCTGAGAACTTGTATTCCAGTACATTGCCAGGTGATGCTGATACTCCTGGTCCAGGGACCACACTTAGAGAATCAGTTTTAGATCAATGATTGTCAGATTGTGCTTTGAAACTTTCTCTAGAGAAGGGATCAGCAAATATTTTTCAGCTTTATAGACCAGATGATGTCTGTAGTTCAGAGACCAGTGCTAATAGGCAATATGTATTATTTTAAAAAAACCTTTATTTAGGTAGTGGACCAGATTCGGTGCCTAGGGTGTAGTTTGCTGACCCCTGCCCTACAGCATCCCTAACAGAACTTTCTGAAAACAGCAATATGCAAAATCACATATCTGCTGCAGCACATACAACTTCATAAAGTGGGTGTCAGATTAGGCAGAAGTTTACTGACCTTGGCTCTAGAGTAGCATTATTAGAATTTTCTGTGATGATGGAAATGTTCTGTAGCCGTGCTGATATGGCAGCCACTGACTACATGTGGCTACTGAGGGACTAAAATATGGTTAGTGTGATGAAGAGCTGAAATTCTAAATTTCAAGTGGCTTGTGGTTATTTGTGCCACAGCAGGAGGAGAGAAGACTCCAATGGAGCAGCCACCCTGTGGCATGTGCAGTGACCCTTGCCACCTCCCTACATGAGCCTCTGTCTTCCTTGAGCCTCAGTTTCCTCTTGTGTGAGATGGAGATGGAACAACAGCTATATCACCAGCCTTTCCCCAGGGTTAAGGGGGGCACCTTGGTCCAAGGGTCTTCCCCTGGTGCTCCACTCCCCACTGGAGGACTGACCAGCACTGGGGCAGGTTGGGCAGGAAGATGGAGGTCAGCACTGTGTCCTCCTGTCCAGTCTCACCACCAGCCTGTGAGCTCCATGGGGGCAAAGGCCCTGTCTTTTGTTGCAGCTAGAAGCCCACAGCCCTGGCACATGATAGGCTGTCCTGTGTTTGGGGCTTCAACACTGCTTGGGTAAAGAGATCCACAGCTGAGTCTCATGCCTGTCTTGGTTCCCAGAGCTGAAAGGGAAGCCAAGATGCAGAGAGGGAAACTGAGCCCCAGAGAGCACCTGCCAAATATCCCCTGGGCTGAGGGCAGAGTAGCCTGGAGGACAAGGGGCCTGCTGGTTGGGCAGCACTGGAAGAGGATGCAGGGAGGGTGCCATGCCAGCTCTCCAGCCATCCCACAGCCCTTCGTTCAGCACTGATGCTGAGTCCAACCCTGAGCCAGAGGCCGAGAAGAAGTCATGGTGCAGCTCCCGGGCTAAGCACCCCGGCTGCTGGTGCAGGAGGGTGTAAGATGCTGCTCCATGTCTGGGACTCCACTCCCGTGAAGCCATCAGAATGGCTGTGCCAGCCCTCTCCCTTCACCCCCCAAACCTCTGCCCAGCAGCCCTATGCGAAGTGCTCAGATGCCCTTTGGGAACTCAGTCCTGTAGAACAGACCAATGAGGAGATGACATTCCACAGTGGCCAGCAGGGGTCTTGCCATCACACTATGGGCAGGAAGGGGCTGCTGGCAAAAGTTTCAGAAAGCATCCTGAAGGACCCTGTGAGTTTATCAGCAAAATGGTGCAGGATGGGCCTTCCAGGTAGAGGGTAAGGCTCATGCCAGAGTCCTGCCAGCAGCAGGTGGGAGCCCGTACTCCTGGGGAATAGAGAGGGCAGGGAAACAAAGCATGAGAATAATGGTTCAAGACCATGCACCTGGGCAGGTCAGGCCTGGTGCCCCCTCAGGTTCTGCTCTACCAACCTGGTCCCACTGAAAGGACTTTTTTCTCAGGGCTCTGGACCCCATTCTGACCTGGAAACTTCACCTGCAGTGATACAGCATCCCTGGAGTGTGGGCCTGGGAGGGTGGGAAGGACTGCTATTTTACACTTTTCCAGAAAGTCTGAGAGAGGGGATGAATTAGCAGGAGCCCACAGGAGCCAGGACAAATTACAGATGCAACACCAAGCTCCTTAGTGGCTTTTCCTGCTTGGGAAAAGCCAGGCATGGGATCAGCCATGCCTGGGGTTGCAGGTTCCTGGCTGGGGTCAGGCCTTTTCTCAGAGGCTATCTAACAGCTGCCCAAGGTAGGGCCTGGGGAAGGTTCGATGGAGCAAAGAGCTGGCAGTTTAGCTCCGAGTAGAAGGCATCTTCCCATTCCATGTCCCTGGAGCCCTGGAGAATAGCACGGAATCCTGCACATAGTTAAGTGCACCATCAATATTTGCAGAATTATGGAGAACCTCCAAGGCAGCATGTAAAACGTCCAACTCTCAGGCTTCCCCCACAGACTCGTGGTATCCCAATCTCCAGGGGCAGGAGGCTGGGAAGCAGAACTGGGGACAGGGTCAGGCAGCTCTTTGCCCAGGCCAGTGTGGGAGGCGCTGGCTAGTCCAACAGGCTAGTCAAGCGCTTCTCTTTTTCAAAGTGGGAGTTGTGGTGCTGGGGGAATCCAGAGAGGGTGGAGGAATTTGCCTGGGGCTACCAGTGTGGGGTGGGGAAATAACTGGGCCTCTCTCTGGTTCCACTCCACCTAGTGGGAATTGGGGTTTGAGAGAGGCCCTATGAGGCCATAGCAACTCCAACCCAGAGCCCAGGCTCCCCACTTCTACAAACCCTGGTCATGCCTGACTTTCAGTAACTCCCCACAGTCCATCCAGTTCAATCGTTGGGACCCCGACAAGAACGGGAGGGAGTGCTGCTATTGAAACAGAAGGAAGGCTTTGACCAGGTAGCACAGTGTTCACAGAGCGGGAGCCCCTGAGCCTTTCTGGGAGTCTCTATCCCCTTCTTTACACCCCGGGCTCACATCTAAGACCCTGCGGCACCCAGGCTCCTCCACGAGATCCCGGCTTCCAGAACAGCAAAGAAACTGGCCTGTGGACTGTGAGGGACAACTGCGACTCTGAGCTAAGGTTTGAGGCTTTCAGCTTCAACCAGGTCTTTGTTCAGACCGGGAAGAAAAAGGAAAAAGAGCTAGCGGTTCTGTCTCTTAAGACAGGGAGGGGGAAGGCGGCCAGAGAGGGAGGGAGGGAGAGAGAGAGAGAGAGAGATAGGGAGAGAGAGGGAGAGAGAGAGAGAGAGGGGCAGGCCTCATGCCCTGCCTGCTCCCCAACCCCCGCGTCGGGTGGGGACAAGAGAGAGATGCGGGGTGAACAAGGTGGGGGGGGGCTGGGCGGCTGACGAGGTGGTGGAGGGGGCGGGATTGCAGGGCGGTCAGGGTTAGTGATGCGCCCAGGAGGGGGTAGGGTGGGGGAGGAGACGATCTTAGAGGAAATTCGCATCTCAGGGTGTGCCCGAGACCCTCCCCAGCAGCAGCCTGCCTCGGCAGCTTTGGGCAGAACGCCCCCACAGCCCCGCACTTCACCTGGCGGCTCAGCGCGAGTTGAGAGGCTGCTCCGTCTCCTCCTCTCCTCAGTGCCCCCGTTCACCTGTTCCCCCACCCGAGTTCGAACGGCTGCTCGCTCTCTCCCTCCCCGCTCCGCCCCCGTACCTGCGCCCCCGCAGGACAGACGATGCTTGGCTGCGTGGCGAGGCGCGGGGCGAAGAGGCGAGGACCCTGCCGGTGGAGTGGGTGCGAGGGTGAAGCGCGTACGCGCGTGACTGTGCGAGCCGCCCGGAGCCGGCCAGCCCGGAGAGGGTGCGTGGGGGAGCCCGCGAGTGCCTGCCGCGGGCGTGTGCCAGGCGCGGGCGTGCGCGCGAGGGTGTGTGCGCGGCCGAGGCGGAGCGCCCGGGCGGGCGGGAGGCGACGGCGGCGTTAGGACTCGGGGGACACCGCCCCCCGGCCCCCGCGTCCCGCCCCCGCCCAGCCTCCCGCCTCAGTTCGCGCCGCGCCTCGGCTCGGAGCGCAGCGGCGCCGGCTCGCGGAGCCCGAACAGAGCCAGCTGGGGCGCCCAGCGGCGCGCACAGCCTGCGGCCGCGCCGGCGATGCGGGGCCGCCCCGCGCCCGCCCCAGTCCTGGCCCCGGCCCCCGCGGGAAGGGGCTGAGCCGCCCGCCGCCGCCCGGATGGCGAGCCTCGCCGCGCTAGCCCTCAGCCTGCTCCTGCGGCTGCAGCTGCCGCCGCTGCCCGGCGCCCGGGCGCAGAGCGCCGCAGGTGAGTGCGCCCGCCGGGCTCCCCTCTCCTTCCCCCGTGCGCCCGGGTCCCCGCCGCGGGCCTTCCGTTGAGAAAGTTGTGCGAGCTCTCCAGGGCGCGGGGCCCTGTGGCCCGAGCCCGGGTCCCAGCTGCCAGACGCGGGCCGCGGTGTCCAGGAGCGCCCTGAACAGCACGCCCGGCCCCTGGCGTCCCTCGGCAGCCCGCGTTTCGCCAAGTTCCTCGCTTTACTTTCCTGCCGGCCCCCCGGGCTGGAGTAACTTTCCGCGGTTGTTGCGAATATTTCCACTTGCTGCCTCCCACTTGTCGGAATCTGTCACTCGAGTGTTTGGGGCCGCGAGATGAGAAGCGGCATCGGCGCCCCGGGGAGAACGTTCTCTCCCTGGCAGCTCGTTGGGCAGTGCGCGCTCTAACTGGGGAGGACAGGTCCCTAGCAGGCCGAGGCTGCCAGGGCGGTGGCTTTGCTTTTCTCCTCAGACACACAGTAAGCCCCAGTCTTTTCCAACCCATGCTGCACCCCTTAGCTTGTCCCTAAACAAGCCGCTCAAGGTACCGTGGGTGTTTGTGATAACGACTGAAGCACCCTACCCCATGCCTTTTATCCGGAGTAACGGGCACCCCCTGTTAAGGCCCTTCCAGTGGAGTGGCTTTGACCTGTGAGCCTGGCTGCTCTCGAAAAGTTCATATTTGGGTTCGGTCCCTAGGAAGTAGGGGAGCAGAAGTAGTTATCCACTGTGGGAGTTTGCGCCGGTGTGCTCCTAATGCTAAGCTGACAAGTGCAACAGACTACCGCGGATGGGGTCTTACGCAGCACCCAATCCCACTGCAGACAGCTTCCATCCATAGCCCCTGAAGAGTGGGCGACGGAGGGAAGGAGAAATGGGAGGAAGTGATGCAGGTGTACCAAGTTCAAAATCACCTTGAAGTTTCTTAGCACCCATTGGTTTTGGTGTGACCATGCTGAGCCGAGGTTACTGGGATCACAGGGGCAGGTGGAGATAAGCAAGCAGGACCTAAGAAGAGATTGTTTTTGGATTGCTAAGCAACAGCTGTGCCCGTATCTAATGGGGTGGGGGATGAACCTGTGGGAAGTGTAACGTCTTTAAACAGGCTGCTTTTGAGGTTAAGAGCTACTGTAGTGACATTCCATTGGAAATGCGTTAGTCTCCCTGGCTTGATTCTAAAATGGAAACTGAACATGGGACTTCTCTGAAGGGGCAGACTATTTCCTGACTGGGAAGCAGGGCAAGGAAGATACTCCTCTTGAGGTGTGTGAAGCTGAAAGGCCAGAAAGGGAGAGGAGAGGGACAGTCCCAACACCATTCTAAAGATGGTGCACAATCCTTGGTTTTCCTCATTTTGGGGTCCGTGTGAAGTATACTGAGGGAGGTTAGGGAAGGAGGATGCTGGGGCAGTCCTGAGGACCTGGGTATGTTTCGTGACTCAGATTTTACTCTCCTCCAAGGCTTGGCTGGTCGATCACACATCAATAATACTCACGCTCCCGTGGCAAAACCAGGATCCAGCATATTCCACCCCGGGTCTCAGTTCTTGGCTAGCCAGCTGTAAAACCTGTGCGGACTCGGGAAGCTGTCCAGGGGCTGAACGCAGTCTGTTTCGGATGCTACCGCCAGGTGGCGCTCGCCCACAACTGTTAAAATGCAAATCTAGGTGCTTTCATCTCAGGAATAGAACTTCTTTTCAATTTTTAAATGAGTAATGTGTTTATTCAGCAGCCTTTTGTTAAAACATTTAGAGAAGTGTGAGGAGCAAGCACCTTTTCTTTGTTTGCTCTTCGGAACACATGGGAAAGAAAAGCAATTGTGGAGTACAGTTTGGGAAGAAATCTACTGTTAAGGCGCCATATGTTTCTTTTGGGTTACCTGAGCTGGGCGCCTTCTGCAAACCTACTATATATTTAGCAAGTGGCTGTATTTGTTCCCGGGGCTCCTTAAAGGAGCAGGATTAGTTTGCGTTGGGGATTTGGTGCATTCTAAGCCTCACTCATTTGTAGAAATGGGGATTTTCTGTAGATATTTATCTTTTCCTTTTTGGTTTAATGCTAACTAGATCATTTAAATTAAATTTTCCAGGTTCCTGGATAAACATCTGTGTTTGCAGATATAGAAATGTTGACTTTTTAAAAAGTGGACTTATCATCTTATTTTATTCCTAAACACAGTCTTGTTGGAATCCAAATCTACCACAAATATGATGATAGTTCGATTTCCTTTAAAGTATCTTATTTGAAACTTTTGGCAAGTCTGGGTAAATAATGCACTTTAAAACTCAGTGGTGTGTTTTCCATATTCCTTTGATCTGAAGAGTCCCAGTCTCGAAAGCAATTTCAATTTGTAAGCTTACATCCAAGACATAGTTGGGATGATAGGTTTTGCTGTAACATGTTGGTCACGGTATCCAAAAGTCAGAAGCTGAAGCTTGTCATCAAAAGGCAATTTCCTTCTTTACTCCAACATGTGTTTCATGAGCCATGGCAATTTTTGTAAGGAATGATAGGAAGACAACAACAACAACAACTAAAAAACACAACAAAAAACCCCTAAGCAAACAGATACATTTAAAAACTCATGTTAACAGTGTGGCAAAACATGATTTGGAGTGAGGGAAGAGGGAGGCAGGTAAACAAATAGATAAGGGGATAATTAGTCCATTTACTACTGGGTTTCAGAATCTGTACATGGAGAACAAAACCAGATCTTAAAGGGGACTGACTTGAGGTTGCAGTTGTTAGCAATGTGGTCGTTTAACTGGATAATCACTGGCAGATACCTCTGGGGAACCGTTAGCCGTACAGTTGAATTTTACTTTCTGTTCTGGATTGCTTGATTTGTTTCCTAATAGAAGAACAATTAATGCGCGGTCTTGGCTTGGATTCTGTTCCAGCGACAGTCACAGCCACAGTAAACCCAGAGCGTCTTCTTGCATTACGACCCATTATCTTTCTCCTCTGCTTAAATTCCTTCTTGCTTGTCCTCACTACAGCTCCTGCAGCTTCTAGGCTGCCAGCTGAGATGGAGTCTCCGCTAGTAGTGTAACTGTCACCTTTCAGAGCCATGATCAGAGGACATTACAGCATCATTCTTTCAAGCACGGGATACTCCCATGACTCTCTGACAGTGTGTTGCTGTGGAAACAAGCCCGATCCTACGTTGGCAGTGGTCCTTGATAAATATTTATTGATGATGATGAAGAGATGGCGGAGTCTCAAGGTGGCTGGGATGGGGGAATTTAGCTTAGAGGCAGCGTGGTTTGGAGAAAAGAGCTTTGGAGTCTGAAGTCCTTGGTGTGAATCCTGTTTCTGCCTCTTACTAACTATGCCAGTTTGGGCAAGTCATTTATCTTCTCGGATCCCCAGCTTCTCATCTGTAAAGTGAGGATAATTAGAGTTGCCTCGCTGGGTTCTGTGAAGAACCAGACTCTGTGTGGAGAGAAGGTGCCTGGTGCAGAGTAGGCACTTTGTGCCCGAGGGGAACCTGGTCTGTCACTTGCCTTAGCATTGGTGAATGCATGCGGGTGGGTGCCCTCGGTGTCCAACTCAACTAGGAGTTGACAGCAGCTTTTGCTGCTGATTTTTAGTTTTCCTCCTTTGCGGGGGCTCGATTCTCTATAACTGCTTTTAGAGAAATTTCCATTGACTATTTCCAACAGATGACATGAGTAAGTTTGGCCGTTCAGTGTGTTAGATAGACAATGTTTAGTTATAAGAATTTAAATTTTTAAAAATATTTCTTACTGGTGCACTGTGCTTACGCACCATAGTGGGATTTGTTGTAGTCTCATATGTGCACACAGTATGACAATATGATTTGGTCAATTTTACTTTTTTTAACTTTTGGATCAGGACTGTTTTTTTTTTTTAAACCACAATTGGCTATGGGTCCTAATATCCTTGGGGATGTCCCCTGTCTTTCCCTGCCACTCTTCCACACATGTTCTTTCTTGCCTTCAGGTTCTGGGCCTGGCCCATTCCCATCTTTTACTGAACCTGGAAATCAAGTGCCTGATCCCCTAGTGCCCAGAGGAAGGAAGTGTTGTATACTTGGTAAACAAAGAATAAGAAAACCTATAGTGGGCTGTAGCGTTCCAGTAAACAAATAAAAAAGCTATGAGGTTATTGGAAAAAACCACATTCAACAAGCATAACAGCATTTGCAAACATATCACAGAGCTGGGTCTAGGAGCCAGCATCGTGGAGATATTAGAAAGCAGTTGGAATGTCTTATGACATCTTATAAAATGGATTCAAATTGGTTGGTAGAGGAAGAAAGCCACAGATTTTTTTTTTTTAATGGATTACTAACAATCAGATGCAGCTACAGGGACAGCATTGATCAATAGCATTGTGTCCAGTGAGCCAAGGTGACTGTCTGGGGTCATGGGATTCAGCATCTGAGTGGTCTTGCTGGATGTGTTAGCCTATGAGAGGGTGAAATGGGCATGAGAATCCCATTTATCATCTGTGGATGAGAGTTGCCAGTTCTAAAGAAGATACAGAAGGTCCCAGTGAGGATTCTAGACACAGAACCCAATGGACCTACTGGATAAACCGGGAAAAATGGGTATTAATAGAGCAGAGTGGTGGAAGGGTGAAGCCCCCATTTAGAAATGGTGGTCCTTAGGGCCTCTTTTACCCCAAACGTCAGTGCTGTTGCAGCTGACCCATCCTAGGTGTGCACACAGGGAGGGGTGACTCACTAATGAATTGAAGGGGTCTTCAGAGTTACAGACTTACCTTTTTTCCCCCACACTGGACTCCGGCTGCTAAGGCATGTCTGACACACATGTCCCCCGTGCCTGAGTGGAACCCAAGGCTGTCACATTTCTTGAATATTCATCTTAAAATTTTTATCGGATGCTGGAGGGAATAAAAATGATGAAGCCACTTTGGTAAGCAGTTTGGCAGTTTCTTGAAAAACATACACTTCCTATAGGATCCAGCCATCCCGCTTCTTGGAATCTGCTCGACAGAAAGGAAGACATATGTCTACAGAAAGAGAATGTGAATGTTCATAGCAGCATTATCCATAGTAGCCCAAAGCCGAAAACAATCCAGAGGTCCATCAGCTGTTAGATGCGTCCAAGAGGATGCTACCAGTAATAGAGAGGAATGAATGACGGACACATCCAACCTCCTGGATAAACCTCAAAAACATTATGTTAAGTAAGAGAAGGCAGATGCAAAAGACTTCTCATAATGTGAGCTATTCAGAGAAAGCAGATCTGTAGAGACCAAGAGCGGATCCATGATTGCCCAGAGCTGGGCATGGTGGTAGGGGTTTCCAGCAAGTGGACGCGAGAGAACACTTTGGGGTGATGGAAAGACTTGAAAACCGGAAGGTGATGACAGGCCTGAAATTATAGATTTACTAAAAACCACAGAATGAACTTACAACCAATGAGACTTCATGGAATAAAGCTGTTACATTTTTATTTGAGCACGGAACTTGGTGCAGGCTTAAGTATACATTGCAACTCCCCAGAGTGCTCATGGTATAACCTTGAGAGGTCAAGTCACAGTTCTGAACCTCTGTTTCTGCATCTGTGAGGCAGGAATGTGAGCGCCTTGGTGCTGTCAGAGCTGGAGGAGATTCCTGTGCATTGTCAAGCTTGGTCCCCAGCACAGAACAGACACTCAGGAAATGGCACCATGAAACCTTATCTTTTGTCAGTATCCAAAATAGTTTGTTGCTACTTGCAAGGCAAATTGCCTGCCCTTTTTTTTTAGTGCCTTTAGATTGTGAATTAAATCTCTAAACTTGCATTCCCCTCTCCCAGGCCCATCAATTTGGCAAAAATTAAAAACTGTAAGACTATCAAGTTTTGGCAAGGATCTGAGCAATCAGGTGGCTTTGTTCACTGTGGAGTAGTGAAATGGAGACGGCTTTGTGAATGCTACCTTGGCAATGTCTCTTAAAAACGAAGATGGGCACACCTTGCGCCTGTCGGGCTTTGGTAGGGTCTGGATTGGTGTGGGGAGAAGGTGAACCACGCGTTTGTTTCCTCTCTCCTCAAGCTGAGGATGTGGAAAGGAGACAGAAGAACCGACGCACTCCAGGTCAGGAGCCGAGGGAACATTTTTTGGCCTCTTGGGTTCCAAGATGAACGGCTGCTGGAGGGAAGCCAGCAGCTGCACCCTGGCTTTGTGGGAGTTTCCTTTGACACCGGGCAAGAGCTGCTCACTGACCTTGACGTTTGCAAGCCTTGACCTTTCTGAGCCGCAGGAAGCTCTCCCTCACCCCTGAGAGGATGCCGCCCACATGTCCCTGAGCAGCCTCCCAGGTCCTAGGACACTGAACTGCTTGTTTATTCTCTACCCTCCTGGAACATGGACCTTTGTCCTGGTCCTCCTGAAGTCTGTCCCGAGCTCACAGCCCATTTCTGCCGTCTTCCTGTCACTCATGCTGGGAGGTTATACATTCCTCCTGTAAGGGTTGTGCCTTGGTCTCTCTTGCTGAGCGTGAATGAATGAATTCATATCAGCAAGCAGAATTTCTTTTTTAAAGTGCTTAATGTTGAATCACCATTACGTACCTGTGGCCTTGGATGGTGTCGACTTCCTCGAATTGATTATAATTAGGCTTTTTTTTTCTCCAAATGATCACTGGCTAGTGGGAGCTCCTCCAAACTAGGTCTAGACACCCCGCCACACGTCTTAGAGAGTATTTTTCTATGACAACAGGATGGATCTTCAAGTTCCCTTCTAGTTTTTTTTTTTTTTTTTGACCCAAATATGTAGTCAGTTATTATTTAAAGAGTTCTGGGGACATCAGGATGTGGGATGTGTATTTGTGGTGTTTCTTTTGATCCCTGGCCTAGAACAGGGCAAAACAGGGACTGCTGGCGGTGGCGGGGTGGAAAGGGAAGCCGTTTTAAAGAGCATGCGTTTATGATCATTTATCTCTCTGATTTTCTCAAGTCGGTGTGAATGTGAGAACTTAATAATTTAATTAAAAATAATTTTGTCACGTTGTCATACTCTCTACTTAAATTAGCATAGCTTCGAGGTTGATGTCAGCATTTCCTTTTTCCTTGAGCCTCTTGGGCTTGGCCTCTGCATGTCCAGGTCCAGTGATAGGGCTGCCCGTCAGCCTGTCAGAGTTCCTTGGTGCCAACTTTTGGAAAAGAAAACATAACCCTTAGTCTCATTGCAGACGTCCGTACTGACTTCCTATGGCCGTGTAGCAAGTGACTCCACCAGGGTTAGTGACCTTATTACCTTGCCATTTCTCAGCATCAGCAGTCTGGTGTGGCATTGCTGGGCTTTCTGGCTCGGAGCCTGTCACAGACTGTGGTCAAGGTGTCCACGGGGCTGCTGTCAACCCAGCAGTAAGGGAGGATCTATTCCCCAGCTTGCCACGTGGTTGCTGGCAGGATTTGGTTACTCTTGGGCTCTTACTTGAGTGCATTATTTCTCACCAGCTGTTGGCCAGAGGTGGCCCTCAGTTCCTTGCCACATGGGTCCCTCCATGGGGCAGCTCACAGCCTAGCTGCTGGCTCTACAGAGGGAAAGGGCAGGAGAGTGTGAGCAGGGTGAAGGTGGAGGCTACCATCTTTTGTAATAACCTAATTTTGGAAGTGACCTCTATTACTTTCGCTGTACTGTTTGTCAGAAGCAAGTCACTAGGTCCAGCCCACACTCAAGGGAGGGGAATCACACAATGGAGCCATATTAGGGTTCTCCAAAGAACTGGCACCCATAGAATATATAATAGGGTAGATAATAAGATACATGTGGGATATATGATAGGATATATAATGTAAACTTATTTTAGATTTTGGCTTACACCATTCTGGAGGCTGACCACGGCCGTGATCTGCTGAGGCTGGGAAGGTCGATGGTGCAAGTCTTAAGAGTTAGGGGAGCTGCAGGTGTAAGCCCTGGTCTGAGTCGGAAAGCCTGGGAGCAGCAGCGCCAAAAGCTTGGGGCAGGAGATGAGGGACGGCCCAGCTCAAGCAGAGGTCTTCTCAGGCCATCGGTGGATTGGATGAGGTCCACTCACCCGGGGAGGGCCATCTTCTCTACTCAGTTCATCAGTGCAAGTGAGATAACGTTTTGCCACCTATCTGAGATCTCTGTGTCAGTCAAGTCGACTCACAAAATTAACCATCACAGGCATGGATTGTGGGGATTACTGGGGACCATGCAGGGGGTCCCACCCACTGCAGGAACCTCAAGGAAGAGGCAGATACAGGAAATGTGAATACAGGACAGACACAGGGAAAATACACAGGTAACCTTGGAATCTTTTAATTCTTTTTATTTGGGGGAAGGGCACCAGTGTGAGTACCACGTGAACCTTTCTTGGAAAGAATCTCTGAATAGAGAGACTTACTGTCTCAGAATTGATTTAGTGCACATTTTTTAAAAAAAAGTTAATTAGGAGTATCCAAGTAAAAGTGAATTAGTATGAAGACCCATTAGACAACTTTTCAAACTTGGACCCCCTCCCCAGGTTTTTGTAAGAATAAAAATTTGTACCCTAGGGTCTAGATTCCATAAGAACCAATTTCTGAAAAGCAGCTATAGATGAGGGTCGTTATTTAATCTAGCTAAAATTGAGTATGTTGTTACTGGTACATAATCCCAAGTTTTAAAATTAGCACTTATGTTCAACCTTTCTGATGCCTTTCTAGAGGATCTTTTTTTCCCTACTGTAAAAAAAAAAAAAAATTAACATAGAGGATTGAATAAGTTATAGCGATTGAAAGGCTTAGTGTAAACATGCAGATTATCCGAGGGATCAAAGCCTGTCCTGCAGAACCCTGGGTTGGGCTAGGGTGGCCCAGTCCTCACAGAGGGATCTCAGTCACAGCATGTTGTCGCGGTGACTGTGCTTAGAACCCCAGGATCCTCCAGGGAAGGATGCTTTGTCACACCCAGAAGGGCTGGCCTGACCCTGGACTTTCTGGAAGGGTCCTTCTCTAGGAATTTACCAGTTTTCTCATATTTCACCATTTGTGTGTGTGGGGTGTTCCAGAGGTCCCCTCATTCTTGACTAGCAGTGTCTGCATTTCAGCAGGAAAATCACAGTTTATGATGGTCTCAGCCCCAGGACCTGAGGAGCCATTTCCACAAGGTGACCTTGGGGAAGAAGTACTCCAAAACACAGTATGTCCTCTGTGTTCCTTGCGGAAATGTTTGGCTGGCCTTCACTTTGAGAAGCTTGATGTTTAGAGCAGTTGCTCACCTATTACCCATTCCCCCTTCCCGGCTGGCCCTGATAACTTTGACTGTTGGGTGCAAGGCACCCTTTCTGGTGTGAGGAAGGTGGGGGCACAGTGTTTCTAGGTGTCTAAGTCAGGGTTGTTCCATGTGGTTGTGTGCAACCTGCACAAATGTACATAGCAGGCCTTGTTCAAGGACCTTGCTCTGCTCTGCTGCACCAGCTTTGAGTTCAAAGCCATTTTGGTGTCTGGTCCTTCTCTTATTTTTAGTTTCAGAGCTCTGGATGTCTTTTTTTTTTCAGTTGTTGATGAATCTTTATTTATTTATATGTATTGCTGAGAATCAAACCTAGTGCCTCACACATACTAGGCAAGACACTACCACTGAGCCGCAGCCTCAGCCTTGGATGTCTTGGCGGTTAATCTTTGCTTTTTTTTTTTTCCCCCATTGAAAACTTTTCCTCTAGCTAATATTGTCCATTTACCACCTCTTCAACTTTTGCATTCTTTTTTCACCTATTATTATAGGTGGGTGTATTGGTGTTGAGGGGAGTGGTTTTCCAGTTTAGAAATGGAAACTTGAAGCCAAGATTCTACATTGTCTCAAATCAGGGATGGGGATGGAAGAAATGATCAGTTATTTTCCCAAAGCTTCTAGCCCTAAAGAACCTGGGCATCTTGCCAGCCTCCTCCCTGTATCTCAGCTGGCTCTAGTTCAGGATGGTTATCTTCCCCTAAACAAAATCGTCTGGAACAAAACAGAGGCCAGCTCTCTAACGCTTAGGTTGCATTGTCTTGAGGCCATTTTAATTAGATTTACTAAGGAACTGTGGAAACTACTGGAAGAGAGGAAACTTCTAGTTTTTAACTCTTGAGATTCTCCACTTCAATGTGCAAAGCCCTTCACTGAATCCAGTTACTGTACTAAACTTGCTTCTAACAGAAGTTTAAAAAGTGTGTTTTTGGGGGTGGTGGTGGTGGTGGTGAGTGTGTGCTTATCAATGTCAATTTTCCAATTTAAAGTAAGTCCTTTAAATGTTTTACTCAGAGGGTGCCAAGTTCAAAAGTAGTATTCCTGGTACTTGACTCTCTCAACACCATTTTTGGCAGAGGGAATGCAATTAATTTGAACAAATTTCAGAGTTCTAAGGTCATTGCCACCTGTAAAAAGTGTATACATATTTTAAAACAGAATTTCTTAGTTTAAAACTGTAGCTTAGGACAAGTCTCCTACTTGGTCACTTGTAAAGTGAAGTAGATGGAGTTGGCTTTCTCACCTTTATTGTCTGTACCGCTTTCCCACATATAAAACATTTCGTGTGCATTTACATTTCCTCACCTATAGTCTCTGTATTGCTATTGCTTCTGAGAGGATTATCTTAGTGAACCCCGAAGTATTCCTCAGTTTGAATCCTGTTTCCTCTCATCTTTCAAAATCTCAGCAGCTGTCATTTGTCCTTGAAAAGTCACTGACCACCTCTGGGGCTCTAGGGGTCCATGGTACCTCCTTATCCCTTATCCCAGATCACCTTTTCCAGTGTTGATATCAGAGGATTCTTTTGTGATCCGTGGATTTTTTGACTCAAACCTCAGTCATTTCCTCCTTTTGGAGATCTTTAGTCCAACTCCTTGCTGTAGTTCATGTAGACTATTCCAGGAATTTTGCCTTGGGCTTATTACCTTTGGCTTAGACCACTTTTATCATGTGTTAGGTCCCCCTCGTTGGAGGAGGAACAGTAGCTAAATTTCATTAGATTCAGCTCCTCCTACAAAAGTACTCCTATTTCAGGAATGTTTGACTCATTGTTCCCTGTGTTGGCATTCTGGCCCTTGTCCAAAATCTGTTTTTGTGTACTCTTTGTGTCTATCTCACTCTGACACCAGAGGCATAATTTCAGATGGGTGACTGATTATTTAGCAGAGACCTTGAAGGTATTCCCAAACTCCTGTAAGTTCTTGATTTATTTAACCAAAAAATATAGGATGTCATAGATGTGGGTAACTATGCAAGGTCAAAGTCCATAGAGTCTATTTCAGCTTGACCTTTTCTGGCCTCATGGCTCCCTGATGAGGTACCTAGTTGCTGGGACATTAACACTGGTCTAATCCGGTTTGTTTACAGTCACAGCCCAATGTTTGCTCTGCCACTGATCTTGTGTGTAATCATCTTGGATGATCTTTTGCCAATAATGTGAGCATCTTTTTAAGGAATATGTACACATATCAGACTCTTCTGGTTTATGAATCAAACTCAGCCGCTTCAAGATCACCTCCTCTCTTGTGAATGTAACAATCAAATATGTTTTGATGATCAAACTGTGGATGACTATGTCAGTACAGAAGCAGATGGAAGTCTATATCCTGGAAGAACAACTCGCATGCTGTTCAGAGGATGTTTTAGCTTTGTAATATTCTATTGTTTGAAAATGGGAATGTACTTTAAGGAGATATGTCAAAATTAGTGGATAATTCTTGATAGGGAAGAATGTAGGTGTTAATTGATCTCTTTGTAAGAGTTCCACATTTAAATTATTCTCTTAAAAATACCCTTGGAGGTATGAATGATAGGGATTTTTAAAATGTTTACACTGTTTTCTTCAATCATCTTTGCAAAACAAATCTACATTGTTTTCCATGTGGAAAGTGTTTTTTTCCAGAGTTTGTAATGAGGATTCCTTTGGGGAATTCTAGGATGTCTGGTCTTTTGCATCTGGTTGGAAGGATGGAAGTAGGGAATTATGTTGCAGATGCAGGGAGACATTTGAGCAGGCCTTGGAGGGGTTTGTGCTAGGCTCATTCTCTATTTTCTTCCTACACCCATTTTTCTCTACAGGGACCTCCATGGACCAGGACTTCATTGCCTCCCAAGAAATCGCAGAGTTTCTTCCAGGGGACACCCTTTGCCCTGGCTCACTTGAGTTCTCAGAAAGGCAGATTGGATGCAGAGGGATAATGGTGCATAGTCTTCTCAGTGTTTAGAGATGCTGTGGTCCTGGGCAATTTTCCCATCTGTGAAACAATCTGATCACTTCTTGTTTCTTAAGGACCAGAATTCTAGGTCTCTAATTTTTCTTTTCTTGAAAATCAAATCCCTTGAGATCTATGGTAGAAGTTAAATATGTTAAAAATCTACCTTTCCCAATTGATCAGTTTTGTTATTTGATACCACTCATGGTTTGTTCAGAAGGGATGAGTCGTGGGACTAGGGGACGAGGACATGAATCAGCATCTGTTTCTAGGGCTGTTCATTTCCAACACTGACTGTTGGTGGAATAGTCCCAATTAGACTGCAACAGAAGGGATTTTCACTCTCCTGGGACGAAGATTTCTAAACCCCTGAAGTATACACTTGCCTTCTGTTGGAATGAAAAGCGGAAAATAGAAGGAGATGTCAAATCATTTGGAGAAATGATGGATGAGAGGGGGATAATAGGAACCAGATTAAAAAGTTATGAGAAACACAGGTGCACCAGGGTGTGTCTGTAGAGCAGGAAGGATCCGAACAGAACACCCAGGGAATAAATGCTGGAGGTGAAACGATCACCAAGGAGGGACCAGTAACACAGTGCGTGTAAGGCAGGTGCTTGGCGTGAGCTGGGCACTTTAGAAGGACTTCACTAACTGTCACTAACCCTGTCTCCATGACAGTCTTGTGATGTGGGTACACTAATCAAAACTGGAAAACAAGGTGGTTAAGGAGTGAGCTAAAGTCCACACGGTGAGCGAGCGGCAGAGCCAGGACTGGAACCCAGGTGACTCGAGGCTGGGATCTCTGTCCGTAGCCTCCACTTTCTGCTCTACCTCTGATTTGGTTTGTGCCACCTGTTGTGCTAAATTCATGCTTACTGGAAAATTTAGGTCCTCTTTGAAATTCTGGGGTGGAAAGCCTTGCTTCAGAAACTCGCATGAGAATTTTGACTTTATTTAATAGTCACAATCAACCCATGAGGGAGTCATGACACTCCCCTGTCAGAGGAGGGAAGTGACTTTATGCAAGTTCAGGGCTTGGTCACCTGTTTTCACAGTCCAGGTTCTTAGCCACCATGTGATGCTGATTTTTATGATAAGGAGAGAGGGGGATGTAGGGAAGAAACCCCATCACTCCTGCAAGTGGGTCTCAACCACCCTGGTCTTAGGAGAATTCCGTGGAGAGAATCCTCACCTGTCCTGAAACAGAGGTCAAACCCCTCCAACTAGCTGCCACTGATTCTATACAAAGGGCTCAGGAGATGAAGGTGCTGTATCTCAGGACCCCAGACTGTGGTCTTCAGACCTCTGGCGATTCAGCAAACACAGCATTTTAGGAAAATGCCTTTTTGACTGGACAGTTTATTGAGTCCCTTTAACTCCAGGATAGGTCCCTCTGGATTTGAGACAGATGATTACTTTTCCATTTTAACAGATGAGAGGCAGAGACTGAAGCCTCCAGGTGAGATTGCCTTTGGATTTGTAAAACACATCAGGTGTTGGATGTTAAGGAGTTTGCTGCAGTGATCTCTCTGGTTCTGAGATATCTGAGTCTGCGTAGTGTCCCCTCTGATTTTCCAAAGTCACCAAACTCTGGGCTTTTTCACGTGTGCCCCACAATAATGAACATGTAGTTCCCCTCTCAGTTTCCATGCTGACTATGGGTCTCAGACTTGGTCCCTAATCTGCCCTTTTTCTTCTGGGCTGAGTCTTCCTTGTGGAATCAGGTCTGGTAGAGGTGGGCTCTACCTCTGTCATGAAGGAGACCACCTGGTGGCTAAGAGTACAGTCTCTGATCTCAGACTCCGTAGGCTCAAGACAGTGCTTGGCTCATTTGTAAGCAGTATGACCTTGAACAAGTTCCTTGAGACCTCTGAGTTTCAATTTGATCGTCTGTGAAATTAGGTAATAGTAACTTAGTAATAGTAACTTGTAATAGTAATTAGTAATAGTAACTTGCTTGTAGGGTGTTTGTTGGAAATCAGTGAGGTGATGTGTATATCATACTCAGCATGGGGCCAGGTTATGGAAAGTGCTCAGTGAGTGGTTTCTGTTCTCGATGGTGGTACTATTGCTGGGAGCTCAGCGGAGGTCTCATTTATGCGAGAAAGCACAGGCGTCTGTAGCTGGGGAGACCAGTTGTCTGGATTTGCCCAGGGTGCAGGTATTTCCAAGGATGTGGGACCTTCAAGCCTACTGAATACCTAGGACTGTTCCAGGCACAGGAGGGTGAGCGGTTACTCCACTGCCCATTCCAGGGCCTCAGAGCTCTGTTCACAGTGGCCTTGCTGTGTATGCTGGGCAGGTTCTGCTAATTGCATGTGCAATTTGTTATTTGCGTAGCCAAAATATTACACAAGATTTGACCTGCATTTTTTAGATGCTACCTGAGGAAGAATTAGCAAAAGTTCTTGTTAGTTTCTGAAAATATCACACCTAGAGTTGCTGTCTGGGGCCTGGTGGTATATCTTTCTTGACAGAACATAGAATTCAAGTCCAATGTGTTGAGAGACTTTAACAGAGGGACAATCTAAGGGTGTGTGTGTGTGTGTGTTGAGGTTAAGAGATCCCACCAGGGCTGCTGAGGCACCTGGAGACGGGACCAGAGAGAAGGCATGGGCACCCTTTAATTTGGAAAGAGGCCGGGGGAAGGAGTTGTGTTGGTGGAGTCCCTCTCTGCACTGTTCTGTGTTCCCAGAGGCTGTGTGACCTCAACTCCTTTGCCTTTGTTTTCCAATTGAGTTTAGCAGATGGGGAGCCCTGGTAGGTGGTTGTAGGTCAGGAGAAGAGGATTGGGGTATTTGACCTTTTTCTTTCTGCTCACTGTTTTCTGAAATGGCTGTGTTCCTCCATGGTAGTGGTTCTCAAAGTGTGGTCCCTGGACCAGCAGCATCGGCATCACCCGGGAACATTTGAGAGATGCAGATTTTGGACTCTACTCCAGACTCACTGAATCAAAACTTCTGGGGTGGGGCCCAAAAATTTGGATTTACTCCCCCCCACCCCCACACCAGATGATTCTGATGAATATGGAAATTTGAGAGACACTGGTCTAGAGAGCAAAGATGACCAACAGTCAGTCCTGGGTGGGGCTTCGGGCCAATCAAAGCAGTTCCTGGTCATGTGATAAATCTCAATTTCCTGGGTGGGTTTTAGAGTTTATTGCTCTTCATTAGGAAAAACTAAATAATATAACTTGATTTTCTTGCAGAAAAGAAGCCCGATCACTCCTGCAAGTGGGGCTCAACCACCCTGGCCTTGTAAGAGGAGAATTCTATGAAGGATATTTTCATCCCCATTTGAACTGGTTTTGGGGTCAGACTGCTTGGGATCCTTAATTGTCCTCCTTATTCTGTGTCCTTGGGAAAATCAGTTAACCTCTCTGAGCCCTTCATTTCTTTATCAGAAAATGAGGACAACAGTGCTTATCTCTTTAGATGATTGTGAATATAACACAAAGTAACATTTGGAAAAAGGTGAATAGACATCGTTGAAGTTCTTACCACTTTTAATGTGAATTTTCTCTGCATATCAAACATGGCCATGGTCTTGTGTATGTGACACACAGATGCATGTCTCTGTCTAGGGAGGCACCAGATGGGATCCTATGCAGAATAGTAAACAGCAACTATACACTGGACATTGTGTAAAAACGCCTTTCTTATCTGGATTCTGTGATTTAGAAGGTGCACCTTCTAATGCAGTGTGCAGAACCTAAAAGAAACAAGAGCCTCAGAGCTGCTGATCACACAGAGTTCTTGCGTTTCCTCCAAGGGGAGCCCCTTGACTCTCCTTCAGTGGCTGGGAACTCTTGCTTTGCTTTACAGACTTTTTTTTTTTAACTTTTAATAACTTTTTATCTGATTTCCTAAGTCCAGGAGGTTTAGAAGGAGAGAGACGTGCTATTCCAGAGAGAGGCCTGTGGTGGTGGTAAACAAAAGGAGCAGTGGCCCAATTGCTAGAGGAGAGGAAGGAAAACTAGAAGCGGCAGCAGTGAAATCTCAATAAACTCGGAAACTGGAGCTGCAGGGTCTGTGGGTGTGGGGTCTCTGCTCCTCTGAAGCCCCCAGAGGCCCCACCTTATTGCTTTGCTGAGGATACAGTGGCAGTCACGAGAATTATGATGTCAGGAGGAAGCGCCAGGTGTGGGCTCCCAGTCCAATAACTGGTCTTTTTACAGATGACCTTGAGTTATAAGAAAGGGCTCAATTGTTTTCTCCAGTCCCAATGATTCCATGTTTATAATGCTTTTCTTCCAGGAGTGTCCTTTCATTTAAAGCCTCGCTCTTCACCAGCGCTGCTGCCCTTGGCAGAGAGGCGGCTGGGTCTGAGGTGGCCTGACGGACCCACCAGAGGCCCCACACCTGCTTTTCTGAACCTGGGTGCACACCAGGCCCCCTTCTCTCCTGCAGGAGGGCGGGGAAGGGTGGGGAAGGCTTGCGCAGGCCTTGCACATGTGGCTCTTCGAGCGTCTGGTATTGTGTGCAGCACGCTGCCTTCAACCGAACGAACCTTGGGTTTGAGCATCTGGAGTAGTAAATTGAATTCAAGGACAACCCATAACTCTTGGGAAGGCTTCTCGGTGGTGAAGTCAAGTTTTCTCAGGAGCCTCTGGAGTGAAGGCGCAGAGCCGGTGAGCCGGTAAGAGGAGGAACCTGAGCGCAGGCCAAAGGAGGGGGGCCACCTGGGGTGGCCCTGGAGGAGGGCCATGGACAGAGGAGGCGGCTGTGCTGTGTCACTCAGGGAGCTTCCTTGGGGGAGAGGCGCTGCCTCCTCCCTTTCTCTGACTTCCTTGGTTTTGTTGAACTAACTTTCAGGGGAACAAGTTCACAGCCTGGGCGCTCAGTTAGAAATAACTTTTATTTTCCTTGAGCGATTCATGCAAGCATGGAGAACATTCCTGCAAAAGAGATTTTGAGCAAATAATGAGACAGTGGGTGCCAGCAGTTCACCCCTGTCTCTGGGTGCCGGTGTAATCCAGACGGCCCCGGGAGGTCGTGACTCCAGAGGGGAGGCGATGCAGGCCGGGTGCTGTCCATAACTCCCCCCCCGGATTTAGAGATGGCGATGGCCTGGTTCGATTCTCTTCTTTGTCACTTGCGTCATAGAGGGAGATTGGGCAGTTGACCACCCTCTGGTTGGAGGAGAGGGCTACGGATTGTTTTCATGTAGTGGTTTCTGTAGAGGAAGCTCTTCTCTAGAAGAGGATTGAGAGGAGGGGAGGAGGGGAGACATCAGGCAGTAAGGGGAAATGAATCTCTCAACTTGTGCTGTGTCCATGTGCAAATATACCACAGGGAATCTGTGTGTGTGTGTGTGTGTGTGTGTGTGTGTGTGCGCGCGCGCATGTGTATAATTATAATGCACTAATTAACCTAGTAATAATAATAGAAGTAAATCAGTGGAGTACAGCAAGCAGATCAGGGGAGGGAGGGAGGTGAGGGAAAGGAAAGATTGATCAAATTGTTCTGTGTATCTATGAATATGGCGTAATGAACTCCACTATTATGTCTAATTATAATGCACCAATAAGAAATAAATTAAAAAATAAAGAAAATAAAAGGAAGGAACCAACCTCCATCAAATCTGTGAAAGCTTATGATAATGTAGTTGTAAGCACATGGAAAGTTGTCATCATATGACTCCTGGATTAGAATGACTTGAGAAATTCAAATTGAAGTGACAGTTTTGACCCTGTGTTTGTTAGCTCCTGCTGCACAGCAGATTGCCACAAGGGTAGCCACTTAGCACAGGCCACATGTCATCCCACCATTTCTGTGGGTCGGTCATCTGCACATGGCTTAGCTGAGTCATTTGCTGCAGATCTCGCAAGCTGCTGTCAAGGTGTCTGTTGGGGCTGTGGTCTCATCTGAAGGCTGCACTGGGGAGGGACCTGTGTCTACGTTCATGGAGCTGTTGGCACCTTGTTTCTTGCAGGTTGCTAGACTGAGGGCCTTGGGTCCTGAGGGCTATTGGCCACAGCTGCCCTCAATTCTTTGCCATGTGGATCTCTCCAGCATAGTGGCTTGCTTCATCTCCTCAGCCAGGGGGACAGTCTGTTAGCACAGGAGTCAGTCTTAGGCAGCCTAACCACAGACATGCCATGCCACTACCTTCAACTGGTTAGAAGGTAGTCACTAGTCCAGCCCATGCTCAAGGGGAAGGGTTACATTGGACATGAGTAGTCCAAGGCAGGGGTCCCTGGGTGGTATCTTGGGGTCTGCCTGCCATAGGCCCACATCTCAAAACACTAATTTTGCATTCTTGAGAGTCTTGGAACAAAATGCTTTGCTTCTACAGTATCAGAAGGGTTGAAATTTAAGAAACTGAAAGAGGAAAATGGAAAGTTCTGATAGATTTGCTCTGGTTTCTTATTATCTTAATTAATTTATCAAGGGTATTATAGAGGGTTTGGAATGCATGACTTCCTTTCACTATCAGTGTAACCTTGGGAAACAGTCATCTGTTTCTTGGGGCAGGTGAGGAAACTAAGATTTAGAACAACCTTGAATCCTGCCCAAGCTCATGAGGGTTGAGAGCAGTTGGAATTTTAAGAGATCAGAAGGTGTTGAACGTAAGGACTTTGTTGGGGTGACTAACATGGTGGCACTTCCTCTCTGCTGGAGCAGGGGTAGCTGGGGACTGGGCCACTGAGCTAAGTCGAATGTCGAGGTGTCAAATAGAGCATGGGTAGACCTGAAGGTCAAGGCTCCAGACAGGACACCGGAAGTTGGGATTTGGGAGGGGGGTTGTCTGGGGAAACACAGGGAAGCCCAAAAGGGCCAGGTCTCTCTCATGTAAGGTAGAGTTGGGGGACTCTGCATTCTTCCTTATTGTTCATTCATGCTCCTGGTATTGAATTTGGACTTTACAAAACCAGCTGAAGCCCTTGTACTCCACTGGCTGCCAACCATGAGGCCTGTTCCTCTCCCACCCTCTGTCTGTACAGCTGTGATTGAATCTAGTTTCCTCTGATAGTATTAAAATGAGGGGACGATGGGAGTGTGGAAGTGCCAGCACCCGTGGATACGTCCGGGACAGGGATGGAACCCGTCAGAAGGGCCCGGTGTGCTGACTGTTCAACTTTCACTGGTGATGGGTCAGGTGACTTCGGTGAGAGAAAATGTAATGCCAGGGCCTGCATGCCAGGCTGGCAGTGTCCCCTCTGTTGTGTCTCCGAGCCCACGTTCAGTGACAGGGAAGTGGCACAATCGTCCCAGTTACTGACTGAAAACTAAAACCCCCAGGGACTCAAATGCAGAGAGAATCCAGCAGCTCTGGTGGGCAGGCAGTTTGCTTTGGATCCCACAGTCAAGAGGACACTGTTCCTTTCCCTGTGGACACGTTTCCCAAGGAAGTTGATGACACCCTCAGAGTTGCCACACAGCTGCCAAGGTGATTTATTAAAAGAATAAATCAGACCACGTCCTCCGCTGCTTCAAGCTGCCTCACCTGCACTTAGAATAAGTAAGACCTAAGGCCAGGAGATTGCCTGTTGCCTGCCAGGTCTGACTCCTGATGATGGCTGTCAACCCCTTGTGACCATTCCCTGCGCGATGGAGTCGAGCCCAGGGGACAGCAAACTACATCCTACAAGCCACATGTTACCCTCCACCTGCTAGTGTATGGCTTGGAATGAAGAATGGCTTTGCCATCTTTCGTTGGTGGATAATGAATCAAAAGGAAAAGAGTAATTTGTAGCACATGAGAATCTGAATTTGTGTCTGTAGAAAGTGTTGTATTGGAATATTACAATCCCATTCCATTATTATCTGTGGTTGCTTTCATGTCACAGTGGTGGAATCGAGTAGTTGAAATCATTTGCCCTATGGAGGCCAAAGTCACTCTGATTTGACTCTGTACAAAAAGGGCTGTTGACTCCTGCTTTAGCCACCTTGGGTTTCTTTCTCCTTCCTTAACAGTGAAACCTACGCCAACCTCAGTACCTTTGCTCTTACTGTTCTCGCTACTTGAGATCCTCTTCCTTTTTAACTTCAGTTCAAATATCTCTGCTTTCTATCCATATCTGCTTGGGTATGTTGATAGGTTAATAGCATCAACTATCTCCAAGTCTTTATTAATTTCTTTCATTAGTTCATTTCTTCCACTGGAATGTTAGGCAGCTCTGTGCTGCTCATCCCCTAGAAAACACCTGACTGGTGCCTATCAGTGTTGACTGACATGGGAACCAGTAGGGGTCAAGCTGCTTCCAACTTGCCCCTCTGCTTTGTCTGTGCCGGCACATAGAGACTCGCTGTCCAACAGACTCGCTCTCTGTGGTACAAATGTCATTTCCAGGAAGCTTGAGGTCATTGGAATTTAAGGTACGGCACTTCAAAATTTATTACCCATCATTTAATTTGTTTTTTGATATTTTAAATAATGCCAAATATGAGTGATTCACATGTTTCTCAAGGGGGTAGGGCAGTGAAGCATTTATTCTGTAATTAAGGTTTCATAATTTATAAACTGCTCTCTCCAGACACACCGTTCTGTTTCACCCTTACAACATGGAAGGATCTGGATATTTCAAACCTTGAACACTCAATTTGCAGCTCAATTTCCGTGGCCCATTTCCTCAAAGGGAGACTGAGGGATGGGTGTGTTTATCTCTCCCTCTTCTTTCCTCTTCCCTCTTTTCACAATCACAGGGACACCTGTGAGACAGACGTGTCGATGGTGGACATGTTGTTGGGCAGCTTTTCCCCTGAGGATGCCCGTCCAGCACAGGGGCTTGAGCTGTCCACGTCATAGTGAGGACCTGCTGCTGCCGGGTGCACACCTCGTGGTTGCTGCACGGCCATGTGAACACTCTCATGGGATCAGTGCCTGGGATCGAGGGCCAACTGGCTGTCCAAGAAAGATTTGTGTTGTAGAGTGGAATGTCAAAAAAAAAAAAAAAAAAAAAGCCAGCGCTCTTCCCATGTCGGTGTTGAGCACAGATGTTTATTTTGGAGACTCAGAAACTGTGACGAGAGTACCGACTATCTTATGGCAAATCTCAGTACGGATTGCTGCAGTTGCTGGCAGAGCATTCTTGCAGGCGGGTCTCTATTCTCTCCTAGTCAGTTCCTCTGATCCACCGTGTCTGCTGAGGTTCCCCCTGGGGCAGCCGCTGGGCTGTGCTGGCAGGGGAGACTTGGAGATCTTAAGGCACCCAGTGACTGGTTGGGGGAAACACCGACGTGTTGACTGTCACCATATCCAGCTTGCTTATCTGGAACCAGGATGGTTCTGGAAGCCAGTGATACTTGGTTATGAGTGGGGAACCAAGAAAGGGGCAGGAGAGCTGTCTAGCCGAGCCAGTGCCCAGCAGATCGGCCTAAAAAGCCAGGTCCTTCAGTGCTGTTGGCACTGTGGGAGGCTGCACGGGGGTGGCAGGAGCTGGGAGGATCCCCAGGCCCAGATTCCTCGCTGCCTCTGGAGGGATGGACCTCGGATACTGCCCATTCCTGGTCTGAGGAGGGCGATGCTGTTTTCCAGGGTCGCTGAGATTATTCTGGGACGTTGCCTGAATGTGTTCCATCAGCCACCCAGAGTGCAGAGCACAAAATCGGTTTTTCCTCTGCAGACGCCCGTTTCTGTTCTAAGTCTCCCACTTACTGCAGTTGTGAGTGACAGGTCACAAGCTGAATCAGATGCCAGCTCTGCCACTCAAAGATTTCTGGCCTCTGCCTCAGTTTCCTCATCTGTCCTAGGGTCGTAATGATGAGACCGACCTCATTAGGTTGTTCTGAGGATGAAGAGGACGTACCAATCCTCTGGTCAGCACATACCCAATGTAGCTGTCGCTTCTGTTGTTGATATTTGTTGTTCGCTTCTCTCTGCAAATAATATCTCCCCAAAAGTTTCACTCCTTCCACCAAATGTCAGTTGTGCAATGAAAGCAAGTCCAAGTTTCAGATCATGTTTTTTGTTGTTTTTTTTTAAAAAAAAATCCCCCACATGTGCATCGTGCTTGTTTAATTACATCTCCCTGCTTCCTGCCCTCCAGTTTCGAAAGCCACGAATCACCATATTAGCATGGTAATGTTGCAGTAATAATCTACTACGTCTGTGTAAATAAGGAACATCTGTGCAATATTTATGACCCATAAAACACAGTTATCCTCTAAAATGTTGCTCTAATCCCAAGTAGGTCATTGTGATGGAGCCATGATCCGAGGACCCTCCAGGGGCTCTCTGCTCAGCCTGCAGAGGTCTGTGCCAGCCTGCCCAGATGGGAGTGGGTAGGGCTATGTGGCAGTTGGCGAAAGGTAGGCTCCTGAGGGAATTTTTGCCCAACAGAGCAAAAAAACGAGTTGTCTTTTTGCAGGAAAAATGGGGTAAAGGTGCTTTTTATCTTGAGCGGCCAGCGTTCAGTTCTGTGCCCGGGCTGAGCCCTTCTCTGGAGTTCTCTGCACGGAGTTTTGAGCTCAGCCTGGTGTCCTGCCACTGGGAGCATGGGGCTGCCTGTATGGCAGTTTTGCTTGGGTGTTCAGGAAGCTCCGAGCCCAACTTATAGCCCCGTGGGTAATTATGGGGACGTCATGGTGCACGGTTTCGGTAATACCCGTCTTTCCTTTGGTCCCCGTTCTCTTCTGTTTATCCGGGTTTCCTTCCTTCTCTTCTGGTTGATCGGATGTGTTTTTTATGAGCTGATGTATGCCTTCTTTTAATGAACCCTTGGTCAAGGTAACATGAAGCTCTTTCTCCTTCGTGTCATTTGATGTATTCTTAAAGTCTGCAAGCTCATTTACAGGTTTGGCCGACAAAATCACGGGCAGAAAGAGCCTCAGTAGGTGCCCAAATCCAGTTCTGTGTGCTGTGAACACTGTCCTCAGATCTGGCAAAACATTCCATAAAGGGTCAGATTAGTAGCCATGGATGGGGCATCGACAAAGGGCCTGGCTGTGTTCCAGTAAGATTTTATTTATAAAATGGGCTTCTGGCCAGGGGCCATGATTTTCTGGTAGCTCCATTTTTGTAACACATGTATAGAAAATAAACTGGTCACTCAGCATCCATCGTCATTGTGAGGTGACACTCTGGGGGAACCACCACCAAGGCCAGGAAGCAGGCCACCTGCCTTATGGTGCCCGGAACCCATTCCCAGGTATTACCCCTCCTTCCACTCCACAGGAAACTCTCTGGCTTGTAAACAATTCATTTTGTAGCGCATTAAATCCTGTATATGGAAACACTGTGCGTCAGACAGAATAACTCTCATGAGGCTGACTTGATGGGTGGATAAGTGAGGTCTTACCTGCTGACTGACTTTATCACTAGGATCAAATAATTGATAAGGCCTTGGAGGTTTTTTTTTTTTTTTTTAAGGCAGTAAAATGGGGATAGCAAAGCTCATGCCTGGGTTGCTAAGAAAAATCAATAGGATGCCACACACACAAGACCTTCAACACGGTCCCATAAACAGAAGCCACCTCGTTTTACTTTTTCTCTGCTTTGTCCATGCCAGGGGGTGCCCGAGTCCAGCAGAGTGTCCGTCTTTGGGACTGTTGCTAACTCTAAATAGAGTAGTTCTTAATCAGCTGGTCTCGTGTGTGGCGGTCCCGATTTTGGTCCGTCTCGAGCGTGGTCAACTTCTCTCCGTTGATTCTGGCTGTTGGATGCCTCCGTGAGGCCTTGGTTGGTGCCCGGTTTTCCCAGGACACCAAACAAATAGCCGTTGTGGGGGTTTCCTGGCACGGAGACGGCGCTGCTCGTTGGTATTCTGGAGGCCTCTTGCTCACACATAAGCACTTGTCTCGCAGGGGGCCGAGCCTGCTCTGCTGTGTGGGCTGGTGGGCTGCACCGGGCAGGCCTGCTTCCTGCGGGGTCTTTGGAGATGAACCTTTTGTTTGCAGGGGGAGGGCGGGAGGGGCTGGCTCCTTTCTGGACCCGCGTGCCAGGGTCCCTGTCAGCGGCCCAGCCGCACACACATGACAGAGCTGGATGCAGCCGGGTTACGAAGGGCCCTGCCTGTCTTGGCCCGTGCGCTCCATGGACAGGAGGCCTTGCCTCGGCGGGTGGAGTAAACCGCAGTGGCACAAGTTAGACAGACCTTGGGGTCACATTTGCCGTTCTTGGTCCCACAGCCTCTGCTTCCTCCACCCAGAAAGGAACAGAGAGGTGGTTATGGGTGTCGGAGAGTACGTGACAGGGAAGGAGAGCTCTGCGGTCAGAGCTGGACTCTGTAAACCAGAAAATGCCCCTTTGGAAGGACCCTGGAGGAAGCCAGCTTCCCCTTCATGAGGAAGGGGGAAGCTGGGCAGGGGGAGGGGAGGAGGGAAGGCCAAGGTCCCTGAGCAGGCTTTCTGCCAGGCGTCTGCACCGACGTTGTTCTGTGAAGTCCTCAGGCCAACTGCGGGCGCAGAGGGCGGGTTATTCCTGACATTTTATAGACGGAACAATCGAGGCTCAGAGCAGTGCCTGCCGCAGCAGGTGCCAGGTGTACCCCCGCAGCCTTGGGCCTCATGCCCACAGTGTTCCCTGAACTGAGGTCCAGCTGTGTCTCCTTCTCCAGAGCCAGAGAGCAATGCCCACAAGCAACTCTCAGCCAATGGTCGCCAGGAGCTGGGGTCTGGGTACCTCGGCTCCCTTGCCCCGCAGGTGGCACGGCCTGGAGATACGTCTTCTGCCCTGGACCCCAGAGTGCCATGGGGGCCAGGTCCTAGTAGGTTGCTGGAGGTCACACGCTGTTCTGTTCTTCTCTGAGTGTTTTACTTTCCCTGTCTTTAATCAGTGTTTCTAGGGACCACTTTCCAAATAAACTGCTCCCTAATCCTGCCTCTGGGGGAAGCCAAACTGAGCAGCATGGGAATAGTAACAATAACAACTTGGTAATTTTTGCTGACATTTGTAGAGCAGTGACTTTGTCCCAGGTGTTGAGATGAATTTTGTTAGTTAATGCTCACTAGAAATCTGTGAAGCAGATAGTATTCTTTTACTATTTTGTACATGAAGGAATTGGAGATCAGAGAGTTTGAGTGACTTGCCCAAGGTCACACAGTTCAAATGACACTGTTGGAAGAGCCAGGATTCTGCTTCTAGGTTTTCTGACTCTGTCCAGAGCCCTCCCTAACCAGCTGCTTTTTAAAAACAGTAAGTCCTTTGATTGTCATGGGCTGGAACTCTTTCACACTTCTTGGGGTGCCCTGTAGCTGGGACACCCAGGCCTGTAGTGAGGTCCGACTGTGTGGTCTGGGGTCTCAGGAAGCTTTCTTGAGAGCTTTGGCAGGAAGGGGGAGATGAAATGATAAGCACCTACCTGTAATTTGCCCTGCCTCGAGGGTGGTCTTTGTTGGTAAACATGGCTGCAGAGGTCTGTGTGCTGATGGCTCCTGAATTCGTATCTCAGGCGCGCATCTCCCCCTACAGCTCCTGAATACCGAGTCTAACTGCACAGCGTTCTGCTCGCTTGTCTGACAAGCAGCTCACACTCAGCTTGCCCAGAATTGAGCCCCTGAGTTTCCTTGGGCCCCCTCCACCTCTCCTGCATCTGCGCTGACCGCACCCCTCTCACCGGCTCCGCTACTGTACCCGCCCAGGCACCCTCTTCTCCCGCTGGGATGGTTTCAAGAATCTCTGACCTGGTTGACCTCTTGCCTTGTCCTGCTGGCACCTACTCTCAGGATGGCAGCCAGAGTGGCCTGTTTAAAATCAGACCTGGGTCACGGCCCTCCTCTGCTCAGAACCTTCCAGGTTCCTGCATCTTAGTCAGTGAGACCACAGTCCTTCCTTGTAAGGGCCCATGAGACATTGTGGCCCCTTGTCCTGTGGGCCACTGTGGCCCCTGCAGTTCCAGGGCCTGGCCCTGTGCTTGAACACACCAGGCACACTCCTGCCTTGGGGTCCCCTGGAGCTCCCTGCTCTGCTGTGTAGACCCCTGCTGGCTGACTCTTTCACCGGCTTGGAGTCTTAGAGTGTCCTTCTTGATAAGATGACCATATAACTTATCATCCCAACCCAGACACGTGAACAGGGAAAGGTGGCACTAAGAGTAACTAATGAACAGCAGCTGCAATAAACCAGGACCTCTGTCCAGGCAAATTAGTGGCCTCCCCGACAGCCACAGGGGGTGCACCGCCTCCTACCCACCTGCAGCTGTGGGTGGGCTCACGGGGCTATTAGGTCTCCACCGTCTCCTGCTTCTTTGTCACTCTCCCCTGGTGCCAGGCACTTCATTGTGTCTCTTGTCAGCTGCTGTGTCCACTCCCCGTCCCCAGTCAGATGTAGACAGGGTGGGGATATGTGTCCCGGTGGCTTAGAGCAGGGCCTGGCCTGCAGTAGGCGTTCGTGTTCATTGCGCAGGCGTTGAATGCGTGATGAGCGATCCATTCCACCTGGCCCACCACCTCTGCCCGACTCCTGACCACAGAGCCGATTGTCATGGGTGTGTCCCTGCTCGAACCTCAGAAGACCCAACCAAGAGCCCCTGCTGCAAGCCAGCCAGGGAAGCTCTTGGGTCTGGCATCTCTTAATCACCAGGATGTCCCCTTCAGTTTGCTCAAGTTTTTCCATTGGGTGATGAGGGACTAGAGGTAGGACCCCGGCATTCCTGTGTGCAGAGGTGTGTGCTTTGATCTGCTCTCCCGCGTCCACGCTGAGATGGGGTTTGAACCAACCCTGCACTCCTCTCCCCATCGCCAACCAGGGCAGGGCATTTTAAGATGGCAGGGCTGGATCTCAGGACACCTTCATACAACCTTGTGTGGGAACTTGGTTCTGATTCAACTTTTTGTGCAAGATGCCAGTTAGTCCCCTCCGAGTCTCTCTCTCTGTCTTTTTCTCCAATCCAGCCATTGTTCCTTCTGCCTGTCCATCTCTCCAGTATTCTGTCATTTGAATTCCTGGAGCTCGAGCTGCAGGAGCTGTCACCTCCCAGGAAGCCATAGGTACTCACTTCCCTTCTTTGTGCGTCAGTTTCCTCATCTGCAAAATGAATGTCACTAAGGACCTTTCGGTGCCGTGACTTCTAAGTCCGAGACTCTGTTAAGCACAAGCTTCATGCTTGAGGTGAGTGGACCTGGCTCCTTCACCTGCAGCTCCTGCCCCCGGTGCTGATCAGGAAATAAGGCCTTTACCTTCCCGATGCCTGGAGCAGTGGGGGGCCCTGGCATGGGCCACTCCCTGCACCTCCACAATGTTTGGTGTCGCTTGGGGCAGCGTGGAGTGCGTCAGGAGGCCCGGATGAGCCAATGAACGGGCCTCCTAGTGCTCGTGTGGAGGGAGGTGAGACCAGGGATCCTTTTGTAGAGAGGAGCCTGCAAGTGACTTTACTCTCTTCACTTACGGGGAGTCTCGTGCTGAGGGCGCAGGCTGCTAATTTCTGAAGAGTGAGAAAAGCCTAAGTGGTTTTTAAAGGGAGTTAAGTAGTGTCAAGGAACACCTGTCCTTAGGAGTGCGTTGGTGACTTGGATCATGTGGCGTTTCCCTCCCCAGAGACCCAGGGTTGCAGAACGGGGGCACCATCTTGACTCTGCAGTTCCTTCTCCTGGGGAAGGGACAGAGCCCTCGCTAGAAGTTTCTCCATAAGCCGCACAATTCTGAGGGGCTGGCGTCACCCCCAGGCTGTGCACCTACGTGCTGGTGTGATTTATTCATCTGCGATCCTTTCAGTGCTGAGCTTGTTGCTGGCCTCCTTGGAAATCCAAGCCCATGGAAATTCCAGTGTCCAATTATTCTAGTCTCTACACAGATCCTTTCAACAAAACAGCCGGATACCCAAATAGGGGCACCATGGCATGTGACTTTTATCAAGACCCTCGTGAGGGCCTGGTGGTCTGAGTTTAACTTTCTTCAAATATATATACGTATGTATACGTCTTCATCCTGTGTCTCTCTCATGTCTTCCATCCATTCATTAATGTTTCTCCTGTGTTAAGCACGGTCAGGAATAAAGTAAGCATGTTGCAGTGTAGAGGAAGAGTGGCTGGGAAGCAGTCGGGGCGCATGGAAGGAAGTCATCCCGTCAAGGTTGCTCTGGTGAGGAAGCATCACGAGTGAGGGACCCCTTGTTTCCGCTGGGAGTAGGTTGGGTTAAGGAATCTGGGTCTTGACGTAGGAATAGGAGTTTGTCAATGAGGGAATTAGAAACAGAGGGAACTAAACCAAGAGGAAGAATTCTGACTCAGCCTGGCAGGCTCAGGGAGCTTTTGGTGCGCAGGTGAGACTTGGGAGAGATGGAGAAGTGGGTGTGGTAGGAAGTGAGACTGGAGAGCTGCCCAGGACCTCTCACCCAGGGCCCCACTTCTGGGTGACACCAAGGAGTCCTGAGGGCAGTGGGAAGCCATGGATAGGTTCTCAGCCTGCGAGTGATGCAACTCAATTTTCTTTGAAATTAATGACTGTTACGGTTGGTGAAAGGTCGGGTTCAGAAGGTCGCATCCAGAATCGGGGAGGTATGTGAGGAGGAGAGTTTGGAATAGTTTGGATGAAGGATCGTAAACTTGATATGGGAGTATCTCTCCCCTCTCCCTCTCCCTCTCCCTCTCCCTCTCCCTCTCCCTCTCCCTCTCCCTCTCCCTCTCCCTCTCCCTCTCCCTCTCCCCTCCCCCTCCCCCTCCCCCCTCCCCTTCCCCTTCCCCTCCCCCTCCCTCTCCGTTGTGTTAATGGATGAGGAAATGACCTTGGCATTGCTTTGGGACTGAGCTGCTGAGTGGAAGGAGGCGTCTTGGGTGCCCTCCAGGACCCTGCGTGTGGACACGGGTGGTAGAGGGAGTCATCGCTGGTGGTGTCTGTCGGCATTAATCTCGCATCCCCTCCTCCCACTGACACCTGGATTTTTATTCCCCTGGCCAGGAGGGCGTCTCTCAGCCGCCACATCCTTCCCAACCTGGGGCTGGTGCTGTTGGGTCAGGGCTAATCCACTTTTCCTAGCCAGAGAGGTCGGCCTAGGCCTTGGTTCTTGAACCAGTCAACTCATGCATTTTGCTGGGCCCAGCAGTTGGGGGAGTGGGCATGTGACCTGCCTGGACCAACGAGGAGACCAAGGGAAGCCAGTCTCAGTCCCTGGATAGAATCAAGTGTCACACAAGTCCTGAAGAGCGGTGCCCGTTGGATCTGCCTGAGCGGACCCGCCTGGAGGACCCGGCCTGAGGAGGGGACCGACCCACGGCGGGCAGAACAAAGGGAACGAACCCGGCTGCTGGCCTTGGAAGTCCACAGGGACCGTTCAGGAGTACACGCCGCTAAGCCTTTGAAGCGTCTGCGTCAGTTTGAGCTGCCTTTCTGTCACATGCAGCTGAAAGTATCCAGAGGGCAGGTGTTTTCTGTGGGGAGAGCTGGACCAAGGAAAGAGCTCTGGGGAAGGAGGCCGAGGAGGAAGAGGAAGAGGAGCAGGAGACGAGAGGGAGGTGGCCAGCGTGTTAGCAAGGAGTGGAGTCTGCAGGAGAGGGTCGGGCAGCCGTCAGCGGCTCTGCCAGGCGGGCTTACGGGTGGCTTCCCGAGGGTCAGTTTCGGATCCCTCGGTCCCATCGTGGCTTCTCAGTGGACGTTCACTGAAGTGGTTGGTTTTATCCTGAAGGCAGGGAACGAACCCTTGTGCAGATCTACACATGCACTTGCCAACTTTTTTTTTATTTGAAAAAAGTAAGATGAAACATTCCGCATGATTCGTTCCTAATTCTATCACGTTATTTATCTGAATTATGTAAAATAAGTAAGTGGAGTTTCTGTCTCCTTAGCTCATGGGCTCTTTTTTATCCCATGCAGGGCTAATTATTACTTATTGTTCTATCACCTTCCTGGCTTTTTCCTATGGATATATAAACCTATCAGTGTTCTCTCTTTCTCTCTCTCACACACTGTTAAAATAGACTCTGATCATGCCGTGCACATTATTCTCCAGTATGAATCTCAGGATGCCCGTCTCCTTGCAGGGGACAGTCCCAGGGTCCCAGGGACCGTTCTGTGTCTTTAACACGTCTTTGCACTGTACCTTCGTGTTTGCTTCTGAGTAAATGCCCCTTTGTCTTAGGAAAATGATCACGTCTGGTTTTAATCCATTATGAACACGGCTGCCCCTGCATTTTTCTGGACCAGTGCGTAACAGCACACGAGGAAGGCAGGGCGTAGATAAAACTGGAAGGGTAAAAATGGGAGCACAGGTAAGTGAAAATGTTTAAGTACTACCATCTCCATTTCGGGTTTTGGAATTGAAAGCCAATTGCGGAATGTTAAATGGGACATTTCCAGAGCTCGGGAGAAGTTTGATATATAGCGTATAATTAAGAGGCTGGGGAGAGTGCCATTTTTTATACCCTCGACTTGTCACTTGGGTAGATTTGATTTCAAATATGATTCTTGAGGTTACGAGGGTAATTAATTGTATAGTCTCTTCCAGGAAATATCAGTCACCTGAGTATCATCCTCTAAATTGACAGCCCCAGAGGGGGAAAGGTGAAGGGAAATGAAAGATGCTGCAAATCTATTCACTTCACAAATGTTTATTAGGCACCTACTGTGTGCTGAGGACCTTGCTGATTGATGGAGGAGTACAGTGGGGATGCAAAGCATTGGGGGGGCCTTGCCTCGTCTGCAAGGGTACAGAGAGGGCAGGAGTGCAGCCTGAGCGACACTGACCCAGATCCGTGGGTCCAGACCAGGAGCGGGAGCCAGCTTGGCTCCGTCACCGGCATGAGATCGATCCTCTTCTGTTTTTCTCGTGCAGTTATGGATTATTCCGAACAATGAATGCAAACTCGTTTAAGAAAACAAAGGTACTAGAGGAAAAAAGAACAGAGGCAAGGATGGCATCTCTGCCATCCTGCTGTGGAGAGTCGGGCACCGTCATACTCTCTATCTTCACTTCAGTCTTTTCTCCTAAGTCAGAAAATGTACTTGTACACTTCTTCGCTCAGTCTTTGGGCCTGGGGTTACACCTGAATGTGAGAGGGAGGCTTCTCCCGAGCGGTCCTGACATTTCGTGAAATAATTGTTGCCGTGATGAGCAGTGGATCCAGAATGAGATGTCTAGAGCTTTATCCAGATGTCCCTCGACAAAGCAGATCCAGAGTCGTTTTTTTGTGGATTATTTATTTATTCTTACAGACTACACTTTGGTTCTCTGTACACAAATGGGGTACAACTTTGTTTCTATGGTCGTGCACGAAGTCGATTCATACCATTCGTGTAATCATGCACATCCCTAGGGTGATGATGTCTGTCTCAGTTCACCATCTTTCAGACCCCCGCCCCCTCCTCCCTCTCAGTTGCAAATTGGTGCAGCCACTCTGGAAAGCAGCGTGGAGATTCCTCAGAAAACTTGAAATGGACCAACCTTTTGACCCAGTTATCCCACTCCTCAGTTTATACCCAAAGGATTTAAAATCAGCATACTACAGTGACACAGCCACATCAATGTTTATAGCAGCTCAATTCACAATAGCTAGATTGTGGAACTAACGTAGATGCTCTAGGATAAAGAAACTGTGGTATATATACACAATGGAATATTACTTAGCCATAAAGAAGAATAAAATTATGGCATTTGCAGATAAATGGATGGAATTGGAGAATATCATGCGAAGTGAAATAAGCCAGGCCCAAAGGCCGAATGTTTTCCCTGATAAGTGGATGATCATATATAACGGGGGTGGGGACGTGGAGGGTGATAGATTTAGATTATTTATACTATTCTTTGCTCAAAAATGCAAATGGTTCCTTGGTGGGGCTTTCAGAGGACATCCTCCTCCTGTCTTCCGGGGAGGTAGGCAATGTGCTTCATAGTCTCATTAGTCTTTAGATTCTTGATTTTTAAAATTGTGTTATATCCACTGGTTGAAGTAATTGATAAGTAAGGCTGCAGGTTTGTTGATTCCCATCTGGATCCAGAATTCCTGAAATCAATGCCAGGTTCTCAGGTGAGTGGCTAAAACTTCTTTCGCCTCCGTGTTCTCATAGGGAAAGGTCTTTATCCCTGTTCTCCTGCCCCTCCCCTTCTCCCTCCCTTGTCCTTTCCTTCCTTTTCTTTATTAGCTTCCATATTAGAAGCTTTCTACTCTTATACCATGGAAGCTCTGTCACCTTTTACTCCATCAAGGTGCCAAGATCAGATACATATCTTTGAATATTTAGGTGGAGAATCTTTCAGACAGCTGGTACTGACTGGTCTGTTTCCTTCTTAAACATGAACTTCTTTAAGCAGGAGGTTAAACACGAGGCAGGACAGGTCTGCGCATGTCTCTAGGGATGCAGAGCATTCTGGTGACCCTCCACTGTAGTAAGGTTCTTCTGGTGTCCCCAGAACGTTCTGGAGCCCCTCACGGTCTCATGCGGTCCTCACTACTGAGGATGAGCCAGGCGGGCGTGACCTCCAGTGTCCCCTCTCTCCTGGACTGAGTGAGCTTCAACGCATTTGGTGTCCCTGTGAGCTGAGGACAGCAGGAGTCGTGGCTTCTGAAAGAGGCATTGCCGGCCTCCCGAATGGGAGGCTGAGAAGATGGCAGGGGTTTAGGGGGGATGTTGACCACAGTCCTGCACTGGCCACTTGTGTGCTGTCTGGAGAGCCATTTGAGAGTCTGTGTGTCCCAGGGGTGCCTCAGCTTCTGCAGATAGTGAGCGGAGCGCAGGACAGCCTTCAGGGTGTGGCCGACAGGAGACCACCATTCCCGACTCCAGCTGGTTGTCACGAAGGACCTTGGGCCCTGCTTGCCCACGCTTCCCACCTGTAGGATGATGTATAAATCCCCAATTTTGTGGGAAATCTGATTTCAAATGTCAGCTAAGTTTTTCAACCATGCTATTGCGTGGCTCCAACAGAACCTAGGTATGGCTCACTTGATGGACGAGAATCATCTAGAGGATCTCTGTGGGTCCTGACGGGTGAAGATTCTGCACTCCCCCACATCTGGAGGGTGTCACACACCCTTTTCCTGGACCCTGTGAGTGAGTCGTCATTTGATCTGCAGACATGGGAGATGAAGAGCCCGGCACGTGGTGGGCGCCTTGTGGAGGTTCAGGTGAACTGTGATCTGCAAAAAAGAGAGGAGGGTCCTGATGCACGCTGCTACAGCAGGACCACCTTCCCCTGGTGTGTGCTGGGCGAGAACGTTCTGGAACCCCTCACGGTCTCATGTAGTCCTCACTCCTCAGGACGAGCCAGGCGGGGCGTGACCTCCAGTGGACAGTGTCGTGTGAGTTCAGTTGTGGCTCAGGGACCTTCAGCCTTGTCATCTGCCTCTTCTACTCCAGAGAAGTTCCTGGAAGGCTTCTTCCCTACCCCGGGCTTCGCAGATGCCTCCCTGGACCATGCCCTGAACATAGTAGGTCCTCTGTAATTACCCTTCCTTGGTAATCATAATGTTTAGTTGGCTTTTCTCTATTGACTAGAATTAGCCTAGTGCAAGCACTTTTTTCCAAGCATATAATGAGCCATTTTAAACTCAAATTTTCATGACAAAGTTTATTTTGTCGAAATACAAAAGAAAGGCAAATATTTACTAATTTTTACTTTATTAAAACATAATGCCCAGGGGCATATTTTTAGAAATGATAAATTATTTCCTTCACAAAGGGATCTGGGGGAGAAAGAAATGTACCACATTTAAAAATTATATACTATTCTATAATTGCTCAAATCAAATACATGTATTATTTGTAATTACATCGGTAATATATGTAATTACATGAGAAAACAATTACAGCAAACTGCATTCCAAGAGAACATGAATCAAGATTTTTTTTCCTTTCCCCCAGTTACTCTGCGGCATTAATTTTTCTTGCAGAAGTAAGAATATCACACAGGCATTTTTAAAAAACATCCCTGACCCACCTCTGGTACTTTAAAGATTTCTCGGGCAGGCGACACTGATGTTTTGCAGTCTGGGAGGTGAGAGTGAAACCCATCTTATTTCTTCACTTCTGCTTCCTTATTTTTCTTGCCTATAGAGAAGAAAGCAGACAGTACATTTCTGAGGTGTGTTAATGCTATCCCGGCGCTACACCTCAGCCTGCGGTGTGGTTCTGCTATGGGTAATTTCTTCCTGAGAAAAATCAACTCAGAAATTCTTTACTCCTTCTGCAGAAATAACTGGGATGGTTTCTAGGCTAATGAGCCATGGCCAGTGGGTGGCAACACTTGGCATTTTAAACTCAGGAGTGAACTGAGAGTGGACAGCAGGGGTCATGACTTCTGGAAGAGGTGTTGCTGGCCTCCCGAATGGGAGGCTCAGCAGTTGGCAGGGGTTTACCTGGGGATGTTGACCCAGTCCTGCACTGGCCACTTGTGTGCTGTCTGGAGAGCCATTTGAGAGTCTGTGTGTCCCAGGGGTGCCTCAGCTTCTGCAGATAGTGAGCGGAGCGCAGGACAGCCTTCAGGGTGTGGTTGAGAGGAGACCACCATTCCCGACTCCAGCTGGTTGTCACGAAGGACCTGGGGCCCTGCTTGCCCACGCTTCCCACCTGAAGGACGATGTATAAATCCCCAATTTTGCGGGAAATCTCCTGATTTTAAGTTATGGAGAACGTAATTCAAGGTGTGCTCTCAGAGATTTCCCATTGGCTCACTCGTCAGGTGTGTGCGGGCACCTCCTGTGTGTACCTGTGGCTCTGCTGGGGTTATACAGGTAGAATGTGGTGGGCAGAAGACACATGAATGAAGTACTGAGACAAGAGCCAGGAGAGTCCAGAGCGTCTCACAGGGCAGGGGCCAGCTTGGAAGAAATAAGCAGAAATGATCAAGATGGAGGCGTCGTGCCTCAGTGATGGACGGAGGGTGAGACCCCTTTCTGGGGGGGCTGACAGGTGGGCTAGAGCAGTGAGGAGTGGACAAGTGAGGGATAGTGTAGGGTAGGCAGGTTCTGCAGAGCTGGAAGTGAGGGTGGGGTGTGCGGGTGTGGCAGCAGATGCAGCTGAACCTGACCCACTCCCCTAGCCTGGGGCTATGGAAATGCCAGCGATCTACATTCAGGTCATGTTAGGAATTTTATTGTAGCTACTGCAACTACCAAAGGCAGAGCCCTTGCTTTGCTTGAAGAGATCTGTGGATACAAACTCTGGTCATGGGTCACCAAGTTGTTCATAGTGTCTAATCTGACAGGAGGGATCCAGATGGGTCAAATGATGGGTGAGGTGATTGCCCTGGTCAAGGGTGCAAGTCCTGTGCTCTGACTTTGCCTTGGAGTAGATGGAAGAGCTTCATTGAAGGCCCCTTGGTGGTCTGTCCACAGGAGATGGATGGAGATGCTCTTGGGAGACATGTTGTGTGGACCACTAGCAGCTTTGGGCTCTGCGGGCTCCTGATGGGGAGGGAAGGCTCTCAGGAATATACAGACGAGCGTGCTGCAGAGCTGGTTTGCTCTCTCTTCCCCCGTCTTCTTCCACTTTTCATCAAATTCTCTGATTTAGACTTGAAATGTTAGCAAACAAGAGACAGTGGGATGTGTTATTGAATCCTACTTTTGTTGGTCAGAGTATAAATATCACTTAATTCCTTCATGTGCTTAGCAGACATTATGCAGCTCCAAGTTCTGGGTACAGGCTTCTACCCCTGCCATTAAGATGCCCCTGGTCTCGTGGGGGAGGGATGAGTTGCTGAGGAATTTCACACTGGGTGATGTACAGGATGATGGTGGTGCTGCTGGTGGTGATGATGCTGGTGATGGTGATGGTGGTGGTACTAGTGGTGGTGATGGTAGTGGTGATGCTGGTAGTGATTATGGTTGTGGTGATGGTGGTGCTGGTGGTAATGATGGTGGTTATGATGGTGCTGGTTGTGGTGATGGTGGTTATGATGGTGCTGGTGGTGGTGGTGGTGGTGATGGTGGTTATGATGGTGCTGGTGGTGGTGATGCTGGTGGTGGTGGTGCTGGTGGTGGTGGTGATGGTGGTGATGGTGGTGATGTTGGTAGTGATGGTGGTGGTGGTGGTGGTGATGGGGGTGATGTTGGTGGTGGTGATGCTGGTAGTGATGGTGGTGGTGGTGATGGTGGTGGTGGTGATGGTGGTGATGCTGGTAGTGATGATGGTTGTGGTGATGGTGGTGGTGATGGTGATGCTGGTAGTGATGGTGGTGGTGGTGGTGGTGATGGTGGTGGTGGTGCTGCTGGTGGTGGTGGTGATGGTGGCGATGGTGGTGGTGGTGATGGTGATGGTGGTGATGGTGGTGATGCTGGTGATGCTGGTGGTGGTGGTGGTGGTGGTGGTGGTGGTGATGGTGGCGATGGTGGTGGTGGTGGCGATGGTGGTGGTGGTGGTGCTGCTGGTGGTGGTGGTGGTGCTGGTGGTGCTGGTGGTGGTGGTGATGGTGGTTATGATGGTGCTGGTGGTGGTGGTGATGGTAGTTATGATGGTGGTGGTGGTGGTCTTGGTGGTGATGACAGTGGTGGTGATAAGGAGGGTGATGGTGATTATGATTATGACAAGACTGGCATTCCTGGAGATGCACTGTGTAAAAATGGTTTATCGTTTTGTGTATTTTACAAGGGCAATGCCCATCTTGCTGGTGAGCAAGCTGAAGAGTCAGGATTTAGACCCAGGGCAGATACTGGGATTCTCACTGTGGGACACAGAGAAGGACATAGTCAGTTTCAGCCAGGGGGCACCAGGGGAGGCTTCTTGCAACGAGTGCTCCTCAACTGGCTCCTGAGGAGGGGGAGAGGTGGCAGAGGTGCTAGGTGGGGTGTCAGCTTGAATGAAGCAGGACAGTGGATGAAAAGGGATTCTTGTCACTGGTGCTTGGGGTGGAAAGTGAGAGGGAGTGAGACGGGAGTCAGAGAGGTTCATCTGGGTACCTTGGGGAGGTCTTGGGTGCTGGCTGAGGATGCTTTGTCCTCCTTTCAGGGAACCTGGGTGGTCTGCCTTTGTACTGAGAGCATCTCTGAAGTTCTCCTTAGAATCCTGTGCAGCAGGGTCATGGGGGCAGCCCCAGGAGGTTCTGTGGGTGTATGCACAATGTCAGGACCCTCTTTAACAAAACACACAGCATTTCCAATACAAGATTAGGCACAGGTCCTGGAAAGGGACTGGGGCAAGTGAGAGACCCTGAGGTGCCAGCTTAGCATCCTGCTAAATCCTCTCTGGACAGACTTTTTCCTTGAAATCACATTTATTTCTGTATGACTGCAGAAAAATAGTGATTGTGTGTGTGTGTGTGTGTGTGTGTGTGTGTTAGAACTGAGGAGTCTTTGTTTTGTCATGACATCCACCAGTGTTTGGAGGGGGCCCAAATCCCAGTCTCTCTCCTGGAGCGGGCTAACTGGCACTCTGGACCCCGTATCATCTTACGCCTTGAACATCAGTTTTTTATCCCTGCATAGGGTCTAGTGATGGTTGATATTCAGGACATAATTCCCAGAGCGTTCTTGCCTTGCTAAATTTCAGTTTGTATGTCTTTCATCAAATATTTGGCTTAGCTGGGGCTGGTTGGCATATTGTGTTAGCTCAAAGTGATTTATTGTCTCAGTGTCTTCCATTCAATACAGAGAGGTAATATTTAGTGTGTCAGTGGGGATTATGTTGTAATCTCAAGAAAAATACAGGAAGTTGAGTAGTGAAAAAATTCCAAGGAGAAAGAACCAAGTAGTTATTAAAATAGACTTTTCTAATAGATGTTCATTTGCTGAAAGTTACATCCACAACTTCATTTCTCATTGAAGAGTCTCAAAAAGCCAATTTTCAGTAGTTTTTATCCCTCCTTGCAGCTGAATATTTGGGGGGGTATTTTAAAGTGATATCATAAAATAGATTGAAAATGAAGTCCTATAAATGATCTTTAATCAGCAGGCCCTGTTGCTTTATGGAACAGAAAACAGTGAACAAAAGACTGTGATTTTAATTCAAGGAAAGAGAGCTATTTATTTTAAGTATTTCTGCAGAATGGCAGAAGTAATTTATTCAGTTATAATTAGACACATTGTAAAATGGACGATTGTGAAGAGAGTGATTCTTGCTGGCTTTGGAGAGTTCGAGAAGGCTCTTCAGTACATTTCTTTGCTATCCATCTGCAGATCCTGTGCTTGAAATTAATCTGTGAAACAGGGTGTAAGCAGAGAAAAATGGAATCTGCAACTGTTCATATTCCTTCTTTCATCCTGAAAATGGGTTTTCCTTCCTTCTGTCTCATCAAGACACTCTAGCTGCAAGTATTTAAATTGGGGAATTGCTTGAGTGTGAGATGACTTGGTTTATCATTAGATAATGGAAAAAACCTTGAGGTGTTCAGTCAAAGGGAAATTACATGTGCATCTACAGTTAATAGTGGCAATTTAAAAGACCTATGTCATCTGGGGCTGTATTAATAGAAATATAGGAAATAGATCACTGGAGGTGATTGATAGTTGAAAATTCTTGCTTTCTTTTGACAAGCATTTATCAGGAGCTTATGTGTAGGACTAGGGAGACATTGGTGAAACAACACTTTGGTGATCAGAGACTTTGGAATGAGATAAGTGGGCAGATCATTACTAAATAGCAAAAGAAACGATGAGAGAAATATAAAATTTCATGTAGAAACAGGGAGAAAGGGTGAGGGAGAGGGAACAGCTTTTGCAATGCCTCAGAGGTAAGCTAGCTTGGCACACTGAGAAAACAAAATGTTCAATGTGGCTGGAGCCCAGAGTTGGGGGGTATGCCATAGTGTGAGAGGTGGAACCAAAGAGGTGAATGGCCAGATGCTGCAGAGAAGTACTCACCACCATGGGAGTACTTAGGCAGTTGCCCCAGGGCAGTGGGTGACACTAATAATTCCAAGCAGTGATGTGCTGTGACCAACTTTGCTTTGTGAAAGTATTGCAAAGCCAGGAAAATGGATGGAGAAGGCAAGATGGCGGAAGGGATCTTAGGAAACTGCTTTGAGAGGGATGATGGTGCCCGGAGGAGACAGTGGTGGCCTCAACAGGAGTCCTGGCTTTGGGAGAGAAGGGACCAAGGGACTGGACCTGAGAACTCCTGGGAGGATGGATCGAGCGAGGCAGGTGGCCTCGTGGGTGTCTGGGGAGAGGCAGTCATGGATGGTAAGCGGTTGGGAATGAGGGAGCCTCCGTCTGCAATACAGTGTTGGGCTGAGTGGGGACAAGGTCGCAGTTCAGGTCCGTGCGCTCAGAGTGCAAGTGCTTGTGATGGGCATTGCCCTAGGGATGACTGTCGGTGGTTTGAGTCTGAAACCCAGAGGCTGGAATCTTGGAGCCATTTGTACTCAGATGGTCATTGAATCCTGGGAATGAATGGATACCCATGTGGTGGACAGGGCCTGGGACCCACCCAGCACTGGCCTGGTGGCACTGGAGATAGGATGCCCCATCCTGGATACTTTCTCTGTGTACTTAAGCATGGCAGAACCAGAGTCCAGAAGTTCCAGCTGGTAGGTGCTCAGCAGGCAGCAGATAGGCCTTTCACAGGGTTATAAATGCCTGGAAATGCAATTGAAAGGTGGGGGACTTTCTTTTCTTTCTTCTTTTAAAGACACATGATAGAACTTTTATTTTACATATGTCCACTTATGCATGTCCACCAATGCTGTACAAGCAAGTGTCTATTCTAAAACTACCAGCAGGTTTTTTTTTTTTTTTTTTTTTATGGAGCAGAGAGAAAAGTTAATGGCATGCTTAAGTGTTTCAGAGACTTTGGGTGGAGCCCTAAGGATAGCACACGCTCTGCGGGGAGAGCCGAGTGCTGTTTACATGTAGATGCTGGTCGCAGCTGGAAGGTCCAGGTGCAGGCAGATGACAGGGGTCAGCCAGCTGACCCACCACAGGAAGCAGTGAAAGGGGATGTGCCAGGAGCAGTCTGAGGCACAGACCCTGCAAGGTGGGGACTTTGTTACAAGCTGTGGTCAAGCAGAACCCTGTGGCCACTTGTCCAGGACTCTGGAGGGTACTGTGTATGAGGTGGGATGTGCTTTTCAGTAACCACTGTGGTCTAGACTGTTTGCCCCTGTCACTTAAATGGCCATTTGCCCCCCCCCCATATTTTTTGTTGGTGCCTTATAGTTGCACATAGTGGTGGAATTCATTTTTACATATTTGTACAGGTATGCAATATAATGGTGTAATTTGGCCAATGTCACTCTCCAGTATTTCCCCTCTTCCTCCCCTCCTCCCTCTCCTTGGTCCCTTTCCTCTACTCTGCTGATGTCCCTTCGATTTCCATGAGATCCCCTCCCCTTCCCTTCCCTTCCCTTTGTCCTCTCTAGCTTCCACACCTGAGAGAAAACATAAGACCCTTGACCTTCTGAGTTTGGCCGATTTCACTTAATGTGTTCTCAAGTTCCACCCATTTCCCTGCAAATGACATAATTTCATTTTTCTTTATGGGTGAATAAAACCCATTGTGTATGTATGCCACATTTTCTTTATCCATTCCTCTGCTGATGGACACCTAGGCTGGTTCCATAGTTTGCTACCGTGAATTGTGCTGCTATAAACATGGGTATGCATGTGTCACTGTAGCATGCTGACTTTAATTCTTTAGGACAAATACTGAGGAGTGGTATAGCTGGTTCCACGCCAAGTCTTTTGAGGAACCTCCATACAGATTTCCGTAGTGGCTGTACTTACTTACAGTCCCACCAATAGTGTAAGAGTGTTCTTTTTCCTCGCCATCCTCTCCAGCATTTATTATCGTTTGTTCTCTTGATGACTGCCATTCTGACTGCAGCGAGATGAAATCCTGGTGTAGTTTTGACTTGCATTTCCGTAAATGCTAATAATGTTGGAAATTTTTTCATATATTTGTTGGCCATTTGTATTTCTTCTTTTGAGAAGTGTCTGTTTAATTCATTTGCCCATTTAATAACTGGATTTTCTTTTTATTTGGTGCTCAGTTTTTTTGAGTTCTTTGTATATTCCGGATCTTAAACCTCTGTCAAAAGAGTAGCTAGCAAAGATTTTCTCCCATTCTGTAGGTTCTCTCTTCAAATTCCTAGTTGTTTCCTTGACTGTGCAGAAGCTTTTTAATTTGATGCTATCCCATTTTTTTTAACTCTTGGCATTATTTCCTGAGCTTCAGGGGTTCTATTGAGAAAGTTGTCTGTGCCAACATCCTAGAGAATTGACCCTCTGTTTGCTTCGAGGAGTTGCATAGTTTCTGGTCTAATTCCTAGGCCTTTGATCCATTTTGCGGTGATTTTCGTGCAGGGTCTAGTCTCATTCTTCTACGTGTGGATAACCAGTTTCCCCAGCACCATTTGTTAAAAAGGCTGTCTTTTCTCTAATGTGTTCCAGCACCTTTGTCAAGGATCAGAGAACTGCATGTGTGGGTTTGTCTGTGTCTTCTATTCTATACCATTGATCTGTGTCTTTTTACTGCAGTACCATGCAGTTTTTGTTACTATAGCTCTGTGAGATAATTTGAAGTCAGGTATTGTGATTCCATCAGCATTGATTTTTTTTTTTTTTTTTTTTTTGACATAAAATTGCTTTGACTATTCTGGGTCTTTTAATCTTTCACATGAAATTTTTTTTTTTTTTTTTTTTTTTTTTTTTGTGGTGCTGGGGGTTGAACCCAGGGCCTTGTACTTGCAAGGCAAGCACTCTACCTAATGAGCTATATCCCCTAGTCCTCTTTTATATGAACTTTAGGACTGTTTTTTCTGCAAAGAATGTCATTGGTATTTCGATGGGGTTGCATTGAATCTGTGTATTGCTTTCAGTAGTGTAGCCAATAAATGGCCATTCTGGATGGAGGTGCCCCGGTGAAGGTCTCGCTCTTCAGTCTGCTGTCTGTCTGCTTGCTTCCCGAGCCTGCTTGGATTCTGTAGTCGTCACATCCATCCTCCTTCTCGGAACCCCAGTTCCTGGAACTCTGACTCTCTGTGGAGCTCAGCAGCTGAACAACACAGCACTTTCCTTCTCTCCCCTTTATCAGGTGACTGAATGGGGGTATGAGGAAAGTCCCTCAGACCTGCCTCAAGGGGCCTCCCTAAGTCTGGTGCCCAGCCTCATCTGGACCGCGGGCTGGCTCAGTCGTTTCCCCTGCTGCCCGCTCAGCTTTCCCCTGCGGTCCACCGCCTCTTTGTCCATGCCTGGCAGAGAGCACGCTCCTCTTCCACAGAGAAGGCCCCAGGGGTCAGATAGGTGCCCCTTCTCTTTACCCCTTTGGCCTCACAGGGTACTTCTTTGCAAATCCTCTCTTCCTGGGTGCTGGGCCCTTCACTCCTGCAGCCTCCAGCGGGGGACTTGTCCTACTCGTTAATGATCCCCTCTCTCTTGCATGTTTGAACCTGTGACTTCTGTGCAGAAATGAGCTGACACGGCTGGCCTTGATGGCTGTCCTTAGACCAGTTGGCTGGGCCTTGCCTGGGGTCTGGGAACTTGGATATTGGGTGTGTTCCTTCATTCCCAGAGCCAGTGAGATGGGCTCCTTGTGACAGACTGGGCAACGTGGTTTATGTTGACCACCTGCTTTGCTCCTGGGAGTCTGGACTCCTAGTATGTTCCAGGCAGAGGGTGTTGATGAACCACCCCCAGTAAAAACTTTGGGCATGAATCTCTAATGAGCATCCCTAGCAGACAACATGTCACATGTTTTGACAACTTGTTGGAGGAATTCTAGGTCCTGTGAGACTCCCTGGAGTCTCTGGAAGCTTGTGCCTGGTCTTTGGACTTGATTCCATGCATCTTTTCCTTTGGCTGATTTTGCTTTGTGAATCATAGCATGGATACAGCTCTGAGCTAGATCCTGAGAATACTCCTAGCAAATAATTGAGCCCAAGGGCGGTCTTGGGGACCCCTGAGAACCTTCTTGCTTACATGGATAGATGTTCACCTCGTTTGTCTCAGCGCCAAACAAGACTAGGCCTCTCCCTTCACCCTGGCCAGCCACTGTGCTTTCCTCTATTCCAACTTTCAGCTGGATTTCTCAAAGAACCACCTCTACTTACTCCTGTTGTCTTCTGCTCATCTTTCAGCCTCCGCCAGTCTGCCTTCCCCTCCCTCTCTTTGTGCTGCAGACCTTTCTCCACATCATTGAGCTAGTCGCCTCCGGTCACTCTCCCCCTGCAGCCTTTGATGCCACGGGCCGGTCCCAGCAGCTCCTCATGGAACCTCCCTCCTCCTCTGGATCCTGATGTGGAGGCTGCTGGCATCTCCTTGTGCAGGGCCCATGGTTTCTGGAGGGAGAGGGAAAAGTTGCAGGGGGAACTTGGCAAGTGCCCAGTCCTGGCTCTGGGAGGTGGAACAGAACCTCTGGGGAGAGGAACCTGCCCCAAGTCTCTCAAGGAGTCCAGGCCCCATTCCTCCCCTCCACCGAGAGCTGTCATCTCACCTGCCCCCTGTGATTCCATAACAGAGCACCCCAAATTGGCACCTCCATCTGAGCCTCCTCTTCAGAGATCGGACCCAAGCCAGGTCGGGTCCTGCCCAGCATTGCTGCGTGTGTCCAGGCTAGCAGGTCTTGGAGCCCACTGCCTGTGGCCCTGTCCCTCCTACCCCCAGCGGCCCCAGCAGCCCTTCTACCTGAGTGTAACCGCCACATCACCCTTGCGCAAAGCTCCTCACATCTCCCGGTACTCGCACATCTTGGGCCTGGCATTTGCTGGGGCTTGGTGAAGTTTGTTGAAGGAGTGCGTGAATGCACGGATATGTAAGTGTTAGATTTTATTGGAGTGCAGAGTTAGCAGCCCTGTGAGCCCTTTAGGCAGATCAAGAGCCAGAGCTGAGGTTTAGAGGCAGCGAGCTGTTGAATTTATATGAGATCAATTTGCTGAAGACTCTGCAAAGTGGGAAGGAGGAGGAGGGTGGGGCGAGCAGAAATGGGCACCCCTCGCCTTTGTCTGAGCGTCTTCAGGAGAGCGAGCGGGGACTGTTGGAAACTACTCAGAGTGGACAGGGGTGTGGCTTCTGGTCCCCAGCTCTGGACTCTCATGCTCAGCAAGAGCCTCCTGACTGAGCACAGGTGCCATCATGCAGGCAGGGCTTCCTGGGAAGGGTCCCCACTGGCTGCTTGCTCCTGGGCAAGTCTTCTGTGCCTCTGCTCACACGTCTGTCAAGTGGGGATGCTGGTGCCTGCTTCCAGGGGTGCTCGTGGGATCGCTGAGCATGGAGTCATGGCTCTCCAGCGTGAGGTCTTCTCTTTTGCGGGTGGGACAGTGGAGGCAGCTTTGGCATTTGCAGGTGGGCTTCAAAACTCTGTGGGGTGGACGCTGTGTCCGCTGCACCAAAAAGGCATCTCCAGTCCCTTGCACGGAGTCCACTTGGAAGCAGGTACTTGGTGCAAGTCATGGAGAGTGTAACTGTGGCATGCATGCTAATTACTTATGTAGGTGGCTTGACTGGCACAGGCTCTGCCATATGGTCGCCATTCAACAAATTGTCACTGTAGTGCTCGCTCGTTATTTACCTTGCAATGTAAAACGTGGTGTGACGGGAGGGGGCGACTTCCTTTGATAGGCAGCAAGATTTCTTCTGCCTGGGGGGCCGTCCATGTCCACAAGCCCTGCTGACGGATGCAGGATGGACGCAGTCCCTTCTCAGCAGACGCACGCAGGGGGTCGCTCTCCTTTTGAGGAGAGGGGACGTTTCCCTCAGGGCCAGGCCCCAGCCATTTCCACAGAGGACTCAGGGGACCCTTGGTTCTGCCACCGTCACAGCTCCACTTCCTGACTGTGGTGCACCCTGGGCCCCATGGCCTCACTTGCTCTGTTTCCCTTAAATGCTGGCTCGCAGCCGTGACCTTCCTTCCAGCCTCCCGCTCACATCTGTCATTTTTATTTGAGCATTTAAGTCCTTTTAGAACTTTGTACCTGATTCCCTGTTTCAAGGTCTTCTCTGCGCAAGGCCGGGCACTTGCAGGTGCCGGGGGCGCAGGCACATAGGTTGTTTCATTTGAATCCGCTCAGCAATTTCTTTTGCATTGCTTCAGCCATTGCTCCAGGCAAATGAGGGAGGGGGCCGCGTGTCGCACAGAAGCTCACAGAGCTGGAGCCAGGCTCCAGTCCTTTTTCCACAATGCGTGCTCTCTTCTGTGCCACTGTGACCTGGAGGAAAGCCCTTCAGAGGCCACTGTCTCCAGATCACGGTGCCCAAAAGCTAACATGGAGGTGACCAGGCTTTGGAAATTTCTGCAGTAGTTGCTTCATGCGGGTCCTGTCTCAAGAAACTGTCCCAGGAATGAAGAGCAAGAGTGATTGACAGCTGCTGTTTGTATTGCAAAGTCTCACATAAATATCATTTCAACTTGCTGAGTTGCAAACTGTTGATGGGTGAATTGTGAAGGTGTCCGTTCCGTTTGCCCTGTCTCCTCATCTGTGCCCGTGCATGGCAGTACTGTAGGACCTTCCGTGAAGAGGTGGACTCTTTCTCCATCCTTTGAATCTGGACTTGGACATGGCACTTGTTTTGGCCAAAAGGTGACACAGGCTGATGTCTGAAAAGTGCTCGTGTGCTGTCCTTGTTCTCTAGTTCTTGAGATCCCCGCAGCAGCCTTGGTCTGAGGAAGCTCAGATTAACCACCTGCTGCTGATGTCACATATGTGGCCCAGTTGCCCCCTCACCCTAGCAGATAACTGGCCAGCCCTAGAAGCAGAGCCTCCTCACCAAGCATCACAGATACATGATGGAGCCTGGCTGAGATCAGCAGACCACTGCCCAGCAAGCCTGTCTCCAAGCTCTGACCCACAGAGTCATGAGGTCCAAATGGTCATTTGAAGCCTGTAAATGTCAGGGGTAGTTTGTTACACAGCAAAAACTGACTGATACATTTGACTTAATGACCAATGATTTCTTTTTTTAAAATTAATCAAAGATTTTTTTTATTACACATGGGTTTGCTACAGGATTTCTTAAAGATAACTCTTTATCAGGGACTGTGAACTATCATCCAGTTTGACATCCTGGCATTTGTTTAATCATTTTCCAGAAGACATGTGTCTTCTTGAACATGGATTTCCAAGTTTGCAGGGAGTCCTGGACCTGAGTGTGAGTCTGAATATGTGGACTCACCAGACATTGGGATCTTGAGAATTCATGATCCAAGAAGTAAGAAATTTAGCTGAAATGTTATCCTGAGCACAGCTCTGGTGGTTGGGAGTAATTGACTGAAAACTATAAACTGCTTGGATTCAGCATTGTAAAAGATAATTTCACACACAGTGGTTCCATAAGGGTATTAAGCCTCAAAAAAGTAAACTGGATTAAGAAGGCCTAGTGACTAGGAATCCCTGAATGGGACATTAATAACCACAAGTGTGGCTGACATTGAGGAACAACAGACTCCAAGACAAGCAGAAGGGAAGTAGGACGAGTTCCAACTTAGCTCTAGCATCTTGTAACAGAAGAGCTCATCCCCTGTGTTAATAATAAAAGAGCACCTTGGTGACCCCACCATGACCTGGAGATTTGCTGACTCTTGTCCATTTAAAAGTGGGTCTTCTTCTAGAACTTCTCCGTGTACAGTGTGTGTATGTGTGCGTGTGTGTGCATGTGCACACATGTGCAGGAAATGTATGTTCTAGGATAATTATTGCAGCCTTTCTTGTACTCAGAAAAGACTGAACATAATGTAAATGTCCACACTATGGTGTATTATTAAAGGGAAAGACCCTGATCTCTGAGCATTGATGGAACAATAGCTGACCACTAGAACTTTTTCTAGTGGTTTATGAGCTATATAATAAAAGGGTGCACACAGCTATGTGCACATAGAGTAATATGTGTAAGTTATCACCAAAAGAAAATGCAAGAAATTGCCAATAGTGAACACCCAGGGAAGGAATCGGGTGGCCTGTGACCAGGGGTAGGAGGAAGATTTCATCATATGCTCCTGTATTAATTTTTCTCTATTTCTAACATATCTTTATGAAAATGTTCTAAGAACTATGTAAAATGTGAAGTCCCTTGAAGCTCTGTTCCCTCCTGCAGTGAGCCCAAGGTGAGCAGACACTACTCTTGTTCCAATTCTGAACCCGGAGGAGGAGGAGGAAGAAGGATCTGCATGGCAAAGGGTCAGGACATCGACTAGCAGTCTTACGTGGGTGGGCTCTGGGTGTGGTGTGACTCCTTCCCAGAGGGGGTGAACTTCACACCTGGGAGAGAGGGAGCGCAGTGGTTAGAGCACAGTGCTGTCTGAGCTCCAGGCCCCCGACCCCAGCACTCCCTGGGCTGATGCTGAGGGAGGGAATTTAGAAAATGAGAATTTTAGTCATTGTTAGAATGGCGTGAAGAGGAAGTAGGCTGTCCCTGCGGGGCGAGTGCCTCGTGCTTGGGGTGTACACACCGAGCTGGGCTCAGGCAGTGCTGAGCTAGGCCTGGGGTCTTGGCGCGTTCTGAGGACCTTGGGCTCCTGGCCGTCCTCCGGGGCCTTGAATGCTAATTCAGGAAAAATCAAACAGATGAAGCAGCTGCAGAGTGTGAAGACGCAGGAAGCGCGCAGGGGGCGTGGGAAAGCCCTGTGGCTCCAGTAAGCAGAGTCAGAGAAAATAAGGATTGAAACATAATTGGGGAGAAAGATTCGAGAAGAAGACGTGGAGAGGGGGACGGGCGGGGAGCCAGGGCTCCTGAGGAAGCTGCAGCATCCCGCCGCGTCCTCCCGAGGCCTGACGGGCAAGGCAGCACGGCCTGCTTGGCCTACCACGTCTTTCCATTAGATTAAATGGATTTATTTTGGTGGAAATGGGCATTTTAGTTAGTGAGACACGTGGGGCGACTTTGTTATCACTTCACGGTGGAATTTCTGCAGCGATTCTCAAGGTGGAAGCAACTTGGGTGAATATCTGGTCCGAAGCCTGCGTTTTACAAAGGATTGAATTTGTGCCCAGAGAAGGTGAGCGGCTCCCCCAGGGCCACACAGGAAGGGGTGAGGGAAGCCTCCAGGTGTCTGCTGCCCACCTCTGCTCTTGCCGTTTTACATGATAGTGGCTGTGCGTCCACCTGGTTTTGGTGGTCAACTCTAACTCATGGGAGTAGTGTCCATGGCAGGGTGTGGCCCTGAGAGGGTGCAGGGCAGTGTCTGGGGACCAGTGGGACCTGCAGCTGGGCTGGGAAGGGGAAAGTGGGAGGATCTGTTTTGACTGGACCTCCAGGGTGGGCAGGGAAGGTGCCGGTGCCCTAGCCCCAGGGGAGGGGCTCTAGCTAGGGAGAGATCCAGGTGTGGTCAGGCTGCGGACAGACCTTGCAGGCAGATGACAGTCGACGTGTCTACGGAGGGGCCTCCCTGAGCCCAGCACCGAGACCCTCAGTCCTCACTGACCCTCTTGGGTAGAGGCTACTCTTCGTCTACAGGTGAGGAAAAGAAGCCTGTCCAAAGCTACATGGCTCACATCTGTCAGGCTGGGGAGGGAGGAGCCCGGCCTGCCTACTGCTAGCCACTCAGCAGGCCCTGTGTCCAGCCATGTTGGGTGGCCTGTGTGACCAGCTCTGCCTGGTCAGCTGCTTCCTACTGTGGGTTTTGAGCATTGCCCTGAGGATGGAGAAGCCTGCCTGGGGCCCTGTGCCAGGGGCTCTCCCAGGTCCCAGCCTCTGGACTCGTTGCTCAGTCAGCTGGTGTAGTGTGCAGCCAGCCTCTCCCCAGAGCTCACGGAGGCCAGGCCTGGCTCAGGACTCCACACCTGTGTCAGTGGAGCCTCCCAACCACTGCCGCATGTCATCGATGGACCAGGAGCCGTGGGCTCTAGAGATGAGGGAGCTCCAGGTTGCCCAGCTGTGAGGTCTCCACAGCCCTGGACTTGAATCAGGCACGTGGACGGGACTGGAACAGGCCTCCTCCCTGCCGCCGTGGGTCTCTCTCCTCAGCTGTGGGGCTGAGAGGCCGCTTTCCTGGCAACCATCGCACCTTGGAACAGAGAGAGAGAGGGAAACAGAAGAGTCAGGGGGCAGCCAGAGGACCTGCCTACTGCCAGGAGCTGCCATGATCCGGGAAGGAGCGAGGGGGCCAGACGATGACTGACTGCCGGGGGCAGGGTCTGCCCATTCCCCTTGGTGCTGGCCACCTTTGAGAAGAGCCGGGGTTCGGCTGGCCTCTCATGGCTGCTTGTGTCAGCCCGTCCCCCACCACCTTCCTGTTCTTTTGAACCTTCTAGCAGGGATTAACCACTTTTCTACAAACAGGGAGATGGTATTTCAGGCTGTGGTTGTGTGTGGTCTCTGTCACAACTCCATTCTGCTGTTGGAACCGAAAACGTGCCTAGACAGTAAGGAGATGAGTGGGCAAGTCTGTGTGACAATAAAACTTTATTTATAAAACAGGCAGAGGGCCAGATGTGGCCCACAGGTTGTAATTTCCTCTGTGCTGGAGAAAGAAAACTGGGCTCTTGGGGGTTAGGGGACCTGGGGCACAGTCCCTGGTTGCCTCTTGTTCACCATGTCACCCTGTACCCATCTCGGCCTCCTCTCCTTCTCAAGAGTAGGTGCAACTGGATGGTCGAGGTGTGGTCAGGAGAGGATTTGGGGTGACATTTCTGAGGACCCTGAGTAGGCAGAAGGTCAGGAGCAGGAGTGTAAGGGGGTTGTTAGCTGAGAGTTGGCATTGCCTCTAGGTTCTGATGTCTGTTCTGGGACCCATCACTGGAGTGGACTGAGCAGGGGGCCTCTGAGACAGAAGCATGTCATGGATCATGGAGGGCCGAGGGGAAAGGCTGGGAGAAATGTCTTGCAAGAAACCCCAGAGCCATTGTGTGCTGAATGAAAAGTCTGCAGGGAGGGGGAATCTAGAACAGTTATGGATGAAGGTGTTCACATACGCCGCCTCATGAATTTTAACTTGGGAAATTAATTAGTTTTATTAAGACACCACAGATTGGCTGAGGCACAAGGATTTGGTGGAGCCGAGAGTAGGGTGTCCGGGGGTGTCGCCTGGTGTCATGTGTGCATGTGCGTGTGGTACAGGGGTGGGAGGGTGTGTACTGACGCCTTCATGGACTAGAAATAGAGGTAAGCCGTGTCATGATGGAGTCTGAGGCTGCTGATTACTCAGGCCATTTGGTAGCCCAAGGAATACCAGATGTTCCTGATAAGGCCAGAATCAGGAAAGGGGAGGGAAAGGCTGTTTTAATCATGATTCAGGAGTTACTTATTGAGCAACTACTATGTTAGGCCTTTTTCTAAGCACTGGGATCACAGAATTGGCTTTGTCTCTATGGACCCTGTGGAGATGATTTTACAGAAGATCCTGAGTGAGTGGAAGATGGAGAAGGAAGTGAAGTTTGGGCCAGATTCTGGAGGAGGAGGTGTGAAGTCAGGAAGACTGGCTTCCTATTAATTCCTGTGCCAGAGCAAGTCTGCAGCTGCTCAGGTGAGCCAGGCAACAGGTGATTAGACAGCACATACTTTCCTTTTGGCTTTGAAAAACAGAAGAGCAAAACCCTAGCTACCCAGAACCTTTGGGGCATGAGTCTGGCTTAGTAGCTCAGTCTCTCACTTGGCTATGGGTTTAAGCATCAAAATGATGATTTAAAAAAAAAATAACTTAATGGTTTAAAGTCTCTGGTAGAGAAATGAGTGTTCTCTGTTTAGAGAAGGTTTTGTAAGATTCATTTCATTGTGACTCTGCCTTTTGAAACAAAAGATCAGGTAGAATTCAGGTGCCTCAAGGTCAGAATCAGGAAACACACACACACACACACACACACACACACACACACTGAACTTGGTGCTTCTCTGCGTCACTTCCTTAGGGGCTGTGTGAGATCTCTGTCCTTGTTTCTGATGGCCTCTGATTATTGTACTTTTTGAGATCTTTTGTTTGCTTTGAATAGTCTGTTTCTTTCCTTGCCAACAGCATCTCTCTCTGGCAATCCCTGTATTCTTTATTAGTTTTTATTTTATTTGTTTGTTTACATTGAGTAAGAGATATATGTTCATGCAGAAAGCTCTGAGATCTACCTGCTGGAAGAAGAAACTCATTACTTACAATTCAACCACCCAGAGACCCTTCATGGGAATATTTTGACTCAGATCCTGTCTCTCTCTTAGCGCCTCTTTTATATCAAAATGGGGGTCAGAGTGTCCATATTGCATGGTCTATTCTTTCTTCCACATAATATCATGAACATCTGTTAAAAATGTGTTTCTACACTGTTACTTTATGAATATGCGTATGTTTTTGTAAAACCTCTTTTGCAGAAGCATCGAAATGTATATTAAAGAATAGAGAATAGAATAATGACACCCCTGTGCTTGCTCCCCAGCTCCAGAGGTTGCCAGTATTGTGCAATTCCAGCCACATCTTATCCCACACCCTTTGTTTTCTCGGTGATGTTTTAAAACGACAGTCCCTGACACTTCACGTCACTTGCAAATTCTTCGGAAGACATCATTCTCACAGTGGACTGCAGCCAGGGGTCAGCCCCACCCCCAAGGGCCCTGGGCAATATCTGGACAGTTTCATTGTAGCAGCTGGGGGTGGTGGGGTTGCGATTGGCATGTGGCAGGTAGAGCCCAGGGATGCTTCTCTGCATCCTATAATGCCAAGAATGGTCTTTCACAACAAAAAATGATCTGGCCCCAAATGTCAACAATGTCCAGGTTAAGAAACCCTTGGTCAAACTGATCAACACTTCAAGAACTATAAAATGTAGTTCTGTTATCACAGCTAGACAAATTGATAATGATTCTTTAATATCACTAAATTTTTTTCCATCATCTGTTCTTTTTTTTTAAATTTTGATTCAGTGTACACAAATGGGGTACAACTATCATTTCTCTGGTTGTACATGAAATAGTCACATCATTTGCATAATCATACATGTACATAGGGTAATGATGTTTGTCTCATTCTATTATCTTTCCTTCCACCCCCTCACCACCACTCTTTTTCCTCCATTCTTGCCTCCCTCCCACTCTCCCCCCCCACTATGTATCATCATCCACATATAAAAGAAATCATTCGGCCTTTGGTCTTTTGGAATTGGCTTATTTCACTTAGCACACTATTCACCAACTCCATCCATTTACCTGCAAATGCCATAATTTTATTCTTCTTTATGGCTGAATAATACTTCATTGTATATATATATATATATCTATATATATATATATATATATATATATATATATACCACAGTTTCTTTATCCATTCATCCATTGAAGGACATCTATTAAAATCCCAATGATGTAACTCATAGAAATAGAGAAAGCAATTGTGAAATTCATTTGGAAGAATGAGAGACCCAGAATAACTAAAACAATCCTCAGCTGGAAAAGTGAAGCAGGTTGTATCACAATACCAGACCTTCAACTATACTACAGAGCAATAGTAACAAAAACAGCATGGTATTAGCACCAAAATAGGGTGGTAGACCAATGATACAGAATAGCAGACACAGAGACAAACCCACACAAATACAGTTATCTCATACTAGACAAAGGTGCCAAAAACATACAATGGAGTAAAGATAGCCTCTTCAACAAATGGTGCTGGGAAAACTGGAAATCCATATACAGAAAAATGAAACTAAACCCCCATCTCTCACCCTGCACAAAACTCAAATCAAAATGGACCTAGGAATTAGACCAGAGACCTTGCACTTAAAAGAAGAAAAAGTAGGTCCAAATCTTCATCATGTTGGCTTAGGACCAGACTTCCTTAACATGACTCCCAAAGCACAAGAAATAAAAGCAGGAATCAATAACTGGGATAGATTCAAACTAAAAAGTTTATTCTCAACAAAGGAAACAATCAACAATGTGAAGAGAGAGCCTACAGAGTGGAAGAAAATCTTTGCCACGCACACTTCAGATAGAGCACTAATCTCCAGAATCTATAAAGTACTCAGAAAACTCAACACCAAGAATACAAATAACCCAATCAATAAATGGACTAAGGAAATGAACAGACACTTCACAGAAGAAGATCTACAAGCAATCAACAGATATATGAAAAAATGTTCAACATCTCTAGTAATAAGGGAAATGCAAATCAAAACTACCTTCAGATTTCATCTCACCCCAATGAGAATGACTATTATCAAGAATACAAGCAACAATAGGTGTTGGCGAAAATGTGGGGAAAAGGTACACTCATACATTGCTGGTGGGGTTGCAAATTGGAGCAGCCACTCTGGAAAGCTATGTGGAGATTCCTCAGAAAACTTGGAATGGACCCACCATTTGACCCAGCTCTCCCACTCCTCGGTTTATACCCAAAGCACTTAAAATCAGCATACTACAGAGATACAGCCACATCAATGTTCAGAGCAGCTCAGTTCACAATAACTACATTGTAGAATCACCAAATTTTCAATGTCTAAATTTTATGTATTTATGAATGTCTATCACCTTTTACTTTTTTTTAATTGGCACATAATTGTACATACCTATGATGTACAGTAATAACACATATTTATATATATATATATATAGTATAAAGTTCTAATCAGAGTAATTAGCATTTCCCTCTCATTATTTCTTAGTGTTTGGAGCCTTCATGCTCTTCTTCATAAAGAACTAGAAGGTGTAGTCACCCTGTCATGCTGTAGACCCTAGAACTTATTCCTCCTACCTAACTCTGTTTCGGTGTCTGTTACTGAACCTGGATATATTCCTCCTCCTTCCTAATCTCTAGCAATCACTCATCTACTCTTTTTTGTTTTTGATAACTGCTTAATTAAAAAGCAGTCTCAGTCAGAACCTAAAAAGGTCTTTTAATTTCTTTTGCTCTGTGAGGTTTCCCCTTCCCTGTTCTTCTTGGCATTTATTTGTTCCAGATGCCTGGCCATTTGTCCTGTGGAACCGCTGGATTTGGCCGACTGTGTCTTTGTGGTGGTGTTTATCATGTTCTTCTGTCCTCTGTCTCCCATAAGTCAAAGTTCAGACCTAGGCGGTGTTTGGTAAGGTCAGCTGTGGGCAGCCTGATGAACCCTGCATGGATGTCCTTGTCAACCTTTGGTCCAGTGCGGTGGTTTCTGAAGTGTGGGCCCTGGGTCAGCAAATCCATGGTTGCCGACTCTTTTCATTACATGTATATGTAAATTTAATGAGATCAGCAAATCCATTTTTGTGTTAGCAAATTATGGTGAAGAATTAATTCCCTTCCAAGAATTTATTCGTACCAACACACCATTATCTTAGCTATCCCAGAAGACTACAAAAATGGTCATTGTTTCTCTGCAGTGTTTCATACAGCTGGCTGAGGTGGGTGAGCTGGAGGTGTTTTTTCTGTGTCAAGTCATATAACTAAATTGTTCTTAGTTTCAACATTGGTTTGGACTTCCTGTTTTCGCATGGAAGGTGAGGTCCCTCCTTGCCAAAAATCTTCATTTGGCCCAAGCGTGTTGCTAAGTTTTGCATCCCAGCCCAGATCTACTGAATCAGACACTGGGGTCGGGGCGTGGTACTCTGCATTCTGACAGGATGTCCAGCTGATGCCTGCACGCTAGGGTTTGAGGGTAAGTACCCTGGGGGTTCTCACAGCTGGCGATGGACATTGTCCAGACTGCTTATTTCATGAGGGATTGCAAAATGGTGACTTTCTATTTCTTTCATCCCTTTTGCATTTATTAGCCTCTTCATGAAGAAGAATTTTCCTTCAGTCTCCAATCTTTGCTTACCCTGAAATATCATCTTCACGAGAAAGACAGGATAAATGCTTGATTTATTCCCCTTATTATTTTTCTTTTTTTATTGAGGCATAATTTACACATGATAAAATGCACCAAATCTTGACTGTACAGCTCAGTGAATTTTGCATATATGTACACCCAGGCCACCACCATCCTGGCCAAGATGTAAGGCATTTCCAGAATCCCCCTGCTGCCCACTCCCAGTTGATGCCCACCCTGTCCCCAGAATAAACAGTTGTGTTTAAACTATTTATGCTGTATCTCTCTGAATATTTATTTTCTGTGTAATCAAAATAGTCATTTGTTTTATTTATGGTTTCTGGACTCGGTTTCATGTTGAAAATCACATTATCCAGTCCAAGATGATAAAATAATATATATTTTATTTATACTTTTATATATATTTAAATCTTGATCTAATTGTTTCAAATGACTAGCTAATTATCATAAACTCATTTATTGCTTCCTTTCTAGCCCCCTCACTGAATTGAAATGCCTTTTTTAGCTTAGATTAAATTTTCTTATAAACTTGTGCCTCTGTGTGGGTGTTCTGTTGTTACATTTCTTTATTTCTCTCTGCACTACAGCATTGTGTTTCATTATTTGGCAGGCAAACCACCTTAAATTCTTAAAGTAATCACATTTTCAGGATTTTTTTTTTCATGACTCTTCTTGCTGAGTTTATTCTTTCAGATGAATTTTGGAATCCTATTGCTAAGGCTCTTAAACTGGGGTATTTGATTGGGATCACCCCTGCAATGTCACAGAATTGGCTGTTACAGAGTATCCAAGAACGACATCATCAGTGGATTCAGGAATTCCTTTCTGACCTCTAGTAAACTTCCCAGAGATTTGGGTGGTTTTGTAAAATTCATTCTGAAATACTTTTGCAATTTATTTATTTTTTATTCTGAGAGTATCTGTTCTCATTTTTTTTTCCCCAAACGGTTATTCTTGGTGTAAAATACTACTGATTTTTGTTTGTTTTTAAAATTCAACTCTTACTGAAATGTCTAATTTTTTTTTTTTTTTCTGTTAACCTTTTGGTGGATGGTTTTGTGTTTTCAGATCTACGAGTGTCTACTGAAGGGTTGGTTCCTTTCTCTTGCAGTCTGTGTTCCTCGTATTGCTCTTACCTGACTGAGCTGGTCAGCACTTGGTGCAGGTATCGGTGGAGTGGGCAACCAGTCTTTTCCTTCTCTTATGGAATCATCTCTAGGGTTTAATTACTGTGCTATTTCGTGATGTGTGTGTGTGTGTGTGTGTGTGTGTGTGTGTGTTAATTTTTCATTGAGTTAAGCAACAGTTCTAAGAGTTTTTTTTCCTTATTAATTCATGCATAAATGACGGATTTGATTAAATACTTTTTTGTGTATCTACTGAGTTAACCATAAAATGCTTGCTCGTTTATGTATTAATATGGTGTTTATAATAGGTTCTGTTCTTGGGATGAACCCTTTGAGGACGTGGGTTGTTTAAAAAACAATTCTTAGTTTCTATTTGTGAAGTTTATTTGGATTTTTGTGTACGTTCACAAGTTAGATTGATCTTAAGTCCTTTTCTTTCTCTGATCGTCATCAAATTGTTAAGTGTTATGCTGCCTTTGTTTAAAAAAATAAAAATAAAAACTTGCCAAAATGGAGTAACCTGTGACTCCATCCAGGCCTAAATGTTTCTTTGAGGGCTCACTCTTTGACAAGAGAGACTACTTTTAAATAGAATGTTAACTTTTTTAAGACTTAAATTTGATCAAGTCAAATTCCGTTTTATTTTTCGGTCTTGTTAGTTTTCATTTATTGTTATAGAAATACGACTTAATCATTACAGAGAGGTCAGGAAATTTCAAAAGTGACACTTCAGAGTATGAAAGTCATTTTATTAGTGTCCGTAACACCCTGGGGAGAAGCAGAGCCATCCTGGAATCACACAGCGGGGTGAGGGTAGAGGTGTCAGTTCCGGTTTAGGCATGAATGGGGCTGTGCTGTCCCAGGGAGGGCCCCTGGGAGCCTCTGGTGCTGCCTGTGAGGCCATGTCAGGGCTCAGCATGGGCCAGAGTCTGAAAAGAAGCCAGGGGGCGTGGACGGGTGTCTTTGTAGGAAGCACTGCTTGGGAATGGCCAGGGATTGAGGGTGCGTCTGCAGGGCTGGGGGCGCTAACTTAGCAATAGGACATCAGGCTCTGTTAACCAACAGTGTGTTCATTTGCTTCCACTTGTGTCCCAACAGGTGCAGACTGGGGACCCACAGGTCTTACTGGCGTGGGTGTGAGATTAAGAACCTACCTTCATTTGCTTTTACGGGCTTAGCCAGCTGTCTCTGCACCGGTTACTGAAGTCTTGACCTTGTATTTTGGCTTCTTTCTTGGGCTTTTCTCTATTTCATTCATTAAAAAAAAAAAAAAAAAAAAAAGATTGCTTCTAGTGCCGTATACACCTTTTATTGTTGTTGTTTGGAAATCCTCCTTATCTCACGAAATCTTGCTCCACTTTTCTCTTTGCCTTTTCTCTCCTGTTAGGTCTCTGAATCATGGAGCTCCTGGCCTCCTACTCTCTTATAAGCATGGTGGACAGATATTTGCAAATTTCTTCTGTATCCTGCAGTAGATTATTTTTGGAGCTGTGTACCTCTAGTGTCTTCTGATGTTGTTCTTGTTGTTTTGCAACGTGTAAAATATAAACCCTTTAAAAAAATCTTAACTCTTCTGGATGAGATCAGTTCCACCATGTGTATTGAACAACCCCTCAGGCATGCGGTGCCACTGTTACCGTGTGTGGTAGCTGACCTGAGCCCTGGGGGTGTTGGATAGGTCCGTAGGTTTGATTTCCAGTGATTTCCCTTGTATTGGCACCAGGATTGGTTTTATTTCTGCTCCTAGACACTGATGGAACTCACCCTGGGTGGGGTGGGGACAGGGAGAAGGCAGCCTATTTCAGCAGTTCCTACTTTCCCTCGATGTGAATGAAACATAACCCTTCTGAATCTGAAACCCATGTGGCTCAGTCTTGGAATGCCATCGTGTTCTGGGGCACAAAGTAACTAAAGGGGTATTGGACTAAGTGCTTACTCTCTATCACAGCATCTCCATGGGAATCTGAATACGTATCTCACAACTTTCTTTTCTCCTTTTCTTCCTGCCCTTGCTCCACCTGTAAAGTCTTCGTTTTGTAGATCGGTTTCATTTTTTTGTCCTAAATTCATCGCTCTTATCTCCCGCCTCTGCACTTCTGTCTTTCTCTGTTCTGGGGACTCTGTCTCACACTCTACCCGAGGACTCTCCTGGTGGGCAGGAAGTGCGGGCCGAGCAGGAGCCCAGGGGCACCGGCAGCTCTCGCTGGTGAGGGGGAGGCAGGCAGTTGGCACAGGATCACCTGGCAGGCAGAAGGACGGTGGGGTCGGGAAGGGCCCATGGCAGGGCTCCGCTAGCTGGTGAAAAAGCCAAGTTAGAAAAAGGGTTTCGATTAGGATAGAGGAGGAGGCTGGGGAGGAGGGAGATGTGGGAGTGACACACTGGTCAAAGTATGCTCCTGGCAGGTTCGAAGACGCCACGGCGAAACCCTCTGTTCTGTGTAATTAAATATGCACCAAGAAAAAGATAAAAGTTCCTTAAGATAAACTCTTAAAAAGGGAAATCAAAGGTGCTGTCTTTGGGCAGCCGAAGTCTTGCCAGGCTGCCTGTATAGAGAGGGGTGGAAATGGGACTCGCCCTCGTGGCTGGAGCCCCTTTCTGGGGACTCTGCAGAACCACAGGCAGAGGCCCTGACATGAGGGACCAGGACTCTGGCTGCCACTCAGAAATGCTGGGGAAGCCTTCTCCGCTTCCCTGTCCACACACTGGCCAGAGTCAGGTTCTGAAAGTAAGCTCGCAGTCCCTGAGGGGGTCTGAATGACCTGGCGCTGCCCGGGGCCAGGCGAGAGGGAACGAGGAGGCAGGTCCTCTCGGAGGTGCTCACGGAGCTTCCGCTTTGCAGGGCAGATGGTGGGAAGGCATCACTAAATACACAAGCGAATGTGAAATACAGATGTGCCGAATCCACGTAGGCGCGCACACACACACGCACACACACACACACACACACACAGACTGTGTGAATAGGTGTGGATTTAAGACCGTGGTGAGAGGGTGCTCGTCTTGGTACACCTGTAGTTTGAGAATGAATTGGGGCACCTGTCCTAGGCTTTCAGCCTGAGGGTTGTGGGAGACAGGTTCGGGTGTCCCCCTAACTGCAAAACTCGGGGTCCCAGCCAGGTCTGAATTGAAGAGTGGGCTGGCAGCTGGTAATCTGCCGTTTGACTTTTGGTTTTTTGAAATGTGTTGGAGGCCAGTGAAGGTAGGGAGCTGGCACGTTTGTGGCCTTAAATCCCATATCTCTTTATTCTGGGGCAGCTGGACATCCCTCCCTGATATTCATGGAATCCCTTCTTGTCACGGGGGTTTCTCCTTGGGTGCTGTACCCAGGGAGGTGCTATTCTGCCTTCTGCCCTTTTTACCTGATTATTTTGGGATCCCCATGGTGGCTGTGCTGGGTCAGGGGAAGAAAGAATGAGTTGACAACCCCAAGATTGTCAAGGGCAGCAAGCTGCCTGATTTGGAGTAGGAACTTGAACTTTCTTTCTTTTTTAATCAGCACTTTGTTTCTTTTATTCTTAAAGTTTTTTTTAATTTTTATTTTTACAGACTGCATTTTGATTCATGGTACACAAATGGGGTACAACTTTTCATTTCTATGGTTGTACACAATGTAGATTCACATCATTCATTTAATCGTACATATACATAGGGTAATACTATCTGTCTCAGTCTACTATCTTTCCTTCCCCCACCTCTTGCTGCCCCATTTTCCCCTCCACCATCCAAAGTTTCTCCATTCTTCTCTTGCCCCCTGACTCCCCTCTTCCCATTAGGAATCATCATCCACTTATCAGAGAAAATATTTGGCCTTTGTTTTCTTGGACTTGGCTTATTTCACTTAGCATGATATTCTCCAGCTCCACCCATTTACCAGCAAATGCCATAATTTTATTCTTCTTTATGGCTGAGTAATATTCCATTGTGTATATATATCACAGTTTCTCTATCTATTCATCAACTGAAGGGCATCTAGGTTGGTTCCACAATCTAGCTATTGTGAATTGAGCTGCTATGAACATTGATGTGGCTGTATCACTGTAGTATGCTGATTTTAAGTCCTTTCAAGATAAACCGAGGAGTGGGATAACTGGATCAAATGGTGGGTCCATCCCAAACTTTTTGAGGATTTCCATACTGCTTTCTAGAGTGGTTGCACCAATTTGCAGCTCCAGGGACTTGAACTTTCCAAAGTTCTGAATTTTGTCATCTGAGATGGGACAGTGGCAGCAGTTGGTCCAAGAGATGACTGAGTGTAGCTCAGTTAACAGCCGGTCGTTTTTTTCATCTTCCCTTGTTAGCATTTCCCTGACCCTTCTGGAACTTATTTTCCTTCTTTCTGGCTGCCCAGGAGGCTGTCCAGTTCAGTGCCTCCTTGGACTCTTGGACTGGTGGAGGGCCCTGGCTGTCTTCGTCCCCTCTTGCGGGTTTCCCTGGTGCAGACTTGCTCTGCTTCTCATGGTTTACGCAGCAGGTACCCTGGGCCCCTTGGCAGGTGTGGCGTCTGGCTGGCATTGCTTCCTCCTGCTTGAAGATGCAGCATCCCTCCCACCAGGGTCATCACCGGGGCCCAGGGAAACCCTTTCTCAATTCCTATTCTGCCAGGGCGTCATCAGCAAGAAAGAGCCGGTAACATCTTTAAGTCTCCAGATCTGTAACCATGGGAAGAAAGTTGGGGAAGTCAGTCACTCAAAAGGAGATCCATCAAAACCACGCAAAGCTGGAGGTTAGCCTCCGTCTGGCCTGCAAAGAATGGAGTTCACTGACCATCTGGAAGAGAGCAAGGCCCGGCTCTCTCCTCCTAGGTTATACCCTCCCCGATGAGGTTTTCTTTGGAATGCCCAGCTGGTGAAGGACATGTGCTTTACTCTCCCTCCGGGCCCTTTAAATCTCTCTGGACCCAGCCCAGCCTTAGGAGGCCGCTTCTGCCCTGGGCTCACTAAGCCTGCATCTCCCCTGTAGGCCTGGGCTCTCCTGCATCTCCCCTCTGGTGGGTGCTTGAGGCCTCAGTAACATGGCCAGAGGGTGGCCAAAGAGCTTGCTCAGAGTTATGGGCCTTCCCGACTCCTGTGGCGCTTCCTGGTGCCCGCGGGTGTCTGGGAGTGGAGATGGGTCCCGGCTGCCATCTCTGATGAGTTTCTCTTGTCACTGCAATTTTTTTTTCTCATCTAGGGATTTAGGAAGAATCCAAAGGAGAGAGAGTAGCTCACAGCCCTAAGTAAATCTGCCCCACAAATCTGCCTCCCTTGCCTTGCTTCATTGTCTTGCAGCTAGACGAGGAGTGGAAATACAACCCGGGGTCTCCTTCTTGCTCACACACAACTAGGGCCTGTGCTCCTGCCCCTGGCTCTTCTGAGTGGCCCTCCTCCAGCGAGGATCCTGGGACCCAGGAGGGCAGAAGCACGCCGTGGATGCTGGGTACCCGGGAAGCCTCCCGACTGTGTGGCGTCTCACGCTTCCTGGTACCAATGTCACGCTCCCTGCAGGAAGTCCGACAGGGCATTGGGGATGTCTGGCGGGGGGGTGTGATGTCCTCCTTAGAACTAAAGTTTATTTTTCAGTGTTTAAATAATATAGTGACTCTCCAGCCTGCGCCCTGGCCTTGTGACATTCTTCCAGCTTGATGGGAAGTCCCGGCATCTCTCTTGGAAAGGGACAGGAGAAGTGTTCCTCTTTCTCATGAACTCTTCCAAAGAGAGTGCCAGGCAGGGGCTCCAGCGGCCGAGAACAGCCTAATTTCCTCTCCTCCAGGTTTGGTTAGATTCTATCCAATTTTTTAACTACTTTTCACCTTCGAGAAACACATAAAAAGTGACTAGGTACACGATTCTCGGTTATTTATTTCTATTTTTTTTTTTTTGACAGACCTTCTCCCAAATGCCTTTTGCTTTTTAACTTGTTGGCCTGATCTGAATGCCTGGCGAACCTCTTTCATTACACTACCCTCTTCCTACAGCTTTCCTTCTCAACAACATAATTTGCCTTTAATAATTAATATAAAAGAATTTAAAATGTAATCACCGAGCTCACTTAAAAGCTCTTTAATCAATTACCAGAATCTGCGGGCTTGTGACAGAGGTCTCCCCCAGGGCTTCAGAGTCTCCTCTCACCAGGCTGAGTTCTAATAGAAGCCAACTTTATAACGCAGTCTCTTGTAGTTGGTCAGTCCCGTGAAGACAAGGAGTGGGTTTCAAATGAACAAGGTTCTTAAGGTTCTTTCACAGACAGAATAATGTCAACTGCATCCCATGGAAGTGAATGTGGGAAGTCTGCTCAGTCTGAGTCTAGGTCTCAGCCTGGTGGATGGTACAGGTGCTTGGTCCGGGCTAGCTGGGTATTCCTTTTATCTTGGCCTTATTTGTAAAATCCCTGACACAGGGAAGCTTATCAACAAGGACTTGTGTTCTGCAGTCAGTGAAAAATGAGGTCACAGTTGCTGGCGTAAGCAATTCATTCATCTGTCCTCCTGGTGTGGTTGGGAGACAGGGTGGAATTTGACTTAGTTCAAGTCCCAAATCTGATTTGGAGCAGGTTGTTTCTCTGCCTTGAGCTCTGATTTTTATTCTTATTTTTTGTTTTGGGGATTGAACTCGGGGGCCCTCCACCACTGAGCCACATCCCCAGCCCTATTTTGTATTTTATTTAGAGCTATAGTCTCACTGAGTTGCTTTGCACCTTGCTTTTTCTGAGGCTGGCTTTGAACTCGCGATCCTCCTGCCTCAGCCTCCTGAGCCACTGGGATTGCAGGCATGTGGTGAGCCCCAATTTCTTTGTAAAATTAGGATAATACTTGGCTCATGCATCTGTTTCTTCTCATATATTTACGACCTCCTAACACTTGCAGTTAGCCCGTGAATTTCAGATATTTATTTCTAGAAGTCAGTTGATGTTCAGCACAGCTTTATTTGTGTTTATTGTTGATCGCTGCTCCTTATTCTCTCCTCCAGGAGTGCAGTGCAGGCATCTTTGTTTCTCACACTGATTAGAACAGCCCCTGGCCCGTCCTGGGGGCTCAGTGCTCTGTGATAGGCAGGCAAAGGCATCAGCCGTCATTCTGTCACCTGCTCACGGTGTGGCATCTCTGTGTCGGATTGTGTGGTTTTACTTCCAGGTGATTTATCTTCTGAATTATGTGTCGTGTGGCTGCTCATTAAGTCTGGTCTCGGCACAGCCTGACTGATGTGTGAACTGGGGTCCCCGTGCACGGCCCTGGAAAAGGGAGCCCGCCCGGGACCAATCTCTGGCCTCCGTTACTCCTCAGGAGAGACAAAGCCGGTGTGATGGTGGCAGAATGTAGTGTGTGCAGAATCTAATTTATAGTTGACCAGGGTCTCCGGAGAAGAACGTGCGTTTATATCATGACTAAACAGTAATTGATTACCAAGCCCGGTTGTGAAATTTACAATTATTGAATTACTCTGTGTTAGCTCATAAATTTCAAATCTTTTATTTCTAAAAGTCAATTGATATTCAGCCCAATAAATATTTAATTTAGATGTAATAATGGTGTTAGAGCAAAATTAAACTCTCATTTGGAAAATAAAGAATGACCTGGATGGAACTGGGAGAGGTGACTTGGCAGGGACGAGAGGAGAAACCGTTGCTCCGATTCTGTCCCTTTTCCTTAATTGGAGGAGGCTTCTCATACGCGGCTTTTCCTCCTCCTGCTGCATTTTCTCTTTAAAAGTTATGTTGCTTGTAGGAAATAAAAGTCCTCCCCATCTTGTAGGGCTTTATATTTCATAAAGTAAATCTGACCTAGAGGATGTTCCTGGCTCACAAAAACCTTATGAAATAACTACGACACACATTTTTCTTCCTATTTTATAGAAGGGGAAACTGAGGCTCAGGGAGCGGAAATGACTTGCCCTAGGATATATTACAAGAGAGGGAGAATAAACCCCACCTTGTGGCTTTTAGTAGGATCGCAGAGCCCGTTAACATCTATATACTAGTCAGGATCAAGTTCACCTGCATAAACAGGAAGCTTCAAAAATAATAGATTTAAATAAGATAAAAGTTGATTACCACTTCTTGTAAAAGTTGTCACAGAGGAGGAAATCCAGCTGTCCTGCGGTAACACAGAGTTGAAAGGGTCCCAACCTTTTTTTGATCTAGTCCTCTATTTGTGGGATTTGTGGTTCTGAGCCTCCTGTTCCAAGGTGGCTGCTTGTGTTCCAGCTATTTCATGTATAGTGAGAGGATGAAAGCAGCCCTAGAGAAGGACATATTCCCTCCCTTTTAAGAAGACTCTCTGGAAGATCTACTTGTTTGTCTCTTACTGCTTTGAAATTAATCATATAGGTATATCCAAATGTAAGGTTGGCTAGAAATGAGTCCTTTTGTGGACAACATCATGTCTGATTAAAAACTGGGGACCTATCCCCAAGAAGGGGCAGAACGGATTTGAGGGGGCAACTGTCAGTTTGTGCCACGACATGTGTTCTAAAAGACTCAGTTTGGAAAGTGTTAGAAGCAAGGTTAGTGGCCCATTTGCTTGGATACAGTCCATCGAGGACCAGCCCCAGCATAGTCCTGCTGTAGGAGGTGCTGGATGAACGGGGGCTTCGTTGCCGGAGAACAACATGCAGCCTGGGCCAGCTGGCTGTCCTACTTCCTGCCTAAAGAGGGTGGAGGCAGTGCGGGCCTCTCTGTTCCTGGGCCGGCCTTTTTAGATCAGAGCGTGTGGCTGCCTTTCTCTGAGCCCTTGTCACCCCAGGAGTGTCCTGGGCTCCCTCATGTTAGCCTGCAGCCACCCCTGAGCCCACATGGAGGGCCAAGTGGGAACAGGAATTGTCCAACAACCTTCTCCCTGTTTGGCATCTGCCAAGTGCAGGGCCAGGCCACCGGACCCAGAGGTGAGCAGACGCGATTGCCCTTTTACAGAATGGTGGTTCTCCAAGTGCGGATCCTGGACGAGCATCCTGGGCGTCACCGGGAACTTGTTAGGAATGCAGGTTCTCAGGCCCTCCCCGGTATGGCTCAGCACCCACGGCTGGGCTAGCAGCGTGTTTAACAGACCCGTCCGAGGGCTCTGGAGTGTGCCGAAGTTCAGGAGCTGGGGGGAGGAGGAGGAGCGTGGTGATCTTGGGGCACCAGTTTGGGATTCCCCAGAGCAGGTTTGAATTCGGGTTCAGCCACTTCATAACTGTGCAGTGTTGGGCAGGTTGTTCCAGCCTTCGGACCTCAGTGACCTCACAGAACGCTTGGAAGACTGATGGGAACTGATAAATAAAATGCCGGGGGCATCGAGAGCCCTTGGTAAATGGGAGTCCTCTCTATGAGTTTTGTAAGCTTCTCAATGGATGGCATGATTAAAAAAGTTGAAGCAAATTCATACTCAAAGACTAGCAAAAAACTGAGACCCAAAGACAAATTTAAATGATTTTTTTTGGAAAACATCTTTTTTCCCTCCCCCTGCTGCTTCTCCTTGTCTTGCTATAGATAATCAAGAATTGCTTTCTTCAAAAAAAAAAAAAAAAAAAAAAAGCATTGTGTTAAGGAACTTGAAGCATTTTACCAAAGAGGATATTCAAATGGACACTAAGCATATGCTAATGTGCTAAATCTCATTAGTCACCAAATAAAAACTACAAGGAAATTTCGTATGCATTCACCAGATTCATTAAATGATAAAGACACAATGCCAGATGCTGGTGGGGACGTGGAGCAACTGAAACTCTCCTAGGCTGCTACTGGAGGAATAAATTTGGCAGACCTAATAAGCTAAATATATGCATAATTTATGAGGTACCGTCTCATTCTTCCATATATAGCTAACAGAGATGGGTGAGCATGTTTGCTTATAGACAGGAACATGATGTTCTTGGCAGCATTGTTTGTAAGAACCAAAGACTGGAAACAACTCCAAAGCTCATTATGGAATGGGTAAATTATGATATATTTATGCAAAGGAATACTACCCAGCAGAGATAATGAACTGCCTCGTGCACCAAAATGGTGATTCTCAGTCAGCCATGCATGAGGCAAGCCAGACACAGGTGACAAAATAGAACATGAATCCATTCATGAGCAGTCAGAAACAGACAAAAAGAAAAAAAAAAATTCTACCGTGATCCATGTCAAGATGCTCCTGCCCTGGGGGAGGGAGACACTGAAGGAGAGGCACCTTCAAAGGACTCTTTTTTATTTCCTGATCTGGCTGGCAGGTATCAGTGTCTTGGTGCAAATCTGTTAAGCAGCGATTTGCACACGACTCTGTGTGTACCTTGACATAGATCAATACAAAATTTCAATACAAAAGTTGACTTAAAATACTTATGCAGTAACATGCAAAATGTTGAAAGAAAACCAAAAAGCAATAGGGCCAGCAGTGGCCAGAAGAATCTGTCAAGCATTTGCACGTGCCTTTAATGACCCCCACCCCCACCCAGTTGCTGGACAGTGAATGGAACAGGAAATATGCATGCACCCACGCTTGCACACATACACACACACACACACACACACACACACACACACTCACTGTCCAAGTGTTTTCCTCCAGCTCTTTTTATATGCATAATATCCATGCTAAAATGACAGTGTTGGCTTTTACCACTGTGTGTTTTTCAGTGTTTTTAAAAAAATAACATTCTGTATATTTTCTCGTACCATTACATATTTTGGGAAGCATTATTTTCCATAGCTACCTCTTAACTTGTTCACACTGGGATTTAGATGACTTCCAGGATTTTACTATTGTAAAAGGGGCTTTAATGAACATCTTACTCATAAAGTTGAGCTCATTACTGATGATTTCCTTAGAATAAAACTGGCATTTTCTGACATTTCATGAATGAAAAGTGACATTGCATTCTTGATAATCATTTTAGACTCAGGGTGCCCAATGACAACATTCTATTATGAGACTGGAAGCCCCTGAACTATCTGCACATAGACCTTACTTGGAATTGGCTTTTCCGTGAGCTAGCTGTGTGGTTTTGGATGAATCACTCAACTCAGAAAGCCTCAGTATCTTCACCTGGAAAATGGGAACATAATTTTCCAATTTTTTGACCCATGAGGAAGATTAATTGAGGAACTGAGTGTTAGGCATTGACTCTGGCAAAACATGACCCAAATGAGATGGATTTTGGGGGGGGGTTTGGAGATATGGACCAATGTTCTAAAAATTTAGCCAGATATATATTCATCCTTTTAGATGAAGAATCAACAAAATCTGACCCACGGCCTGAATCCAGCTCACCTCCTACTTTTGTGAATAAAATTTTATTGGAGCACAGCCTTGCTTATTCATTTACACGGAGCCCGTAGCTGCTTGCTCGCTACAGCAGCAAGCTGGAAATACTCATTTTATGGCCCTTTTCAGAAAAAGTTTGCTGACTCCTGCTTCAGATCAACCACAAAATATTTATTTCTGAATTCATGAGAGATAAGTGTGCTGTATTTCTAAAGCCATTTCTTTTTCCCTGTGAGCAGAGGGAGGCTACGTGTGGCCCAGCTGACTCTGTGCAAAACGGAGGCTCCACAGTTACAAAAGGACAGGAAGGTCTAGTTCTCATGCTTGGACACACCACCTTCTTTAGGTCTCCCTGAGAAAGAAGGGTGGTTGACCTTAAGTGAGAGGGGAGTGCCTCTTATCTACCTTGTTTTGGTTTTAGGGCAAAACCTGACATCGTCTGGTTGCAGCTTTGTTGGGAAGGTTTTGAAAGGTTTGTCATAAACGCATCTGAGTGGCTGTCTGGCTCTTGTGGCCAACCTGAACCTGTTTGCGGTTGATTCTGGGTCAGAATGCCTTGGGCTGGGCTTGCAGGACGCCCGATGGTTCCATCACCCCGTCCCCTTGGGGTGTGGATGGGAATGGATCTTGGCCCCCTCTCCCAGATCATCCCTACTTCCGGTCTATATTTCTTTTGACCCTGTCTCACTGCTTCCAAGATACTTCAAAAATTAGGTTGCAGAAAGGAAAATATATTTGGAGCAAAGATTTATGTTTTCTCTCTTGATAGGGTGGTGCTGGGGTACAGCAGGCGTGGTGGACTTTCGTATTAAATAGAACTTGGTTTGCCTACATCGTGGATACTTGTGAGTTATGTGACCTTGGGACCTTAGTTACCAGTTTAAGACACGATGCTGGTCGCTGTAACTGAATAATGCTAGACCTTGGCTCCTGATAGGGGGAGTTTGGGGTAAATGTTCCGCAAACACACAGGGACTGGAAAAGTGTGTAAAAGCAGCCCTCTGCTTGGGTGCAAGGCTCTCAGGATAGACCGGACTGTCTCCCTTTCTCTGCATGACTTTGCATCCCGAGAGTTGGCACCACCCTTGTGACTTGCTCAAGCCAGAGTAAATGGGGAGAGGTCCCTGTGCCCAGCTCTCAGGAGCTGCACTTGTTCCTGCTTGCTCCTTTCGTGTTCTGGTCATTGCCATGAGAGGACCAGGCTCGGCTGGTTCAGTGGTCCGAGGAAGATGAGAGGCATGCTTGGGACAGATGGGGACCCAACCCAAACTCAAGCTCAGCCAGCTGACCACACCCGGATCACCTTGCAGCCTGCACACCTGTGCGCACACTGATGGTTTCAGGCCACTGCTGTTGGGGCAGTGTTTCGTGGCAGGAGCTACGCGCTGCAGCTGCATCTCGGCCCACGTGGGACTCTTAGCTGGTGGATCTTCAGCCGTGTGATGTGGTAGCTCAGCGCGCCATGTTGCAAATACAGACACGAACAGAAACCTACTCCCTGCCCGCAGGAGCTTGTGATGGAAAGAGAAGGCGGTTCTGTGGAAGGGGAAGCCGTGGTGATGGCCATGAGGCTGGTGGATTCTGGGAACAGAGAGGGGCAGCCAGTCCTGAGCTGGCCATCGGGTTGGATTTCCCAAGGGGGCCCTGGCCGCGGAGGAGAAGCAGCGGGTAGCATTGACAGTGTTTCTTGTCACTCAGCCGTGCCTGGTGAATAGCTGTTGGGCCTCGGTGCAGTCCCACAGTGTGGCGTGGATTCCAGGATGTTGGCGTAGGGCGTGGTTAATGAACACTGCCTGAGGCCAGGCCCAGGAGGCTTTGCCCATCTAACCCCCCACGGGGTGTTCTGGTCTGGAATCCCCCCAGAGGTGATGGCCTCCTTCCTGGCCGGGGGATCTCCGAGCTGGTGCTACCGTGTGGCTGCTGAGGCTCAAGATTCCCCAGGGCTGGTCCTGGGGTCCACGTGCTTTGGTTATGCTGGACCGGCTGCCACGCGTTAAGAAGGGGAAACCCGATTCTGTGGTGCTTTTATTTGCTCAGCTAGATTCGCAGGTGGTGCTAATGAGGCCAAGGTTGTGAGTTCTGTTCCCCACAAGGATCAATCTGATGCGCTGTTTGGAACTTGTTACCCAAAGGTCATGAGGGACCAGGACCTGGGGTTGGTGCAGATGGAAGGTAGAGGCTCCAGGAGGCTTGCTGCTGTCTCAGGACGAGGCTGTGAGGACCAGGCTGCTGTCTGTGGGGTTTGCTGGGCTTGTTGGGGGATTCAGACCGTTTCCTCAGGCTCCTGTATTTCAGATGACAAGAGCCAGGCTCAGATCCCTACTCACGCAGGATTCTCCGCCTGCTGTTTGTAGCGCGAGGCTCTGTCCCTCTGCACCCAGAGACTGCAGTTTCCTGATTGCTCCAGGCCAGGGTCTCATGCTTGCCTTGAACTGCGAATTGAATGGCCATTTGGGGTTGACTCCTTGGTGGTGTGTGTGTTGGTGGGGGATGCTGTGCGCTGCAGGATGATTAGCAGCATCTCTGGCCTCTGCCCTCTGCTAGTAATACAATCCCTCCCCAACTGTGATAGCCGAAAGTGTCTCTGGACCTTGCTTAGAGTCAGTCCACCGTGGGACAGAATCACACCTGGGTGAGAACCAGGCCCTTCAGTGTCACGGACGGGGCAATGGAAGGAAAGTAGGATTTCCGATTGGGAAACTTGGACCGCGAGGCCACATCCCCGTGAGGGGGATTTGGATTTAAATGCATGTGTGTTCTCTGGTCTTGACGCACTGGACTTGGCACACAGACCCATGGGGAGACCTTGGCCCCCAGAGGAAGGTCTAGACCAGACTTCCTCCATCTGCCTGGTGCCTTCTGTCTCCTGGGCACCTTCTCAGCTCCTGCTTGACCTTGCAGGACAGGAATCCTGGAATTGGGCATCTCCTCCTGCCAAGAAGGAGGAGGCTGTGTCCTGTGCAGGGCACTGGCCGTGTGGGATAGAACCGGGGAGGAGGCCCAGGGAGAGTGGTCCAGAGAGGACGGGACCACGGGGACGTCTCTGTGCAGGGAGGCGTGTCGGGGCGCGGAGCAGCGTACCCTGGCGTGTGGATGATGCTGAATGAATGCCGGCTGTTCCTGTATTATCAATACTATTTATAACCACGGCGCTTTTTTTTTTTTTTTTGTAAAATAAATAACTCGTTTCGGGAATACACTCCCCCCAGGCTTCCGCTCCATTAATATTCAACTTAAATTTAATTTTTTCAAGGTCCTGTGCTTAATTTTTAAAAACCTAGTGAATTATTAGCATTTTAATGACTAATGACGTTTAATAAATAATAACACTGGGGAGGGCTCAGAATGTATGCCATTTAATTTAATACCATATCTGTGTTTCCTCAAAAGAGAAACAGGAAGGAAAGGGCTACAGAGAAACACAACAACCACCACCAAAACAAGGCTGGGGACTACAGAAAAAAAGCCGCACTGTGATCAAATGCTCTTTGTAATTTGAGATTCTGGCTTTTAAAAAAATTATTGTTATTAGTGGAGTAATGGCCTTTACTATTCCCAACTCTGTGTACATTATTGGGGAATGTGCATACCCAGTGTCAATTTATTTAGAAATGGCAGAGGATGTGTTCTGGCTGTGTCAGTCTAAGGGCTTTAGAATTAATTTCATCCTCATAACCACCCTGTGAGGAAGGTATGATCATCATTCCCTACTTTTCAGATGAGGAAACTAAGGCACAGAGAGGTTATTGACTTGCCCAAAGGCACACAGCTAATAAGGACAGAGCTGGGGTTCAAACCCAGGCAGTTTGGCTTCACTGTTTTCTAACTCCTTTGCTTCTTCATGTTCCCAGGAGGAGAGGTGGGAGCTGGCCTAGGAGACATTCCCCCTTGATGTCAGGGAAAAGTGGTGATTCTAACCAAAAAAGAGGTTTATGTCACACTAGTCTCGGAGAAACAGAGGGTGGTGTCCAATCCTTGTATGACAAAGGGAAGAACAGAATACTGCTGCAGACGCACATTTCATTTTGTGTGAGGTTTATATATATCTGTATTTATTGAATCCTTGCTTTAAAGCCTATAGCATCGACATTAATATGCACATAGAATCTTCTAATGTCTACAAAAGGCATATCCTAAAGAGTGCATGGAAAATGTGATGAGATCTTTTTGCATTTTACTAAAGGGTTTCTAGGAACGATCCTACACGTAAGTGAACTGCAATTCAACATGTGTTGCTTCTTAAATGAGAGTTCCAGGAATGCTCTTTGGTGTAACGGTTATGAAAAAGATATTCCTATTGATGTTGTGGTTGCTCCGCTGACTGCCAAATCCAGCTCCGGCAGCAACTCCAAAGCTTCCGTTTTTCCTTTGGGAGCTTTATGTCCACTTTCAGTTCACAGTTGAGTTTCCCCTCGTTTGGGAATGACGTCAGGACTACCTCTTCTTCTTTCTCCTCTGCACCTCTGAACTTGGCAGGATCTCTCAAAGTCAGAAGGATGTGCTGCCCTGGCCACGCGGCAGACCCAAGACACTATTTCTGGGCTTTCTGATGGTGACAGTTTTACATCTTGTCACACAGACAGCCTTGGTAGATGAGTGAGTATCTAGTGGAAATATCAAATTAAAAACCAAGCAGGATCCAATGTGAGCTCTTCTATAAATAACTTATGAAAAGTGAAAAGATGTTTCTGTTAGCAAATTTAAAATAATCGTTAGAATCCTTCAACAGATTGCTGCTAATTAGATTGAGAATTAAACAGCTTTGTATGAGTGTAGAGTTAATTAATAGCTCATTACTTTTTTAATAAGCCAAATTCATTTGGAAACAGAAGAGAGACAGCAAAGTTCATCGTGGATGAGATGTTAGATTGGGATTATTTCTCCTCCCCTGGACGAGGGAAAGAGTTTAATTAAAGCAGTAGACACATTTGTACCATGAAGGAGTTGCAGGCAAATCCCCAACATCCAGGGCTGGAGAAAGCCAAAGGGTTCCTTGGGCCATTTGGGGTTAATACATTTGTGTTTGACTCTCCCTGTTCGGCTTTTGAGTTTTGATTTCACTGATCCAGTAAAACTTTTTGAAGCCGGGCAGTTTCATTCAAAGTAGCAGAACTCCACTGGATTTCATATTGATTTATTTTCATTCCACACATCTGGGGTCTTCCTTGGAAGGCCTTCCTCCATTTTCCTGACTTCCTTCCTATCTTTCCACATAGTCTCAGATTCCACGGTTTCTTTGTCTAGTTTCCTGATCCTTAGGTGCCTTTAAATGACTGTGTGACATGAAACAGGATGAAGGAATGAACTGAACAACTCTGGAATTTTGATGGCAGGTATATTCTCGGTATCCCGTTTGGAAATCTTCTGTCCCATCATTTGCCAGCCTAAGGGGCCCCACTTCTACACTGCGGTCCCTGTGGGTAGTTCTTGGTACCCTGTGTAGCTGGATAGGTTGATGAATTTGCCTTTTAGGGAAAGTTGAGTTCACTGAAGTGTGGTTTACACGCATTTGCACACCTTCTACCCAATCAAATCAAAACCATTCCCCATAAGGTCTGAAAGAGTTGTTAGGAGTCATCTGTCATGACCAGGAGGCTGCTCCAGACTCCCATCTCACCGTGGGTCTCATTTCTGCTCAGATGAAATTGGGGTTCCTTGTGGTGTGTGTTTGTGCTTCATAGAGACACGTCCCATTCAGGTGGATTCAAGTCTCCCCACTTGGGGTGGGAGGGAGGGCAGAAGACAGTGTCTTTTCTAGGGACACTTTAAATGTCCCTCCTGCTGATGAGTTGACACCCCGTTGGTGCCTAGCCATGATGTGCAAATGGGTTTGTATTTTTTAAACAGCCATGGTTGACTCTGTCAAGTACAAATGCCTGATAACTAGTAGCTCATTTCAAGGACTGTTAGCGGCCCCACCTAGTTTCCAAGAGGTAATTATTTCTCAGAATAGTCCATTATATGAATTTCTCCTTTCCAAATGAGTACTTGGTCTCTCCAGGTCTCTACTTATTTTATTTTTTGACCCCTGGGGGAACTTTGCCACTGAGCTACATTCTCAGCCTTTTCATTTTTTATTTTGAGACAGAGCCTTACTAAGTTGCTGAGGCTGGCCTTGAACTTGGGATCCTCCTGCTTCAGCCTTCTGAGTCGCTGGGATTACAGGCCTGTGCCATTGTGCCTGGCTTTCAGCTCTCTGTTTTGGAGGTCTGACTTCTAAGCGTATTGTTTTTCTTCTTTGGACAGTTCTATTCTTTACGACAGTTCTATTCTTTGGACAGTTCTATTCTTTACGACAGTTCTATTCTTTGGACAGTTCTATTCTTTACGACAGTTCTATTCTATTCTTTACAGAACCCAGATCTCTAGCAGAGAGAAGTGGATGTACAATCCCACTGTAGAACCAGTCTCGAGGGGTCGAGAGGAGGAGTGTGAACAGAGACTCCAGTCCCCGGGGTTGGCGGTGGGCCGTGTTCCCTCTATTGGGAGAGTCTCTGTTGCCTGCGGACGTTCCCCTGTCCTTCCCGGGCCCGTTTCTTCTCCAGCCATTGCCAACCAGGGAGGCACAATAGGTGACTGGTAAATGTGGGGTGGCCTTGCTGTACCAGGTAAATGTTGGTGTCTCCTGGTGTCAGGCCCTGTCCTCGTTGGCCTTGACCTGAGCAGCACTACCTCCTGGGGCTGGCACCATTGGAGGCGGCTCTGAGGCACGTGCACGAGTCTCTGGCTCCCTGCCTTCGTCCTCCTTGCCCCTCTGGGCCACGCACAGCACCTCTTGTCTCTGCGCCTCGGTTTCCTGTCTGGCCTTCCCATCTGCATTTCCTGGAGGAGGCCAGGATGGTTTTTAATGCATGTTTTATTGAGATATAACACAGCTGCAGAAGGGAAGGTGCTTCACAAAAGTACAGCTGGATGAATTTTCACAGACTAGAGTCGGCCGTGTGAATAGCACCCCAGGGGTCACCCCGTTCCTTCCCCGCAGCTGCTCCTGTCAAAGGGAGCCGCTCTCCCGGCTCCAGGGTGACTTTAAAATCATCAACCAGATTTAGTCACTTGCCTGGTTTCCTTCTGGCAGCTTCCCATGGGATAAAAGTCCAACTTGTGTCCAACCCTGACTTTCCTTCTTGACTCTCGATTCACTTTTCTTCCTCTTCCTTCTCTATTATCTAGCCCCACTGGTCGCCCTGAAAATTCCTCTAATGGGACAAGTTCCTTTCCAGTCCCAGGGCCTTGGTACATGCTGAGCTTTCTGCCTTTTTGGTCTTACTGTAACTGTGACCACTGCAGTGAGGTCCACTAGTCCACCTAAACTTGCTTTTCTCATGTGCCCCTCTTGGTCACTTCCCTGGTTTTTCTTATATTCACTTATTGTCTAATATTTTCAGTCTCTTTTTGTTTTTGCTGCTGCTGCTGCTGTTTTTGGTTATTGCTGGCCTTTTTTACTTGGGTGTCCATGCAGGTTAAGGCATGGACTGTGTCCGACTTGTCCATAGCCACATCCTAAGCTCCCAGCACAGCAGGAACAAAATAAATATTGAATGAAAAAAAAAAATGAACACGGAGTATAAAGACCGTGAACATCAAACCCAAGGCAGGGAGTAAAGTCAGGATCTTCTGCTGAGTCCTCAGGGTCACCATCAGGCAGGGTGGCCTGGCCCTGGTGGACGCTGTGGTTCCTTAGCCTTTGACATGTCAGGAGAGTTTTGAAGAGCACAGGATACCGTTGCCATCTGAGCCACTGGCGGGAGGACTGTCCCAAATCTGTTCTGATGGGCGGGAGGGTCATCTGATGGGCGGGAGGGCTGTTTGTCGTCTTCTCTGTGAATGAGCACTGGTCCTTTCCATTCGCTCCCAGAATTATCCTTCCCATGATGACGATTTGTGTGTAAATCCACTTGCTTCCCATCGTGGCTCCGTTGTGTGCTGGAGGGTAAAGAAAACATCAGCCAGACGGGAGGAGGAGAGCAGGCGTGCTGGGTGAGGGCTGGCGGTCCCAGGCGGTGCTGGGGGGTCTGGTCTTGGATTCTGAGTGAGTTTAGCCTCCATCAGTGCTGGAGGCGATGTGCTGGGCTAATGGATTTCTTATTACTTTAAAATAGGGACTTGGAGAGGATCGGGTTATTTGCATCTTGTAAGAGGCTTTTTAGATTCCAGACCTTAAAAGTTCTATTGTGATTGCCCCAGTGCACGGCTCAGAGCGGTGATTTCAACACCCCTGAAATGGCGTGTCTGGTAAGATGTTTACTTTGTTGTTCATGTTCAAGAACATCCCCTGCCCCCCCTCTGTGCACTGCTGGGGGATCTGGAGGCTGCGGTTTTGAAGAGGTCCTTGTAATTCCATAAGGGCAGCTCTGATTTAGAAGTCTCTCGAGAGCACTTGAGAGTGTCTTCAAGCCCCCGCCTCAACCCTGTCCCTCCACGTTTCCATCATCAGCTGCTGTGTAACAAATCACCCAAAATGCTGCAGCTTAAGGAAAGTGAGTCCCTCTCTCTCATGGTGCCGTGGGTTGTCTGGACTCAGCTGGGTGGTTCCTTCTTGAGGTTTGTTATGAGGTTGTGGATGCGGAGTGTTGGGCTGGAGTCATTCGAAGGCCCGGCTGGGCTGGGAGTCAGCGCGGCTCTCCTAGATGTTGGGAATGGATGCTGAGGATCAGCTTGGTGCTGATCTGGGACTACTAGCCAGGTTGGCCTCAAGGGACTTCCGTCTTTGACTTGAGCTTCTCAAAATATGGCTGCTAAGTCCTGAGAAGGAGCATCCACCAATTTAGTTTTCCAAGAAGCAGGAACAGAAAATGCCAGGTCGGTTAAGCGTTATGCCTGGAACCAGCTCTACATTCCTTCTGCCACGATCTACCTGTCAAGGTGGTGGGTGGTCCCCTCGCCCACCCCCCTGCATTCAAGCAGATGGAGAAATAGACTCTACCTCTTGATTGGGAAGTATCAAGATCATGCTGCAGAGGAGCATGTGGGGTAGCAGGGACTTCAGCAGCCATCTTTGGGTAGTACAATATGCCACACTTTCTCCTCTATGGCCTCTGCTTTCCCTCCCTGTGGTAATTCTAGAACATTCCCAGTTCCTCTGGAGGAATTCTCCAGTGTTAATTCACTAATGTTTTCTGACATTTTAAGAAATAACAGAAACACATACTAAATATCAACTTGAGGTGCCACTTCTTTTTGGAGCACACATACACACACACACACACACACGGAGTTTCAGATTGTTCTTCTGGACTCTGGTAAGCATAGTGTAGGAACTGAGTTCCCGAGGAGCCCACCTTTGCTTGTTGTGGGTACATAGCCCTTGTGTGTGGACCCGTTTTAATTTCTGCTGGCCTGATGTAATTGCGATATCGATCCTTCAGGCTGAGAACAAAGTGCCTGTTCGTGCAGCTGACTCCACCTGCCTAGAGAGACATTAACCAGGAAGCTGAACTTGGTGTTAAATGACTGTCGTTTTTTATTCTTTCTGACACCATTTATTTCGACTTTTCTCCAACCTAATGGAAGATGGTGTCTTGTATTTTATCTTATTCTTTTAACCAGAAGATGTGAAATTCTTCAAGTTGTATTGCCATCTTAGTTTTCAAGGGGAGATTAGTCAAGTGAATTGGTAAATGCATGTTTGTCTTCTCTTCCTTGCTGCCTTTTTCTTTCAGCAAACTTTTCTAAGGGTGATGAATAGCTGGGAAGATGAAGTGTCCACCCTCTGCAGACTGGCTGTCTCCTCCACACCCCCAGCTGCATATCAATCCGGGCTATTTCTCCCCCTCACTCAGTTCTGCTTAGAAGTTTTGGCTCCTTTGTTGGACATCTTCATTTCTCTTGCAAATTCTTTAAAGTGATCTGCATCCTTTCTCCTCCTTTAAGTAGAAATAAAAAGGTTAAACATTTTAAAATATCATTATTTGATTATAATTACATTTTTTCACTTTCCCCATGCGTCATGGTCTAGATTGGAAGGAATCTGGGTGGAGACACGTTCACCCTTGACCTTTGTTCTGAAGTTTCACTAGACATTTGGACTTAGAAGCAGGGGCTAGAAGAGCTCTTGGGGGGTTCTTCCTATACCTACAGGCCAGCGGAGGCACCTCGGGCCTCTGGTTGGTACTGTTTCTGCATCGTGAAGCTGTTGGGCTGGGCATTGCCTTGTCTTGCTTGGTCTGGGGCGGCCTGGGCTGGTCCAGGCCTATCGCTCTAGGGCTGCCCTTCTGGAGACCTGCCGCCTCCTCACTGCATCCCTGTGGCTGAGGAGCCTCTGCACAGCATCCCTGGGAATTGGAAACTGGCATGTGGTGTGCCAAACAGCGAGTGATCTTGAGGCTACACTTCCTGAACCACCCAAGAATGAAGCGCTTTCCAGCAGAGGAGGAGGGAACCAGCTGAAGTCCCCCCATCCCAGCATGATTGTATGCTGTCTTATTCGTTGACACTTCAACCCTTTGCATTCTTCAGTGGCTCCAACATTGAGACTTGGTTGTGGCAGGGGTCTCTGAGGAAGGACAGAGAAGAGAATGAGCTCCTGATCTGATGGAGCTGTTGAAACTATTCCTCTGGAAGGGGCCAGAGGAGCAGGTGGAGAGAAGCTGGAAGCGTCAGATCTCCCCTGTGTAGACCAGTGGTGCCCACTTAGTGTGTGCAGAATGACTTGGAGGATTTGTGAGAGCACAGATTGTATCCCCCACTCCCACGGCTGTTGGTGGGCCTGAGAACGTGCATGCCACCGTGCTTTGATGGCGGTCCTACCCGAGAGACCCCGTCCCCACCACCTTGCCCTCCTCTGCTCCTCTGTATGTGCTCTCAGGCCTCAGAGGGCTGGAGGACAGCTACGTTCCTCTCCCAAAGCCTCCTTTTCTTACTGGTTAGAGGGCCCTGGACACTAGGGGTCCCTTGGATATTTTGTGCCCCAGAATGGTGGGTACTTGCAGACAGTGTCCCCTGTGAGAAGCGGTTGAAGGATGACTTGAGGTAGGACGTAGGTCTGCAGCAGACACCCCTCTTCCCTGGGCGTCTACCTTGTGCATTATCGAATGTGACAATGTCACCCGGGAGATGTTATGTCACCCAGGTTTCATGGATGACAGAAATGAATTCTATGGTGTCTGCCTTGGTGAGTTTCGGAGCTGGGATTGGGCTTGTCAGTCTGTCTGCGTTACGCTTGTCAGTGACACTGGGAAGCCATTTTAGAAGTCCAGAGGAAAAACATCCCCAGGGTCCGTGAGGGGAGCAGTCACAGCAAGCCCGTCCACCTCCAGGGAGCACTTGCCTTTTGTCTGAGGTTGTGTGGAGCATTTACATTTTACCATGTTTAAAGGATGCCACAACCCTGCAGGGCAGGTGGGCATTGTTTCTGTTTTGCAGGGGGAGAGGGGAGCTCAGGAAGGTTAACAGCTGCCTGCTGTTACAGTGGTGAGTGACAGTGCTGAGCTTCAGAATGGAGGGCAGCAGATTTCAAAGCCTGGGCTCCTGGCTCCTCTCTTGCATTGATTGGCAGCAATATACCTCCCCCAGGTGGTTGCCTGGGACCTCAGCAGGTGGTAGTATGGCTGGTGGCCCTGGGGGTTTGGGGAGAGGAATGATTTGGTGGGGGGTTAGAGGTGGGTTCCATTCAGACATGCCACCTTTAAGCAAGTGGGCCACAGTCTTGCGGAAGGTCCAACTGTGTGTGGGAGCAGCACTGGATGTGACGGAGGGCCAGCGTGGCTGATGTTGACATGGTTGGAGTTTCGTTGTGGATCTCAGGATGGGCCTTCCAGCCCAGGTCTTGGAACTGACTTCAAGGCAATGAAGATCTTCCCTCTGGCCTCTGCAGCGATTCAGAAGCCTCCAGAACCTGGGAAGTGCTGGAGAACTTACAAGGTGCGACTGTGCAGGACACAACTCCTGGGCTGTGTGAAGCTTCGTCTCTCCAGATGTGATCAGGGGGACATTGTTTTCCATGGTGTCGTCAACGAAGATCGGAGCTGAATCCTCTTGGCAGTGGATGCCGGTTCCTAAGAAGATCTGAAAATGAACCCAGAGTGGCTTTACACCATTGTGTCCGTGCTTCTCAAGATTGGTTTCCCATTATCACTAGTGTGAGGAGCCTTTTAAGTTATTTTTCTTATGAATCCCTGCTCCCCGTGAAATTAAATGGAATAAGGATTTGCTGGGTAGGGTTGAGCCTCAGGGGTCACAAACCGCTGTAATACCCTCGTCACACACACAACAATTTTTGTTCTTTGGAGGGCGGGCGATACTGTCCCTTTTGAGAATGCAGGATTACAGAGAACTCTGTAGAGTCACAGAATGGAGCCTTGGAACTGGTTCAGGGCAGGGGTACGGGTCCTTTTCTGTGTGTGCGCAGCTCTTGGCTTCATCTGAAAAGGCTCTCGGTGAGTTCTCTAAAATTTGACCCTTGACAGTGGAAGGACTTTGTTGTTGTCAAGAGCATTAGCACACGTTTTTGGGAAGGAGATTTGTCCCAGGGATTTAATCAAGCGTGTAGGTTCCTTGGGTTGTCTGACTACGTGGCAATGGTTCTCTGACCCAGAGTGCCCAGTGGAGATTTGGGTTGGTGAGTGGGCTCCTGCTGTGGGTGACAGGAGCGCAGTTCTGCTGGGGACCTCCTGAGAGATTGTGCCATGCACATCTCTTAACTGCCCGCAAAGGAAGAGGAGGCTGGGATGGTCCCCTTGGCTGTCACTTCTAGACTGCTCTGCCCCCGTGTGCCAGGAAAGATGGGTCACCATTGGTGTTGACAGGAGCTTTCTGCAGGCGCTAGCCATTGGACAAAGGACACAAGGGTGGCTTGCTGGCACTGGCTGCCACGTTCCATTCCTTTCTTCTTCTGACTCTTCCATCTTAATGTGGAAATGAGTAAATATTTTGTTGGCTTTATTCAAATTACACTACAACTCCTATTCCCAATGTAAAAAATTAGGTCAGCTGAATATTTTATTTCCCAAAACTAATTATATACATTTAAGAAACTATCTGAAGTGTGTGTGTGTGTGTGTGTGTGTGTGTGTGTGTGTGTGGTGTATGTGTCTCAGTGACCTCCAATGAAAAACTGGTCTTCTTCCAAATTTAAGCACATTCGGTATATAATTGAGACACTTAGTCCACAACCTTGGCGATTTTTTTCCTTTCTAGAGAATGGCCCCTACTTCCGTGACAGGGCCAGAGTGTCACTGAGTGCCAGCCCTGTGTAGGCCACCATTTTGAGTAGTTAGACCCTTTCCATACCACACCCTGCCCCACACCTAACTCCTGCGTTCTTGTGAATTGTATTGATTGTGAACTCAACTTTTAACTTAACTTTGAAATATCGGACAAAATGTTTGATAAAGGTAACATACTATTAGTTATGCTTTACTGAGGATTTACTACCTGTACTGTGGTGAATGTTCCACCATATTTCCTCATTTGATTATCGGAACTATCTCCTAACTACAGACTAGGAGAATGAGGCTCAGTAAGTCCACATAGCTTTTCCTAGGGTCATAACCAATCAGGGGTAGAGCTGGTATTTGAACCCACCTCTGTAGACTCCAGTGCACGTTCTCACCCCTGGTGCTATGCTGAGTCCCAATATTGTTGCTAAATGCAATCAACAGCTCATGGCGTGGTGTCAATGCAGAAGATTTTATGGACATTATATCATGGAACCTCTCCCCAGCAAATCCCATGAGGTCTCTATTTTATCCCTGTATTGTTAATGAGAAATCGAGGTCTGAAGAACTTGACATTTCTTCTCCTTGTGTCCTTTAGGGGTGCTGCTATGTAAATCAACTTTCAACTTGGCACTGAGTGTGTTTCCATGTGGCATCACAACAGTTTGATAATGAGGAAAGGCTAGCTACATCCTTTGCCTCTCTAGCACCAGAAATTCTTTAGACCATTCATATTATCTCCACCTGGGATGAAAGGATTTGGGCAGTTGGTTGGATCTTGCTTTGCCTGGGAATTTCAGCACTGTGCCCTTCAAACCTTAACTGCTACTAATACTGTGCCCACACACATGCACGGGTGTGTCTGGTAAATGCTGTCTTCACGTTCAGCCTGGTTCTTCCACCTGCAAACCTTCACTTTGCGCTTCTGTGGCTGTCTTTATGGCCCCTGTCAAGTGATTTGTCACTGTCTGGCTGTGCATTTCTTCCCCATGGGATGTGAGCTCCAGATCATGGCAGGGCCTGGTGAGGAGCCCTCTATCCTTAGCCCTGTCGCAGATCCTGGAGTGAAAGATGCTGTGGTTAGTGGGTAGGTGCAGTGCCAAGGCTTGTGGGGCCTTCCGGTTGTGTTTCCAGGCCCGAGGTTTTGATGGCACTTAAGGTGGCCTCCTTAGTAGCTGCTCTTTGAATTCATGGACAGAGGTGGTACTGAGCTTTGGGCTTCCACCCTTCCAAGATCAATGCAGCAAACGCACAGGTGTTGAGTCCTGACCTCCAGGTGCCCCCGGGGCAAGCAGAGGAGAAGTCCTGAGACTGGAAATAATGATCCTGGGAGGAAGAATCCAGGGCTGTGGGGTAGAGAGGGGTGGTGGCCCCCGAGCTGCTACCGTCATGCTGGGGCCATCCCAGAGCCCTGGGCGAGGTGCCTGACAGCCTGCTGGGACTGGGTGTGTGCAGCTGGGGGGACTCAGGAGAAGGGACCAGAGTGGCTGGGGGAAGCTTGGGGTTGGGACATATCTTGATCAACAGGAAAATTGGGAGGTAGCAATGGGAAGCTTGTTTGGACAAACTCGTGGATGGATGCCTCTGAGGGTTAGAGATGTCTGGGGGAAGCAAGCCCTCCTATCAGCCTACCCGCAAGAAAATAAGCCCCGAGCAAGGAGAAAAAGGCCTTGAGGAGCTTCTTTTCTTTTCTTTTTTTTTTTTTTTTTTTTTTTTTTTTTTTGTGGTGCTGGGGATCGAACCCAGGGCCTTGTGCTTGCAAGGCAAGCACTCTACCGACTGAGCTATCTCCCCAGCCCGAGGAGCTTCTGACCCTGGTAGGCAGACTCGTGCTTGGGTCCATCTCTCTTCCCAACTTGCTGTGCGTCTTTCATAAAATTGCTTCCCCTCTCTGACCCTTGCTTCTTTCAGTGTGGCTAACAGTGAACGGTGAACAGTGTCCTGACCTACATGACACCATACGGGTGTCATGACATTCAAAGCAGATGGCGGGTCTGGAATTATTTGGTGAACTACGAGATTCCATGAAGGCAGGAGATCATTATTATTTGGACCACCTTCTCCTGCACATGATACAAAACCCCAGCATTACTATTGTGAAGCAATGTCTGGGTGTGTGAGTGAGTCAGGGGAGAGCGAGAGAGCTGTCCTGTCGCCTCCTCCCGAGACGGACACAGCACCATGAGACGGTTTGCACTGTCTGATTTGGGGACTGTTTTGCAAGGCTGGCTTAAATCCTGTGGATGCCGTCACCGGCCCAGTGAGCCGTGTTGTAGGACTGAGTACTGGTGGCTGGCAGGAGCAACACCTGCCACAGCGATGGAGCCAGTGCGTGCTGCACACGGGCCCCGGGGTGGTTGGGGAGAGGAGAACTCTGAGACCACCTCAGAGTTTCTGAGACCGGCATACACCAAACCCAGGGTCCCGCGAGGCAAGGACTTAAGACACAGCCTTTGTGGACAGTGGCTGGGCTTAGCATTCATCCCGGGGGAATTTTTTTCTGAAGTGTATAATTCAGTTTCCTCCAACCTGTGGGGTCAGATTCCAGAATGATCCAGTCAGTCCTGCATGCTTGTGCAGACCTGTTCCATCAGGTTAGGGTAAACGTCAGCTCTTCCATGAAGTCTTGGAAGATTCCTGCTCCGCTAAGGAAAGGGAGCCCTCAAAAGTCACCCTTTCAAGAGTGGTCTGACCAAGGACAGATTTCTATTGAGCAAATGCTTATTACCAAACATGGTTGTGGGGGCTGGGCCGCCTTTTAGGAAGACCTTGAATGATACGAGCACCTGCAGTTTTCAAAATGACCCCTAGGTGTGACGATCTCATTTTACAGCTGAGGAGGCCGAGGCGGCGAGCTGGGCCGGGACTGGAACCCGGGCTCCTGGCTCCTGGCTCCAGGGTCTGTGCTTTCTGCAGACAGGCTGTGCGGCCTCTCCAGCGCTCTCAGCCAGGAGCCTTAGCTGCAGATTAAACATTGGATCTGGTGACTGTGAGCCTCTGATGAAGTTTCACTTTCCAGTTTGTCACTGGTGTGGGTGGGCTGCTCGACCCTGGAGGGACCGTGCGGCCCGGCCCTACTCACTGGCTCTGGGGTGGCCGCATGGGCCGGGGCATCTTCAGAGCCTCTGGGTGCGCCGGGCGGGCACCTCTGCCCAGCACTGCTCTGCATCCTCCCGGCATGTTAATGTGAGCTGATTTTCATGTAAGAAGAGGAATTTGGAGGCTGTCAAAGACACACAGAAGATACTTAGGGTCACAAAGAATCCCAGGCCTTTTGCTCTAAGGAGCTGTTTCCTGTCACCATCTGGCAGTGTTTCTCACCCTCTGGGCTTAGGTGTCTACCTCTTCAAAACGAATGTGGGAAAACAATTCCTGTGCTCCGCCAAGCTCCCTCGTGGGGGAGTCAGGAGGGCACGGTGTTATTACCTGGCCTGGCTGCCCAGGTTTGCATCTCAGCATTGTCCTTGACTGCTGTGTGACCTTGGGCAAGTTGCTCAGTCTTTCTGTGCTTCTACTTCTGCAAACCAGGAACCATAATGGCTTGTTGTCATAGAATTGTCATGGGGTCGAAAGAGGGAATAGTACCTGGCATGGAATGAGTGCCTTTATTCAATTCTTGTTCATATTGTGTCCATTAATTTTATTTTCCTGCATGATCAGCATCAGCCTCACTGTTGTCATGGCTACCATTTTCCCTGTGCTTGTGGGGCAGGTGCTCACTGTGACTCACAAGGCCCACTTGATTTAACCTGTTTTCTGGGGGAGGAAAGGGACAGAGAGGTTAGGTGACCTGCCCGAGGTTGTCCAGCTGCTCAGTGACAGAGCTGGGATTTGAGCCTGCAGTTTGCAGATGCCATCATCCATGCCCTGTTACTGTCCGAGTCCCACTTCCTGGCTGGTCTACCAGGCCTGGCTGAGAACCCGCGACTGCCCGGGTGGGCTGTGTGCTGTTGAATTAGGCCTTTGCAGAGGCTGGTGCTCGTCAGCAACTTCAATAAGATCGGTCTGTCTGATACTCTGTGTGCTTCTCCGCAAGCAGATTTATGGCTGCCGAGGCCTCCTGGCGCTGGGAAGCTTTGGCTTTTTAATTTAATCTCCTCCAGACTTACCTCGGGCCTCCATTCTGGCAGTTGCCCGCCTGTGTGCTGGGCTTCGGGGAGCTGGAACCCACACCAGCGGATTTACGCTGCCTGCAGGGGAGCCCGGGGCCTCTGCCTTCCTCCCTGCAGGGGGCCTGCCCTGGACCCCCGCCCTCTGCAGCCAGCCCCTGGGGCGTGAGGGATCGCCAGCCAGCCTCTCTGTGCATCTGGAAGGTCCTGTTGGTATTCCGGGCAGGCACTCTGGACTTCTGGCTCCACACAGGCAGAGTGTGGACGGGGACGGGAGCCTGCTGGCCCCGGGCGCCAGGACAGGGGGAGGCCCTTCTGTGGGGAGCTCCTGGGAGGAGGAGCGGCCAGCTGCTGGTGGGAGCAGGGCTCCTGCATGTGGATGAGGCTCCCACAGGGCCCTCCCGGGGGCCAACTCCTGGGGGACTCTTCTGCGCTGTCCCTCTGCAGGTCACTGAGCCCTCCCTCTCGTGTTGCCTACGGCCTGGATCTCCTAAGCAGGAATTCACATCCTTGGGTTCTGACAGTGTCAGAAGAGAAAGCAAATGACCTGGTGCCTGTCAGCAGCCTGTGGTACCATGGGCCCATCTGAAGAGCCAAGGGGTTTGGAGAGAGAGGGAGAGAAAGGAAGAGGTCCAAGAGGGAGAAGGAAGAGGGACTGGGGAGAGGGGGCAGCGGGAGAAGCTTCAGGGCTGGGCGGGAAGCCAAGCAGACGCACCCAGACCCAGTGGCCCTCGGAACTCGAGTTTCCCACGTGATCCCAGCAACAGGAAAGCCGTGGACCCGGCCTTGCTTGTGACCACAGGTGAGGAAGGAATTCTGGTCCCTGTCCGGCCACTAACTCTGATGAGTCACTTAACCTCCACGCTCTTCGGTTCTCAGCTGTGAGGCTGAAAAATAATAACAGTGATTTACCTCTCAGTGCTGGTGGGAGAAATTACTAATGGCAGGTGACAAGGTAAAAGTGGAAGGTATCGCTGGGTGTGAAGCTGCTTGATAACAAGCTGACCCACAAGAACCGGGCTTGAGGTGCCTGCCCAGCCCCAGTTGCAAATGAGCTTTGTCCCTCCCAAGGCAGAGGTGCTGGCCTGGATGTGCTCTCCTAGGCTCCTGAGTGGGCGTGGGGCTCCATCTCCAAATTACAGAGAGGGTTGGGGTGTCTGAGCTTGGCAGCACACACGGGCCCTGGCTGGGCCTTTGCAAACCTCCTGTCCCCTTCCCGTCGCGCCTTCTCGCAAACTCCTGATGGTCCCATGTTTGGGTCACACATCCCTCTTCCTGGAAATTCCCGATTATCTGCTCTCGTCCGCTTACATCCTTGGTGCATGGGTTTGTTGGCCTTTTACGCCATGGGGCACCCTCGTCTGCATGTAACCGTTTCTTGAACAGCTGTTGATTAAGGACTCAGGTTTGCACACTGTTCTAAATGCGGGAGATACAGACGTGACCTAGACAGACAACCCCTCGGGGCCCCTGCTGTTAGGCAAGCCAGGCAGTGCACACCTACGGAGATGCGTGTGCAGAAGAAACAGGATCCTGGCGAAGTCTGCGCAGGAAGGAAGCGGGACAATGGGCCAGGATAATGGGCAAGGGGCTCGGTTTGGGTGGTGGAGTTTGGGGAGGGCTTCCTGGAGGAAGAGGCTGAGTGCAGAAGGATGAGGAGGAGGAGGAAGCCTTGCAGAAAGCCCTGAGAATGACATTGCAGGAAGGGGGAGCAGCAGGCATGAGCACCCAGAGGAGGGAGAGGAGCGTGGCATAAGGACTGCAGGAGGCCATAGTGCTGGTCTGCGGGAGGGGGCTGGGAGCTGGCCTCCCGGACCTTGCAGGCTCTGGTCAGGATTTCGTTTCCATTCCATGAGTGCAGTGGAAGCCATTGGAGCTTTGAAGCTAGAAAGTGACAGGGATGTAACTCCCTGAGACTCGCTCTGGCTGCTATTGGGAAAAAGGAGAGACATGAAAGAAACGGGAAGACTGGTCCCCCCATTGGCTTACACACTGACCTGGCATGCAGGTGCTCACGAGTGTGCTCGCAGGTGAGCGTGCACCTGTGCATGCACAAGGCTTCATGTTGTTAAGTCGTTGACACCGAATTTTCTAAAATTCATATATATATATATATATATATATATATATAAAGAATCCTTTTCACAAAAGCTGAAGAAGTAGGGGTACAAACTGCCCCATGTACCTGAAAACTTGACTGAATGTTTAGAAGACTTTCAAAATACGCACATAGTAAAGCTCAAGACGACCTTTTTTTAGGTAGGACGCACCTCTCCTGATCTCTGAAAATGGATTTGCATATTTTATGAGGTGGAACAGGTCCAGGACTTTAGACTTTACAGGCACAAAGCAGAAATGTGGCATCCACCGATGCATCCTTGATACAAACCTTTTCCTCACTTGCCTTTTTTAATATTTATTTTTTGAATAAATGATAGCTATTCATTATGTTTTTAAAAAGTACACGTAAGGGTGAACTAGCAGCCCTGATTTTTTCTGTGTGTTTATGTTCTCTAGGTTTGTTTACTATATATGGTGTGATAGTGTGTGTTTGTGTGTGCATGCATGTGTGTATGTGAAATTGTGTAAGATGATTACCACCCCCAACATTACAAAGCTTTTACCATATCAGTCAGGATGGGCTAGGTTAGGCAGTAGTAACAAATAATCCCCAGATCTTAGGGGCTTTAAATCACAAAGGCTTATTTCTCATAGCTTTCATGTTGACTGGTGCCTCTACTCTGGGTCTTCTCTACTTGGCAACTGTGGAAGTAGACCAACTGTTATCTGTAATGTTCCTTATGGCAGAGGGAAAGAAAACTCTGGAGTGTCTTACATCAACATTTAGATGTCTGAACAGGGAAATGAGATCACTTTCACATTGATTCATTGGCCAGAATGTGTCATATGGTCCCACCCAACCACAATGGGACCAGAGTGTGATTTCATCATATGGTTGGAAAACTGAGAGCCAAAAATATTTGACGGGCAGTGCTAATGTCTACATGCTATTTTTGTTTCTCCTTTACACAGTTGCCGCTATGACATACTACATGCACGTGGAAAATTAGGCAGTACCCTGTTTCTCATCTTCTGTCCTGGGATTTTGTTGCCTCTGGTCTCTGGGAATCCTTCTGCTCTGGTATTCTGATGCAGATGCACATGCAAATTCCTGGTCAGGGGGCAGTCTGGTTGCTGGGGGACGGGAGCGGATGGGTAGACACCCGCAGCTACATCCCCTTGCAGAGTGGGGTGGAGCCGTGGTGGTCCCCATGGCTGGATGATTGTGTAGTGCAACCTGGATTGGCTTTTCCTCCTTCCTGTTCTGCTTTTCTCAGTCCTGCCTACTGTCACTTGGGAGCACTTCCCAAAAGAAACCGCCTTCCCATATGTCCTTGTCTTATGTTCAGGTTTGTGGGAAAATCTGGGTAAGACGGGCATGGCTGCTACTGGGGTCAGAACCATGCCCTTCAGAAGTTCCAGGCACAAGGTCGGTGGGTTGCTCTCTACCCTTCCATCAGGGGCTGGAATCATGGCGTCAGGTTTTGATGATGTTGGAGTTTGACTTGCGCTACAGCGTACAGTGTGTTGTTTTCTGATCGTCCTTTTCCCTGTTGGTGGAGGAAGCAGATGCCTCTCGGCTGCACCTCAGTGTCTCACAGCTGTTCAGTCGCACTCTTCCTGAGGTACCTAAGTAAGTTCCACCTTCCTCCTGGGCCTCTGCTCCGCCATCTTCCTGGGGCTTCTTGCTTTTCCAGGAGTCTTTTCTTTCTAGAAGCCTCCATCTTTTTATTTATTTTTTTCCTTGTATTTCTTTTCATTCACTTCAGTATGTTCCTAATTTCCCTTAAAAAAGAACAGGTAGGTGGAAAACAGATTTGCTTCTGAAGGTTGAAGAAAGTCTCCTTTTCATTCCCACGTGTATTCAGAAACCTAGAAATCTAGAGTCAAAACACTTTCTCCTTGACGTTTCAAAGTATGTCTGGTGGCCTTCTAATATTTGGCATTGCTCATTAGTTCAGCTCTTAACTTCTTGTTCCTTTATGAATTACCTGTTTTGTCCACTCACTGGCAATCCTAACACACACAGTCCTGGTGTTACAGAGCTGGACCTACCGAGAAACTGAGGCAATCCACCCCAAACCCCAATTCATGTGATCAAGTCAGAAAGATTTTAGACATGTCACAATAACAGGAATGAGTTTTATTGAAGTGATAGGAAAAGGGAAAGGGGCCACTCTCAAGGGAGAGAGTGGGTTCTCTCAGGAGAGGGATAACTTTCCTATCCTGCTCTCTAGTTTTATTGGGGATTCCAGAGAAATTTCCAGAGAGCCCCACCCAGGTCCACCTCTTCACTTTTGACTGACAGCTGGATGACATCAGACTTTTAAGTTCTCACGGCCATGACTCTCATTCACCTTGGCCTAAACTGACCAGTTCTAATTGGATTCTTAACCATATATTCTTATAGATTTTATGGTTCAGAGGAACTATCCTTACCTCCCAGAGTCTCAGGATCTGGTCATAAAAGTCTCCCCTTTAGGGTAACTTGGGTTCCTCTTATCAACATTATTTCTGGCCTGCATCTTCTGCTGCAGTTAACAGGTAGTTTGCTGAGGAAGGTGACATATCCTGTCCACTCAGGCCAGGCAGGGCTGTAGTAAATTGCTTCTTGGAAAAGAAAGCATGTGGGGATCAGCACTGTGGGCCCATTTTATGGAATTGTTCTCTTATCTCTCCTCAGTTGTCCATCCCCTTACACTGGAAGATTTCAGGCTGTTTTCTTTATGATATTTTTCATTTGTTCTCTTTGGTACTTTGATGGGCCCTTTTGATCTTCTTCATTTAATTCTGTGAAACATATTTTTAAATTTTTTGGCAGCTATCTTCTTCTTGTTCTCTCATCTCTCTGCAAACTCCTGTAGAAGGATATTTGCTTCAGGCCTGGCCTTCCATATGCCTCTACTCTGTCTTTTCATTTTCCCTTTCTGGGGGAGTTAACTTTTTCCTCCAACTTTTCTATTCACTTTCTTCCTTTGGTGTTTAGTTCAGCAGGCATGTCCTTACCTTCCGTAAACTCATTTCTTTTGGTTCTTTGATTGCTTTTTAAAAAATCAGCCCCCATTCTTGCCCTATCTGTGTACCATCTTGTTCATTTTCTTCCAAGATGGTATTGAGGATTCGTGGACCGTCCTGTCTGTTTCTGGGTTCTCTCTGTTCCCTGGTGTCAGTTTTATGGGCTGGACTCATGTCTTCCTCTGGTATTGTTTTTCACTTGCAGGTGCTTTGGTGGCTTTGGTTGTTGATTCATCTTAGGAATGTAGGGCTGGGGTGATGGTGCAGGTAGATGAGTGGGCGTTTGTCCTGTGCAGATGCATTGACTGGCAGGTTTCACTTGGACTCTTGTGGAACAAAAGCCACCAAGCCACTGTGCCACTCTAGACAGGAGCAACATGTTCAGGAGGGATGCCCACTCTCAAGCTTAGGAGCCCTCTTGGGAGATTCTCGCATTTTCTTAGAGGTTATGTCTGTTTCAGCATGGGAAAATGCCTTTGCTGCTGTCGGGGAGCGTGAGGGGTCCTGGGGCAGAGGTCCATCTTGGCCTTCCTGCTGTCTGCACTACTCCTATCTCCACGATGGACAACCGCTTCCTCCTTGCTCCAGCTCCACCAGCACCATCTCACCTGCCTGCTGGTGGTGCTTCTGTGACTTTGTCCTATTGTATTCATTTACTGTAATGTCAATGGTTTAGGGGACACGTGAGCCTGTGTCCTCATCTGGCCTTCATAAACCTTTGTCATCATGATTGAAAACCTGCAGATTTATGTTAGCAATGTCTAGTTGTTGGATGTTTCAATTTTTTTTTCCCTCTGATTTTTCTCTTCCAAAACCATAAGACATTTCTTTATGCATGAAACTCTTAAACCCTTCATTCTTCTCTCTTTGGACCTGATTGCCAGACATATAATAAAGTAAATGTAGTGAAGAGAGTGTCTTCTTGCTGGTGGTTTTGAGGCAGTCGCTAAGCATCTCTGAGCCTTTGTCCTTCACGATTAGTTGGGGATAATAATATTCTTACCTCATAGGATTGGGTGTGTGGATTAAAATCAATGAATAAAATAATGTACTTTTCATGGTATTTGACCCTTAAATATGCTTTTGGGTAATAATGGCTGCTATTATTATCATCCATTATTTAATCCTCACACAGGCAGGGATTATGTAATCCTTTGTAAGGATGAGAAAAACCAGATTTAGAGAATTTGTCACTTCCTTGAGACCTTGCTGTCCTCCCCCTGTCCAGCCCCTTGCATGTAAGTGAGACACGGGGGTGCCCAAGAATCTAGATGGCTCAGAATGAGGGGTTCTTCCCCAGGTGCAGTAGTCCCCTCTTATCCACGGAGGGTGCATTCCAAGATCACAGCGGATGCCTGGAACCTCGGAGAGTGCCACACTTACGATGACATTTACTCTATGAATTAGGCACAGTAAGAGAGAAACAAAGCAATCAGTAATAAAGTCAAACAATTAGAGCAACATACTGTCGTAAAAGTTTTTTAGAACTTAAGCATTATTTCTGGAATTTTCCATGTAATGTTTCCCAATTGTGAGTGAGACAACAGAAAGGGAAACTATGGATAAGGGGAACTTTGTAATGGAGATTCCAGGCTCGATGTATTATTCAGAGATGAAAATTTTGAAAGAACCATTGTTTTGAAAGTCCCCATCCCCACTGGTACTAGGCTGGGTGTCCTGACCACGGGAGGTGGGCCCAGCAGGGCCCAGGGAGGAATGGGTCGGACTGAATGAGTGCCTGATGTGAACTCATTGCTCATTAGCTTCGTCTGGTGACCCTGCTGGCGAGTCTCTTATGGATGGTGAAACCCAAGTTAAAGGGCCCAGAGGGGGAATTCAGAAGCAGCGCCATTTAGACCCAGAGTTGGAGCTTTCCGACTGGTAGTTCAGAAGCTAACTTACTGCTAGTGGTAGACTGTGTAGCCTTGCAGGGGAGCTGGAGGGATATTTGCAGAATGAGCAGGTGCAGGAGTGGATGTCACAGGTGCTGGAAACAAGGACTCAGGACAAGGGGCTCTATCAGGAGGGTGGAGAGGGCGAGCTCCCGGCTGCCTCTGCTGTGGACCTCATCCTTCTCTTCTGTTAGCCTGGGGAGGGGACACCAAGCAGGAAGCTGAGCAGGTCTCCTAACTGTCCTGTCTGCTTCACTGGCCGTCAGACTCCACGGTGCTCTTGGAGAGGTACCGCAGGCTCCTGATGGCTCATTCAGAAAATGCTGCCGTGTGCAGAGCACTCTTGGAAAGTTCTGCTTTTGGAAGGGCTTCCAGGGTCAGTTTAACCACTGCCCCCCCCCACCAAAAACCCCACCCATTTTGTCATGTTTTGAGAAATTTTCTGTTGGATTTCTTTTAATGAAAATTGCATTATCCAAGCTGACCACTGATCATACTGCAGCTCAGATGGGTTTGACCAATAGGTTTTGTTCCCCTGTTGAATACCCTGCACTGTGATGGGGCCCAGAGTTCCATGGACCAAAATTAGTGTCCCTGAGTGGAAGCTCATGGGTTAGAGCTGTGCTCTTGGAAGACATGGCCCCCTCTCAAAAGACGATTCGTCCCGTCTTTGATGTATGAAGAAGGTATCGAACGCCCCAGCAAAGGATTTTCTACATGTTATGAATGATGACAAAGATCCTGTGTAAGGTGCCAGGACCCACTGGGATGTCCCAGTTCTACATCAGTGAAAGAACAAAATCAATGCAGCCATGTAGGCAACTTTAAAAGATTAAGCTAAAGAAGCCAGATTCAAAAGCACCACCCTGTGTCCCATTTATACAGGACTCGGGAGAAGGTGAAACTACAGGGGCATCAATGAGATTCATGGTTCTGAGGACTAGGGGGCAAAAGGGGTTCACTACAAAGGGGCATGAGGGAATTTTGGGAGAGTGATGGAAATGCTATCTCCACTGTGCGGGTGCTCACACGATTGTATCTATTTGTCAAAATTCCTGAAACTGCATGCCTATAAAGGGTGAATTTTGCTGTCTTCACTAAACCTGGTATAAATGAAAATAAAAGCGGTGACATTCTTTAATAGGCACATCTCCTATACCCAGTTCTGGTGGCATTTACCTACATTTACTACTAGGAGAGCAATTCTTTTTTGCTTAGAACAGTAGGATTACTAAGCTCTAAGCCTGCTGGGTTTTATTGAATAACTTTGTATAGATGTGACAACCTGGAGTCGTGGTCCTTATTCACAAATTTCAAGTGTTTCCAGGCATTTCTGAATCCTCAAAGGAAGATTATGTTCAGAATAGTTTTAAGGTTGAATGTACTTTATTAATTTTTTGGTCTTTTGAAAATTAGTAATTCATGCTTGGTGGCGTGAATGACTCCCTATTACCGAGTGCAAATTATTCATCAGGCCAGAAAACACAGTCCCCTCTAGTTAAAGATTTTGCTTTGGCTCTTGATGTTAAAGCCATTTCTGAAATAATTCAATAAGGCATGGTCTTCAGCATAAAATGGTGACAGATGATGTGCAGTTAAATGATTCTTTTGTAAAACGTGAAAGGATGTCGGCCTGCGGTGAGCGCCATGTCTTAGTGCGGGATGTACACACCTCAGGCTGCGACCTTTTCGGCTCCTCTTCTGCGTGACTTGAGGCCAAAAGCTGTGGCCTGGTTGCATTGGGACCTGTCATTGCCCGAGGCCTCTGTTTGCAGGGCTTGCTGGCTCTTGTGTGGTTGTCTCCTGGGAGACACTCTGGGGCTCCTCCTTTAACTGACACCCAATGCTCACAAATGATTTGTTCCTGGAAAAGTCTTTCTTGTCTCATCTAGAAAAACAAGCCCTTCCCCAAACTCCTGTAGCCCCTTTCCATGTCTTTGTCCCTTAGGGACCCCAATGCCCTCTACTTTGGGAACATTGCCTGTTCTTGTATTGAAAACTCAAGGGGACACAGCAAGATGCCTTGTGCATTGTTGGCCCTCAGTTGAGGCTGGTTGGATGAGTGTACTTCAGCAAGACTCCATTTATAGGTGCTTTGAGTACCATTTACAAATCCGTATGAGGAGGCAGCCTTTGCCATTTCTAGCCAAACACAAAATGACTTCAATGCCACTCACCTTGTAGAGTTGGCTATGAGAGCCAAGTGCTGGGTAGGGAGAGTCTGGACAGTCACGGGAGCCTTGTGGAGGGGTGGATGTTTCTGAACAGCCTGGACACTGGCCCAGAAAGCCCTGCAGGAGAGATGGAGTAACAGCTGTGATCCAGGCCTCCTGCCTGCCTTGAGAAAGAGCCCTGGAAGCTCTGTAGCTCTTCCCTGGGGCCTCCTTAAACCAACAGTCACCCCACATGTCAGACTGGGAAGGGAAGTGAAGTGTTGTTATCTAATTGCTGCTATTGGGGATATTAAGGTACATAAAACAAGGTTTACATTAGCTGCAAAACACCTCATGATAACCTATGACTTTATTAAAGTTAATTTTTTTCTATTACAAAAGCAAACATCTGTTGCTTTTCAAAAAGAAAGAGACAGAGAGGTAGAAAGAAGCACTCTTAATTCTGTCATCTGGAGACAGCTATCTTTACTATTTTAGTATAATTCCTTCTAATATTTTTGTTTTTTTCCCTTTAGGCCATAGGGTATATGTGTAAATTTCATGTATTTATCCATTGTTTGGATTTTTATTATAAAATGACAGTTGCATCTACCAGATTGTATGTAACAAAAGGCAGTTAATAGCAACTGTTGCAAAGGATATGGAGAAATGGGAACACTCATATATGGCTGGTGAGTGTATACAATGGTAAAACCACTTGGAAGAACAGTTTACCAGTTTCTTAGAAGAGTTAAATATAAATGCATAATATTACTCAGTAATACCATCCTAGGTAGCTATCCAAGAGCCCCTAAAACCTGTATTTACAGAAAGACTTAAGCACAAAAGCGCAAACAATTCAAATATTCATCAACTGGCAAACAGATGAGTAAAGTATGGTGCATTCATTCAATGTAATGTTATTCAGAAGTGAATTAGAGTGAACTACTAAAACGTGCAACAACATGGTGGACCTCAAATGCATTAGGCTCAGTGAAATAAGTTAGAAAAGACCCCATCATGTGTGACTCTGCATATATGAAGTTTCCTGATAGAGACAGAAAGCAGATGGACAACCAGAAAGTAGAAAATAACTACTGGGTGTCTAGGACTGGAGGTGGTACAGAGGTTGACAGCAGACAACCATGAGGATGATACTTTTTGGGGACAATGGAAATGTTCTAAGTCTGTGGTGATGGTGTGATGGTCACAAGTCTGTAAGTGTAATAATGACCATCGATTTGTGTATTTAAAATAGGTACCTTATGGTGTGTGGATTATACCTCCAGAAAACTGTTGAATTAAAAAGATCCATAGAAGCACTACTCTCAATAACCCCAAACCCAACAATAACAACAATAACAACGATAGCAAAAATGGGTAAGAAGGGGTATTCTAGCTCAGTGTGTGGTCTTCTCAGGGTTCTGGAGAGCTCAGGGTAGCACCATAACCAAACTGGAAGTCAACGTCCAGGGGGGGCCAGGGTGAGAAATGAAGTATGTATACAAGATCAGGGTTCAGGGAAAGCAGTCCCAGGGTTGTGGCTTACTAGGAAGCATGAATACTTTTTGAGAAATGAATATTTTTTATATATTAAGAAAAAGAAAACAAATACTAACATGGGCCTCCCTTATGTTAGGGGCAGCCATGAAAATCATAAAAATATGACATATTACCTTCAAATTAGAAGCAAGAAAAATGTTTAAACGTTGATCTATTCAGTGAGGGACAGGTAAGTAAAAAGAGAAATGCATGGTAACCAGGAAACACAAAATTAGCTGAAGAAATCAAACAAAATATCAGTGATTACAGGATAAATTGGTTAATCTCACTGATTAAAATACAGGCATTCTTAGATTGGTTTATAAAAGTGATTCAGCAGACTTTTGCTTGGTTTTAAGAGAGTCACATAAACAAAAGCACAGAGCAAAGTTGAAAATAAAGGGATCAAAGAGACATTGTAGCAAAATAACCATAACACTAGGCTAGCAATTTCAATATCAGATGAAGGAGAATTTAAGATGAACTTAAAAAAAAATGAAAAGTAATGCTATGTTCTGGAAATACCACAATATTCCCAGAAGATATAATAGTCATCAGAAAATATAACCAACAACACAGCCTCAAACTACATAAAGACATAATTGGAAGAATTATAGTAATGAATAGCTAAATCTACCATTGTAGATAGAGATTTCAATATACTCTTCTTGGAAAAAGATCAAGCAGAGAAAAATGAAGAGTTGAATGACATGATTAACAATTTTACACACAGAAAACACTAAATGCATGCTATTTTTGGGTACACATGGAACTTTCACAAAAGGGATTATATGCTAGGCAAGAAAGTCAGTCTCAGATTTCTATGAATTGCCCTCATTCAGACCATATTCTCTGACTCAGTGAAATGAGAACAATTGAAATAATAAGGTAGGGTAAAAATCAATAAGAGAGGGGAGGAAAAAGTAATGATAATTAGAATAACCAAATATTAGTTCTTTGAAAAGATGAGGAAGATGGCCAAATCTGTAGTTAGACCCATCAAGGAATAAAAAGAGAAAAAGAGCATAATAAGATAACTATGGCTACAGCAATACTTGAGATGTCATAGGATAGTTGAATGTGCAACTATACAAAAACTGACGTGAAAACTCATATGAAATGAATAGATTTATGAAAAAAAAAATGCAGTTCCAAAGTCGACCAGTTGATGAAGGAAAAATTTAACTAGAACAATTACTACTGAAGAAATTGAAATAGTGGTGCATTCTTCCTCCTCCTCTTCCACAAACCCCACATCCCATACAGTTTAGTGTGAGCAGATAATCACTTCCTGTGTGAGTCTCTTCCAGAGACTTATAATGGGGAGGGGGATGTTGGTCTTATTGTTTTCTGAAACTTACTACTAAATTCATGTCATGTGTATGATGAGGATAGTGCCAGAGAAGAAAAATGACTAGTCAGTTTCACCTAAAGGTTAAATAAAATGTTAACATTCTAAATCCATATCATATTAAAAAAAACACACGTTGTGGGATTTATCTCCAGAATGCAAGGATGGTGTGTTAGAATGATACTGGTTACTGTAAAAAATAAGCTCCCTCATTCACAGAGGTTGATTTCTTGTTCATGAAATAGTCCAGTGGTTGGCAGGTAGCCCATGTGGCGATTTAAGACCCAAGCTCCCTCTGTCTTGTGTTTTAACCACTCACTCAGGTCTCAGCATCTTGTACTTCCAGCCAGCAGCAGAACAAAGGGTGAGAATCTGTACCTGGTTTATCAGAGCTCTGGGTCTGTAGGTGACAGATACCATTTTTGCTCACATCCTGGTGGTGAGTATTGGTCACCTGTCCATACCAGCATGCAAAAAAGATGGGTAAGTGTAGATTCAGGTTAGGCAGCCCTCTCTCAAAGATGATGCCACACCATGAAAGGAAGAACACTAATATTATTATTTTGATGGACAGCTAATATTTTCTACAGGCTTAACTTTAATAAACCTATTAATAGAAATCATTGCATTAGTAGATTAAAGAAGAATAACCAGATGATGTTCTCACAAGACAAAGAAAAGGCACTACTTATGAAAAAAAAAGAGAGAGAAAAATAGCATTAGCTCACATATCCATCAGCCTTTACTGAGTTTTGCTACAGCAATGAATAGTTCCCAAATTTCAGTGACTTATGACAGTCAAGATATATTTTTCTTGTTACAGGTTTGCTGTTACTTAACTACATTTCTTCTCTCTCTATTCTGGGACCCAGACTGTAGATCAGGCTCTATCTGGGGTGATCCAGTAACAGAAGGGAAAGGTCAGTGGAAATGTCATGTGATGACTGCAGTGTCATATTGGATGTGGCTGATGTCACCTCCTTTCATAGTCCATTGGCCAAAGCAAGTCACATGTCCAAGTTTGTTTTAATGTATGTGTCTATACGTTGCCCAAAGGTAGGGGCCCTGTGGAAATTGTCCTGGTAGAGAATTTGTCCAGCAAATTCTTGAGAACAATATCATAGTCCATTAATAAGTTAATAAGTACATAAGTTAATTTTTTAATTCAGCAAAGCCTTTCCTCCAAAAGCCTACTGCAAATTGTGTTTACTTGGTCAACTTCAGAAGCATTCTCTTTTAAGGTTATAAAGAAGTAAGGGTGCCCATAATCATTGCTAATGCTGTGTACTAAAGAAGGTTCTGGCTAATATAGTACAATAAATAAAAAGAACTTTATAAAAATTGGGAGGGAAAAGGCAAGCTGTTTCATTTGCACATAATATCATTTAGTTGAAGAAAAGTTAACAATTAGGTTAACTACTAGCAGTAGTTCAACAAATTTGTCAGATAATATAAACATACATAAATCAGATTTTTCTCTGTATCACAGTAATCTTTAAGAAAATGTAACAGAAGACATAATTCACAATATCAACACATTTAATAAATTGCCTACAGTTTACCTGGAGAAACTCTAAAGGGTTCAAAAGCGGGTCTAAATAAACAGAGAGCTATACCATGTTTATGGATAGGCACAAAGATTTCATGTTGTAAAGATGTCGTTCATCCCAAATTAATCTATACATTCAATAACATCACAGGATTTCCAGACAATATTGTTCAAACAGATCCAGGCATTTGCAGGGAAGGAAAATATCCATACATAGCTACCTAAAGAAACAAGACCAAAAGAAAATGAAGATTTGTCCTACGACTTAACATGGGTGCAGTACCCTGAGAATTGGCAGGGCCTAAGGCAGAAGAACAGAAATGTCACTTAGTGTGATTGGTTCTAGATTCTGGCAGAGGAGGGTGGGAAGGAGACAGTGATAGAGATCTGGAGAAGGACACTGAGAAACAGAGAGATGCACAGAGGGAAACAGAAGGGAGAGAGAGAAATAGTGTGGGGAGTGAGAGTGGGAAAGAGAGATGGAGAGAAGCTATGGGTAAGAAGCTACAGATGGCAGTGGTGCTTAGGAAGCAACTCTTAATTTCTATGGGCGATCTGTGTTCAAAATGTACGAAAATGGCACAGAGTGAAAAATGGACCCAGAACAGTACTGCAGAGCACTCTGCAATGACAGAAATATGATGTGGGCGAAGCAAAGTGGCATGTGTATTTATGTGTGCCTGGTGCTAGGAGCAGGATGCTGAGCGCACAGCCGGGGAGAAGAGCAGCTTTCCTTCGATCACTTGGAAGCAGAGTTTATCTCCTGATTGTTGGCTCTGCCTTTTCTCTGCCACTCAAACTTTATTGGGAAATGGATTCTCTTGCCAGAAGAGTGTGATTAATACCGCAACTGGCTGTGGGCTTAACAGCAGATTGATGGTTATATTTTTAAAGGGGCACCCTGCTTATGGTTTGTGCTGCCATGGTAGGTTGTATTTATCAGTCCTAAGTGGAAGAGGTTTGTTTGAGTTAGATGTCTGTTCCTTTGCTCATGGCATTTGTTGTTTGTCAGCCCTCTCTACCACCTTGCATTTGTCATTTGATTTAGGACAGTGAGTGTGCATGAAGCAGGAATTGTCTTCCAAAATTTGTGTGTTTAGCCATGTCTACAGGTAATGTGGTAACCACCCCTCGGTGCAGTTTTCTGGGTGCTGGAGATAGGAGAGGATAGTAGAGACAAAGGCTCTCTGGATGCCCAAGCTGGCCTCTGGTGGGTCATCAAGGTCTAAGTTTGATTCCTTATTGTCATAGACCCTCCCAGACTCCTTGACTCTGGGTCTCCAGAAGGGTCCGTTTCAGGGAGACTGACTCCTTTCCTACCTTCACAAGACACTGGTGCAAAAGCCATTACACATTCATAATGCAAATATAACTGCTGGGAAGGTCACCATTATTGCTTGAGCATCCATTTGTTCGACAAAGATTTATTGATCATTACTGTATGCCAGGTACTGTAATAGACTCAGTCCCTGCTATTATGAGGCCCACAGCCAAGTTGGAGGAAGTCATTAAGTGACTCCAAAAACAAATGTAATTTTGCAGTGCCATGAAGAAAAGCATGCTGGGACCATCTAATGGGGGATTTGATCTACCAGGAAGGGTGTCCCTGAGTGATCGAGGCTTTGGATGAGAGAAGAGGATGGCATAGCCATGAAGCTGGCCACATGTGTTTCTGTAGACAGGGAGGAGTGTGCAGAACAGCACAAGAGGCCCTGAGTCCTGCTTTCTGCATCCTCACTATCACAGGTTGCTCAGCCCAAAGGCCAACATGGGATTAGAATTGCACTTGGTGCACATGGAACCAACAACAGGGTTCTGGGGGAGAGACCTCTTCAGTCTCCTTTCCCCCGCTGCACGTACCCAGGGATGATTGGGAAAGGTAATTGGGGCAGGTGTGTTTTCAGATTCCATGGGCTGGGCCTGACTCCTCTGCTCTGGAGCAATGCAGACTTCTGATGTCTTCTGGAACCTCAAGGCTGAGCTCCTGGCTTCAGCAAGGGGCTGCCTGTATGTTTAGGGTGTTCAGCTCAAGTGGGTGTCATGAGCAGAGCCTGGTGGCATTTGCAGTGAATTTGTAACCTATACCACCATACTCCAGGTGACCTAGACCACTTAGGTTGATGGCATGTGGGAGCAGTTAGCTGTCATTTCTGCTTGGGTTCAGCTTCGTATTTTGTCATTGAATGAGTTGTGACTGTTTCCTGATTGATAAATGAGGTATAGAACAAGACCTGCCTCAGAGTTAGTGAAATTCAGTGAGATCTGTCATATAATGAACCACTTGAGACAGCCTTAACCAAAGTGAGCATTTTGTTGTGTTGAGTGTCATGATTGTGGTGACCTTGCTCTCTTTTTCTTCATCACCTGGATCTGTTTATTCATCAGCTGTCACTGAACACTGCCATTAATTGAGTGGAGGTGAAATCTGAAGCTTGGCTAGAGCAGAAACACACTGGCCCCGTAGCCACGCTTGGTGTTCTGAACTTCCTCCTCCTCCTCCTTTGGCAGAGGGTATCCAGCCTGTGCTTTCCAAGCAGGGGCTGGTGTGATTCTGTTGTGGATTAGGAACACTGCTCTGGAGACATGGGGGAGGGAGGACCAGAAGTCCCTTTGGGAGGCTGGGTGGAAATCCAGCCACAGTGTGCAGGGGACTTGGGTGCAAGCTGTGACTTGGAGAGAAGAGGAGACCAGAGAAGGGAGATGGCATTTAGCAATGCCTAAACAGAGACCCAGGCACCTCTTGGTTGTAGGACACATGCATTTTAGAGAGGAATTAAAATGTCCCTTGGTGACCAGCTGAATGATGACACCATTCTACAGTGAAGGGCAGAGAACAGAGGATGGGCGTTGTGGTAGATGCTCTTCTTCACTCCCAATCCAGGTAACCCTGGAGTTCTGGGGTTGAAAGTTCGTCGCTTGGGATCTTTTCTGGGGAGCTGAGATCACTCTTGAGAATATTTTTTTCTCTCCTCCAATTATGGACCACATGTCTACAATAAAAGGTCACCTGAAGACCCCATCAAAGTAAAAAACAGGCTCCTTATGTTCTTCTTTACTCAGAGTATTTTTTTTTTCATTTAGCTTGCATTTAAAATCAAGGATAAGAAAGACAATCAAATTATTAACCATATCATATGGTAGCTTTGTATTTTAGTTGCATGTTGTACATAGATATGAGTGACTCATGATATTCCAGGTGAGTCAGAATTTAGTTGCTAGATGCCTGGAACCTTAGAATTGGACCCTCGGAGTCATGAAGAACTGGGAAGGTAGAGATTTTATTGGAAAAACAAGAGGGAAAGACATGCAGAGAAGAAAAAGACACTATCTGGCACCCAACGGGAGAGACAATTTAGGTTCACTGTGGTCACTGGTAGGTGGTCAATAATTTTTTTAAAACCCAGTCATCATTATCTTTTGTGATTACAGTGGTGGAAATAATTTTTTAAATGGGAGATTTAAAATCCCTGATAGTCATGTATGTTTAGAAGACATAGATCAAATTAAACCTCTGGCCAGAGGGTTTTTAAAAAAATTCTATTTTACTGTATAATAAATAAATTCCAGGGTTCTGATGAGTGAAAAAGGGGTTTCAACCCTTTGAAACCTAGGAATTCACATTTCTTGCTTTGAAAGGGAGCACAAAGCCCCTATTAACGTTTTATGCAAAGGCTCGTGAAATTCTAACTGTGCGCACACCTGTTCTGGTAGCAATTTACATTCTGCACATTTATTTTTCTTCCAAATTCTAAGACGTGCTTTCCATTTCAGATTTTGTTTGTTATTAGTTTGTCCTTTGGGCCATGCAGATGTAGCCGGCCCCCCCCCCCCCCCCTATGGTGGTAGGTTAGTCAGAAGAAGGGCCCAAGTTGCCTGGCCAAACTCAGGAAGGATTTAGCCTACTTTTACCTTTAAATTCAGGAGCTCACATTAAGCAAGAATGAGGCCCAGTTGGGCAACACATTTCTCTTGAAAGGATGCCATTTCCACTACCTTCTAAAATATGCATGTTCTTTCAGCTTGGGGACACTCGCACTTTGGTGAGAAATCCCATGACAGCCTCTAGTTCTTAAGACTTTCTTTTAATTAGACAGTGGTCTTATGATGCTGATACATCTCTGCTGTTTACTGCTAAGAAGCAGGACAATGGCCTGGAGAAAAACAAAACACTATTCATTAAGGGCTGGGTGTTTATTTTCTGCATCCATGCAGGGATCTCCCCAGGGGCCCCGAGCTGGGAATGAGCCCTTGAAAAACTCTGGGAAGTGGCAGAGTGAGATGTGTGCTTTCAGAGTTGAAGTCAGCACATCGGCTCCTCTTTCTGGAGAGCTTCCACTCTGTGGGTGGGACCTTGCAACTGAGGGCGGATTTCTTCCATACTGTCTGGGTTGCAGAAGGAAGAAGGTTGTTGTTCTATTTTTTAGTGGCGTTTTAAAAAAATATATATAATATCCCTTTAATCAGAATGACACATTTCTTGAACATCACATGGAAAATGAATGAGTGCAAGATTTCCTTAAATACTTGAAAATTCACAATAAAGATGACCAAGAGCATGAAGGCTACAAAGGTGTACTTTCAATATGTCATGTATAACTAATTAGAACAAATTAAAAAAAAAAAAAATGAGCTGGGTGCAAAGCCAGCCTCAGCCAAAGTGAGGCGCTAAGCAAGTCAGTGAGACTCTGTCTCTACATAAAATACAAAATAGGGCTGGGGATGTGGCTCAGCGGTCGAGTGCCCTTGAGTTCAATCCCCGGTACCCACCCCCCTCAAAAAAATATATATATATATACATTTTCTAGTGTTTTTGACAGCATGGTATTTGATCCATGTGTCTAAACACTAGCTACTTGCTTATGTGGAATCTGGGAATTGCAAGTCCCAATTAGAAATTCTAGTTCAAAACCCTCCCATTTTACAGGTGGAGAAATCAAGTTCTAGAAAGTTCCAGGTCCTGTGGGAATGTGGAAAGCAGACTAACATCAGGACCCAATCTAGGCTCTGAGCAAGTCACATAATTTCTTTGGATGAGCATGGCAGCAAATCTCACGGTGCTCTGTGGGGGAGTGCACAAGGACTTACAGCGTTCCTTCCTTTCCTGCAGAGTTGCATTAAATGATGGACATATGGAAGCTTGGAAGTCCCATACAGGTTGCCAACCACTAGATGGGTTTCATTTCCCCTGCTTTTATGACTCAGATTGTTGGAGAGCCAAACCTTAGGGAAACCAATCTTTTGCACTAAAAAAGAGCATATGGTCATTAAGAGACATTATAAAAATTTTTTAGTTTTTGCTTTTCTTTAGGTCTAATATCAAGTAATAAGTGTGTGTGTTGATAGCTTTACTAAGAGGATTGGTTAACTCTATTGTAGTTATCTATTGTGGAATTTCTCATTCAACTTTTAATTTTCTTCTTAAAGAGCTTTTGAGTGTTTTTCGTCATCAATTGCCACTCCTCCATAAAATTTTAATACCACAGAGATACTGTATGCTTGTCACTCCTGTACTTTACATATTAAAAAGTGTAAGCTATTTTTGCCACCCCCCACTTCCCTGGAGATTTGAGAATGTGTGATTAAAGGAATAGCCCAGAAGGGTCTGAAGGGCAACCTCGAGCAAGGTGGTGGAATTCGAGCAGTTTTGAAGAACATGGGGAAGATGTTACCCTAGGTGAGGGAGATAGAGAAAGCACACAATATGATCTGCACTGTATTACACCCATTGTATATTCAACATTTTAAAAATTGAAGATGAAAGTCTGTGATGAAAGTTGTTTTCTCTAGGTGGCTGATTCTATTTTCTCCTTTGTATTATTCTATATTTCCCCCCTAGTTTTTCTACAGTGAGCATATATTTCCTTTACAATACAACTATTATTTTGCAAAGCAAGCAAGTGTTATTTGCTCCTGTCCTTCTTGTGGACTGGAAGCCTGGGTTCATGGCCATAGGCTGCCTGGAAGCCTTTTGAAACACTCGGATGGTCTTTTATTCCTCTTGACTTCTTTCGATCAGTTTCTGCCTTGGTCTTATGGTAAGGGACCACACCTGGGCCATTTTTGGAGGTTGATGGAAACTTAAAAGGATGTGGGCTTAAGAAGATACAAATTCCAGAATTAAGTACTAATTAAGTTCTTGGACACAAATCACTTCACACACTCCACTTAGAGGATTTGTTTAATTGACTGAGGAAATAGTTTGAAGGGGAAGAGCATTTCTTTTCATTAGTGTTCAAATGAAGTGCAAATTATAGAACTTGGGCTCCATATTTCCTAAAGATAGAAGCTTTGGAGAAAGGAAGAAAAATTAGGAACGGAACTTAGTTTAAAATCAGAAACAAATGCAGTTTGGGTAGAAAAGTTTGGGCAATTTTCTACATGGATAATTTGAGAGCAGCCAGCTAGCACTGGGTTGGAAATGACTTTTTCTTTTTTTTGCCTCTCTTTTCCAGAGCTCAGGTTTGCAGCCAGGTTTTATTTTGTGTTTGTTTTATTTCACATTCCGCTTGATTCTTTAATAAAAATGTCTCTCTGGGCTAAGAAGACAATGTGAATATTTGAACCAAGTGTCAGAGGCCTGCAAATCTACTTTGAGGAATTAGGTGTTAAATGACTAAAGATGGCACCTGCAATTACATGGACCAGGATAAAATTACAAGGGTTATTAATCTGCAGGCTTCAGGGCTTAGGATGGCTATCAGGTGAATCAGCAACGAATTCTGCTGCATATTACATCCTTGCACAACTATAGCCAATGTGTAACTATAATGTCTATCAGGTCATTATATTAATTTGTTGCAGGGATTGTTTCTTGCGTTCTTAATTGCATGAATTTTGCCTCTGAGTCTCACAAATGTTGGCTGGTTTCAACAGACAGGGTTGGTTCAGTTTGGCTCACCTCGGATATTGGTGAACGCCAGCTCTGTGCCAGGCTATGAGGATGTAGAGATGGGAAGGGCAAATGCTGAACTCAGGGGTCTCAGATGGGCCCACCCTGGCCAGGCCAGTATGTCTGACCCAGCTGGCTGTATGCCAGTGGAGAACCGTGTTGTCATAATTTGGATCTGGAATGTCCCCCAAGATCTCATGTGTCGGATACTTAGTCAACTGGTGGAGCTGCTGGGAGGTAGGAGAAGCTTTTGGAGGCAGGACTCAGTTAGAGGCAGTCAGTCCTTAGAGGTGTGTCCTGGAAGGCTGAATCTCCTATGGTCTCTTCTCTCCTCCTTTTTTGCCTCGCCTTTGGTCTATCCATCACCCTCAGGTTGCTCAGTCATTGGTCACTGCCCTGGGGAGGAGGAGGTGGTGGCCCTGGTTTGGTGGAGGACATTTCTTTGGAAGAAGAGGCAGGTGTGAGCCATTTGAGGCTGGGCACTAGTCACCTGCTGGTAGAGATGTCCTGGGCTGTGGATCAGCAGTGTCCACTGTATCTCTCAGCTTTGGAGAATGGGGATGGATTCTGATACATAAAAAGACATCCATCAAGAAACTGCCAGACTCTTGAAACACATCTTTAGGTCAGATTTGGCTCATGGGCTGACAACTGGTGCTTTTGGGCTACAGGTTTTCCTAAAGCACTTTCTAGAAGGGCATATTCTGGGGCTGGTGGATTTCTTCTGAATAACTCCCTGAAGTTAGCTCGAGGTGTTCCGGGAGCCTGCAATGAGCTTGGTTCTTCAGAACATTTTTCCTGGCAAAATAGGATGCTTTTACAATTGATATTGTATAAATCACAGGACGGCTGTCCAAAGCCTCCTAAACCGAAGTAACCATTATGCAAGCTGTCATACATGACTAACCCATTATTATGGCCTCAGAGAAGCTGAGGGACTCCCACCTCATTTCTGGGGGAGCCCATTTCACACCTGAATAACTCTTATTTAAAAAAGTCAGCCTGATACTCATTACAAACTTGCCTTTGCTAAAAGACATTCCTCTGCTTCTCATTAAGCACCCCCCTCACCCCACCAGAGTCCCTTCCTTGTCATATCAGAAATAATTCTTCCTCCTCCCTGGTGCTTACCTCTTTAGTTAATATTATAAAGGATAGATCAAGGGTGAATAAATATAATGTGGTTATATTATTTATTATAGCCTTTTTGAATTCCCACTTATGGTAATAATGGCAGGTAAAATTCATTCTGTTTCTAAGGAATCAATTTGCTATTATACTCCAAATGTCATCGTTTTCAAGCTAATGTAACATTGCAGGGGATTTGTTGCTGCAGATACAGGCTCTGCACTGTCCAGGAGGTAGGTAGCCGCAGATGCCTGAAGACCCTGGTTGGTGGCAACACCACCCCATGGCTGTGTAGTGCACCAGCTGGATTGCTGTGCTCACTGAGGAGCCCTGGTGTACACAGGATGCGCTAGAGGTGGAGACATCTTGACTGTGTGTTGGGGAGTGAGCTCAGCTTGGCCATGACTGGGACCAGGTGGCCTCCTGTGCTGTCTGTCCTTCCAAGCTTGGGGCTGAGGGTGGGCAGGGGTGGGGTGGGGGAGCTCTCATCTTTGGAGTTATTTCCTTTGGGTGGTAGGCTGCTGCACCCTGTTATCTGTACACGTGACTCAGTAGTCGTGGCCTCTTACCCAGCATCCTCAGCTTCTCAGGAAACAATGGAACCAGGCGGTGGATACCGAGCTGACAACTCAGAATGGCAACTCCAGGGACCTTTCACCCCCGCCCCCGCCTCTGTCCCAGCTCAGTACCTTTGTAACGTTTGAGGCCACCAACCGCACTCTTCCTATGGCTCGCGTCTCACCTGGCTTACTCCTGACCCTCCGTCCACACCTTCTTTGATATGGTTTCTGACTGCTCTTAATCCCCCTGCCTGTATCACAGGGATTCACCAGCGTTTGCCCTGGTTCTTCCTCTTCTCTTCTCCCGTGGCAGTACCAACTCCCCGGGCTTTGTCCTTGATCTTGCTACTTAGTCCCGATCCAGCACAGAGAACGTCCTGCTATTATTTCCCCTGTTGTCCCACAGATATACAAACTCAGCATGTCCGAGCGCCTCCTTTCCTAACTCACCTTTCTCCTTGTTTTCTAATTTCTCTCCCAGGTGACTCCTACCTGAGAGCAGTGGAGGACCTCCCTTCCTGAAAGTGCTGCTAGGTTTGGCTGAAGGCACTCGGCAGATCATGTCACTTTGTTGTTCCCAAAGCTCCAGAGAGCTATTTTTTTTTTTTTTTAATATTTTTTGAGTGTTAGCCAGGCACAGTGACACATGCCTGTAATCCCATCAACTCTGGAGGCTGAGGCAGGAGAATCTCAAATTGGAGGCCAGACTCAGCAATTTAGAGAAGACCCTGTCTCCAAATTAAAAACACAAAGTGCTGGGGGTGTAGCTTATTAGTAGAACTCCCCTGGATTTAATCCCTAGTACCAAAAGCATTTTTTAAGATATTTAAACAATTTATTGAGGTGCCATTCATATAAAATAACCATTTTAAAGGGGGCAATTTATTGGTACTCATGACATTCACGATGTTGAACAACTACCACCTCTATCTACTTCTAAAACCTTTTTATTACCTTGAAAAGAAATCCCATACTCATTACGCAGTCACTTCTGGTCCCCCAAGTACCTAGTCCCTGGCAACCACTAATCCGCTTTCTATCACTGGATTTATCTCTTCTGGATATTTCATATAAATGGAATCATTCAATATGTGACACTCCGTGTCTGGCTTCTTGTAGTATAATGTTTTCAAGGTTCACCTATGTTGTAGCATGTCAGGACTTTATTCTTTTTTTAAAATTTATTTTTTAATTTTTTACAGACTGCATTTTGATTCATTGTACACAAATGGAGTACATCATTTCGTTTCTATGGCTGCATGATGTAGATTCACACCATTCTCATAATCATACATGTACATAGGGTAATGATGTCTGTCTCAGTCCACCATTTTTCATACCCCCTTCCCTCTCATTTCCTTCTACATAATCTAGGGTTCCTCCATTCTTCTCTCACTCCCCACCACCCTACCCCCATTCTATATCATCATCCACTTATCAGGGAAAACATTCTTTTTATGGATGAATAGTATTCTATTGTGTGTGTGTGTCATGATTGGTTCATTCACCTCTCGATGGATATTTGGGCTGCTTCCACCTTTTGACTTTTGTGAATAGCATCGCTATGAATGTGTGCCTACGTGTATTTGAGAGGGGACTGACTCTGTTGCTGTAGAGCAGACATTTCAGTCAAGGGTCAGAGAGTAAATACTTCAGGCCTTTTGGGTTGGGTTTCTGTTACATTGGCTCCACTCTGCCAGTGTTGCACAAAAAACAGTAGAAAATATGTGAACCACTGGGTCTGGCTCTGCTGTGCCCTAGTAGGGCTTTGTTTACAGAAAGAGGCCGTGGGTCAGAGTTGGCTCGTCAAGCTTGCTGACTCCCTGTGTCGAACAAAGTGCAGCCCTTTTCCCTGGAATTCCAAGTCCTGCCCGGTGGCGCCCTCCCTACCTTCTATCACTCTTTGCCCAACTGCACAGTTCAGACAGAGCTAGGTAGAGGTGCCCTCAGGAGTGGAGGGTGGGAACTGGGATGTGCGGTGGGCAAGAGGGAAGAGTGACGTGGTCAGAGTAGAGGAGTGTAGCCAGAAGTAACCCTGGGGAGGACCCCGTGGTCTCCCTGCCCAAGGACTTGCAGGCAGCTGGAGATGTTTATCCATGGTGCTTTTCTCCTGTAATTCTTCAGACAGAGCCTGGGCTTTTGGCTTTCTCAGATCAAGAGAACAACGCAGAGACGTTCTCACGCTGTGAGGGAGTCTGAGCAGTGCCCGCCACTGGGACGCTTTCACGGGACCTCTGCCACATTCTCAGGCTCATCTCCCTTTAAGAGACAGAAGGAGAGAAGTTCATTGTCTGGAACGTACCTTCTAGAACAGTTGTAATTCACAGAGCTTGCAGAGAAGTGCTCCTGTAGGTGACAGAAAGGCCTCCAGGGACAAATAAAGAGGTGTTTATGGATGAAAACTGAGCTGAGCCCTTCTTGCATGAGCAGGAAGCCATCTGGGTGACACAGACTGTGGTGGTATGTGAGCGCCTTCGTCCTTGTGCTTCATGCAGGCACCTGCCACGTGTGGTTTATGTAATTTTGGAAGGAGAGACTTGGGAAGAAGAAAAAGTCGGCGTGGCGGAAATGGTTTCTGGAGATCCTTTGTTTGAAGGAATAGTCTGGCGGGTGCCTGTTTCCTTCTGCGCACAGCCTGGACTTCTGGACTGGCAGCGGCAGAAGGGCGTTGGTCTCAGCTCTCCTGTGTGCTAGACGCGCGGCGTGGACATGGACCTTCCTCTGCAGACACCTCTGTTTATCTGTCTGTAGAAGGAGAGGCCTCTGCGGTGAGCCCTGGGGCTGTGTGAAGCCCTGAGCCTCCCTGTCCCCAACAGCGGCGTGACCTGCCTTCCCTCTTAACCGGGTCTTTTGGTCCTACGTGCGGCTCTCCCTTCAGACACCTCGGTCTCAGCTTGTGTGCAGTGCCACCCAGCAGGGACCTCTGGCTGCTCCCCCGTCACAGTCACTGTGCTCAGGGAGCACCGATCTCAGGCGTGCTCTGGAGGATTTTATTTTCCTGCCGACAGATCCTTACAACCTGGGGCGACATCCCCTCCCCTGCTGGTTGCAAACAACTATGTGACCACCAAACTCCATTTTCTCTCTCCTTTTAAGCCCCAGGGAGAAGGTTTTCTCAGACCCTCTTGTCAGATGTGGATCTATTTTAAGTTCTGGCCAATGAGATGTGGGTGAGAGTAGTATACGAACCCCGTATAGGAATTGGTCAGGCCCGGTTCCTAATCCCCTACCACGTGGTTTTCATTCCCTTCCCTTGTTTGTGGAAGACTCTGAAACCACGAGATTTGGTGGAAGGTAGGGGCCTGGATCTGTGAGTCTGTGTTGGACTGTCACATGTGTGCAGAGAAAATGTTCATTGTTTCAAGCCATCAAAATATCAGCCTGTGCCGATGAGTGCACTTGCTCTATGCTTGGGGTTGGGGATGCAGAAGGGAAGGAGGGGTTCTCTCCCTTGTGAGATGCCTCTGGTCTGGAGCATGACTTTTTGGGTGCATGACTTGGAGGAGAGAGGTTTTGGCTGTGGGTTGAAGGATCTTCTGCAGCCATAAGGACATGCCTCCTCAGAATGAGAAGAAGGGAATGTATGAAGACAGGAGGGTTCAGGGTAATGTAGGTTAGCTTCTAGAACCATGAGAGGATCCAGAAATAGCTTCTGTTTTCTCAGCCACAGGCTGGGATTTTCCTGCCTGTTGGATCCCATTAACCTTTTCTTTGGGAGACAGTGGAAAAAGCTGTTACTGAGGATCTCATGATAAGCAGGAGGGGGGTAATTGAAGTGTCCCCAGAGGTGTCCTGGGCTGTGGGGCTTCCTGTTTGACACCAGCCAGCTCCTGTCAGCTCTCAACTTCCAGAAGCCTGACTGACTTGAACTTGATGTTTGTGGGGAGAAGGGGATGAGGACACCCACAGAGTGCAGAGCTCCACGCAGTCACTCTCAGGCTGGCTTGTAGTGGGATTGGATTGAAAAATTTGTCCTTCATGAGCTAGATATTGATATTCTATTCTTGTTTTTCTCAATTTGAAATCATCTCGTGGCATTTTGAGGGTAGCATTTTGTAGAGGAGGGCCTTAGTCAGGACAGGGTAACTCTTATAATGAAGAACCTCAACATTTTATAGTCTTAGGATAATAAAGCTTCGTTTCTTTCATCATATCCAGTGTGGGTTGTCAGAGGAGCCATGTGTCAGTCATATGGCTCTGTCATCTTCCAGGTTCAGGAAATTCAACTGGTGAGTGGGGCAAGAGGGTGGAGGAGGGTGGGAGATTCTTATGGGCCAGGCCCATAAGAATAACCACTATGGCATTCATCCACCTTCCATGGGCCAGAATTAAGTTATCTGAGTGCAAGGTATCCTGGGATTTCTGGTTTCACCATGTGTCCAGAAAGGGGGAATTAGGGTAGGATGAATAGGTGGCCGTCTGTCATAGAATGTAAGTAATCTTTGAAGAAAATGGTCCTCATGAAAAGCTATTGTTCAAGGGTAAATATATATATATAGATATTTCATATGTATATTCACTGATATATATACATTTGTATCAGTCATAAAACAAAACCAATCATGCCATTAGCCAAGTTTAGTTCCCAGAGAGTCTAAGTGGGACTATGAGTTAGCTTCTGAGCTAAGGGTGAGTTCATCAGTTTCTCCTGAACTCAGGATGAAGCTGAATATCTGGTAACTTGCAGAGCTTCCTGTCGGACGGTGAGGTCCTATTTCAATGGTGCCTGTCTAGGTAATAACTGCTTCTTCTTTTCTTTGGGACCTTCCACATGTCTTCACAAGGCTCTCAGTTTCCCAGAACTCATTATGGAATAATAGCACTGAGAGATTCCTGCCGAAAGGGAAAGAGTTCATGACATTGAATTGATCTGTCCAAGATGGAGAGCACACCAGGATGAAGCCAGCGTGGCATTTAGCAGAATGGGCTCTTTGGATGACTTAGAGTGGGACAAAGATGTTCTCCAAATGCAGGGTCATTAGAGGCATTTACTGAAAGGTGGGTTGATCTCATTGCTGCCTGGACCCTTTCATTCATTTCACAGAATCGTCATGATTGTTGAGTCTTCTGCCCCTCACACCGAGTGTCTCCATTCTAGCAAAAATCCAGAAACTTTCTAATTCAACTTTGCTCCAGCTTTGGAAAAATTATTTGTAAGCCTAAATGGAATTGAACAGTTTTCTGCAAAGCAATTTTCTGAATGTGGAGGGAAGTGACCAAAAAACAAGATGAGCTCACCGATCTTAGTGTTAAAACCACCTAAACCAGATTGCTACACATTTGAAATTTGCCACACTGACCGATGTCTTCTCCCTAGAGAAAGACACTCTTAGGAAAAAACTAATATAAAGGGATTAGAGAGTCCAGAATTCTTTTTTTCCCTTAATGACCTTATTAGAGAAATTATACCCTGGGTAACAATATAGTAGAAAACTCCCCATGGAGTTACTTAGACTGAAAATCTGATCCTTGGAAGGCAAATGGTAGCTGTCAGCAATGTTCGGGTTTGAATTAATCCAAGATTCCATGGCCCACATTCATATATAAACATGAATTCTTTAATCTACATACATTTGGTATTCACTTCTGATTATCTCTTAGCATAACCTTAAAATGATTGCTTGTCACAAAAGAGTGTGTGCCAGTGAGAACAGTAGAAAGGAACATTTAGCAGTTCCACACCTACCCAGCAAAGCGAAGCAGAGAATCGAAGCTGTTATTCAGATTATTATTTCTCATTATTATTAATTAACAGTAATAATAGAAGCTGTTGTTTATTACCAGGTGTTTGGCATGTATTATCTCAAACCCTGACAACAGCCTGAAACCAAGGCTCAGATGTGTTAAGTGGCTTGCCCAAGGTCACCCAGCCACGAGAGACAGAGTAAGATTCTATATTAGGCTCTTGGCTCTGAAGGCTTTCATTTAGTTTTGCACAAATATATCAGCCTTGGTCACGTTCAATAAAATATATACTTTATAAATGTACAACTTGAGTTTTGGAAAATGTACATCCATGTAACCACCACCCTAATCAAAGTATAGAACATTTTCACCGCCTAGAAATTCCCCTCATGCCCTGCTTCAGTCCTTCCTCCTGCTCCAGCCCCCAGGCAACCAATGACCTGATTTTGGTTACTATAGATTACATTTACCTTTTTTAGTACCTTACAAAAACAGAACAGTGTAGTGTGTGCTCCTGTGTTTATCTCCTTTTGCTCAGGATAACATTTCTGAGTTTCACCCATGCCATTGTATCAATTATTCATTCACCCAAAGCTCCCCTGTCAAGTTTTAAATTGAGCTTCTGTGCTGTGTATGTCAGAGGAGAGTTCTTGCTGAATGATGGTGGTTCCTTTATAATTACAGGTGGGATAAAGGTATGGAGATTTACAGATAGGACTTCATGGAATCTGAAAAGACTGAGGTGAAGGGGGATCTCTGGGAGGTGGGATGGTGACTGACTTCTTTGTGGATTTTTTTTGTGAAAACTGAATGAGAACATGTAGTGCTGAGAACCATGCTGGGTATGGAGTAAGGATCAGGAGATACGGGTAGTTACTGTACTACAGACCAAAGACATGAGCTCAAGATGGTGGGCACCATATCACAGCGGTAGAGCAACCCGAGCCATGAGTGGCAAGGAGCATCCAGGATGCAAGCTCAACAGATGACATCTGGAGACCTAGCTGGGCTTATGGTCCAAAGAGATTTTGAAGAGTTGAGAGTGATTAATAGAGTGAGACACATAAAGATGATCAACCTGAACATGTTTGATGGCCAAGACCACTGAGATTGGTCACAAGGAGCTGATGGGCACATGTCATCTGCTCGTTCCTCTGATCCCTTGGTTGAAAGTTCAGGGACCACGACTCAGGAACAGAAAAGGAGACATTTGCAGAATTTTTGTGCCATCCCCAGCCATGTAGGTGGTCTTTGGAGGAGGAAGGGTACAGGTGGAAAGGCGTTATCAAGTATTCATTTTGGTCAGAGAATTTCACATACATATATAGGATGCTTATCATGAGTTATGTGCTGTACTAGGCGCTTTCACTGACTACCTTATCTATTATCTATAAGTCCTCTACCTACCTTCCTAGCTACCCAGCTGTGAAGTTACCTCTCTATCTTGACACCCATTTCCTAGCTGTCTACTCAGGTTAACTTTTTTTTTTATTAAGATAGTTTCCACATTGGGAAGTACATCAATCTTAAGTACAAAGTTCAATAATTTGATAAATGCATACATTTCTATAAATGAGTACTTGAATCTTATGAACACACAGGGCATATTCATACCCTGAGATGTTCCCTTGTGCTGTTTTGCACCTAGTTCTTCTCCCAAGCCACATTTAATATGATCGTGGTTAGGTAAGTTTTGTCTGTTCTAGAACGTCACAGGGATGGAGTCATACAGTGGGCACTTGGTATCCTTGAGCTCCTGGGGGAGGATGTGGAGACCTTCCTTAAGGGCCCAGTGCCTGCAGGACACTGTGCTAGTCGTATTTGTATCTGTTATTCCATTCAGTTTCACCAGTACCCTGTGAAGTGCGTATTATTGTTCTCATACTGCAAACGAGGAAGCCAAGGTTCTAAGTAATTAAATAGCACGTCTGTGGTCACGTAAATGAAAAGTGGTTGCTGTAAACTGAAGGTAAAATTTGTACACTGAAATGTAATTCCAAATACATGATATTTGGAGTGGAGGCCTTTGGAAGGTGATTAGGTCACCTAAATTAGACCCCCTTATAAAAGGGACCCCACAGAGCTCCCTTGTCCCTTCTGTCATGTGAGGATACATGGGAGAAGACAGCTACTGATGAACCAGGAGGTAGGACTTCACAGACACAGAATCTGTTTTAACCTTGATTTGACCACCTCCAGAACCATGAAAAGTAAAGTTCTGCTGTTCATAAGCCACTTGGTCTAGAACATTCCATTATAGCAGTCTGAAGGGACTAAGACAGAAACTGGTACTGAAACGTGGGAAAACTGCTTTAACAACCAACTACGGATTGTGGAAGCGGCTTTGGAACTGAATAATGAGGCTGGAAGCGTTTTGAAGTGCGTGCTAGGAGGTACGTTGCCTTGACTGATCTTGAAAGGCAGTTCTGGCGAAGGCGTAGAGGAGAGCGGTAGTGAAAGCTCAGTGTTCTGAGAAGACACCAGAGTCATCACGAACAGAGTGTTGGTAGAAATATGGATGATAAAGGCCATTCTGATGAGGTCTCAGGTGAAAATGAGGAACCTGTTCCTAGAGAATGAGAAAAAAGGGTAAGGCAAAGAACTGTCTTCATGCTAGAACCGTCTCCCGGTGTTTTGTTGGAAGATAGACCTTGCGGGTGATACAATTGGAAATTTTAGCTAAAGCTATTTCTAAAGCAAAGTGTTGGAGGTGTGGATCAACTCCTCCTGCCTGCGTATTGGTAAAGTGCCAGAAGAGAGAAATGACTTAAAGATGGCATTACAAAGCAAGAGGGAAGCAGAACTTAAAGATCAGGAAAATTCTCAGCCTGTCCATATTGCAGAAAACTGAGAACACCAGGGGTATAGCCAAGGCACTGTTGGATGAGTAGGTTGGGAGGAGCCAGCCATCAGAACAGCCAGACGCTGTTCCCCAAGATGATGGAAGAATGACCCTCACGTCCATTCAGAGAGCATCTGAGCTGCCTCTCCTGTCACAGGTGCAGAGTACAAATGCTGGGGTGGGACACAGCAGCTGCCAAGCCGGAATTTGAGTTCGGGCCTGTTGGTCTTATTGTATCGCGTTTGTATTGCATTTTACGTTATGCTATGTTGAAAACCGCAGCTCCTTAAAAGATGAGAAGAACCCCTGATCACAGGCTGATAATTGGAGCCTGGTGAGATGATGGAGCAACGTTTCCCTTGGTTATTCTTGATTTCTGCCTCACTGATGGCCATTTTGTTGCTTTGCATGAAGTATTTATTACTTAATGACAGATTGTTCACATTATAATGCCATTTTGGAGCCATTAGGGACGTTACAGAGGCTTGGGTCTGTGGAGCGTGACTGTGCTGAAGTTTGGAATCTATTTGTTACTGTCCATGTTGGGGCAGATTTTTTTTTTTTCCTTGTCCTCCCTGCCTGCTTCCTTCCCTTCCCTCTCCCTCTCCCTCTCCCTCTCCCTCTGCCCCCCCCCACCATTTTTTTCTCTTCTTCCATCTTTTTTGCTTGCTCTCTTCTCTCCTTCTCCTTTCACTTTCTCTTTCTTACTCTCTCATTCTGTCTCTCCCCCTATTGTGTACCTGCTTTTTTGAACCTTTGTCTATTTTTTAAGATAAAGCAGGCACCTGGCATCTGTGTTGGTGAGGGGTTTATGATGGTATGGGAAGACATTGGGTCCTGCTTTACAAGCCCTACATGAACAGGGCAGGGCACTGAATCTTTGCTTACCCTTGCGTCTCTGCAAAGCATGGGTAATAATTCCTTTCTTGCCTGTGGCCCTTCTTCTCATTCATCTGTTCATTCAGCATGTAGTTACTAGTGTTTTCTATGTACAGGCACAGGGTGAGGCACTGAGCAGAACAGATTTGACCTCTGAACATTTCAATTCTAGAGGTAAGAAAAATAGACACACATGATCATGTGCTTGAGGGCTCTGACAGGCTCCAGAACTCTCTGTAGTGATCACATTCATGTCACTCAATCTGGAGGCATCAGGCATGTTTCCTGACTCAGTACTTGATGCTCCAGGACTCTGGCTCTCATTGTTAGAAAAGAAACAAAAGCATAGCTTTTTATTTTGAAATAGTCTAAGGTGCACGAGAAGTTGCAAAAGTAGCATAAAGAGTTCCCTGTACCCCACACCTAATTCCTCTAGGGATCATGTTGTACATAATCAGAGTTGTCAAAACCAGGAAAGCAACTTTAACTAAGATAGTGACATTATTTAGATTTCATTAGTTTTGACATGCCCTCTCTTTTCCCTCCCCTTCTTCTCTCTCTTTTCATAGTTCTGTGGAATTTTATCACATGTAGATTTAAGTAACTATCCCCTTAATCAGGAGGCAGAACTGACCCAGCACCACCAAGAATCTCTATGTTACTGCCGACGGTCACCCTCTTCCCTGTCCCTAACCCCTGGCAACTACTGATCTGTTCTCCATCACTAGAATTTTGCCGTTTCAAGAGTGATATAAATGGAATCAGACAGTCTGTAACCCTTTGAGATTGGCCTTTATCTCTCAGCATAATGCCCGGGAGACCCATCAAAGTTGTTGCATGTATCAATAGTTCATTTTGCCATCACTTTTAAGATAAAAGAACTCAGGAATAGGACACTTGAGGAAGAAATTCTTTTGTGAAAATAATCATTTTGTTTTCAAAGCTAACCTTTACCAGGTCCCTCCCCACCAGAGACCCAGAACAATTAATGTACTTGAGCCTGATTAGCAAGTTAGCAAATTGGTAGATTATATTATATTTGATTTGTAAATGTTTTCCCACTGTTAGAGCAAAGTTTTTTTTCATGGGCTCTCAGTTTCATTTTGGGTTCCTTGTATTTAAGAAACTCCCTTCAACCGTGAAGTTGTTCCTTGTATTTGTTAGGTTAATGCTAAGTGCTATAATGAATAATCTCCCAAACTTAAGTAGCTTTACACAATAAAATTTTATATCTCATATTAGCAACATACTCTATTGCAGCCATGCTTCATCTCTAGAAAACTTTGCTCCATAAGTCGATTTGGAGACCTAGCTCTGAATCTTTTAGGTTCTTAAATTTCCCCTGTTCAGCTGTCAGGTATGACTGAGTGTGGAGGAGCATTGGATTTGAGGTTTGCAAGGGTGGATCCTAGAAATGGCCTCCTCCATCACTTCAAGCCCCATTTCTTTTGCCAGAATGCACTCCTGTGGCTAGCCTCAGTCTAAGGTAGTGGGATGGGAGTGGGTGGAAGGACAGGAAGATGCAGCTCCTTGTGGGTGGTCACATCCCAGAACCCGCTATGCTATGGATGAGGGAAATCACTGTTCTTTGGTGGGTGGCTTCCTCTGCCTTCCTTCCCATTAAAAGACCCCATTTCAGCTTAACAGTATCAGCAGTGTATTGGATGCATTTCAAGAGTTCAAGTTCTGCTTTTGACTCTACCTGTGCAACTCAACTTCTTTGAGTCCTGGTTTTCTTATCTATAATTACTGGGTGAAATTCACGAATTCCAAAGGTTCCTGTCTATCATTAGAGTTTTATATTAATTGACTGGCCTCCAGTGGAAAAATCCCTCTGAGATCTTGGCTGAGGGTAGGTTCCGTCAATGTGGGCTTGTCTGTTAGGCCAGCCCCATCTTTACTGTTTCCCGTTCATTTTTACCCTAGAATCTAATGAAAACACAAGAAGCCCTGGGACCACACAGCACAACTGCTATTGGAAATGGGAGGATTTTGACAGTTTAGTCATGAGAGCAATAAATTCAGCTCCTGATAAATAATTTACTTTGAGGACGGGGAAGCTGGTCTCACTGTCTTGCCTAGCTGGCTGCTTGAGGGATGCAGACAATTCTAGTCATGCCAGAAAGGAAAGAAAAATAAAATTTATCATCCTTGCTCCCTGACTGCCTATCCTTTGTGCTCCTACCACCCTCTTGGAGAAAGCCATGCATTTCTGTTTGCGAGTGCAGTGAATTCCTCATTTCCAGCGTTGCCTCTGCCCAGTCTGCCATCGCTCATAGCTCTATCGGTGAGAATCACAAGGAAGACTTAATATTGGTTAACAACATCCTGATTGATGCTGTGTTTACATCCAAGATGAAAGGGGAGGAGGAGGTGAAGCCCAAATGTCTTCTCCACACTTCTGCCCCTTTAATTGACAGGACGTGAAGAAGACCAGGCTCAACTTGTGTGCTTCCAAATCAGGTTTCATTTTGGGTTGTATGTATCATTTCTTTCATGTGTCTGAAGTTGCTTTTCTCCATGCCTGGGGAACAGAACAGCTCAGCAGTGAATTTAGTTCTCTGTTGTCGGGATTTCTAGGGGTCGGTGCAACTTGGATGCTCATTAAGATTACTGAGCCTCATCATTTTTAATGTTAGGCCCAAGGTAATATTTAATGAGGCTGAAAAGTATATTAATAAAATTGCTTGTAGTAATTAGCAGGAAATTATAATGGTAGGGTGATGCGGAGATTTTAGAAATCAGTTAGGAGTGATCAAGACCAATCTCGAATGTCACTACTTATTATTTTTTGCTTTCAATCATCATGAACTACACCTTTGCATTTTTATCTTTGAAAAGAAGGTCTTTGATTGGGCTCCTGCATATTGCTATTATAATTTCATTCTACTTTGTTCCCTGCCAACTACCACAGAGAATGAGAACTGATGGGTCTTTCCGAGAGTGTATAAACCATCATTGCGCCCCCTAGAGGCAAATGGGTTATGTATTATTTCTCCTTTGGGGCCTGGTACCCATATGGACGCTATCTTCTCTGATAGTGTCCACAAGGGTTCCTGGGGACATGAGGTCAGAAGAAAAGACATCAACGGGGCTTATCAGCCCAGAAAATGGAAATGAAGGCAGAAGGCTAAAGTTCATAGGTTTGTGAAATTGAGAATAGGAACCATTGTTTTGAGGTCAAGGACCTAAAACCTTGTAACATCTTCAGTTTAAAACTGCTATTAACAGTTCTCTATCATTCCCTTTTGCTTTACAAGTAGGTTTGGAGGTAAAACTTCTAAAACAAACAAGATTCCAGGAAGGTAGGACTTTGTGTCATGACCCTGTTTGGGACTTAAGCTGGGGCGAGATTCTTGG